>NC_137632.1:11338234-13738234 GCF_963383615.2 Lipophrys pholis
CTCCTTGATCCATGAATTGTAACCATACAACAACCGATCTGTGAGAAAACGTTGTAATCCTTATTAGAGTGGTCATTGTATATGCTGCACTTGATTCCAACAGGTTAGTCAAGCAGGTGCAAAAGATAGAAATCGAACAGGGTACCTTTCAAAATGACGTTTCACAAGGGCAATCTATGCTCTGATACCCCTAAAATGTGTGCATGTCTGCCATCCTGGAGTTCTTTTCCTCGGGGGTTGAGTGATTCAGGTGATGGCTGTGTAATAATAGATTAGAGAGTTCTCTAAATAAGCATCACCTTAGATAAAGGCATTAATCAATATACATACACATGTGATATCTGAGACGACGAGCACTTCATCACATGTACAAGTTTGTGCATGCATAATAAAAACTCTTGCATGAATAGCTTTTTTTTTCTCTCTTTCTGTCTCTTGTTTTGATTTCACATTTCATTTTCTTAGAAGTCCAGAGTGGGCCTATCATAACGCCGCAGCATACGCGGGGTACGGTTCAAGTTGAGGTTTTCCCATCCCTGGAAGCAAGATGTATGCTAAGGGCGGCTGGAGTCCTGCTGAGGGCCAGGCCGTACAGTTACACGGGATCATGTAGCCTGGGTTTCCCGGGGACGGATGAGAGTGAGTGTGGGTGTGCGTCCCGCCACCGACACCGCCAGTCCCGGGGAAAGCCGCGCCTCCCGGCGGGTAGCCCAGAGGAGACGCGTACGGAAACGAAGGTGGGGAAAGCTCGGTCATCTTGGATCCCAGGTCGAAAAAGGAATAGGGGTTCGTGGACATGGCTGGGTTGAAGAAAACCCTGGCGGCGGCGGCTGCAGCAGCGGCTGCCGCCTTATCTGGGTTCCCAAGGATAGAGTCGGAAAGTGCTCCAGCGGAAAGCCCGTTAACTTTGAGCGCGTCGTGCTCCCCTAGATTGTAGGGCACCGGGAAAGAAAACTTATCTTTTTTCATCAGCGTCTTGGGCTTCCGCCTCGGTCTGTATTTATAGTCTGGGTGTTCCTTCATGTGCATCGCTCTCAGTCGTTTGGCTTCGTCGATGAATGGCCTCTTCTCAGACTCGGTGAGAAGTTTCCACTCCGCTCCCAATCTCTTACTGATCTCGGAGTTGTGCATTTTGGGGTTCTCCTGAGCCATTTTTCTTCGCTGGGCTCTGGACCAGACCATGAAAGCATTCATCGGGCGCTTAACGTGATCCATCGGTTTAGACATGTCGACACAAACTCTCTAAGAACAAAAAGAACAAAACAAAACATATTCAGTCAAAGTGCAAAGAACTTGCAAAGAACACCAACGGCAATCACGCACAGGATGAGCTCACAAAGTTTAAATACGACTCATTCATATTGTGTTCATTGAAGACCCGTGTAGCGGTCTCAGTTCCGAAATGCGTTTACTTACTTAAATCTTTAATTCTTCATCGCGGCGTTGACGATCCTCAAAAAAGTACAGGTGGCAGAAGCGTCCTTACGAGTGCTCCAATGTTTCCTGCTTCATGGTGGCATCTATCACGCCTTCAGTAAATAGGATGCAGGGGGAGAAAACAGCGTCTTGTTTTCCTCTGGTCGCCTGAGACTGTCAACCAGCACTCAGCAGCAGCATTCACGCAAGTGGATGATAACTCCCGCCTGCCCCATGTGAAATACTGGATTGTGTGGCAGGTAGTGAAAGTGCATCTGGCGCATGCGCACTAGCGAATGCTAGACCTTTTTTTTCTTTTTTCTTTTTCTTTTTTTCACATTCTACACTGGGTTTGAAGGGTGAATCTATTTCCTGTTTTATATCTTTATTTAACACTTAGATGCCTATACGTCCCCAATTGTTGTATAGAATCGTTTGTATAATCGTCTCACTTATTCTAATGAGCAGCTTGAAACAACAATTAAAGTCATTTATCCGCATGTTTACCGGAAATACCTGAGGATGGCAGCACGTGCGAGCCCTTCACTAATAGGCTGCACTGTCAGATTTTGGGGGGAAAGTGACTGCAGGGAGACAGGTGCGCATTGCTGAAGCACACTCAACTTGTATTCAATCTGAGCCATCAGACGCATTAAAAATACGCGCACACTGTAGCTTTTTTTTTTTCCTAATAAGAAAAGAAGCCGAAAAGTATCATTACACGCCTAATCGCCTCTTACTCTCGAGTTCATTTGTCTTCTTTTTTTTTTTGACAATTCCACCAGGCTCAGACAGAGTCACTCTCCCACCTTTCATCCACTCTCCATGGGTGGCACTGCCATTGAAAAGTAGCGTGCGCATAAGACGACGCGCAAGGTAAAGAACGTCTTCTTTAATTTTCTGACTATTGTGGTATTTGTAGTAAATAAGCAAACGTAAGAGGAGGTCTGAAGTGTTTCTAATCGCGCTTGGTGAAATTAATTACTTTCCTGAAATCCCCCCTTTTCACTTTTACTTCAAAGGACTTTCCCAAGGGCAGCGAGTCGACAACTGAAATGAGGTTGTGGAATATTCAACTAAGCAATTACAGTTATCTGCAGGACCTGTTGAGTAAATTGTAGGTTTAAGTGGCTTGTTCTGCCACCTTCTCCGTTGTACATAATTGTATATGTACAAAAAAAGGAAATAGAAGGGCTCTATCGAAGAGTATTATTATTAATACGAATTAAGGATGTGGGTGCAGGCGTTTAAATTAGGACATCAATTGAAGTTAAATTCAATTCACGTCACTGTTGTCCTTTTAACTGTGCAGCCTAATCTGCAATTCACACAATATATCGTGTTGAATTATATTATTATTATTATTATTATTCTATTATTATTATTCTATTATTATTATTATTATTATTATTATTATTATTATTATTATTATTATTATTATTATTATTATAATATCGGGATAAAAGTTCAGTGATGACCTGAAGTGATGCGCAATCTGCAAGACACAGCGCCCCTTTCTTCTCTTTCTCTTGTTAAGCTGCAGATTGTTTTTAAGAATTTCTGTTAACAAGGATTAGTGTTGTCCCGGTACATCGGAGGAAGAGGCTCACTGAGGGATCGCTCCTTTGTCTCAAAGAGGAAACCTGACAAGGTGAAGATGATCCGCGCCAAAACGAGCAGATGAGAGACAAACCTGCAGCCTCAATTGACTCGCAGCATCTCTCAGCACCGTGCGCCCCTCTTGTCGGCTTGTCATTCACCTCGATAACATTCCTGCGAATGAGGCGCTCCACTCACTCCACGGGAGCACGCGAGTCTCATGACACAAACGTGCAAACATTTATATAAATTGTATGACTGTGCCACGGTGGAAAGTTCCTATCGGGAGCCGCATGTGCACGCTTTCAGTGGGCCCTCAGACATTCTATCCTATCGGAATTCCTCATTTCAGTCTTCTTTAATATTATAATTATCTAACCTATATTGGTTTGTTTTCTATGAGAAAAACGTAAATGTATGAACGTTTGCTGCTTAAGCATCGCTTCTGTTTTAATAATGCCTATTTGAAATGATGCAAGGGCCTAAAAACGGGTGCAGGTGCAACCATCCAGGATGTCTGCTGCTCAGAAAATTGTCAAGATTTGTTTGATCTATTTCACAAAACTGTTTATTACTTACTGCCAGAGAAAACATCCATTTCCCCCCCTTTTTGTAATGTAATTAAGATACGATTAAAATAATAGTGACAGAAACAAACATTTCGGGTTGTGCTTTTCCCCTCTTTTTTCCTGCGCCTGGGTTCTAGAAATAACACTTAAATAATTCAACATGAGTTAGTGAGAGTGGGAGAATTACCTGCCGATAAAGCCTGGGTCCAGCCTCTGAGACGGAGCCAGCACTCCCACCTCACAGCACACTGATGATAAGACTGAATAGAAAAATATCATGCAAATAGAAGGCAGACAGCAGCAACAACAAGCCCATGGGGACATTTTCCTACCCGGAGAGATCGCACACAGTTCACTCTAAAGTGCTAAAGCCATCACTCTGAAATAGGAGCCCCTGGAGGTGCAAGCATCTTTATGATAGCACCAAACAGTTTAGTCTGCTCAACACTCCACTAAGTCTGGGAGAAAGCGCAACAAATTATGGAGTGACTTGATGAGGGTCCTTGGATAATCCCAGTTTGCATAAAAAGCCCTCATCTGTAAGTAATGTTGTAGGATATGTGCTCTCCCTCCTCCTTCTTTTCAAAGAGTTTACTGTTATTCTCCCAACAGAGGAGGAGGGAGAGGAATCAAGTCTTAAAAATAAATTGATTTCAAGGGAACACAAGTTGACCTCTTGCTATCAGATTGCTTTTCTTTGACTGGGAAACAAGTGAGGGGTAAACAACAATATCTTCTGTTTGCCACTTCAAGCCCCACAGAGTGAAGAGTATTTACTGCCACATGAAAGTTTGCTCATTATCGGGGAGGTTTGCAGAAAGGCAGAGGGAGGGCTCCTGATTGTGTACCTGATTTGGTTTCTTTCTGCTTGTCTGATCATAGCTGTGCCTGGATCTTCCCCTTCGCTTTCAGCTGTGGCTCCTCTCAAGCGGGCGAGCCAAGAGGGAAACGATAAACGCACCTCCACAGTGGAGTCTTCTAGTCCTCAACCGTGTTTCGGATGATTCTCATTTACCCTGACATATTCGTTTAACTGCTCCATTTTTATTTATTTTTGTAAAATCAGATTTTTCGATTAAGGATTTGGTCTTGTGGATAAGCAACACAAAGCTGGACCAAAAATATTTCAATTATTTAGCTCAAAATTTAAGCAAAGGCATGATTAGTATTATGATATCAAAGCTTTGAAGATTGAGAAACATAATGCGGTCCCAGACCCAATTCCTCTTTTTTTTTTCATTGACTCATTTCATCATTGTGTCTATTTCTACTAATCAGGAGCTAAACTAAATTTCACATTTTGGAAGATTTAAAGAACAAAATGAAATTGATTTTTCAAACAGGATAGCAAAACTAAAAAATGTTGAACGCATTATACAGCAAAGCACACAAAAAAAAAAAAAAACCTCTCACGAAAGGACATCGCTGCACGATGAGGAGAGTATTGAAAGTCAATTTGTCACTATCACACACCATTAGCTGCACAATCTTATCTTAAGTGAGCCTTTGATAAAGTGCTAATGACAAACAGTTTAGTGTTGTAAGTGATCCAATTGATTACTATTTAAAGATGATTGCATTTAGATTACAAGTCATTTTGTCTAATGAGGTTTCTTTGCAGCTTTTACAATATGTAGAAAATATGCTTAAGTGCAAGGCATCATAATGACGGGATTGGTACGGAGACAATGCCGAGTTCAGCATCACTTCAGATGAGTCACGCAGACTGTCTGAATAAATACATAATTAATGTGAATAAAGTTAATATTTTTTGTGGTTTAAATATGTGACCTATTTTGAAGGTTGTGTTCTGAAAATATATTCAATCAGTGCCAAATTAGTTGTGCAGTTCTTTAATCATTCTAATTATACAGTCTTTATTGCTCCTTAGGGCAGAATTTTGTGTCTTTGTCTCAGTGGGAATTATTTTGGTGAAGAACCAAAATATTTACTCAACCACAACCTAAATATTACGCATATCAAGAGGAATTGAGAAATAATCCTCTCATAGAGCACAGTATTAACTTAATCACATTAGCGAAAATACTATTGATAGTGGTCATGATCCCTGGTGAGGGGATCTGTAATACACAATAAAACAGTCTTACAAGGTAGAACACACTGTGGTGTGTATTAAATACTGGGGGACTTGCGCAGGCAAATGGCCCTGAGGATGGAGTAAGTGTGTGTGTCAGTGAGTGTGTGTGTGTGTGTGTGTGTGTGAATACTTGAATGATGGTAAAGAGGGAAGAAAAAGGAGTGATTGTCAGTTCAATCTTCGAGGACCTGAACTGACAGATACAACAAACTTTGAAAGCACATTATGGAAGGAGAATGGCTACACAGAAGCATGTGGAGTCCGCCAGGCTGATAAGACCTTCATCTTTAAACCGCTGCTTGTCAAAGTATTATATGTAATCTCACACTGCAGAATATCTCCACACCCTGAGGGGCAAACAAAATAGCAGCGGCAATCAAATGACTTCCTGGATCATTAAAAAAAAAAAAAAAAAGCCCAGCCTATCCCAGCCTCAGTGAAAAGTCAGATTTTTGAACCTTGATTGTTGCCACAACCCCACGGGGCAAATGTTTAGCTTAAACCTTCCAGAGTCCCGTGGTTTGTATCCACAGATACTTGTTTACCTCCAGGCCGTGAGATGACTTTTCCCATGATAGACTATTTTGAACCATTTAGCGGATACATTATCGCCGGCCTTTCTTCCTCATTATATTCCCCTTATCGCCACAGCATCGCTGCAAAGCCCCAAATAGAGAGTTGTAATTACCCAGACTGCCACCTGATAGCGGCCCTCCTATCAGCTTTATCACTCCAGGTCCTGCTAACTCATCATAGAGACAGAGGGAAGAAAAGGCCTGCTTGTGGCACAGCTCACCAAAGATAGCTCATCTCTCAGATACATTTATAGTTCCAGTTGGGATCAGAGAAAACTGATGCACCAAGGCAATTTTTTATCCACCCTTTTCCTTCAACCTTACAAAGACTGCTCTCTCTCAGTCCTCTCCTAGTCTCTCGCTCTTTATGTGGAAGCTGAATTGAGGCCGCTCGGCAAACAAAAAGTGATCCAATCTCCTTGAACCCGTGGCAGCGCAGTAACATGCTATTTGGGCTTTCATAGTGTGCCATCGTCCTTCAGAGGAAAAAAAAAAAAATCCGAGAGGTGACTTGTCCATCTTTAACATTGCACACGACATGAAAGACATGAAAGTGTCTTTCATGTCCCCAAATCTGACAGTGCATTAAGAAGACACTTAAAAGTTCACAGTGTTGTGTTTCTATTAGCCACCTTTGACCCTCAATACATTTTTGCATAAAGTTATGAAAAGGAAATAAAGAACCAATTTCAGGATTTGTGTCCACTTGGCATAGATGAACAGGAGGTAAAAACACTAACAAATTGGGATGAAAGGTCACGTCTGATTCAAATTCACACCCTTTTCATAGCTCAGGTTTGTCTGTTTTTGTATTTAACTTTCGCTTTTTCTTTTTTTTAACAATCTGAACATGTACTGTGTATTCACAGGTCAACAACTGAGGATCAACTCTTGTGATTTATGAACTGTTGTGTATTAATTATCATCTAAAGCTTATATAACTTCTTGATTAAATAGGTTATTGAAAAATAAAGTTAAATTACTCCAAAGAAACAAAGGGATGATCCAATCAAGTTCAAATTCTAACCTTGGAGACATTTTCAAGTTTTGTATTGAATGTGTTTTTGTGAAGAGATTTTTGACGGAGGTTAGTTCAAAACTTATAGCCTGAATGAAATTTGCTAATTAAACAGGTAGTACATAGAATATAGAAGAAACTGCAATGAAAGAAATTATAACTTTTATGTGTTATTGTCATTTTTACCTTTGACTAAATTTCTTTTTAATTACCCATTCATGCTGGCTAAAGAACAAAAGAGATATTTAAAATACTGCTGGAAAAAAGGTTCTTTGTTTTGGGTTTCTTTTTTTTAATGGAAAGATCACAACATTCCTGTCAGTGGGCGAATATTATTCAAGTATATAATTACCTGCCAATTCAGAGGGTGTGTTTGCATTTGTATGGCACACTCACAACCCCGCATCTCTTCCTGTCTTGTATTGTGCATGTAGCCGTGCTTTTCTCTATCACTTGTAACAATGAAAGAGCCTTTGTGTGTCGACTCGTCAGTATGTCAAAGAAACCGCCTGAGCGTCTGTGACCTCCATCAAATGGGAAAATTGTGAGGATGCATTGGAACTCTATGGTTCCCATGGCCTGAGCGCCTTCTGACAGAGGCACTCTTACTCAGCCTGAAAGGAGAAATCAATCTTATTTGAGAAGATTAAGTGACCAAGATAATAACCATGTCATTGAAAGAGAAAAAAAAAGTCCCACTTTTCACAAGAGAGAAATAACTGAGTTCCTGCAGATGGCTCATTGTTGCGGCTGAATGTCACATCTCTCGAGGTGAGCCCTTTATTTGCAGTGTTGTCTTACACACCTCAGGGACAAAACATGTGGCCATTCCAACAACTGGAGTGAGGGCGAGACCGTCCACTCGCATAACTCGGGGACGGATTAGTGATATTTTCACAGTATTGCACTTTCTGCATTCGTGTGTGTGAGTGTGTGTCCATGTTTCTTGTGAACTCCGGCTTGAATGACAATATGATCAATAGGAGGCCAAGTGTCCTGTCAGCACGTTCTGTTTGGCGAGGGGGTTGATGGTGGCTGTCTCAGGTGATCTCATTATTTGATGGACACAGCAGCGCAGAGGCTGCGTTCACGCTGGCCTCTCTCGTGATGCTGGCTTAATCAGGCCATTACTCATGCAGAGCAGCAGCGGCACTTATAGGAAATATTGATCATATTTTGACAGAGTAGTCTCCCCTCTCCATAATCAGCAATGTACTTCTGCCACAGTGTTGATCCTGTGCGCGCAGCACACGCGACAACATCATTAGATGCCACAGCAGAGGGCTTTCACTTATCAGCATTGCAAGGCAGGCAGCCTGTGTTCGTGTGTTAAGATGTTTGTCTAATGATTTTAACTAATCTGTTTATTTCCAATGTTTATCTAAACAGCCTGTGAGGGGAGGGATAGTAAAGCAAGAACACAGCTTTTCAAAATCAAAGACTTCAAAGCAGCTAATCGCCTGCATGAAGATTAATGAATTACTCTTACGAATGCTCCTCTTAGTTTCTCACTTTTTTTTTATGTCTGGCTGAAGTAAATACCCGTGCAGAGCTACACTCTGAATAGAAAGCGAAACCAAAGGCCAGGACCCTGCAAGAGTCAGATCATCATCCCATGGGATGTTTGCTAAAGATGATGTGACACGCCTAAAGAGCAAAGCTCTGCACGGGGCCCCGGGGGCTGTTGTATT
Organism: Lipophrys pholis; assembly: GCF_963383615.2. Taxonomy (NCBI): domain Eukaryota; kingdom Metazoa; phylum Chordata; class Actinopteri; order Blenniiformes; family Blenniidae; genus Lipophrys; species Lipophrys pholis. The sequence continues at coordinate 11,347,201 of NC_137632.1, forward strand.
TGGCAGCACAAGCCAAAAGTATCCTCTCTGTTCAAATTAAGCCTCGCCAAGGGTCAAGTGAAATCAATATGTTAATCCATAAATTGTCCTGTGTGATAATTACGAAGAGGAACAGTAATTACAAAAGACATTAATTTACTTCTTAGATTTTGTGCCAAGGCAGAGTTTCATCCAGCCTTGATTCATTCGGAGGCAAACAATTCACAGAGGAAGCGTCCCTGTTTTAAAAGCAGTGGTCGATTCTTATAAGGAACAGTAGGTGCACACAAGCTCCCAGTCAAAGCACTTTTGGATATGCTAACGGACTGTTTGATGGTTTTTAAACCCCTGTGTAGTCAGCTCCAGGGTTCTTGGATTGGTCAATGATGACAAAGGTTTCACAAAATACACACTTTTATTCCCTGTGACAATGTGCCTTGCCCATTAGCATAATAACAATATGGAAAAAAAAAAATCTATACGGGGCTTTTGAAGGATAAAACCATCGTATCCTCAGCTAAAGACACATGGCGCGCCATACAAATGCCACATTGCTTTAATAGAGCGACAACCTGTATACATTTTGATCTTTTTCTTCCCAACCACTTTGAGGCATGGCACAAACATTGTACAGGCATTCTTTTCTAAACCCCAGGTTGCAGCTGGTCTGCCACTCACTGTGCACTGCCAAGTGCAAGAAATGGGTTTCTTTTATCAGGTTGGAGCAAATCTGGGCTAATGTGTCTGGTAGTGAGTGTCCCAGGGAGCCTCGCTCTCCCATTCTTTGGCCATTCTTTCCACTTTTCTCCTCTCCTGCAAGTGGGATAATTGCAGTTTAATTGGGTGACAAGAAATGAAAACTGTGTCCACATTATCTAGGATTATCTCTTTTTCCTCCAGCCTGCCATCAATTCAAAGAAGCCCATTTATCAGCACAGGGAAGCTGATGCTTGGTCAGCGGAGGAGAAGCTTTGAGCACCAGTTAGCAAAATGAAGAGAGAAAGGGCTGGGAGCAATGGGAGGGGGCCTGACAGCTGAGAAAAATGCTCTTTGTATCTTATCGTAACCATACATTCATCTTCAAGATGCATTTCATTTTACCACTCTGAAGCAACCAAAATACAATAATATTATTGCGAAGAATGCGCCTCCCAAAAAGAAAAAAGAAAAACCTATCTATTCTCAGTGTCAGGTCCCACACTGAAATTCTTCCGCGGCTTTAAATGCTCGAGTTTAATTATCCAGAAACATTTTCACAAAAACTTATAACGCCTCGTGTCACTTTAGCAACCTGGACAAAAAGTACTAATGAATACCAATAGGACTGAGAGCATTGTGGAAAGCATGTGCTCTAAAGCCAGCTCCATTCATTTCATCAGTATTCTTAAATTCTGCACAGCAAGGTTATAAACATTGAGTCATACTCAGGCCAGCCGGAGCTCACCTTCCTTTTTGTTTGAGCTGTACTCAACCTTAAAAGCCTCTTTCAGGATGCATGAATGCACTTCATTTTCTCTCTGAGAACTTTGCTCTGATAGATGAAAATAGGAAGGTTGTTTCGAGAAGGAAGAAGAGACAATGATGGTAAAATGAAAGCTTTCAGATTCCATTATGAGCATTGCCGTCTATTCTTTTCAGTTGTTTGGACTCTACATGTTCTTCACAATAACTCGCCTTCGCCTCGATATGTTTGGCAATCCCTCCAGCACAAAATCTAAGTGGGTCTTGCATCAGGGTTATGGTCGTACAGTAAGTACTGGAAAGATGATGGAGAGGCATTCTGACAGAGGATCAGGGTAAAAAGAGCAGATCAGAGAACGACATCATTAATACTTTGCTTGCCTCTGCACAAAAGTAGATGAAATAAATGAAACCCTGCCAGTGCACTACATAGGTACCTATTCAGTCTCAGGTGCATTGTGTAAACATTTAAGTTGGTCTTATCATTTAGAGGAAAGAAGCGCGCTTTGTATGGCGCTAAAGCATGAAAATCTGCTGTACAATGACCAAGGTGGAGTGCCTTCCACTCTGAATGCAACAGGGGACCTTCTCCAATACAATACATTTTGAAGGTTACAGCACATATTGTACGTTCTCAGCAGTGTGAGTATGTGTGAGTATGTGTGTGCATGCATGCGTGCGTGCATGTAAATCTGTACATGTGCATGCATGTATGTACATCCATTCACGTCACAAAGGGGTAGACAAAAAGATAAAAACACGGTTATGACTCGTACGGGTACCGAGCTGGGTTGTATTGTTTGACAAACTCAAGCGTTTCCATTAGTAGATTTCAGATTGTCCTTCTAGCATACTGATTAATTACACAGTTTCACCAGCACATTCTAATTTGGTCAGTTTGTACAGCTTGGGTTGAGAGGTAAGGGTAGTCCCTGCTATAGACGCTCATTCTTCCCAAGAACACACACACACACACACACACACACACACACACACACACACACGCACGCACGCGCACGCACGCGCACGCACGCGCACGCACACGCACGCACACGCACGCACACACTGACTATTAATTAATCTCATTTTTCCTCCTGCCTCATTCAGGTGTTCGCATCACTTCTTAGGTGATGCACACACGTCTGATATACTTGCCATGCTTTAACATTTGTAGTTTTGTAGCAATTCCAAATAAAATGTCCTGTTATGGGGCAGAAAATGTTATTTCAGCTTTGGCTGGCAAACTGAGATCAAATTATCTGAGAGATGCTTGGAGGTGAAATGTGAGCGTGTTTTGCTGATTCAGCCAGTCACACATAATCAGATATGCATTGATGGGAATGGTAATGATTCATTGCCTATTTGGTGGCGAACAACTGTAGAAATAGTGAAGCTTCAATGACCCCCCCCCCCAAAAAAAAAGAAAAGAAAGCCAAATATTAGATACCTTTACATTGTTACAACAACTGACTGATAGCCGCAGTGTACCCAGCAGTTCAAAGGTAGAGCTATGCAGGAATACGACTTTGGTGAATGGTTGCCACATTCATCCAGGCAGTGTTAATCATTTTTACGTGGGGCAGCAATATAAAATTGCTAAAGGAGAATTGCTTCAGCCTGGTCAGTGCAGGGAGCAGTTTGTCTAATCAGAGTGCAAATAAGGTTTGATCACTGTCCACCGTAATCTGGCCCACAAGCAGCATTTACAGCACTAAATCAAGCGTCAGGGAAGCTGCAGGTGCTGCCTCACAGACAGGCCTCCCCCTGGGGGCCCGGTGCTGGGGAATAAACAGCAAATAAATGGCAGTGCTGGGAGAGCGATGAGCTGATTAACTCACTGCAGGGCAGTTTCTCATTATCCCCTTAACCCAGACGGAGACCTACCCAATCTTACACCCTGTCTCACTTACAGTAGGGCAGTGTCCTGCGCCAGCCAGGCTGACATTGTCTGGGTTACACAGAGAGATACAGGCTGTGTAGATGAAATATATTAAAAGTGTGTGTGTGTGTGTGTGTGTGTGTGTGTGTGTGTGTGTGTGTGTGTGTGTGTGTGTGTGTGTGTGTGTGTGTGTGTGTGTGTGTGTGTGTGTGCGCTGTGTGGTCCATCTCTGGGGAGACTGCTAATGTGTCAGCTCCATGGCTCATTTCTTTCAATTACAGTGGCTGGACGAGGAGAGCCCACCAGCGGTCCACTGACAGCTCCATATGGGTCCCTTCACCGCTTATCACGGGGCCGCTCGTGGATAATTCATTTACCCTTCATTGAATGTGATATATTACCATCAACAAAAGCAGTTTTATATCACACAATTCACACTTTGTTAATTAAGATCAGGTTATCGTGACAGGCATTTTAGATGCAAAATTATTCTATTCAAACGGGGGTCGTATTATTTATCAGTGGCAGAGAAGCTGCTTTTGTAATTTAATGCAAAACATGGAGAAAAAAAAAAAAAAGATGTTCACAGTGGGATTTTAAAACAATGGCATCCCAAATTAAAGTTTACTTTTCATAAGTCAAAACTTGTCATGCAACAAGATTTGATTTGAAGTCACTTTTGATTGTTTCTGGCGCTTGTGAGAAAAATACGAGTTTCCTATTGTGAAATGTTGATTTAGCTTGTCACTTGAACATAAAGCATCGTCACACATTCTCGGGAATGAGCTGCACTGCTCTCCATTGTGCTTCCCCTCGTGATTTCAAAGCGAATTAATTAACATGATACAGAAATAGGTAGAATGCAAATGTTGGAGCCCTCACTTTATGCCTGGGTATCCTTTTGTTCCCCTTTATTGTACCAAATTATTTAATTGGGTCTCTCTGATTGTGCACAGACACAGGAAGGAACACAGGCCATTGTTAGCCTCCATACAAGCCACAATACGGTATCAAATTCAATTCCCATCAAAACGGCAGGCTGCTGTAGAGCTCACAGTGGCCCTGGAGATTAATGAAGATCTGCATCAAGGCAAAGCGCTGGTCTGAGATGGGAGATTTCTCCCAAATAAAAGACCCCTTCACCAAGAACAAAAGGGGCCCTGAAAAGCAACGGGATGTTCTGAGAGGATGAAATAATTCAAAACAAAGACAAGAGTTTGGCCGGGTAGAAGGGGGGGGGGCTCTGAAATAAACCACTTTCTTTTTTGTGATTGGGTTTACTTTGATTTATGTCAACAAGTTGAAATACTCAAAGCAAGTGTGACATTTCACAAATAATAATATCTTAACACTCTTTTCTGTTTGAAATTTCTATTATATTAACATCATTTTGCATGAAAATGAAGGCATTTTTTTTTTTTCTCAGGGCAAAATTATCTCACCTTGTTGTGCTTCTGCGATAAAAGCTATTGAGAAAGATGTGTTAAAGAATCAAACGTGTCACAGTTCACCTTGTTCAAGAAAGGAAATGTAAAGTATGAGCAGTGCAACTGTCAGGGGCTGAAGAGAATCATACGCAGGCTTCCTCTGTTTTCTTTTCTCCGTAATTGTCATGTTACGGAGAACTCACTTTAACTCTCCTCAGACAGTGCTAACCTTCTCTTTGAACATGAACTGCAACGAGTGGATGACTTGTTCTCTGAATGCAGCGTTTCGACAAGTGGGCCTTTTCAACTCAACTTAGCACAGCTGCTTCTTGGTTTTTTTGGGTTTTTTTTGCCGCACAGACTCCAGGCTTCATGTTAAACTCTTATCATTTATTGAGCTGTTTTGGTAGCTGCAAATAGAAAATACCTCTTTTCGTCATTACATCAGATTTTTTTGTGAAAATCCTACATGTTTGAGGCATAAAGGCCAAACTGTTTAGAAATGAAAATTTCCTTTATTTCTAATTGTAAGAATAATATTTTTAGAATATCTACACAGCAACAAAGGAGAGACTTTAGGTTTTTGGCCATTGCCACCTAAAGACTACTCTGTACTCTTTCACATTCAGCACATGGTGTGTCCCAGCCTGCCATATTTACTTCATTTCCCCCGATTCATAGATGCTGCTCGCTGGACCAGAACATTCCAGCTGCCACCTCAACATCTCATTATTTTTTGGAAATATCAAGCTTGTATCTTCTTGATAAATAATTCGCAGTAGTATAATGTATCAGACTAAAACATATTTTCAGGGGGGCACGGAGGTTAAAGTGCCAATCTCACCTTTTTAATTTTTTTTCGCCCTGAAGACAGAGATTTCCATATATAGAGTGACCATGGTTTGTGTTCAACATGAGCAATCGGGATGAAGCGCACGGCGACACATATTGCTGTCAGAGATTGGAAATGAGGCCTGCTAACCTGTAGGCAGCCTCCCCAGACCAATCAGCTTTACACATTCCCAATGCATTTGCAGCCTCTAAAAAGAATTGTGACTGTGAAGTTTTTATCTGAGTAGTTGACAAACATTACTCTTTAATGCAGTTTTGTAGAAATGCATTCTTATCCCTCTTGGAAGGCATTTATCTACTTGAAACCTGCAAAATGGTTGCCACAGGGAAGGATTCCTTTTAATAGACTACAATAGGCTCAGTATGGGACACATTCTGATTTTTGTGATAGATAGCGGGGCCCGGCCATATATTCATGGGAAATTGTTTATCTTCAAGCGAGACGAGTGAAAGGCCATTTTTACAATAGCATTTCGACTTTCATCTGAAATGATTCTTTTCACTCATATAAATTGTCCTGTGGAATTTCAGACAGGTGCTTTTTCTGAAGAAAAAAAAAAAAATCCATCTGCTAAAGGAGATGTCACAAAACATGAGTGCAAACCACACTGATAGAAGAAAACAAATTGTGTGTGTGTGTGTGTGTGTGTGTGTGTGTGTGTGTGTGTGTGTGTGTGTGTGTGTGTGTGTGTGTGTGTGTGTGTGTGTGTGTGTGTGTGTGTGTGTGTGTGTGTGTGTGTGTGTGTATGATATAAAGATTTGAATTCTCAATTAAATATGCATTAATAAATAATTGTTTTGTTGTTGATGAAAAATTATTGTAATTAAAATATAACCTGAACGAAAAACTGAACAGTTTTGTTTAGAAACAGATGGGGAGGGGGGGGGGCTCTGTTGGAAGCAGACATCCCACAGCGCCTGCTATTCAGACGGAGCTACATTATGCCGCGCCGCTGTCTCTCTCCGGCCTCTGGGTAGCTCAAGCTTTTTTCTTGTGGGGTCCTTGTGCTGCTTGGGCAGGGCCTTTCCCTGGCCTGTCTCAGTTACAGAAGCCAGCAACCAGGCAACAACAATGTAAGAGCAGGGCCTGAAGACGGGGGGGCCTTGTGCACTCTTAACGCCATTCTCAGGAAGCGGGGGGACAATAAATCAATGGACTGTCCCTCTCCAGTAGGGGCCAAATGTAAACAAATTGAAAAGGATGGAGAACAAAACAGATTGGTGACTGAAACAGACATACTCAATAGGGGCGCTGCTACAAATGAAATGCCTTTTGTGGTTGTTTCCTTCCACCCCCCAGCCATCGCCACTGTGTGCGCATCTCTTAGCAACATGACATGATAGCAAGTGGAACCAACTTTAGATTTTGACAACAACAGGTGCAAAGAATCCCACAGAATTCTTTATATTTAGCTTTTTCCAGAATCAGTGCATGTTTCAAAAATGAGCTTCTTAAATGCAATGAGATGCACACAGCGTCGCAGGTAGTCTAATTTATCAGCACACTTGTTCTTAAAGACCTGTGCCGATGAGCCGCGGCGACATCTCACGCGGTATAACATACAGCGCTCAAGGGCAACAAGCTGAGAACTCTGTGCATGTCAGAGCTGCATGCCACAAGTAAAATTAATGAATCTTTAAAGGGTTTAGGTTTTTTTTTTTAATGAGAAGATCTGTTGTAGCTTTTTATCAAACCTCTTCATATTTCACTGAGGTGAAATGGTGCACCACATTTGCAAGGCAGAACTAATGCTATATAAATCTCAAGTAATAAGCAGGCCCCGGGGACATCATCTAAATGAAGATTTTACACCAATTTAAACCTGCCTGCAATTTGATTCCTGCCTTAAGTGCATTTGTTTAACAGGTGCTGGAGATGCAAGCGGGTCCCTCCAAAGTGTCGCTATGTCTCCTTTATTAATTTCTGGATTGCAGGTGGGCGGGGGAGTATGAAGAGAAAGGGGAGTTGACAAACACTAATCAAAGGTTGAGAGTGGGCTGATTCTACCATAGATCCAATGTACTTTTGCTTCATTTGCAAACTAATGATTTTAAACCCTCACAATCTGTTTGAGGTCAGCTCCTGTGTATTTTGGATACGCTTGGCTATTAGCATCACTGAAAGCTTCAGATGTGTCAAGCCTGCTCCCCCTCTAGTGATAGTCACCTACTTTAATTTCCCTGCAGGCCTCAGAGGGGGATGAATTCAACTAAAATCACAAGCTGTTTTGTTGGCAGTCCTTTGTGGCCTATAATGAATCTAATGAATATAAAGAGAGGCGAAGGGAGGGAGGGGGCAAAGGGATGGAGGCGAATACATTTCAACCACGCTGTGTTGCTTTTACTTGACGATTTGTGACCCTCAACAATGGGACAATAGCGAGTGTTTTTGTACCCTTAATTTGCCTTTGTGTTTCAGCTTCATCTCTTTCACCGCCAAGCATTCAAAGTCGGCAGTTGAAGAATAACTGCTGACTCCACGGTCCGTCAGACAAAGGGGAGGTTTTAAGATGAATCCCTAACTATCAGCCAGCCAGAGGAGCAGAAAGGGAAAGGGGCTCAAAGACAACAACAGGCAAGTCAAAGGTAGAATTAACCAGGGTTCCCAACCAGGCCTGAAGCACTTCCTCTCTCGTCAAACACCCCACAAACAGCACTGCAACCACTTAAAAGCTGCTGAACATTTGTTTTTTGCCCTCAGAGAGCTGGTTGACACATGCATTGGAGTGGCTCATCTGATAAGAGCAGAGGCTGCTGAAGGAAGAGTTGTAGTGCTGCTGTCACTGCCGACTTGTTCTCAACGTCAAGTCGAGACTTGAGTGAGAAAGACTTAAATGCGACTCGCGGGAAGATAATCAAGCCCAGCTGAAAATGGCCGCAGCCAAACTAAAGCCATACTGTACTAAACATTTCGACACATGAACTTTTAAGTGCTGCAGTGCGCACAGGGTAGATGATAAAAAAGTTCTGTGTCACTGGTCCATGCCGGCATGCTCCCCAGTCCCCGTAATGATTTCTATTCATAAACATGCAGTGTGCTATCCTCCACCTGGCAGCTGCCTCTGTGCATATGAGATTACTATTATGCATCTTCCAATCCCAAGGATAAACATCTCTCCACTTTTGAAGTTTGCAAGCATGAGGCATATTTTAGTGCCATATGACTTAAGCATCCCTTCAGGTATCACTTGCAATCTCTTCTCATTCTATATACATTGTTCAACTTTAATGGGTATCTAATTTGTGTTATCAGCTTACAGGGCAGTAAGTAATAATTTGCATGGCTGCCCTAAGCAAATATGCTTCCATAAGCATCCCATAGTATAGACACTAGAATGGATTAACCTCCATATTGGCTATGCCCTGACGGTCAATGCTTTTAAGAAATAAGTGGAACAGATAGTCTAGCTTAGCAGCAATTGTTGTTTTTTTTACAACATGCATTGACTACAAACCCTTCACCATTCAGATGCTGCATTGGATAAAAGTCTTTGACACACAGCTACAGGAAAACGACATGTGTGGATCTATATTCACCAGTGTTGGAGATGGTCTCTCTCTGACACAAACACAATCGAGGCTTGTGCTTGAAATGGTTTGTTTTCTTTGGTGGAATACGGCACGCGTTACCACAAGTGCCCTTTTCTCTACTTGTATATTTACCCACCGTCTCACCAAGATTACTAGAGAACGACTTATTGTTGTGTGTCACCTTTCTCTGCTATTGTAATTTTTCCAGTCAGTCCCCCTTTTCCTTCTATTATGTTACAATAGTTAAGTTTATGCAGAACATTGGGTGGTGCCTTGATTTAAGTCTTGACCTTGAGTTTGAAGGACCCGGGATTGGAGCAGGAATGGCATTTCTTATGAAAATGATCAAAATCTGCAGTGCAAGTTGCATTGACTTTCCTGGCCTATGTAACAAAGCGCGTCACAACAGTAATTAAGTCAGAGAGACTGTCCCACCATATCCTCACATATCAGAACAGTAATATGTCTTTGAAGTTCTGCTATTCCATACAAAGATCCAACTTATTGTTTTTATATATTATTTGCAGAAAATTCAAATGCTTTAGAACTTTAATCAATCACAGTCCGCACAAAGCCCCTTCTTTATCTGCTTCTATCCAATAAAATACATTTATTAAAGTTTTATTTAGTTCCTCAGTTCCAGACCTTCTAAGTTCTGCTTTCACAGGCCATCTTCATAGTTGAGTTCATGATCACAACCATAATGAGTGATCTACCGAGCAGTACTGTTTTATTAATCCTCCATACACACCCTGTAACTATCCTGATGCTTTAAAAGACATTAATCTTAAAATAAGTAGCACATCAATGGACATAATAGAGCAGGGCAACACAAAAATAAGTCTGTTTTATTAACTCAAAGAGAAAAATCTTTTGGAACAACTGCAGCTTATATAATTTATAATCTGTAGCCAATTTGATTATTTTGAATATTTGAGTTTGCTTTGTTTCAGTAACAACTGACAGGGCTCAAATTGCAGGGGGAAAAAAAAAAAAAAAAAGTAAGCAAAACTCACAGATTTTGTCTCAGAGCCCCGTTTCCCTCTGACAAAGTCTCACTAGTCCCTCATGTGGATTTCAAATGCCAGTTGCACTCCAACGTAAACCCCGTATCCATACTGGTGAGCGTAAAGCTGCTCGGTCCAGAGCCGCGGGTTAATCGACATCTGAAATTAGTCTGCACATGTGTACTGTGTGTTCGCAATGGCACTACAGGGTAAACAGGGATACATCTGGGAGAGTCGCTTGATATCCTACTGGCTTGCATCAGGCATGTGTGTTATGCTTGTTAGCTTAGTAGACAGTTAATTGCCATGGTGGGTGGTTAGAGTGCTAGGAGCCTGATCTTAGGAATATGTCATATTTGTTAATCGGACATGCAGATGCAAATAATGTATGACAGACTGTGACCAACACTACCGGAAAATAAATACTGTTAACTTCAGAAATGTTCTTGGCTCAGAAATATCACCGCATAAAGGCTATAAAGACAACCCACTGTTTATCTATTTATTTATTTTGTTTAGCTATTTCTGTTCACGAGCCAATGTGACAAAAGAAGTGTAATAACAAAAAAACTCAAATCTCTCGAAAATAGTAGCATGCCAGATTAGGCTTTGTTGTGAGCTCTGTTTGCTACAATCCCACACTAGTTTGGATTGTTGGCCTGATTACATTAGCCGGTCCAAAGAATTTGTGTAAACCATGGAAAATGTGAAATGTGCACGCCATGAATAGTAGGAACACTCAGGCTTGCACAAACTAATTCATATTCGTGGAAAGATTTGTAATTTGCAAAACATATCAGATATCTGACAGCAGGGCGCAGCCTCTTTAAAACTATGCTATTCAAACTTGCATACAGTTGAAAAAACTCATCCATGGATTGATTAAAGCAGTAAAGATTTTACATCAAAAGGGCTTCTGATTAAAGCTATATGCCACAGAGATGCTAAGCCTTTGTATCAGTCTTGTAATCTCCCTCACTTGGTTGAAATTGTTGTTAATGCATAAATAATATCAATGCAAACTATATTAATAACCATGGTGAGAGGAGCCGGAGCAATGTCACTTAATCAATGAAAACAAATCATGTACACCTTGCTATGATTATCTGGGGGAGTGTGAATATTAATGTCTCAGGCTAAATCAATTTTGGGGTTGCATATATTGCCATCTGTGTTTACTCATGGCTAAGACATTTCTTTCTTTGATATTTCTGCTGCATCCCAGCGAGCAATCAATGAACTACTAAATAGAGATATGATACCAGCTATTATAGTAATTTAGAAACACTAACAAAACACAAGCGATTGTATTATTGTAAACTATGAAGATGGGATGTTCAAATTTCAATTAACTTTGGTTTGTATTTGCTGATATTAATTAAGAGGGCTTGCAGAAGGACACAAAGGAGACAGGTTTATTGTCTCAGATTATTCTCATGAAAGTGGCATTAGTATGTAGCACAACACTTCCTAATTAACTGGCTTGGGAGGCAAGATATTACACAGGAAACCTTTTGATTTGTGGGCGGTAATAGCATTGGGCTACTAACAGATTCTTTATTTCATTATTTGATAAGAGGGCCTTTAATGGAAATATCAGCCCGGGAGCAAAACAAGTCAACACCACTACTTTCCCGTACAAAAACAAACTTGCTTCGAGGAGTGTCGTCGCAGGCTGTGAATTACCTCATGACTACAGTTCATTAAATAAAATGTGAAACGCACCTGGTGGGCTAATGGAGGTCAAACGTGTAAGCAGCAGCGTGAGCGTGAGGGGATGTGGCAATCAAAGACAAAGCCGCCCCTCGCCTCTCTTTGACAGGGGAATGAAATGCCTGCTGCGAAGTGTTGGTGTTTTGCGAGACTCGGCTCAGTCGCGGCGAGGCTTCTCCCCGAGTCTGAAGTCAGCGATGTGACGGCGTTGTATCAGTGTCACTGAGAGCAATCACAACATTCCTTCCCTTCAAGTCTACAGCTTATTTTAAATTCCCCTGGCAGCAGAATGCTTTAGGGGGTCAAACACACCAAATCTCTGAACAATAATGGGCTAACTATCAGTTACATCTCTCACCTGTAATCATTGGCCGGCATTAAAAGCATCTTTTTTTCTCTTCTGCATAGCTGACTGTGAATGCTTTTGAAATGAGTATAATGTAATCTGTGCCGCAGATATCTTCTGCTTTTGTGCATCTATCCAAGCAGTGAATGGCTGGGCCTATCAGTTACTCTCTGCAGGTGATGTATACACTCTGTAGAACAATGCTACAAACAGATGAAGGCTATAATATGCAGCCTATTCCTACTCTCTCATTTTTCAGGGTTATTTGGCTACTGGAAAAAAAAACAAAAAAAACTTAGCCTCTCCAACTTGTTTTTCTTAGTCAGAAATAAAAGCTGATTTAAATTTTTTTTTATGTCCGGTTTAACTCACGGCAATTAATAGCATTGGAAAGTCGCTGGCGACGACTTCAAGGTAACTGAACAGTTCAGTCAAGTTCAGACAAAGCAAACAAGAACTTTTCTCACACAATATGAAAGCACGCACAAGAAAAGCTGCAGCAGTAAAAAGTGACACACGAGTAGAATGAACAACTTACCATGTTCCCATTTTACAAATTTACTTAATCAATGAGGTTTTTGTGCAAACAGGCAGAAATTGACATTGACCGACAGGACATAAAATTCCCATGCTGAGACACAAATCATTTTGACATTATCTCCCAGATAGAAAAGTTTTTTTATTCTTTGACTGTGATGTGCGTCAGATTATCTACCTGGCTGTCTATCTGTATTACCCTTTCATTTTCACCCTGACGGTTTCAAGAATAAAGACACAGGGTTTAAATATATCTCCCCCACTGAACCGCCGTTCTTCACCAGATGTGCAACAGATAATGTCAGTCTGATCGTTGCAAGCAACAGCGCCGACTTTACTACATGTTTAGGAAAGGAAACTATTCACCCTGTGTGGTTAAGTGTGACTCACTTTTCCAAAGTTTCCTTTAAATGAATTTATTTCTTTTCTTACTCACGTACAAAAACCATAACAAACAATCAGGGCAAATTCTTTCAAATAAATTATAGATCTGTGACTTTCAGTGAAAAAGATCACAGACAGCAGAGTTTGAAACAGATATGTACAAAACGGAGGAAGAAGTCATTTGAGCAATTATAGAAGGACATAAATGGGCCAGTAAGAAAACTCTGCCCCACTTTATCAGGCATCTCCAGCATTGTCCATTGGGAGTTAACTTTTAGACTGTTTACTGGCTCAAAGGCCAGGCATGCATCTGAAGCCACATAGGCAAGATAATGTATCCCAGGCTACAAAAGCAGGCAAATCACTGTGCATTAAGACTGGACACACAATAGACAACAATGGCTTGCATAAACACTATTTAGAACTATTCACATGGCATTGAAGAGATGGGCGTTGACTCACTATTGCTGCAAAGCCGGCGCATTGTGCGGAGGTGAAAAGAAGTCTAATGAACAGGAAGCCTTATTTGAGAGAGCTGACAGTAACCATACAACAGCCGCATTGTGCGCTTGCCACCAACCCTGTGGGTCTCTACATTAGGAGAAATGATGAGAAAGTAACCCGAAAAGACACAGTGGGCCCTTGGACCCACGTAAATGCAACCAGACAATAATGGGGGGACACAAGCTGTCCCCACCTTTACCCAAAGCTGCACGTTTACATGCACAGAACATCAACCGCTCTCATGGCCGAGGATAAAAGCCCCCTGGCCAGATGGAACTTTGAAGTACATTTGGGTTAGTTTACCACCAAAGACTGCAATTTTAGAGCAGCAGCAGTTAAAATATATGTCATACATTTTAAATCAAATCAAACTCTGCAGGCGAAAGTTAGAAACTCCAGAGTTTGGTGCACCAGACCTCCCCTCTCTCCCTCTTCCTTTCCATCTCTCCCTCTCTTGCACTCTCTCTCTCTCTCTCTCTCTCTCTCTCTCTCTCTCACACACACACACACACACACACACACACACACACACACACACACACACACACACACACACACACACACACACACACACACACACACACACACACACACACACACACACACACACACACACACACACACACACACACACACACACACACAATATGCCCCCCTGCCTCAAGCTTCATCAATCTTCCACAAAGGGATGACATCACCAATAAGCATAGCCATTTATAGCTTTAAGCAATAAGCCTTATTTACTGATGAGATAAGCCCACGGCTATTGTCTACCCTGCACTTTGCTTCTTTTTCTCGCAGCTGAAGAATCAAACGGCACTTTTGGTAGGTGACAGAGCATGTCCAGGATTTAAGGCTAAAGCATGCAAAGAGGTTTCCTATGTGCTGGCCTCTGAAAGGATCACATTAGCCCCTTTAGTTCAAAGTCGCAGGAACAGGTAAAATTAAAAAGCTTTTTTTTTTTTTTTTGTCAACAGGTTTAATCTAAATAGGTGAGCGCCTTCTTCTGATTTAAATGTTGAGTGATATTACAAATGGCATGTGTGAAACACACCACAGCCTGGATACCGTAGTTTACAAAATATAATCATGCATTACATGTGTGACCTATAATTACTGTTTGCAACAGTGTTACTCAGCCAGTCCGTAAAAGCCAGGGCGGTCACCAAACTGCTGAGGCACCGTGATACAGTGCGGCTTATTAAACCTCACGTGTACAAGTACTTGGTTTGTGTTTGTTTATGATCCGAGATGAAAGAGACAGTGCCTGTTATATGTCCTCTCGAAAGGGAGACATTGACGTTTGGTATTTTTATTTTTCTACTTTCACAAAGTCTGTCATGAGGGAAAACTCAGTCTAACTAGGTTAGCCAACTAGGAAGATAGAGAAGGTATAGCATTAACATGGAGCGCCTATTTTTAACCAGATAAAAAGCCATTTTCTAACACAGTGCATCCAGTGTCATCAGACGTGTGTTAAAAATGTGTTATTTGTTGTTTGTTTTTCTTAGCTGTACACGGAGTCCCGTCAGTCCTTGGGAACTTGTCAGATATTCAGTTTGTAGTCACTTTAGAAAGGCTGAGCACAGAGTCTCAGGGGAATCGCTCTAGTCTCCCCGTTTCCCCCACCCCATGTCAGCAGCCAGGAACAAAGCCGCCATAGTCAATTCTCCTAATTTCACTGCAGCCTGTCGAAATCCCGTTCTCCTTTTCTCCTTCTCTTCAACAAGTACTTTATGTTGGGATCAGTCAGGTCTGAGTCGCCCACAAAAACCTGAGGCTCTCGCTTCATCGTCTTTCAGCACCGGGTTTGACACTCCCCAGCTCCCTGCCATTCAGACGCCTTCACCATGCAATTTGTTTCCATTTGTCAAACAGCAGTATCCATCACAAAAGAAAATGCTGGCACAACAGAAAGTTTGTGAAAAAGAAACATTGTCTCCGAAACCCAAAATGGCCCTCAGACTACCTACTTATTGGCCCGTAACAAAACAACCTTAAACAATTTACAGCACTTTCAGTTGTTCCAGATACTTGTTACATTATTCTTCTCTCGGCCGACAATAAAACATCTTTAACTGAATACAACAGGTATCGCACCCTCAAATCAGCACCGGCGTATCACTTCTCTCTTAAAAGTGCGCGCGGACTCGCTGCCACAGTTTGAATTCATCACTGTATTCACTGCCTCCACATTGTGCTGACTCTTATTTTGTGTTTTATTTCTTTGGGATTAAACTTCATTGTGCAGAGAGCCAGGTTTCTCCCACATTTGTTTATTAAAGCTATCTCAGCACTATGTTGACAGCGTTGCTATTTACACACCAATTCAGATATGTCTTAAAATGGTGCTATTATTGGGGTTGCATGGAAAGGTATCTGGTTAATAATACTTATTGTGCAAACTTTGTTGTCACCATTCTTGTGCTGGCTGTTATCGAGGGGAGAGCAGAGAGGATATATGCTGACTCTGATGTAGATAGTGCCATGAGTATTTCTATTGTGACAGCTGCCGTGTGGTGAAGTCCCTGATAGGGTTTCCAATGCTGTCAATGCTGTGTCAGGTGCATTAGCACCTCAGAGACCTGTGATGCTCCAGCTGCTATGTGCCTGTGTCTCCCCGGGCCCTGGCCGCCAGCCTGACACCCGACACAAAGTAATCACAGATCACAGCGTTTAATCACTGAAACAAGCACTCCAGAGGACCCCACTGTCAATATCCCACTCTCTCATTATCTGTTTGGATTGCACATCCACACTGTCAGATAAACAGAGTGGAAAATTAAGATTAAAAATATGGTAATTTCATTTCAGTCGGCAGGCTCCTC
Organism: Lipophrys pholis; assembly: GCF_963383615.2. Lineage (NCBI taxonomy): Eukaryota > Metazoa > Chordata > Actinopteri > Blenniiformes > Blenniidae > Lipophrys > Lipophrys pholis. The sequence goes on from NC_137632.1 coordinate 11,363,649, forward strand.
TCACTGGCCCATTATGCTATTGATTACCTCTGAATTCAATTTTTCTTTTCAATGTAAACTTTAATCTATTCGCAAGCCAACAATTCAACTCCCAGGGGGCTATTTGAGAGTAAGTAACCATTTAATATGAGGCTGGCTGAAGATTCATTGGCTTTAATGAATTGTGTAAATCACTCAGCTTTTAAAGGAGCTGAAGTCTTGCGGTTCACGACCCAAATTTGGGCCCAGTTAAATAGTGCCTTTTAGACCAAACCAAGTGTTTACTGACAACAATCTCTGAATGTGTAATCACTGGCTCTGCCCTTGTCTATACGAGGCCAAATTAAACAGCTCCTTCCTAATGGAGCTGGTAATGACAAAATTACAATTCAGGACTTAATCGTCATATTGCACTGCTGACATGTTAGAATAACAGTGGATTGCTGCACCACTGCACCACTCAAACAGAATTTCAAAACGGCTTGACTCAACACAGTAATGACTGGGTTGTCTTCTTTAACCACTTACCAATTTGTAGCATCATGTTCAAGACCAGTTGTAACCGCTGACCTGAGGCAAACAAACCATTCAGACCTCTGAATACAGGATGATGCACAGCTCTGGGAGGGTTCCACACGAAGCAAAAAAAAGACAGCACTGAACATTTTGAGCAATATTCATTTATTGTTTGAAATTTACATTTAGTATTCAGTGCAGATTTGAGGTGAACATTCTCATCACCTTGTATTTACTATACAATAATAAAGTGCAAACTCCATACAATATAACCTTCAGTAACACTTCATATGCGTGAGACACCAGACACAAGAGAAATGTGTGACCTACAAACATTCAGACTAAACTTCATCCAAATCATTGCTAAAGTAAAAGCAAACGCACGAAGACAGAAGAAAATACTTAAAAAAAAGTTAGTAAATGTTTGCCCCAAGAGTTTTGGTGTTAGTCCTCCAAAATTACCCCTCACGCACTGATAAGCCATAAGATCATGACCAACATGGGCACTCTGGCCATGTTTGCAGCTATTTAGCTTTTGGGCCTACTGTGTGGTTCTCCAGCCGGACTGTAGAGAACAGAATGGACTGACAGCAGTGGCGAGAGTGTCACCGGCTACAAGACGAGAGCTGACCATTATACAAGACTCTATTCATCCTGGACAGTAACTATTCTCCTTTTCTGCTGCTTATAAGCAGATCCACGCTGCCTAAAACCTCACCAAATACACTAGAAAACAATTCCACCCACAAGTAGTATTGATGTACTAATCCTTCAAATCTGATTTGCACAGTTTTTACAATTTTTAATTTTTATTCATTTTGAACTGCCAAATATAGCTTGCCAATATTTTTCTTGCTGTTCCTCAAACAATGATAATCAAGTCTCTCCTATTGTTTGTGTCAGAACAAGAATGAAAAATGTGTGTGTGGCCATAATCTTATGGCTGATTTGTGTAATTTGCTAAGAGTTGAGGTAGATACAAAACCACTCGTGTCAAAGTGCAGGAACACTAATTAAAACAGTGCAATTACTAAAAATCAATGGTCTGATTAAGGCACAATAATTACTAAAAACATTGGTGTGTCCTCTCGGGTTTTCCTTGTCTTGTCAAGCACTTTCCAAATAATGAAAAGACTTCAGTCTTATGAAACAATGTTGGACTTAAAAGAATATTCCAAGACTAAACACATCCAATATCTGCACTTATCCCAGCACCAGTGCAGAAGACATGGATATTGAAGAAACTCAGGAGGCCAGAGCACACATACATAAACATAGCAGTGTGGGATCAATAAACACCCATGCAGTAATAGGCTGACAGCCTGCCTCGCATAATTGTCTCTTTTCTGTTTTGGACCAAAGGCCTGTGCCCGTCAGCAGCAGCACGTGGTACCCTGAGCCTTCTGGGAGTCTGAAGACATTTTCACTGTACGTCGAGGAATCTGGTAAAAAGGTTCGGTCACTGACGGCTAGCACGAAGACCACAGCGACTCTCCAAAGTGTCAAAGAGACGTCTCAAAGATGACACTGATGTCCTTGGCACAGCGCGCATCAGTCACCCGCTTTTTGTTTGTGTAAACCTGAAAGCGGATCAGGGAAGCAGTGTCACAGAACACAAGCACACTGTCCAATCTCAGCTACGATCTGCTAAGGTGTGATTTATGACAGATCCAGTCAGAGCACGGTGATGGGATTTATCATCCGCTGAAGCATGCAAAAGTGGCTTATTTATCCTCGTAAATGACTGTGAAATTCGGGGGAGAAAATTTTTGGGGGAGATAATCACAGGAATTATTTGTGGTGTTAATTTTATCTAATGGCAGCTGCTGGGCAGAGCAGTGCGTGTCTATTTCGGAAAAAAACCCAACAAAAAACTGGTTAGCAGTGTTGTGTCCAAAAAGAATCTTTATACAAAAGAGGCTCTGACAGACACACTATTTCACTTTAGAAAGTTTGTGGAAAAAGAAGCAAAAAGAGGTAGAAGCTTGGCCAAAGCTTGAGATATACTGTTGCCTCTAAGATTCTCTTTCTCCATGGACAAAGGAGCTTGAGGTTGATATCAGATTATTGAATGTATTTAAACCTTGACTGACAACTATAGAAACTTGACACACAACATGTGGACCATCTCAGTATTTAATAAGTGGTGCTAGACAGTTATGGATGCTGCAGTAATCTGATCTAAGGAGAGCACCCTACAATAAAGAAAGGAAAACGTAAGGGCTTGAACAATGTCACTACCAATCCGCCAGTGTGCAGGGTAAGACGATACCAAATAATACCACAGTGTGCTGGGTCTTTGAAATCAGTATTTTACTCATTTCACTCCTCTGGCTGAGAAGATACAGTTCCGCTGATAAATTTGTGCGAGGGACAGAGAGAAAATGAAATGATGCCTACTTTTTCTTATTTCACAAAGACCTGTTTGAAGTTGCAATATGGTATCTGTAGTCCCAGACAGATGCACATAAAATGGAATTGAACAATGAATAGCCGGCTCTTATCTGTTCAGTGTCTGAAGGGGAAATACATCACAAATGAATTTCGCAGGGAAAAAATATGGACATTCTCTATTACAGTAATCCCCATAGAAAGTTTATCCCAAATCGCAATGAAGTTAAACCCAATATTTCAAAATAGATATAGTGCAAAGAAAGCTGCTTTTCTTGAATCATCACTAAAATGATCTCAAAATTACATTATGAGAAAATAGATTATACAGAGAGTTTCTCCGATAATATCAGAGGATGTAAATCTACAAAGGGACAATTTCTCTCTTGAAATTAATGTTATGGTGTCGCAATGCTCCAAGTAGACACTTTAAATTAAAATGGTAATCAAGTGTCTTTGCATTGTCAGGGCTATGCACATCTTGTGTTGCTTAACTGTATTATTTTGGAGGTGAGCAATGGAGTCTGGAGTTAAAGGCAGAGTCTGGGATTAGTGTGCCATGACTGGACTCTTATTTAGTGACAGCCTGGTTCTGGGATACAGGTGGATGTGGTTACCTGTTTGGCTGTGTGCAGCAGCGAGGCGGCTTCGGCTCTGCCTGTCTGTTGGACCATCTGGTAGAAGAGCCCATCCTGGTTCTGGAGCAGCACATATGGCTCATCATATTCCTGGATCCTGCCAGCATCCAGGACCTGCAATCATTCGTACAATGGTGGGTGTGAGGGTGTATGCGTGTGCCATCGGCTGTATACTTTGCTTTGGGGAAAACTGACATTTCAGCTGTTTGACTGCTGAGTGATGCATGCAGACAGTGCAAGTTGAATAGAGAAACAGTAGGTCTGTGCACATAGGAACCATCCATTTGATGTGACTCATGCATCAGCAAACACCGGCGCCTGTTTCTGCTCAAAAGGACCGTGGACAATGAGGGTAACCTGTTCGCAGTGTGAAAGTCCAGTACGCTGACTCTGACAGACAGGAGATCAGTGATTTATCCGTGTAGTTATCCCGGCATTTCAGTGGCCTATGGGTGGTCCTCAGCCAAATCCAACAATCACACCTTTAACACACTCAAGAAAATTACCATCATTTCTATGTCATCACATGCCATGTACCCTATACAAAGAATAGTGCCAATTCAAGCACTTTGCAAAAAGACTACAATTAAATCACAGACAAATTTTAAAAAGCTCGATCCCCTTACAGCAGTAATGAGCAGGTTGTTATCAGTAAAGCCCAGTTTCGAGTGTTAAATAGAAAACGGTGACTTCTACAGCTGCTGGAGTAATAAAAAGTTTAAGGGCAGGCCATCAGGAGATGGAGTTTATATCTTGGAAAACACTCTGTGTCAAAATGTGGCACAGGTTCAGATTTGGAGGAGTGAAATTCACACGGCTCACAATTCGTTTCTTCCGGGGTGTGTGGCATCGGGGGGCATTTAACACAAGTGTATGTGTGAAGCAGTCCCCACTGTGCGATATTCTGGCTTTCCTCAGCAGACCCCTCTCAGTGACCGAGCAGCCACCAGGTCGCGCCCTGTCCTCCATCGACGCTTAACAAATGCTGCCACAAATGGCACTAATTGGCACCTCTGCAGGCACTGGAAGCAAGGGGGCCAAAGATCAAGTGGCATGAGTGCGGGTTCAATGAAAAGACTGCTGTGAGCAAGAAATCAGCCCAGCTGCTGCAGAATGAGGCAAGTGAATTAAATCTGCAGTTTATGTAGCGAGACAAGAAAGTAACAAGGGGTTTGTGTGCATCTCGGTGTATCTCAGGTGTGTTTGACATACATACAATAAGAATGAACATGATGTTTTGGCAGGTAACGTCAGACTGTAAAAACAATCGGAGGCGAGACAGACGTTTGAAAATCATAAAAAAAAAAAAAAAAAAAATGTCTGGACATTGTTCTTGCACAAACAACTGAAGACTGTCCCCTCCGCTCAATCAAAAGCTGCCTTATAACTATCATTGTTATCAACTCTCCCAACAGTGTCACTTCAGACTATTGACTGAAGCGGCGGCCAGTGGAAATTTACTGCATCCAGACTTACCAGTATTCTGTCACAGTCGATAATAGTGTTGAGCCTGTGAGCAATGGTGAGGACGGTACACTCTTGAAACCTGTCCCGCATAGTCTCCTGGATGAGGCTGTCAGTTCTAAAGGAGCAGGGAACACAACACCTGAGAACAAAAAAACTCTCTTCCTATAGAGCCTTGGGCAGGGATTTTACGCAACCCAGAACAATAGTTCATCAGCAGCAAAATATGTGGAGCAGCAGACACACACTGAAAGGTATTAGAGATGCTACGTGTTAAAAGGTTGTTTAGTGTAGTTTTCCATATACTGTTTTGCAGATCTTATCAACGGTAACTCAATTACATATTGGGGTTTTTATGGTTTCTTCACATGCTAAAATGTTCAATAAAAAACATTATACTATACTCTAGATTAAGCACTTACAACATACTGTACATCTTCAGATCATGAAGACTTAAAAAAGTATGCTGACACACTGCCCTCCTTGACCAGACTCCTTCAAAAATACGAAATACAAAAGCATCATCATATTCCTCTCACCACAAAGCAACGTCTGACAGAGTGGAAAGTTTTCAAGGATTTACTTTCACTTGCGTGCTGCATATCTGCACAGACGCTTTAGCATGAGGGGCCTTTTAAATATATTTTCTGAATCATTACATAGAAATTCTGAGTAGAACTACACTTTTATTTAATCATTTCACGATTCAAAATGACCAATCTTGAGTAGGACTCTTTCAAAATGATCATAAACACTTTTGGAGGGTTTCTTGACCTTGGGTCCACATTGGCCGTGGCCTCATCAATAATGAGGATGCGGTTTTTCCGGAGGATGGCCCTGGCCAAACACACCAGCTGCCTCTGGCCCACACTGAAGTTAGATCCCGACTCCGTCAACACTGTCTCCAGCTTATTGGGCAGCTCCTCCACCGTGGCCTTCATCTGCACCTGCGGAGCAGGAGAGCACATCCCCAACCCTTCATTACTCCTGCATAAAAGCATCCTGTGGGGATGTCTTTAAAGAGCCATCCAAACACACCCATTAACTGCCTGGCACAATGCAGAGCCAGGTCCACTGATGACCTTGGCCAGTGCTCTCTTGTGGCCAGCCTCTAGCTTTAATCCAGGCCACCAAACCCATTCAGAGGCAGGACCAGGAGCTGAAGCCCTTCACTGTGGGGGGAGCCTTCATCCTGGTTGGCCTGACTGCCCAAACACATCTCCCCCAGCACTTTCAATGGTTCCCAGTTACAAGCCGCACATTGAGCTGGGCCCCATGGCCCTAATGGGATTTCCCCCCATGACTTGTGGCGAGCAGGGAGGCTGAATGGCAGCATTGTACGTGGGGACAGAGGGATCCCCCCTGGGCCGGCAAGGGGGAATCATTCAGAGCCACGCTGGAGTACCTCTTGGAGTGCATTCCACAGGTCCTCATCTGTGTGCTGCCTGAAAGGGTCCAGATTCTTCCTCATGGTGCCCGTGAAGAGAACTGGGTCCTGTGGATAGATGGATATAGAAAGAGAAGGCCGTGGCCAGTTAAGATAATGACAAGAGAGAAGATGTCTGAAAGGGTTAAGACAGGCTTTATAGAAGACCACTAGGCAATGTGTGAGGGGAAGATGTCCACAAAGGACTTGCCCCACTCAGGAGCTCTATTCAATGCTCTCGCCAACTATGCTTCAATAAGTTGATCTTTTTACTTGAAAAACCAGCATTTGTGCTCTGGTGCTACAGGAGAATAGTTCTGCAAGGTTGTCTAAATATATAAAAGATCACAAAAGTGCTAACAGGTCAACACTAAAATATTCTTCAAGTTGTTGCATGAGGAGTCATCATCTCAAAATGTACACACGGTCAATATTGCTGATCACGTCAGCCGACTATTTTCACGAAGGGACACCCTTAGATCCTAGACAGCTAGAAAGCCTGAGATATGTATTTATGGTAAGCCACGCACCTGTATAACGGTTCAGTTGCAGAGCCATCTTTAAGAGAGTAAATAAAGCTCTTTATTACAGTGCGAGGGGAAGATGCTGCGACTCCACAGGCACTGTTCCAACATGCCACTCCATTTGTGGTAAACCTGATAAACAGGAGCAATCTTCTCAAGTCCAAGTCAGATACTGTATGTATTCATAAATCCTGCACCAACCTTCGAGTGATTTAACACTTGCAAGCGGATTGTCCTCAGTCGGCATAAACAGACCCAGTCGCCTCTTTTGGTACACAACTGCTGGAGATAAGCTTTTCATATAGCATCGTTTTCACATTGTTTTATCTCTGAACAAACATCCGAGGTTACCTATGGAACACAGCAGAGATTTTATGACACCTAAATGCTTATAATGACCATATGAGCAGACTTTAATGCGATGTGACAGAGCGTGTCACTGTAATGGAAGTGACGCAGAGCAGGAAGTATCCATCACCAAAACCGATGCTCCCATTGTATCCACATCACAGTCCAGGCAATATGATAACTCCGGCTCACTTCAGATAGGGATCCAACCTCAAATCAAGATATGAAATCTTCCCCTGGCAACTGTCAGATTAGGCCAGAAGCTAAAGTGAAGTGCACAATGGGTCCAGAAGGCTGAGAGTCCTGCATTATGGTTACAACAGCATGTCTGTTCTTTTAAAGGCCAGCTTCACTGCCAAAGATATTTAGTGTACACCCGCCTCAAAAATTGTGTTCTAACGCACTGTGGGTTAGAAGACTCAAGACTAACAGCTCAGGAAAAATAATGCTTTCAGGACTTCAGCCCCGCTACCTGTGCCTCAGAAAATGTTCCACCTCTTTACTTCCTATGAGCTTTTTCCCTGTCACCAAAATACCACCTTGTCATTAAGCCAGCTGAAGTCCCAATTCAAACTAGTTTTGTGACACACTTTAATTGAGGATTCAATGTTAGGTCGGAAAAACTGCTTTCAAGCACAGCTTTCCATAGACCGATTATGTGCTCCACCAATTCTAAGCCCTCTGTTTGCCTCAGAATTCATTTTTTTTACGAAGTCATTCCTGAGAATTCAATAGAAACTGAAATGGATCCTTTTTTAATGCTGTATGCTAATACAAGCTTATCATAATCAAATCTGTGGGTGGCAAATAATGAAACTCCTCACTCGCAATGTATAGTATACGTATCAGACTCCATTTTTTTTCCATGTGAAAGGTTGACTGACTATCACTTCATCTCTGGCGTCTAGCATAAAAAAAAAAAGGCTTTCAGATGAATTCGTGTGAATCCAAGAGAGTTTCCTCCATATGTAAGTTTGTACAGAACAGAGAAATCCTACTCCTCTGAGAGCTGCCGACAGAATGAAAATGCCAGCCGGTGTGTGATAGAGATGGGCATGAAGCTAAAGTTCTGACTCGTAACCTGCCACTTTGCACAAGTCTCTCCCTCTAGGAGAGAGACACAGCGGTAAACAAAATCACATCAAACGTACATCACATCCATCTCAAACTAGTTTGGACTAGGAAGTCAAACTTTATCTGAAGCGGCGAAGATGCCAGAAACCCATCAAATCCATAGAAAAGAATTAATGAAACTGTTTTTGGGCATCTTGGCTGCACCCGAGAAATGTTTGAGACTTGGGCTAAGTGACGGTGTACAAGGAGACTCTGACTGTGAGGATGGGGGAGACTTCTTCTAAGCAGCTTTCCCATGTTTGGGGGGTAGAGGGCTAATCCTCTGTCAGGGATGGGGAACTGCTCTCTTCACAGTGCAGGCCGTGGGAGTCTTCTCCCCTCCCTCCACTCTGCTGACACTCACCCGCAGGCTGGCATTTTCTTAATGCCGTATCAGTTTCAACAAGCGGAAATAAAGTTAAACTGTCTCAAGGCATCCGTTTGTCTCACTTTCAGAAATCCCCTGAGTGACGACTGTAATTCTCCTCACTTGTTTTAGCTTTTTTAAAGCCAGCCGTGTAAAAAAGAAGGGGGCCAAAGCATGAAGGTTGCTGTAACTATGGTTCGTCTAACATTTCTGCCATTGCTCAATCATAAGGAGTCACAGCATCCTTAAATAAGATGTCAAAGCAGACGTAAAGCAGTTGTAGAGTTCGACAAAAAGAAATTAACTGAATAGTTTCTGAGTTTGAGTTCTAATAAATGACGACATCATGTAAAACGTTATTGATTGTGGGTGAGATCAAACAGCCCAGAATGTCTCTATTATATGTGGTTTGGTTCAGGAGACACACAAACTGTAGTTGTTATGATTTTAAAGGAGCACCTGCGGGATGATTGACATTCTCTGGCGCAGCGTGTGCAGCCCAATCTCGGAAGTCAGAAAGCCGTCGATCATAATTCTTCCTTCAGGTTCTGACAGTCGAAACAAGGCTGAAATCAGGGAGCTTTTACCAGCTCCAGTCCTCCCAACAACGCCAACCTACAGAGAAAAGGAGTTATAGCAGAATGAAAATGATACATTTACAGAAAATCAAAACTTTGCTCCTTTATTTTTTATATCTACACTATTACTTATTGATGAAATTATGTTATCAAGAGACCGTGACCCTTTTTCATTTTTTCTAAATACATCGTGGCAGATGAGAAAGAAAAAAATTAATCTTAGATGAACCTCTAAACAATGTCTCAATTAGATTTTTAAAATTAAAAACTTTGAATCTTCATTTAAACTCCTTTATAAGGCTCACCTCAGTGTCACGTCAATGTGCTTTACTAGCTGTGTGATGGTTTTAAATGCCTTGCATGGCATTTGATGGCATGGCGTGACAGTTTAACCATGTAAATCTGCTAAAAGTGGAAAAGCACTATGTAACTTACATGCGCTTGCGTAGCCTATTAATATAGATTCTTGGCCAGTTTGAGTGTTAGATTATGTTTGCTAGAATATTTGGTGAATGTATATGTGGGTGCATATCTGTGCTAACCTAAAAGTTGGTAAAGAAGATGGATAGACGGACGTGCAGCACAGAAAAACTCAAATGAAGCCTGTAGATGTTAAAACCACTGCACAATTCAAATCACCACTTGTACGGCTCAACTGGTCTGATAATGACCGACACAGCCACCTGGCATCACTCAGGCTTGCTTCGTGTCATTACATCGCCAGTGGGAATCAACCTGTTTAAATAGAGGTTTACCAAAGACTCCGCTTGGGTGTAACAGTGTTCTATCTATGGATTAGACCAGTGTCATCAACTAACTCTAAGCGAGTGGTTAGTCAAATACAGATTACAGAATGCTAATCAAACGCTGAACATTGTACAATTAATCATTCATAACCCCAAATAATCCATTTTCTTTTGTGTTAAGGTCCCTACTGCTTTGACTAATCAGACGCTACCATAATTTCTTAACAGGTTATTTGCAGATGCATGCATGGAAATGTTAATAAACAGTCTAAGTATTTCTCATTCTTCTGTCAAGGGGAAATCTTGGCTGAGCTTTCTCAGAAAACCCAGAAAAATATAAACAAACCTTGACTTCCACTAGAAAATCAAGTTCAAACTGTAATTGATGCATTACAGTGAAAAGTTATATTAATTGAAACCTGCATTAAAAGGAACAACACTCTACTTACCGAGAGCCACTGAACGTAATAAAAAAGGATACACCGACATAGACACAACAAAGCATATAATTTACAGTTTCTAAGTCACAGAGTTAAGTATGCACTTTCCATGCCATCTGTCTCCTTAAATACAACTGTTAAGTTAGTTATGTGGTAATTTGTGTGTTTTTCAGTCTGATCATGTACAGTGACTGTTTGCAGTGTGGGGCAGGGAGAGAAGATCCTGCACTGCAGATGGTAGTGCAGGTGAAAGGGTGTAAAGGAAACTGTCAATATGCACAAAGCCTTTTACCCCCACGACTTGCTGCAGAGATCCCTCCCATGGGCTGCCAGAGCCAGGGCCTCTACACTTATCAACCCACCCATTGTGAAATCAGCCGCCCTGGCCAACCATAGCCATGCAAAATACCCCCCCCACACACACCTCCCCACCACCCTTGCATTAAACACAATTTCAATCATCCTCAACCATCTCTCTCTGCCTTCCATGCTCTTTTTCTTCACCCTGCTCCCTTGGCCTCTCCTTCTCTCTTATAGTGAATAAACAGTTGTCACCGTCAGGTAGCTCAAAATGCAAATGGGAAACAAATGGATCCACTTGAACAGTCTTAATTACATGATATGTATTCCATGAATCACAAATGGTATAGTCCTGAAGATTCAGCAGTACAATATGCTGTCCTTTAAATAATTGATTTGAAAATAATGCCACATAAAGAGGAACCACCCAACACTCTCTACAATGTCTGCATATCAACCTCAGTCATGGGCTGTACACACCAGTGAGCATTTACAGGTTGGGAATAGAGACAGCAACCTTTTCTTTGGATGTGAAGACAACGTTCAGGTTCTTTAGGACCAAAGGTTCACTGGCGCTGTAAGAGAAGTTCACTCTGTCAAAGTTGATGAAGCCCGTCTTTGGCCAATCACTTGGTGGCTGTTTGTCAGTCTCCCATGGCGCTTCGCTCTCCAGCTCTGCATACTCAACCACTCTCTCAACTGATGTCATCTAAAAATACAAGTATATTAAAGTCATGTTATTTGAATTCATTTGGCTTTTTTGGACTTGAAAAAAGTTTAAAACAATTAATGAGCTTCTATGCATTAAAGAAAATATAAATGGTTAAATAATTCAACAACAGGGGGCTCAATTTTACATCTGGTACAACAGAAATGTCTTGGTGAGCTTTATTGTCCGGATAGGTTCTAAATGGAGGCATGGTTCATAGTGTGATCATCAAGACAGAACTTTGTTTAAAATCATTAGCTGTGTTTACATGGTCACTTTCCCCCCAATGTGTATGTCCTGTGTACATGAACACTGCATAACATGGTCAGACTGATGTGTTTTCACACACCAAACATATGATCCCATTCAGTCATTGAATCTTTCTAACAATGCTTTGTACGGTGACATTAGCTGTTTGTGACATACACACATGATCCCATATCAAGCTTTACTCAGACAAAGTGTTGGAGATGGGTTTATTGGCTCCACCGATGAAAAACACAAAACATTCTCCATATTTGAGAGGAGCAATGTCTCCTGAATCGATCAGATGTGATTTGCCAGTATCATTTTTATCTCTGAAGCATCCCATTAAGACATTAGACTTTCTTGGGTGTACGTCTTTTTACAATATTCACATATTTATAATACCTGATTGTATGTGTGAAGCTGCGGTAATAAACAAATGAATGAAATGATGAATGCAATGAAATTACCAAACAGGCATGCACAATAAAGATATTTTGACCACAACTATGGGGACATGATCACAATGACGGTCTACATGGTCTCATTCAGAATAAGGAGCATAGACCATCCTGCTTCTTCCAAAATATAGTGTTTTTCCAAAGCAGAATCTCGAGTGTTGACATAAAGCTATTCAATTCTGTTCAGGCTTTCATTCAGAACATTTGTGTCCATGTAAACACAGCTAGTAGTACAGTACAGTAGGTTTTGACAACCCCTTTAGTGAAAATATTGACTGACAAAAGCAGCTACAAAATTCACACAAACTCAACGAGTTACATCAAAAAAAGATGCAGAGTAATGCTTGATAACATAAATCGAACATAATATTAGAACACTGCAAAGATGCAATAGCATCCAAAGGGAACAGTGGTGATGACGCCATCAAAGAAATGAGAAAACACAACGTATAATTGAGAATGACGTGACACAACTTCACTGAACAGTCCTCTTTGCTTAGAGCTCATAATAGCAACATTAAATGATCATTACTTATGTTTGGACAAGCTCCAAAATACACTAAAGTCAAGTACTTCACTGTGTGCTTAGATCCTAAAAGTACAGCTCTACCTGTTAACTTCCCATCTAAAACCCTCAACCTTAGTGTGCAATGCAGGCTTTATAAATTTTAAAACTGAAACCACAGAAATCTAAAATATATTCTATCTTTTTTATTTAATTTTGTAAAAAAAAATTAAGCTCAATCCAGAGTTAGAAAAAAAACATCAAATATGCGTATTTTTGGCCCGTTTACAAGTTCGCCTTGTAACATTAAACGTCATCAATCAGTGGGACATTTTTTGACCAATAAACTACAAAGCTCGGAGTTACGATTGGATTTCTATTGCACAGATAGATTGTTCTGTTTGCCAAGATTTTAGTGATACAGTTTGTCGATGAGCAGCATGAGAAATCTGGGGGTGAGGGGAAGGGGGAGGGGGGCTAGGAAGAAATGGGGAATAACAGAGTGTATAGCATGGCTGAATTTCTTGTAAGTGTATTGAATACATATTGAAAATATAAAATAGGCCATACCGCCATAAATTAAGTTTAACAACATTTGCAGACCATATATATATATATATATATATATATATATATATATGCAGATTTTCCTACCATGTTCTCAACCTCAGCGCTCTGTCTGACGCCCCACTGAAACATGCCGGTAAGTGTAATGGCATAAGAGAGAGCCAGACCCACTGCTCCCGGTTCCAGACCTATAACAGCAGAAAAAAATCAGCAGGCAGTTGTATTATTTTGGTATCGCTGCACTTGAACATGTTGTAATAATGAAAGCTATACACTACCGTCCCTGAGGTAAAGGCAGCCAAAGCAAATAATGGTGACAAAAACCGAACAAATCCCATCAAGACGCACTGCAAACCAGCGAGAGGTAGTCAGGAATAAGAACCAAGCTTCTGCAAACAAGCACAACCATACAAACATTGGACAAGACCTTGTGTGAAATTCCAGTTTTGAAATGAAAGAAATTCTTCAAATGTCAATCATAAGAAAGATGAATAGAAGTCAACCTTTTTTAAGTGAGATATTACAGTTATCCTCACCTGAGTGAAGGTCTTGATACTCATCAAACATCTGTTGAAACCTCTGTTGTACTTTGAAGGCACGTATGGTGCTCAGACCCTGGAGGGAAGAAGAAAGGTGGGAGAAGACCGGGCTTCGAGCTGCAAGAAATAGAAAGAAACTAATGTCAGTGGGCGAAAAAGCAAGCATTGAGAAAACCAGCGTTGGGTGTAATTGACCACGTGATGATTTTCTAACCAGTTCTGATTCCACGCAAAACCAGAGAGAAACATTTTTTTTGGGGGGGTGGGGGTGGGGGGGGGGGGCCTTGTGGCAGAAAAAAAACGATAAATATGGATATCTGTGTAATCTGGTGCAAATAGGTACAGTTACTAGACATGACACACATGTTCAACCTCTTAACAATGCAAAAAGCAATACACGTGGCCACAATCCAGCACATTCAGGCAAGTAGACATGGTCAAAATGACCTGACGTTTAAAGTGAGTATAAGGAGGGAGAGAAAGTGATTGTTTGTGTCAGACAGGCTGGTCTGTCAGAGGCAGCAAATCGATGAGGATTTTTACACGTAGCCTAGGGCTTACAGAGAATGGTCTGAATAAGAAAATCTGTCTAGTGAGAGGCACTTCTCTGGAAAAAGATGCTGTGTGGATAAAGATCAGTGGGAAAAAAATGACCTGACTGGATGGGGTTTGCAAAGAACATGTCAACAGCAGCAGAAGACCCGAGTGTCACTACGACCATGTGACAACAAGAAACTGAGGTGACATAAGATACAGGGACACGCAACAACTTAGCAATAAAGGACGGAACAAATATTTTCTGCCAAGTGAGTCGATTTCTGCAACAGTATAATTTGTCTTTAGCTAAAATAAAGCATTAATGTAATTAATGTATTTAAACACTCTCATATGCAATTTTGTAGCCACTATTTTTTATTATTTTCCCCTAAAATAACAATTTAAATAGTTTCACTTTTATTTTTACTTTTTATTTATTCCATATAAACAAAGCATATCAAGATGTAGCATAAGATCACACCTGTTTCAATTTATAGTCAACAATAGAAATCATATTACCTATACTTCTACATACGACTTATCAGTAAAGTTAAAGATAAATCAGTATCACATATAAATTGAGCTGATAACATAGACATTTACTCAGTTCTGACTTCTCTCAAGTAGTCCGATAAGACTAACAGTTAACACTAAAACAGATGTTGGCAACGAAATACATTAAAATAAAGAAAAGAAGAGAAAGAAAAAAAAATGGGGGTTGTTTAGATCTCTATTGCTTGTAGTATTGGTTTCCATCTTCTCTCAAATTTGTCTAGTTTCAGTTGTCGTCTTGCAATAGTTTTTTTCCATAAAAACAACCGTTTTTCCTCTGTCCATCCACTGTGTTATGTTTGGGGGGGGGGGGGGGGGGGGGGATTCAGCCACTTGATTGTGATAATTATCTTTGCTATCAGCAGCAGGATTTTTATCAGATCATCAAGTAATATTCCAAGTATGTATAGGGTTGGGTCAAGATGTGGCTCAATACCAAGATTTTTTTTTGATTAAAATTTTCACTGCTTTCCAAAAGTCTATGATCTTTGGGCAATCCCAGAAAATGTGAGTGAAGTCACCCACTATCCTACAATTCCTCCAGCCTAATTCTGATGTTTTACTATATTTTGAAGTGACAGTATACTTTCACTTTTAATTACAATTTCCACAAAATAACAGTAGTTGTACTTGAGTATATATTGTTAGGGCTCTTTCCATCTCCGGTTATATAAGACAAACCTAATGTGTACTCCATTAAACATGCCTGTCACTGATTGAGCTAAAAGCTTCTATTCAGTGGCCTTTTGTTTCTGTTTATTAGACATACAAAGTCATTGACAAAGCCAAAATGTTTCCTTTTGAGCTATTTAATAGAACTTTTGTTCTGTAAGAGAGAGAGTAACTGTTGGTCAATGTGCATTTAGGCCCTCAGCTCAGAATAAAATAGATGAACTAAAGCTTGCTATGGCCTTGTCATGCCCACTTGGCATTTTTCCCATTGTGTGTGATGTCGTGAACTCTCATCTCTGGAGGAAACTGCGTGTGGCCGAGCCATAGGGCACCGCCACCTTTAGCCTTTATGCTAATGACCGCAGCGTTCTTCAATGGTCTATTAGCATTCCTGTGGTCCGCCTTTGTCTCTTACCACAAATGGACATGCAGACCCCCACCCACCCAAAGGAAAAACAGAAAAATTACTGGTGGACTCCAGGCGCTTGATGTCTCTGGAGGTTTGCAGGAAGTAGCAACGCAGGATGAGAAAGACGGCGAGGAGAGGAACGACAGGAAGGAGAATCCAGGGGATGATGAGACCAGCGACGGCAACCACTCCGACAACTTGAAGAAACACCTGGCGGAGAAACAGGTGTGAACAAAATATTAACCAGACCGCAGCAAAGTCTAAATGCACTGCTGTAGCTGTGCAGGCTACTGTTGGGGGCAGCGAGGCTTATTATTTAAGGCTCAACAAGAGAAGATCTTTCAGGTATATTTGTGTGAGACCATGGCAGGCGTACAGTAAGGTAACAGCAGGCTGTGGGACCGAGCTTATGTGACTCACAGTGTGAAAGGAAAACGATCGCAGCGCTAATTCTCACTTAGTAGCAGGTGAGAATTTACCACTTGGCCACTGCAGCTCATATCCCTGGCTCTCTTGGGCTTTCCCTTCAACACTTCTGGCCTGTAAGCCTCCCCTGGCAGTGCAGCCAGCCAACAGGCATGGCCACAGTGACTGGCAGAGAGCTCTGGGAACCACACTGTGGGTGTCTGATACATCACACTCAAACCACACAGCCCTCAACAACACAGTGACTCATCACCCGTGTTAATGGCTCAGTGACACATCTAGACCAGGATACCAGATCTGCCTAAACAGGATTGGAGGCAGTGAGTCCGGCAGCTTTAAGAGCGCTCACGCATGAACTGTGTTTAGAGTATGAAATAAGCATCCAATAAAGTATCATTATGAGTGTTCAGATGATAAATACAATGGATTTTACTCAACGTGTAGTGCCATTTATCAGTCGCTTCATTAAGTTCTGAGGTAAAGTCAGCAACATGAACATTTGGACGTTGACATAATTTTCTGCATTTAGGATTTATAGACCACCACGATGGATTTAAAGTCAAGCAATCAAGATGTGCTTTAATTTGCGGGTACATCCAAACCAGGTGAACAAGAAATACAACACATTTCATTGGGGTCCTCCACCTTCTTATTAAGCTACCAAAAGTAATTAGACAAACCTATATCATACATCAAAATGTCATTTAAAAAATTGGATGGCAAATTATTGTCAGTGCTCAGCCTCAAGTCTCAAACCCATATTTTAATTCAAGAAAATATGGGAGGAAAATTAACACGACTGTGCAATTGTATGGTATAAGCAATTTGAAGTAAAATGTCATTACAGGAGTGAATTTTTAGTCTTTCTACTACTTTGATATTAATGACTTAGATCAGTGGTGTCACTTACAGGGGCCACATACAATCCAATTTGATCTTGACAGGGCCGTACATGTACAATGATAACATAATGACATGTTTCCAAATCTGCGGATCTGAAATTGTGATGATCACTCTTTCTGTTCAGGCTGGAAATAGACTGTTCATTTTACGTGATGTCATAAACCCACCCTTAAAACAATCCATGAAAATGTTAGTTTTATTTGCTAACAATTCGGTAAGTAGCATCACTCATCTCTTGGATCAAAAGTACAAACTGTAAAATGGTTCCTTCTATTGAAAAAGTCAAATTAAATTGTCATTTCTAAACGATGCAAAACCTTCTCATGGGTCAGATCAGACCCCCTGGTGGGTTCATGCCGACCACAAAACGGCATGTTTGACACCCCCACTTTAAATTGACTGCATTTATTTTAGTCTTATGGCTGTATAACTGTCCAAAAATGTTCAATATGTAAGTGCTTCTGCTCATTTCCCCAAGCCAACTTCAAATACCAACATCTTGCAGTTCATCATTACATTTTTTTTTTTTATTGTACCGGGGAGCTCATGATTGGATGGCCATACTGTGGAAGTCCTGAGGACCACTGTGATGACTCGTATGTGGGCACAAAGCTGTACTCCTTTCCATTATGGTGGTTTTTGAATTTTCTGGAATTTCATAAACGGTCTAGGAGTTGTGCTTATGTGAAACATGCATGCCAAATCCTGTCAGAGGCAACAGGATAGAGTAAGGATTAAATAAAAGATTTGAATACTTCTGTCACAAGAGGAAATAAAATCAGAATGAAGAGTCAAAAAAGACATTGCATATCTAGAAATCATATGCTTTTGCAGGGATAGAACACAATGATCACATTCTCGTCAAAATAATGTACATGTTTGTGCTATTTTTACTTCATTTTGAGCATTTTTATTCAAATATTTTAAGCAATTTTACTTCAGTAAGATGGAAAGGATTTGCCATGTGGGAGACTTACTCTACCCCTGAATATCTGTGGCCGTCACTTCTAAACTCAAAAGGATACCGTGTTGCATATTTCACTTTTGATTATTACATGATAAAAGTGAAACCTCACACCCTGAAATTAGATACATCCTAAGAGATGAATCCCAAAACGCAGAGATTAGGATCGTACTGCTACCTTCAGTGGTCTCAAACTGGCCCAGAGAGATGAAAATTTAATTTAGCACCTTAATTACGGATGTTATCTGCCACTTAAGCACACATTTAAGCATGATCACTTTCAGTGTAGTTTTATGATGAAAAGCCACTCAATTCCATTTGCAGTTCAGATAAGAGAGAATTACCAGTCTCACCATTGCTGTGGTGGAGCCCACACAATCAAACAGTAAGTCGAAGCTACTGAGCACAACTGATCCCAAGAATTTCACAGTACATAAGTTTCAATCTTAGCTTTGATGGAAGGCTACCAGACTGCAAAGTGAGATGATGGCACACGGGCCATTACGGCATGTTATCCAACCTTCCCCTGAGAGGATCAAATATTAACTGAACAAATGTCTTATCGTGTATACTGCCTTTCTTTCACTCTCCAGCTCATGACTGGTGACACAGCGACGGCGCTTATACACCTCTGCCGGTTGATTCATTTGAATTCTAATTGGGGCCATTTCAGCTGGGGCCGCGAAGGTCTGAACCGGGCCGGCTTATCTGACAGCGGGGGTCATCTGAGGGGACGGAGGAGGAACAGGAACCATTAGATAGAAGTCTTGCCTCCTCCTCCTGCTCCCATGGGCCCGCTGTCGCCAGGACCCTGTTTGATGTGATCCATTTGCGTGGTTTGGTGCTTATCGTGTCAGCATCGAGGACACCGTGGCCCCCACCCACACGACACACAGATGACTCCGATAACTGATCCTACAAGCACACACCTCCCCCCCCCCCCCCCCCCCCCAGACCAACATTCATATCGCCTATGAAACCACACAGGAACAGAAAACTCCCAAAGCCACATCCCGCCGCACATAAAAGTGGATAAAAGGATGAAAGGTTTTGTATACAAATAAAGAATTACCGCTAATAGCTCTTTAGCAGGAAAAGAAAGCTACCGCACGCATGTGATTTAGTCATTCAAGCAGACTGGGCACACTGCTGTGTCCAAAGACCATTCAGATCTCTGCTGACCCTAATTGCTTTATTTTGTCAATGATCATATCAGCGCTTTGATGTCAAAATAAATGTAGAAAATTGAAGTTAATTGCTATATTTGTGTTCGGCGATGATAGCGACTGTTGTTCCAGAGCAGAAAGTAAACACGTCCCTTTAATTAAACATCCCTCCGGACACAGAGAATCATTATGCTTTTTACAACCTCTTTTTCATCCTCCCTTTATTTACTGACAGTGTGCAATATTTGCCACTGGGAAGAAGAAAAAAAAAAGTGCAAACCAAACAGGAAATGAGGGGAGCGCACAGCAAAGACAAATTCTCAAAAGAAGTCCTCTGTCATTGCTGGAATTTTTTTTCTTTTTCACCCCACGCTTTCTGTGACAGAGCGGCACAATAACTTGCAAGGGTCAGTGGTACTGAAACAAAACAGCGCTGTTTCACTTGGGCTCTGGAACAATACAAGTGACCCAATCCATTCTGCTCTGTGTTTGGGCTTTATTTTAGCATTAAATGCCCAGATGCTGTGGCTTTTCTTTGGGAGAAATGACTGTGGACACCTCCTTCACATTTTCCCTTTCTGGGCCATTTTCACTTCATAAAGCTGCAGTCAATGTGTTTTGTGTGGGGTGAGGAGGGTCTGACACATTCTGTGGTGGTCTCAGTCCCTGTCTACATTGGTGGCTCAAGTAGTCCTAGGATTAGGCTATTGTGTGCTGTGAAAAGGTAAAAGAAGTCACTTATTTGGGCTCAGTCAAGCTGCTGATTTCCAACCCCATTTTGGAAATAAGAGAAAGGCTTTGAAATGCGCTCTCTCACTCTCTGGCCCTCTACTATAAATCACTAGTGTCCAGCAAATTCAATTCATTCAAGTCATTTCTTCTTTCTCTTTCTCTTCAAAACAAGACAAAACCATTTTCCAATTTCCCCCCCAAAAAAACAAAAAACAAAACAATTTCCACATACAAAAGTCACATAAAGCACAGAATTCATTATCTTCGTCATACTGACATGAGGTGAGATTGTAGATTAGATCGAGACTGTTGTTATGCAAGTTCCCAGGCTCAAAGAACGCTGGGCTTGGTGTGTGTGTGTGTGTGTGTGTGTGTGTGTGTGTGCGCGTGTGTGTGTGTGTGTGTGTGTGTGTGTGTGTGTGTGTGTGTGTGTGTGTGTGTGTGTGTGTGTGTGTGTGTGTGTGTGTGTGTGTGTGTGTGTGTGTGTGTGTGTGTGTGTGTGTGTGTGTGTGTGTGTCTGAGTCACAGCAGCTGAGGTGCTGGACCACAGCATCAGAGGGAGACCACACATACACACACGGGAAGCTTTTGCTGGCCAATGCTCGCCATCAAATGACCATGTGTGGTATTGCTGAGTCGCTGGTGAAGCACACCCATGTTTGCACACACACACTCACAACATGTTGTTTTCATGCGATTTTGCTTATATTCATATAGTCGGAGCGACCACGAGCAGGACAGTTCGTCTTGAGGCCTTTCACCTCACTGTGTCACTTGTATTTTCCACCTTGTGCAGGTAGACAATGGCACTGTCATAAAACAATGCCCACGTAGGATGTATGGCACAGCCTATATATTTCCACACAGTGCAGGCTTCTGTGTTTCTCAGGCTAACCTTTGTAGTGCCTGGAGCCAGAGCATTCTTCACGTCTTCTGTCACCGGCGTGGTAAAGAAGCAGAGAAAGCCGGTGAAATCCCATCCTACAGCACTCACGGTTACGTCAGCAGTTCTCATATCCCACAAAGCCACTGAAGAGGACTGACACACAATGTGCCACAATATACAGACTCACACAACGATCCACCCGCTAGTGTTTTCAGACAATAGCCATCTTTGCTCTGGGTTTGTGTGCTTCTTCAGTCCTTCTCCACTGAGTTTGTCTTACTTTACTTTTGATTTCTTTTTCTAAATCACGCTATACCAATTATTTTCTCTCTCCAGATGACCGCAGGGGTTTACTGCTGTAATTTGTAAATTCTGAGTCGGTGTTTATGCATCTTTACATGCCATTAACATTGACATGAGCAGACTAAGTCACACTTAATTGAAAGCAACTGTCAACTGGTGCCTCAGCATAAACACCCTGACAAACTGAATTTGTGTGGACAAGAAGGGTCATAAATGCAGTGCAGGACCCCACAGTTAGTGGTGTGACTTGGTCAAGAGCCTTCACACAAAATCCAGTGAAAGACCCCCATACTCACCCTTTATTGTCTTGCCATCCTCCTCTGCCCTCTCTGTGAAAATAGAGGCAACCCAGGATTTAAAGGTCAAGTCCACACAAAAGCTGACAGTCCGCAAAGCCTGAGGTGTTTTTAATTGACATTTCTGTCTTTGTCTCCTAACCATAAAGAAAGGAAAGAAAGAGCTCTTTTTTTTCTCCAATATACTAAATTACTGCTAAATGAGACCTGTGAAAAAAATCGGGCTCTGGGGTGTAACCAGGTTCCCCCGGCCTGAGGGAATCCCCTTGTTAGGCGGGTATGGGGGCAGTGCTGAAGGGCTGTGAAGTGCTTACTCCACTATAAAGGGGGAAGCTCAGGCACAAATCCATGCACAGAAGCGGCCTCTCTCCATAGAGAGAGATAAACCAGTTAGGGCATTGTTTATGAAGTTTCACTTTATTCCCTCCTGACAACCATTTAAACAATGACTATGGGGAAATGTCCCTCTGCGAATGAGCAACAATAGTCAAGATCAGGGGCTTTTCGGAGTAGCTAATACTTTGATAAAAAGAGTGAAAAATCTTCCTTCCTGAAAGCATTAAAGACTGCTTCATGAAAGACACCTGCAAACAGGAGCAGATCGTAGCACAAACAAAAGTGTTTTGTCCAGAGGATGCCAGCTTTGTCTCCTATCACAATCACCTTTCAGCTGCAGCAAAGGACTTATTGAATCTCACTCAACACATATTCAGCCTTGTTTGACAGAGCTTGCTCCTCATTTATTGAATGCTTTAAATCATTTTATCACTACTACCCATTGAGAAATAAATGAGTAGAAGAACATGGCCCTATATAAGGATTGTATAGAAAGTCGTGCAAAACAAGTCTGTTTTTTCTCATGACACTGTCCACTTTCACGGTTTTCTGTTGAACATATGGCCCTTCTACAAAGTTATTATTTTACTTTGCCCATTATTCACCATATTATCAAAATGAGGAGAACTACAGCAGACAAAAAGGTTTTGTGCGTATGATCTTTTGTGCTTTCAGCATTTAAGATGGCCTTTGTCTACTGTGAGATGGGTATCTGCCACAAACATCACTCAGGCATTGTGGAAGGGGGATTCATTTTCAGCGTGTCTTTGTTCTATTCTTTGGCCTGAACCAAGGAGCCACGCCTGCTCCTCTACCTCGAATTGTGCAGTGAACATTCCCTTCTTTGTGGTGCTAGGTGCATGAGCTGGCTCATCTCCTCAGGCTTTTTGTGGGAGATGGCTGTCACGGTGGCAGGGTGGCATTTGGTAACCTAACCTGGTTAAGAACCAGGGTGGCCCATGGGTAGCAGTCCAGTAAAACTGTAAGCATTAATAGATTTCTGCTCAGGGGGGAAAAGTCCCCGCCCCCCACCACCACCACCACCAGGTCCAGATCTGCAAACACATCATAAGCTGGCTGCTCACACTTTTCTTCTTTGACACATCAATTCCGCCCCACCCTCCTGACCTCCTCACTGTTTTCCCTTCACATCTCACCCATCGTCATGTGGTCTTATTTCCTCTTTGGTGGCTTTCTCTCTCCAAATCACTTGCTTAGGCTCCATACACATTCCCTGAAGATGCCACTTCTGTTGTGTCACACAGAGGGAGCCACGCCCTCAGCCTATGTGCACACTTTTATTAAATCTGTGCAGGCGCTGGGCCGCGCTAGCGGGTAATCCTACAGTAATTGTTTCCAGATTAGGGGACCCGGACCACAAAGCAGGTTTAGCCAGGCATGAAATGGCCTCCCCATGCTGCAGCGCCAGCGACCAAACCTGCCGAGGTGAGACTCACCTGGATAAAGTCCACAAACGTCCATGGAAGCAGAGAGTCCAGGTAACCAATGTCCTTCGAAAACCTGTTGAGGATTCTTCCTGAGAAACAACACAAAAGAAAAGATTAAGCAGGAATAGAGTAAATATCTTTATAATAGAATCACATTTTAGTTGAACATGTCATGAAGATGTTGTCCTGTTTGTATATAAAAAAAAAATATGAATACAATGAAGTGAGCTGGAAAGAAAGGTTATTTTGAGTGTTTGTTAAGAAATGTAAGTTGAAGTTCTGAAATATATTCTGAGAACAAGATATCCTAATCAAATAAGGATATAATTAATCCCTTAGCTTTTCTGCACCCATAAAAACCAATACTTTGTTTGTTTCAATTTCCATCAATCTCTCCTGAGTATTGAACAACTGTTAGCAAAGTCTCCCCAGATACAATAGAACAAAGCTTAGGCCTTGAGTGTGATATCAGATGGAAAACACAGGCGTATCTAGATTAAACAATGAATCATTATTTGTCTAGCATTTAATAAAGACTGCCCTACTCCTGGTTGAATACGTGAGGGAACCTTTTGTTGGGAAACAAAGGTGCAACAGAAGCTGCGTACCTGCTTTTATGTTCTGACTGGCCGTGTCGGTGACGTTAATTGAGTTGCCTCCAATCTGCTCAGGTGTTCATTATTTTTAGCTGCTCTGCAGGTGCTGTAGCAGCCCTTTATTGTTACTCCTTTTAGGAACTTTGCCCCCCTATTCTGATCCCACAGCACATAAGATTGCGCTTCAGCGGCTTTCACACACTGTTTACTGCAAGGTCAGTGATAGCCAATCCCCACACTACACTTCCTAAAGATAGGCAAGACAGAAAGGCTTTTACTATCTCTGTCCCTGAAGGGGAGCCACGAGACTCTCAGAGGCAGACGAGTATCAAAGCAGTGCCAGCTACAACTGGGCTCATGTTAAGAGGCTCAAACCAGTGGTAATTGTTCTGCGTGTGAGCCTACTCTGTTGTTTCCCTGTCAAAGTGTTGAAAATGATGTTATAATGTGGTGTCATGCACTTAAGAGACAATCGTTTCTTACCTTGAGACATTGCTAAGCAAACAACGTCTGTCATATAAGAATATAAATGAGAATATAAATGAGGGTACAAGCCCTGATAAAAAAGGAAACTAACCATACAAGCATGCAGATGAGTTTATCTCGGTCCACAGAATGAGCCATTGCTCAGGGTGGGACTTGGTAGAAGTGCAGGGAGGGGAACGGCTAAGCGGCACGCTGGCAGAATGTGGTGGTATGGCACTCCGGAGGCGTGGTGGGGCCAGGGCACCACTGACCTAAAAGTTGCCTCCCAGCGTCTGTGTCGGTCCTACGGAGGAGGGCCCTGTAATCACCTCTCTCCACGGCCGTAAGCAGCTTACAGCTTTATCCAAAATGCCGCTCCCGCCTAAAAACATGCATGCAGACAAGGCCGGGCTCCCCATAACAGC
This sequence comes from Lipophrys pholis, assembly GCF_963383615.2. Lineage (NCBI taxonomy): Eukaryota > Metazoa > Chordata > Actinopteri > Blenniiformes > Blenniidae > Lipophrys > Lipophrys pholis. The sequence goes on from NC_137632.1 coordinate 11,388,622, forward strand.
CATTGCATAAACCCAGCCAGAGCATTATTCCCCGCAAACAACCCAGCAATGCTCCAAATCAGTACTGATTCAAAGTCAAGTGGCGTAAGCATGTTGTACACTTGGAGGCAGACTAATCTTATTCACAGTGTGAGTGCCCCTTTAGCATACAGACATCCCGAGGGGAGGGTTCATGCAAGGGGGTAGAGCTGCTGCTATACACTGTAGCATATCGCAGCTTTAGTCTGGGAATGGGGGGAGTACATGTCAAACTGTGTTTGTGAAAGATCCAATAATATTTTATGTAATTTTACTGTCTAAGCCATAGATGACCCAAATTCATGCATATCTGACAAACAATGCCAATAAGAAAAGGATAGGTTTCTCCGGGTTACATCATACCATGGTTGGAGGGTGTTAGAGCAGAAAACATCAGTCAGCTATCAGCTGTTTGACAGGCGGCTCAGTTAACAGACAGTTTCAGAGGAGATGAAGTAAAGACCTTTCTCCATCCTGCATAGACTATAGAAGGGATACATTACAGTGATGCAGTTACACAAAGACATTCACTGCATGGAAATGCCTATGAGGTAAGATCGGCATGGGACAATGGCTTCAATCACTCTGGGTGGTTGTCAACAATATCACCTATTGTGTTGAGAGGGGTATAGACGTTTCAGGATATCAGCAGCATTAGTATCAAACAATTTCTTATGCTTTAAGACTCCAGGGGTGATTTGCACCACTTTTCAGGCTGAGGAAATATCAAGCCCTCCCAACTAAGGTGGCCTCTTAGGTGGAGATATTAGGTGAGCAGGGCCCCCAATCACACTTAAAGAAGTGGAACAGTGGGGTCCGGCGAGAGCAGGGCGTGTGGCAAATCGCTGTTCCCTGTAAACATCAAGATAAGGGGACGACTCAGAGCCGCTCCATGTGTGGGCCCCAGTGCAGTTGGAGGGGCCTTTCAGTAAGGCAAGTGTGATAATGAAAGAATACTGGGGAGGGGGCTGCCAAGGCTGGAGGTGGCACAGCTCACCTGCACTTCCATGAAGGGCCCAGAGGCCTGGGGCAGCCTCCCACCGCCGGCGCCTTGCTGCCAATACTAATACATTCTAAATCCATTCTCTTCGCTCACACCGCCAGACTCCTGCAATCTCCTCTCCTTCCCTTTCATGCAATTAAATAGTGGAAGTGCCGAGTGAGGGGGAGCCCTATCAGCCATACTGCACACACACACACGGCTCCATCTCCACATTCAATTTACACACTTCGATATCATCATCCTCTCTGCAGTACTCCCTTCACTTCACTCTTAACACTCTTGCATTCCAGATCTGAAATACAGACATTAAAAACATTGCCTCTGTAGACACAATTAGAATCTCACATCACTGACTACAGAGGATCTAATGTTCCCTGTGTCAACAGCAACTGAGTGACACCTGGCTCTGCGATGGTCCACTATGCTGATGTGAAAGAGGGACAGTACGTGTGTTTGTGCGCGTGCGTGTGCGTGTGTGTGTGTGTGTGTGTGTGTGTGTGTGTGTGTGTGTGTGTGTGTGTGTGTGTGTGTGTGTGTGTGTGTGTGTTGACTGAGACTCCACTCCTTGACTGTGCTGATGAGCTGCAGCCCTGGCCTGCAGTCTCTGAGGGGATTAGCCCACTCAATGACACTAAATTACAGGGATCAACATCAGCTCAACACATCCACCGCTGTCTGCGCTGCTCTAACTGGATCACATTTGGATGAACAGCTGTAATAAGATTGTACATATCACTGAAAATGAGAAATATTAATAATTAAAGTTATATAAATTTTGAAAAAAAAAATAAAATAGGAAGATTGTCTTTATATCCATTCCATCTGGTCATTTTAAAACTTATCAGCCAGTATTGTTACAAAATAAAAAGGTTTTCTATCACCGAAACTTGGAAGTCTCCACACAGCACAAAAGATAACACACGGATTCAAACACAGCACGGTGGCATTCAGTGGCAGATACAGACGGGCTATAATACCATTCCATCAATCATAATTCACCACAGTTGTAGTCTATTGTTATAAACCACATTCACAGAATAACAAATAAGACCTTTGTTCAGCGATGCTTGAAATGGTAACCTTTAACTCTGAGGACGGCTATCAAACACCGGGCCTGTTCAGCAACAGCGCCGCACCTATCACTTACACATGTAAACAGTTGTCAAATCCTTAGCAGCACATGGGCACACAGTTACAAATGACTCACACTTATGGCAAGACGGGATGTGAAAGCAGTGATGAAACTGGCAGTTATTGTGTAAAAGAAAAAGAAAAATCTCTCCATACGGAAGACATTAAGAGAGAAAAAAAGAGAGACCTGTGAATGAGCTGCTTTTGTCCTGTTGTTTTCTATAAGACTTCACCCAAGGGAGAGAATGAGTTAAAAAAAAAAAATGAAATAAGGAGTAGATAATACAATGTAAATATTTATATTGTACGTATAAAAATGGTTGTAGTCATGCTTAGTCGACTGTTGACTGCACAGACGACAAAAGAAAACACAGACTCCGGTACAGTTGTCTATAAATCCAGTTAAACACCGGGGTGTTTGCCAGGTTGGAGGCCAGGATGAAATGACTGCACTGGTCACACAATGGTTACTGATAGCAACACGGCAGCAATCAGATAGTGGGTCCTGCTAAGCCTCTCCTTTACTGCGCTATTAAACAGATTATTACATTATTCAAAGTGTTTGTTCTCCTCCTGTGCATAGATTACCAGGCAAGGCACACCCAGATAAGACGTCAACTCGTCCAGTGTGTAGCACGACGGCGGGAGTAAAAACAAAAGTCAAAGATTAGGACATGTGGTGTTTGCTGCAAACACAGCTTTATCGCTACACCCACATATAATGCCAGTGGAAACCGCAAGCTGCCGAACACCCTCAAATCATATTTAGACTTGTGTTACCAGCTTATTATGACTCATTATACAGATACAAGTTCCCTTCTTGTTGAGAATTCCCACCCGAGCTGATTGTGTTGTACACGCATGTCACTATGAAGAGATTAGGCTGAGTAATTATCTGCTGACAGGTGAACAATGCCCTAGAAAAATTAAAGTTATCAAAGTGGGCCACTTGACAGTTGACTTTGGATATGAATGACAGATTGCAGTAACATTCCCAACTTGAAACAGATCTTTAATTAATACCACAAAATCATAGAGATAAAATATAAAGAAGAAAAAAGAAATGATGAATTGAAATATTAACTCGATGTTGTTTTTCTTTAAATAATGTGGTGCAAATTAAAAGGAGAAAACAAAAATGCAATTCAGTATCATCAGACTTATTTTGAAGTATTTGCTCACTTTTAAAATCTTGGCCATTTGCCTACTCCATTGATGCAGCAGATACTGCCTGGAAAGCGAAACAAATAATCGACATTTCTGATACAGCGCACAAGATAAATACATATGTATTTACACGGCTCCACAGTCCAAACACAGCATTGCCTGAGATCTACTTCAACTAGTATTTATCGGACCTGATGTTTGCTTATATTTCTATGAGCTCATTTTAAATACAATAAGGCTGTATATTATAACAAGATGTTCATCGAACTGGCCCACTGGTTGCACAGAAATATACTTCCCTCATGTAAATTTGATCATGATAGCTCAAAGTTTTAATTGTAAAACACAATCAAGTTTTCACTGATAACTGTAAAATTTATTTAGTATGATTTTTACACCTTTTAATGAACTTCAAGTGGCTGTTTATACTTTCTATTTAAAAAAAAAATATATAAATTGCTTTCATAAAAATACAAATAATTAAAAATGAACATTTAAATTGTAAATTATTTTATTATGTGGCTCTTGGGACACATGACAAGCCAGAGTTTAAGCGGAAGAATTTGAGTTTGTGGCGATTGGATCAAAATGTGACAAAGTGAAGTAACAGTCTGCTCTCTAGTGGCGAGAGGCCACAACAATAACTTCCATAGGCGGCGCATCTGAATGTTAACGCCTGATAATCAACCCACCACTGTGCCGTCAAGAAGTGCTTTAAATGACACTTACCAATTGGGTTGATGTCAAAAAAGTGTATTGAGGTCCGGAGGAGGGCGTGAAACATGTTGTTGTGTAGGGTTTGAGCAGAGCTCACAAGGACGTTGAAGAAGAGCAAGCTGCGAAAGAACCCAAACACCACTGTAGAGGCTGTTAAACCTAGAAAAAGAGTACAAGCGAAAAATATAAACACACCATATAATGTCGTCCTTGTGCTTGTTTCAAGATCAGTTATGCATTTAAGGTGCATTGTTAGGCATAGTTGTAGCATACACAAAACCTTCTACTTTATTTTCTTCGTCAATTATGTTTCTTTTTCTCTCCTCAATGTTGATTTATCACAGTGAGCACAAAGCCTGAAAGGGTGAAGAGGCTGAGAGTCAAAGGGAGACAATCAGAGCAATCCAACAGCAGAGAAGAAGAAAAGCACTGCTATCTTCCTGTACAGCTGAGGCCCATGTACACATACACTGGGCCTTGAAGGCCTTGGGCCACAGCCAAAGAACTGTGGATCTGTTCATTGAATGGCTCTAGTATTCAGAGCCTCAGCGGTACACAAAAAGCAATGTGCGCTCAGTGAGCTTCACCTGCGTAAACACCTAGGTACAGGTCAAGGTCCAGCTGCCGAGGGAAGCTGCCATTGAGGTGCTCTGTCACACTGATGTGCTTCTCTTCAGAAGCCCTGCAAGTCGGTCACAAAGGAGACAAAAATCCACAAGGACAAATAAACATGGCGAGAGAAGAAAAGCCACAACGTGAAGGCACTATACAAATTACATTCCCATCTTGAAGCACAAGGTCAGTTTCAACAAGTTACAGACAATGTCAAGAAAAAACAGTTGGGTCCAGTCCTCTTTTATTAAATCATTAACCATTTTCAGCCTGAGGACATATGTCCATTTGGTTTTTTAAGACATTTTCTTGGGAGTGCAAAGAAATGAAATCTCACCAGTGTGCAAGCCACCAGTCCTGCAGGACAAATGTAATCTAAACAACGAACACAAAAAAAACCAAAACAAAACAATACCAGCATTATTTTAGGTTAAACATTTAAATACATCAAACAATGAAAACATAGCACAATTACCAATCTGTCCAGTAATTATCAAATAATTACATTTCATATACAATTTACTTGAGATCGACTGTCAATGTGTCAACAAATTATTTAGAGAAGCGAACTCACATGTGCTAGAGCGTTCAACATAATGAGGACAATGAGGACCAATACGTTGGCGCCTGACGTGAAATATTTCACATATAGATGCAGGCCGACGTCTCCCTTTAAGCGGCTTTCCTCCTCTGTGGGCTGCACTGCCTACAGATAGACACCAGTGTCAATGCCACTCATCCAGCAACACTTCAAAACAGGCCATAATAAACAGCAGGGTAAAGGTTAGGATCTTCTGCCCTCTAGTGGCCGAAAGGAAGCAAATCAAGCGTCTCACCACTTCTTCAGTGAGAGTCCGGAGAATCAACGTTTTTAATCATGATTCAATGTTTTAAATATACCTACCACTACAAGTGGCTCTGCACAGTCAATCAGAGAGTAGCAAGAGGAGGAAAGGGAAGAGATGGAGGACATGGAGTTGTCGTGAGGGAAGTGGGACATTGTGGCAGGAATGGGAGCTGGTTCCTTCTTCTCCTCCTCGTGGGTTTTATCCTCCTTAAGCAGGGAAGTGAAGTCCACCCCAGAGCATTGCAGCTCACTGTAGGACCCCCTTGCCACCATCTGACCCTGATAATAGGAAAAAGAAATGTGCTTAACAAGCTCCCAGTTGACTGTTGCGAAGGCAGGGTGGATTCTGGACAGGTCGCCACAAGGCAAACCCAAAGAAACAGTCACACTCACATTCACACCTACAGGCAATTTTGTTGTTTGTTTGTTTGTTTTGTTGACAGTGGGAGGAAACCGGACTACATGAAGAACACCCATGCACACACGGGGAGAAAATGAAAACTAGAAACAGAGACCGGATTACAGCAAATCCGTCCTATTGTTTTACCTGCTGCACGACTACTATAGAGGTTTTTTTTCTTGAATCATGTTTCAAAGATAAAATCAGCAGAATGTACTCACAGCCAATATTAACACAGTGAATTTCATATAAACACGAGGGAGAAAAGAAACATCAGCTATCGTGACGGAGTAGTGGTTCGCAACATTACCTCACAGCACTTCTCATTGTGCCTGCGTGAGTTCTTCGGCTTCCTCCCACATTCCAAAGATATGCACATTAAGTTAATTTGTGACTTTAAATTGGCTGGATTTGGGTTTCTGTTAACTGTTTGACCTGTGATGGACTAGTGACCAATCCAAGACGTACTCTTAATGTGCCAAAAGTCCTCTCAGATAAGCTCCAGCTCCACACGGTCTTAACTTAAATTACTTTTAGGTAATTGTATATCTTTATAATGTGCACACACATGCAGTTATCTACAGCAATAAATGCCATTGCAGATAAGCTGTGAACCAATTGTGATGTGTAATTATGAGGGGGAAAAAAAACTACCACTAACATTTAATATGCTGGTAAAGATGCTGGGATTTGTTTTTTGGGAGCGATCTTTCAAAGCACATCTTATTTTTTTCATTTCATTTATTTCCACAATTTCACACATACAACCAAGGATTTTTACTTGTGCATGAATTATGTGAATACTGTGAAAAAACGACCACCCAAAAAAGCTTAAGAGCTTATCGCGCTGGGGTCCATCTTAAACGGACTGCGCCTCATAACTGCTGCTAATCAATGCCAAAATACTGTCTTCTATATTAGTTGAGATTCAATTACATTTTCAGAGGCTTTCTCGGTAAAACATAGAAATATATCTAATAAAAGCCATTTTCCAGGGTAAATATAGCATTGTAACCAGCAACACCTCATATACTCACCTCCTTTAAGACAACAATCTGATCTGCCGCCTTCAGATATTGGAGTTGATGAGTGACCAGGATTCGAGGCTTCTTTCTCAAAAGTCCACAAATGCACCTGGAAAGAAGACAAGACCAGGCGCAATGTCGACGTGCCAACACGTTTTTTATCATCAACAACAACAACGGGTGAGATGTTGGTACGGGACTTACTCTTCAAAAAGATGCCGGCCCACCTCTGCATCCACAGCACTGAGCGGGTCGTCCAGCAAGTAGATGTCTGCATCCTGATACACTGCTCTGCAAAATGCATTCGGGTCACAGTTATTTCTATGTCGCACGCACCAAAGATGCATTTTGTCTTTGAACAGTCACCTCGCTAAGCTGACCCTCGCCTTCTGTCCTCCACTGAGGTTTGCCCCTCTGTCCCCGACCATCGCCAAGTCACCACCTGGCAACAGGTCCATGTCCTGAGCAGGGTCCACATGTCACTTTAACAAGTATTCACACTGAGAGTGGACTGACGACAGGTGGCATGAGCCGAAACATAGGCAAATGACAAAGAAATATAGGAGTACTCAAGGTGGTTCTCACTCTCTGAAGGGCGCAGGCTCTCAGGACTCTCTCATACTTCTTGGGGTTGAGCTCTTTGCCAAACAGGATGTTGCCCCGAACTGTACCGGGTAAAATCCAGGGCTGCTGAGACGTATACGTCAGTTCTCCTTTGACTTTGACCACGCCGCTTTCGTGGCTCAGCTCGCCCAGTATGGCACTGAGTAGTGAGGACTGACACACACAAACAAACATTTGAATATAAATGACAACTTAAATCCTCTGTTTGTTTTCCTTTATTTTTAAATCTCAATGTCACTTTAACTAAGTAGAAAAATGAAGTGTTAAAACCGGTTTAGCCTCATACAACCAAACACATATTGATAGGGACACTTTATATCCAGTCTTGATGGGGAACAAAGGCATCTCCACTATAAAAGCAACTTTAGGTTACTTTACATGTCTCAGGTTTACAATCGTGTGTGTGTGCGTCGCCAAATCTGAGACCAGAGAACAGACCTGACCTTTCCAGCGCCAACAGGTCCAATGATTGCCAGGAGCTGCTTGGGTCTCACTGTGAAACACACATTCTGTAGAGTTGGTGCCTCGAGACTCTGCAAGGAAAGGTCGATACGTTAAAGTCAGTTTAAACAAACTTCATTAACTGCGGATACAGTTTGCATAGAAGACAAAAAAATAATGGCTGAATAATCAAAATGATGTAAAATACAGATAAGAAATAGAGACATCCAGTATCTTCCCACAGAGTTCTTACCTTATCCCAGTAACACATTAAATCCTGTATTATCACTATGCAGTCCTTCTTCTCTGCCACAGGAAGACCCAGATGCTGAGGAGCAACTTCATCCAACAAAAGAAATTTCTGAAAAAGTATAATAAATTCAAGGTTATAGTCCTTCCTTTATCAACACAAGCTCTTTTTACATGGCGGTGTGACGTCGGCGATTCATTTACTTTAATCCTTCGGATGCTGATGAGAGACTCTGAAACTTTTTCTATGGCAAAGGGGAAAAAGAGTGTGATCGTGAGCCTGACCGCACCGTAGAGGGTGACGGCCACAAACACTCTGCTGGCGGTCAACTTATTTCCTGTCAGCACGTAGACAAGGACGGTGATGAAGACAATGATCTTGCTGGCAACGAAAAAAGACGCCATGTTCAGGCCTCGCAGGTAGGAACTCTTCATAATCTTGGAGATTTCCATTCTGTAAAAAAAAAATGAAGTTGATAAATGCACAATAAATAGATACATGGATATTTGACTTATTTCTCAAAAATGGCTTAATTACTCAAAATGAAGCAATGTTTCCCCCTAATTATTTATTGCAAAAATTATTCTAACTACACACTGAACGACCACAACATTACGACAGATATTATCGGCCACTTTTCTGCCTCATACAGTCTGACACACTGTGCGATCCAAGCACTTCCTATCAGAACCAGCAGTAGCGTCTGTAGCAATGCGGCCGAACGTTGCTCGTCTGTTGGGTTCAACAACAGAAACCAGCATCCCCTACTCTCGACAACAAAGTTTAGCGCCTACGACTTTTCTTTGCATGGACATTATTCACATCACTCTTCATTGTGTTTATAGATGATCCGTATACTGGCTAATATGCACTATACCTTCTGATTTCATCCACAAGGGCACCAAAAGGTTTCTCCCACCCATACATCTTTATCACCCGGATGCCAGAAATGACTTCATTCATCGTGCGAATTCTCTCATCCGTTAGGACGGCTGTTTCAGCCCTGAAGCAGAAAACACGAATCAGTGAAACCAAAGACACACGCGACTGAAACCATGCAGTTAAGTACAGAATGTGAAAAATCCCTACTAACCGGAGAGTTGAGAATAAACGGCCAAACATGGTCTGAACCGGCATCATGATGAAGAAGACGGCCATTCCCGCGAGACACGACGGCCCAATGGCATACATCAACAATATAATCACAGTCGCTGCTTGTAAAGGACCAATCCACAAAAAGTGCAAGTATAAGGTGACCTGTAAATAAAATTTAGCAGAAAAGCAGAATATAATAAACATCAAATGAGTCACTGTAGTATGCAGGAAACTCAATTTGAAGACATAATAACAGTATACAATAAAGCTACAACTTACATTAGTGTGCCAAGTTATTAGAATAGAGCTCATTTAACAAATACTGGGACGTAATGCTATAATCTTGCTTTCACCAAACTTATATCTTTGTGTTTTTGATCTGTACCCTCACTGAAGCAAATGCAGTGGACTAAATAATTGAAGCACCTGCCTGAGTTATGCAATTCATCTCAGCAGCAGCACACTCGACAGGCTTCAAAATGACCATAAAGTCAGATCAATGCCTCTCTAAAACACTCCCGAGAAGAGGTGATCATTATAGCGGTAATAAATGCAACATTTAAACTGAAAAGTGAGGTCACATTGCAATTTTCAGTCACCTCGTCAAATTTGTTGACATCATTGGATAAGAGATTCACAACCTGTCCGGTGGTGGTTTTGGCCAGCGCTGCACTGTTGAGACAAAGAGCCTTTGCAAAGCAATATAATCGATCCAAGTTAACTTAACAGGAAACAAATCAGTGAGTTCAACAATGTCATGAAACACACATGAATGTGAATGTATGACACATAACGACCGACCTTGTGATAGATCATATGACACATAGCCACACGGATCTTCATTCCTGCTCGTTGGACATGGTAGAAATACAAATGATGAAGGATAGCCAGGGTAATGGTGGACAGGCCGATGCCTGCAGCATAGCTGTAAGCCTCATAGACCCCGTCTGGGTAAGCGGGGTCATAACTCTCAAAGTGCTCAATCAGCTTCCCAAGTAGCAGCGGCTGAATGACTTTGATAATTTCCTAACAGGAAATGAAATGGAATGGAGATTTGCAGGAGTGTGGCTCTCAATCACATCTTGATTGATGTTAAATAATGCAACATTGCTCAATGCAGATGAGTGGAGTCACTGGGTGACTTGTACTGTACCTCTATGAACATGTATATTCCAATGAGTGAATATGACTTCCAATAGCACTTAATGAGAGCTTTGGTGAGGTTGGGCGGCCGCTGATCTTTGGCCGCCTGCTGAACTTCCCGATTCCAGTACCTTTGGAAAGAAAAACAAAACGACAAGCATGTTCCTTCAGGTCGGAAAGACTTTCGCAAACAAAAGGCAAACAAATAAGTGCTTAAGCCACTGACATCCTGCTCAGTCGTTTGTTTAAGTAAACTTTGAGTCATTATTCATAATATGGCCACCTGGTGGTAACTCTTAGTGTAACTAACTAGCAACAAATAATAATAACAAAAGGGGCTCAAAATGTACTTTGAGTTTGAGTTATGAATAAATAAAATATTTATTTAAGCCCCCCCCCCCCAAATTAAAAATACACCTCATAACGAATATCAAAAAAGCAATGGTATCTCCTGGACTGGTGACTTCACAGTTAGCAGGGCTGCTACCCGCTCCCCATGAACCTAACATGGATACAACTGTAGAGGTTAAATGACTAGACAAATAAATCAAAGAGTCTCAAAAGTGTTATTAAAATCTTCTTCTGCTTAATGTACAGAGAATAAAATACGAGAATTAAGCGCCGGCATCTCCAACAAAGCAAGTCTCAAACATTTTTACTGAACTGTCCTCACAGAATTTTCACCACATTGTAACATCTGTTTATAGAACAGTATTACTGAGCAGCTGCTGCCCGGTTGGTAAAACAGCTCGTCCTCCAATCCCAAGTTTGCAAGTGTTCTTGGGAAAGACACTCAATCCAAATTGCTCCTGATGGAGGATGAGCCCCTTGATGGCAGCTCTATTGACAATGATGTGTGAATGCATGGGAGAAGTGACTAGCAGAGCGAAGTGCTTTGAGAGTGCTACAGCGGTGAAAACTAGCTATGTAAGTGGAGTCTTTTTGTTACAGATATAAAAATATTGTAACAGGACTTCAGTATTTTCAATAGAAATACAGTGAAGCACAGGATACCCGTGGTTACCACCGTCTCCTCGTCTCGAGTGTCCCTGGTTTCAGTGCCTCTCAGTATCAGCACGCTGGTTTTCTCCTTCAGTCCTAAAACACGTATGTGAGGCTGCCTGTAGGTGTTCACGTGAGTGTGTTTGTTTGACAGTCGTTCTCTCTGTATTTGTCCTGTGATGGATTTAAGAACTGTCCAAGAAGTGGCCCATAGTCAGCTGGCTTCAGCTCCAGCACCCCATGGCCCAGAGTAGAACACAGCAGTACAGAAGATAAGTGGATGGATACGATGCGGTCAAGCCAGATGCTTGCAGGCAAAATTACACATGACGTCACTGAACTAAGACATTGGCGTCGTCTCCAAGCCTGGGCCCAGAAGTGACCAGCCTCGTAGTAGTGGGCACTGCAAGCAAGGTTCATTGAGTTACAAACATCTCATGTGACGTCCTCAAACGTCACTGCAATGCGTCAGAGATTGGGAGGAGCCAGCCGTCATGTGAGAGTTTGAGAAGTACTATCTAAATATAGGTGGGCTCAAAAATTGTCAACTCTAATGTCAACTTCCCCGAAGGGGAGGGAGCATGTCCCATCTAAAGTGGATATCCAGGCCGAGCAGACCAAGTCAGGAGTGTGTGTGTGTGCAACCATACACTTGGATGTCCTCCCAGGTGAAACCGAGGTCGGTTAAATGTGACAGCTGTTTATTACAGCTGTCCGGCTCAGGCTGTTGCGTGTAGTAGGCAGCTGTAAGAGAGTGGAGCAATAAAGGCCCAAAGCTTGGATCGCTATTCATTGCTGTGTCAACGCTCCAACAATGACTCCAAACTGTGACGTAGCACGGATTTTCAACAACAACCTCACGTTATTGTTTGTCTTTTGTTCAAGTCACGCACCCACAACACTTGCGTAATAAGTATTTACAAGAGCTGTTACTTTCTCATTAAAGTGTTGACAAGCTGACCCACAGAATCATCATATCATATCAATACAAGACAACAAAGGCTGAAACGTTTATGTCTTCACTCTTGAAAACCTCGGAAATGGAAGTGAGCAGGCAGGTGGGAGAGTAAAAAGTGAAGCTGGTTGGCAGTGACGGCCGGAGCAACCAACACCAAACTGTGGGCGTTATTCAATAAGGACACAACAGAACAACATGTTGTCCGCTTTTATTTAATGCGCATCATCATGGTGGATACCTCCAGAGGTGTGATAAATCTGAACCTGAGCTGAGCTCATGACCCGAATCTTAGTTTGCACTGATCAGTTTGATAAAAAAAAAAGGTGTATGACAGAGTCTGGATTAATGTTGATTAATGTTGAAATGTTCCTTTGGTAGGCATGAATGATTCCACAAAGATAAAGTCAAAACACAGACAATTAATATATGCATTATCAAAGATACTCAAGTGTCTTACCACTGCAGTTCCTTCCCAAGTCTATCCGATGCATCCTCTGGAAGAACTTTGTACATGTCATTTTCTTTCAGCTGACTCTTGTACCCGATTCTGAACAAGGGACTCAGCCAACTAAAGACACAATGAACAGTTATCAACAGTTGCATGGACTCCAGTCGGTCAACTGCTGCATTAATGTATACTATATCATTATATTATTAGACACCATTTTATCACAAAAAAAGCGCAAACAAAGTTCAGATTGGGTGATTAAGCCATGAACAAATGTGCAAAGGGTATAAAGTACGACATGATGTGACCCAAGCTCAGTCTGCGATGTTTAATGGCGCACGTGCACAATTTAGGTGAAACAGGCAAAAAGAACAATAAAAGTGTCACTGAAATAAAAGTAGTTCTCATTTCTTTTTTAAACTATTTGAGTAGTGCGCCTCCTTTTTAAGATCTCAGCCTGCTATAATAAAGTTATTCTAAGGAGCCTGAGCTCTCCTTATCTTTACGCATGGACGGATGCTCGGCGCACACCTCTCACATCCAGGGACAGGCCGCCTTGAGTGGCGGCAAACTGTCACACAGGAGAGCTCTCCATTCAATTAATGTCACACAAAGCTGTCAGTGTGAGGCCGGTTTTCTTACCAGAAGAAAATCTTGGAGAGAAGATTAGCTGAAGCTGACGGATTATCCTTCGCCTCCTTCCGCAGAGGCTCCATGCCCCCCGACAGTAACAGCAACCTGAAGACTTTCTCCACAGGCCCTGGACGGTGAGAGGGGATATCGATAAAAGGGGGAGGAAAGCCACACAGAGGGGGGGGGGAACAGTGGGAAAGTCGCTGGTGTTAACAGCAATATCTGTCAATATTACACCTACCGACATTCAAGGCAGGATTACCCCGGAGGAGGCTGAGCGCAGCCGGGTCTGCAGCGCTGCCTGGCTCCGCCCACCCCGCTCTCTGATTGGTCAAGACAAGCGTCAATCACTCCTCAAACTTCTTAATGTCATGAACTCTTGTTTTTGTTTCCTTCCAGTTCAAGTGTCTTTATAGTCTTAATGCGTCTGCTACTGCTCTGCAACTGCCTAAACCTTCAAGAGTACAAATTGTTCAAATATTCATCCAAAATATTGACTTAATTTTGCAACTTCATAAGTTCATTTCCCTCCCCCCAACAAAACAACAAGCTAAAACATTTCTAGCTTAGATCATAGTTTTATAGAAACCAGTAGGGGTGGAAATAACAACTACAAATATCAACTTTACTGGAATTGAGCAGTGTGTTTAAGTAGTTGCTCTTGAATGTGAATTGTTTTCTCATTTATAGTTGTTCATTTCTATACAATAAAGTTCCTTTTAAAGCTTTTCATTCACGGAAAAGTGAAAATGTTAACAGTCAATAAAATCAATCAATGGAAATAATAGTTAAGCATGAACAGTAATAAAAAGACATATCCGAATCAGGATTTATGTTCATGAAACATGGGTTCTTGGGTTTTGTTGGTTTGGGGGCAACTTCAGATATTTACCCTTACTTATATATTGTCATATAAGATGTACATTTACACATATTCATATATAGCCATAAGGAAAAAAAATATCAATAACAACATAATGTAATAGACACACAAATACCAAAAAATTACTTATTATATTTAGAAGTGGCCTATTTGCATATACATATGTATGTATGGCTGATCATTGCGGTGATGGTTTTGAGTGCGTGTAAGCAAGTGTTAAAAGTCAGCAGCGTGGCAGGGACACATTGATGAGTCCGTTTGTGGACAGGAAAAAAACAGTTTTTGTTGCAAGAGGTTTTGGTCGTGATGTGTGAGGGACCAGCTCCAAGATATATGCAGATTGAGGAGGATGTATAAAAGGACCACATATATTAAAAGGTGCAGTGTGCGCAATGCAGCTTTAATGACCCTGGGAAAGAAGCCCTTTTTCAAGCTTTCTGTCTGCTAAAGAAGATGGTAGCAGAGAAAAAAAATATTGTCCAAGGTGAGCACAGTCAGACCTGACCTTTAATCAATTAGTATAATATTATACTTCAATACTTTACGACTATGAGTTGGAGCTGTACTCTCACAATTTGAGTTAATATTCCAACGTCTGCGTAGGAATGTCAGTGTGTGTCTGTCTCTCTGTCCTTGACCAGTATTGGACTGGTGACCTGTCCTGGGTGTACCATGCCTTCACTCATAGTTAATGAGAATAGGCTTCTGCATTCCGTATCCCTTAAATGGAAAAATGGTACTGAAGATGAATATATTTATTTATTTTTTAAATCAAACCAATGGTTTGACTGACTTTATAAGATTTTATTGTTGGTCTGAGATGTGAATGTAGATGGTAGATAAATTGAATCAAAGCCCTGCTATTAAAAGTTGTTAAGAATAAAATTATACCAGCAGAAGTCTTTACAATGAGTACTCTGTACTTTTGCTTCAGCACTTTTTACACAATAAGGTTTTCTTGTTATTGAGTACACATAAATCCATGCAAAGTAATTGTGCTCAAAGACAAGTATTCAACACTCTTTTGGGAAACTAGTAACATTGTACAGCAAGTGTACTGCTGCACAGTGAATTGCAAGAGTATAATGTTTGTTGTCGTTGTTGTTCATCTTAAGGTAACTGAAGCGAAAAAGATCTCATAAATGACTTGGTGGTTTAGTTAAAGAAATGTCAGCACCAGTGAGAGGTGAAGTAACTGCACACTGTCTGGATTTTCAGTAACTTTTCAAGAGAAAACACAACAACTTATTGAGAAAGCATAAGCGACTGGAATAAGGCCCTGGTGGCAACATTCAAGGGTAATGGTAGGAGCTTAGGGAACACAGAGGAGGACACACTGGTGAACCAATAGAATACTGAACTGAACACAGTCAAGACAATATAAAACCAGATATGGACTAAAATTAAAAACTAAAACAAGAACAGCATTAGAAACAAGAACGCCCGAAACCACAAGGGAATTCCAATCAACAACAAGTGCAAAGCACAAAGTTAAAATACAAGGACTGTGACACCACCAAGCCCAGTTTCAAACCTGCTCTCTAATTATCTTCAAGCACATGTATTTAGACTGTCGAAGGACACTGGATAAAATATCTGCATGTACATGGAGGATATGCCGAGTCCACACAGAGAGACCTTGAAGACTTGAACCGGGGGTATTTATTTTTTGTGAGGCAACACACAGACCATTCATCTGTTATGAGGATTTCCGCACTGCACTGTGGGAAGAAAAAAAAAACAACAAACAAGCATACGGGTATAGAAGTGGTGAATTCTCATGATTTCTTCTGAAATGCGATCGAAATATGAATTCCCAGATTTTGAAATTACAGTAGAACAACACAAACACAGCAATATTTTACATGCCAAGGACATTCTGAAGGAAACTCTCTGGATATTTACCCATAAATAATAACACTTGCTGAATTTACAGAAAAAAGAACCCACTTCTTCTACAATATTTACTCCATTGTCATCAAACTTAAAACTTGATCCAAATCTGAATGTTGAGGTTTTGTATATGTTCATTCAAGAAGATATGATACAATCGTCATTGAGTGTAATGAGATGTTTGGGACGATTCATACAAATGTGAATTAAAAAAAGTTATTCTGGAATGCTACTGACTTACTGAATGTGGTATATGTTTTCTGTTCTTTTGTGTATGGCTGTATGAAATCATATTGCTGTGCTTTGCAGATCATTTCAGATTCCGACACAAATCATTTGTGGATTCTGACGGCTTCTGTTTTAAAAGCACCTCCTCTGAGATTCCTCCCGTTTGTTAAATGTTACCGGCACGCGTTAATACTCAACCAATATCAGGTCACAATTGAAAAGATAATACAACTGGCTACCGTGTGTGTTCAGTTTGCAGTGAATAAAGTGACAACTATAGGTAAGATACAGTAAGTCTCTCGCTTGGCTCACGCAGCGCTTTAGTGAAGCACCACCACTTCCAACCTCTGGATTTGACTGTAGGAGGAAAATGTTATGGCTTCATGCTTTCAGGGTACTTAAAATATACGATTCACATAAAAATGTGTTATTGTTTCTCTGTCACTAAACCTTCGAATTGTTCTTATTTTTTCACAGAGAGATATCTTAAAGAGCCGGTTGCCGTGACGACTGTCCTTCATTATAGAACTTTAAAAACATGGTAAGGTTAAAGTAGAATAAAGAGCATCAATGCACTGTCATTGGGTCATTCATAGAAACTTCTAGTGGAGTATTTCCATCCGAGTCATGCATGGCACATGACCTTTTAAAGGATTATCTGACTGCATGAAGTTACCCTGTTATTCCCATCCAGGATATTCAACTGCAGCTTTTGGAGCATAAAGTGTTTTTAAAATCAACGAAGCATTGGACACACCCTGTTCAATATTAAACCGCCATTCTATTCTACGTTTTGTTGTTCTAAATGTAAAGTTTTCACTTGAGTGAGAGACAGGAAACCAGAAAAAGCACATAGAAGTGCACATATGAGCTGGTAATCATTAGTCATCGTGTTGCTAAATATCGCTTGTAGAAATAGATGACCCAGTACCTGGACTTTGTTACACTGCTTTCTGTTTTTTTTTTGTTTTTTTTTTAAGTTTACTGATTACTTCTTTCTTATTTTTTTATGTTAAAATGATAGTCAACCATTGTTTAAACCAAAACATGAACACACAAACAATTTCCCATACTGCCTCCCATCCCCTCCCTTTTTTTTTTTTTTATTATTAAATGCCTAACTTTCAGCCCATGCAGCCTTTAACCTTCCACTTTGAAAGCCTGCGTCCATCCCCCGCGACTCAGTCCATAGGCAAGATGTCCTGACTGTTAATCATCCCAGTGAAACACATGTCCACAGTGTAATTTACTCGCCTGGGGAGATTTTATTTCTACTTTCCTAAAAAAAACAAAAAAAAAAAACTGGGGATTCATATCTGAAACCACTAAATGTCGGCAGTGCAGATTTTGGCTTTTCTCAGTGGATTGGCGGGACTGGGCGCCATTATTGGTGCCACGGTGTCCAATGAATGGAGGGTAACCAGCCGGGCATCTTCAGTCATCACAGTGACCTGGGTCCTCCAGGGTCTGTGGAACAACTGTGCTGGAAATGCTATTGGAGCTGTGCACTGCAGACCACATCACACCATCCTGCAGCTGGACGGTGAGTGCAGGCGCTCATTGTTTCATACCGACTCGTGTTGGTGCCACTTTCTGTGTTGATCACTTTTACCTTCGAATACTAAATGAATCACAGTGGCGAGATAGCTTCTTTGTTTGAAATGTAAATGTGTTTATTGAGTAGCCGTGTTGTTAAAAGAAATACTAATCTGTAAGAATGCAGTATAAACTACCGATTACCACAAAGACAACCATGTTATTCATCAGGTTATGAATTTAAGCTGCAGCTTGATTTTTTTTTTTAAAGTTGAATTCTGAACCATAAACTGCAACAGCAAAGACGTAGTCCAAAAACCAAAGATTTGATATTGATTTATAAAATGAAGTATTACACCTAATTTCATTTGTTTAATAATGCTTGCTGAAAGTTTTGCACTATATTTCATTGGGAGTATTTCTGATAATGTCTTAAAAAGTCTTAAATAGGTCATCCGATTCACTATCTAATTACGTCACTCCGTCTTATAGAACATGTCTAAATTTTCCCATAACATGAAAGTGTGTGACTTATACTGAATTCATTAGTAGTTCCCTCCAATATCAATTTAAATCTATCTGGATTAAATAGAAGAATTCCTTGGTCAGAGCATTTCATAATATTCATTCACGGTGCAGTTTGCGGTTGATGTGTTAACTGTGGCAAATGTTTGATTGCCACAGTTCAGATTTTAGAACTGAGATTTCTTTTTTCATTGATGCAAGATGGAGAAATGAAGGCAGTAAACTAAATAGTTTAAACTTTAAACTTTTGAAAGTGATCATTTCAGTGGTATGAAAAAACAGAAATTCAACTTCAATGCAAAATCTCAAGTTAAAAATCCTCTTGTTGACATTCGACTTATGTTATCTCAGACAGCTTTACACGCTCATGTTTAATATCAGGTCAGAGACAAAGGGTTTGTCATGCAGAGTGCATTTTGCTGTGTGCTCCATATCTTCGTCCACATGAGGCCGAGCCGTCTTTAAAGTTTCACTCTCTGAGCTCAATGCATGATGGAAGTTGCTGCAATTCAGTTGGATCAAATAGTCTCTCTAATCATGTTTGTTGGGTTTTGTTTATTGTATAATCGGCTGCCATGTGACATACAGCTTAATGATTATATACTAATACATACATCCTGCTCCAGGTGTCATGTAAAATTGTGGACGGCAGTATACATAATGTGGGCTGCAATATTGTTCAGACTTATTGGAAAAGGTGGAGAGAGCCTACTTTGAGTTATCAAAAAAACAAACCAAAAAAAACAACTAGAGTTTGGGGCTCGACCTCTTTGAAACCGAAGAGAATTTAATGGTTAATTGTTAGAAACGTCCTGAATTGAAATCACATCGTTCACCTTTAATGCCAGTAAATTGCTCAGTGTGGCAACATGCTAGGAGTTTTGTTCATCTCAATTACTTTGAAAAGACAGTGAACATTTATTCTGTAAATATCTTTCTTGATAGTTTTGAATGACCACATCTGGTGATTTGTTTCCACACATTTCTAAATGAATTCTCACCTTTTTTGTGACATTTGTCGGGAATTAATCATTTTCTCACTCTCCATCAAGTTATTTGTTCATCCATCTTCGTCCCCGGTTTGTCCACACGAGGTCGTGGTGGCAGTATGGAGGGCAACGACTCTCAAACATCCCCGTGCCCCGTAACAGCCTGCATTTAGTCTGAAGACACAATCCTCATTTCCTGATCAACTGAAAGATATAATCTCTCCACTTGGGTTTTTGGGTTGATGGCATTCTATTCAGATGCCGGAAACACCTCAAATGAAATGTCTGGAAACGGGGCGACAACTTTGAGTATCTCCTGGATGGTTGAGCTTCTTACTCAAAAACTCCTTTTTGCAGCTGGTATTTTGAATCTCATTCTTTCAGCCCTGACCCAAAGTTCATGAACATAGGAGAGAGTGGTGATGCAAAATGACCTTATACAGCTCAACTCACTCGCCTCCGCAATTTCCACTGCTGGTGATTAAGGATGCCGCTCCCCCCAACCGGAGAGGGGAGTTGCCAGAGTTTCCTATGAGAAAAGAATAGACTCAGACTTGCAGGTGCTGATCCTCAGCCCACTCACTAGTAACTCATTCCAGTGCATGCTGGAGGCAGTCAAGCAGTGGAGCCAAAAGGACAGCGTCTTCCACAAAAAAAAAACTGAGACGCCATCTTCTGGCCTCCGTGTTATTTGTTGCTGATCACTATTTTTAGAACACATAGTCCCTGTGGGCGATTCACAAACTCCTTGCAGGAGCCCCACTGCAGTGGATACTCCTGTTCTAGCTATTCATCACCATCCGTTGTCAATACATATCATTACATATAATGATATACAAAACATTTGTAAAATACTGCCTGCACACTACACATATAAAATCTGCATGTGTAACTGGGTCAGAAAAATCGAGATTTCACCTTCCCTTGCTTGCTAAGTAGTTGCTTTGTCAGTTTTTCCCCCATGTAGACGCTGTCTGCCTCCCAGTGGTGCTAAAGCACTCGTATGATAAATAATCTAAGTGTCTTCTTTGTTGTGATTCTTTTTTTTTTTTCTATCATTTCCTTTTCCACCCAGCAGACGGCCTTATCTGAATTGCTTCTTGGTCTTCCAGACCTTGTCTTTAAATCTGTACTTCCCCATTAACTGCTGTATTTAATGACATTTTGTTTTGCAGTGGAAACCGAGCACTGTGGAAGCCCATTGATAGACTTTACAGCCTTTAACTATTTTCTCAGACTCAGTTAGCTTCATTTTTAGAAACCCCAGCTATTTATTGCCTTTAGACGAGCCCATGGTTGGTGAGTGTATATAGATAAGTCCATCAAGCAAAAAAATGCTTTTTATAGTGTCTGTTTGCTGCAGTTAAAATGACTTTTTTTTTTTACTTAAATCCTCTGTGTTCCTGTTGTTACTCAAACACTTTCATTCATTTCTTGTGTATCTGACCAACTGGGTGACCAAGCGTCAACATGGTCAAAGAGAGTTATACCGGTCGGGCATTGCCACAAGGTGGAGCCCAAAACCACCATATAAATCAGGGGTGTCAAACTCAGATCCTCGTGGGCCGCAGCCCTGCACGTTTTCAATGTCTCCCTCCCCTGAATGTCCTGATGGTTCATCATCACATTCAGCACAAAGCCAGATAACGAGCTGCTCATTGCAATCAGCTGTGTTGAAGCTGGGAGACATGCAAAACGTGCAGGGCTGCGGCCCTCGAGGCCTGGAGTTCGACACGTGTGATATAAATTAAATCCTTCTTGGGGGTGGGGGGGGGGGGGGGGGGTCATGTCATTTCCACATCCTGATCTGGTCATATCACCCAGTCTCCAAACACATTTATCTGAACTGAAAATATTTTCCTTCTACCTACAGAGTTACTGACATGCTGTTAATAAGTCATCTCAGTCCTGCAGTGTTAAGTCCAAGCGGAAGTTGACGCACTTCTGTTGTGTATTAATCATAGGTTGCAGGTGAAAGATGACAGACCGAGGGTGACACTCATCCTTTCTCAAACACACGTCTCACATTTGCTTGGCATATTTTGTCAAAGAGAGTGAAAAGACAATGGCGTTTAATTCGAGTTTGTTGAACAACTCTAAAGTCATGATAATCATTTTATGGTTGTTTAAAACTGTTTTAAATTTGACAAACCTACAAAATACCTGTTGAGCAGTTTAATCCTTTATGGGCTAACCTCATTTAAAAAGCCTTGAAGATGCAGATCAGATGCTGCACATTGAGTATATATTGCACAGACACACATAGAATGTGTATTTTACACCCTGTGTACATCTGAAAATCCTGTGTATGAATTCTTAGTCTTTTGTGACTTTGTAAAGCAGCTCACATTTCCTGAACTTTCAGTCCTCATCAGGACGTCTTTGAGTCATCGTGACGTGACGCGAGGGGGTGGCAGAGGCCATCAGTGACCATTGGTCACCCGTTGACGTTTAAGGCCAAACTCCTCCCCTCAGAATATAACAGTCCACAACACATTAACTATCAATCATTGCCTATCCATTGAACCCACTCAGGTTGAGGCCGGCCACATTTTCAACAAGGCTCACCAGGACGAAAGCTATTAATCAATTTCAGGAGCCGCCGATCACCCGCTTCAAAGCGTGTGGAGGAGTCGTTTCTGCACCGTGAGCAGCATGTATACGGAGATTTTGGCCTTCATTTTGTCGACCTCGGGGTGGGTGCTGGTGTCCTCTACCTTACCGACGGACTACTGGAAGGTGTCCTCCCTGGACGGGACCGTTATCACGACAGCTACCTACTGGTCCAACCTGTGGAAGACCTGTGTGACCGATTCAACAGGAGTCTCCAACTGTAAAGACTTTCCCTCCATGCTGGCACTGGATGGTCAGCAGCTCTTCTCTGTTCACCTTAAGTGATCTAACCTTACGGGTGTCCTGATTTTTCTTTCTTTGATTTTGGGGCATTGGTTCATCCAAAGTCACACGATGTTTTGTCTGTGAGCACGTCTTGTTTATCCGTGACATCCAAAGAAAGTGAACGCTCTCCTCGACGATATGCATGTTCAAGGTTATGTCCACACTATTAGAAACCCCCCGACTAATAAATATACTAAAGCCTGAAGTAAGTCTCCAACTCATTTACCTCTAATCGTGTCAATGTTTAGCTTTAGTTCCCAGAGATGGAAAGCCATAAAAAAAGATTGAGTGGGACCCTCGGGCGGTTTTGAGCATGGCTGACTAGTTTCACACTTCCAAGGCTGTATTGGCCTCCAAATCACATCTCAGTGGCGAGTTTCATCCTAACACAGTCCGAAAGTGATTCTAATCTTTGTTGACTAATTGTATTGCTTGTTTTTGGTGTAAATTGGTCACTGGGTCAGTGACTCATTGACCTCCCATAGTGCAAATGTGAGAAGAAATGTAAAACCACTGCAAAGAAGCGCAGCAGAGTGAAGTCTTCTTAAGTTGACTTCAGTTTTTTATTTGCAGGTTACATCCAAGCATGCCGAGGACTGATGATCTCAGCTGTGTGTCTGGGCTTTTTTGGCTCCATATTTGCCCTCGTGGGCATGAAATGCACTAAAATTGGAGGATCTGACAAAAACAAAGCCAGAATTGCTTGCTTTGCAGGTGTAAACTTCATTCTCAGTGGTACGTACAGACAGAAATGTCCTTGCAGTCACTATTTCACTCCCGCAGCTTTATGACTTTGTTTGTTGTGTTTTCAGGCCTGTGCTCACTCTCAGCATGCTCCATCTATGCACACCGGATCACGTCGGAGTTTTTTGACCCGATGTACGTGGCTCAAAAGTGAGTGACGTGTTTAATTCCACTAAGATAGTTTTTCTTTTTTCTTTTCTTATTTTTTTTTTTTATTCCTCACTAAGTGCTAATGTGTGTCTGCAGGTACGAGCTGGGTGTTGCTCTCTTCATCGGCTGGGCAGGTTCAGTCCTCTGTGTCCTGGGAGGCTGCATGCTCTGCTTCTCCTTAGTGAGCAATTCTAGCACAAGGTTCGCATCGCCGTTGAATTTATATTTACTGAGGCACCTTTTATTTGCTTGGCAAACTTGTGTTTTAATTTAATCGCATTGTGTCTTCACAGCCCCAGCCATAACAGCTACATCTATAAGAGCGCCGCCTTGCATTCGCATCTGTCTTCTAACCCAAGGGGACAGGTGAAGTCCACAAACCACAGGTCTCCTCCAGAATACAGCATCTCCTCCAGGGTGCAAAACTTTGATAAAAATGTGTACGTGTGATGAATGAGAACACAAAAAAAACAAAACTATTTTAAAACACTTTTAGTCTGGGCTAACGTGTATTTTATGCATAAAAAGAATAGCACATTGTATACTGGTGAGTTTTTAAATGTTTTTTAGGTCCAGATTTTCCATTTTGTGTATAATTTCTACAATTTCAAGCTCTAAATATAATTTTTGTGACAAAAGTGCCTGTTGAATCAAGTCTTTATACTGCTTTAGTTTTTTTGTTTTTTTATTGTAATATCCTAATAAAAGTGTTGTCAACTTTTGTAAGACATGGTTTTGTGGTTTTCTTGTGCTTTTTAAGTGGACGAAACCTCTTTGGGTTGTTAATCTGTAATGACAACATTTAAACCTGTGTCCAGCACTCATTTTATCCCGTTTAACATGATATAACCATTAACTATTTTTGTAATGTGCAAACTGAAGAGGAGGTCAAGAAGGCTGGAGATGTGTGGGTGGGTGACGTGCACGCCCAAATCTCCCACAAGTTTACTGAAGTTAAATTTAGAAAGGAAAAGCAAAATCTAGTTGCAGCTGTTTACGATTTGGGTTTTGGTTCTTGTGCATGGATAATGTAACCCCGAGTGACCCTTCATCGTGTCGATTGCCATGAAGACGAGAGGGCCCTCGACTTTGTTCAAACTATGTGTAATATGTGACTGGAGCAAGGCAAATGTGTAGCTGCTGCATGTAAATAGGAAAAATACCGGGATTTAGCTGAAAATAGTGTGGAATACTGTCTAATGCACACAGTTTCATATACACCTAAATAACAGAGAACCAACAGCTATATAGGAGGCAAACACAGTTTGAAACTTATTCCTTATTATATTCTTTATGCTTAATTAATGACAAACCTATTTCTGAGAGATGTTTTAATATCCAAGAGTTTTGACAAAAAAACCCAAAAGGCAATTTTTCATCTTCAAATGATCAAGCTGAACAGAAATCAAAGGATGTGGAAAGATACTAACCTTTTTAAAACCTATAATGCTTTCTGAAACAAACATTTTTTTTATTGTTTGTGTTTTATATTGATTCAGCATCTAATTAAACATCTTTAATTCAACATGTTGAAAAATTATATAACACCTCAGTTTTGTGATACACTTTCTAATAAATCTGTATGGGATATGAATCTCTGCAGTTGTGACCTGCGGAAAAGCTGTGCCACTTTATTTTACGGTGAAGAGCTTTCCTCCATACCCACACCGAAAGATCAGCAGCTTCCTGTTTCCCTCAGATAACCTGAATTTTAACTTGTTTTACTTTGAATGTTCTGTCATATTTAATCCATAATATGTTATTTATACAAGTCGATTTTTTTTGTTTTGTAGAAATTAGTGTAATATTTTGGATAATGTTATAAATATAGAACTCTGTCACATGAACAAACTATTTATGTTTTATGTTTTAAAGAACAGAAAAGGGGGCTGTAAGTGATGTTCCTAGAAGAATAACCTGTTTCAATTATTTCTGAGGCTTTGATTCACCCAGTGAGTTGGGTATACATTTAAAGGAGGCGATGTGTTTTCTCAGTCTGGCTCCTGTTAGGAGGTGAAAAGACTGAGTGATTGCACATACAAACGTTTATTATTTATTTTTGGCATTGTAACTTAATTGAACACATTTTGCCCCCAAACTGATCCTAAAATCACACTATCGCCCTCTAGTGACGTGTTGAAGTACAAGTAATACAAGTCTGGAAACAAAATGTTATATGTCTGTTGGGCAATATTCTGGCCCGGAGACAAATGTAGCTGATGACCCCTGCTGGAAGGTAATATGGTTTAATCCAATATATATAAGAACTGTTTTATCAAACCACCGTGCCTTTGACAAGGCTGAATAGAGGAAGCTTCAGGACAGATAAAGCAGCAGTATATGGAGAATTTCTTCAGGTACTTGATGTAGATTTACAGGAGAGGTCAGGTCTGCTACACTGACGCTGATGATCACACAGGTCAAGAGGCCACTGCAGATTTTGCATGCGATTATAAATCTGTGTTATTCTTTTAAATATTGATTTATAAACCTTTACTAAGTTCTTGCATCAAGTGTTGTTTAAAAATGTTAAATAAAACGTTAATGCATTATTTCTGGTCTGGAAACACATCTTAATTGCTTTTTGAAATTAGATTTTAATTGAGAGTTTTTTGGGGGGAAATGTGAATAGTTCACAGAATAAAATGAAAAGGTTAATTTTACTCAAACACATTCCACTCAGAAGAAATCTGAAAAATTGTTGTGTGGTTTCCTAATTTTCTTTTCAGATATCTGTGTGCATGTCATTATAACTGATTCATATAGAGTCTTGAGGTTTTCAATTGAATTCTACTTCCGTTCCTGTGTGTTAGGGAGGAATCTGACCGATATGCGAAATGGGAAACAATTAAATGACGTTTCTGAAGTTGAATAATTTTTGTTTTGATTAATCCATCAAGTCTTGTTCTTAAAATCTTAAGAATTATCCAGTCCAAATATAAAAAATTTAAATGCCTTGTAGGAATTGTAGAAAAATGCACTTTTAATTTTAAAATGTTCCAAACACAACTTGGTAAAATTCCACATCTGTTGCTTCTGCTAGAATTAGCATTTGTTTGTTGGTCGTTGTAAATCTCTGCTGACTGTCAACCGTTTCCACTTTTCCACCTCTCAAACAGTAGAGTATTGTCCCTCCGATTTCTACTCGTTCAGATTGAATTCTGATGCTTTGGATCATCTTAAGAGACTACAGGACAGAAGAAAGAAGTATGATTCATGGGAAAGAGAAACGAACTGCAGACATAAAAAACAAGACACCCGGAAATTCTCCTTACTGAGTCTAACATCCAACAGATTCCTGCGGAGGAGCTACCAATGATACTTGAAGTACTTATCCTTTTCAAGCTTTACATTTCTATTACTGACCAAAAAAGGCAACCAAATACTACTTTTGTTCTTGCCCTGTTTTTCACTTTCTGTAATATTATGTACAACTAAATGTGCGTTTTTACAGGTTCCTCCTGAAATTGAGAAAAAGTATCTAAATAAAATCACTTGTGTAAATAAACGTAGAAGTTTAAAAGCCAATCTCACTGTAGCCACTGTAAGGCATTGATAAAATCATTAAATGTACGCTTGCCACCAAATGTGCAACAGTAACTCTGCTATGGTTTGCATTCGAAAGAATTCAGAATGCATAAGGTAAAATAAATGGACAGAAATCCCTTATTTTTAAAAGATACTTCATTATATATAATGAAAATTTTCCAAAAACTGGAAACTACAAAAAGGGTGAAAGAAGAAATGTGAACCAAAACCATAAGCTGATGCTTTCATGAATGTACGGTATACTAGGATACCTGGTACCTTCTTTAAGAGCTTTTAAGGGCTCCTACTTGTGTGAGTGGACGTATCCTCCAGCATTTGGCTTCACTGTGATGTTTTAGCAGATCGCAGGTTGGAGATGAGGTCCCGGGGGCATTCAGGGGATCCAGGGGAAACATCTGGCTCCTTCGAGCTCCTTTCATTTCTGCAGAGTTCTGCAGCTAAGCAGGTTGTATTACGTTCTGATCTGTGATGTAAATTGAAACTCCAGTTAATACGACATGTTTAAACTTGAAAAAGGTTTGTGCATGAAAAAAAACACATTTTAATTAGATTTTTCATCACGTGTTTATTGTATGCATAGTTTCTGCATGAAAGTCAATGCTTAAGATTAAATAAGTAAAAAACATGTCCAGGAGTGGTTTAAAGTGTCGGTTTACAGTAAACATCTCAGACAAAAGCACCGAGCCCTCATCAACATTAGAGACACGTGGCGCTGACGGACTCTCATCCTCCCAATTTCCTCAGCGTCTGTTATCTGGCTTTTGGATCCCTTCACTTGACGCAATACTGGCGGAGTTCTCGGCTCAGCAATGAGGAAACGTCTGATTCAAATCTTCGGCTTTTTGATCTCGTCACTGGGATGGCTCTTTGTGCTGTGCACTATGGCGATGGACTTTTGGAGGATTTCCCAGCTGGGGGGTCAAGGGGGCTCCTTCATCATCAAGGTGGCCTGGTACTGGTCCAACCTGTGGAAGGACTGCTTCACTGAGTCCACTGCAGTCACCAACTGCAGGGACTTCCCAGTGCTCTGGAGCGTCACCTGTATGTTCCGTTCACCTCATAGTTACACTGGCTGCCAAACATTAGACACTGAACTATAAGACAGTAGTCGGTCAAATCATCTTCTGTTTTCTAATATCGTGTTGAAAATAGGCAGGGGAGGGGGGGGTTATCTGTGCACGCACACTGAGTTTACTCTGTGGAGTAAAATTCGTGTGACACTTGATTAAAGAAAATGCTTGTTTTTGATTGTGGGATTACTTTCCTAAATTGATCAAATTACTGACATTCGACGGCTAAGAAACTTAGGTTGTTAATGTGAGCTAATGTCATTTAAATCATTTCACTTTCAGGTTTTTACTCATGAAGTGAGTAAATAGTGTTAAATGAGTAGTTTGTAATGTGAGATCAATGTCAGAACGTTTGTCTATTTTTCAAAGTCAATTTAGGTAAACTGCTGCTTCCTGCAATATCATATTCAAAAGAAACATTGAAAAGATATCGGGGGTATGTTGGAGCACAGCTGATAATTGTTGACTCACAATATGACTGCGAGAAGCCTCAACTATTTCTACTATGTTGTTCAAAAAAGACCATTGAACTCTTTCATATAGATTTCAGTGGCATCCTTATTCAGGAATGAAAACACAGTGGAGTTGATTGATTTTAAAGAGGGAACATGCTCACAACTTCCAAAATCAGACCCGATTGTGTGATAACACTTGATTAGCCTGACAGACCCCCCCCTTTTTTTTTTTTTTTGTCTTTGTTGTAATTCCTGAACTTTCCCTCTTCCTCACAGATTACGTCCAGGCAACGAGGGGATTACTAATGTGTGGCTTAGCTCTTGGGTTTTTCGGTGTGACACTTTGCTTTGTCGGGATGGAGTGCACTTATATTGGCGGAGGTGAAAAAACTAAAGACAAACTGCTGTTTTCCGGAGCAGTTTTTCATTTTTGTGGTGGTAAGTACGGAGCATAAGGCCCACTTGTCTTTGTAAATGACACAAATGTTTTGCCCTCATTTATTTCTCGGTTTCGATGAAACGTCTCTTCACAGGTGTGTCGGATGTCGCTGGTTACTGCTTATACATCAACAGAGTCGCCAGGACAGCCTTGGCTCCCAGTATAGGACCTGGCGTCTTACGGTTCAGTCTTTTAAAACACCTCTTATTTTGAAATGTACTCATATCTACTGTTAAAAACGCAATTGAAAGGCACCATTTCAATTTTCTTTCACTCTTTTCCAGGTATGACTTAGGACCCCCCATTTTTTTAGGCCTGGTGGGGGCCTTTTTTATCATGTTTGGCGCTTTGCTTTATGCAGTGACAGTCTGCAGAGTGATCGGGCCAGAGAGGTAATTCAAGCGCTTTTCTTCACCTTTTTGTTTTTGCTCTTGAGCACACTGATTTCATGTTACTGTTTTTGTCTTTCAGTAAAGTGGTGGAGGTCTATGGAGGAGGAACTTACATGGCCCCTTACTCCAGAGGCAGGTCCTTGTACACTGGATACTACGGGCCGTCCAGGCAGTACCAATCATACTACGGATCGGGACGGACCAACAGCTCCAGGATCTCAAAGCTCTCTCAAACAACACTGACAAAATTCTCCGACAGAGATGCATTTGTATAGTCAATCCTCTATTTCAAAGAGAACACGAACAATGGAAACAAGAAGGTTTCTTCAGATTTGATTTGTGTTTGTTGACCAAGTCATTCTTGCAATCAAATAAACTGTCTTTTGTTTACTGTTAAATTGTTGACTGTATTGTGATTTAAACAAAACTTGTATGAACATTGACAATATCACTGTAATACTGATGATGATGATGATGATTATGATGATGATGATGATGATGATGATGATGATGATGATGATGATGATGATGATCTGTGACTGTATATTTAATAATAGAAAAAAGAAATATGATAAAATCATACCTTTTACATTTCGGGAAGCATTGTGTATTTTATTTACTTGCCGATGCTCCATGTCATCCACCACAGCTGTACACTAGTTAACCATAACATGACTAGTGAAGTTGAATAACACTGATCTCATTATTATGTCGTCTTTTAGTGGGATATGTTACATTTTGCCCTTGATGTTGCTGTTTTGGATGCGGGGGGGGGGGGACATGAACAGGAATAAAGATTTCAGAGTTTGATAGGAACCAAACTGTGATGGGTGGGCCAGACTGCAGCTGTAGTAGGAGTCAGCGTCTATCAAGTCTAATCAAAGGGAGAAAAAGTGATGAACCGATTAACAGGTTTATGAGCCATCAAGGCTCACGGAAGCACTTGGTCCCATGTAGTATCTATTTTATAATTTCTATTATTGGAAAGCTCTTCAGCTACCATGTTGGTACTATTAGTAATTCTAGAAAAATATGTTTGTTTTTTTAATCAAATGTAGAAGTTACTGCTGTATTAAAATCCTAGTTTGTGCTGGTTGACATTGCTTCTTCCATATGTGAGTCATCAAGCTTATATAAGGCTGTATGAATGCCCAACACATGCTGGAGCTCGAAATGTGTCTTTTTAATAGTGATAATCTAAAGGAAAATACCTCGAAGTCTTTTAACTTTTTGCTACATAAGCTCAAGGACTCACATTCATCCTTTGTCAAAAGTAGCAGTATTGTATTAGTATTGGCAATACCCACCATAGTTGAAAGCTGTATCTATTCTATTCTATTCTATTCTATTCTATTCTCTCGTACATTATACTTTTGATACTTTTTTTTTAAAATCGATTTAAAGTATTCATGAAAAAATGTATGTCAATATCACAAATCATGATCGTCATTTAAGTATTAAGTGAGCTTTCTCCTGGTTTGGTGTGTGCCTTTACCACCTAATGTTTGACTTTAGCACATCACTGGAAGTGCAGCCCCGACAGGCTCTTGGACACCAACAACAAACACATGAGCTAAAGTGATCTTTACAAAACAAGCCACGCTGTCCAAGGCAAAACATGTGATGATGTACACAATCCTGCTTTGTGTCCTTGTGCAAGCCTTTTTTTTTTTTTTTCTTTTAGCTTTTCATTTGCATGCTGCAGCTGAGCAGGGATTTGGGAGCAGACACATTTGGATTCTTCCAGCTGCAGAAATTCAACGCAAGAATGGGTTACAGGACGGTGGTGATGTATATGGAGATTGGCCTCTTTGTGATCTGTGTTTCCGGATGGATCCTTGTCTGTTCTACAATGCCAACAGAGATTTGGACTTGGTCTGAAGTTGACAGCATAGTCCTGACGACCTCCAACTACTTCTCCAACCTGTGGAAGGACTGTATATCAGATTCCACTGGAGTCTCTGACTGCAAAGGAATCCCATCAATGCTTGCATTGAACTGTAAGTAAACTCCACATATGAGAGATATAAATGATTAAAGCCAAGTCATTTAGTCATTTTAAATTAGTTTTTTTTTTTTTATGGCATGTTGTACTTCTTTCACGTGTTTGGACAGGGGATATTCACATGTGCCGGGCTCTCATCATCATCTCTATTATACTGGCTTTCTTTGGCTCAATTTTGGTATTAGTGGGAATGAAGTGCACTAAGATTGGGGGATCGGAAATTATCAACGCAAGGGTGACCTTTGCCGGAGGAATGAATTACCTAATAGGAGGTAAGACTGGACGCCGAACAAAGTGACACGGCAAATACGACTGCTCTGTAAATGAATGTGTGCGTATTGTTTTTAGGCATGTGTTCGATGGTCGCTTTCTCGTATTATGGAAACAAAATCAGGTCAGAATTTCAAGACCCCAACTTCAGAGCTCAGAAGTACGTACCATTTTCAAAGTGTACATTCAATGCACTCTTCAAATACACTATTAGTGTTTGTCTCACTTGTCTGTAAAGAAAGTGCTTTATTTTCTTGAATTTCTTACCAGATTCGAAATAGGTGTTGGAGTTTTCATTGGCTGGGGAGGGTCGACCCTTCTTGTTTCCGGAGGCCTGATTTACAGCATCTTTGCAGGGAGAGAAGGATGCCGCTCAAGGTAAAAACAAAAACAACAACAACAACAACAACAAAAAACATTGTTTTCGTGTTATTGTGTTTTAATCATTCCATAAATTATAAAAAACCCAGTGTATTTCTTGAATTTAATCCTGATAGCTCAAAGAAGAGACACCCTGCCTACCAACTGCCCAACGCCTACACAGTTGTTCCAACAAATAGGAGCGTTGTATCTTTTGCTCCCACTGTGATAAGTGAGAGTAGAAAATCAAGGACCACAGTCAGCAACAGCAGAAGAGACAGCAGAAGAGACAGCATACAAGACAGCAGACGAGACAGCAGAAGAGACAGCATACAAGACAGCAGACGAGACAGCATACAAGACAGCAGACGAGACAGCAGAAGAGACAGCAGACAAGACAGCAGACGAGACAGCAGAAGAGACAGCAGAAGAGACAGCAGCACGGACAGCAGCAGAGACAGCAGCGTCTCTGTCATCACCAACACTACCAAGTCATCAGCTACTAATGCATATGTCTGACTTACAGGTGGAGAAGAACTTTCATTCTGTGTCCTTTTCTCTTCATTCACCTTTGGTCATTTTATTCTCTATGTGCTGCTCTAACCTCTTCTTCTCTTATGCTAATACTTGCTTTGCCCCACATCAGGAGGCAATGTTTGGTTGAATTCTGGTATTACAAATGTTTATCATTTTATAAGATGATATTCCTGGCATCTATTAGGCAATAAAAAGCAATATATAATCTGAAACTGTAATAGCTATTGTACTTGTGGTTTTGTATCACAGCCTATTTTATTTGTTTAATTAGGCTCAGTTAGACACAGATATGGTTCTAAACATTTGTGTCTTGATTGAATGATTTGTCGTTTTAACTGTCAAAATAAAATAAAAATAAAGAATAAAAAGGATCGAGTGAAAGGAATTGACTGAGAAAAAGTATTCCCCGGATCCCTGGATTTTTCATGCTGTTTTTTAATCCTCCCAAATCTCTGGCTCTCCCGGGGAAGACCAAATTTTGAAAACTCGTTAAATCAATATATAATCAATAATATGTTTCATCTGCATTGTCCAGTTGGTGTAGTCTGATCTGAAAGTTTGGATTTATTGAAAATGTTGGTGACAATGATAACTGAATTTCCAAATGTGACATGTTTTTTTTTTGTTTTGTTTTTTTCATGAAACCCATTTTCTTCTTTTTATGTGCTGATTTTTTTGTCTTTGAACACTTTTATCATGACACAGCAATTGTAGTTAGCTGGACAGGAATAAAAATACTTCACATGTGTATGCCGATGTTCCATGACAATTATAAATCATTTTTATAAATCCCAAAAAGATACAAATTGTTGTTTTACATGCTTTGTGCAGCCATGAGACAATTACAGATCTACATTTAGTACTAAGAACATCATATTCCCTTGCTCTCATTTGAAGCGAAATAATTAAAGTATGCTAAGAAACTCACCTGGAATACTAAAAAAAAAGAATTACATATGAAATTTATCAAATAACAAAATAAAGGTTAATCAGTGACATTAAATTGTCCACAGATGTGTGTGGTTGTCTGTTTCTGTGATTAATAAAGTATTTCTATCCTATTCTATTTAATTGGAATGCGCGCACACACTGACGTATGCGCGCGCACGCTCACTGTCGCGCTGCCGTGGCTCTTCTCTGTTGAAGCAACATTGGTGGGCGGGGCTTCCGGGAGAAACCAGCCAATCAACAGCCCCCACGACCGGCCCGTTGAGTATGTTGAGCTCCTGTCGGTGCCTGCTGGAGGAGGAAGCAATGCAGAGCAGCGGCGTCCAGACAACACATGGGTCCGAGCAGATAAAAGAGAAACATTTAACCTAACAACACTAGCTGTGAAGCCGACAACGACAGAGGACTTTTTATCCCTATGCAACCATGGTTTCCATTGACCATGTCGCTCACAAAATACTGACTTACATTCCTTATGTTTTTGTTTTGATGGACATGAGATATGAAGGTAAGAGGCAGACTGCATGTACTCTGCTGTCCTAACTACTGAACGCCCCTCAATAGCTGCGGCTTTCCTTCATGCTGTTGGACTTTGACCGTGGTGGAGTCACCTGTTTGTGGTCAAACTAACCTTCTAATGTCAAGTTAGCTTGCGAAATTGCTAACCCAGCTAAGCTAGCTAATCGCTTCCAGCGATCTCCCGAGGAAACCCATCGGTTTAATTTGGAATAGAAAGTATTCCTGCTTTAGTGTTTGTATAATGTTCCGCGCAGTTACGTTTCAACCTGTGTCGTTTAGTAGTTGAACTAACTTAACTTGGGTCTTTAGCTCCACGTCACATTCATGCGCCCCGCGCGCGACGTGGGCTGGCTGTCATTTAGTTAGCATGTTGTTGTTGTACTGTTTCTCCGGTTTACCCGCTATAACGTCTTTCCAGGGGTGAACTGTGGTAAAGATGGGAGTGTGGACAACCACATGGAGATGGGGAAGAAGCTGCTCGCTGCTGGCCAGCTCGCTGACGCCCTCTCTCATTTCCACGCTGCAGTGGGTGAGTAGGTGTCGATCTCTCCTGGGGATTCTGCCCCACGGTGTGCTCCCCGAGACGTGTGCAGTCATGGTTTCCTCTGTTCGCCTGTCAGATGGAGATTCCAAGAATTACATGGCGTACTACAGGAGGGCCACGGTGTTTCTAGCCATGGGGAAGTCGAAGTCTGCCCTCCCAGATCTCAGCAGAGTGATTGAACTGAAGCCCGATTTCACATCTGTAAGTTTGCTATAGTGAAATGCAAATATTGCTTCACTTTAGAGTTCTTTTTGCATATATTTTAGTATTTCCTTTCTTTGGAACCTCTCCTCTTTATTTGTAACAGAATCAATGTACTAATATATAACGATATAGTTTTACTTTCAGGTGCATTTGAGAGGAACTGTTAACTTTTTCCTAGTCAAACCTTGATGTATCAAACAGTAACTCCAGAAAAAGCATTCCCCTCACATATTCTTTATGCATTTTTATTTGTTTTCCCATAAAAGTACAAACAAAACAATGTTAGAATAAAACAGACCCTGTGGAAAAGTGTTTATGAATACTGCACTGATGGAGTATATAAACATAATCATACCAGTAGACCTATGTACTATACATGTGAAATGCATGCACTTATAGGCTAGGTATTTCATAGGGAGAGCATAAGACTTGACTGCAATAAAAACTCACTTTAAAAATGTTTTATTCCATATATCAGGTGCCTGTTGAAGGGAATATCTATGAAGGATAATTGTGTGACACTTGCTAAGAGTTAAACAGATGTCACTTAAGAATCTTAAGTTTTTTTTAACTTCAAAGGTCATAGACACAAAAGTGGTCATTGTCTGCTTGCGTTGCTGGTTATATCAGCTGCAGGGACCCTTTGTGCTGAGAAATTGCTCTGGTCTGTCAGCTGGTTTAATAAGTATGCACTCGCTAAACAAGTTCTTTCTCACTCACCAGGCACGGCTTCAGAGAGGAAACCTACTGCTGAAGCAGGGGAAACTGGATGAGGCGGAAAGTGACTTCAAAAAGGTGGTAAGTACAAGAATTACTTTGGGCCACATTTACAGCTGGTATTAACATGCATTTAAGGTGATCCAATCACGTGTGACGAGGCCCGTGGGCCCGCAGACTGTTTAAACTTGTCCATATCACGTGTTTTGAGCTAGCCACTCGCGCGTTGGCAACGCCACTGTTTATACTGCAAAGCCTATGTAGTCAGATGTGTCTCTGACCACCTCGGGACATAGTTTGAGGGAAAGCAGTTTGGCGCCTGTTCACACTTGTTTTCAGAGCTCGTCACTTGTGACTGGATCACCTGAAACGCACGTTAACGCCAGGGGAAAACGGGCCCATATGGTAAACTTTTAAAGTGATTTGGAGCTTCTTAGTGAGATGCTCCAGTCCACCAGGAGGTGTCAGTGTTGAGCTGTAGTATGACGTTTATGTGAAACTGAATTAAAAGGAATCTTTTTTTTCTGTGACGTTAAATCAGTCAAACTGGAAAATCAAGTTATATAATAATTTCATTTCTATTCAATGTATTTATTTGAGTAATGTCACCAAAGAATAAAGGCATTATTCTGAATATAATTGCAAAGATATGTCTCTGAATTCAATTATCTACTGCTGCATAAAGTGTAACTCATAGATGAAAATGGAGAGGTCATTATGACTTTAAGGTTAACTTATATTGGTTTTACCCTCTTGAGTACAGCGACACATTGATATTAAGACCCAGGACAATCACCCTTGCTTCGGTCATCTAGATAGATGTTTATATTAAATCTCAGGAAACTCAGTTCAGTATGATTTAAAGTGCTTTTTATAAGTTTGGACTTGAGGGCTTACTGAAGACAAAAAGCCTATGTTTTATTTGCTTATAACATTTAAATTCTGATCGTGCATGACTTGCTTGTGTAGTGAGGTTATGTTTTTTTGGTTGTTTTTTTTTCGCTAATCGCTGAGAAACCAAATAAACCTTTGACTTGGTACTGTCCAGGCTGAAGGTCAGAATTGTGTTTTGTATTCAGTTGGGCAGGTTTTTAAATGTGAACCCCCTGGTGACTAATCTGGAGGAGGGTAATGTGCTACAGGCTGCTCGAATCTGTGATTAATGTTTCAAATACACTCAATTTCTGTCACCGTCTAAGGCAAAGAAATTCTTGTAAGTTTAATCAAGTGAAATGCAGAATCCATTGCGGGTTTCTGTAGTTCCACGTAGATGACATTTCACTGCTCTAATGTCAAGTGGTCTGTCCAGAGTTGTCTTGCTGCTTCAGCAATCCCACAACACTGGCCTCATGTAATGCACCACATTTATGCATCACACTCTTTTCCTAAGCTGAGCAAGCAGGAAGCGTTTTAAAGGTAGCCCGATCTATTTGTAAGGGATGTGTCATCAGCTGCTCTCAGACTGGGATGACCTCCATGATGAGGCTGATTATAATGTAATGGATTTAGGGAAGAGTGAGCACGGCTCAGATTTAGACTCCGCTCTCTGGAGGCACAAGTTGGCACCAGAAATGTAAGAGACTGACTTCAGTTTTCTTGAGATTACTTTCTGGTGTACCACCGCATCCACGCCTTTGACAACATCCAAGACTAGTTTACCACTAGTTTCATGACATTTTGAAGCAAAAGTGGGGTTAAAAAAAAAGAAGAGAGTGTAAACCCTAAGATTTGCAATTTTTTCAAAAAAGTTATTTCTTTCGGTGCCATCTTACAGGACATAGAGAAGTCGACACACTGTCTTTAAAGTTTGAGCAGCTCACAAATGTAGGAATATGAACGCAACAAGGCTGTTCAAGCAAAATTGGTTATGTAGATGTAACGACCATGAAGACCACTGTCGTCGTTCTAACCACTTGTAAAGTGTGCAATCACATTGGGTTCCTAGTAATGCATTTCTGTGTTGTAATAAAAAGACCACCAAAAAAAACCCCAACCCCATTTAGCCTTTGAGAACCATGTGCTTTATTTCAAATCTCATCACCAAAAACTTATTCCAGAAATCGATTTTAAGACGGGAGAACAAGAGGTGCAAATATTCTTCCATATTCCAGGAGTCATTCCTGCCTGCAGGACTCTGGTCCTCCTGCCCTGAATCTATTCTTTCTCTTCTTCAGTTAAAATGGTGTAGCTCCCATCTATTAAGTACACGTTGGTATGATTTCTCTTCCAGCTGAAGTCCAACCCCGGCGACAGCGAGCAGAACGAAGCCCACAGTCAGTTGATGAAGTCAGACGAGCTCCAGCGGCTGGTTGCCCAATCACGCAGCAGCTTTAAGAGCAACGATTATGTGACGGCTACTGCCCTGCTCGACGCCGTCATTGAGGTGAGATCCAACTTTTCAGTTGTGCTCTGTTTTACCACGGGCGTTACATTATCTGCTGTCGAGGCCGCCGAGTGTTCCCAGCATCTGTATGACGATTACAGTTCTTCAGAGGTGTTGTCCATATGTTACAGACCTGCGTCTGGGATGTGGTGTCTCGTGAAATGCGAGCGGAGTGTTTTATTGAACTGGGAGAGATGGGGAAGGCCATCAGCGATCTTAAAGCGGCATCCAAGTTGAGAAATGACAATACCCAGGCTTTCTACAAACTCAGCACCATCTACTATAATCTTGGAGACCATGAGATGTCCCTCAAGTAAGATACACAATAAAACTGCTCCTTCAGCAGGCCGACATGAACACTTAATGTAGAAAAACAAAATATCGAGAGGTCACACACACAAACTAAAAGCTCTGTTGTAAAATAATGTTCGCAACACAAGAAGGCCTTTTTATATTCTTTTCCCGTCAAAATCGTAGCTTATAATATGATGACATTTCTTCTGAACAGATTCGTGAAATGTTGTTTTTGTTGGCGCGTGCGGCACATAGATCAGGCAACACTTATGACTCTCCTGGCTCCCCTTCCCCTTTGATCTGCAGCGAGGTGCGCGAGTGCCTGAAGCTGGATCCCGATCACAAGAAGTGTTACAGTCATTACAAGCAGGTGAAGAAGCTCAACAAACAGATCCAGTCTGCGGAGGAACTTATACAGGAGCAGAGGTATGTGTGGACCGGGGGGGCATGGGGGGGGCTCAAACTGCCAATGTGTGGATTGGAGGACGACGCCGACTCTTATCTTTGTTTTCTTTCTCTTCTCCATGAAGCAGAAAGCCGCGTAGAGAAACTTCAAAGAGCAGTTTGAGGGCTGAAATTCAAGCTTAATGTGGAGTTGTGGTGGTGAAAAGTTTGGGCTGTGCATGTCCTCACAGAAATAGAAGTCCAAATGTGTATGTGAAGCAAAATAATGTCGCGTCTGAATACCGGTGGTTACATCAGCGGCAGAATGACTGCTTTTTTTTTTTTATTATCCTCAAGCACCCCCACTTTCTGGTTTTACAAACAGCCATGCAAATCCTATCTAAATGTGAATGGATGTCGCATCACATTTGACACACTTAAGGTTGTTTTTTTTTTTTTTTTTTTTTTTTTAATAATCCATGAGCCTAAACGGAGAATAACAGTGCCGAGACGTTTGTGGAGGCACTGATCCACGTTGCGTTCGTCTGGATTTCCCAGAGTCCCATTCTGGTTCAAACCTGCTCCCTGCTCCTCCAGGTATGAAGACGCAGTCGGTAAATACGAGGCCGTGATGAAGACTGAGCCCAACGTGCTGCACTTTTCGCTGCTCGCCAAAGAGCGGATCTGCCATGCACTAACACAGGTAACTGCTTTAACAGTTGCTAGTAATCAATTCACTCGAGCCTTTGTTTGTTTTGTTTTTTTTATATAATTTAAAAAGAATAATAATAAACATCCTGTTTCCTTTGTGGAATCACCAGAGCCAGCAGGCTGGCCGAGCCGTCTCGGTGTGCAGCGACGTCCTTGAGTCAAACCCAGAGAACGTTAACACGTTGAAGGACAGGGCTGAGGCGTACATCCAAGATGAACGCTACGAGGAAGGTAAGATAAAAACGCGATATATTTTTCAGCCTCCGCCGAGCAGTTTGTCCGTCTTCTCATTCCTGTATCTTTGGAAACACGTTGACAGAATTTCTTGAAATGGGCGCACACATTCACTGGTTCCATTATGGTGGCAGGAGATCAGGGTCAGTGTGACCTGTCGTGTCCGCTATTTGTGAATCCTGTAGCTCGGGGGGGGGGGACACATTCGGTTGTCTTCCGTACAGCTTCCGATGCGTCACACGGACCTGCACAGTTTATCACCTCCACTTGGACACGATCATGTTCAGGTGTGAATGTTCATCTTGTTTTTGTTGCAGCTGAATTGAAATATGGTCAATTGAAACTAATACCTTCTACAGCAAGGATTACAAACTCATTGTGATCCTAAGTACGCCGCACTACTAAAACGATAGTATGATAAATATCTGTATATCTAAGAAATATTTGCTTTGATTGCATTTTTTTTTTTTTTGTGTGTGTGTGAACAACCTGAGATTTCGTCCGTGAATCTTCTATCCTACTTTGACCCGAACGCTTCTTGTGGTTTAAAAAATCTTCTTGCTTTTCTGAGTATTGTGGGAAAATCCTGTCGCCTGCATGTTTTTACAAACTCCATCACATCATGGCTCAATTTGTCTCCACTGCTGATAAGATGGCTCGACTCACTGAGCTCTCTGCTACCAGCAGGTTGCAATC
This sequence comes from Lipophrys pholis, assembly GCF_963383615.2. NCBI lineage: Eukaryota > Metazoa > Chordata > Actinopteri > Blenniiformes > Blenniidae > Lipophrys > Lipophrys pholis. The sequence continues at coordinate 11,428,693 of NC_137632.1, forward strand.
TGCTGTTCACTTGGTCGCTATGAACTCTTACTGCAATTCTATTTATGTATTTAATTTTTTTATTTTTTTTTACCCGAGCTCTACGTCCAGAATAATAAATTGACAGACACTTGCTAGAGGTGGAGTGTACTGATTTTCCTCGAGGGTATTAAATATTGGATTGAACCTTTACGGACCGTTTTGATTAATGCCCTTGAAGAATATCATTTTTATTTTATTTTTTTATTGATGTGATTTAGGTACAGTTACTGCAGTCCAGCACTCGGTTCAGCGTAACAGCCGTGCCACTTTATTGCCGGTTCTAAAACTTCCAAAAAGCTGTTACCTCAACCTTTGGTCCGTTCCCGAGGCTTTGGGCGGCATTGATTCTCGCACGCCCCTGAGTTGGCGACAGCCGCACGCTCTTTCCTACTCTTTTCCATGTAACCGCCTCGACTCCTGCATCGACTGACCCCTCAAGGTGCTCAGATGTCGCTGTGATTTCAGAAAGAAGCGTTAAAGTGACCTTAATTGACATCCCAGTGATATGAGCTTTTCTCACAAAAGCCTGAAAGCCGTTTATAGCCTGCTCATGGAACATTTCTGGGCGACGCAACAACTCCTCCCCCAGCTTTACGTTGGAAAACTTGACTAAATACAATTTTATGGTTTCGACCTGTCCTCGGCTCCTAATAGAAAACTAGAGTTGTTCAAATAAATTTCTCTCCAGAAAGTTTTAGAATATAAACGTGTCAATCCTGACCACTGTGGCTGTCTTTGGGTTTTATCAGGACAGGTTACTATATTTTTCTTGACTTTTTAATACTGCGCGGAATAACGTTCGACTACAATAGTTTGAATTAAATGATCATTTAGAGCCACTAATAATTAGTAAAAATGATGACTTTTAATAACGTTGTGGCTCTTGGAAAAACAATGCGAGTTGCAGTCGCTGTTTCAGCCTCGTTTTTGAGGTGAAGAGTTTTTTATGCGGCAGCTTCCACATTTGTGGCGTTTCTTAAAAGCGCCGTCGTGAATTACAACGTCGCAAATTCGTTCTTGTCGATGCATTCGTAAGCATGTTTCTCCTTTTTGGTTTAATACCACGGCGGGAAAGACATTGGGAACACCTCTCGGTACAGGTGTGGTTATACGGCTCATGGCTTTCACAATAATGAAGGAAAGTTAAATCAAAGCTTGTTACTTGAAGTGACGGTGTACTGCAGGGCTATTGAATTGGATCGTCAATACACTTTGTGCCTGTACCCAATAAAGTGAAACAAAAGTTTTTGTTGTAAATACATTGTATTGTGGAAGCACTACTTGTATCTGCTGTCTTTTCATGGGTCTGACACAAGGGGTCCTTGTAACACTGCAACTTCTAGTCAGTGTGAAATCTGTGCTAAGTGTCGCCTCATCATAGCTTCATCAGTTCATTTGTTCAAAGTTGTTTGTCCATTGAGAAATGACCCTGGGCGAAGAGACGCCGACACTCGCCGACCTTGTCTGCTCCAATTCATTGCAAGTGTTTTTTTTTAAAGACAGCAACACATTTTAGGTTTTGGTTAAAGAATATAACTGGCGCTTATCTTCAGCCTGGGAAATGAATCCTCAGCTGTGAGAGGACGGATCTCGTATGGCCGAATTAGTGTTTTCTGTAAGAGTACTGCAGGCTTAACCTGTGTTGGTTTCCCCCAAAACACGTGCACTCATGATGACCCTAAAGCCTTTGCTATCAGGAGGGTTTACACCGAAACAAGAGTCGCCTCTACCTGTTGTCAAATGAGAGCAGATGGTGAAAAAACCCCCCCCCCCCCAGAAATAGTCCGTCTCTCGCTCAGTACGTCACCTGTCACCTGATGTACTGCTGCCAGTCTGCACACCGCTAATGGATATTCTTCCAAGCTGTCCTTGTACATGAGCAGTGCTCGCTCAGCGGCGAGCTGAAATCCTAACTTTTGAAGAAGCGCCGCTAAGACGGTGACTCACGACTCCCGATCAAATCGCTGTGTTGCCAAAACAATGCAGTGGAGTAAAAAAAAAAAAAAACAGCGGACACAGCCGTTCACTAACCTACAAAAGAAATAACCGTCAAAATAAAAAGCAGTGGGCCTTTTCCAGGTCTGCTCTAGATTCCAGGGAGTGTCTAGTTTTCTTTGAGATGAGGGAGTCTAATCCTGACAGGAAGCCCCAGGCTCTCCCCCGGTCCCAGACTGGAAACCACTGATGGAGCAACGGCAAAAAAAAAAAATGTTACTCAATGAAGACAAGGAGTTCAAAATGTCTGAATTGAAAGTAAGACGGCCTTGGTACAAAGAACCTGGATGAAAACCAGCTTTAATACTTCTGTCCGTGTTGATGTTATATTGGCAAAATGTTAACAGGATTTATAAAAAAGTATTTGTTTCATTAAAATGAGTTGGGCTTCATCGCTATAAAGCAGGATCATCAAATGGCGGACTGCGGTTTGGGTCCGGACTCGGACGCGGTCTCATCCGGTCCCGGACCTGCCTCCGGTCCCGGACCTGCCTCCGGTCCAAACTGAAGGTTTTTAAAAACCGACTGGGTGCTTCTTTTTCAACCGGCGCAACTATTCTGGTCTTTATGGTAAAAGTAAATCAGACGGCCGTGTCTGTTTGAATCAGAGCAGCTTTTATTGTCTTGACATGGTTTAGTGGCTGCAGAGACAGTCTGAGAGTACGAGCAGTCCACCAGGACCCGTCACACGTTCACATTCATCCAGATTCTTTTTTGGAAACGGGGTGAAAGAGGAAGTGTTAATCGCTGCTATTGTGCACTCGCACCGCTGTAGTGATAGTTCTTCTGCACACGCCTGAGTCGATGGACAGTGACGACGATGGGATTCAGTCGTTTTCTACTCCAGTCACCTGGAAGATCAATCCAACATGCTCGCTACGTCATTTTCAGCCTTTCCCACGCCGTTGTCATGACATTGCCGTGTAAATGAAATGAAAACGCGACGGCATCGTTTGCACTTGAACGGCTGTCGTGTAAAATGTGCTTCACTGGTTTCATCACACTCCTTCAATACTCTCAATTCATGAGACGGCACTCGGCTGCTTTTCAGATTCTTTTAGTTGGGAAGCTTGTAGAATACTATAGTGTTTTATGTGGCCACGGGTACACGGTGTATGTTCAGGCTCTATTCCTGCAAAGAATCAGACGGTACCTTTTGTGTCTTGCAGACGTTTTTGATGTAATCAATCAGCTTTTGGAGGATGAAAAAAAAAAACAAGAACAATTTCAAACAAAAAGGTCACTGGCTGAATTTGAATCGGTGATTTTAAGTGTTACGCATCGGATCTTGGTAAATCATCACAATGTGAGCAAATAAAAGTCAAATGGCAGAGGAGCAAGACGAGTATGGATACAAGTGCTTTGTAGGTTTTGAGGAGGAATAAATGCACGGATCTTAACCAACAACCTCGTCACAATAAAATGAAGATGCAACAGGAACTGCTTTTAAAACTGGCACATACTGAGGAATGGGAAACTCACTGAGCTGCAGCAAAGGCAATATGTGTCCCCCAGTCACACGTTATTATGAGAAATGAAATAAAAAAATAAATAAAATGTACATATGCATATTTATCTTTTATTTCCACTCGTGCGTCCTCGTGACGTTCATCAACTATCTAAACTTTTATATTAGAAAAGTAACCAGGAAGAAAAAAGTGTGTGTGTGCGTGTCATAATGAACATGGCAGGAGCACGTCGGCGGGCGCTGCCACACCACGTGGATGCTGGCTTCACCCCGGCGCACCTCGCAGGGTAAACAAGCCTCAAAGCAGCCAAACGTAAACACACAAACAGCCTGGAGCTGCCGCAGCGCGGTCGGAAGGTAACGGGGCTCCGCTGGCGCTCGGCGCCGACAATCCTGAAAAGACGCCAGGAAGACGACGTCTCTGAGGTCATCGTTTCTGTCTGCGCCGTTTTGGTGGAATCCAAAGCGAAGGAGGCTTTTTAGAATTTGGTTAGAACAGTTTCCTTCATCCTTCTGGTTTTATCACACGAGGTAATCTTTACGTCGCGAGAGGATCAGACGTGTCGGGCAACACACTGCTTTGTTTTGCGTTCCCAGAAAGTCCAGTGTTGATTCTTCCAAAGTAATTCTAGATTAGTGATTAGAACGTCCATCTCTTCTCATAAACGGTTTTTATTATCCGACTGAACATTTCCATCCTGTTTAGCAAAATTCTTCCACAATTCATGTGAAGCAAATTTGAAATTAGCTTTACAAGTTATTTATGGGGGGAACAACAACTCTTCATTGCATTACATTTCTTTAAATCCCTGTACAAATGTTTCTGGCCTAATATACTAAAATACATAATCGACCAATGAGATGATTCAAAATGCGTCAAGAGACTTTGTTTAACAATTTTAATCACATCTAAATGTTCATTTACATTGGATGTATTTGACACAATCAAGCTGATTTTGGTAGATTTATAATTGTTACTCACCAAAATCATAATTAGAGTTTTAAACTCTTGATCTCAATACTTGTGTGTTGTTTAATGTGGGCTTAGCATTTGAGGCTACAGGTTTTATCGGTGCGGCGATTATTGCATGTTTTGCACGCCGCTGTGAATTCCTCCTGCATGATGGTGCAGTGGTTAGTGCTCCCGCCTCACACCGAAAAGGCTCTGGTTCAAATCCACCTGGGTCCGTTTGATGGGATTTGCTCGCGACTTTACCACAGTTACACGGATTCCAAGGAAACACTGTGTAGCTCTGCGAGCTGCTTCTATAACCCAGAACCGACTTTGTGGCGGTGGAACAACCAGAGAACGCTCCGCTCTGACGGCTGGATCGGCGTCTGACTCTCTGTCAGCCTGTTTTCTCACCTGGCAGATCAGCTGAGTGACTTGTTGCCGTCTTGACGGGTGAAATGTGTCTTATCGGCACCGGGAGGAGGAAACCGGGACCGTCAATGCAGCGTGTCGGGCAACCTGGGTTCAAATGGACTGTTTTCTTTGATTCGTCGTGTTGTTGATTTCAAGATGAGCAATGTCAGCAGCTCCAAATGTATTTACAGCTGCCATTTCTTTCTTTACTTTTGTGTGTAGAATTGTCAAGGAAAACATTGAATCTATTCCGTTTTGGAATAACGTAACATAACATGTGGAAAAGTGAAGCCCTGGTGAGAGTAACAGAAATGGAGGCACACACACACACACACACACTCTCTTCCAGGTTCTATGGTGTTGAGCTGGTTTACTGTACAAAGTGACAGTCCGGACCGTTTCCCGGTTCTAAATCTTCCCTGCGTGTTTTTCATTTCAGCGATCAGAGACTACGACGAGGCAGCGAAGCACAGTGAAAATGACCGTCAGATCAAAGAGGGCCGGGAGAAAGCTCAGCGACTCCTCAAGCAGTCTCAGAAGAGGGATTATTATAAAATCCTGGGAGTGAAAAGGTGGGGACTCTGATCTGATGAAGCTTTTGGAAATGTGTTTCAACAAGGATGTTTAAATTTCAGTGTATTACAAATGATCTCCCTTTAAGGTTCAGCTTGTGTGGAAATAAAGGGAAGTAAAAGTAAATGTGCTGACGATGCTTCCCCACCGCCACAGAACTGCCCAGAAGAAGGAGATCATCAAAGCCTACAGGAAACTGGCCCAACAGTGGCATCCGGACAACTTCCAGGATCCCGAGGAGAAGAAGAAAGCCGAGAAGAAGTTCATCGACATTGCCCAGGCTAAAGAAGTCCTCACTGATCCAGGTGAAGCGGCCCGCAGAGCAAATGTCAGCTTCCACGGGGAGCTTCTGCAAACGGCTCATTATTTTGTCTAAAGAGCCTTCAGATTGTCTTCATCACCCTCAATCCCTTTCACCTCGACGCGTGACTGTATTCAGGCCACCTCGTGGAGCCGTAATGAAGCATGGAGTCGCTAAAACTGACGCCACGCTAAGAGCCACTTATTTATTTTTAGGAATAACAAGAATTCAATTGTGAATTACACTTTGCGTCATCTCCTTAACAGTTGAGTCAGACAGCTTCTAATAAGTAGAATCCACTCTCCACTCGGGTTCACTTGATGTTTGTTCAGGAAAGCAGCTGAAAATGATTATTTTTTGTTTTTTAAATGCATCAAGTACAAAAGTAAAAATCTATTTATAACTGTGTTGCAATACGAAGCCGGTCACATTATTTCCTGATTGTTTTACTTGAAGTGACACTTCTATATATTTTTTTTTTTAAATACTTGTCTTGCTGTTTGACTTGTGGCTCCTGTGTGTTCCAGAGATGAGAACCAAGTTCGACCACGGAGAAGACCCCATGGACCCGGAGAGCCAGCAGGGCCGCCACCACCAGCACTTCCACGGAGGGTTTCAGGGCTTCCAGGGCTTCAACCCGTTCGGCTCTGGGCCTTTTAACTTCAAATTCAACTTCAACTGAAGGAACTTTTAAAAACTGGCAGAGCCGGAGCATTTTTGATTCTCGATTGAGAAAGGTGGGGGGATGACCCAACGTCTCGTCACAACACTGGAACTAAAGATTCAGTGACTTGAATTAAAAAAAAAAAAAAAAAAAAAAAAAATGCATCCTGTTGGTAAATAAAACGACTTGAAGTCTCGTTGAAGGAACTTTGGTTTCCGCTCTTAACAAATCTCTGCTTTGTGCCGAGCGACTTTTATCCGGCAAAGAGGAAGATGTTAAATCCGACATCACTTTCATGTTATCCGTTTGCTCTGCGTTCCCCGATCCATTCACACCGATTTGTACAAAGGAAACAGTACTATTTTTATATGAATGGAACATTTCTGAACTGTAAATAAAGAGCTATTTATGTACAACCAACGGATTTCATTTAATGCCTTATAGCTGAGCATAAGTATAAGCTGTATGCGATCGCTAATGCTGATGAGGATTTGAACATTTATACCTTCTAGTGTCTTTAGATCCACCCAGCACACAGTTCAAACCACACGTTTGTAGCAAGACTTATTTATTTTTCCAACAGCGAACAAACATTTCTGTTTGACAGAGCACAGTGACTGATGGGTGCACTGAACGCAGCCTCCATGACACCCGCTTGGTTTTTTTTTTTTTTCCCCCCAATTGAGTTTAAAGAAAAAAAACCCAATAAATTACTGTTTGCTCCAGTCGAGCAGCAAAACCCATTTCTTCCTGAGACAAAAACACTTAGTTCATTGAGGAATTACAACAGAGGGGAAGTTCTTTTAGAAAAGGAGCACAGTGAAGCCGAGTGCCTGTGAGAAGTTAAAACCTTGACTCCCGTCGCCACGCCCCCGAACTCCGGCGTGCGAACGAGTCGACGCTACTGGATCTCGAAAGTGTAGCCCGCCGTTATGAGTTAAGCCCCGCCCCTTAGTGTCAGTCCCTTCAGCTGCCTCATGTCTTCATGTCCAGCGGAGTCCACCTGGCCTCTGGGTTTCAACCCGTTTTCTCCAATTACGACACAGTTTTCACACACAAAGTGAAACATTCTCCGTTTTAAAATCTAGTCCATGATAACCTTTTTTTATTTTCAAATGTTTATCGGTCTCAGTTTAGAGGTTAGCACCGCCACCGCACAACAAGAATGCCCCGGTTTGATTCCGTAGCAGCCCCTCCTGCATGTGCGTGTTTGCCCGATCTTCCCGCCTGGCTACTTCACCGCCAGGATGATTGTCTTTCTGCATTAGTGCGTCAGTCCCGATTGTTTGACCCTCGTCAGGATGACATGGATGACTTGATGATCTGTGTGTGTGTGAGAACCGTGAACGTCTCCAGCTCCGACTGTGTGCGTGCCGGTTATTAACAGTTTGTGGTGAGGGGATCGGCAAAGTGACCGCGTTTGGTGGCTTCGACATTTCTTCCGGACCAACAGCAATAAAGTAGCGCCAGTCACAGAATCGATGCTCAGACATAACAAACACCACGGTGGGTTTAATGAGTCCAACTAAAATAGATTTCTTTCCATAACACAGAATTGTGGGACTCCCGTGTTGTGAAAGGCGTAACAATAGACGAGTAAGACCGCACACAAACATCCATTTTACACATTAAGAAGAAATTTGAACATAAACGATGCGAAATGTTCTTCAATGGTCTTCATATGCTGACATATAATCTTACATCCTGGTTTACTTCATAATGCATATTCTATAGTTTGTGAGGATTAAAAAAAATGTAAGTAGACGTGGATGAAACAGATCAATAACTGGGACTGGATGGAATTTCGCCATCAGTAACACTTTCCTAAGTCCTTCAAACAGGCTGGGAACAGTAACAACAATTAAATGTCAGTCAACACTCTGCTTTGGTTCCTATATGTTAAAACTGAAACACCAAACTAGAAGAGGGGTGTGGAAGGAGTTTGACACAAACAAAACCAGATTTGTAGAGATGTGCCCTCTCAGTTGAAACCTTTACAGTGTCAGTGCGCTACCCGCCAGCTGTCGATCCAGACGCACAGAGCAGAGTCGGGGCGCTTCCACTGATCTCCTCCCGTCTCTCTCTGTGTGTTCACCTCATTCTCCCGTAACCACACACTTTACTGAGCTCTGATGTGGAGCTCGGAGCGCGTCGCGGGTTCACGGCTGGCAGTTAACAATTAATTTCAGGGGTTGGTTCTGTACGACGCTCCGACTTCAGAGGCAGGTATGGCATTCTCTGAAAATATCACATCCTCCTCCTCCTCCGGCTGGGGGATGTAACACTATGGCTATGTTTAGATGGAATTGTCTGTCTTCAAGCTTCACAGGTGGCCGGCGTGCAAAAGGCGCTGCCTCCTCCTTCTTCAGCGTGGCGCTGGCAGGTGCTAAAGTTCATCCCGCTGGTTGTCTGCTGGGCAGAGAGAGGAGGCAATGCTGGGAACGAGCAGCGGCAACAGACAAAAACTAATTTGGCTGGGAAAAAAGGTTAATCATGCAGAGCTGTCAAGTTTGTAAAAATCGTGCGGAGAAGAAATCATTTCCCCCCTCTGTTTAACCTTTTTGATGGTGAGAGGTAGAGGGAGTGTGATCCTGCGACGCGGCGGCGGCGGCGTCCTGCTCCCGCGCCCGGCTCAGCAGCTGCTTTATCTCGTTGTCATACTCGACCCACTCGGGGACGATCCGCGCTGCAGCCATTAGCTTGGGCTCTTTGGTCTTTGGGTTATTGCACTGCAGGAGAACACAGACAAAACACATCACAAGTGCCACCAATGACAACCCCCCCCCCCCCCCCCCCCCCCCCACCCAACAAGTGATTCCCAGCACTCTCTGCTACAAGCATATGGACTTAATTTGATTTCCAATTCTGTTAAAAGGACATTAGGCCATGTCTCGTGTCTGAATTACCAAGTGGTGACCTATAGCACAATGAGACAATACTTCCAGTCTACTGGAGCCCGTCCAGTAATTCTCTAAATTAGTTTAGGACACTACAGGATTCCTCCTCGGTTGTCGTCTAAATGCCAAGTGCCTCATGGACATTAGTGGCCGGGAATATGCTGCCGCAGCTCCAGTGTACTGTGACCAATTCAGCTGGAGTCGTATATGAAGGCACAAACTAAAGATTTCAAGACAATGAACCATTTGGTCTGCCGGATTAACCAGCGGCTCCCAGACGTGACAGTCTGTCTCCGACGGCGGCAATTAGTCGCGTCGTCGCGATCGTTGCGGGACTCACCAGGTCTATAGTTTTAGCTGTGACTTTGGAGGCGTCGTCGCACCACGTCTCGCACCACAGCCAGTCCTGAGGGAGAGACTTGATGGCCACCTGGTGGATCATGTTGTTGGGAAGGTCCTAAAAAAATAGAATCGGATATTAACATCCCTCCAAAAGGAGCTTGACAAGACTCGTTTCAAAACGGCCGCGCGGCTGAAAGAACAGACACACTTTGTCCTCAACGTCTCACGGCTGGTTCTCAACACGTCATCTGGGTTAATGCAGTAAAGCGTTCTGTCCTCTCAGGAGTGCTGCACTTGAGTGTATAATCTTAACCACAACTAACTTTGTTCTACTTCTCTGTTCTTCACACGTTTGGAAAATCTACTTTTCATTACCAGAACTCCTATGTTGGTTATGATATCTATATAATAATGAAAAAAACCCCAAAAAAAACAAACCTGCCAGCCAAGAGGAAAAAGGCTTTGTAACTAGTTAACAGTAAACTCAAGGACTCGGTAAGGCCGACCAATCACAGACAAGGCTCAGTGTCGAGACATTCGCTTCACACAGTAATATTGATTAACAGCTGGATATTAAAAGTGGAAGATATCCTGGGAAAAGGGACCGACGCTCTCCTTCACATGCATATTCTCTGATAACTTTACATAAATCCGTCCACTCTCCTAGTAAAAGGGGTTATATATTCCCGCAAATCTGACATTAAGTCGTGGATTAATTTTCTGAAAAGACACGTTTAATGGAGAGCGAAAGACTGCCGGCTCCTCCAGGCACAACACAGATTCTCAGATTAACACCTCGGTACCAGCTAAAGCTGGCAGCTCCGCCAGCCGGCCGGCGCACACCTGAGAGAGCCAAACAAAGCCGCGACATGGAGCTTCGTTTGTTCGGCTCCGACTGGTTGACATTTGCAGAAAGCTGCATGTTTGGAAGATTGGCGTGCGTTGTTGGCGCCACACGCTCACCGTTTCAGCGCAAACACTCACTTCCTGCTGCTTTTGTTTTCAAATGAGTTTTGGGGCTCAAGTCTTAACGACACGGGTCGTTTTGTTTCGTGTGATAAATTTGCCGACGTGTCTGAAAAGCTTCTGTTTCAGCAAACGCGTGCGGACAAGTGCCGGGCGGCTGTACGGCGTTGTACCTGGTCCAGGTTGGACAGGCTGTTTGGGTCTTGGCTCAGTGCTTGGTACTGTCCTCGTAATCTGTCTCCAGCTGCAATCTTACGGAACTTCTTCAGATCCACCACATACAGAGCGCTGGATATGAAATTATAGAGCAGAAAGAGAAGATTTGAGAATAAAAAGAGAGAGAGAGAGAGAGAGACACATCCTGAAAGAGGAAGCCTGCGCTTTATAGAAATAAAAAATAATGACCCGATAAAGTAAAACACCCCCTGGCACATGCGGGTAACTGTGCTTAACGTGGCAAATTAATAAAGCTCAAGGTGTGGACTGTGGAGTTTCACTTAGCACCTATTAGACTGAAGTCTCCCCGGGGACGCTGGCCGCCTTATGTTTTCCCCGAGACCACTGATGCACATCGTGTCTCGTCCTCACTTCTTTTTGTCCAACCTCAAAGAGCTTAGCGCCACACTGACAGCCGATCAAGTCGCTGTGGATTTCCGACTCCTCTTTTCCTGTCCTCATTAGACAGTGCTGAAAGGGAAAGTTCAGTCCCGTCTGCTCCTACGCCGGGAGCCACCTGATTAGCCGTCATACTGACGGAGGGAGAGCTGCAAGCTGACGCGCGAGATCATTTATCACATCCGTCCCGTCCCTCTTCTGTACCGCTTTATTGAACTCAGGGTGGCAGCGCGGCAGGAGCCGGAGGCAGGACACACCTGGACAACCTGGGAGGCAAGAGGCAGTGCTCACCACCGCGCCACGGTGCGTCGAGGCGTTTGAATCAGCTCGGTGAAACGCAGATCTAGGCCAGCTTGGGTTTCCCACAAAAATGCCATGGTAAAAGTGACACAGGAAATCATGTTTTTGGTGCAACTGCTGCGGTCCCTACAAGTCGACAACCAAACCTTTGAGAGTCTACCTGATGTGATACTTCCTGTGCCCGAGATGCGACGCCCAGTATCCCGCTTTCCAGAAGCGATAGCCGTCCATCTCTCTGCGGCTATCACAAAACGGCGTGTAACCGTAGGGAGCGCCCTCCAGGTTTAAATCCCTCAACTCTTTCAAATCAGCTCGAACTATCTGCAGGAGGAAGAGGAGGAGGAGGAGGAGGGAAGATGACACTTTGGTGAAGTTCAAACTCTCTTGGAATCTTTACCTCCGAGCTGAGACAGATAAAAAAAACCAACCTCAGTCACTCATCATCCCTACCTGGTCGGCATCCACAAAGATGATCTTGTCCACAGCCAGTGGGAACAGAACATCCAGGAAGAGGATCTTGTATCCCCAGATAATCCGCTGCTTCTCCGTCTGCTGGTGGAGCCAGCGAGGCCACTTGTACTGCACCAGTTCGTACTGGAAGCCGTACGACTCCGCCATGTGAGCGATGGTCTCCTACACAAAGACAAAAAAAATGAAGATCAAACCGACTGCGGGGTAAAAGGCGATCGTGGCGTTTTGTGTCGGCGTGGCAACCGGCTTATGCAGTATTGGGAGAAACGTACCTTGAAAGAAGGCGACAGATAATTTTGGAGGAACCAGAACTTGACAGGTGTTTTAGTATGCCGAAGGACCGAAAGCATCATGATCCTGAAGAGATGCAGTGAAATAAGAACGTGTTTCAGGATCGGGGCTGAAATGAATTGCGGCGTGTGGAGTTTGGGGAGGGAGCGCGTGCTTGTGAAGTAATGTGCCGCACCTCAAAAAGCGCTCGTACAGATGGCCCGAGGCCACGGAGAATATGTTCAGAACATCCTCCTTCTTCTTCTCGCCGCCATCCTTCTTTGAACCACCACCTGTGATGCTGTAAATGAGACCGTATCAACTGCGGCTGCCGTGCCCTGATGGGAGGCATGCGTTTCACATATTGACAATAAATCAACACCGAGCCGGTCGCCACCATGCTTGTTGCAGAGCCCGTTATGACACAGGAAATCAACAAATGCAGTATGATTTGATCCGTTTACCCCCTGCTGGCACTCGTCTATACTTCTGAAATGAAGTGTTGAGACACGTACGGGAAACATGGAAAACGTTTACTTTTACTTGTGTAACTAATAAGATCCACATTGTAACGCGGGAAATATGTGCGACTCACTTCCATCGGGTAATTTCCGATCTTTACATAGATGTTTCAAATGGAACAAATATGTAATGAGAAATAAATTCTTGGGAGCCAACAGAAATGACATTATTATACCAGGCACACTGTCGTCAAAGACGTCTGCTGCGCCATTAAATGTGCGTTTTAGCCTCACATTAGCATTTAGTGTCGTTACTTGTGTTCTGGTTGGGGGACAAATAACTTTCAGACTTTTTTTTTTTCTTCTTCTTCTTTTTTTGGGGGGGGGAAGAGCTGCTCTCGTTGCCGCAGTTTACCGACAGCTTGGTAATGGTGCAGGAAATGTGAAGCAGCCGCTCCAGATGAGACACTCGTGTTTGCCTTTGAGACACGTAGGTGCACGTTTCAAAATTAATTCTTAATCGGCGTCATGAGTTGCGAGGGTCACCTTGATTAGGCTACGCTTCGGAACATTTTAAAACAAATATTCCATCCATCTATCGTTTCTTTTTTCCCCCCAACTTGTGCAACCAGTCACAGCTCACTCTTGGCAGGATGAGTTGGCAGAGCGAACGCAGGGAGACACACACACACACACACACACACACACACACACACACACACACACACACACACACACACACACACACACACACACACACACACACACACACACACACACACACACACACACACACACACACACACACACACACACACACAACACACGCTTAACACACACGTTCACATCTTTAGGTGGTTTGGAGTCGCCAGTTAACCTCAAATGTATGTTTTGTTGGACTGCGTGAAGAAACCGGAGTACCCGGGGAAATCCCATGTGTACACAGTGGTAACATGCAAACTCCACTCACAAAGCAGGGACTTAAACTTGGGACACTCTCATCCAGATTAGGATTTAAATAATAATGTACGAGTTTTTAATACATTATTTGAATCATTTTCACATTATATAAACACCAATGAAAGGTTGTTAATAATAAACAGGCCTCCGTTGTCAACTACAAGCCTATAAAGACTTTGCTGTAATACACCAGAATTAAACTGGATATAACACAGTTGTATGTCTGCTACATCACCACAAGGAGTATTTACAAAAACTTATTTCAATCTAATCTGGTTATATTTTGTTGGTCGACTATAAATCTGAAGTAAATCCTTCAAAACAAATCAGATCTACATTTGCCGTTGCCCCTGGCAACATGATATTCTTTGTTTTAAAAAAGAGAATGATTTAAAGAGTAATAAGTTTAAATTTCACACAGATTTAAGGATTTGGATTTAAGTCATTATTCGAGCCATAAATAATCCCATAATGTGAAGGAAGACAACGATATATGGATTTAAGGAGTTTTATGAGGGCGTTTGGACACAAGTTAATGAAAATAGTGGAGTTAGGAAAGTCGTTCATTTAAACTCCACCTTCCACTAAAAAGTCACCTAAAACTGAGAGAGAGAGAGAGAGACACACACTCAGCCATATAGAAAAAAAAGAAAAAAGAAGCGCAAAGTGGCGCTTTACAGTGGTCATCATGTCAGTACATTACCTTCCAGACTGAATTAAACTATTAAGTTCAAATTTACAAAATGGCGAGCAAACAGATTAGCCGGAATACATTCATAAGGAGATAATGGGACAGGAAAAATCCAGAGGACGTTCACCGCATTTGTGAACACATGCCCAAAACGCTATTACAGAGCGGTGGCTCATGATGCAAGGCACATTAAGCGGACAGAAATCAGGACTTGTGCTGGAGGGTAAACGTGTCTGCAGTCCAACGGTGTGTCCTTGTCTGTAACGGACTGCTGATGAGGGAAGGAGCGTCTCTCCCACACTCGATCACAGCCAGCGAGCCGGCCTCCAGGCTGCAGGAAGACACCACGCTATGTTTCTACATGTCCTCTAAAACTAACTCCGACAGACACGTTCAAGGGTCTCACTAGTAAGCGAGTCACATCCATGCAGCACAGACTCAGCGATGACCCAGGACAATACTGAAATCGTTTTTTTTGTTTTTTTTTCTTTTGCCATTTTGGAGTTGTGTGGCTGTGAAGTGCATTTCGCTCCCTGTGCAACTTTCCCAAACAAACAAAAAGATCCTCTCTCCAGTTAAGGAGTTGGTTTCTGGGTAGTCACCACACATCGGTGGCGTCAGGGGAGACCGACTGCCTTCCATGACTAAGCCAGCCATTATGAAGGACCTCTAGCACAACAATGGGGACCCCCCCTGCCCCCCCTTCGCCCCTCCGATAAGCAGCTTTACAGGGTCAGGTGAGAGCCCGTTTGGCTGACTCACTCCAGATAATCTGGACCTCTGAAAGGGCCCGGGGAGCGGCGGATGAATCCAACAGCAACTACACAAAACTCCCCTTCTGTTCGTCCTTTCAAACCTCCGGCTTGGAACAGTAACACTCCCTAATATTTGCATTTACATTCTTTACACACAAAACCACAACACTTCCTCTGTTCGACACCAACTTCTGAACCTTTTATGACATTGACAGCTCAACCTAAACGTGTGCTAATCCCCAAAAAAACACAAATCACTTAATTCGGGGCACGAAGGTCAGACAGAAACTGACTTTATGAGGTAACACATGGACGATACAGCCGCTCTGCTGAGAGGCTTTATGCTCCTACCTGTTCATTTTGAGGGCAGTAGATTGTAGTGTTGTTGAAGTGGACTGTGCAGTACGGAGGTTCGTAGAGTTTATGGCAGAGTTGTTGTACCGCGGTAATTGTACATGGCAGAAACACTCTGGTCAATATTTGGATTCAGTTTGGAAAAACAAAGAGTGGCAAACATCCCGGCTGAAAGTCCTGTGACTTGTTAGAGAAAGATGTGTTTTTATTTTTTTTATGGCTCCAATGTTTCTGAATTTGAAGAGCAGCATGAAAGGACATTAAACTAACAAGGTTCCCCAGGCTGAGAGGAGCAAAAAAAAACAAAAAAAAACATGGCTTCTCTTCTTTTCCTCTAGGTAAGAGGCAAAGGAGAATAAGAGCCCAAATGAAAGAAATCCAACATCAAAGCCGACGACCATGTGAGAAAGCCATTTTTCATTTAGCGCGGTTGTTGGTCTACAGATGAAACTGCTTGTAAACGCACGAGGACGTTTAACAACCCCGGCACTTAAGACTTATTGATGCCAGAAATTCTCCCAACTGAGTCTTCGAAAGGTGAACCTGGCGTGTCCTTCGCTTCTGCCTTGGTCCTCAAAGCATTTTAAGGAGACAGATAAACAACTACAAGTCACCTGTTGCTTCCACAACAAAGCCATTAAAAAAAAGTTAATAAATAACTCAAGATACATATATGTCTACCGAAACATCGAAACTATTTTATCATCTGCCATCCTTGTGCTATTTTCATGTAGAGTATTAATTGCTGGATGCAGTTTTCAGAGACTATCACCATTCTGTGGTGTTTCTGAAAATGAAAACATTTAATTCTGTTTGTTTTCTACATTTTATTATCTACAAACGCAGGATAAATTGTATTGTTGGTTTCCTCGCTGTTTGCTATAGAGTTCGTCCTTTTCTCATTATTCATCGAGTGCCCCCGCTGGGTGGAAATATGTCTTCGCAGGATGTTCTTTAGACAATTCAGAGCACTTTTTTAATCTGAAACTTGTTTGACAAAGACATGATGAATAGGTTTTTTTTGCTTCATGAGAAAACTCAGAGTCTCATGATTGGTTTACTCCAGTTTAAAAAGAGAGACACCGTGGAATGAAGCCAAAAGAAAAGCACTTTCCTCTCCAAATGCAGCCGAATGGAAGTGAATCTTACATTTGTACATTACAGCCACTTAAGGAGCAATTATTTCTCTTGCACCCATCCCGTTCAACCTTTTTATGTAACATTTTAATGTTATGAGTACTTTTATTACTCAAGTGTACCATGGGAAATTAAATGCAAGCATGCTATGGGAACTGCTCATTAGATTCCCTTATTAATTTCTCATCTTTGCATTCACCCACTTTCAGCTTATGTCATCCTGGTGAGGGACGAAGCGAGTAATACATGATAATCCAAGTTTTGATTTCCACGACACTCCAAGAACTTCAATATATTGATTTCATGAAGAGTTTGTTCACGCCGTCCTATTGAACTATGAAAACATGTAATGCCAGGTCTAAGATTTAATCTGACCAGACAGAATACATTTACTGTTTTAGACTTAGAGGCAATCCAGGTTCTTTAAAGTTAGTTGCCACAGCCAACCACAACTGACATAAAAAAACAACAAAAAAAACCCCACTCTGATATACACATGCATTCACCCCAATCACCCACAAATGACAAGTGAACAGAACGAAGCCCCTCACATATACTTCAACTCTTTGATGTCACCGATTTAAAGATGCAACAAAGACACGTCTTCTGTAAAGTGAAGCTGTAAAGTGAAGAGCTTCTAGTGGTTGGTCCTCGTATAAATCATGGATTAAAAAAAAGTTATTTTTGTTTTTTTTAATCTCTCAATTTATTTTCAAATGTGAGTGTCTTCTGGTGAGACTTTAATGTTTGACTAACAGGGAAAAAACTTGACATAATGGCATTTCTGGAATGTTTGAGCTTGGTTTCTGAAAGGTGGGAAGTAACCACGGTATACTATATACTGTAACGAGCGTAATATATAGTTGGCTGTAGCTACAGATGGAGCCGGCCCACAGTCATCATCGGCAAATCCATAAATTGAGGTCGTCCTAAAATATGGCTCCAGAGGATGCACTCACCGCGGGATGAGCATTAAATACGTCTAGAAGACACTCTGCGCTACGTTGGGCTTCGTCCCACTGGAAAGGCAGGAAACCAATCAATTTCCAGCAGTCAGTGGAGATTATAAAACCTCCCCAGTTTTCATTACTGTAAATTTTGGAGCAGCAGCACAACAAGACTTACGATGGATCACAATGTTTGAGTTTAAGATGAAATGAAACAAGTTCACAACACACTATGTTTGTAGTGAGTGTGCTAAGTGCGTCGTGTCTTGGGGCAAATGATTTATGCATTTTTCAGTAGGTGAAATGAGTGAAATCACTATATAGATTAAATGAAGAAAAAAAACCACACAAAGAAACACCACTTACATTTCAAGTGCCATAATTAAACACCGCTCTGCGGTAGTATCATTACTGATGGATAAATAATAGTGAGTCTAATTCTCATTCATTCCTACACTTGGTGGAGTAGTTCACACCTGAAAACAAGCAATAAACATTGCATGCTAATGTGGATGACATAGAAGTTTCAGATGTTAATTGGATTTCTAGGGAAACTGCCTACCTTTTCTCAAAAGTGCTCCAAACACTTCACACAGCAAGCATTAAGTAAGGAGACAGGATCACACAGTTAGGAAGTGTCGGGGGAGGGGGAGGGGAGGAAACACTCAAATGCACACACATACCTACAGAAGCACATATTTTTTGCAAGACTAGATCTTACAGCGTAATATTGCAGTCTGGATCCAGGAGAGGAGTAAGATCTCCTGCAATGCAATTTATAATTGACAGATGGAAGGCCAATCAGCATATCCATCAATCCATGAGCTCACACAGTAGATACCGGTGGTCAACACAAGGAGAGGTTTATATCTACTACAGTACACAAGGTTTAGCTGTGTTGGAGAAGAGATTACACACCTTGCTATGGAGTCCCATATGCCTTTGCTTTCACTGCTTTCACTTAAAAGATCTTCACCGATCTTCTCCGCCTTTTTCTGCACCTGTATCGATGAAACAGAAACCAACCCGACGTGTTCTGATTATTCAGACTGTGCAGTAACGGTTTGTAACCAGTGAATGGAAGCCAAAGTTGTAGACGTTGCAGAAAAGTATGTCGCTGTATGTCCAGTAACAAGCAGACATATGAGCCGTCTAATCTGAGATATACGTAAAAAAGCATACTCACCCTGACTTTGATGATCTTACTGTGAAAACTGTTCAGCACCACGATGACATCCCCGGCATCTGCAGGAGAGTCCGTCCCATCGTGCCTGGAATGAATAAAAAGTAAATATACTCTGAGCAGAGCAATCCGAGCGGTCGAACACAAAGCCCACTTAAGAGACTAAAAATTACACAAATAAAAATTTGAATTCTTTCTCAAGGTTCATCTTCCAAAACCTAAGTGATCTATATATCACTTGTGCTCCCAAGAAAAACGATATTTCACCCCACATAACTTATCTTCATTGGTCTAAAAATGTGGGGTGAAGTTGCATATTTACTCCACGTGATTAACTTTGTGTCCACCGAAGATTTGCTACTAAAAGTGTATCATTTAAACTGTATATTGAAGTTTATCGTGCAATGATTTGCTGAATGACTAAGTAAAGTTAAAGGTCTATTTTAATGAAATCACCCAAAATTGAGGCTCATTTTCCAGGGCTTTCACATCAAGTTCTCTATAATTAAAAGAAAGGAAATGAGGATGGTGGAAACATATCATTAATGCTCCTTTAAAGCCTCTACAGGCATTTACTGAACTTTTCAACCAATCACTCTGATTAAGATTTGCTTTTAATTTGCTCCCTTGAATCCACCGCTTAAGAGAAATACCTTTTTTTTTTTTTTTTTCCCGTTGGTGTACTCATGTTTTACCCATGGCAACCGAGTGAGAAAACATACACACTGTAGGTTCCCTTCACGGGAGGAGACAGCAGCTGCTAATGGACGGAGCACTGACAGACAGTAAGAGAGCACACTTAAAAGCCAACGCTGGGACAGCTGCCAGGGTCACACTCCAGCATATTCATTACCCTCCATCATCATTAAGAATCACCTTACCATTATTTTACCCATCACTACTTCCCAGCCATGCTGTATATACTGGTAGATTTAATGAGCAAAGTCTGTACAGTATTGATTGAATAACACAGCCTTTCAATGTAATTGTTTTAGGACTGATTTGCCTTGTAGAAAATGTGTTTTGGCCGTCCGAATCTGCAGAGTCTGATGTCAAAACGCCAGAGAGTGAAGTCAGGAAGAGATGAGCAGGAGGTTATGATGCACAAAATGCCATTACAACCCAAATGCTTACTAAAGGCAAAAATGTTGGCCTTATCACTATGATAAATGCCCCCTCTTCACTGGACCTAAAGAATCCCCCCACCCCATGTTCCAGTGATGCTTGTTTTTTGCTCCCTCTGCTGTCATGGGTGCAAATCAGTCTTTAGGGCGCCTGTTAGAAAGCACCAGAGATCAATCTGTATCCCTGCACTGAGCAGAGGAGAGCAGGCCATCTCATTCATCGCTGTCAGGGCGAGGCGCAGCAGCAGGACAGGGTTCAGAAGGAAAATGCACACTCTGGGACTGGAGAGCACAGACACTCCCACTACGCTCTGATCGGCCACCTAACCAGAGCAGAGTGCCGCTAACCACAAGAATAATGACACTGCCAAGGTGAAAAATGACATCACCTCTTAGCTTCACCTGGAGGATTGGGGGATAAATCTTGGTTGTCTGATATGATTCCAAAGGAACCGAGGGCTGTATGTGTCCTAAATCTTGTGTGAGGATAGCCAGAGAGGCCCGTATCTGTGATTGTACGGACATGTATGGTGCACTGCAGCTTCTGCTGAAGACTCAACCCTGTTTTGATTATCAACAGTTGACTGTGAGGGACCATCATTCTTCCTTATGGCGGAGGAAACCGGAGAGATGAGCTACAAGTTCCTTCAAAATGGACAAATTTGATTTATTGTCGCTCAATGGTTTTCAAAGTGTGGGGCGTGCTTCCTTTGGGGAGGCACAAGAGAACGTGAGGCGGAGTGCAGGAAAAATAAACCAGATAATAAGTCTAACCGTCTAGTTAGCAACTCCATGTACTCAAGATGTGTTGCTTTCTTTGTATCTGCAGTGAGAGAAGAGAGTAAGAACAGCAGAGGCATTCTGGTGATTACTTAATATGGATTTTAATCAAGTGGACCTGATACTCCGCCTTCCCTCTAGAGAAAGGCCGAGAAGGCAGGAGAAGTAGGACAGTAGTCTGAAGTGGAAGTGGCAGATCTGAGGATGCTGAGGTTTCCACTGGGAGTGAGCAGAATGGACAGAATTAGGAATGAGTGCATTAGTGGGGCAGCTCATGTCGGACAGAACGGCGGGAAAGTGACAGAGACGGGGCTGGCATGGTTTGGTCAAGTTTGTAGGAGAGAAATAGACGATGAGGATAGAGCTGACGGGGGATGGAGAGAGAGCCGATTGGAGGAAGATGATCCCGACTGGGAAAACGCAGAAAGAAAGAACAAGGAAGTTCTGATACTTGTTAATTCATTTTTTTTTTAAAAGGGGGGTTGACAAAGTGTTCTTCACGTTTTGTGGTGTGCAAGTGTGACCCCCCCCCCCCCAACATATCAAACCCCTCTTCTAAATGAAAATAAAACGCGCCAAAGCAAATCTAAAGTGAAAACACTGAATTAAAAAGCTGCCAGGCACGAAAGGTTGCATTTCTGTCGGGAACTTCTCAAACCAGCTAAAGAGAAATCTTTTTTCTATTCATTCGGGGACACGAGACGGCATCGTTGCACTCAGTCTAATGTATGCAGCCTTTGACACCTACGCTATCCCGACTAAAAAACATTCTGCTGCTGATATTCTAAAGTCTGAGGTGGATGGCATGGCAGGTGACCAGCTGAATCATCCCACCTCTCTTCTCTTCTCTTTAATAGCAGCCCTTTCCTCCTACCTGTCTCTCTCCCTTCTATGCTGAGCAGAACTCCCTGCACTCATCAAAACCTTGTGCTGCTACAGTGTCAGCAGCTCTCCACGTTACCATAGAGATGGGTTTCAGAGCTACCAGTATGAAACGGAGAGGTAACTGAAAACAACCTTGATGCTGAGCAATATATGAAGCTACCTGATAAATATCCGTAACTAACTTTTTATAGTAAAACACATCAATGCATGTTGGATATAAGACCAGAAAGACTCACGTGAGAATCTGATAAATCTCTTCCGATCTCCCTTCACGTAATCTTAATGTCCAGGCACCGGGGTTGGCTTTCAGCTGGAAATATCCCTGTTGTGGTGGAAATAGTGAAAATCTGAATAGCTGCAATTACAAACAGTGATGTAAACATTTCTTACTACACAACAAAGTTGTCTTGGTGTAATTGACGGGAGTGGGAAAACGCTGCTGACCAGGTTAGCCATGACAATGGTGTCATACATGAGTGGGTCCTGGCTCATGCCCAGGGTGAACTGCAGTCCGCGAGGAGGCTGGCCTGTTGACAGGTCAAAGCAGTGGCCCTCCAGCAAGAGGTGCTCAAGTTCAAATTCTGCTGCGACAACCCCACTCACCTGGAGAGAACCACAAATTACAAGGCCAAAAAAAAAAAGAAAAGAAAAAATCAATGGGGGAATGAAAGGACCTCTGCCATACTTGGAGGTGAGAATAAAAACCACTGGGTAGTAGTGACTAAGCAACACAATACCTTCTGTAGATGGATGTTGTCCAAGTCATGGGGACTGCGCACTGCCTGCACCATCCAGCTCTCTGGAGTGATCATATTGAGAGTGAGGAGCGGAGATTCTGGGAGCTCGCTGAAACGGGCTACGGGCCCCGGAGATACCGTCTCGTTGGCCAAGAAAATCACATCAGACTCCAAGACAAAGCGGTAAAAACTGCGAAGACAAAAATGATCAGGAGTTGATCGAATGAGAATTACCCATCAAGAAATACAATGAATATGCTAATAATAGAGATAAAAACTGAGAGCAGTAAACTGTGGAATAATAAGCGAGGTTTTTTTGTGAACCGAAGTCCGACAGCAATTTCCGACAACAAATGCAGTGTCGTCTTCGGCAAGTACTGAAATGATGACATGTTGTGCAATAGTCTTCTTCCTGGGACAGAGGAGATGGGCTCTGTTGTGACAGCTGGATATATACAATTTCTTCAAAGTGAGGAACCTAATACTATTACTGCCAGTGTTCCTGCTCTGCCAATAAGCCAAATAGGTGGAGCAGCCTGTGCACCAGACAACTTCCCTTTCTCTATTATTAGAGTAGTTGCAGTGGCTCGCTCAAGGCAACTTTTTATGGTAATTGCTTTTCTTCGGTGTGACACATTGGAGGACCATAATGAGTACTGATAACATGTAAATTCAGGGGTGTGTAATCCTGGTCCTGCATGCTTTAAATGTCACCTTGCTTCAGCAGACCAAACTCTAATGTCATCATCAAGCTTGTAAAAAAAAAAAAAAAAAAAGCCCAAAAATGAGCCCCTCAGTGAAATCACGTGTGTTGCAAGTGAGAGAGACCTAAAACATGCAGGGCCAGTATTGGACACCCCTGCGTTTGATGATAGACTTTACACTTCTACGGTACACCAGCACATTTCCTATTCGCAGGAAGTTTTCTCAAAAGTTCTTTCATAGTAAAACAGCAGAGCCCATGTTGACTCCGGGGTGAGATGAGAGCTGCCATCACAGCACAGGAGCCTTCCTGTGACAGCCAGGTTGTTGTCAAGGAAGTAAAACCGAGCACACCAGAGGACAAACACCATCTCCATTCGATTTGGTCATTTCACGAATTGGAACCGTTCTCAGTTAGAGGGAAATTGAGAAAAAGCAGAAGAGCAGCCCTGTGTGCTTCTGATCCGGTCGTACCACCATGAGAAGTATACCAGTCAATGAAATGAACTCACAGACACGGAACAGGATTCATGTGTACCCACTGACAGGAGTATCTGGGGTGAGCTATAACACTGACAAGTTTTTGGTTGTAAAAGGTACACAGAACTAGGATGTTGAGCTTTGTGGTTACAAATCCAATCTACATTTCAAGATGTTGTTGAAGTCACAACATCCATCCTCTTTAAGCTACAGCATCAAGGCATAGTGTCTCTGGAAAAAAACCAACATTATTTACAGAAAAGAACTTTCTCCCGAGTTCTTTGTTTTCACACTGTCTGGCTTTTAGAAGCCTATCCTTAACAAAAGTGCTGAGTTTCAGTGGGTAAATTTGAGAAAAGTATTTAACAATTACAAATGAATTAAAGATCCAAAACAATCATGTATTGATTGAAAACCTCTACTCAGCTCAACATGTGTGTGCTTTAGTGCTCGCTGAGCTCGTATCATCTAAACGGGGCTTAATTACAAAATACACCAAATCTTAATAAATTCAAAAAAATAAAAATAAAAAAAATACAGGAAAACATTTTTGTTATAAAGGCCGATTACATGTGCCTGAATACTCATATGTTGGGTAGCAGGATTGTTTGCTGCTCTAATGGAGACTTCCTGTTTGTGTCTTACAGAAATGTATCGTGCAGCTGTTGGTGCTCATTGCAGAAAATGGATGGCTTTATGGAGGGAGGCTGAGACATGTGGGTGATGAGTGGTGGAAGACTTGTCATCAGTCACATTTCGGTTTGTTAATACATGTCATTCAGTAAATAATCACTCCAGAGTCAGAGGTATTTCTACACTACTTTAGTCAACAAATGCCACAAATGACTTGGCGCGTTATGGAACAAACAAAGAAGAAAACACCTCAAATTTAAGAAACAAACAAACAAACAAACACATATTGCCAATGGACAATCACAACATTTCTTTCGCTACCGTTTTACATTACTAT
This sequence comes from Lipophrys pholis, assembly GCF_963383615.2. Taxonomy (NCBI): domain Eukaryota; kingdom Metazoa; phylum Chordata; class Actinopteri; order Blenniiformes; family Blenniidae; genus Lipophrys; species Lipophrys pholis. The sequence continues at coordinate 11,453,108 of NC_137632.1, forward strand.
AATTATTATCATTATTTTTTATTGTAGTTGTTGTTGAACTGCAGCTGGGAAAGTTGTAGGCAATGTTCCCAGAGAAGCAAGTGAAGGCCCAAAGCAATAAGGCAGTGTTATTAAGCAGATTGCATCTGTGCAGTATAATCTTACAAAGGGACGGAGCGAGCAGAGATGCTAACTCTGCAGCAGTAAGAGGATACACAAACAGGAAAATTTAATTACAGTTGGAACTGGATCTCACCTCTTGAGGGGCATCTCGGACAACTTGGCCCTGCAATTCATAAACACCTGCAGCCTCACATTGACCACTTGACTGAGCACCTGCCAGGTTCATTGGAAAAGAGGTCCAGTTAGCGATTAGAAACAAAGAAAAGCTTAATGAGGAAGAGCAGTGTAAGATACATGATTTATGCCATTTCATGCATGTTAATAAAAACAAGGAAAAAACATCAATTTTCACGTTTAAATCAGTTCTGCCAATTCAATACTTTCCCGTACTTTCATGAGGATCAGTTCATACAAGCATAGTCGTTTTAGACTGAGGTCGAAACTCATTCCGTGTGAATGTTTGCACTCCAGCAAGCTTTATATCGCTCTCCTCTCATGTTGAGTGAGTTTGGAGTGTCCTCGCTGTATTAGGAATCGATGAAGAATAGAGGCGAGGAATAAGAGAGCAGAAGACAACTTACGATCAACAGGGGAGAAATCTTCTGGGCCTCTCGAGTGAGCGGGTCAACGACGGCGACAACATCATAGAACACCTCGTTCTCTCGCGGAGAGAGACGGAGTACACTGAGGAGGAGAACAGCACACCGAAGGGGATTCAACAACGCAAGGTTGTGCAATCCTTATTCAGCAGAACCGCAAATCAAAAGGTACGTGTTTCTGCACTGCTTGAAATGATGACAGGGCAATTTTCAGATTCTTCATAACAAAATGGGAGTGGATACCTCCCCGAGAGCCTGCGGGGCTAAGGGGACAATAGGTAAACATAGAAAAATAAAAATAAAAGGAAAAACACATTTCCCACCTGTGGTTGTCTTTGTGAAAGTGGACATCTCTTCTGACCTCTCCTTTGGGGGCTGCACTTAGGAGGGCATCAACTTTCATGACCAGCTCACTGGCACTGGCAGAAATAAAGTCAGTCCATCATATATAAACAATATTTGTCGGAAGACACAAGAAAATAAAGCTTTTGGTTTTTTTAAAATCCTGGTATGGAAGTTTACAAAAGGAATTCAGGAATCGCTGAAGCATACCTCAACTCTGACATTACAATAGAAGTAGCTACCAAACAACTTAATCAACAAAAAGGAAAAGAGAACATGAACATCCTGTTCATGCATAAAATTCGACGAACTTTGGAAAAAGGTTGGATGGATGCAACTATTTCTATTGCAGGCATTTAGGAGGAAAATAATAAGGGACATTGAGTGTAAGTTAACAAGACTGAAAAAGCAAAAACATACTGTTTTGGTTTCATCTCCATCTGTTTAACACTGGCTTTGACTTTTTCTGCAGAACCTCTCAGTGTAATCTTCTCCAGCAAGTGAAAATCCTCCACAGTGAAATCTTCCTGTTCTTCAAACGGCCCCAAGATCTAACAGGGAGAAATAATGCAGTCAAAGCAGGAATTTTCTAATTCTTATCTCACCATGTATCATTTACAACTTATTCAGGAGATATTAACTGTCAGGCAGTTGTGACAGAGAGTTTTACACACTTAAAGTCATGGTATTCAGTGATGGCTCCTTATTTTAGTTGCTTTCTATTCTGGGAGCAGAGCTCCTCCACCGCAGCCGAGGGATGTAAGATAGTATTAATTGTTGCTGCCATCTCCGAGGCTAGCTTTTCTTTTTTTTTTTTTTTTCCATCTGTGACTGTCAGCAATGCTACTGCTGAGACATCAGTCATCGGCTCTGTGCACACATACACTGAGCACATACATAGACGATCAAACACACACAGTGCCGCGTGTGCCACCTGTGACCTTTGAGAAATGGACATCTTGCTGATTTGACAGTGCTAAGCAAACATTCTGAAAGCACCAGTGGGAAAAATCCTGCAGACTGCAGGCACACAGATGATCCTACTCCATTGTAACACATAATACCAGAGACATTTACTGTATCTAGTGCCTGTTCTGGCTCACAACGTTGTGTGATCTTCATATTATCATGGCGGTGCGATGATTGAATTAATACATGTCAAATAATCCTCTTTTTAAATGTGCTATATATATTAAAAGGTAGACTTGAGTAAAATTCATAGTTAAGCCTTGCTAAAATCTAAGCCATATTGACTCAAGTCCAAACGTCTGGCTGTTGATGAAGACACTGGTAGAACTTTGTTTGTGATCTTCATATTATCATGGCGGTGCGATGATTGAATTAATACATGTCAAATAATCCTCTTTTTAAATGTGCTATATATATTAAAAGGTAGACTTGAGTAAAATTCATAGTTAAGCCTTGCTAAAATCTAAGCCATATTGACTCAAGTCCAAACGTCTGGCTGTTGATGAAGACACTGGTAGAACTTTGTTTGTGATCTTCATATTATCATGGCGGTGCGATGATTGAATTAATACATGTCAAATAATCCTCTTTTTAAATGTGCTATATATATTAAAAGGTAGACTTGAGTAAAATTCATAGTTAAGCCTTGCTAAAATCTAAGCCATATTGACTCAAGTCCAAACGTCTGGCTGTTGATGAAGACACTGGTAGAACTTTGTTGAAACTGGAGAGCACTCACCCTGCCATTGCTGATCACAGCCCGCTGTCCAGGACCGAGTTTCAGGACATCTTGACAGAACAGCTGCTGACTGCGGATAAAATCTACTTCCAGCGTGTTGAATTTCTTCTCAAAGGCATCAGCATCCATGCCCTGGAGCAGAAAAGCAAAAGTTTGTTTAGGTCGTTAGTTTAATTGATTGCACTGCCGGCTCACCCAATCTCAAAGTATTTGTAAGATGACGCATGATTTGGTGATGTAACTGAAGGATCCAGTAAAGTAGCTGAAGGACATTTCTCCTGTTCCTGCCTGTCTATAAAAACATCAGAGTGAATGCAATGACGGATGAAATGATGTATGTGGGGCCAGCAATTATTCACAATATCATTGATGCTTGGCATCAGCATAATTATTACAGTTTTCGGACATAAAATACTTCGGGCCGACCTGTCAAAAATGCACGTGTGAAAATGAGATTAATCAATTTGTAATTAATATACCAAACTTAATTAAACTCCAGCCATTTTGGTCTATAACAAATTAGGTGTGGGAGTATGGAGGGTTTGTGGAGTCAGGTTATTAGTTTCTCCAACATATCCCTCCTCAGGAGAACAAGTGAAATACCAATAATGTCAGCACAATCCAGTCAGCAAGTCTGTCTGGCAGCCAATAATAAACTCATATCCCTTGGCTTTGGGTCTCAAGTCACACTGCTAGCTCCTACCTATCTTTCAGTTGCTATTTCCAGCCTTTTCCCTCCCTGTTGTTTAAGGTTAGTATAATTGAAGGGCAGTTTGCTATGGTAGGTCCCAATTGCAACATGTACTCTATGACTTACTCCTGATGGGAGAGCTTGGAGCTTCGCTGTCAGCTGATTTGTTGATTAGAGACTAATAATTTGTCTGCTTATGGGACATATTGTGTGGGTGGGTGCTGGACAATATAGCATGGAGAACATCAGTGGTTTAAACTTACAGCAGCAGCAGCGATGGTCAGGCTTGGCGAGACACATCGAGCTTTCACAACCACGAGCGGTGAGCAGGAGAGCAGCTATTCATTAGCTTCGCGACACCAGGTACGCACCAGCTCTTTTCAATTAAAGATGTGGCGTGTCCAGCTCACCTTGTTATGGCTGCTGTGACTGTTAAAGTAGATCTGACAGTAAACAGGCCGCACACCTTTTAGCGCTCGCGGGCTAATCCGAAACATATTCTGCTTTGAGAAGGCGGGATCATCAATCACTATTTTCTCGGACGGTGTGCTTACATCAGCAAAGCAGAGTCAAACAAATCCTCACAAGAGGTCACACACAACCTTTGTTTTCAGGTTTGTAGTATTGTGCTCATCAGCCATGTTACATCAATGATTTTCTATGGTAGGTTATCATATCTCAAACTAAGATTATCCCCATGTGATATTGAAATCCCCTCCACTTTGAGGTAAAATGGATAAAGGATTGTACATTCATGATGCCATTAGTCCAGAGCTGAGGCAAATGAATAAACCGTTTTGGATTTTTACGTTAGAACGCCTAAATATTATGAACATGAAATCTTGGTTCAGAGGCCTTCAATAGTCCATACACTGATTAAACCTCTAAAGTTCCTTTGAATCACACTTCCACATGAAATGGGCTCATGTTTCAGTGCACACATTACTGGACAGCAGCTTGTGCGGTGACTATAAAATCACTGCACTATGAAATCGATAAAATTTCACACAAGATTTAAAAAAGTAGTTGAAACCAGCATATTGTTCAAATACAAAGAAATGGAGAAATAGTATTATTGTGTTGTGATAACAGAAAGATTGTGATAAGTGAGAGTGGCTGTTCAGGCCTCTCAGACTTAATAGCCATTATGGTTTGTTACAAAGGGGCAGATTATACAAGTCATTCTTCCTTCTGCTCCCCGTCATTCATAACTTGGGAACTTTTGTTTTGCATTGTAGTCAATTGTTTTGTTTGTTGTGATTTTTTTATTGTCAATAAATAAAATACAATCAATTATAAAACTATGAAATATGATGATTTGCCATATATGAACAATGTTTGGAGTTTCACTTTAGGTGTCATTCAGACCTTCGTTGTCATCTTGACGATATATCCCTAGACTGGATCGATAACTGTCTGCAACACAGCAATATTAATCATTCACTTTTGGTAAACCTCCAAAAGCAACGCTGATTAAATGTGTGTTTAGAAAGTACAGATACCTTTAATCTGAACACATTATAATTAAGTTAGTGCTCTTAAATGTTGCTTATTGTCTATAAAAGAAAGTTGCAACACAAGAACAAGAATATAAATGAAGGCCTCAATGAGAACCTGTTAGTTCACTATTTTAACATTCTTTTGTACGGATATATTTAGCAAAATCCTCTCATTTGTTGCAACTGTATTACAGCCACGACAATTAAGTCCCATGGCTCAATTTCACTTTCATACCATTATAGTGATGATAAACTTTGCCTAAGCCATTGAATACAATGTTCCACTTTAATGCAATTAAAAAAAAAAAAAAAACAACCACAGAATGTAAAAAACTTACATTTGCATGGAATATGAAAGAAACGCAAATGTGGACTCTGGTTATCGTCCAAGTAACAAAAACAAACGTAACTGCTTTTTCTTAATCCCTTCTTTACCTGCATCAGTAAGTCCTTCATCTTGGTCCCCTGCTGGAGGAGCTGGCTGCTCTCCTCTTTCAGGAGTTTAAGCACAAACTCTGCTGCAGCCTTATTCTTCTGGGTGATGAGAGAGGCCCATATAGCCCGGTACAGCGCAGTGTTATCTTCCCAGGGCTTCTCACTAGGGTTATCTATCACCCCCACGCGCACCCCTGGACTGGCCTTCTGCTTACACACACACACACACACACACACACACACACACACACACACACACACACACACACACACACACACACACACACACACACACACACACACACACACACACACACACACACACACACACACACACACACACACACAGAGCAGTGATATAATTCACACTAATATCACACATTCTCATATATCCACAGACCACAGATGTCACAGAGCCAAAGCACCAGGAAGATAGTGTGATTGCTTAAAAGTAACAGTAAAGGTTTCTCCTCCTCTATTTGTTCCCCGTAATACTTTCTTTTCTTGACAGAGAAATAGCTGGCTTGTATTACACCTAATTCACCTCAAGTGTGTAAACAGTACATAATTCAGCTGAAAAGCACTCGTACTGGGGACTTTGTGGGAGCACACAACGGACAATTTTTTCGGAGTCATTAAGACTTGCCCCAGTAATCACTTTTCATCTTATCTGTTTGTATGTGAGACATTGATTTTCAGTAGGTACAACAAATGCAACATTTCATTCAAAGTTCAGCTGAATACATTGTTTAGGGAGCAGATTTGTTTGTTATGCCCCCTAACATGTCCCCCATGCAACCTGATTATGCGATAAAATAACAGGGAGAATGGAATAGTATAGTAATTCTACTCACCACATGTTTCAGAGCATTAAGCAATAGTTTTCTTCCTGAAACCTTCTGAAAATCCCCAGCTATCCACATGGTCACAGCAGTCATCCCATCGTCATCTAAGATAAAAGACCAAAGCCTCTGTAATTCTCTCAATTGTTTCATTTAATGCTGCATTCAATTTCAGCATCAGTTAAGGGATTCACACAGCATATCTAACTACGGCCAAACAACTCTCCTTCGCTCCTGAATCAGCCCAACATCTTTTATTTTCATTTGTTGTGACATAAATGCAACGTAGAAGTATTTAAGGTCTTTCTGGTCTGTGCAGACATGAAAGCACTGCTGTGCTGTAGCTGATTTTTAAACTGTGTCTTATTCCTGCTGCATATTTACATTTTATTACATCCCAAAGGTACTCCAACGGATTTAGGTCCTGAGGCTATGAAGGCCATGAGTGTACAATAAGCTACAAGCATGCTGATGATGGAAGACTATGATTGTAGGAGCCGATTCCCTGCGTCTTAAAAACTTCTAATGGGAGGCAACGAAGGCTGAGCATAGCTGGTTCCACAATGGAGGTCATTGACAGTGCCCAAAGTCCTGATACATGGGAAACATTCTCATGGAGGTTGGTGTTGAAATTGTTTGGGACAAGACTAGTTCTGCTAGTCTTTCACCTTAATAGACTCAGTATGAGCTTGGGTCTGCCAGGTCTGGCCTGCAGTCTAACCCTCCACCTGATCCAACTCACCACCAAACGGTGGTTGTCTTCACCCGAGATGTCCAGAACATACAGTCTCAGGTCAGGTGAAACGACAACAAAGTCAATCAACAGCCTGTGACCCAAGGAGCGCCGGTACAAAGTATACATGTGTGTCCTTGTGTTCGAACCTGGTGTTTGTTATGGCCGAGCACAGAAGTCCAATAACTCACCACTCGGGTTCAGATCGGGCAGGTCATTCTACCCAATCAAAGAAGGCTAATAACCACCAAGCTGCTGTTTGGTGTATAAACACAAACCACAATAAGAGTTTTCCTCCCTGCAACCTTAAACCGGAGGGAGGCGACTCTCATCAGGACAAAATCCCACTGTGTGGCCGCTAGCCAGGGGCTTGTAAGATTCCGGGGGTGGATCCAAGTGACCGTTGTCCAGGAAGGGTATAAACAACTTAATGTGTTGCTTTTTCATGGGTTATTGTTTGGATGTGTTTTCTGGGCCTTCACTCAAGATTTGCTGCTGCCTTGGGTGGCAACACCAGGAGCATGCACTCTGGACGGCATAGTTCTGGAGATCATTAGATCATACAAGCCCTTCCGTCACAACAAGGCCACAGTCCAGGAATATTTTCTTTTTGTTGTTGTTGTTGCATTGGCCCAAGCCTTTTAACAACACATGAAAAGAAACCATATTCACTTGAGCTATGACTGTGCCTGCAACCTCTATTGTAATTCTGCCAATGTTCCATTCAAAATATACTGTCAAATATAGATATTTATATTCCTCAATCACATTATTGTAAATTCCCAGGACCTTATGTTTGAACGTAAAGGAAGATTTATAAATGGTGCCAGCAATTTTGTCCACTATCAGGATCATTTAGACAAATATTCTTAGGATGATTAACCAGAACATGCCCGACAAGCTACGCAAGAAGGTCTGTGCAGGCGACCAGTTGCCAGTGTAAATCATGTTGGCTACCCCTGCATTTGAGAATGTCTGCATGATTTTCAGTTTTTGCCAAATTTGGATGTCAGCCTGGCGTGTACCTGTTAAGTTCTCCATAAAATGTGTAATCAAAGCACTGCCTTTTTCCCAAAATTTCTTTCACTCTGTGTCATCATCAATGTTCAGCCAGTGTGTTTTTTGTTTTTTTTTAAAGCAGGCTCTTTTTTAACTAGTCTCACTCTGATTACGCACAATGAAAATCAGTTGAAAGTGAGGATGAAATTTGATACAATAATTAAAAATCTATGTTCCATTTTGTGTGTCAAAGGCTAGAAAGACGTCTGCCAAAGAGCAGAGCACATTATAAGAGCGCTGTGCCACCTGTCATAGTTATATTCCCCCCAGCAAGTCAGTCAGTCATCGGCTAGAAAAGCAGGCATTCGGCCGGTCAGCTATTCCACAGAGGAAGGATAGCAATCAGCCTCCTCGGCCTCACTGCGGCTACACTCTGGGCCTGAGCAATGAAATACACCTCTGATGACCATTTAGACTGTTGGCCAGAAGCCATTCAGAAGACGAGGCAATGATCTTACCGGAGGCATGGCCCATTTGCCTTAACAAAGGTAAATTTCACATGTTCATAGATCAGTGAAGCAGTGTAGATAATATACTTTTGAAATACTGCTTTTATCACAAATACTCCATGAAAGGAGGTGCAATAGTTAATTCCATTTCGAATAGCAGGCATATCTGTGTATAAATGTGTGAACGTTATTATATCACCGCAGCTCTCATATTGAGATGGTGTGTGCATTCAACTGAAGTAGCGTTTGTCAAGGAAGCAAAAAAATAGCAATCTTACCACTGTTTGTGAAATACTTCATCCTCTTAGCCATTACTGCTGTTTTGTCTCTGGAGTCAAAGAATGAAAACATTGTTGTGTCGTCCCAGTCATCTGCAACTGTAAGCAAGAAGATCCACCATGAGAAGAAGCTCAACAGAGGCGCAATATTCAACTGTGTTGTAAGATGAGTAGCAGCGGTCACCTGGTTTGGCTGTGAAGTCAAGGTACTTTCGGTTAGTGCTCAAGATAAGAGGATTCATCCTGGGAACAACATTGGCCTGTTCCATAAGGTAGTCCACCACATCTGAGCCTTCGGTTAATTGACCCTATGAGGTAAAGAACAAAAAGTATGTGAACTACAACACCAGTGAAATACAGTAAATACAGTTAACACACTATAATCCTCTGCAATCTGGTGAATCCAGGTAAAATTATCAAATTGTTAAGACATACTGTTCAAAAATATTTTTGTTAAGAATTCACAGTGAAAAATAAATGTGTTTATACTGCTGATAATCTTAACATCTGTAATGAAATGATGTCAAACCTTTCAAAATCTTTGTAAGTTTGTATATTATTGTAAACAATAATTGCCCATCCCAAAGGGATAATGTTTTATAGTCTGAATATAAATAGCATATTCATTCATTAATTCACTTCACAGACGTGTCATACCATGAAGACAGCTCTTTGAAAGGCAGTGGTCGTGTCCATTATGCGCTGCAGGAGGACGGTCTCCAACTCCTCTGGGTCCATCTCATCTGGGCTCAAAGGGACTCCATTAAACAAAGCCAGAGGCAGAGCACCAAGGCCACTCTTTTTGTAGAAGAAGGCACCATCCTGGAGCACGCCAAATGCAAGCAAAACACGGATATGCTGTCAGTAGTCTCATGATTTAATAATACTTCCTAATAGAAAAACCACAATTAAAGATTTAGCTGACCTTTCGTCTATCATCATACTCAGATTTTGCTCCGAGAATCCGTTCAGGATTGGCTTTTGGAAATTTCCTCTTGAGGTACGCCGTGACTGTATCAGCCACCAGAGTCTCCCCTGCATTTACTTTGTTGTAGAGCTGAAAGAAAGAGAGGCAATGCCGTTCAGATTTGGCTGCCGCTTTCCCCATACCCCTGCTACTGCCAATCACTTTCGAGTTCATTTGAAAAATCTGATAGCAGAGGCAAAATCACACTGACTCATGTAGTTCAACTATGTCTCAATGAGTAGGACAATAACACACTCTGACAGATATGAGCTGGCAATAAACGCTTGGTAAAACAACAGAGATTTATATTTGTGATATACTTACTGAGACCATAGACATCAGAGCCTGGGATAAATCGTACTCGTCTGCAATGTAATTCAGAAGTCGGTAAAATCCAACCCCTGCATCCGAGAAGCCATCAATCTCGTCTTTGGTGTTGACAACAAACACAAATCCAATTCTATAGAAATGGGACAAAACAGATATTCAATTTGCAGGCAAACTGAGAATCACTAGCTGGTAAAGATTATAAATACCAAGTGTGGACCACATAAACAGTTGTGACGGAGTGAGAAATGGCAGCACCGACCTCAGGGGAATCTTGTGCCTGTAGAAAAGTTCGGCTAACTTCACCAACTCAACGCTTTCCTCCTGCAGTGGATCTAAAAACAGCACCTTGAAAACAAAGACACCATTGTCAAACCTGGGTCATTAAGTTTTTACACACTCGTGGTTCAGTTGTAATTCATCCTTTAATTTAATCCCCGCCCCCCCCATGATAACCTCACCAGGTTAAAGAAATTGCGTCTGATCTGTCGGATGACTCCAGGAAAAGTGGCTCTGAGGAGCTCCTGTACAGCTGCTGGCCAGCTGTGATACATGGGATCATTCTCAATGTCATTCATCCACTGGAAGAAACAAGAAAAAAAACAAGGATGGTCAGAGGATTTTCTTAAACTAGGTCCGAGTTGCAGAAGTGCTCCCTTAAAATCCATGGCGATGAAGTAGTTCACTTGAGGACAAGTCAGACCAAGAACCTAAAGCTTAATGATTTCTGAATATAACTTATGTTTGTTTTCAACAATGCTACTTACTGCTGATCACAATCTGTGCCAAGAGATTACATAGGAGCTTGTTTACATTTGTTTAAGGTTTCATAGGGGTGTATACATATATCTGTAGTTTTACTACGGCAAATGACAGAACATGAGAACATTTTGACTTTTTCCACGCAACAAATAATATTTTTTAGATAACTGTAACTGGGCCTCTTATTGCATGAGAAAATTGTACTTGACTCTGATAACAGTCATAAGGTCTCGAACAAAATAGACCGTTTCGTTTATTCAACTGTCTAAAGTAAATATTGTCAACTTGACTGATACGGTTCAGAGGGGGACACTTTTTAATAAAAAATAAAACCTAACAGACATGTCTTTTTATGGTGGATTATCACAATCAAAAACACCAAAGCCAAATGATCCATTACTCTAAGTCATTTTGGCTGCAACACTAGTCTTTCTTTATGCAACTATTAAACCTCTTAGTTGTCCAAACGTTTACAACAGCCTGTTCTCTCTGATTCAAGAACATAGGCTCTATCTTCATTAGTCTCTTCAAGGAAACATGCAAGCTACAACCACAAACATTTTTGATTGAAGTGTTAATATTTTCAGCTCTTTGATGCTTTCATAAGACTCAAAATAACAGCAGGGCCAGAGAGCAAAAGGAAAAGCTGCAACCTTTTAATTTCTGAACTTTACTTGGATTACTTCCCAGTTGTGAGGTTTCTGGCAGACTCGACGTTACAAATGCCTGATGACCAATACACTAAGTCCCATTGGACAAACGCGCACACACCTGCAGTGTGATCTGTGCCAAGAAAGTAATGCTTTTGATCAAAACTCACCAATATAGAGGGATGTCTGATATCTAAGGCATAGCTGTCATCCACCGTATTCACAGGTAACTTCAGCAGCTTGCCCTGAAGTTCTCCCTTTATACCCATATTGTAAAGCCCCTCCAACACCCTCGCCTCTCCTCTGAGGATGTCCAAAATGCTGAAAGTAAAAAAAAACAAAAAAAAAACATGCTACTTAGCTTTTACTACATATTTGTTGTGCAACATTTGATTTACATTACAGCCATTTCTGATCTTGTTTCAAGAGGAAGACAAAGTCGATGAGTTGAACTAAGGTTTCCTGGGGCGAGCACAGGCAGGCTACTGCACCCTCCTGCTGAGTTCCTACCTGAAAGGGTTGTGAATGTCCAGATCAATGTGCAATCCGTTGATGAAGAGCTCGCCGTCTCCCGGGTGAACACCAAAGCTCTCACTGAGATGCTGAAAGAACAAGTTCGAAGTGTTAGTTGAATGCCAGAACCCCTGAACAGTGACTCTGCCATTATTGTCTAATCTTTTAACAAGAACAGAAGCACACAGAAACACCGGCACTGAGCAGGAAGAATACAATGTGCTTGCAAATTAGAAAAAGACATGTCAAATGTGATGTCTTCATGGAACTTACATCAGACTGTAAGCTCAGCCTCTAAAATAAATCATGTGCAATAGTTACAGATGTTATCAAAGTACCACAAACACTATTGTGTGGGAATACTGCTTATGATATTGCACCTTTTGGTTCTCCTCAATTTCTTTTCTCATTTCCTGCTTTACGGCCACTCTTGTCAGTGATCTGTGGGAACAGTAAAACATGTACAGTCACCATCAGCTTTTACCACATCCCCAGTCGGCAGTAAAATGCCAGTTTTAATCTCCAAAAACCTGTGGGCCTTCAAGATGGTGCCTTTGCAGTCAGTTCCCAGTAAACACCCCACTCCTACTCAGCAGTTTCTGCAGTTATTACAAGCTGTCTGAGCCAAAGTAAGCTGACATCAAAAGAGCTGATTAGATCTCTGTATAACAGACTTATTTCGATTTATAAGCTTTCATTGTGAAAGGGCAATGGGATACCTGAAACGGTTCAAATCCTTAAATACACAGCATTTCAACAGCATTTGGTGCGCCTGGATACACACATTTCAACACAAGGCAAGACTTTGATATAGACTTTGGAACTGCTTTATATGCTTTCGGCAGAAAGAAACAGTCCGATGAATTTTCCTTACCTGGCTTTGCTTGGAAAGTTCTGACTGAGGTCTCGCATGACCTTCAAAGAATCAAACTTTGGTGCAGACATGATTCTGGCAGCTGCCTGGAAACTTAAATCTGTCAGGATGATCAAACAACAAAATCATCAGCATATGCGTCAGTAAATGGCTGTGGTAAAAGCAATAGTTGTTTGACAAGTTGGGTCGACAACACACACTTACAATCACATATACCAGGTACCCAATACGGAGATGCCGATCAACAGAGAGATTGCAAACCTTTGCAGATGACATCAAAAATCTGTCTGTCGTCTGACTGACTTGACTGACTTGATTTGGCATAACCTTACACCGATGTGTTTACTTTACAAGTCTCCCAACATAGTTGTCTCTGAACTAATCATTTTTGTACATGGTGCATGCAATAAAGCTGCAATGTGGGCAGATGTCTGTGCTGCATTGGCGAGCAATTATTAAAATTCATCATTATCTAGCAGAAATGTTACCTTATAGTGAAAAAATGTCATGTTGTTGTGGAGGTCAACAATGACGGAGTATACTCAGGGAAAATGTATGTTTTAAAGGAATACAATTTGAACTTTCATTGCAATACAGCCCACAGAGGAACGCAGGAACTTGACTTCCAGTAAGAGAGAAAAGGAATTCCCTGAAACCATCAAACACAGTGATTGATATTAAAAGATATTTTAATGTCAAGTAGAATTGAGTTAAATTGACAACTTGACTCTTCCCAGCAGTCCTAATTTTTAATGTGGCTCCTCGGTAAAATACTTTTCTGAAATTGCATTAAGAAAAAAAAAAAAGGGAAAATGAATTGCCCACTCTTGTTTCAGACATATCTTATGTCCATTCATGTTCATTACACTCAAACCTGATTTACATTTCTCAAGATGAGCTTTGCCTTTTATTTTCAGACAACGGCAGAGTCGCTGTTTGTATTGGATAGGCGCTAAAAACAATTCAATACTAGTTTGCTTGTGCAGTACCTTAATGTATTGTCACTAATAAATGAGCATTAGGTATGTGTGAGATAAACGGACATCCTTCCACAGTTTTATAGTTGAGACAAAGAACAGGATTAATAATACAAGCAGTATCATATTTACTCTTGGTAGATGCAGATCATTACATGTGTAGAAATATTAACAATAAATGTACCTTGCATCTCCCAAACCTTCAAAGGGGCCATGTCATTGGTACTCTCTAAGAGATGTTTGTGGAGCTCGGCAAGCTGCTCCTGGAGCTCAGGGTGAGAGTTCCTTCAAAGGGATGACACAAAAAGATATAACGCAATGAATCAATGACTTTCTTTAATCTTTTAATCAACAAGGCGCGCCCCCAGCAGCAATAACTGAAAACACAATAAACCAAAACATGTTTATCACGATTAGCATGTTAAACACTGCCGTCTCTTACTTTAATGTGCCAAAAAAGAATCCTTGGACTTCATCATTATCATCATCCTCAGCATGTATCGCACTCTTTGGATCTACAAAGGAAAATATCCACGTTTAGTTGCCTCGGATGCGGCGAGATCCAGCATCCAATGTTTGATAATTCACCCACTGACCTTTTACTTTGGTGTCATCCACAGCTTTATATTCGGTGCTTTTGATTGCCAGTTCCACACCGTACCCTGATAAAAGCATCTTTCGAGGCTTTGGATTCTGCAGCAATAAGAAGCAGAGAAATGGCTTGGTGTGAAACAGTGCAGTTTCTATGTATGTGTACGTTATTGGAGAAAATGCATGATTAAAAGAATCCTGTTTATCGCTTTTAAATTGCGGCTATTTCAGCGACACCCAAGTGTCTGTATTGATGTATTTATCCCAATACACATAAACTATAATGGACTGTCCACAAACTTGGACGCTTTCATCTTGGGATTCTCATGAGAGTCCATCTTTCTGATGAATTCAGTCTTTTTTTTAAGATTTTTTATTGTAGCTACTACAGTAAAAAAGGAGGAAGAAAAATTCAAGGGAAACACAGGGGCAGGAGAAATCCAGGCCTCAGGAGAATGCCCTTTCACAGAAGTAATTTTCCTTTTCCTTTTAAATATAAATACATAATTGAGGGGTAACACTATTACTGGCTGAATTTGTTGAAGTGTAATGGAGGCAAATTAGAACTATAGTTCTTGTTTTCCAAACCATGGGTGTAACAACAGATGGAGATTGTACATAGTCTAACCCGATTTAACATTAAAAGCTCTTCAGAGTTAACTCTTTTTATCAACAACAAATCTGAGCAGTTGTTAACAATTATATCTTGTAAAGTGAAAAACATGATACAACAGTGAGTAGAAGAACGGTACAGAGTGAGAGTTGGAGGAGCACACTGTGTTTTATGCTCTGTGAAGTGTGTGTGTGTGTGTGTGTGTGTGTGGGGGGGGGGGGGGGGTGACTGTGGCTTTTTGTCAAACTCCTCGATGGCTTTTTTTATAACGCTGTTCAATAGGTTTTAGGGCAGTGACACCAGCAAATGACCAGGTTGTGAAGCAGTTCAACGAGGATGATAGATTGTGGAGCGACATAAAACAATTATTAGACAATTATAGTGTAAACTAATCTGGATAGCGAGCCATCACAGATTTGGCCTCAGTCAGCTGCGGTAGCCATTTTTAAGTATGGGGTAGTTCAATAAAGTGCAAAATGATCCTGGCAACATTATACAGTTTCAAATATTTAGAAAAAGTCATAGAAAGATTACTAGTAGGCCTATTAACACAATTGTATAACTGATGGGATACCTTATGACAATAAAACATTTTGTGTTGTGTGTTCAATACTTGGCAGTTCTGAAAATGGATCAACTGTCTCTGCGGCCAATTTGGAAAATGGCTGCCCATGGCCGCACCTGATTCAATTTGAAGTGGCTCGCTATCTGAATTTGTTAATTACATAATAAGGTACGTCTGTGCCAGCTTTTTGCGCTTTCATCACAAAAATGCGCAATAGGTCTGCTATGCTGCCCCACTCAGAGAGGATAGTGCAGTGACGGGAAGATTCAGCAGCTTCTGTGGGACTTCAACTTCCAGACTGACAAACAGCCGCTGGCTTACCAGGCGGACATCGTGGAAGTTGACAAACAGAAGAGTTGCTGACGGCAACCACGGAAAGAAAAATACCCCCACAAAAAGCTCTGAAGAAACAGCTGGAACACATATAGAGGGTTAAAGCTAATGTGGTTGCCTCAGTAAGAGGAGCAATCTAGGAAAGTGGTTGCAGCAGATCTCACGTAATATAATTAAATGTATTAAATGTATACACCAGGTGAACAGTTCACCCGGTCTTCACTCACAGAAGCTTAATTCAGGAATCCGTACTCATGAAACTGCAGCTACTGCTTGCATCTCTGAGCCACTATTTAATTGTCCAAGTATTTCCAAATAATCTCTCGCTTGATTATGTGTGTATGAAAATGCCCGTTAACGGCAGTTATTTCTCAAGCTATTTCTGCAGTCAGTGAAAGTCATAAAGGTTAAAGCATTCTATCAGAGGGAACAAAAAGTGCAGGGACTGCCATATACGCCGGCAGATTCACTGACATTCAACCTTGACACTAATGTCAGCCAGACTGAAAGCACCACCTCAGTATTTCACAAGCACAATCAGAAGACTTTCACACCCACACTCTGCTTTTTTTTTTTTTTTCTCCACGCATCTCAAAGAAAAGCACCTTTCATGCTTTTAAAGGCATCTCTGGTGTTTGAGGCATCTGTTAATTCTTTGCTCAAACTCTGTTCGGTAATATATTCTGTTCAGCAGAGTTAACTCAATCAAAAGAAAATATGTCAAATCAAATATTGTTTTTTTTTAAAATATGAAAATCAATGGCTTTGCTTTAAATTAACAGCAATACATCTACAAAATGTGTTGTAATTTCTGTTGTAATGGTCTAGATGAAAGTGGGGAGAGACGAGGTAAACTGTGTTGTCCAGGTCTTACTGACTAAGAGTGAATAAACTTACACTAAACACACTAAGCGTTGTTACACTAAACAAAGCACAGAGGAAAACACATTTCTCAGTAAAATAAATTCAAAGAAGTATGCAAGAGATTTCTTACCGCCACAAAATGCCGCAGCACATAAGACAGTGTACCCTGCTCGGCCTTCTCCGACAGCACCTTATGGAAAGTGGTGAACTTCTTGGTTCCAATTTCAGCATAAAGGATCACAACTGGCACTTCCGTTTTATTGGCCCCTGGATATGTGTGCTCATTTTTGTATAAATATGGTTTTGACCTGTTAAAAAAAACAAAAACTAAATTGAATCTGTGTCAAAATCGCTTGAAAAATCAGTCACTGAAAGTATCAAATAATCAAACTTTTAAGCCAAGTAACATTGAACTTTTGATTTGTTTTCATATTGGTGGATTCAGTGAGTATACTGGGGAAGGGGGGTGCAGTGTCATTCCATGTTACCTGCCTGCAGCTCCCTTCAGGAGCTTCTTAATGTCCTTGGTACTGCAGCTATGTTGGCCATGGATGGAGACAAAGGCAGGGCAAGCCTCAGGCGGAGGCTCATCGCTGGCGATCTGTTAAGAACCGGGGAGGAGGGAAAATGCATTAAAACACACACGCACACGCACACACACACGCGCGCACACACACACACACACACACACACACACACACACACACACACACACACACACACACACACACACACACACACACACACACACACACACACACACACACACGCACACACGCACACACACACACACACACACACACACACACACGCCGATTGTAACTCACAGATCTGAGACTGCCTGGTGCTTTTGTCCCCATGTGGTTACATCAGTTTAAAAATGCATGTGATCACGGCCATGTGGTGTAATTTGCATCAAAGAAAAAAACCTGACAAAGAGAGTCTATAATTACCGAGTCCAGCGTCACCCCTTTTGCTCTCCTACATCGGCCGGGCCGAGCCGATTACTTTAATCGTCGTGCTCTCCAGCTGTGTTACTTCTAATACTATTAGAACAAGTTCAGAACGTGCGAGTCGTACGCTGCACGACTGAGAGCAAGTTTAATCACCACACCAATTTACACGATGCAGCACAACACTTCATTTCACCCGCAAGAGGCCATTACTCACTCAAATGTTAAACACATTCTCAAATGAGAGAAATTTATCAACGAGTGCATCCCTGTCATCAAAACCAAATTTATCCTTGTAATTATTGAAATCAAGACAATCAAACCGCTGAGAAATGTTATACTTATACCCCATTGTATACCGAGGCTGCTCTTACTTCGTCCTGTACTTACTCTTGTATGTAACTACTTCCAAGGTAAATCCAGCACTGACTTGACAAAAACTTTCACTCTGAATGAAAATAGTCTGAATATTTCAATACACAATTTTACAAATAAAATCTCAAATAAGTACAAAAGCATATCAAAAATCTTCTTCCTTTTCTAGCCACAGCATTGGATTCTTATCACATCTCATATTTGCTCACTATTGTCAGATTTTCTTTTGCCGCTGCTGTAACTTACTCACGTACAGCATCTACCGCAGATTTAGTGGGCCTGTCTCTTTCCTGTGCTCTCCACCCATGTTCTGCTTACCTTGTCACCATGTACCCCCCCCCCCCCCCCCCCCCTTTTCTTCGGGCATGAGCAGGATATTCTTCCTCTCTAATGTCTGCTTGTGCCATTGGGAAGAATTGTGGTACCTCAAACTACTCTGGAGTATCCGTTTGTATAAGGATGATAGTCTACAAGTTGTACCTGAAAGCCACATGTGAAAACGCTTGAATTTATCAATTTATATCTTATCTAATCTAAGCACTTATTTCAAGAAGTCTGAAGTAAAGATTCTCAACACGCTGTTCTTTTAAGTGATGTATAAACTATTATTCATCAGAATTAGTATGAATTTAAAGCGCCGTTCTCCAAAGTAGTTCTAGCTCCTCATGTGGCCCTTCACAAAAAATGCCAGTGCCCTGACCCTGATATAGATGAATGTACAAGTTAAGTTAGAGGTCCCATATTATGCAAAATTCACTTTATGATGGTTTCGTAACAGTAATCTGTGTTCCCATAGCCTGTGCATGACAAGTGAAGAAATTGTGTCATCTCCCTCACTTGCGCCACTATTTAGCGAATGTGAGCTTTTCCCTTCATGACATCAACTGGGGAATTAGCCACTTCCTCTGTTAGGAGCTACTCACTCTGACGCTCCCACAGCTCTGCCCTCTACAATCCCGAGCAGGAATATTTTTTTTTTCTCCTTGCAAACGCTACCAGAAACCCGAAATGACAAAGGTACGAGCCATAGCAATAAATCCACTGTCAACATTAGCGCATGGTACCGCATCCTCCGCTCATTGTACAGCCAAAATGATCTGTTTGAGAAAGACTATCACTTTGAGAGTGTGATCAAGTGCTTGACAAGCAAGTGCAAGTAAAACCTGCTGAGCATCTCGAGCTAAAATTGAAGAGACAATGTTAGCAGTAGTTAAATTCATACTTGTTGACAACATACCTGCTGGGCTGCATGAACAGCTGGTGAGTACGACCGGAGTGACAGGGCAAATTTGAGAAGATTAAGTTGAAGATCTGTGAGGAACTGTCCAGCCTTCTTAATGATCAGGTTGTAGTATGAGCGCACAGACTCTGTAAGACAAGAACAAAAAAAGTGTTAATTTCTTTGATAGAGCAGTTACACCATTTTATTGTTAAAAAAAACAACCCAAAAAAACAATAGTAATATCTTGGTTTAAGAAACACACCTCCGTGCTTGTACACAGTGAGTTCTTTCACAGTGTCAACAAACTGCCAGAATTTCTCATTCCCATCTTCGGCAATAAACTCGCTGTGAACAGAAAATGAAAGTCAGCAAGCACAGCATGAACCGTGTTCTCACTCAAGTTACTTTCAGACCACATTATCAGTTCAGACTTTTTTTTGTGAAAATAATTGTGCATATTATGTCCACAAAAAGAATGATTCCCACATTATACAAGCTTCACAGTAAGTGTAGTGGGTTTTGATTAGAATTGCAATATATTCAGTTAAACTAAAAAAAAGCATAGGTCAATGGCCAGAATGTTCATTAGGTCTGTAAAAACAGCTTCGTGCAAAGTCATTCATTAATGGTGTTATACTTGAAAAATATTCAATAACCTTGGGCTACTTTTTACAGAAAGTTCATTATAGTTTAAAGCTGTTATCATCCGATTATTAGTTGCTGTTAAAAGGAATAAATCATTATTGTAATAATTATTTTTTGTTGTTGTTGCATGATAGACATACAATTTAGGGGACCACAGTCCCTGGTTTCAATGTGTACAATAAAAAAAATAAGAAGAACTGCCACTAAGAAACCTCTCTGTTCAAATTCTGTATTTATTGCCATCAATATAGCTCTTTTTTTCTGATACAGCTATTACTGCGGACATTAAGGTTAGGTCAGGTTTAATTATTGATTCATGGATGAATGTGAGTTTTTAAGCAGTATGAGGAGGGTTTGTGAACAACAATTAAAGGCTGACACACTAAATTTCACCCCCGAAAAAACAATATAAGGGAGAAAGAATTTTGGCTTCACAATCTTCTTGTGAGAAAAGGAATGACCTATAAGGATCTTGAAACGTGAAGGTAACGTGTAAAATCAACAAATGTCAGCAACTTTTAGAAAACTTGCAAGAACTTATAGTAACTGATAGTGAGAGTGCCAGATAGGACGATAAAGCCTGATGTAGGAGAGTCAGTCGCACACAGCAGTAACGGAGGGTAATCCCAGATTTAAACATGTTAGATGATCACTCCAGAAACAAGTGTAGCGGACAAACATCAGTTCTCAATCAGCCCATTTCACAAAATTAACCTGTTTTATCTCGGACGTTTAAATTTTGAACCTGAAACTAACGGAAGTGCCGATTTGCGAAATAAATCGGCAGCAAAACTGTAACGTTTGTTCTTTAGATGTGGCACAATCTGTCAAGTCACAGTGAATACGGAACCCCCTGATGCTGATCACGCTAAAAGGAAGACACATGCACTATCGTATTGTTTCAGGCCCACCCAATTGAAACAATGAAAAATATGGCAGAATTCGGTTCAACATAGTCATTTCAAAGTGGAGGAAGGTTTTAAAAGGTTTATTTATCCATTTCAACTAACTACTGTATGGACGAGGGCAGGGTACACCTGGACAGGTCACCAGTCCATCACAGGACAAACACATATTCCTACATTCATACTTAGGGACACCAGTTAAACTCACATGCATGTTTTTGGACAGTGGGAGGACACCAGGTATTTGAACCCACAAGTTATTCTGAAGATCTTCCATCTACTTTAGTAGCAGGTCGAATTTATATGATTACTAAAGCAGGACTTAAATGATGAGTTGATCAATTAACATTATATCTAGTTATCGATGGACAATTAGTCATCTCAGTTGGCTCTCAGGGAAAGATGTGAACTTATCAGCAGTTGGCAGAAATACTTAACATTAGGGGAATTTGGGGTGATGCTTGAGCTCATCCTGGTGTTGTTCCAGTTCATGACAGATCCTTAGGAATTCCTCACTGTAAATGACCGTACCTTGTCTCCAGGAGGAGAGGCGTCATGCTCCACTTGGCTTTCAGACTGGCACTGACGCCTTTGGGTGCAGATATAGCGTGATGGATGTTGAGCAGCAGCAGAGACAGCACTATACCTGTCCTCATTATCACAACGGATCATGTACCTACACACAGAGAGAGAGAGAGAGAGAGAGAGAGAGAGAGAGAGAGAGAGAGAGAGAGAGAGAGAGAGAGAGAGAGAGAGAGAGAGACCACCAGCTCAGAGGTGCCACTCAGTGCCACGTATGTACAGTAACTTATTATCTCGTTCACAACACCGGGGTGCGCCTGCACACGCTTAAAATACAAACCCCTAAAAATACTGACAATGGAGGAAACAACCCACATGGGAGTTGTTTGTGTGCTCGCTCGTCCTGAAATCACAGCTATTAGGGTCACACACAACAACGCACTGAAGTTCACTTAGCTACACAGCCTTGAAGTAAATGGTCCTGAATTAAAAAAAATAAAGAAATAAATACAACACAGCGGTGTTTTTAAACAGTTCACAAGCGTGACGTGCTCCATGCAAACGGCAGTTTGTCGTGCAGTTGACCGTGTTACCAATAATAAAGCTCTCACCCCGCTAGTGATGCTGACTCGTTTCCAAACACAGCAAAGGACTTCACTTTGGTATTTAGGGAAGCTAACAGGCAGCTACCGAGGTGCCGGTGTGAGGTGGCTCGCGCGCACCGTTATCTTTGTCAGTCACAAACACAGGGTATAAAATAAATCTCTTGCTTCCATCGTGTCGAGGCAATATTTTTTACACTGTTTATGCGGACATAAAGGATTAAAGTCGGTGTTCAATCAAATGAAGCTTGCCGAACGTGGCAGGAATAATTCTGGCACCGCGGGAGACAGCTAAAGTGGTAGACGCTTCTACTGAGACCGTTTTCATCAGGACACTAAAGCGTGTTGTGCATATGGTACCGCGTAATAAGCAATTACGTGTGTGTGTGTGTGTGTGTGTGTGTGTGTGTGTGTGTGTGTGTGTGTGTGTGTGTGTGTGTGTGTGTGTGTGTGTGTGTGTGTGTGTGTGTGTGTGTGTGTGTGTGTGTGTGTGTGTGTGTGTGAGTGAAACTTTAAATGCGGTGATAATTATGACATCATAATTGTCAACATAAACATTTACAACGAAAATAGCAATAATAATAATAATTGTTATCATTATTATTATCTTTATTATTATTATTATTATTATTATTATTATTATTATTATTATTATTATTATTATATAGCAGTAATTATTGTTATTATTTTTGTTGTTGTATTATACTAATAACAATAATATGAATGCTGTTGATTTAACTGCTTAAAAAGTTTCATTCTATCATCAAAGTGGGTAATCAAATTGCTAAAAATGAAGTCTCAAGCTATCAAGCAATAGCAATATGTTATTTTATAATTATTGTGAATATGTGCATTTTCTTTGATCTGCTTGTTCATATATATGTTATATGCTGTAACTACTAACTATATTCAAGGCTAATTACATGTTTGTTTGTGGTCAAATGGTAGAGCGTCCCTTTGACCAAATTAAAGGATAATTTTTACAAGTGTATGTAAATCTTGTCTTCATTTAGTAATAGATAGATAGATAGATAGATAGATAGATAGATAGATAGATAGATAGATAGATAGATAGATAGATAGATAGATAGATAGATAGATAGATAGATAGATAGATAGATACATACATACATACATACATACATACATACATACATACATACATACATACATACATACATACATACATACATACATACATACATACATACATACATACCATATATAATATTAAATAGATACAACACAAAATTAAAATGCCTTCTTTAAGATATAGACATATATATGTAAGAGTTAGCGATGTACTATCTGTGTCTTTGGCCATGAAATGTCACATTCGGATAAATGCACTTCAGAAAAGTTACCGCTGATATTGTATCTGTATGTGCAGACTGCGGATCTCGTTGTTGTCTGAGCTCAGTGTCCATGTGGGCTTTGCACTGTGTTAAACAAGATTATGGGATGGACTGGACGGGATGTGGAGTTTTCCCAGCCCAACCGCAACAAGAGCAGAGCGCATATTTGTGTAGTGGGATGCAGCATCAGCAGCGGCAGCGGCAGCAGCAGCAGCAGCAGCAGCAGCATCCTGTGAGGAGCTGTGCTGTGTGTTTCAGTCACACTGTCTCAGTCCGTGCAGGATGCAGGAGGATCCAGCCCGACGGCGCACACCGAGCGGCAGTCCTGCAGGAACAAGTCTCTCAACCAAATGATTTTCAACAACATGCATTCCGGGCTAACAATTAAGAGGGGGTGAAACAAAACTCTCCCCGATTGCCTTATTTTCAACTTGACAGCGGAGCATGGGAGTCGTCGGCGCGGATGCGGCTCCTCCACACCGGCTCCAGAAGTTGGACATCCAGAGATTTAAATGCCATGACTCCTGAATTCAAACAGGATTTCCAATGCAGTGCAGGCGGCGTGCAACATCCCAGAAACCAAACGTCGGACTTCCCCCCCGTTTGTCCACATCACGCGTGTTTTGGATTCCTGAACAACATGTTGCACTTAAATAAACACCTTTAATCTGTCCGAGGCAATGGGGGGATATTGATCTCCGAAGAGCCCGCCGGTGCTTCTGATTATTC
The DNA here is from genome assembly GCF_963383615.2 of Lipophrys pholis. Taxonomy (NCBI): domain Eukaryota; kingdom Metazoa; phylum Chordata; class Actinopteri; order Blenniiformes; family Blenniidae; genus Lipophrys; species Lipophrys pholis. The sequence goes on from NC_137632.1 coordinate 11,477,189, forward strand.
ACAGTAATGGAATGAAGACACTATCCTGAGATGATGGATGACAGATCCAGCAAGCTCATTTTGGTGCCTATCCTCGCTGTCCTCTTTGTTATGATAGGTTACCAGTACATCTGTCCCGCCGGCAGCAATTCGTGCCACTTTAAGACTGAGGAGAAATTGAGAGGGGTGAGTCTACTTTCCACCCCGTACCAGGACAGCGACGACTTCTACCGAGACCAGGACCTGGAGGACGACAGCCCCCCGAAACTACCGTCCAAATTCAACTTCACCGAGCGAGACCTGGACAGACATGTGGAGTTCAACATCAAGGGCGACGACGTGATCGTGTTCCTGCACATCCAGAAGACCGGGGGGACGACTTTCGGGAGGCACTTGGTGAGGAATATTCGCTTGGAGCAGCCCTGCGACTGCAAGCCGGGGCAGAAGAAATGCACATGTCACCGGCCGGGGAAAGAGGAGTCCTGGCTCTTCTCCCGGTTCTCCACCGGCTGGAGCTGCGGGCTGCACGCGGACTGGACCGAGCTGACGAACTGTGTCCCGGTCATTATGGATAAGAAGGAGGCCCAGAGGAATAAAAGGTAACGCTTGTGTGTCCTTGTGTGTGTGTGCAGGATGTTTTGTTGTCCCAAAAAAAAAAAGAAAACCCAAAAAACTCCCAGGGTCCCAACTTTGTTTTTTTTTTTGTTTTTTTTTTGTCTTAATGCAAAGTGAAAAGCCCATTGTCTTGAATAAAACAGTGGTCGGTGAAAGGATAGGGATTCACTCTGGCTTCCCTGGAGGGATATGCCTTTGTCGTGTCAGGAACAATGCAGTCTGCAGGCACGGAGGAGACAATCCCTGCAATTTCCCACAATAAAGCTAAATGGCATTGATTATGAAGAAGACAAATGACAGCAAGCACTCTGCCAGACATGTGGGTGCACATGAGTGCATGGGACTGCAGATGGTGTTATAGTAAAACTGTTACATCACGTTAAACACTCTCTCAGTGTGTTTGACCTTCTGACATACAAATTGTCAGCGCTTGTCTTTTGTGCAGCTGACAATGAACTTGTTCCTGTCCCGCTGTGTGGGGCTGTTTTTTCCTCGAACTCTGCCATTACCCAATTGTCCTGAAACTGCCCTGTCACTGTGGAAATTATGTCGTTTAAAAGTGCACAGGTCCCAAATTTCACAACAAGCTCTTCGGAGTGCCACGCGGTCCAAACGCTTGTCGTACAACCTGCTGAAAGTGCACAAACAGTTGCATTCAAGCAGGCACGTTCTTGGTTCATGAGGATAAATCGCCGACTCTCGTTTGTTGAATATTCATCCTTGTCAGTGAGGGTATTCATCTGTTTCAAAGAAGATGGAAAACTTGTGCCGCAACGCACTCTTAATGCATCAGTACGCACAACTCTCCCTGCATCCTTGGCCTTTTGTGTGACGTGTCAAACTCCCTTTGAGGTGTTTGTTGTTGGCACACAGAAGCGGCTCTCTACTCAAGCGGCGCGTAACGTCTTCTCATTTCATGCCAAATCTTACCTTGCAACTGACTTCAAATTATCTCAAGATGCGTGTTTTTTGGCCGATGATGCCGTTGGAGACGAAAAGGAAAGCACTGCTCAATTTCAAGCACATTACCTCAACATGTTTGCTCTTGTAATTGGAGGAGGAAAGATTTTCGCCACTGTTAATGTAACATCACAGCTATTGGAGTAATCATTGCAATGGACTTGCCACTGAGTGAGCAATGTTCATTCTCTCAGGAGAAATGTGTGTGTGTGTGTTTTGTTTCTGCTTGGTATGTGTTTCTGAAACGCCTGTTGTTTTAAAGGTGTCTCAAGGTTCAGACTACTCATTAAAACAGCAAAGAAAACCCCCCAGAAAACCCAAACTCTTAGTTATAAATCTTCCAAAAATACTTGGAACACGTCAGATTGAAGGAGCCCCGACTACATGTCTTGTCGCATAAGTTATATTTCCCAGCCGCAGAGAAATTTCTTCCCTGTTTTGAAAAATATAATCACACAAGTACACAAGCACATGATTTATTTCTGCTGTGCCAAGTGATTTCTTTGCTCAGGGAAGTGCTCGCTGGATGCGACAGCTCTTCATTTCACAGCTGCAGCATCTATTCTGCACTTACAATCCTCTCATCCCTTGTTCTTTAGCGGGCTCCCGCAGCATCTATTCTGAGATTATTCCGCCTCAACCAAGACTGTTGGCAGACACGTTATGTTAGCAGCCCCCCCCCCCCCCCCCCCCCCCCCCCCCCCCCCCCCCCCCACACACACACACACAGACACACACAGACACACACACACACACACACACACACACACACTAACCAGCCACTGCAGAAGGAACATTTACTAAAGTGTGATGACTAACAGCATTATGCAAATGTTATCTTCATAATCATTTGGTGTATGAGCAATGCCTTCATTAAAATATTTTAAATAGTATATGGTCAAAGTAGAAAAAAAAAAGCATTTGTTTGGAACTAAAATGCAATCAACAGACTCAACCTAAGGATGCTTTTGGGGGGGGGGGGGACTAATTGTGTATCAGATGGCTCAGATGGCATCGCCATGTTCTGCGGATGAGCGCGTCGCAGATTGAGCGGCTGTCTCTCCACAGTGCCACACACTCAAGCTTTTGAGATCTTGAGGCGGCACTGAGGGGAGGCCGACCGGAGCTGTGGTGGCGCTGGCCGCGTGGCACCGCGCGGCCTTTGCAGCCGGGCAGGGCGAGCTTCACGGCGCGCCAGCCGTCGCGGCCCAGGAAAGGTCAGTCATGTCAGACTGGATCAGCGTGCGTGTCCTGCGGTGTGGCTCCTCCGGAGTGTGCTGTCAGTCAGGGAAGAAGTGAAGCGGTCAGGCTGCCTCTCTTCAGGGGCTTCTTGGAGAAGCATACCTCTAAGTGCTGTCCCCGTGAGTTGCTTTGTGGAGAGCATCATGGTATTACCTTGTCTGCTGCATGATTTTGGCTCGTTGAGCGGGTTGTTTTCTTCTCGGGCGATTTCAGAGGGCTGTGCTCGATGAGCTCCGCGAGAATTATTTCTGATTGTTACATGTTCATTATCTAACTCTCCGGTCTGGAGTAACTCATGTAGATATATTCAGTGTGGCAGTGGGGTACAGAGCAGGGAGCTGATTTTTTAAGATGCACTTCATGGCAACGGATAAAACAAGGCCTGACTAAATCCTGTCGTCAGCAGCCTGTGAAATAAAAGGTTTTTAGGTTAGTTTCACAGAGGTATTTGATGTTGCCTCTCATGGAAATCAAAATAAGTGCTTCGAGTTCCTCCCTGCAATACATTACTAGGATTGCCCCCCCCCCCCCCTTGAACGTCTGTCACTGAGATAAATAAACAGCATAAACCACAGCGCTTTATCTTTTGTCTAAAGTGGCGAAATTTGACTATCAAACATACAGCCTGAAGTTTTCACAATGACGCACCAAGGATACGCCTTGAATGAATCACTGCCAGATGCAAGCTTGACAAGGGACATCCAATTATCCATAAGGAAATCACAACATTGTATACAGTTCCTCTGAGAAGTATTGGATCCTCTGAAGTTTAACAGCGGGGTGTGTAATGTCTTCGGAAATATAAACACTCTAACGAATCACATACAGTGTAATCAGATTCTATAATATAAATTTAGGTGAAATGTAGACCCCCGAATGTGTTCGAATTCCCAGGAAAGGAAGTCAGTAAGGGATGTGCTGGAACACTATCCGGTCTACAGTGCAATTTGAAATGCCCTGCTGTAGCGAATCCTTTAGAAGGGAGTGACCAAATGGGCACTTTATTGTCAAAATATGTCATACATTTTTAAAAACTGTATACTGACAGAGGGCCACAAATTATTGGATAGCACTGTCACCTCATAATAAGTTATACCTTGAATAAACTATTTAAAATTTCATCTTTACTGTAGGAAAAACCAGGGCCTGTTTTAAAACATAAAAAAAAAAATATATATATAGTATATTATTGAGAAATGGAAAGATCTCAAGACAATAAAGTGCCAAAGATATAGTCATGCCTGTCATGATAGTTTCCAATGTGAATGTCCACAGATGTATGGAAGTAGATGCTTGTTTTTGGAAAGTATCACTCCCAGCTAAAACAATGTAGAGTTGTGGTTTCATCCTGCAAACGATTCTAAACCAAGAAAGAGCTTATATATGGGCAACAGCCCAGAAAAAAAAGTGCCACTGGAGGAAAGGCAGGAAAAAAAGGGAAAGACTAATGTTTGCAAATCTGTCTAAGATAAGCCTCAGTTTTCTCCATGTATTTTTCTTTGGACAGATGAAACTAAAGTAGAACTTTTTGGGAAATACACTGCCCCGGTTTGTTTATAGGTGACAAAAATAAAACCTTTTAGAAACAGAACAGCCTTCTTGCTGGGAAAAAAAAAAAAAAAAACAATGCTGCAAAATAAGGGTTTGGTTTGAGTTTTAAAGATTGTCTTGTAAATCGTGAGAGCAAGGAGTCGTCACCTACGTTCAACTAAAACCGATGGTAGTGCAGGAAAAAAAAAAATGCAATAAACTGCCCGCAAAGAAGAAACAACAAGTTTTTCCAAAAACTCATTTTCACTCATTCACATATAGCTTGATCTCAGTATCGGCCCAGTAGAATTATACTAGAACAACTTATAATGACATGAGGAAAAAGTCAAATTTACTTGCCGAGTTTCTTTCTTTTCATCAGATATAAACGACTTGAATACACATGAAGAACACGCAAACTCCACAAAGAAAGACCCAGACCAGACTGGAAACGTAAACATTCTCAGTATGAGGCGGACCACTACGACACTACGCATCAGAGGATTCTTCTCGGTATACTCCAGCTTCCTCCCACACACCCCAAAAAAGGTGATTGAGGTCGATTAATGAAACTAAACTTTTGAAATCATTCTTATTTTGCTTTGGATGTTTGTACGCCCGCCAAAACCTACCCTCAGCACTATGTAAAATGACATATAAAACTGATAAATAAACTATTTAGTTATTATTAAAAAGCTAAAGAGAAAAGCTATGAGAATTTGTTGACACTCATCAGGGAAGTATGAAAAAACAAAAAAAACATGTTCTATATAATGTCATGCGCATTATTTTTCATCTAAACAAATACAGATTACTACTACGTATGCTTCGTTTTTTTCCCCCTCACTCATCCTTGGATCATTTGTTATTAACAGACCCTATACAGCACTCTCATATCAGCACACATCAGTTCCTATAAGCGTTCAGTGGGAAACACTCTAGACTCTGAAGGGAAAACCAGATGTTTTGCTGAAATACCAATCAGGGTCAACCTTCTTGCCGCATAATGTGATGCCGTTGTTGACAGTGTCAGCGTCTCTCACAGCACGGAGGAGACAAGACCTGTCAGCTGAGTTTGTTTTGCTCATAACGTGGGTACTTGTGGTATTTGGGTGACATTTAATGGTCGGCCTTTGAATTAGTGCTGAACTAATTTAAACTTTGCTTATAGTGCCCCTTGTCCTTTCATTGTAACACAACAATGTTCCACTCTGACGGAACATATTTTTGAGCTGGTCTTTGATGAGTTCAAGTGCAGTCCACTGCCAACTCATTAACCGTGAATTCAGATTCCTTTTATTTAACTTTTTTTTTTCATGTTCATATTCATTTTTAACTGCTTCAAAGACATGTTATCATCTCTCCCAATAGGGTTCTAATTTTTATTTCATTTTTTACATTTTTGTTCTGTATTGGCCAAGTTTGTTTTCACACAGGGTTACCAGTCCTTTCAACCTGTCACACATGAAAGCAAATTCTTTTTTTTTTTTTTCTTTACTTCACATGGTTTTCGTTGAACGCAGCAGATCACTTCCACCCTGTCAACAAATATCACAATAAGATCGGAGGGGAAACATGGTATAATCACGGCGCTAAAAGTGAACCTATCATGACACTTTCCCCACGCGCTCTCATGACTAGATTGACATAACCTCTGCACACGTTTATCATCAGGAATTGCTATTTGTCATTATCGACTAATAGTGTATTTACTGAAGCCGCCTTATCTCCTGGGAGCTCTTTGTGAGTGTTTGAACCTAAGTTATAAGTTTGCAGATTATTATTTTCCATCTGCGTTCAAAAGAAATGATTTTTTTAACAGTAATTTAATTACCTGTTGTTGTTTTTTTATGTAGGAAATTGGGAATCTTTCTCACTCCTAGGTACTCAACGCACCAATAGAATTGATGCCAGTGGTTTATAATGAGTACCATTTATAAAGGACCATGTAAATACATCTTTGGTGGTTTGTTTTAAATATTCAAATACATTTCTACTGTTACTTTTGAAATCTTTTCTCGTTGCCAAGGTTTATTTGATATTGGCTTTTTAAAACACGGTAGGATGCCCTCTGTGTCAAAATAATGTTGTGCAAAGGGGGCGCCCACTGCATGTAGATTTTCTCCAGAATATTTGTGTTTTGTCCCCCATTTGTATGCAGCTATAACTATTCTGTATTCCTAGTAGTATTAAAGGAGACACAACCGAAACCTAATACCCCCAAGAAAAATAAGAAAGATGCTACATATCAGAAAATAAATGTTGCGAGGAGTGTGAGCAGAGTGCAAACTTCTTGTTTTCTAGTTAGGAGCGGCAAACAAGCAGATTGTCCTTGTCTTTGTGCCTGCAGCTGCATTCCAAAAACATTAAATATAGTGTTAGAAATATAAGTTTGCTTGGAAAACACAGAGAAGGGACTTCAGTGCATGTAGCTCAGGAAGTCACTGATGTGTGTGTTTCCGTGCGTTGAGTCTGTTTTTCACGTCTGTTCAGTGTATTAAACAGGATTATTATCTCACCGTTTGCAAAAAAAGGCCATCGACATCCACATTTTGTTGTAGAGACTGTTCTTTTTTGGCACAGACTTATTTTCCTCTCTCACTTTATCTCCTTTCCTCCCGCTTTAACTGTGGCCTCATGATAATTTCATGCATATGCTGATGTCGCAGTTTTTATCAATTATACAATCTTCATTAGCAGCCTTCTTGTTGCTTATGCATAATGAATGCTCAGTTCAGAAGTACAAAGAGACCAACGTCAAAACACGAGTACAGTACAGATACTCTTGGCTGTGGTGTTCTGATGAGAGAGAGAGAGAGAGAGAGAGAGAGAGCAGGAGAGAGAGCGAGGGAGAGATGTGCCTATATGGCACTGTCCTCTGCTGTGATTCTGGAAACTGTTGTTTGGATCACAGTGTCCTCAAGGTTTTTACATTCTCTAGTCTGTCTTCAAAGTTTTGTTATCGGCATTAAAAAAAAAAAAAAGAAAGAAAGATTTTGCCATCCAGCACAATATACAGATTCTCTTCTCTGATATCATGTCCTGTTTAGATGTTTTCGAGTTGTCGTCTGTTGACACATTATTTCTATTGTATGGTGTATAATAGCTGTAAGCCTGTTGGAAGGTGATATAAAGAGCTCTATTAATGTTTACCCGAGCTTAAAGTTTCTATAGCAGCCAATGACATCACTATATGGGAATTATCTGCTTGACTGGAATCATACTTTATTCATCAGTTGCTTTATGCTACTTTATCGGCAAATAAACCTATGCATGTCCCACCTCCTGATACACTGCAATACTACTTAAAGTACCTGCAAGTTGCATGTATTTCTTCCCCCCAACTGTGGAATAGGAACTAATTATTACCGTTCCTTTATTGTTCATAGTCATCCTGAAGGACCACTGTTATTTCTTGCATGGCACCTCAATGACATACCCGAATCCTTGCCTGAATAACACCCCACATCATATTTTATTCATAATAAGTGATGCAGAGAGGGCTGCAATTACTGCGTGGTCGTTACCACTTACAGCTCTGATCCGTGAACCGTGCGTGTCTCACTCTGTCTACTACCTGCTTGTGACATCTACCAATGTTGTGCATCTTCCTGAATCAGCATGTGGGAGGGAGTCATTAGCAACCTGACCCAAATGAACTTGAGAGCAGAGAGAGACGTCGTATTTTGCATTTTGCAAGCGAGGATCTACAGTCTCACTGTTGTATATGTGGTCAGTTTTACTTAATGTGAATTATGCTCCTGTGTTCAGTCTACTGCTGCTTATCTTGGAGTCAAAAGTTCTTCAATGACCTTGAATCCAGCAGCACAGCAGATAAAAAAAAAAAAAGGCTGTAGTGTTTGTATTATTACAGTGGTTTTCACAGTTTGGTGTGTATGCCTCCAATAGGGAGCAACAGAGAGCTTTGAGGGGCTGCAGCAACAGGAAAAGCCTGCTGATTAGGGGGATGCCTTTTCCCAACATGTTTTTTTTTTCATTATAAGAACTCATGATAAACAAATTAGCTGGAGGGTAGAAGTGTGTATATTTTTTTTTACTTATTATGGGCACATTAGGGAAACAAATGAAATGATGAATTAAGCAAATCTGATCAAGCTGTGTCATAATACGGGATTATCTTCAGTATTTCCTATTGAGTATAAAGACACTCAATGTTTATCACATGTCATGTTTCTTTTGTGTCAGAACACTTCAGTACAGGGTTACTTATCAAACACATTTTAGTTCAGCGGTCACATGCGGCCCAATTTTATCTCTTGTGGGCCGGACCAGTAGAATAGTGCCATAATTACCTTTAAAATCAACCTTTGAAGGTTTTTTTTTTTTTGTTGAATATAAGTGATGAAAATGTTTATATTTTCACAAAGCCAAACAATTACTATCGACAATTACTACAATCTCAACATAAAGCAAATTTTAATGATACCTTCTGGTGGAAAAATACACTGAAATGACGAAAAAACTTCTCTTACGCCTGTTTTTATAAATTCAACATGACGATATGGCTTTGAGCAACGAGGTCGCTGGCTTTCATGCCGATATCGCAGCTCTCCGTAGTGTTGTGTTGTGTCTGCTACTCTTAGGAAATTTCTTTACATTTTTTTTACCAATTTGTTTGGTGGCATGGCAGGCTGAATTAGAGCCTTTGGCAGGGGCTGGTTATGGCGCACCGGCCGTATGTTTGACACCCGTGCTTCGATGTGAGGGAAACACACAAATTCAAAAAACCCTGAAATAAACAAAGTCACAGCAAGAATTTGTTCAATTCTTTCCTTTTTCTTTTTTCTTTTTTTTTTCACTTTGTAAACATTCCTGCTGTGAACCCCGTGGAGATGTTAAATTGCAGGACCCCCCTTAAGAAACAGTGAAGCAGTAGCATAACATATGCCCTCTGGACACGGATGAACCTGAACGAGGAAAGTTGAGCAGATTTATAGTTCCGGTCGTGTGTAGGAAGAAATGTGCTCATCAAAATGATGGGATGTATATTATGTGTGGAGCAGTGAGTGCCCTTGCAGGCTTTGGTCTTTCCGGGTGCGGAGATTGCTTTTTATGTACCATTAATTCGTGTCGTCATTCCTGGCAGGCCTGAGCAGTAATCCAGTTGGTTTGATAATTAAGTGTTACCTCTACAGAGAGTGCAGCAGCATATGTCAGGCGCTTGTTCACCGTCATGATAAATAAAATTCAAATGCGACAATATGGGGAGAAACTCGCAGGGCTGTTTTTTCTTACGGTTTAAAAAAAATATATAGATACTTTCCCTGAAGAATTTCTTGACTGAATATTTCTAGATAAACCTCATGTAGAGTTCAGTATTCTCAAAATACACGAGCTGCATAACTACACTCTTTCTTTGTATGCTCTCGCTGTGCGTGTGTGGGTTTTTCTGTTGCACTCCAGTTTTCTTCTCCAGACCAAAAACGATGTGTTTGAGGTTAATTGGTGTCTTTAAAATGCCTGTAGGTGTGAATTTGGTCACTCTGCGTTCGCATTGTGATGGAGTGGTGACCTGTCAAGGCTCCAGCACCCTTCGATACAGAGTTATAGAAGATGGAAGTTCTTTTTTCTTTTCTTTTTTTTTTTTTTTTATCATTGTGATTTTTCATCCAATTTCCTTAAAGATTACTCCAAGTGTAAATGGTTCAACAAATAGAGCTAAAACATTTCAGTATGTATAAGATCAAACTTTGTATTCCCTCTTCAACTGTTTGCATTATAAGACTTTCGGTGATCTTTATCGCTGTCTTGAGTCTCCTTGCCTTCTTTGTAATTCTTGTTTCATCAATGGGAAAAGAGAAGCATGTCCCAGATCCACACCGCTGCTTCATACATCATGCACTAGACATGGCAGCCCGACTTGTCTTGGCACATTATTGTTCAGTGCACATTGATTCAATAATTGAATGAATAACAAAGGCACTTTTAGGCCATTGCAATATTAGCATTTGAGAAACAATGTTGTCATAGATATTTGTCATTGTCTATCTGGCTGAACCGTACGCAATGTGGGTTAGTGTCTTTTTCTAAAAGCCACTCTAGGTAATGAGAGCTGTGCAGCTTGCCAAAGCAGACTTGCAGATTTTCTGGTGCCACTGTCAAATATTTGCTGGTCCGGCAAATATGAATCTCCAGTCATCTGATTCAGCTTGTATAATGTGATTAAAAAGTGACATTTGGTCAAGTGGATGAAAAGTACTCTCTTTCTCCTGGAAGCTTCAGGAGTCTTGGTTATTTTTAAATCCTCCTGTTGTAAGAAAAGCCTTGTTGTACCGGAAACCAGGTACTACATTCGAGCAAAGTCGATGCATTTGGCACAATGTGAATATTATGCAAAGGTTTGTTTTTTTTCCACTTATGAAGTTCTGGAGCACAATTTGCATACTTCTTTCTTTAGCGGTAGACAGAAATTCGGTGTACTCTAAGAAGACGAGAAGATGTTTTCCGGACCCTCGATCAAGAAAATGTACTGTGATTCCCTGAAATACACGTGTGAGAAAACAAAATCAGAGATAAACCATTACAAAGGGGAAAGGCGTGCAAATGTTGCCTCATATTTTTAAGGAATCCATGTGAATATTGCACATAGGCTAATTAGATTCATATCAATACAAATGCATGGCGTATGTCTGCATCATCCTGACAAGCTGCCATGGATGTCAAGTCTTGCTGCATGTGTCAGCTTATAAGCAGTCAGATTGCCCACTGGACTGAAGTGAAACGCAGAGTAACAAAGCACCTCACCCCGATCTGGTTAAAATGTAGTCATCAGTGTGGTGAGAATGAGTCAGCTGGTGCAGTGATTCAGAGATTCTATGTTTAATGTCCCCACGAGGCCTATTTCCAAGCCGAGCTGCTGAAATGCTCCTATTATCAGAGGAGCAATTAACTTTGCTTCTGTTTTCCCCCTAATTGAGAAAAGAACATTCTAGTTCTGTACTATAAACAGTCCATAAAAAAGTAATAGTGCAAAACTTCAACAATTTTTTTTGTTGCCATAAATTCTTTAGTATTTGCTGATAAGAAGTAGCCTGATCAGCAAGTTCATGAATATTGCTTTGAAGACACTGGTTGTGCTATTTTGCAAAAGAAAATGTATCTGTCTTTAGACTCTTTATCCAGTGCTACATTCAGAGTCACCGATTTAAAAATGCAGTCACATTATACAGTAACCAAATACAGTATATGTTGATGCTTGCTTTATATGATGGTTTAGCAGAATTTAGTTTGATCTAAAAATCACTGCAACTAAACAGAAGAGAGAGAGAGAGCGAGCAAAGAAAATAGTTTGAGGCATATTTGTGTCTTTACTAAACTGACTGACATATCAAATAGTGGCATGGAGAGTGTCAGCAGCCGTGCCTGGTCACGCTATTCCTCAACTGATATCCGTAGGACTGGACGAGAGGACTGTGGCAGGAATAACTGCCTCAGGAGTTGATTTATTATAACAACCCCGAGAAAGGTCATCTGTCCTTATCTGGGGCGAGCTGGTGACAGGTATGTTATACTGTGGGGAGGCGAGCTGACGCTGGCTGCTTCCCACTGCTCCCCAATTTGGATTCAGGGGTTGACTGAGCACCTGGCACACTTTAAAGTGTAAGTGCAAGTAGGGTCACCTTCAGAGACTAATCTTCTGCTGCACGAGCGTGCCACCTAACAGGATGAGGTTCTCAGTGTTTTGATGTTGTAATCGTTTTCTGGAGATTTGGTGAAATTAGTAAAAACTGAAGCACGGCTCGGTTGAGTGGCCACACGACAGGGAGCTATTATAATGGGAAACCATGAACAGCCTTGTCAATATCGACATTCGGTCAAAATCACAGTATTTTGTGGTTAAAAAAAGAAGCCTATTCTCTCTCTCTATATTCTTTTTAATTATAACTCTAAAAATACACCGAGGCAAACAGTATTCCTTCTTATTGTTGGCCTCAGTTCCAAGCGGACTGTGTTAGCGATCAATCTTCACCTGATCGCATCGCTTCATGAAGATCCTTACTCCAACATGTGTAAACAGTCGAGTTCACTAGTCACACCTGGAAGAATTGCCTGAAAATTGGAACTTAATACTTCATTAAAAGGTGTCTTATCAGAGAATATAACGACAGTGTAATCATCCCTATTTTAACATGTTAATTGATTCAGAAACAGACATATGTGTTATCGGAAGTATCAGAAGTAATAGTGCGCTTGTCAGAAATACAATACCAAAATCAGTGTCGCCTGTGGTATGTGGTATGAATATGTAATCCATCAAATATGTTAAATCAATGTAATGTTTACTGCTGTTCTCCTCTGCAGCCTCTTCAGGATATGGCATCACTCAGACTCATGAAAGGGATCTGAATAATATCACTGAACAGATTGCGGTCCAGATTGCCTCTTAAATTCCTGCTTTTATAAATAGGCTGATTCCTGTTTCATATCACAGAATTGTGATTGATCTTTGATTAGCTGTAAAGGGAATGACTGGCAGACACTCATTTGTGGACAAGTTGAGTGTTTTTATGATATAATACGATCCAAAGCGATTTTTCCATTTTCATTACATTAAAGAAATACTTGAGGAATTCCCATTTGTCTATTTCCCTCCTGTCATACAAGTGTATTATCTTTTTAACATCCTCAATATTTCTTAATGAGTGTTAAGGCAGGCCGCTTCTGAGTTGATGTGTTTTGCTGTGTGTTATGGTGAGTGAACCGTACTTTATTTCCCACTGGAGAAGGATTTCCTCCTTTAGATCAATTTCTATTCACACCCACCTACAATATTGCAGTATAAATTGGGTCCCAGACCACAGTGTAATAAGTATGCATTGGAAATCTGTCCTAACAACAGTACAGGACGAGAGAGTAGAGTAACATCTTGCGGCATCACAGAGTGCTGGTGTGGAACAAATAACATTATGTCCCAGCACGTGTTGTGATACAGCACATCACCCTCATCATAGGAATCCGATGTCCCTCAATGCGAGACGGTCCTCTTGAGAGGCCAGATGAATGGCTACAAAACAGAGTTTTAAATCCCACCCACAAATCCAGGGATCAGTTAACTTCTCATCAATCCTCATCCTGCTGGGGAGAGTGGACTCTGCTTCATTCATCATTCCGCGTACAGCTCCGGCGCTCATGTTTGGAATGGGAGCTGCGAATTTGTTTGTCTTCAAGTGTAGTGAGAGGAAATTGTCCCGGCATTGGTGGCATTCACTTGTAATACCGACGATGTCTGTGAATTACAAGAAGTTACCAGGGGAGGATCAGCACAGACGTCTGTTTTTGACCAGTACAACTTACTTTCCACTTTGTGTAGCATATTAGGTCCTTGTTAAACATTTCAACATCGGGTATACACCCGCACTTATTACCCAGTAGACAGAAATTAGCATTCAGCTTTCCACATACCTGAAGCCAGTTTATTGAAATAAACAATTGGGATGTGTTGAAAGCTTTAGGCGTGCACTGCAGTTGCTGGGTCATTTTAAGCTTGGCAGTGCAATGCAGGGTGCCAACATGAGTAATGGGCCTAACCTGGATCCTCTATCGACTTGCACAGAAATACTCAGGGATTGATTTGACTGCTTATGCTAGTGCCATAATCTCCCCTCCAATGATACGGTTTTCACTGCTCTTTCTGAAAGTGCTGCTGCAGCCTTTTTTTTAATGTCAGTCGTAATATCAAATCTGATCGTATATGCGGCTCAGCGAGGAGCCATATGTCGAGTTATTCTTGTAAATTCAATTTACCTTGTCACCTCTGCATAACAAGAGTAGACAGATGTATTCATTCGGTGGGTGACGGCTGTGTGGGTGACAACTCAGTGTAGATTCCCAAATATGTTACGTTAAATTGATTTGAAATGATTAAAGACTGTGGGATGCGGTTTTACTGCATCCAAAAAGACCACGCCGTTAAAAAACTAGCATATTATACTGGCAAACAAATTAAAAGCTATAAAAATAGCCATACAATTTTTAGACTTGTCAAGCATCCATTGCTGTGTTTTACAATAATTTCTGGTGGGGTTACTTTTTAGTTAAACATATAAATTATGGATGACTTCAAAATGCAGCACTTAACTTAATGTCACAACTTCAACTACAAAAGCAGAGTACACCTTAATTCCTACAGGGATCATGTATTGTTGTAGATTAAATAGATGCAATTATTTATTTATTTATTTTATATATATATATACCATACCTGCCGAAGAAGGTGTGTGAGCATGTCTGTTACTATCGACTGTGTATCACAGTGAGTTTCTGCTCCTCTAATGTGAGAAAGGAGTGAGTTGAGCTCTGAGCAGCTGTTGCAGCCAAAGACTGTGGCCTTTCCATGTCGATGATTGATTCAGGTACAGTGTGGGATTCAGGCTTTAGGCTGTGCCCGTTAATCACACTGTATTACCACACAGGAGGCATTTATCACCAAACACCAAAGGCTTCAGTCCATTGGGAACACTGAAACCAATCTCATCGCTTACATGCTATCCATCCCGCTCCACAAAAAGCAGTGCTGTTGAGTCGTACCACATCCATTTTCCCCGTAAGAGGCGGATATTCCAGGTATTCGAAAGAAAAACGATAAAGAACAAAAAGGACATATATATATATATATATATATATATATATATATATGTCCTATACATAGTGTGGAAGTGCAGTTTCCAATGTCAACTGAAAATTTTCAATTTATGATATAATCCCTATTCCTTCGTTTTTTGTGTGTGGTGGGGACAGAATATATTGCCGCTCCATGGCAAATTACCAGGCACGAAACATAAAAATGTTTTTTTTCTGACAAAGCAAAAGGGAGCTGTGTAATGGCACAAGGACAAGAAGAAGATTTGCACTCCGGGCTTAAGATAAGAACAGTTGATTGTACAGAATCCGGAAGAAGGTCAGGCAGGCAGAAGGTCAATGCACAGGTAAACAGTATAGCGAGTTGGAAGTACAATCGAGAAAGACAAGAGCAAAGATGAGGTAACGAGCAAACGTACAGAAACATGAAGGCAAAGTCCACTAGAGAACAGTTGTCAGTATCGCGTCAAACAAGAAGGACGGGCTCTGATAAAACTAAAAAAGACCGGGTTTCTTACACTCGGGAGGTAGACACAGGTGAAACACATCAGGGCGGGGCTGCGACATTCAGAACACAGAGAACAGGAAGTAAAGACACCTAAAACAAGAGGAGATAGAGAATACAAAATGCCTGAATGGTGAACTTCATATATAGTCATCAGTGTGGTGCGACTATATATGAAGTATATATTCTTCACATTTTTGGGGATCCATGCAATATTAAAGGCATGTAGGAAGCCTGCTCGTCGCTGTTATTGTCAAATAGTATATACATGTATACAACAAGCCCCGTAAACTTTAGACCAGAACTTGTTCCAAAATTATAATTTAACTTTTTCACATCACACTTATTTCGCAATTACACTGTAAAGTTTCTAAAATCATGTTCATTTCCAAGGAAACAGCAGAAATGCTGAAAACAATGCAGTTTTCATGTTAGGCCACTACTGGATGCTGTTCTTTTTTTTGGGGGGGGGGGTTGTAATGAAACCAGAATTCAATAAGCTATAAACATTAACGATGACGAGTGCAGGATCATTTGTAAGGACAGATGTTGAAATGTGGATTGTGATTATGGATGACTCACAACTCTGAAACTACCAATATGCAGATGTACAGAAGAACTGTTCACTACAGCTGTGGTGTGCATGTGCAGTAGCAGCGTTCCATAAACATAGCCTTAATTCTAAGGTGTCTAATTTAATAAACTATGGAGTTGATCTAATAAAGGTTTGCAAGTGTAAAAGCAAGAAAAAAAAAAATCCAAAGCTGATATTGCGCACACACAAATGTGGAAATCGATGCGAACAGGATGAACTGAGGAGCTCAAGACGACACACACTATAATTTTAGCATGTTTGCCTTCATAGATGTGGAAAAAAAAAACACACACAAAAAAATGAATACCGGGAGGAGGTAATGCCCGTCCCTCGTTTTATGAAATATTTTCTGTGTTTCGGCGTTTCTTAGGTCCTGCAATTGAAATGTCTTCTGTTGTTCTTCTTTTTCCCCCAGACTTGACTTTCATCTTTCATTTTTTGTTTTTCTATTCATTTTCTTTAATTCATTTGTTGCAATGCTTCGATATAATTGACATATTTCTCCTTCAGCTCTGCGAAACCTGTGGTATCACGTTTAATTTTGTGCTTGTGGGGGCTCGGCACGCCATCCAATCACTCCGTGGTGAATGCAAGCAAATGAACACAGAGACAAAACCATTCCCAGAAGACTGTTCTTGTGTAAACACGGCGTAATGCACACAGACCCCCTCTTCGAATGTCAATCATGGTATTTGTGTGAGAATGTTACACAAAATAGGGCATTTTGTCCGTGATTTTGGAAAAAATATCAATGATAGTTCATCAACATAAATCTTATTTAAATGCATTGAGTGTATTCAAATACACATTTCTGACCTGGCTACACTTAAACAAACATGACTGTGCATGTAGATTCCTTTGTCAGCCTAAGGTTTCTTTGCAAACAACACACACTTCATAACAAGTGAGACAGAATTGCGTTTTGTTGTTTTTCTTGATGCATTGAAGGTAGAACTTTGCCTATTTGGCCTCGGCTCTCTCATTAAGCTCTCTCTGCAAATTATCATAACGTCTTCGAATGTTACTGATGTTTATTAATGCATTTACCACAGTAAGGGTCTTAAAGTTGAGCATGATGGAGTGCAATAACAAGCACTCACCAGTTAGGTTGTGGGGGTTTCTCGTTGGGTGGAAACAAATGAGTCTGCGATTCAGCCCAGAATGTTCATAAATCAAAGTTTAACACTGCACTCCTATGTTAAACATTTCTGTTTAACAGGCTTTTTTTTTCTTCTGGATTTCTATTAGTTGTTTTATGGAAAAGGGGAAGGAACTTAGCATGGTACTAAATCAGGGATGAAGAGATAAAAGTACATGTCACCTACAGCCAGTGGGTGAACTTGTTTACTCACTGACTTAGTTGGTGTAAATCAAGTTTTTGTTGTTTTAATCTGGATGTTAAGTTTCTGGACATATTCCAAATGAGCAATGAATCAGTGTAATTACATTTTTTTCTTTTCTTTTTTTAATGGGCCTTCGATCATATTTTAATGGTCAGGGTCTGCCCTTAAAGCAATAGCCCCGTAAACAGAAACCCATCAAACAACTGTCACTGTAGTCCAAAGGTATCTCACCTGCCTATTTTCAGTGGACAGCCATGTGAAGTCATCATCGCTATGTAGATGTTTCACCTTATTTCATGTGGTTAAATCAGAACTTGCACTGCTGTGAACTCTAAATGGGCTCAAAGAACATTGTGTTCGACCAGTTGAAAGTCTTCTGCTCTGCCATTTCTTCTTGGCTGAATACTGGAGACCAAAATATAAAGAGATGCATTAGAAGGCCCCATTACGCTACCTGATTACTGGAATTCAGAATCCTACACCCGTCAACCGCTGCCCTCCATAACAGTTGTGTCTCAAGGCTGTGAAAGAATAAGACTCTGAACAAAAGAACTGGATTTTCAGAGAAAAGACTGCAGTTACTGAGAAAGTATTCAGAGACAAACATTTCTGGAATCAGGCAGCGCCATCCCGATCAGAAAGGTGCAGGTTTGATTACCCATCTTCGCCTGTCCACATGCCGAAGTGTCTTTGAGCAAGACATTGAACCCGAAATGGCTCCCAATGGATGGACGAGGCATTCATACATTCGCACGTCATTGGTGTGTGAATGAGTGTGCAGATGGTTGAATGTGATTAACGATGTAAAGCGCTTTGGGACAGCTCAAGCAGTTGAAGAGTGCTTTATATGTAAAATCAGATTTACCGTTCAACCATTCTCAGAGATTATGTTTGTTTGTTTTTTTCTCGCTGCAGACATTAGCATCTGCAAAAAGCTGTTTTTTTCAATAATTAAATTAAAACTGTGAAATGTACACAAACGTAAAAAATCATCATACTCATCCATCCATCCATCCATCCAATAGTCCTACTTTATTAGCCATATTTACAACAATTAAAAAAAAATTAAATGGCGACAACTTTTATATGTTGTGAGTGTTACAATGCATCAGTTACCTTTTTTAGACGCACCTGCAATCTGCATATAGTCTGCTGATGTTTTTGCACTGAGTTCTGTGACAATGAGACAAGCACATATAAAAAAAAATACAAAACCTTTACACCTCTTGTCTGCTAAGTAAGAGCAAACACATTATCATCAGGCAAGTGACAGGTTTTTTTTTTCTGAACCAGTAATTGTAATAATGCATTTTATGGTGGGACTGCTTTAAGGAAATTCACTGAGACATTTGACCAATCTTAAGAATTATTATGTTTGTTTTTGGTGAGTTTTATCACTTTCCACAAATTGCTTAAATGTCACATAATTGAATTTATATCTATTTTAATATCCTGTGATCACACTCTGACTGGCATTTTCCATTTCCATGTATGTCTTTATAAGTACCCTATGAAGGGTTAAAGCAGTTAGGTTTTGCCATGTTGGAAATACAAACAATGTCTAAGCAAGGGCTGCCACGCTGTTTTTAATTAACGCGCCACACTTGCAATCACAGCAATAAAGATGTCTGCTGTGTTGTCGGGTGTGAGTAAGTAGATCAAAGTCAGGAGTTTCCCTGCAGTGTACATCTGAAGGTAGATCTGTGCTGTAATTTCTTTTGAAGGGAAAGCTAAAGGAAAAACGCAGTGCAGCTTTTTAATGTCACCCGATATTTGGGGGCTTCAGCTTAGTGACACAGTCACAACATAAAATTCCCCTCATCTCTACGAGAGGGGCATGTCATCCAGAAATCTATATTCATGGTTTCAAATGTAAATAGACCAGCCAGGCTGGGTGTCCTGTCGTGCCAATGATACTTCCAGATGTGCAGTAGAGGGGAGCGAGTGACATTCAACAGAGTGAGGAAGTGGAGCTTGTGACCAGCCTGCAGCAGCCACTCTGGTATGTACAGAGATGCTACAGCTGGTCTTTAAAGTGAGGAGAGGGAAGCTGAGAGGAATGGGCCACAGAGCTGTGGGAGTTATTTCATCTAGCTTCCACCTTGCCGCAGTCATGGGAGACAAACAGGAAAATCAATACTCCCACTCAGGACAGTTCACTACAAGGGCCTCCCTCAGCACGGCTGTCTGTCAGAATCAGTCCCTGAAGCGGGATAGGACGGGAACTGCTGACAAGGTAGGTGTCAGAGCACACTGATCACACTGTTAGAGAACGACTGAAGTCTTGTTCAGCACCGTGGACAGCTCCAGAAAGACAGCGGCAAACTCTGGCAAAACGGTCCCCATCGAGCTTATCTGCCCTTTTTCTTCACACTTTTAAAACATGTTCTCATTAAATTTCTTGGTGCATAAATTTATTCAGCAAGCAGTAGGCATATCAACATCTTCCCTGTGTGATTGGCACTGACAGCAAATCTTTCACTACATAGCATTAGCACATCATGGCCTCTGAGTTACTAGGTTCTGTCAATTAAGGCAGTTATTGTCTGTGATAAAGGAGGCGCAGAATGTGTGATATGAAAAAAATGAAAGGTGCATATGAAGTGCATGATCACAGGGAAACATTAAATTGTTACACAAAATAGCAATCGCTTTGGAAAACTATGTATACTGATGGCATCCTATGCGCAAGTTTGGATTATAGGGAGGCTTATGACCTATAAATAGCAACCGACCATTCTGGACATTATGGGTAATATTTTTGAAAGCTTTCAAGTCTTCCTTTATTTGCTAGAATCTATTATGTTATAAGCTGCTATCACATTTACCCAGTTACTACGTTAGCTCCTTTCTCAAACTGATAGTTGATTCTGAAAATGTGACATTGGCTGTTACTCACAAAAAAAAATGCTCTCTTTATAAAACATTTCCATTTTATATTAGAAGTAATTTTGATTCTAATAAACTATCAGTAAAGTTCCATTGTATAAATCAGATCTTACTTGTTAGAAGGGTGTGAGTTTCCAGGAGGCACAGAGAGGAAAACTGCCCCTCTGGTCTGTCCCTGGTATGCCCTCTCATGTTTAATTACTAGAGGGAAAGGCTTGTATTCTATCATTTTGTGCAAATGTTGCCTAAACATCTCTATTCCTTCAATAAACAAACAAAAGTCAAAACAACTAAGCTACTACATATCAAAAAAATCCACTTTGAACAGTTCAAGTAAATATAGACAATAATACCTTATGCCCCAAGTTTATGTCTGACCAGTGACTTTTTGGTGCTTACTTTCGTGTGTGTGTGTGTGTGTGTGTGTGCGCGTGTGTGTGTGTGTGTGTGTGCATGTGCGTGTGCACGTGCGTGTGTGTGCATGCATGTGTGATGGTTGTACTTTAAGATATGATTAATCTGATTGTACACGAGCCAATAACAGAAATGGCGTCTAAATTAGAGTAATCATTAAATTTTTAGTCGAAGACATGTTTTACAGTGAAACATTACGATTGAGGTAAAGCCTGGACAAGTACTTGTTATGGCTGCGACTTCAGAATCTGAGGGGAAGTAATGTAAGTCCAAGTATGACATGTAAATGTAACGTTTGAATGGCACGTTAAAACTTACTGCCTGTAAGTCACCGTGTGTGTGTGTGTGTGTGCGTGTGTGTGTGTGTGTGTGTGTGTGTGTGTGTGTGTGTGTGTGTGTGTGTGTGTGTGTGTGTGTGTGTGTGTGTGTGTGTGTGTGTGTGTGTGTGTGTGTGTGTGT
This sequence comes from Lipophrys pholis, assembly GCF_963383615.2. Classification (NCBI taxonomy): domain Eukaryota; kingdom Metazoa; phylum Chordata; class Actinopteri; order Blenniiformes; family Blenniidae; genus Lipophrys; species Lipophrys pholis. The sequence goes on from NC_137632.1 coordinate 11,498,319, forward strand.
GTGTGTGTGTGTGTGTGTGTGTGTGTGTGTGTGTGTGTTTCAAAGAAAGAGAGGGGCCATCAGTGAGTGCTGCCAATGGTAATGAAGCCACCACTATAAATGGGCCAGTCATTCATGATTAACTGGCATGTCATGCCTGGAGTAATTGCCTTAATTAGCTATTGAACAGGTTTCAGGGTTAATGGGACAACAGGTTGGCAGTGAACCTGATTTACCGTTGGAAGTTAATGATTTTACTCTCATCTTCCCCTCATTCCTCGAAATGATTTGATTAACAGTATGGGAGAACTAGATCCCCTTGTTTGTTAATACAAAATCAATTTCATGGCTGGCTGAGCTATCTCTGGCAGTGTTTTTGTTGGGCGAGCAAGGTCTTCAGTCAGCCACTGGAGACAGGACAAACACAGACAGGCCTGTAGAGGAGCGCAGACGGTAAATCTGAGAGCAGTGCAGTCATGTTGGCTGGGAGTTGGCAGCTCTCCCGCCCTGCCCACAAATTTACCTCGACTGAGCTTCGCTGTCATGACGAGCAGCCAATCCAGCGTGTTTCTCCCTGAGACTGTGTCGGAGAAATAAGCCTACGCAAGTAATTGGGAAGCAGGTTCTGTAAAGCCTCCCCTGCGAGGCAAGATCAATGTGTTTAGAAGTGTGTTATGTGTGAAATGCCAGAGGGGCAAACAAGTGAAGATGTTATCTTCCTGTCCTCATATGCAAAGGCCATCTAATTGGCAAAGCCAAAGTCTCTTATTAAGGAGAGGTGAAAGTATAACAGCCGTTTTACTGTTAACTTCCATTTTTTCTCACTGAAAACACTTTCGACAAACAATTTGGCTTTTCATCTCTGTGACATATTGTGCCTACAGCATGGCTCGGGAATTTTGGCAGGGCTCACAGGCGGGCTTCACAGGAGTCACACAATCACTGTGGAAACATCACGGCGTTACACTTTCTCCTGTTTTTTTTGTTTTTTTCTCCGTCACAAATTGTTTTCCCCTCATATAAACCCATTGATAGAAAACGCTGATTACTGCATTGTGCATAGTGGATAGCAACTGCACTCAGGTTTGCAGAGGTATTTGTTATTTTGTGAGCTAATATCACAGTTTCTCATCTTTGATTTAAATATGCATGCATAAAATCAGTACATTATTAAAAAATAATGTATATTTTCATTATTGATTATTGCTGAGTCGATGTTGCTGCTATGTAGGTTTTCTGACTTCCCTCTGGTCCAGCGCACCCGGTTATATGGAATCCTCATCCTACATCTAAAACCTGGGCTGAAACATGGGCAAAGTTAGATTTGCGGGCCTGATTTTATTCTGACTTTTTACAAACAGAAAACTTGCTCTGAATAAAGCACATTGACATTTGCTGACACAGCCTCGGTACCTAAAGATTAAAGGCATATCGCAGAGCAGTAAAATGCTGCTGAGCAGCAAAAAAACAACTTCGCAGTACCTCGTGGGATTCATAAAGGTGTAGCCACAGTAGGGTAAATGAAGTGTGAGCGTGTTCCATGGCTTTGCTTGGGCTTGGATCCGAGGTTAAATCGACCTTAGAAATAAAGTCGTCTTCGTAGGAGAGATAAACAAGAAGAGGAATATGGGGAATGAAGACCCCGACTTACAGTGTCTCAGAGGAGCTCAGCCACTAAGTCAATTCTGTGATATGCAATGTCACACGAACAGCAACAAAGATGATTTCACATCCCACTTCACAGTCTCACTGTGTGTATGAGTCTGTCTGCTCGCTGCTCTCAAACTGTTACCGCCCTGCACGCGTCAGACTCTGAGCTGCTCTCGCTTCACTTCAGCCGAAGGAGCAGTTAGTAAAGGTGAAATGTGCGGGATCACTGAGAGAGCACTGCGGTGCAGAGGAGGGCTCTCCTCGCGGGGGAACAAACAGAACCAGAGTGTCAGAGTTCAAACCAAAGCTGCTCCGAAGAAGGCGAGTCCCTTTTTCTCTTGTCGTGAGAATCGTGACGAAGTTTCTGCATCCGCGCCGCAACAGCTAGCGGATCAGAGGGAAGTGAGGAACAAAGATATCACACAAACATGACGGTCTCCTTCTCTCACTCTCTTTCTATTTCTTTCACTGTGCATCCTTCCCTGTTTTTTTTTTTTTTTTTATTTCTCCCCGCAGCCCCCCCATGATCAGCTTGTCAGCAGCGCCGATGCCTTTGTTCACCGAGCAAGTCGTTCCACTCAGATTGTCAATGAAACTTGGTGTCTGTGAGCCAACTAAAACACTCAAAGCCCCACTCATCTGTCAGGCACAGCAGTTACGCTCTGTCTTCTGATAATAGCAGTGCTGAGGGGGATCCTCCACAGCAGCTGTCTTTTCAGCTATTCAGGAGTAATTCATTGTGAAATATCTGATGTGTACAGAGCAGGTAGAGCAGTACAGAGGGATTCTGACCTGAGCGTTTATGAAACGGGCCACTTTGATGAAATACGCCGCTAAATGAAATTGTATCTTGTTTGGTCAGTGTGTTGTTGAATAGAGGATGTAACAAGACTTTGGCTCTGAGCTGATATTGATGTAGTTGGTGATAAATTGTATTGAGTTTCAGACGTGGGCTTATGAGTGCGCGCGATACTGAGACACACGTCGGTGGCTGATCTTAATATTTTGTGCTCAAAGACAACAAAACGGCAGTGACACGTCTGTTATGTTGTACCTACTGCACAGCAATCAGCCATGATATTCTAAAATGATTAACACGGATTATTTGTTGATAATACACCTGATAGTGAACGAAAAATATTTGACAACAAGTGGAATGATTTGAGAAAAAAAAAAAATACAATTGTCAAATTGTGATTTCTGGACTGCAGTGGTCAGTATCTACCAAAAGTGGACCGAGAAAGGAAAAGCAACCAAGGTAGCCAAGGTTTATTGATGAACAACAGGAGTGTGAGTTGGCCCGTGTGGTCTGACATCACAGATGAGCTACTGGAGCTCGAAGTGCTGCAGAAGTTAATGCTGATTTTGATGGAAAAGTAACACAATATGCAGAAAATTGTGGTTTCTTACATATAGAGAGCAATTGAGGGAGTTAGTGTGGTGATAATGTCATGGCTAATTGGTGTTGTACCATTCTTTTGTGTCCTATTGATCGTGTTCATCCATTAGGATTTAATTAAACATAAAATATAGGTTCATTGAAATTCATAATCTAAGTTTAATGATTTATTTGGACATTGAACAGAAATTAAATGCATGTGTTGTGAAGAAACAACAAGAGCCTGATGCAATCCTGGTATCAGCACATAAACTCACAGTGACGTTGTTAACGCAGTAACATTTAAACCCAGCGCCCCACACAGTCTTTACAGTGCACCGAGGCTTATTGCTGTGTTTTGCTCTTTGGCTGCATCGTGTGGGGAGTCATTCAGAGAAAGAGTGACAGTCGTCCTTTGCCAGTTGAGTAGTTTAGGTTACGTATCCGGACTGCTCTGTGAGGCTCATCCTGTAATCTGATCTGATCAGGCTGCAACAAAAGCCAAAGAAAGCTGTGCGGCTGTCAGTCCCGGGCCTTATGCTGTCTTCCACTAGACTATGTATCAGCAGCCATGGCATGAGCCGGATAAATCATGGATTTTAAAAGGTTAAGATCTGGGGCCGCACTGGTGCTCTTTCGCTCTGTAGGCGATCAGGGAAGTTGAACAGTGCTGTTCTTCAGAGATGCCCCAGGGTGATAGCTGTAGATGTTACGGAGCGTTTGGCAAACGCGGCTAACAAATTCCGTAACACAAGACTAAGCCCGAGCTACCTTTTGTCTGATAATGGCGGTCAGAAACTCCTCTCGCTCCAGTCAATCTCAGTGGATGCCAACAGTCCACGGCGGAGCAGGAGGCAGGAGGGGGCTCTGACACCAGCATCACTCCGAACAGTGTGTGTGAGCGAGAGAGAGAGACAGAGAGAGAGAGAGAGAGAGAGAGAGAGAGAGAGAGAGAGAGAGAGAGAGAGAGAGAGAGAGAGAGAGATTCGCCTGACCCTGTCAGAACCCCCGACATACTCCACAGCTCCACTACACTAACAAGCATCTGAAGCATAGCCCTCTAAACTCGATTGGATCCATTTGTGGTGGTTGCTGGGCCGTACTCGATTTCTCAGACATCTGCTGAGCATCACAGCACACTCCGTCTCTTTCAGTTTCATTGTTGGTTTATTTTTTTTTTGGGGGGGAGGCATGTGAGACGATGACGACGACGAATCTGTGATTCGCAGGAAAATAAAAATCCGATCTGGTGATTTCGACAAGTAGATCTGATAGACTTCGGCTTGTCGTGCCTGCTGCTGACTGAGATGATGGACTAATAAAATGTCGGTGTGTCCATCTGTGGATCCATCTGCTGTGACAAGGAGGGAACGTAGAGCTCAGTGCAGTCGTCTAATTGAGGACTCAAGACCCAAAAAACAAGATTAGACACACAACGCGAGAAAGTACAGATGAGCATATCATCGAATGGATTCACGTTTTTATGTATCTGTACTTTATATGAGGAACTATTTGTGCAAATATTCGTATATCCTATATTTACACACAGACGCACTCAAAATCCTGAATGTAATGGGTTAATGATCCCAAACTTCATCTTGACAGTGGACACAGATGAGTCAGTTCAATCACCTCACTCCAGCCAGTGAATCTCAGTAATAGGTTTCACTTTTAAAATGAGCAGGTAACACACTGTGGTTCGTGTGGTCAGGTTTTGCCCTTGGATAATTAAGGTGCCCTCATGAGAATGGACCCGTAGAGTCGGTGGATCCACAGTGAGTGCTTCAAAGTGACTCAAGTTACTCAAGTGAACCGGATCATGACAGCGAGCGATTAACAAGAGTAATCTGACTCTCTTACTTTTACTTAGGTGGATAAGTTCATCAGTATATAAACAAAAAAACAAAACAAAAAACATGTTTACCAATGTGATGAAGCATTCAATATAGATGGTGAGTTAAAAAGAGAAAACATATTTCCAGGGCCTGTCGAGAAAGAGAGTTATAGTCTGTGAAATGAACAGATGGAAGGTCAGCACCTCGATTTGTGGTCGTGTATACTCTGAATTGGTGTGTTTGGACATTTTGCTTTGTGCGCCTTCTCATGTGTATCTGTATTTGTCCATTTAAATGTTAAAAGCCCGGCTTAGCCCCGACAGTACAGAAACCCAAAGTCTCTCCACTATTTTTATGTGGATAGAATGCCAGTATTGATTGAACAGTTGAGTAGCAGCCTCACTGTTGACTAGGTTTAGCCTTTCTTATAGTGCTGCATGATGACATTGATTATAGCCAGGCACATCACATCCATAAAACACACGGTTTGTTTTCCTCCCTCTGTATCGATCTTGTATCATTTTGAGGCAAAGTAGTGAAATAAACCTGCGTGAGGATTTTTATCTGTGGGACATTACATGGATCGATAAAGAATAGGTTACCTTATTATATTTCATTTATAACCAGACTTCTCAAAAATATCTTTTTACTTTTTATATAAAGATTTTGAACTCATTTTTCATGCAGTGCACAGGAGAACATTTTTGTTTGCTTCAGTTGCTAACGATAAAAAGTGCCAATTAGAAGAGTCCCTGTGAGTCCTGGGGAAAGGTCATTTTGACAGTCTCATATTTTCACTGAGTGCCCTTCACACAGTGCGGAGCGCAAGCTGGAGACCGAATTTTCACTCAGCAAGAGCGAACCATAATGAAATTCCAGCTCGATCTGAAGCCACAAACGGATGGTTGTCGGCGTCGGCCAACCTGCGCCGATAACAGCGTGAGCTGTTAGGCGGCAGATTACATTTGTTAGATTTGTGTGAACATGCTCAAAATTAACTGTGTAATTGAAAGCTTCTTAACTCCAAACACAGAGACGTGACAATACAGAAGGTGCGCTCTCACTTTCAGTGCCGTATGCACTTCCTGCAACTTTCGCCCCGAAATGTAATGTCACAGTCATACGACACGGGCTGGAGTTGGGCTTGTTTTTATACTGTGGGAGGAAACTGGTGTAACCTGGAAAATAAAATTAAAAACTTTGCACACACACACACAGGGAGAAGATGCAAACTCTGCTTAACAACCACACTGCCTCATGGTCCCTTAAAGAGATATATTAGAGCTGCAATAAATAATTCAAAATTTGTGTGTTCTTCCTGTAAAATATCATGTACCTAATGAATAATTTGTTCCGGTTACCTCAGCTGGAGCCACTCTTATCAACGAAGGCTGTGGGTCATTTTTCAGAGAGCCTGCCACATTGAACCACACTCACATCATGAGCCGTCCGTCCTCTTTGTGTCTCCATGACCAAAGTCAATTATCTTTAAGGTCAAACTGTAAGACGTACGCCAGAGTACTCTGCAAAAAAAACAACAACATGAAAACATGCATACTTGTCACAGAAAGAGCACCAAGCCCAGAATTAAATCATGAATTTCCCACGGTGAGGTGAGTGTGCTTGCCGGTACGGCACAGTGCTGACCGAAATTAAAAATCAATGGCTTTAAGTGATTCAAACCAGATACCTGGCGCCATACATGCTTCTCAATCACAAGCTGCTGTTCTCGATCTTTAAAGGTAGTAACATCCATCCTATTGAGACCACAAACCTTGGTCATATATTTCAGGAGAATCCATTCAGCTTTTTTTTTCTTTGGTCCACCAAAAGTTATTGAGAATCACCGTTCATTTGGGCTGATGCGTCTCTCAACTGAAGGACACTACATCCTCTTATGAACGTGAGGTACCTCTCCAACAACTTCTCACTGAGATTCACCATTGTATACACACCGGAGGCATTGAATGAATGAAAGCGAGATTTTCACTTTGGCTCTACCACATCAGGGACGGCACGTGACCTGACGGACTGTTAAAAGCTGTCGAGTACAGCCAGTTCACCTGTCTGGCAAGAAATCACTCTTACAGTCCCATTATCCACAACTTTGCTGAAAATTTGAGACTGACTTTCTGTTTTATGTGACACAGGGAACTTTTTTTTTTTTCTCTCTTGCATAGAATTTAATACGCAACGCCCCAAGGAAATTATTATTCTATTCAGCTGTGTTTTTCATTTATCTTATTGTATTACATTTAATTTTCTCCCCTTTGTGTGTGTGTGTTTTTTTTCTTTTTTTTTATTAAGCTTTTATTCATCTAACTCATGATGAAAAATACCTCATTTGCATAGAAGTGAAAAAGGAGAAAATAGCAGATGCATAAAAGCTCCATTCAGTTCAAAGTGATTTCACCTCAAATCAAACGGGCACAAAAGAGCTCAGGAGATTCCAGCTGTTACTCGGAAGTCACATTGAATCTGTAATATATACGCCTCACGCTGGAGTGTCAACATGAAGTTAATACAAACTCTAAACATGTCACAATGATCCATTGTTACCAAGCATTGTTGTTTCAAAGTTTCTTTAAGCTTAAGTGGGTTTAACGTGAAACCAAGAAGCTGTGCAAAAGTGTGGAGTGAGAACTGAAGAGTGGAACTTAAGAATGACTGCAACAATTTTCAATCTCTATCTCCAATAAAAGCATTTAAAGTCGATGTTTAGATGATATCTTCTCACAAAAGTCATAAAATACAGTCATATTTTCCATAGTAAGTTTATATAGCTGCCCATCAGTACAGTGGAAATTAAACATTGTGGTTCTACTGTATTCATCATGGTCCCAATTTGACGGATGAAACGTGTGCTTGACATTTTATATTTATTGCTGCTCAGTGACTATTTCAGCTGTAGTGACTGAATGACAACATCTGTTGACCCCATAGTTAAAACGCCAATATTAAAGCACGGCACAGTTTGTTCTTTTTTGTTTGATTTTGGAGAAATTCTTAATTCCAAATGATTCATGAGAATAAGAAATGTCCTGAAATCTCTGTATCACTAACTGTGTGTACACGTGAGCTGTTTGGACCTCGGTTTGTTAGTGACGGCAACCATGTGCTGACTCCATATGTCTGTCCACACCACAGCCCAGACAAGTAAATCTATCATAAAGGTGATAAAGTGGTTGGCCTGAGTGTCGACCACTCAATCAGGAGCGATGGTCCATTGGTCTGGACCAACAGGTCTTAAACACACAGACTCAAATCAGACCATCCTTGGCGGAGCTTCAGACAGAAGGTGAAAGTGGCACATCGCAGCTGACTGGACTCTGAGCCGCTTCTGAAAGTCTACAATGCTTCTAGGAAACTGTAGATGTTGTTTCCTTGTCTCCTACAAAGGCTGGATGTGATGTTTCATAACACTTGTAGTAAAGGTACTATTTGTTATATTTAGGCCCTAAAAGTATAGAGATTTTAGATAGTTTTGAAAGAAGCAGAAGAATAAGAGCTTTAGATTTGTCTCGCTCCGAGTCTCCGACATACATTGATTTGATTCTTCAAACTAATCGTCCTATAGTCGTACCTCAAAACATGTCCATCACCTGAATGGATTGTTTTTCTCATGTCCACATGGACAACTGGCTTCAATTTGAGTGTGGTGATGTGAAAGATGGAATGCAGCCTATATATATGATAATGACTAATAAAAATAATAATATGTATGAGGTACATGATATTTTACATTTTAATAAATACATGTTTTGAATTGTATGTTGTAGTTCTACTGTTTCTCTATAACCTAGGCAGTGGAGAAAGAAAAAAAAAAGCCCCACAGAAATGCTGTAAACTGTGGGCGCTTTAAAGTCCTTCAGAGCACACGGTACACTCGGCACGGAAAGAAAAAGTGTGGCCTTGATGAAAGAGCTGCTCTAATTAACTGAGTGGGAATATTAGTCTCAGCACGGCCCAGACAACATTTTAGCTGCTATAGAGGTGGGACATAATGCCAAGAACAAGTGTGTTTATATTAGGTTTTCAGTAATTATTTCCATTTATAAAAGGTCAGACAATTGCAAAAAAAAAAAAGGCTTGTCGCATTTTCTCTGAACAGAAGTTTGCACCATATTGCTTGTTTTGGCCAGGAAACAACCAAAACCCCAAAGTTGCCCACATACTGTTACATTGAGCAACAAAAGGCTGCAAATTGTCATAGCTGAGATTTAACAATGTTGAGCATTGCGATAAGCAGATGATTTGCAATAAACACAAACATTTAGGTTGATGATGGGACTTGTCACAAATAACAGTACTGTTTCTCTTTTAGTTGATTAAATTATTTTAATTAGTTAATCACACAATTTAGTGAATTTATTACAATTAATTGCACATTCTTCTCGCATGTCTAGAATTCTCTCATGTTCACAGAGCGTTGAAACAACCCATCACGCTTCAGTCAGACTTTTGAGATATGTACATTTTGCATGTGATATTGTATAATGATGAGTTTGCTGTAGGTTGTGCGGCCCTATGATGAGCACTGGGGAAGGAGGAAGGCAGAGCTTGAGTGTGTAAGGCGGGGGTAATGCCCTGATTGCAGTTAATATATCACTTGAATATATCCGATTAAAGGTGTTTCACTTGCCAATGTCATGGTTCATTGCAACTTCACTCATTATTTTATGAACGAAAATGTAAAAATAAAACACAATGCCGTCTTGTAAGAACATATTTGAGGTGAAGGGCGTCTAAAAGATAACGATATACCCTGTGAGGCGGCTGTGGGTCAGTTGGTTGGGTTGTCTGTGCACAATTAGTGCATGCTGGTATGAGACTGCTGAAGTTGTGAAAATATGCCATGGTTATGAAGTCTCGTCTACCCTGTGTTTTGTTTGGGTTTTTTCTGTGGAAAGAGTGTACCAAGTTGTAACACTTTCTGTATGTTAACATGTCCTTTTTTATGTATTTTATCAAGTTTGTGGACTTTAATCTCTACTAAGACTTGATAAATGGCATCACAAATTATGATAAATGTCTTTTTTAAAACCAGGCATGTATGAGCAGAGCAAAGTGTTAATATATCTACCAGAAAATCACACACTGAAACTTTTAATATCAGTAAAGAACTAAAAGTATCCTAATCGTTTATTGTCCCGGAACTCTTGATTTAATATTTGATTAACTTCCTGGTCTCGGAGGTCCAAGGTGTAAAACTGATCAATATTCTCAGTACATTATTTGGATTTTCTTTTTTGTTTTGATGCATTTTTTTGTCAATAGACAAAAAAGAATAGCTGACACTCAAATATCACAATAATATCTTTGAAACATGAGCCCTCTAGTGGTGAAAGGAGGTCAAGCCATAGCAATGATGACTTTTGAACAATCAAGCGGATCTAGTGTGAAAGTAGAAGCGTCTTAGTTGATGTTAGATTCCTTTTTCCAAATCGTGAATAGTTAAGAGTGTTACCACAACTGCTGCCGAACAGTAAGTGCATGTTTATCAATGTCGTTTGAATAATTAATGGACTGAAGTAATAAGACAACCCTTAATGAGCTGTTTTCTCAACTTGGTCAAGTGAGTTAATCCAAACCTGACAGTCTTTGTTAAACTTAACTGAACTCAAATTTTTGTTTTTCATTTAAGGCACAGATAATGAACATCCAGTTCGACTGTCAGAGACTCTGCAGGAAGCTACAGAGAGAGAGAGAGAGAGAGAGAGAAAGAGAGAGAGACCACAAACAGGGGAGAGCACAGATTACTAGAGAGAGACTTAGTGTTAGTCACATGCAGTGGTGACTTTATCAAAGTGCAAAGTTTTAGGAGCAATTAACTGCATAATGATGCCAGTATAAATAATTGATGGGTCAAATTAATTTCACTTGACATGGCTTATGCTGAAGGTCTTATTGCAGCAGTGGTGATTTAGTGACAATGTAAACTGCAGCTGCAACATTACATAAGGCCAGGGCTGCAGCTCACAGACATGTTTGTGGGCACTGAGGAGGGATCAATACTGAGGGAGAAATTATTGAGCGAGAAAATACAAACGTAAATATGGGGACAAATCTCTGGGTTGCAAATATCCTGGCCATTAATCTGCCTTTTGTTTGTATTGTATTTTTTGTGCGGCGCACTCTGGTTCACTCTGTTCCCATGCAGAGCGTATCGAGCTCTGCAGAGGGACCAGCGGACCACATCCAGTCTGTCGAACACAGGCGGAGGTTATTTTCCTGCAGAAGTTCAGTTCCTTCGCAGCTTGCTCCGACAGGGTCCCTGCGGGTCAGGAGAAACCAAAACTCCTTTTTTTTTTTTTTTCCACTTTCGCAAACAGGAAACCAGAACAACAGGATATTTTTTGGGTTAGTCCAGCCAATAAGCTATAATACCGCTGGAGCTTAGAAAATATTGAACTCACAGCAGAATATTCCACTATAATGCACAATGATGTCTTTGTACTACATCTGTTGTGTGTATTATATTTTTGCTCGGATCCCTGACTCCGAGGCTCAGTTTTTACCGCAGTGTGTCATAGAGCTTCGCAGGCCAAGCTGGTGAAATCCTCTACACAGAGCTCTCTCCAGACCCAATCGGCGCACATCTCCTCCGCAGTGGAGGGGGTTCATGGCAGTAGCATATCAGCGATGGGCATTCGATATAGCCTCTGCAGCACAGAGTCACATAATCCAGTTTGTGGCCAAAAAAAGAATAAAAATGTTAATTCAACAGCGGGCGAATAATCCTCCGAAATAACAAGCTTAAAAGCTAAAACCCTCCATAATTTTATCTGGAATCTTCCATACACTGACACCACAATGACATCAAAGCAGGACAGGAAATGCATGGCTAACAAATCAATGGACAGAAGAATCGTATTAGGGCTTAATTCATGGCAAAGTGGAGCTTTAGAAAAGCTGTGGGGTTCAGATGATACAGAGAGAGACTGAATCAGAGATATCCAGCCTGCTGTGCCACTCATCCCATTGTGGTCTGGGACTGGAGCCCAGATTTCAGTGCAGAAGTAGTTTTCCTCTTTACCATGTCTTTCTTTTCATATAAATGGTAAAGATACTTCACTTATATCCTTACTTTTTTTTTTTTTTTTTTTTACACTGCTTCAAAGCTCTCACACACTAATAGCGATTGCTGCCATGCAAAGTTGCCCAAACCTCCACTGGGAGCTATTTACGGTTCACTATCTTGCTCAAGGGCTCTTCACCATGAGCACCCAGGCGAGATCCCAGCTGAGCCACAGTCAGATTAGAAACCCTTGACCTGCAAATATTCCATTATTTTTGTTTAAGATTATAGTAGTATCACTTGTGAAGTGACGTTTTCGTAGAAAACACACTTTAGGTGTGAACGCACCCAACTGTGCAGCGAGATACACGTGATTAAAGCACACTCTGAGGTCACCTGGTGTTATACACCACTCAGCGATAACAGGATGACCTCTGGCCAAACAGCGCTATGATATACAGGCCAAACTTTTCTTCACACTTGCATCAGTAAACTTCAGCCTTGAGAGCCTCAACACTTAGATTCCTTAGGCGTCTTTTGATTACTACTAACCGATCGGGAACATTAGACACAAGCTGCAGTTTTAGAGATGCTAAGAACCATTCAGGGAGCCATGACCATATTTTTCACACAACAAACTTTAAGGGTGCCATGCCAGCTTGTTGCTTATTATATCCCCAACACTATAAAGAGCTCAGTGGAAGTACCACCAAAGACACAAATATAAGAACCAATGATTTTCCAACCATCAGTCAATTATCATCCTTGAAAGTGTGATGAGACGCCCGTAGAGTCAGTCTCCTTTAGAACAAATCACCTTTAATGCCAAATGTCAATCTTAACTGCAAAGTGTTGAGGAAATGATGAGTGCCTCGATAAGCCTTTCCTACTTTTTGTAATTTGCTCATTTAACAATCCTCTCTTGTTTTGTACCTGAATGTCCCCTATCAAACTGAGCTACAGCATCTTCTCTTATAGTCCGACCTTTCAGGGTATAGGTCCATCACCCAAATGGATAGTTTGATTTATAACATAACACCTCCTTCTAAAATCTCGAGACTGTTTCAACTATTTTTCCCCATCTTTTTTTTTTTTTTTCTTTCCATTTTTGGGACAGGCTCACAGACACAGACGCTGTTCACACTTCAGGTAGCTCACCTGGATGAGAGGAGAGTTTATCTTGAAGAGGTCACGGGTGAGAATCCAGTAGGATATGTGTCTGTCTGTGCTTCACAGGGGAGGACTTCAATCCCCCTTTAAGGTCCTCTAAAACTATTATAGCACATGGAAAATAGCTGAATATGTCTCCAAAACTGACATAAGCACGTTTGAATATTAATCAGGCCCAGTGTGATATTGCAGCGGTTGGCACCATCGCCTAACTGTGATGAGTTCGCTGCTATGAATTCAGTCTTAGGAGACTTTTTGTGACCGTATGCTTTCTGCTGCGCTTGGGTCTGTTTTTCTTTTTTTTTATTATTATTATTATTCCTTTCACAATCCAAAGACATTTATTTCTGGTGAATCGATTTCTCTGAATTGAATCTTTGTGTTCATGAATGTGTGGTGGTCTCTCCCTCGAGATTTGCCTTAGGATTAACTGTCGACCCGTCCTGGATGCACAAAGATTTTTTTTTCAGCCTCAGCCGGGAACCTTAGTCACACGGAATTGCATATAAATGTTGTCTTGTACCCTGCGTTTGGGTTTTCACTTCATTGACGTCTCTGTGACACTCTAGTCGGACCAAAACAGTTGATCAAACTCAAACGTCAACTGTTTTTGGTTGTAAGATGTTGTCTACCTTACAGACTAAAAACGTATCTTCCATAATTCCACACTGTCAAGTTTGTTCCAGAACGACTCCACCTACCAAGGATACTGAAGGGATATTTTCCTGTCTCAGTATTTGTGTCCAAAACAGACCCGAAAGGTACTTTTCATGTTCAGCACCATGTTGTGGCTGTTCATCATGCAAGATTTAAAATAAGCTTTTCATTTATTTATACAAAATCAGACAGTTATACATTTATATACCAGTATATATATATGTTTTTATTTATTTATTTATTTTTATTTTTTCATATTTTAGAAACCGGAAACCTAAAACAAATGCAATTTTTGTCTTGCAGATATACTTTTTTGTTTCGAAACTATATATACAATCTTTACACGGTACAAGTCACTTAAAGTTACTTGGATGCAATTTCTTTACGGAAATGCTCTATGATTGTCAGCTTTTCTCAAATTTACCTCAAAGTAAGTGAATGATAGGATTGAACTGGAATTGTAACATCGAAACATGGTTAACAAATTCAGAAAGATTTGAATAAAATTCATTGATTATTGTCACTTAAACAAATTTTGGACAAACAAGTTATGTCAACTTATTTGTCAGAAGTTATTCCTAACCATATGTCAACCGTTTGCTCTGACGGTATAATAAACCCTTGTCAATCTAAAGTTACTCACTAAAGCCACATTTACTCAGACAATTAGATTTCAGTCGATAAAGTTGTGATTTGAAAGACACGCGCTGACGCTGAAGTTTCTGCTTAGAGAAAGAGAAGAATAAGTCATGATTTCACTGAGAAGACTTTTCCAGCATTTTGTGATGATAGTGGTATTTTTTACCTTCTCTACATGTCAGTGCTCATGTTGGTATCTCAGCACTTTGCAGAGAGAGGTGTCAAACAGAGCAGTGTGGCGTCAATGTGGTAATTAGATATGGAGAGCTGTAACCCTGCCTGACTCAAGGACATCGTGCTCACAGTGCCCCCCCCCCCCCCTCTCCACCTTTACAAACACCCCCATTGCCCTCACTGAATTTTGCCTTGGGGACATTGTTGTGAAATGGAGCTTCGTTCTGTGATTTGTATCTGAATGCGACGTCGGTCCCCTTTGGTGACGTCTCCACGCAGGTCGTGCCGCGCTCGGGAAATGACTGATCGGTTACGGCAGGTCATTTTATCCTTCTTGACAGTCTTCCTCGGGTCTCACTCGGCTTATATACATATTCAAAGCACATGGCGAAATTGCTTTTGCGTCTGGGAAACGTTCGGCTTAGATTGTGTGAGATTACTGTGAGGAAACTCATGCATTGTCATGAATTCAGTGGCAACCGGTCCCTCCAATGAAGATGCAGTGGGCTACAGCATGCAGCCTATACATCCATCTGAATTTGTCTCATTTTGCATCGGGTCTGAACTGCTGTAATGGGACTGAGCGTTCGCCTCTTTGAGCTCCATGTAGTCTGAGGAGAAGATGAGGCGAGAGGTGATGGATTAGCTGGATGTTCAGCTACACAAGAAAGCCTTGTCATCCTGCCACCGAGCCACAGCGGGCAGGGACCTCACATCCTCCCAGAGACTGCGGCAGCACACAGTACAAGTATTGTAATTGGCTGAGGAGCCCAGATGCTCGATGGCAGGGCAGGCTGAGGTGAGGAGAGACGGTAATAAGTCAAAGCTTTTATTCCAATCTCATTAATTCCTTACCTCCTGTTCGGTAGAGTCAACTTGTGCTTGAGTCAAAGTGAAAGTGTCAGCGTTTTAATGCTCAGAAATATTCTCGGAATTGGCACCGTATTCATTTAAGAATAGCTTTGCTCACAATGCATTGAATTTTATGTCTTGTGCATTTCTTTTTTTTTTTTTTTTTTGGTGGGACCATATTTTATCGAGCAAAAATCCTTCTCTAAGAAACTGTATTAGAGAAGTGTCTATTCAGCTGATCCCTCTTATTGGGGCTGCTCCAGTGATTCATTGCGCCATAGACTGAGCTCGTTTTTACACTGGGTACACTTTCTGCTGCAACCAGGTTTCACACCCAAGTTACCTGTTCTCAAGACTCAGAAAAGAGAAAATGCATTTCACCTGCTCCCTTTCTGAGGCTGCTTCAATAAATCATGGGATACATAGATTTGGCACAAGCGTTCACTGCCATATACCCTTCCTGACGTCTCCTAAGCAGTAAATTCACTCCACTGTTTGGCGACGGAAAGAAAATTAATCCGTGAGCCACTTTATGTCCCGAACCACAGTTTTGGAAGCTATGGGATATGAACGCCTGAGATATTACAATAAACAGCGTGGCAAACCAACTTTCACGCTAAAATGAAGTTCATACCAGCGGCTGTTCAGTTTAATAAGTCAAGAAAATATTTTTTGTCCAAAGCAAAGAACTTTAGATGTTTTCTCTTCACAGCATTTATTGACGTATTTGCGTATAGTTTTCCCTCATCAGGAGAAATTTACTCTCTTGCTCACTGTAAACTTTGAAACCATACATATTTTTATCTTATGTTCATTGACATTGAATCATTTGAAGCAGATCCTTATGTTTTCATCTCCCACACATACGTTGCTGGACTACATAAGAAGGCAAGCTGTTTCTTGATCCTGGATATCACATGTTCTCCTTTCAGGAGATTATAAGACCCTGGATATCACATGTTCCTCATGCAGCCCCGTGAAAAGAAGAACGTCCATCCATCTTCTCTACTGCTCTATTCAATTCGGGGTCAGAAGGCTCTGGAACCGATCCAAGCGGTCTACAGGAGAAGGCTGGAATGCAGCTTGGACAGGTCACCAGTCCCTCGTGGGGGAAACAGAGAGAGAGAGAGACGGACAACCAGACACACTCACATTCACTCAGTTCGACTCAAACATCATACAAACAAAATGTGGGCGGAGACTGGAGAGAATACCAATGCACGCACAGGAAGACCGTGCAAACTCTGCGCAGAAAGGTTCCCAAGAAACAATCCCGGTCATCTTCTTTCTACAAGGCGAGAGTGCTCAATACACTTCAGTACTGCACAATACTGCAATACACCGTGTCGCCTAAGGAAATACAGACTCCTGCGAACATCGACCCCATGACACTTTAATCTGATCTGCACAATTTATTGTTGTTGATCCGTTTTTATTTATTTTGCACCGCGAGCAAAGAACATTTCCACGATGACGACAATAGGTGCTATTCTATTCATTTTATTCACACAAAATAATATACACATATATCTATACACAAAACCGACCATACATATCTAGAAAGTAAGACTGATGCACAAAGACACGGTCTGAATTAAAAATATAAAGGTTGTTGCTATATGTCCCTGGCCCAGTGCATCAGGAGTTTACTGTTGCACTCTTAATCCCATCCAAGAGGTTAATATTACTATGGTTAATGTTCTCTCTGGTCAGACACATCTTTAGGTATAAAGATATCCATGCAGTACAGTATGATGGACTGGTGAGCTGTCCCGGGTGAACTCTGCCTTCAACCTCAGTCAGCTGGGTTCTGACCCAGAGCCTCACGGCCCTGAACAGGACAAAGTGGTAAAGAAGATAGGTGAATGAATGGAGTATTGAAAATAGGAGGATTTTTCCCGTACATTAGTAGGTTAACTTGGCGACCTCAGATGGTTTGACCTGGACAGCCCTTATGTTTTACCACGGATATTCTGAATGCACTGCAGTACTCGGCTGATGGACTGCAAGAACTTTTATAGTTTTCTCTTTGTCCGTTGCCCCATTTTCAGGTTTTATATCACTTCGCGGTTGCTCGGGTCCTTAAGCTTCATGTTTTTCTTCTTTTTTTAGTCCGTTTTATGTGCGTTTCAGGCCCAGGCTTGTCACTTTGCCTTTGTCTGTTTGTCTTTTCTAAAGTTGTGTGTGTGTGTGTGTGTGCCTGTGATCGCTCATGTTCAATTTGCCTTGTGTGTCCTCCCGGTCTGCTTGTACTCTCCCAGTTTTACCCCCCTGGACTGTTTGGTTTTCCCTTGTGCGGTTCTTTGGTTTTGCTTCCCCTTTTGTGAGAAGACATCTTCTGTTTCTGATTTCTTACAATCAGATGGCTTTTGTTTGCTCCTCCACTTGTTTTCCACAACAATGGAGCCTTATTGATCTCCCTCCGTAGTCTGTCTATGTGAACAAATACTGTTTAGAAAGTTAAACTGAAGGTAAAAATTTATATTTTTCGCTCAGTGTAAGTTCTGCAAAGCAAAGCGGGACTGACAGTATTTGCATATGACTTCAGTTGGAATCTTTTGTTGGGTCCCAACACTACCAACACTTTATGTAAGGTACTTTGAAAATCTGAAAGTAGAATGAAGTCAGTAAAGTGTCTGAAGTTGGACCGTTCAACCCACAACCTGCGATAGATTCCTTCACGAGACGTTTTACAATTCTTGTCCCCACGTCCCGGTTAGAAGAGTAAAATGATGCTGTCATGGTAAATGAAGAACAGATCCCAGAAAATCCCCCCTGAAAACTGCTTTCTTATGTTGCTTTTTTTTTTTTTTTTTTCTTCCCCCCAAAAAATTACTTCGCAAAGCATAAGTCTCTGACTTGCTCCTTTCTATGAACTATCCAGCACTAGATTGTGCCCAGAACATTGCACCAGGGATCAGCACGTTGTCGCCAGAGTGTGCGATTGAGGCTGGAGGTGTTGACACTGGTAAAAGAAAGACAAATTTATTCGATGTTAAGAAATTCTAAAAAAAAAGAGAGAGAGAGAGAGAAGTGTGACAAATGTGAGCCAGAAACTAAAGTGCAAAGCAATTAAATGAGAAACGAAAAAGTCAGAAGTCATGAGAGAGACCTGGAAACAGGAGAAGTAACAATACAATGGCAAACACACCTGGACAGACTCAGACTCAGAGTGAACATCCAACTGTGGACTGTGGAATGTTCTGGACTGTATGGGACAGAGCTTGTTCTCACAGATGTGAAAAAAAAACAAAAAACTTTTAAGATAAAAGATTTATCAATCATAAAGAATATTGAATTCACACAAGTTTTTTTTATATACTGGATATTTTTAAGTCTTTTAAACAGATTTTTAAAAGCAGTGATATTTCTGCCTTATTAGGTTAATAAACACTGCAAATTATTTGGCACTTGCCAAGATTTCAAATCTTATTTTTTTTTAAAAATAGATCATTTGGCTTCTTTTAAAACTTATTTTTAGTCCTTGGTTTTAAAGTACAATCCTAAATCTAGATTAAAAATCATATTTCAGTGTTTCTTACCAAGTTAAATTTTGTTGCTGCATCATGGACAGATAATTATACTCGTTTTCAGTAGTTTGCGTCACAAATTTTGAATTTTTTTATCTTATATTTGGTTTACCCTTTATTTGCAGTGTAGTAGTTCCCAAACTTTTTCCACTGGGCCTCCTCCTAAATCTACCAACATTTTCAGAACATCCGGAAAAACATACATTCATTTTTAAATTCAAACTGCTGCATTTATTTATTTCTTTTTGATTAAATGTTTGATAGAATCTGCAAATCCAAAATGAAACACATCCCCAAAAAAAGTCTAAAATCATAGCAGACGGGACATTATTAAAAGTGTTTTGCAATTTTACCACTCAACGTTTTCAAGATACTTTCTAAAAATATGCCTCTCTGTACGACAGTAAGAACCACCGGGTTATTACTGCCTTCAACCTCATTTAAGGTAAGAAGTTGTGTGATAAAGTTACATTTAGGTATTAAATATGCAAGCCGTCATTCGCCTCAGATCATCAGTCTCCCTGCAATGCAATAAAGACAAGACAATCTTCATTTCACCACGATGAGCCTGAATAATTGAAAGAGTAGTCATTTCTATCAATCTGGCCTCAACTTTCTCAATTCTACCCAAGGAAATGTGCTGTGACAGATAACCTGCATCTCTTGTTAAATGATAGCAAGCAGAGTAACAGTTCACCATCAATAATCCAGGTCTGCAAAGGCTCATTGGACTCATTAGCTCTGATACCGAGATGTAATGGAAAATCTTGTACCGCGTTTGCCACCGCCGTCGTTTGGCTGCTGTAATCTATTCGGGTGACATGCATGAAAGTTTCCAGTCCTGCAAAGTCATTCCGAGACGCACCTCATTATCGTATTCTATTTCATCTTGTGTATTAAAACACAGAGTAAAGAAACCGCGTGGACCTTTTTCTTATCCCTTCTGTGAAATGAAGCTTAGGATCGCACCCGGTCTTGGAAGTGTGAACCGCTGCGCCGTCGTAATTTAATCATGGGAACGGCTCAACATGTCTGCACGGGCCGCGGCCAACACATAATAGTTTCTTTTTTGTGAGCGTTTGAACCGCAACACGGAGAGCGCGATGAACAAAGCCCGGTTTGATGGGGTTTTCCACTCCTGCAGCATTCGTCCTGCTGTTCCGCTGCACCCTGACCCGAGCCGACAGGCCTGACACAAGAGAAACAACAAGACCAAGAGGTCATAACTTTGGCTTTACTTTGATCTTGTTGTTGTGACACAAGAGTCCGCCCAGCATTGAAGAGACAAACCTGAAGTAGCCTTTCTTGCAGTTGTTTCTTAACTTTTTTCGAATATCTTTAAAAAAAAAGAAGAAAAAAAAGAAGTTTTGTTGTACTGGAGAACAGGAGCAGGAAATTAATCAGCTTCCACCTGATTGAATCTTGAATATGCATTTCCTGAACTACTCAGACGCAATGAAGAGACTGACGTATCGAATCCTTGGTAACGATCTCCTCAAAATATACATCCTTTAACTTTATTTATTCTCTACATAAGACATTCCCCCGAGTAACTCAAGCCAGCCGCTGCACAAAACAGGAAGCCCAAACGACACGTCTGAGGATTCTTAATCCCTCATTAGTCTGTCATCAACCAAAGCTCACTTCTACCTCTCAAGTAGGAAAAAAAAAAACCTTCACTGTGCTGAACATTCATCATCTAGTTTCAGAGGAATTAGTTTCTGCTGCGGTTCGAATCTGTAATAATATAAAAACACAATATAATGAATATTTAGATTTGCCCGTCACCTTCCAGCCTGGTAGACTAAACCTGAGAGAACTTTTAATCAGGGCTGCTCCAGGCCACATAAAGGCACTGAGCTTTTTTTTTTTTTTTTTTTTTTTTTTTAATGATACAAACTTTGTTGTAAAATACAAACGTGATGGTGGGAGAAGTGGATCCAGGTTGTTTAGGTTGTTTTCCCTGTGAAACTCCAGTTGGGTTTCACCTTTTGCTTTGCACCATGTTTGAATTGTCGCTGGTCTCCAAGCACTGGTGTTCAGCTCGCAGCAGATGATTGGTCACATGTTGACTGTTTATTTTCACTGCAGCCAACCTTCTTGTAAATCATTGACCTGCGTTTTGTCCGCACAAACCCAACTAATACGTGTGCGTTCCTCCAGAGCAACGTCACGGGAGCTTGTAAACTCCTTGGACAGGAGACAGTGCTGCGACTTACTGGAGTTGCCTGGAAACGTGTGCATAATCTAGATTATATATCTCCACCTCTTGATGATTAAAGCTGCTTCAGCTGCTGCCTGGATGTTTGACATTTAAAGTAAAACAGAGCTGGGATAATATGTGAATGTACAATGTGTGTACATTTGCATTTGTTTTTAATGCATTTGAAAAGAAGCTGCAAATTAGAGCCATGACTTTTATTGGCAGACTTCATCATGATGGATTCTGTGTCGTACCTCAAACTTAAAGATCAATTGCCTCCCATTTGTTCTTTCTTTTTGGCCAAATGCAGGCGTTTTACTGTCACACTCTGATTTATTTGATAACTTCCTCCACCACACATCAAACTACAGAGTGTCATATTTGATTTGGGGCTGGTTGGCGGTCAGGACTCCATTCATATATTCCGCAAAGCAAACTTACACAGGAGAGATACTGTTTCCATCAGATCAGTCTGCTATAAACAAGGCCTGCACGTAAACCCCCCACATCATAGTCTTATTTGCGTGAGATGGCGCTCATAGTATTGTTCCTAGTTGATTACTTGAAAATGTCCTTAAACTGAAAGCTCAATTTGTTTGCGAGTGCAATCTACCACAGTATATGCAGTATTCTATAGTAAATCTGGCCCACCGTTGTCAGTTGATGTTGAATCCTACGAGCAACAAACTCGTAGCTTTTTGTCCATATGGCCATTTTTCAATAATGGTTTTGCTGAGTCTTTTGCTGCTTAAGTGAACATATTTCTTTTTCATGGCTAAGCTGAGTAGACTGCCAAAACTGAATTATGATTTGGAGCTGGAAGTTGACCATCCATCAAAAATGAAGTCAAAGGAATTATTTGTAATTATTTGATAGTAAACTGTTTTTAACAGATTAACACATTGTGTGAAGTGCTTTGGATAACAATCAGAGGTGTTATTTCACTACGCAGTGTTTAAATGAGTGTTGTTTCAAAAGCTTCGACTAAATGAAGTGAAAAAAAATGCGTCAGTATTCGTCACTTCAGCTCAACAATTTCCCACTGGGATCCTTTTCATTTCTGACATTCCTTACTTGTTAATATTAATAATGACTGGAAACCCTTCAGCTCAGGAACAGGTTGTTTTCTCGTTCCTATATATCACATACGAATGATCAGGTTGTGCGTGTAAACAGCCTCACGCCACACGTAGACACGTTACCTCATCTGCGTCAGAACTGCTGACGTCCACATCCTGTGGATTAAAGCTCGGGGACTCCCAAGAGCCGAACGCTCAGCAGCTTCCGAACGCACATGCAAATAGACAAAACACAAACAATAAGGAAAACATTTTGCCTGTACGATGTGTGTGGAGCATTTTGAAATGAGATGCATAAAGCCGAGAATCTTCAAAAGCCACCGCAGGTATCTACAATGATGTCTAAATTGGACAATTAGAGGTCTTGAACAAAGAAAAAAAGCTTTCAATTCAGATTGGTTTTCTTACATCCTTGTTCACTGACCAGAGTCAGTAACTTAAGACACGAAAGGAAACAACTCCCAGCCGTGTTTCAATTTTCTATACCACCTCGAAACCTTTTCATTGCAGTTTGAGCCACTTCGAGTAGCTCATTGGCTTGTTTATTTCCTTTTAGTGCAGCTTGCTTGTTTATTTATTATATTTCTTCATGTTGGGTTTCTTTTTCCTCCTAAGTACTGCACATCATTTTCATGGAACCTTTCTTTTGCTTTGTCTGTTTGTGTTTTCTAATGCTGCAGTGCCCTCAGTGCTCAGGGACACTCGTCCTTCTCAGCATCGTGGAGGAATTTTCTGTGGGCAAAATACACTTAAGTTGCAATTCTACGGATGTGTTGGATTTTTTTATATCACACTTTCAAGTTTGGAGTGTAAAACTGAAAAATTATTTCTAACTGAAGCTCATAGATTTTTTTTTTTTAAAAGATTGTCCGATCTACTGGAATAGAAACATCATATTTGCTCATTGATGTGAAGTAAATCTCTGAGTATGAATGAAAATTCGAGAACATGTGCTGTGTTTGGCGACATCAGTGTGGCAGACTGGTATTAATTCCTCTCATTTCCTTTCATTTGACCACAGACTCTCATAATTCGAGAGCTCTTGTGTGTTAATTATGATGTTTAGCCGAACACAGCTACAAAGTGCTGCCCGGGTATTTGTTGATGAGAGCATTTTCCTGGCATTGACTCCTAATAACACCCTGGATCTTGATGATAATGAGTAAAAATTGACTTAGGCACTTATTGATTTCAGAGGCTTCATTTTACAATTGCAGCGTCTTGGAAAAAGCTGTGAGAGTGAGAAAGAGATAGAGGAGCCATTTAAGCCCTGCCACACTTTTTTCCTTCAGTCAATAAAATTCAATTTACAAAGTCAGGGATCGGTGGAACAGTTAATTCCATCATGGAAATATTCATCCAACATGAAAAGGTCTTTATGGTTATAATAGCTGGAAAAGACCACAACCTCTCCCGACATTTTTTTTTTCACAAACATGATAAAAATGCATATAAGCAATCAGACATCAACTTCCATAATCATGCTTATCTTTTGAAACACATAATCCCAAAAAATATATATACATTCTTTTATTCATTTTCTACACCAATTTATCTAACTCAAGGTCATGAGGGGCTGAATCCAATCCTCGCTTGACGGCAGCAGGGCAACCTATGGATGGACTCGAACCAGTGGTCACACTGTGAGACAGGAGCACCGAACACTGCACCACCGTCCAGCTCATACACACAACACAAACATACATACACACACTTCTGCTGAATCCCAAATTTTCCCTTTGTCCACCCGTGGTATAATCTATATTGCTGCAGCAACTGTACTTCATGCACTCTATACTTTGTACTTGAATTCATCATTTTCTAAATGTTTTACATATTTGTTCATGCATACTTTATACTGTTGCTGTTCCAAGGAGTTGCTGCTAAACACAATTTCATCATATCTCCTGTTCAATAAAGTAACACCTATTCTCCTCACATGGTTTATGTTCAAGCACTTGAGTCAATGAGAATATCCTGAAGCCAATAAGCGGAAGACAGGCGGGAAAGAGTTAAATCTTCCAAACCCGATAGTCTGAGCCTGTGGTACAAAGTCACAATGCACTGCTAGAAGGGAACTAAAGCCGTTATTTATTCAAGAGCAGTTTCAACTGTCTAAAACTGTTCTTTTCATTTCTAATGATACACTCTTCCCTACATAAATGAAGCAAGTAGCACTGCAGGGGACAAGACTCATTAAATATGCAAAAATGTCCCCCAGCTAAACTTTTTCTATTTTTTTTCTATTTGCCAAGGTTTAAAGATGTGCACAAGTGCACTTAGAAATTACTGCAAAAATAAAAGACTTTACTCTGCGTACTGGTATCTTGAATCATTGTTCATTTTGCCCCGGCAGCCTAAAACAAGAACCTCCTCTCCATGTGCTCAAAATACACACTTACCACTGAACTATAAAATGGGCTACTTCCTGTGAAATGTTTTAATTACAGTCAAGACTCTGCTCTCTTCTGAAACTTTCAGGAGTTTGGTTTCACACTGTGAGCAAATTTGCACAGACACAAACACATTAAAATGCACTTTTTGCTGCCTCGCATTTAGAGCGGGACTTCTGCAGCCATGGCGGCATCTCTGCGAGCCTGCACAAAGGCACAGAAGGGCTTTGAGCTAAAAGCCTGCGTCAGCATACTAATGCTTTGCAAGGACAATGCTGATGTTAAGCGAGTGTGATTTTTCCATGTTCATCACCTTGGTTTAGCACATGGGTGTGTCGTTATGTTCACAAGTCTTTTTTTTGTGGGTTTTTTTTTTTGTTGATAAAGCATACTATCAGACACGCGCAGAGCAAAGCAATTACAATTCATCCTTGCGGACGACAGAAATGTCGCCACTGAGGTGAACCACAATCAAAGTTCCGTTTTCAATCGCAAAAACAGACGTCATCCTCAAGTTGGTGATAACGGGAAAATCGAAGGCTCACCAGATTTTTTTGGTAGGATTCATCCGTTTTACATTTGAGGGTTGTTGAGATATTTCCAGATGGACGGACACTGCTGTCCTCATCCAGCATATTAGAAATATATTTTCATTACTAAGTCAGCAAATGTTCACACGATGATCACATTTTAATTCATTAGGATAATGAGCACCAACATATGGTTTTGGGTGTATAGCTTATTTTATATTATTAGATGTATATTTGTTTTGATATCAATTTTTTTCAACTTTACGCCCCAAAACGACAACTTCCATACTCAACACGCACATTTCATCTCCATCCCTTTCAGGTACAGGCTTGTCCTTTGCTCTTGGGCAACAGCAACAAAAGCAGATGCTATCGATCAACGTTGGACTGCAACACATTGTTTGCTTTTCATGGTCACACTTTCCGGAGGTTATTGTGTGCTTAGAAGCAAAAACAAGGCAACGCATTCAAACACGCACACCCATGTGAAAGTGACATGACTAATGACTCGTAAGAGGAAGTGTGTACACATTAAAAGTTTTTGTGAGGCACAGTTAATAAACCGCCAGATTACTGAGTTACATTATTATCCTAGCTGGTAACAATATGTCATTACATCTAATTTATACATGATATTATGGAGCATGCACAGAGTCTTAATATAGACTTTTGTTTGCCTACATCATTTACTTTTATATTGTATGTTTCACATCCTTTAACTGAAGAAAATTGACAATACAAGGTAACAATTTTGCAATCAGAACATCTAAGCTGGATCTTCAAGAACATGTCTGTCAGTCCACTACAGACAACACACCACAATCATGTAACATTTCCGTCCTCTTCTGCCGTCTATTGAACCGTTCTGACTGTGTGAAAGGGTGTTAAAAACACATTTCAACAATAATTACAGTGTGCCTGTCACCAGAATACTTCAACTTTACCAGCAGTAAAAAACTACTCCACTTATTCGAAATCTTTACTTTTTCCGTCTCCTTGTGCAGGGAGTTTCTAAGTGGAGGCAGACGCGCCTCCTCACACGACGTAAAACACCGAGTGCTTTGGAAGCTGCTCAATAACATACCTGCGAGAGCAGTTCCCACCACAATCAAATCCATGAAACATGTAAAAATGTAAATAAATCTCCTGTTCTATCGGACTCCAATTATTTGCGCCGCCTGTTGAACCCATAAGAGTTTCACACAAATCTAATAATTAATGTTGCTGCTTATTAAATTGCTATTTATTCATTCTTGTAATGTAGGCACACACACACACACACACACACACATGTTTTCCTGAGTCCCAGGTAACAAGCGTGTTGAAGTATGAGAAGCAAAGTAAGTGGAGCATTATTCTACCTGGAGGACTGGCTGCACGCTGGGCCGTGAGCCTGAGCGGAGCCGCCATGGTCCGCTGAACCTCGCTGGTTTTTGGTTGATGCAGTCAGTGGAGCAAAGAGGAGCTTTGAGTCCGACCGGCCATCAGCCTGACACTCCCCATCAAAGGCTGTATGAATAATTGCCTAATGTGGGGGGAGCCGCGCCTCTGTCGAGCTCGCCGTCTTCCAGACAGGATCAAGTGTTTCCTGTCCTCGCCGGCATCGCTCGGAAATTACCAAATCATCACAGATTATTCTATTCATTCACAACTTAAGTGTTTGAATTTCCCTGTGAATATTGCCGGTAGTAATTTAACTTATAGTTGGAGGACAAAGCGTATTTTAAATTGCTTTTCTGCATAGACGTCTCTGAAGATTTCATGGCTCTTTTTTTATTTGTGGAGTTGCATAACTTTGAGCAGAAAATGGTAACACCTAAGTGAGAAATTCGAATTTGGTCTGAAATATCTACTTTTTGTTTTGGTGCCATTTCATTGCTCTGAGTTTGATCAAAATGATTCCCCATCACAGAGAAACGATTTCACTGCTTGATGCTTCCTTCCTTGGCTCATCGCTGCGTGGGTCAAGTGAGAAGAGAAGGTACAATATTCATCATTTGAAATAGTTTTTTTCTTATTTTCATGGAGGAGGCATTCTTATGATGCAGCAACGATGAAGTAGAGATTAAACGTACTCGATCCTGCCCCCAAAACCTTCCTGATGACTAAACCGAGCCTGTTTTCTCCCTTGAATCGTGGCGACAAGCAGCACACTGTATGCTCAGACGTGCACACGCAGCGACACCACCGTAATCTCCTTCACTGGAGGTCCTCTTTAAAAAGTCTGCCACCTTTGTAAATAATTTATTCTCGTCTATTTCAGATCCCAAAATCTGTCTCTTGTTTGGTTAACCTTCTTCATCTCATGGGCTGAGGATGAGTTCTCTGTCTGGCGTCTGTCACTACAGTCTGCGGGTCGCAGCATGGGCGTCTCAGCTTGCACATCCTGCTCATCCAGCGCCAGGACTCAACTCAGAGGGCAGGCGGCCGTTAAGAAACGACAAAGCTTTTGTAGTTCTGTCGTTTAATTTCCTATTTGACTTCTTGTGGTAAGAAAATACCCTGGGTCATTTCAAGAGTCTCGCAGTGAATAGTTGTTGGCCACTGCTAAAATCCTGGACTTGTATCTGACGTAGTCATCGCTCTATGAAGCGAGTCGTGGATTGGTGTTGGATGTAATGAATTTCATCGTAACAAATAACTGTAACTTGAGCTCAGGCATGTCTTTGTAATCACATTGAGAGTTATGCCTCGGCTGGAACAGACCTGCAACTGAAAAAAAAAACCAAACACAAAGCAAAGACCTTAACAAGGTGTAAGAATCACTTGGTTTTATTGCTGAGGCCTCGGGGGTGCATGAACCCTGCAGCTTTTCCATGATGAAGGGACTTGCAGAGAGCTGGGTGCAGTTTCCATTCCTAATCTAATTGATGACGGTCAGTGCAGACCTTCAAACCACACTGCAGGCTGCCTGCACACAAAACCATAATGCCTTTGTTTCTCATTTGCCGCTGTTTTCTCATTCTAAAGTACCTCTGTCTCCAATCACACATTTCCAAGGTGGAGTTAGAGATACCACCTCCAGGGTACAGAACAGTCCACCATAAATATACTTTATGATGAGCAGTTATTCAAACTAAATGAAAGCAGACATTTAATCATCTTCTTTGCATCTGACCCATCGTTCACTTTTACGAGACTTTCATTACTAATTCAAGTTTTCATGTCAAATCAGTACCAGGCCTGAGATGATGGCTTACCTACTACATCGAACAAATGTGTATACATTATCGGGCTTTGATCATTGCTCGTGGGCCGGCTCTTACAGCAATGGCTAACAGGAGCCGTAGCTCTCTGATCAAAGCTACAGTTCCTTAAACATGAGAGCGGTGATCGCTCATGAATAATTTACTCTGCAGTTATCATATCAGTAATGAAAGCAAACTGAGATAAGACCCATAAAGCAAAAACCCCAGGAGTCCATGTTGGAATTGCAGAGATACCGGATGGTGAGTGTGTAGCTGAGAAGTTTGTAATCGCCCGACTAAGTCATCGCACGCACCGCTCATTAGAGTTATAAGTAGCTGTATCGATGTGTGCTAAAGAAAGCAGGCAGGACTGGCGTGTTGCTCCATTTTTGCTCTCACACTTTTTTTTTAGCTGTGTACAGACGTCCGTCCCAGGCAGCGGCCACCAGTCAGTCCCGCCATCGATTAATCTATAACGCCTCAATGCTTTAATTAAGGAATTAAAGAACATCTAATTCCTCAAAACTACAGGAAGTTGTAAAAAGAATAAATAAATAACACGAACGCAATGTGTTTTAGTGGGAATACAATTTGAGACCAAAATGGTTATTCCTTAATAAATCTGCATGTGGTAAGTTGTGGGCATGGTTAAAAAGAACAGTCTACTCATGCAAGGCAGTATTTTCCTTTTATAATATTAAATCACTGATATTATGATTATTAACTTCATATCCTTAATCAACTCTGACTTGTGTATGCAGTCATTGTGCACGTGTGTCAAGCAGCAACATACTCAATATACTACAAATATTTAGTCCAAAAATATAGATAAAATCGACTCGAAATCAACAGTGATGCTCTGAGTGAGTGAGAAGTTGGCTTAAAAGACAGAAAAGAGTATTTTTGCTTCAATTGTCTGTCTTCTTTTATTTGAACAAGAACAACGTATGAAATAACTACTTGAAAGCATCTTGACGGTGTAAAAGTAGGGTCGATGAAATAACAAAGGACTACCAGCCAAAGCCACTCCGCCACGCTGACTTTCGACTCATTGTTTAGCTGGACAGCTGGCAGTGGGACTGTGTTGATCCGCTCACTCCGCTCTGATTGTACGTACGTGTCTGAGTACGTGTGTGTGTGTGTGTGTGTGTGTGTGTGTGTGTGTGTGTGTGTGTGTGTGTGTGTGTGTGTGTCTGTGTGTGTGTGTGTGTGTTTTCACAGCAATTGCAGACAGCCGTTTTCATCAACTTGTTCACGACGTGTTTTCCACTGCCCGCAAAAGCGTCCAAAACGATCTCTTTCGTAATTCAAACATGCTTCGTGACAACCGTCCCAGCTTTTGTAAGGAAGGCTGCAGAGTTTGGAATTGGCTTATATTTTACACTCCCTGTACAAAGAAATGTCACGCTTGAAATACTCATTTTCTGAAATATTTTCAAGTTATGATGTCACCACTTGATGAAATTTAAACATTTCATTTGGCTCTAGTTGTACTGGTCTGGTCCAATTGAGATGAAGGCAGGATTTATGTGACACCGCTGGTTCGGCTGGTCCAACAGCAGAGTTTGTTTTTGTTTACCTTCTCACGAGCTTCACCATTTTTCACTATTTCCCCCCCTTTAGCATTTCTCCCCATTAACAGCCTTTTCCTCTCTCGCCCAACCCTTCTCTCAGTCTTGCATTAAGACACACACACACACACACACACACACACACACACACACACACACACACACACACACACACACACACACACACACACACACACACACACACACACACACTCACTCACAAACACACACACACTCCCGTCCAATTCTGCTGACTCTCAGCAGGGCAGGGGATTAGAGCCATGGTTAAAACCTTTCCAATGCTGCCGGCTTGATCCTCTGTGCCAAGCGGAGACTAAAATGAGCTTCAGGAAGTTAGATAATCGCCCTCATCTACACGACTCTCTCTCTCTCAGCCACGCTAATATTTAATAGGTACTCACTTCATTACACTGTTCGACTTCAAGCTCCACCTGGCCGGATGTTTCCAGGAGATACTTCATCTTGCTTTTACAGATACTACAAAGCCTTTTTTTTTTTTTTTTTTTTTGCCCTCATGAAAGTCCTGTGGGAACTGCAAATACCTATTTGCTGCAGAACATGGAAGAGTAAAGTAAAAGTAGAGCCAAGCCAGCATTGGGCCTGTAGTGCTGGAAGATGTTCCCGCATCAATTTTCTATCAGTCTGCTCAATATGGCCGTCAGCTAAATTGGCAGTGGAGTGAGTCCATTAGAAATGTGCTTTAAAGAAAATGAAAACTTTTATGTATAATCGGTTGCAGCTGCTTTATAATTTGGGCGAACTACATAAAAGTGCTCACTGAAACGGCACCTTTCATTGACCGGAGTGCAATGGTATTCCTGACAATAACCAGAAGTTATTACCTTGTTGCACCGCAGTCTCGCTCTCACGGAGGTCACATGCTCTCAGCTGACACAATTCAAACAAACCTGAGTATATATTCATAATCAGACCGTCATAACCTCAATGCAGGGTATGTTGTTCTTAAATAGATTCAATAGATTTGAGTTAGAACAGGATCTATAGGCAGAAACAGCAACAGTGCCACCGAAATTACTGTGTGCAAATGCATGTGCGTCTCTCCTATAGGAACACAATGACGAATGCAAATGACTGTGTTTTATACAAAATATAAAGGCAAATTGATATCTGGCATCATGTAACGGCTGCAGGCATCCTGACTAAATACGGTATATGTGAAAATGAAATGAAGAGTGATGCGTGTGATCTGAGCATTTCTTGGCTGACACGTTGATCTCCTGGAGTCTTGTCAACGCGGTAAGGTTGCCAGGCAACCAGCAGAGACTGTGAGACTCCACGATGTGACGGTGTAATCTCACTGGTAGGTGGATTTTACGGCGTTATTGGACGGAGAGACCGAAGACCTGGCTAAGAGCTAG
Organism: Lipophrys pholis; assembly: GCF_963383615.2. NCBI lineage: Eukaryota > Metazoa > Chordata > Actinopteri > Blenniiformes > Blenniidae > Lipophrys > Lipophrys pholis. The sequence goes on from NC_137632.1 coordinate 11,529,565, forward strand.
GCTAATCTCACTGTCTTGGCATCAAACTATACTATCCTCTCAATGAAATTTCAATCAGATATCAAACTTTTGATCATATTCTATCGATATAAGGCCCGCCATGGATATCGTTACAAAGTGTAAAAATCACAAATAAAACACTGACTTTTATTTTGTAATCAAAAATAAGCTTGGCTTATTCAGTGGTGTTATCCTAATCAGAAACAACAGGCTTTTTCAATATCAGTCTAGAGAGAAACGCTGTCGTAAAGAAGATTTCCAGCGTTTCTGCAGATTTGGTTGAACAAGTTGTTGCGCTTTCAGTTGCAACACTATACAAGAAAGTTCTGCTAACAAATAGAGAAGATGTTTTTTTGGGGATATTCACTGTATTTTCCACCAGAAGATATAATCAATAATAGCATATATTTGAATGTACACCCATTTTTCTCTCGTCGTATTGGAACCTTGCTCTTGGAATACACAAAAGCAGTTGTTCTGGTTGAGGCACAGGGTTAGGGACCATGAATCATGCGGGTCCCACTCCAGCTTGTCCTTCGAGAAACCAGTACATGCCAAAGGTTCCTAGGTATGTAATAAACATGCTCAAACCAGTATTTGGCGTATGCGTGCGTTAACTCGGCTGCAGTCTGAATGCAAGCGCTATGATGCAAGTTTGTGACAATTGGCGTTAAGCGGTTACACTTTTTAATGTATTGTGAAAATACTGGTGTGTGGTGGAAGGAACCTGATTAAACATCATAGCACAAGAGCATAATTGTCACAAAGTTGGGGCTGAAAGTCATGAAATATTTGGCCCATGACTGAGGCATTTTCTCACTACAAGTTCTAATGTTCTGTATTATAGTATAATTAGATATTTTTGTTAGGGGTTTTTTCACTTCTCTTTCAAAGTGAAAAATATTGAAACATAGATATCTATTAGTGAATATTACGTCTGAATACCAAACAAACCCCACCTGTGTTGAGAATTATGGTTAGAAATCAGATTATTGATAGAACAGCATGCAATTTTAGGATGAGTTTTACTCCTATCTTAGGCAGACATGACAGAAAACAATACCACTAATGTGTTGGTATTGTTGCGGTACATTAAAAAAAAAAGAAATGCACTATAGTCAGCATATATCATTTCATTCTCAAGCAATATGCGATGGAGGCTGCCTAATTCTCGAGCAGATGCTGATGTGCCAAACTTTAAATGTATTGCTTTCTGTGGAGCCGGAGTTGTTCTTTCCACGAGTAAATCTGCACGGGTGCAGCTTTGAAGCAGAAATATCAGAGGTTATTTTCAACAACGTTTAAAAGTCTTGAGTAAAAGAAACTGAGTGAATGATCTAGAATAATAGTTAGATGGTGTCCATTTTGAGGATTCTGATGTGGGATCACACATGACAGTATTGCGAATCCGACTTGAAGATTGTAAAGATAATCGGATTTGTGATGTGATTTGGAGTTTGGACCACTCCTAAACATATGATCGTGTTAAATGTTTAAGTTCATAGATAAAGGAGAGAAGTAGGGTTGTTATTCGAAATGAAACCTGGATTGTTTTTGCATCGAGATGCTTCTTCAGAATTACAAAACCACAAATAGAATAATCTTCCGCAGTGAGGATCGAAGCTCAAACAACTGACATCAGTGTATTTTGGTCATCATATAGTGTACAGCATGTAGTGAGGGACCGCGAGGGTGACATGCCGAAGTTGTGCATGTGGAAGTGAAGGCACTCACATTAAGCTTGTAGCAGCATGCGAACCTCTCAGTGTCTTCAAGTCTGTGTTATGTGATGTGACACAAGCTGTGGTTTCCACCGCCAGCCTGTGTACTTGTGTCTCTCCTCTGGCTGTATTATTAATTCAGAAATCATGTGAGTACACGCCTTGTCTCCTCCTCCGCTGTCTCTTGGAGAGATCTTTGAAAGTGAAAGATTAAAAAGGGAGCATAATTAGACAAGAGCGTTTCCACTATCATGGTAATTGAAGCGGTGCTGTCATATCGCAATGTCTAATTGGTCGCAAATTAAAGAAGAAGAGAGCGGACAGCGGGGAGTCACTTGGCAATGTAAAAGGGACGTCAGGATTTTTGTCCAACCTTTGCCTTTTATGTCTTGTCTTGTTTGAATCGTCCCGTATCGAGGTTTTCTTCAATAGAGATCATGCCAAAACCAAACCAAAAAAAACTCTTCTGTGTAAAGCAGATGGCAGACATTGTCATCTTTAAACAGTTGCGTGGCTGCATTATTGCAACTGAACTGTCACATCTATTTTCTCCTGACAAGCGGAGGAGGTCAAACATGTGTCGGTTCAGAAGCTGTAAATCTTAGATGAGATCCGTCATGTGATTTCAGACATTCAGATCTGAGTGAGTAGTACCAGCCGGAGCTGGTTTCTATGGATGGTGTTCATCATTGGAAGCTTGTGATTTAGGTTGCTGCTGTGGTATAATATTTTTTTCTTCCTTTCTGCTGTTCATACAAGCTGCTCCTTATTGTGGAGTGGTTGCATTTTCTGTTTGTGAATCAGGCACCTTTTGTGTCCCACTGTGGGGAAGCAGGAAGATCACAAAAACTATATAAAGCAGGAAAGGCTGTGATGACCTGGCTTGCAGACTACTTCATATTCAGCGACGTGTGCTGATTTCTCCTTTCATTGAAATTACATTCTGTTAAAGCTACCTGAGCGTCGACTCTGCAGTCTTTGTGTTCAGGCCGTACACAGCTCTGCTAACCCATCGGTGCCATTGATGAAGCAGTTTCTTCTTTCTGAGCGAGGGGAAATTGTTCTGTGTGCTTTTCTTGCGATTTCGGTAAGACCCAGAATCCTTTTGACCAGAATTCTGATCACGAGTATGTTAGGCGACTGACTTATGGTACTAAATCAATGCGAAGGAGAGAGGAAGAGAAATTGCCACGCTTCCTGTTCAAACCTTCTCTACCACAAAGCAGCAATGATTATCCAATCACCAAGATATTATTTGCTCTTTTTTTCTTTTTTAATCCAGCTGCGTTTACTGGTCGGTCAGCTGTGCGAGCACCAATTCAAGCTGACAGCACATTTTAAGGCAAACTGCTTCCAGCTATAGACTATAAATTTCAAATTTGTTTCTTTCTGCTTGAGATGTTTAACTTATTCACCAGTTTGGAATATTTTCTTTCAGAATTTCAAACAATGTGAAGGCCCTAGTAGCCTGAAGCTATCGGCTTTAAGCAGCTCTTTGAAGCAGACTGCAAAGTAAACTCACTTTTCTCTGACCAAATAGTTTCATATTTAATTTTTTTTAATTGATCAAAACTTATGCCGAAAATATCCTCGTGCAACCTCCATCATGAATGCAGTGGTATTTCTATGTCTGTAAGCATACTTTAATGTTAAATGGATATTTGCATCAGGATTGTTTGCGTCCGTCATTAAACATTAACCTCTCCTTTCTTAGCGTGCTGTGAAAGAAAGAGGGGAAATATATTTCTTTTGAAGAGCAATTATTCCCCTTGTATCTGCCACTTCTTGTACAAGCACTCACTACATGCACGCCATGTCAAATGCGAGCAACGCCAGCTTCCTGACAAGTAAATGAAAGGTCCCATCGTTCCTCTCGTTTCTTCCCCGGTGACACCCTCTGTCCCCATTCCGTCACCGTCAGAAGGCTGAACAAGATGCAGAGAACCTCAAAAACGGTCCATTATGGACTGCCAGGGGGAGCGCAGACACCATTAAGGAACGGTATCGGTTACAAATAATGCATGTCTCCAGTCTCGTCCTCGTCTTGTGTTAGAGAGACGGTGGCGGTGCTGAGACGTACTGCGGAGACCTTGCATACAGAATAACGCCTTAACTCTCACGGACCAAGGACATCTGCTCACCAGAGGGGTGGTAGAGGCAGGACCTCGCCATATAATCCTACTAAACAGCCATAAAACAGCTGTATGCAACTGAAACACAACCACAGCATCCAAGCTGAAAGCGCACCACTTCGGTGTGCTCCCGTTTATCACTGCACACTGTGACTTTTTCTTTATTGTCGGGAGGACATGTAATATCACAGTTCATAAAGTGGATGGATAAAGGAGAGCCCTCATCAGTTTGCTTCACCTCGCTGCTGGTAATATCAAACTTTTCTTCGCTGCTGGAGTTAAAGACCGTGAGGACGGAGGAAGTCGTTCCTCAAATTTACCTTTAAGCGTCTTTGCTCGTGCCGCATCCTGCAGCTTTGGGGATTTTCTTTTTCTTTTTTTTTCCTTCTTTTTTTTTTGACAAGGTTATGTAAGAGTTGCAGTACGAGCAAACTGAGATTAATTATAAATATAAATTCTATATAATCAAAGCTTAGCAGGTCTAGAAATGTGTTTGCACTGCACATTATCTACTTGAATTTGTTTGTGGTTATCTAAGTGCTTACTCGTTTTTTTTATTTTTTTCACCCATCAAATGCAGAATGCAAGGCAATCAAACTAAACAAAAACATACTTTTTTTTTTTTTTTTTTACATTTGTATTAAAAATGCGAAAGCATAACACTTTGCCAAACAAAGGACGAGGTCACTGTTCCCATGTAGTGTCTGAGTCTTTTTTTTGTCCATGATCATAGAAGAATTCACTAAATTAACATGTTTAACACCTTAAAATGTATCTTAGAATAAAAATACTGATACCACGTACCTTGCAAGCATCATTAATTAAAGCAGCTATATACATGTAACTAATGTCTTCTTTTTTTAAACCACTGTACAATAGAAAAGCATAAAAAGATAAGCACTAGGAAGACTCTATTCACATTATTGACCATTTCCTTCCAAAGTGAGGTGAAAGTCAACATGGACTGGATACCAGCCCTTTTATGGGTGTGACAATCTTAAAATGTAATCTCAAAACTCCAAAGCCTCGCTCTTTAATGTGAGATGCCATTAAGTTCCGAGGCGTTTATGTCTTTTTAATGAGAGCGCTAAATTGCCTTCATACGCAGTGATTTTTGTGCAAATGAAAGCCTTGCAGACTATGAATGTCAAACAGACGCCTAAATGTTCCTTGGCACATTGTCGGCCACAGGCTGCAGAATTAGGATTCATAGTGACGACCAAGTGATGAGACCGCGCTTTACTCTCTCTACCGCACAATATTTTAAACCTAATGAACAAAATGCAAATGCACACCGGCAACGCAACATTGCCGTCGCAACGCAAGCAAAAATAAATAAAAAAAACGAATGCCACGGATCACCAAAATTAAAGAAAATTTGCTTCAGTGTAGAAGTCAGACTCTAGAAATATCTGCGCTGCTGTATCCCTTTGATCAAGAAAGTCTAGACATCTGTATCCTGCAGACGACGATCCCTTTGGTACGAGCAGAGTCGGAAACAGACACAGGCAGATTTGTGACAGCTACAGCGCAGGTTATCAGTTATTTAACACTGGGTGTATATTTTCTAAGAGCAAATATTCCCAAATCACCTCCCTGCTCTGCCCTGGACTCTTTGCTCCCTGACAGCTACATCAGCACTGAGATTAGATTTATCTATTCATCTGATGGCACGCCGCGAGGTGGGAACATTTTGTCTGATGATCTTCACCGGCAAATTGTTTGATCCGGCAAAATAATCTTAACTTAGTGGCCACTTGATAAGTAATGAAGGTATTACGGAGGTGGTGCAGTTGTCATGTGTGACATACAGCTTGTGGAAGCTCTTTCACATGATAACAGATGGCTGGATAGACGGGAGGTAGATGAGGTCATATCCTCTCCGCTGGTTATGAACGATTTCAAGAGCTGGATAGCGTTTGATCTCCTGCCAACTGTCCGCTGATTTCTGACCCATTTCCAATCATAACACTGTGGTAAAAAAAAATTGAATTTTGATGCAGTGTTAAGACAGATGATGCTGTCCATATCCCATCCAGATGTCACAACTTTTATTTGCAAACTTTTTGGGTGTTTTACCATTTTTTTAGGCCTTGCAATATTTTGCGAATCTCCTCTGACGCAGATGTTTTTCCCATAGCTTTTACTTTATGACAGATCACCTCCCATATTGCATTTTTCTTTTTCTTTTTTTCCCAAATTCATATTTATTTGCTGTAATGTCCCAATATGGTGATATCCTATAAGTTCAACTCCATCACATTTCATTTGTGCTTGTTGGGGCTAAGCCTACGGATACAGAAATTATACCTTTTCCATCAGATCGTTTTTGTGTAAGCAGCACCTAATGCGTGTAAAAACCATGTCTGCATGTGTTGTGACTCATGGTATTATTCTTAGTTGATCACCTGCAAAATCACCTTCCCCAGGTGGAAGAGGGGTTTTAAGTGTCTCAAGGTCTTATTCCCGAGTTGTGGTGAAGAGGGAGCTGATCCCCACCCTCACCTGTGGTCATGAAGTTTTGGGTCATGGGCGAAAGAATAAGATCGCCGATACAAGCGAGCATAATGAGTTTTTTTCCACAGCGTGGCGGACGTCACTCTTCTTGATAGCGTGAGGATCTCAGCCATCCGGGAGAGAATCAAAGTCGAGCCGCTGCTCCTCCACATTGAGAGGAGCCAGTTGAGGTTGTTCCCGCATCTGATTAGAATGATTTCAAGGTTTACCAGCCACCTCCAACTGGGAGGAGGCCCCGAGGTCAGCTCGCTGGAGACATTATAGCTCTGGTTTGGTGTAGGATTGACTTGGGGTCCCCTCGGAGGAGAGCCGGAGGAAGTTGTAGGGGACAGAGATGTCTGGGCTTCTTTGGGTATAGAAGATGGATAGAGCTTACTCAATAAGGCTCATGATATCATCTCAAAGACATTGTCAGTTCCTCTGCTTGTACAAAAGTCAGCAAATTTTCTAACTTGCCTGAGCCTATTTAGTCCTGCTTTATAAGTTTACACCACAAGACGGTGTATTATATCCCTCAAAGAAGCAGCAGGAGTGATAATGTCTGAAGATCTCTGTTATTTATGCACCATTTACTCACTGGATCCTATCTGGACCACTGCAACTACCAACCAAGATAAAGAGCCAAAAAAAACAATTAACTTAACACCACCACGCCAACATGCACGCAACAAAGCCACTGCTTAAAATTTACAAATGTACTCTGATCTCGTATCATGGCTAATTAGTGGGTTCATTCAATGCTGTTTCTAATGTTGTAGGTTTACTAGGACATTCAAAGAGCTCATTTGTTTGTCAAGTCAAGCTTTTATTCTTGGTGGAACAACAATAATCTGTCTGGCACTTTGAATTAATACAATAAAAATATCTAAAAATGATAGTAGGTTATTTCAAATCAGTGATGTGTGGCGGGCATGAGTTTGACTAATTGGGAGAGGAATGAGGAGTCTGTCTGTTTCCATACAGAAGCAGGGAAAGCAGGTGTTGTCCAGGGTGGGTCGGGTAGTCAGTTGTGATATCACCACCTGCTGCAGGTAATTCCTGCTCATTCATGGCTGTCTTTAGCGTGGCCATTATACATGATGCTGTCAGTTTGACGAGAAGTATCAACGGCTTAAAATGTCCCAGAAGTAAGCACGATATCTTTCACTGGCTAATAAAAGACGGAATTAGTGGGAAATGAAATTGAAAATCAAACACAATATTCAGATATGCTGGACGGGATCAAACCAAAATTCTCACTCACAAATGAAACTGCACATCACGATCACTGCTAAACACCTTTAGTCAAAACTACAACACAAACTCAGGCCCCTCATTTAATCCTAATAATAATTAAATATCTCACGTTACCATTTTGCACTGCTATTTTAAACAGGTTTTTGATCTGTATCTTAAATTAAATGATGTGCTTTGATGATGCATGTGTTGATACTGAGCCAAGATTCAAAAAGAGTTGGGATCACAGGTTGGAATGATTAAAAATACCACCAACTGTTCTAAATAAGTAAAAAAAAACCTTCTTTTGTTTTGTTTTAGGTATATTTGTCACGTTTGAAACATAGAAAACAATGTCAGTCATACATGAGCTCATAAACAGAGTTTATGACTTTTGGAAACTGGAAGAATTGCAATTCACAACCTTTTTATGCACTTTCTTTGCCAACACCCTCGTCTCAGCCAATATCCTACCACGTCCTCTCACCTTCATTACTCATTCATATGACATGACTGTTGTTGAATCAGTCTGGGTGCTTAACCCAGTTTGGCACCATATATATCAAGCCCCATCTCTTGGATAAACTTGGCTGGTTTCACTCTTATTAAAAGATTTATTTTCTTATCCGTGCTACTGATGGGAGCTCTGTCTCTTCCAGGCCTGTGAGAGTTCGGTGTGGATGCTCAGACATTGCTTTGGGGGAAAGAAGATGTGGGAGGAACTTAGGCAAACCTCACACAATATTAGAACGACGAGCTTTATAAGGGAGAAAGAAAAAAAAAAAGCATCTTAGCAGAAAATGTAATTAGGTTTAACTTTAAAGGGTAATTAACAGAAATGCTTTTTGTATCCCTTCTTGTTCTTCACGTCCCTCTCTGTTTTTAAATTTACATCAGGCTATTGTACCAATACCGCAACTCTGTTCATAGTGATGTGCTGCAAAGTGTAGTCTTTTTCCTAACATACACAACCTGGAGAGTTTCATGACCTCAGCATGTTTCTCATCTATGGCGGATTACTCACCCCTTTGATGATCTGGTCATGATGGTAATAATATCAAAATATTATTAGTGTCCATGAATATTCTCAGTGTTCACTTAAGCAGAATCTGAATCGGGTCAACTGGACTTGCTCAAGTCATTGGTCTGATTCAAATGCTTTGAAAAATTATTGCTTTGAAAAATATGAAGTGTAATGAAAAGGTGAGTCATCAGTGCATTACTTTCTGAGAGGATGTCTGATCCTAAAAGAGATAAACATATAAGTCTGATATTATTTGTCCTTGGAACTAAAGGCTGATTAATCATTAAATTATAATTTTATACAGTCTTTCTTTGTTTCTTTCTTTCGTTGGTCGTGCTTTTCCTTTTGAACAGTGCTGTGAATTAAAAAACATATTAACGCCACTACTTTTAGCAGTAAGGTGCACGTAATTATTATCAAACGATTAACTCTCCTGAACAAGCTCACTTCAGTGTCATTAATTCACTCATGCCAAGTTCTGTGTGACTGCTGAAAGTTTTGGTGCACCACGATCTGACACCCAACTACCTGATGTAATTTCAGTGAACTTCATGACTGAATCAGTCATTAGACTGACTCACACAGTGCTGACAGCTAAGCTAAAGTGTCACAGGAATATGCCAATAATTAAACTGTTGAAACGTCCTATTGTATAAAGACAACTGCAAGTAATGCACAAAAGAAACAACTTAAAGTTCCCATACTACACAGTTTTTCATCAATTTCACATACTGTTGTGGTCAGAGGTCCAACAACATTGAATTTTAGTAGTAGTAGTAGTAGTAATAGTTTATTTGGTCAACCAAATACAAAATGCGGCAACAGAAAATGCAACAATGAAAAGAAAGGGAAAACAAACAGAGGAAGAATTCAAAGTGTATTGCTCCAAATCCAGCCTTGGTCATGACTTTCAGTCAGTCTAAAAGTCCCTCTTGTGAGCTCTACTGAGAACAGGCTATTTCTGTGTCTGCAGCTTTAAATGAGCTCTGTCTTTCCCCGCCTGTTCCATGCCTGTTTCCCAGTGGGGTTTGCGAGGAGGCGCCCACTCTGAATTTCAGAGGACAGAGCTCATCTACTGGTAGGAGGGTCAAAGGGAGTATCCACTCCCAGAGGGGGTGGCTATTTCCGCAGGTGATGTCAAAAAAGGGAAAATCACTGATTCGCCTGTATGAGCACACGTCCGCTAAAAGTCGAAGTAAGCAAGTGAAAGAGAGGACAGACTTTCTTCACTTCTGGGGCCTGATATGCAAGCTATAAGGACACGTAATACTGTTAGAAAACCATTATAAAATGAATTTTGCATAATATGGGACCTTTAAAGTAATGTAAGTAATGGCACATTTTCATTAACTTGCATTGCACTGCTGTTTAATGAAGAGCAAAAATGAGAATGTTTCATCTTGAAATACATTTAGGTTCCTACTTTATCAAGAAAGCTTTTCAGCCATTCGACCCGAGGGAGAAAATAGTTTCATAATTAATGCTGCAGAAGTATACGATAGGATCTTGCAGTGTGATAGTCAGAGACGCCACTGCAGCATTTTCAGCTGATCTGACGTGTCTTGCGTTGTGAGGCTTCTCAGGTGAGTCACACCTGCTGTGGAGTAAATTTCTTCAACATGATTCAAGAAGTGTTTCAGACCAGGACAATTTGTTCTTGGCACCAACCGTCCATTTAAGAACAAACATCCAACAACCCCTACCGATGTAGTTACTACAACAATGTTACACACACGGACTAAGAAGAGCTCCATCATGATGCGAGCACTGCAGGTAGAGTACCGAGAGCGGAGCGGCTGGAGCTGAGAGGCAGTATCACAGCTATATCTATTGTCCTAGAGCTGGTGTTGCGTTCGATCAGATGTACTGCTCGTGTATGAATACATGGAGAAAACACTCTTTGCACCTGCTGGTTAGACTTTTATAAAGAAATGGATTTTTCCTTTTTATCCTCTATTGCTCTGGGCCAATGAGGCTTTACAAACAGCTTTTTTTTTTCTTTTTTTTTTTTAAAACAATGTTTTCACTGAGGAAAATATACAAACATAAGGAGCTTTTTTCTTGCCCACTACAACTCAATTGAGTGTGTAAAAAAATCTCATCAGACTAAATGGAGTTTAACGTAACAAAAAAAATGCTCAAACTTAGTTTTGCTAAATGGTTGGAAAGGATTTAAATTAGTAAGGTAGTGTTATATTACGTTGAAGAGTTATTTTTATATAACAGCTGTTCCAAAATATAGAGTTGGTTAATTTGCATTCTTTTGATTCTTTTCTTTATTGAACTAGACCAGAGACCACTCTCCAACTGGAGCACAGATCATAACTGTTCAACTTTGAGCATCACTACTTTGAGAACGTTCTGTTTCTGTTTACTAAACCGTGACTAATTTGCTCTTTGGAAATTATAAATAATAATCCTAAAATGATGCCTAACCAAACAATCTGATTTAATTAAATTAGCTTTTGTTTTTCTACAACTGTATTAGTGTAAATTAGTCTAATAGAGCAGCGAACACACACACACACACACACACACACACACACACACACACACACACACACACACACACACACACACACACACACACACACACACACACACGCACAACCTGAAACGCAGGTTTTCTGGAGTGTAGAAGCCAATCAGAGAAAGCACACAGGATGAACATGCAAGCCCAACACATGAAGGCCTCCGACTCAAACCGCAGGTACTCTCACCACTACACCACCACCAAGTGCTCATGTAAATCAAAAATACGAAAATAAAAAGAACAAACTAGTGAGAAATCTGTATAGTTTTATTTTTACCAGATGCAAATGTTATCTGGTATTTAAGCAGAGAACAAATTAAAAACTAATTCCACCTTTTATTGTTATTGTTTTTGTTTTTTGTTTTTTTTATTAAAAACATTTTGCAATACGCAATTAGTGTACCGAGCAAAATTGTCAATGCGCATGATTGTAATGAAAATAAAGATTTAAAAGGAATAACAATGAGAGAAAATTAACAAAGGAGCTAATAAAAACAGTCCCCTGAACTCAGAATTGGTGGGATACTGGTCGTACCTGAGATAATTAAATAATTTATTCTTGAAAGGAGTCAAAGTGGAAATCAATTTAAATGAGTTCAGAGAGTTTTAGAGTTGAGGCCCATACAGTCTGATGAAAAGTTGATGCTTGAAGGTTTGACAAAGAGGTAAATGAAAGTCTTTTGGGTTCCTTGTTGTATTTAGGAATGAATAAAGCTTTCATTGCTTTACATTGTGAATCACTTTAAACCATTCACACACACTGATTGTTGCCATTCAAGACACTCTGTCCATCCATTGGGAGCCATTTGGGTTTCAATGCCTTGCTCAAGGACTTTTCAATATGTGGGTAGAGGGAGATGAGGCATCAAACCTGAAACATTCCTACTGGGGGATGACACGCTCCACTATCTGAGCAGCGTCACTACACCATAAAAATTGAGACTGAAGCAGCTGCTTGTTATGTTTTCCTCTTCCTGATTTTAACTAGAAAAAAAGCAAAAATAGCAACCTGAAATTGTTTGTCTAGACAGACTCGGTGTGTCACTGTTCAACTCCTTCAACTCTCTCCAACTTCCATCAGTAATGTGATTGAGCTGAATTTGGAGTCTCCCGGAGAACGGCTGTAAAACACAAGGCGAGGGAGGAGAGCGGCGGCTGTTCTGGGCGCGGCGGCTCTACTGCAGGGCAGCGAAGGGAGACAATGCACCCGCATAACCAGACACAAACACGCAAGATACAGAGGGAGATTGACGAGTAGAATCAGCAGCGTGATTAATGTGACAACCTTTAAGAAAAGGTTATGGATCCAGAGGGAACACTAATGTCTGTAGGACATGGAGGAGAAGCGGAGTGAAGAAAAGGGCAGGAGTCAAGCGAGGTGCAAAATTACAGGAATACTCCATTCATGTGAGGTACTGTACTCGGTCTTCAGCAGATTGCTCCTTGAAACAATCTCTCAGCGTGGAGTGCATTTTACCTCTCAGTGTCACGGCTAAACACGGAGGGATTTTCACACACTTGTTCAACTGCAACAACTTAACAGATACGGTAATATCCCTGCTTTCTCCAGTACTCCCATAGCTTCCTGGTTGTATTGAAGTCTGGGTAAATATACGTACAGAGCCAATTTGCAGAAGTTAGGATGATAAAACAAACAGGATATTGAGATTTTACTAAACCTTGAGAAATCTTAAAGATATTTTAAATGGAGAACAGCTCATGTTCTTCATCAAGCAGTAAAATTTACTCCACACTGGACAAAAATGGCCAAAAACTACAGATGACATATACTGTATGAATTGAGAGGCGCTTGTAACCACTGCTTAGCTATAGACAGCAGTTACATAAAAAAAAAAAAAAAAAATATATATATATATATATATATATAAGTTCATAACACTGTAAGGATTGAAAGAAAATCCCTTTTTCTCAGTGGAAGAAATTTTGGCTTCATTGGGTTTCCACTGGAATTACAAAGAATGAATGAATGAATGAATGAATGAATGAATGAATGAAGCACTTTCATGCAGGACATTTTTCGGTGTAAAAATTAGTTACACCTTACTATATTTCAATGAAGGTGGTTACGATTTTGTCAGACATTGTGAAGAATAATGTTTCATGAAATGTTTCAAGATTTGTAAGATAACATGCAAACGTCAGCTTTTCTCTGTTTCGTAAAGAAAAAGTTAAAAATGAAAGTCAAGGCCTGGAGTAACTATTTGAATGAAATATGAGAAATAATCTACATACAAATGTGGGAAAATCATGTTTCTTTGTTTCTTTGTTGTTGTTTTTTTAAGGTTAAAGCCTTCTACCAATTGTTCATACTGTTAAACGTTCTCTCTTTTTTAAAATCCTTTAGGGTCCAAAGTACACACACTGTATGTACCAATTTTCACATGTTCAACGGAAGCATTCCCAAAGCAAATTACTTTGAGTTACTTGATAGCTCCATCCGTCTCACATAATCTTGTATCTTGCGTTGTATTTTCCATCGCGACAATTCAGGAGGCAACTGGAACGATGTTATACCTTTTAACTTCCGCCTCGCCAGCAGTGTATTGTTTTCTGAACACAGTTCTCACGAGGGCCGGGATACTTTGATTTTAAAGTTGCTAAAGAGTTGATTGGTGCTTGGAAGGATGTTATATCATCTTCCCCCAGCAGAATACAACTCACTTTGAATCACGGTCAAACTTATTTGAATGCGCTCAGGGAGAACTCTTCTGTGAAATCACACAAAACTCTTCAACTTTGGCTGAAAATAGTGTGATGTAGTATTTCCATCAACTCATACGGCGATGTCCTGTGACGAAGGTCTGTCCAGTCTCCTGATCCCATTTTCCTCCGAGTGAACTACCACGTGATATTCCTGATTTGAGGACTATGGGTAGGGGCATTTCATGCTCTTCATTTTCTCTACCACAGTTTCCAGCTGCTGCTTACTGTACTGAGAGCTTGAAGTGCCACCGGGGAAATAAGAGACGCGGTGAATTCAGCGGGGAGTGTGCTCGGAATGAATATAAATATGAATAAAGGATGTGAATGCAAGACTTAAGTAAAACAATTGAATACACTTAAACTGGTATTAAATGTTTTTTTCACACACTTGTGGTCTTCGGAATATTTTTAAGCTGCTTCCTCACCGCACTGCGACAACTTGTGACTCATAAATCTCAGAATTGGTACTTTGCATAACTTGCATGAAAATTACAAGAATATCACAAACTCAAGGTTCAAGATGTGTTTGCATGCACGCTGCAAGACACTCACTGGACATTTGCACAACATTCTGGCGATAGTTGTGAGTTTTCGGCGGACCGATGAATGGCATGCAACAGTTAAGGGACATTTATTCTGTAGAATGGAGACACTTTATGCTTGCTAATGTAAAATTCTGACCACATACAGTACATATGGAGTAGTAAACAGGCCTTAAATGTGTAAAGCGAGCTATTTAGAAAATGTAGATAACTATAATGGCTATAGATGAGAGCCATTATAGTTATATAAATGGAAGAACCCTAATTAGAATCCTCTAATAATCCCAGTGAGAAATTCCATAGATTATGTTATCACAATGACTGTTTAGTGTGTGTTGGAATATTGCAAAATGATATTAAACCCTTTATCTGTTACAACCCCCAAAATGTACAATTACATATAAATTAAAAACAAACCAAGCATATAAGGATTTATGTTTTGTTTTTTTTATCCCCACCACATAGTTGTGGTTGTTTTGATGCAACTGTGGCATTGTCAGTCTATTATCATCCACAGTGTTCCCCATTTCTCTTGACTGTGACTGTTTGATGAAGTAGCACGCGTCTGGAAAATGACAGCAAAAAGACGTTTAAAAAATGTTTTTCTTGATGCTCGCGGACCTCAGAAGAGTAATTGAGCGAGATCAAGGTTGTTACCTTGCGAAGATAAATCAGCGACGGCAACGGACAGTAAACAGGCGGAGGTTTTACTCAAAGCAAAAACAGCTGCTTCAATCTCACGCGCACGCACCAAACGCACGCACACACTGTGTCTCCCATGCTGCATCACTCCAACATCCGTCAATCCCGTTGTTGTACAGGGACTCTGTCTGTCTTTACTTATTTACTGCTCGCTGTGTTACCCTTTGCTCTAAACAACTTTTTGCCCAGCTTGCAGAGATATATTGTTCTGCTTCTCCCTGTTGTGAAGCCCACCCTCAGGCACCTGCCACACAACCCAACTCCCACACTCGAGGATGTCCTGATGAGCAAATTTGGTTCACCCCCTTCCAAGCAACATGTGATCAGGCTGAAAGTACCACGTCCCTCTGAGCAGCCTCCAATCAGAGGGACTCTGTGGGCTGAAATCATGTCATTGAGGCAAAATTACCGACAATTAAAAGCCAGTTGTCTGTAACACTGACATTGGCTGAGGATCAAACGGGGCTGCTTCTCCCGTTACTCAGTGTTGCATGGGGGTTCAGTGGAAATGTTCATGGGTCGCTGGCTCTTTTTTTTCTTTTTTTTTTTTTTTAAATCTATGCTAAATAGCATGCTTTGAGGGCTGAGGCAGTAGCTGTCAGTGTGGTGGTCGTGTTGGCCACTCGCACATCCGCTACTGCATGAAATTTTATGCATACATATGTAGTTTCTCTGGCAAGAATACCAATTTTGCTATTCCAGAGACCTGTCCGAGCCTTTGAATCCATGTTCATTAGAATTTGTGCCGACACAAATTTTGGTCAGAATAACTCGATTTGTTAAAGGTTTGTACTCACAACCTGAATCTCTCATTTTTTGTTCTTACTCTTCTTTTATTTAGAGACAAATAGCAGCAAAAATGTATTCTTTTATTAATTATAACCAAATGATTGGATTTTTGTAATTATTTTATCCCCGAGCTATCATACACATGCAATTTTGATGCATTTGGTTTTGCTCATTTGTGTGGCACTGTGGAATAGTCTCCTGTATTTAAAAAAAAATAATACATATATACATTTGTATTTCAAATAAGAATATGTCAAATAAACATTTAAAGTTATTCATTGCTATAACCAGCTAGTTTACAGTAACACACATGTTCAAACCAGGGTGGTTATAAGTGCCATGGAAACAAATTGAAACGTTTGAATTTAAATCAGAACTGTTCCTATAGTTACAGTCTATATAAAGATGTACTATATATTTCAAATTGAAAACATCTCACAAGCACAAGAAGAGTTTGGCTTTATAATGAAGATGGATCACAATCAACATTACCAATAATATCTTATGATGTGGAAAGCAAGTCCAGAATTAAACAAGAAATTCATGAGACAAAGCATATGTGAGAATTGGGGGGGGGGGGGGGGGGCACAATGTGGTTGGCTCTTGGTGATGAGGGGCTATTAAATCCTGGTTTAATAGGTTGTCATTTTGGTGCATTGCTGCCACCTGTTGTTGAGTGTAATACTTCAGTTGTATTGATATGACAGATGCTCTCAATATGCCCCGGTGAGCGTGAACATGTGAACTAAGTAGAGAGAATCAGCTCTATAATGGTACAACTGTTCAAACGCTCTTCATTCAACCTTTTAGCAATTTAACGGCAGCGTTGCTTTCAGCTGTTTTTATCTTTCCTCGCTTTGTTGGGAACATTCCAGAGAATATGTCCACTACTGGATAATCACTGAAGCAAATAAGGAGAGCAGTATCATCACACCCACAATATTATGTCACATAAATGTTTCAAAGAACAGGGAAAAAAGAACATTCAGGGAACGTCTAATGCTTTTTTTTTAGTATCAATCTACTGTTTTTCAATGTGAATATCTTAGAACCTGCTTAAAAATCAATATGCTGTATGGATCTGGGATACTGAGAACGTCCCGGTGTTCTAATGTTCACAGTATTGTTTTATTGAATACTTCAGAATGATAAAAACAGTACTTGGAGTATGAAATGAAAATCAGTTCCCTTTCACAGCTGTAGCTGTAAGACATTTTTCAAACATATCGTTCAGACATACAGTAGCTTTCATGCATGCCTTCATTAGACTCCTTCCATATCCATTAAACGCATCTATTTGAATTACACCGAGCTTTAGTATTCCAGTCAGCAGCGGCTTCTCCCTCAGCTCCACTCTTCATCCCTTGCTTGAGTTTCCATTTTTATCCATACTTTTAAATTCTTCTTCCATCTCTGTTTAATGGCCCCTGTTTAGTTTGTGCTCCAGTGAAGTCATGCTGCTGCTGGTGCTGCTTTGGAGATGAGTAGTCGGGGGTAGGAATAAGCTGTTAAGCTGCAATATGCATCCATTATTGATCCATGATTAACCAGAGTTCAGCACAGTTTTTGACGTCAACGCACAAAAGTGAAGCTGCGAAATCTTGGCAAAGCGATGTGGCTTTGTCACAACAAAGACAAGTTAACTTTGACTATCACACTGGTGGGGAAGCAGCCTTAAGTCTCAACTTTCCGTGCGGCTTTTTGATAAAGAGCAGGAAATGACTGTAGGGGTAGTATTGATGATAACACAGTCCAGAAGTAAGAGTATCCTGTCATCATACCCTCCTCCCCATTCCACAGCCATCTGTATCACTCAGGGAAAGCCTCCTCCAGACAGCTCTGCATACTCACTGATCTTGATGTATTTTGACACTGATGGTGCACACAGCTGACCTTCGGGCTGTCGAGTGCACTCAAACAACACTTGCTGTATGTGTTTATGTCCCCATTTTAATGAGGATGTGGCTGCAGCCAGCAGACTCCAGAAGCAATAGCCAGGATGTAGCTGCAGCGAGCTAAGCTGTAATCGCAGCTCCGAGTGCGGTTCAGCATTCTCACTGGTGGCACTCCTGTTGGGACAAATCTTTATCACATACACCCGAGGCGTGTATTTGGCAGTGGTTTCTTCAGACCAACAACACCAAACAGCTTTTTTTTTTTACAGCATGTCACTCACTCTATGGGATATATTATAGAAGGTCTTAGGCGGGCACTCGGTGTCCTGGAGGAAAACTATCATGCATATCCTCCTGCTCCAAAACAACTAAAATGAATGAACGTTTCTTCATGAAGCTCAGCAGAGAGCGTGTTAATCAGCCACCTGTTATACAATCGCGTGTTGAAGCAGGAACATGTTGAAAACATTCTGGAATGTGGCTCTGGAATGAGGTATCGACCCACTCGCATTATGTCATTGATTGGTAAGTCCTCGTCCCAGAGAGCGACTGCCATGTATGTTTAAGTTGTGTTCCTACTAAAAGATCGCTAAATTGGGAAAAGAAAAAAAAAAATCTTGATCAAGCTCTGCAGAAAGCCTGATAACAAACCATTCATTCTAGTCAGTCTTTTTAATGCAGGGCAGCATCTAGAACATGGAGGACAGAGACACATTCATGACCACAATCTGTCACCCTCCGTAAACTGAAACATTTTCCTCTGTGAAATGAGGTGAATCATCATTCAATATGAAAAAAAACAAAAAACAAATGACACAGAAACCTTAAAGATTTCCTTTTTTTTTGTTCTACATATACTGGATAAGGTTCCATGGATTGTTTGCTGGGTAGGAAGGGCCGAGGCAGCGCTGAGAGCAGCTTTACAGTCAGGGCAGAAATCACACGGCACTCTCCACTTTACCTGCCGGCCCAGACGGCTCTCTAGGGGGTCGATCGCATCATTAAATATTCACATGACACCACTCACAGGACATCTTCTTAGGAAAGGTTTACCTCGGCCAACACTTGTCCGATCTTTGTTTTTCACCAAAATGCGCTGTGACATGTCTGAAGTTCAACAGAGTGCGTCTCCTTGGAGGTCGATGTTAGAATGAAGGGCAACTTTAACTTTGTTCTTGTAGCTTGTCAGTCTGAGGCAGAATTATCAACTTTTACATGATTCTTGCATTTGTTGTACTTATCAATGACACACAGGAAGAACCGATGACACTGACATATTATGTATTTCTGGGGTTTAGTATTTGAAGATATTGCCAGGTCCAACAGTGAAACATGGATGAAATCTTGTCCAATGTATGTGTGTTTTTAAGTAGACCTGGTGTGACCGGCTAACAAATGTGTAGAATATCTCAAATCTGCAACAGGTTTGACGCATGAAAGCTGAAACCTCATTATTTTATAACAATGACATGTTCGGGATTTAGTTGGGTCACTTTTGCTCACTTTCTGTGTCCATAGATTGCCACTATGTCCTGATTCCCAATTATTGCAGCCTGTCTTGGCAGGTAGGAAGAAACCGTGGAAGGGAAACAGTTCAAGCTCCGTTTTGTAAATTCATTGCTCTGGTGCAAGGGTTCAGTTTCCAAGGGCAATATATAGAAACCAAGTGAAATACCCTCATTAGTGAGACTTTCCATTTGCCAATTAGTGCTCAACCTTGAAGTTCCATATGCAGACAAAAGTCACCATCTGTCAGCACAATGCAGGGCGGCCTCGTGTGATGGTTGTGTGCTCATCGCTGTCTTACTGTGTTTGTTTTGGCTGCAGGAACTTCTACTACATCACCATGCTGCGTGACCCAGTCTCCCGCTACCTGAGTGAGTGGAAACACGTCCAGCGTGGAGCCACATGGAAGACTGCCCTCCATATGTGTGATGGACGCTCTCCCACCCAGGACGAGCTGCCCACCTGCTACAGTGGAGACGACTGGTCCGGAGTCACCCTGACCGAGTTCATGAACTGCCCGTCAAACCTGGCCAATAACCGTCAGGTGCGCATGCTGGCCGACCTGAGCTTGGTGGGCTGCTACAACCTGTCCTCCATGAACGAGAGCCAACGGAACCACATCCTTCTGAGCAGCGCCATGAGCAACCTGAAGAACATGGCCTTTTACGGCCTGACGGAGTTTCAGCGCAAAACGCAGTACCTGTTTGAGCGGACGTTCAGCCTGCGCTTCATCGCCGCCTTCACGCAGATCAACAGCACGCGAGCGGCCAACGTGGACCTGAGCGAGCTGGTGCGCAGACGCATCGAGGAACTCAACTTCCTGGACGTGCAGTTGTACGAGTATGCAAAAGACCTTTTCCTCCAGCGTTTCCAGTTCACTCGGCAGAGGGAGCACCAGGAGGTGCGCTTGAAGAGGCGCGAGGAGAGGCGTTGGCTGCGGGAGCAGAGGGAGCAGGGCAGACCCTGGCTGCCCAGACACAGAGGGGGTGGAAACAGAGGTGACAAAGTGGGAAGAGGGTTCGAGAAGGAATCTGTGAGCGACTTCCCAGCCACCACTGAGGACTACACAAGCCAAGTGGCCCGTTGGTGAGAGGAGAGAGAAGAAAGAGAGACAGAGCAGTTGATGGATATCCCTCACAGACTATTTGAACATTTTGTTTGATTCTCTTTTGTCTCTCTCTGTGTCTCTCTATTGATCTGTCTCCTGCATCTATCTGTTTTGTCAGCTTCAGTGTGATCTGAGTGTGTTGCTATTTCTTTATGAAAATGCCAAGTCTGTGAGTCTCACAGCAGCAGCTCTGTCTTGGAGTGCCCTTTGGTGTCTTAAATCTTTAAATGCTGTTCATATATTTCATGTCATTTTAATTGTTGCCTTGGTTATTTATAATTTATCGGATACGACTGTATATCCTAGTGAAATTTAAAAGCATAAACAATAGAGGCCGCTATAGATTGCATTGAGTTTTATGACGTTCAGGCAAAGGATGTCATTAAAGTCTTTGCCTATGTTGCAACTGGTAGAAAACAGATTTCATCTGAGAGGTTTAGCAGGAAAAAAAAAAAATGGTTGCATGTCACACATCCACAATATCCTTTAAATTGGGGGAAGTGAATTTCAAATAAGATACATTGCAGAGTCAAAATGAATAAACACAATGTAAATGTATTTCATCTTAATTCAAAGCCAATGAAGCCATTCGTTAATGTCACATTGTATGCATGCGGTATCTATCTTCAAACCAAACTAATTAAACTTGTTTCTGATGCAGTTCTTTTGTTTACAGTGCAATAAATATTGTTTTCTCAAGTGCGATACCTTGCTGACTTAAAAAAATAAAATAAAAAAACGATTCCAAAGACAACACGGGGACCATCAGACGTCCTCCTGCTGAACAGAACTAAACACAGGCCTTCCCTGTATTTTTGGTAGAACATGTTACTTGTTGGTGAAGAAGACCTATTTTGTGGATAATTACTTTTTGAAGTAGTGGGTAGTAGGAGATTTAGAAAAAAAAAAATAAAGTTGGTACAGGTGACGAATTGTGTCAGTGTGGCTGGTTATGTGGCCTGACTGTGAATGAGATGATCAGCATTCAGTCCTCATGCCCCGCTCCGTCACACTGGCTGCTTTTACATATTTGTAGAGCTGACGGCTACTGCACTGTGGGCAGCGAGAGCGCTCTAACACCAGCAGCAGAGTGCCGGGATACAAAGACGAGCCTCAAAGCAGATAGTTGAGAAATAAAGCGTTTCTGTCATTTCCTCTCCCTGATAGTTCTCCAGTCCCTCACATCCAGCTTGTTTTTATCTGCTTAAATAGGCTTCAGCTGCTCTGAGGCTTTTTGTGCCTCTTATCTCATATTCACTCACAACCCTTGCTTATCAAATTAAATGTTCACTAGATGTCAACACTGAAGTCGTGGCTGCTGCTATCTAACGGCGTTTTCTCATGTTTCTTCTCTCGACTGAAGTTACTTCTAAAATACCTCATGTCACACAGTTTTGTTCTTTGTTTTGTGACTGACACGTGCAGTTTGGTGCAGTCACTGTGCTGAACGCATGCTGGTTCGGTGTTTGGAGATGTGTGTAACAACATGGATGGGTGCGAGCAGAAGAAAGACGAGATATTTAGCGGATTAATGTCATTCAGTCAAGTGTTTCAACTGCAGCTATATAACAGCTCTGAATATTGGACTGTTCTTTACATAATTTAGAAATCATCCCTTTTAGAGCGGCAATGGAATAATATGTGATAATTTGTCGAAGTCCTATGAATGATTTGGGGTGCTCAAAATGCTTCACCATTTTTACTCAAAAACCATTACAATTGAGTGTAAAAAAACTGTTTTAATCTGAAATGTGTAATAAAATGTGCATTCAGATACTTTTGCTCATGGGAAAGCAATGACTGCCCTCGACTGGACGGTTTATTTACTCATGAACTTTGTCAGGAATCTTCTTTCCCTCCTTTCTTGGTATCTGAACATCACCTGTTTCAGTAGTTTTGACAGAAAAGTCCTCATGAGGACATCTTCAAACCGAAAAAAATAGAACAATGTTGATTTGGTCTTTGCTTCAGTTGATAGAAAATTTTAGTTTTTCAAGCAATGCGCCTTTCATATTCTTCTTTGGTGTAATCAAATGCCCCTTTTTAATACCCAGCCAAAGAAAGTGACAGCTTGTCAAACTTCAGGAGAAAATAATGTTTTCACATAGGACATTTACTTGTCATTAGAAATTTCTCAATTTGCCCCAAAATATATTTCTTACAACACGGTAGGGTAGAAATTAGAGCTTTTGCATCACAGTAAGGAACCCCCCCCCCCCCAGTTCCAGTTAGGGGTTGTGGCCCTTTCTGTTTGGAGTTTGCATGTTCCCTCTGTGCGTGCCTGGGTTTTCTCCCGCATACATTTGAGAGTAATTGGTGACTTTTGCCCCTGGATGTCAAAGTGAGTGATGTGGTTGTCTGTCTCTCTGTGTTTGGCCTGTGATGGACTGGAAACCTGTCCAGGATATATTCTGACCCCCCCCCCCCCCCCGAAAGTCATCTGACTCAGCTCAACTCCAGCTCCCCCGTGACTCTCAGCTGGATGAAGAGAACAGAAGAAGATGGCATGTCTTACATGTGAAGGCAGGAGAGGCACATGTATAAATAATAAAAGTAGCAGTAATCTTTTTAGCTCACAGGGTTTTATGGTTCCTCTATGGTCCCTTTGTGTATATTAATGTTATTAGTTATACTGATGCTTTGATGAAAAGTTAAAATGTCTGCTGTGAAAAAAGTCCACTGTAGAACTATTATCTTTAACAATTCAGGCCGAGATCACATTACCTGCTAATTCTATTACAACTGGAGCAAAGTAAGATTTCTTTTTATTATTCTCCAAAGGGCATTTATTTTAGTTGTACTTTACAGTACAGCCTGTAATTTACAGAGCAATTTGATTGTGTATCGTGAGCACAGCTACAGCGGAATAATAAAGAGGAGATAAGCCCACGAGGTAAAAGTGGAATGGATTGTTACGATTTATTTTAATACAACTAACTCCTGCATCACAATGTGACTGCAAAAATACAACGATGACTGGCTTTAGCAGTGAGCCTTGGTAACATCAGCCGTGGAAGTACTACATAGCTCTTAATGAAACACTGTTAAAACACTTGAAAACACAATTTATACATAGTCACTCAATGTATGTGTGCCATTGTATTACTGTACTTTTGCCCTAAAGAAAAACTCCCAAATTGTGCCCTCAACTGTGTATCATTGCCTCTGTATGATCAGTAAATGATAGAATGATAGAAGGTAAAGGATGAGGTCTCATCACCTTGTGAACAATAATCCTATTTTTGCTGCATATTGCACTCACTGCACCATGGTTTATATATGGTATGGTATATATATAAATACACATACATACATACATTAAAGTGGTCACCAAATAATCTCCAATGGCAAATGTTCCCCTTGAAGTGGTGCAACTCTAAGTCTGTGGTGTAAATAAAAAGCTAAATAAAAGCAAACAGTTAGACTTTTACTCTTAATTATACTGCCACTCCCAGAAAAGTGTGACATGCCACTTTGTGTCAGGAGGATATTCCCAAAACTTGTACTGCCACTCCATGAACGTGCATTTCGAGAAAAAAAAGAAGCTGATTTATCTGTTTATTTGAATGATTTCACTCGTTGCTAAAGAATGGCTTTGCCTGGTGGTAATCAGTTATAATAGAAGAGTGTAAGAATTTCTATGTACTGTACATATCAGAAGTCTTGTGATGAAATGAACAACCTTTAAAAGGAAAAAAAAAAAAGCCTTTTGGCTTGTTATATTTAATCTGCCATTTTTCTTGTCAGACTTGGAAAAAAAAGAGTGCTCATCAGAAATAAATCCGTTGAATGTCCATGACTTTATTTTGTGTGATGTTTTTAAATTCTCGGTCTCGCATTCGTTGAGTTTTCCTAGTGGTGATTATTACACCTCAGTCCATCATGGGATACATCCGCCCACCATATCTACATATCAAGGTGCAGGAGGCTGAACTCTGTCCCAGGAAAGAGTACAACAGTAAGAGATCATCACCTCACTACTGTACACACAAACCTGATTAACATTTACACAAGTAATCTAATTCAGCATTTTTCAGTAATTCTTTTTCTACTAACAAATATACAAATATGTTGATTAATAAAGCCATTTGATCTGCATTTGCCACAATATATATTTGTTATTGGCCTGGCTATATGCAAATTTGTTCACAACAGTGTGATTTATATATGATTCAGTGTATTTCAGAGCAATGTGCTGTGACTGGAAACGTTGCACATACACAGGTTAGTTGAATGAAATTTATTAAAAAGTAATCAATTCTTTTAAAAAGCACTTTATTTTCAGTTTTCCATAATTACAATGGAGTCAATTTTACAGGACTTTTCATGTCTGTTCGCATCTATCAAACTTCTCACTCACCCAGGTTCTTATCTTCTGACTCGATGTTTGCATTATTGGATCAAAATTTGTAGGGAATCGTATTCCCTACATTTGATGTAGGGAACACGAGTGCAATGATAAATGTCGTTGACCAGGTCGTGACTGAAAATGAGAACCAGCTCTCAACTAACTTACCTGGTTTAAAAAAAAAAAAAAAAGTAAATAAATAAATAAATAAATAAATATGTGAGAATGATAACTGGACTACTCAAATCAAGTACAGATATCTGGAAAACATTCGTGACATCAGCAAATTATACTTACCTTCTGTTATTATCCTGTCACATTCAGTGACTTTGGAAGAACAAAATTGCAAAATTCTCTCCATCTTTCCTGAGATGTTAGAGATGGACATCAGGAGTGCTGCCAACTACAGGACTACGCATCTCACACATTTTATTATAATGAATAAAAATATATATAGTTTTCCTCCTCATTTAAATTATTATGTTTCATTCATGCGATGGCTTTCTTTAAGTGAGGACGAAATATATTAAACACAATATAGAAACGGAATAATTTTACTACTAATTCCACCTTGAGCCTAGCTGACTCTGTACAGACATTGGTAAACTTTAATGTGGGCAGTGAAATTAATTTGAATAAAGTGAGATAGCTGTGAATTTGCATTAAATTAAGTTTGCATATAAATCTAATTAAGTTTACCAATTTGTTTTTTACATTCATATAATCCCATTGGATCAGACTAAGGTTAACCATTTTCTAAACAAAATTTGTTGGAGAAGATATTAAATGGTTGAGGTATGAATATTAGGATATTTGTCAGGTCTAATTTTATAATGTCTATCACGTCTTCACCGACACTGTAAACCCTCGATGACTCCTTGGTGTGATTTTATCTCATGTTGAGCCTTTGATTTGAGAAAATATACTTTGTAAAAGACTGACATCTAGCGTTTGAATTATGTACCTGCAGTTCACCCGGATAATATTGGACTGCGTTTGCGGAAATATATTGGAAATTAAGACATTACAAAGTCCCTTGATGACATTTTACTGCAACATCAAAACAATTAAAAGTTGACTAAAAATGTGCCTCTCTTCTATAAATGAAACAGGGTTAATTCTGAAATACAACTGAGATGTTGTTGTTGTTGTTTTTGTTGTTGTTTTTGTTGTTGTCGCCGCCGTCGTCGTCGTCGTCGTCGTCGTCGTTGTTGTTGTTGTTGTTGTTGTTGTTGTTGTTGTTGTTGTTGTTGTTGTTGTTTGTAAAAGGTTTACCATTGGATTTAAACTCAAGTGGATTAAAATTGTTCTGGGAATGATTTACATTCCATACTTTGGAAGTTAAAAAGAAAACAATACATGAGAACGAAAGTGAATAAAATAGATGTTTTAGTGTTATTTGAATGACAGAGAAGCAGTTATTGAGAATGATGAGGTTTACTTTCATTTTCAGGTAAAGGTCACTTTTCCAATCACTGTCATCACAACAAAAACAAATTAGAGTTATTTGCATGAATGCAAACATTAAAAAGCTTTCCCAGCCAAAGCATGGGTTTCCCCTAAAACATTTCCGGCAACAATTTTCATGGTTTCCCAAGTATCATCATAAACAATGATAAAACAAGTTATTGTGTTGACCATTTAAGGTTTAGTGTGGGTGCTCAATCATCCACCGTTGACACATAAACAACAACTTAGAATATAATGCTGGTAGCCTCATATATGAGAAGTGATGTTAAGTAACACTGAACACAGAATAAATGACCCAAAAATGTGAACAACAAACAGTGTTAAGGTCAACTGAGTAAACACGGGGGCGGCAGCATCCCCTTTGTTTTTATATCTGATTCACTTTGACAGTGACATTTCCCTCAAAGAGACCAATAAGGTGACCTTTCCTTGTGTGCACTCAATGCCACATCTCCAGTTTGAGGTCTGTCAGTGTGACACATTAGATAAAGCACATCTGTTGCCTCAAGAAGACTGGTGAAGCAGAAAGGGGCGAATCAATCAATCAGTCCTTTGTGTGTTTCATATCATGACAACAGATGAGAAGGATGTCTCCTAGCGTGTAAGAAAATGCTAGTGCCCAATTCTGATCATATTCAACAGAAAGATTATAAACCCCTTTGAGAAAGTATTATGGAGACAAATTATGACAACTCTCACTGTATGTTGTATTTGTGATTTCTCACACATGCCACTTGAAGTTCAATCATCACCCCCAAAGTGTGAACGCAAAGCCAAATCAAATATTATACATATTGAGGGAACAATGTGCTTTCAACAAACACAATAATATCAATGTGTAAAACAAGTCACATGAGGAATGAACCTTTCAAATGAGGCGTTGCACCAAGCACAAATTCTACATGTAGGCGATGTGGAGTATATTTCTATTTTCACAGCAGATGTAGTTTGTTAAACCTCATCACAAATTATTGGCCTCATCTCTGTCTTCCTCCATTTCCTCCCTGTCAGGCCTTATCTGGGTTAGCATCCATCTTATTTGACCTTGAGCAGACCTATAAGGCTATATGCGGCTGCGAGTGCATTTTCATCCTCCTTTGAATGATAGACGCCTTAATTTCAATTTCAGAATCGTCATGTTTAACCCAGAGTGGAGCTACAGGTTTTATTTCTTAGATAAAGACATTGCCACCCATCCCTATAGGTCACTCTCTTATTTATATTGCTAATTATTTGGATTTTTCTCTTGACAGCTTGTCTGTTAAATCGTTGTTAGGTTATTTAGTCAGTAAGATTTTTATATTGGTGCTTGGACGCGTTTTTTTTATAAAAGTAATCCACAAAACTCACATGGTTTTATTGCTGTTCCCTTGGTAACAAGCAAACCCTTGCCCTTTTAGCCTACTGGCATTCGTGTGGATCGTACCACTCTGCGGTCATAGGGGGGGGGGATTGCTTGGAAAGACAACTTTTAGAATGACCATGCTATTCTGAAATAATGCGATTCAAAGCTTCGCAGTGCAGGAAAGATTTTTTTTTATATCCCAGCTTATCTTGTGGCATCTTTAAAAGATGTGATTTAATTTCATACATTTTCTTCGGTTTCTCTCAGCGCAGCCTGCGACTCCCCTCCATCACGCTAAACTGGTGATCGTACAGTAAGCTGTCAAAAGCTTGTTGCTTAAATCTGTGCAGAGCGACAAAGTACGGAAGAAACGAGGTCGGACTCGCCGTGGAAATAACCAGCTTGACTTCTACGAACGGGACGCGACTCGAATTGTTCGTCTGAAGCGACATTTCGGGAACACTTGACATCTATTTTTTTTCCCCTCCCGTCAGTTCGGTTGCCGTGTCGTGTGTCCTGGCTGGCGCGTGAGAGTCGTCTCCTGTGGGAAGCGCTTCATCGTGATGATGAGGTAAGCTGCGGCTCTCGCTAGCATAGCCGCTATAGCCCGCCGAGCTAATAAACCTCAGTTTTAATGTTTGCTGCACTGTTAGCCGGTGACAGTGCTGTACGTAGCTCCCTGGCTAAGTATGAGGGATTAGCATGCTGGAAAAAACCACCGATAAGGTTGAAAAAGGGACACTAAATACCATTCTATCCTCGGGAAGTATCAAACTGTGCCGATAAGATCGGCCGATGTAACAGTGTCACGTCGTAAAACGATTAAATAACACGGCGCGTCAACTTTAAGCATATTTGTAAGCACGCAAGTCGTGTTCAGGTTTGTTTATTACGTCTGTACAACATGTACAATGCGTGTCTGGTCATCTATCATGAATACTAAAGTATGTCATCCATTATACTGACGCTAAAGCAACATTTGTTTATCACCACAACACTGACCTCCACCGAAGGTAATGGCAGGGCCTCTTGCCAATGTTATTGAATTTGAAGCAACCCTCTACAAACATGATTAAACAATCACTTCGATAAAAATAAGGAAATACACTGATTTTGAATCACACTCCAGGTACCCACTAGACATTTTACGGGGTGGATTTGTAATAATACATGTTTTAAACGTTGAATTCAATGTTTATTTTCCTGCAGAGATTGGGGAACAGACACAATTCCATTAGAAGGTTTTATGTGGCTAATTCAAAATTGTTGAAGTAAAAAAGTGGAGCTTACATTGACATCTCATAGTGATGCCTGACATTTCTAATAACAAACTGTAAAGCATGTTTGGGACATATGCTTCACTATCATGGGTCAGATAAACACTTTCTGCAGTCCGGCTGTGATATTTCTCCAGTCTTATAATTGCAGTGGTGAATCCTTGAGACATGGATCAAGTGTTGACTTCCACCCTCTCAAACTAATCTAATTTTATTATGAGATAAAGAGTCAGCAGGAAGCTTTCACAGTGTTCATCAACTTCTGGACTCCGATTGGTCCATTCCTGACTGGGAGGATCTTCCCAGAGTTGAGCACCCAGACAGGAAGGGGGTGGCTGGAAAGGTTTTAGTCAGAGCTGGGCAGATAGGAAGGCTGTTTTTACACTTACACAGAGAAAATGCAAGATTAGAGGATCCATGGGACAGAAAGAGAGGTAAGAGCTGCCTTTGTTACTGCCATAACCTTAACAGGTTCAGAACTTGTGTTCCTGGCCTCGATTTCAGGCCACATTACAGAAGTTCTTTAGTGCCGCATGAAGGGAGAGAGGTAGGTTTTCTTGCTCCGTTTCCTGACTTGCGCCTGAAGGAATGTGCTACACTGTGCTGTGAGATACCACAGGCTGGAAGAGAATAACATGGAGGGGGGAAAAAGGCAGCAGTCTGTTTTAAATGTGTGCCGTTTGAGTCTTGTACTCGTGGAACATGTTACTCACTCTCTATGGAGAAACTTTCCAGCTCTTGTACAGATTTATTCAGCACACAAGCACCACCTTTTCTGTCGGCTCAGCAACTTCCTGTGTAGCAGCAGATCTATTATACAGGTCTCACTGTCCCGAATGCATTGTGTTCTTTATGTTCTCTGGTTGGTCTGCATATCTGTCTGCAGCCCGATCATATCAACTGTCCTATAAACTAACCCAGAGTAGCGAGGTGTTTTACAATAGATTACCGTGGAAATGGAAATGTTGATCATAGTTATCACAGTAACTGCTGTGAGAAAGTTGGAAAAACAAACTTTGTTATCTTAATCTACACTTTTGGGTCCATGAACTGGGACAAGGAAATGTCTGTTTATGTAGCACGACAGTGACTCTCTATGTGCCATGTTCATTCGGAAATATAACCCAAACTAGTTGTTTTTATCATGTTCATGCAGCTGGGAACTTGAATTGTTACCATTTGAGTAGGTCCCAATTCCCAGTTTACAACATTTGCATGACAGCGCTGCTTTATTGCGGCTGTCAGAGTCACATTTGCTGTACTGCCATTACTTTGTTTTCTGCTGTTATCAAATCTGAATATTCTTATAACTGCTTCTATAAAGCTTCATAATGAAAAACACTGAAGTGGAATGAAGAAGGAGTTTAATCTATCCCTGTGAGCATGAGCAAAATTAGATGAAAACAACTACATATATTGTGTGCAGAGCGAGCACCGTGGGTAACTCCAATTTTGATTGCATTCAAATTAATTTTTCCCAGTGTGAAGTGGGGACTGAATGCACCATTATTTTACAGCCATCATCAGAATCTGTCAATGTAATATTTAGTGTTTAAATTCTTTGTGGAGCACCACTTACAACTTTACAAGGTCATTTAATTAAGATATCAACAATGAAGCGCACACTTTTCTGCACGAATTGGTCAAAATAGAGTGGAAGCACGATAAGCACGGTACATGAAGTCTTTTCCCCTGATTATTCTGATTCATTTAATCTGTGAGCGAGATTCTCACTGTATGGTCCATACTTGGATCCATCAAATAATACTTGGTGACATCTGCTACTTCAGTCTTAATCATATTTTATTGACAGGAGAGTCTCATGGCTCTGGGTGTTTATTGAATCTCTTGAAGTGAAAATAATTAAAAACAAAAATGAATCACTGTCCAAATTCAGAAATGGTTTAAAGATGTGGTGGTGTGTGGTGGTGTATTCCTGTTCCTGTGTTGGTTTTTCTACAGGTGCTCTAGCTTTGTCCCACACTTCTGAGACATGCATGCTACATTAATTGGCGAGTCTCGTTTTCTGACTTGTGTGATTAATTGTCTGTTTCTCGCTGTTATCTGAAGACGCAATAACAATGCTTCTCATTTTCCTGCTCTAAAGATACGAGCAGGCTTATATGTATTTCTGCACCACCCTGGTACTCCTTCACCATCAATTGATCCTCCTTGCCGTCTTAAACTGCTTACAATTTAATTGATAATACTGTAAAAGTGAAAAAAGCAGCAGATCCTTCAGTTTGAGTTTGAAACTAAGCGCTGATGAAGAGCATAATGGAATATTTCTCTCTTTACATTGAGCTGCAAGGTTTGATATTCTGTGACACGATGCTCTCAGCACTGTAGCGACTATTGTTTTTTTATGTGTGTAATAATATACAATACCAGACAGGAGTGGATTGCTGTAGCTTCATTATGGCAGCTCTCTCCTGGGAATCTCTCCCGATGGAAGATAACTAACAATAAAAGATCACAGGCCATGTTTGTTTTGCCTAATCTCTAATGTGAACAGTTAAACATTAGAGAATTGATGGACTCGTTTGTATTTTTTCCCACATCTAATTAACAGGAAAGCAACAACACCAGGAGATGTTGTGAAAATTATAGTCATTATACACATTATATGCATGTCGGTACACGTGGAGAAAACAAGTGTGGTCCCATGTTGGTTTATGAAAAGATTAAAGTTGGAATAAATAGGAAAACTGTCAAATAATAAAATGAATGTAAAGTTTTATGGGATACCGTTTTAGTTACATTCTTTGGGATGTTTTTCTTTCTCCTTTCAGATTACCCACAGAAAGTGCCTTTGAGAAGATCTCCCCGACCTGAAGTTGGACTGTGGTTGGCCGACGCCTGTTTTAGGGTCACACTGAAACAGCTACAAGTACACCTCCGCTGCCACCAGATCAATCTCATAACCTCAGCACCAAAGGGAATGCTAGATTTGAGCCATATGAAAAAGATGGAGAATACTCGCCAAATAATTCTCGACTAACGTGACAAATTTATGTTAAGATTCTTTCGTCTGGTTGATCTTTACGGTCACAGTCCTTTTTGAAATACATTAAAAGCAGCAACAGGAAAAAAAAACGCTCCTGCAAAGTGTTTAGTTGACCAGACTATTCAGTGCCAACTAAGTGAGGAGTCGTCCATCCGTTGTAAAAGAAAAAACAACCATATCTACAGCGTTCGATTATCCTACTGGTTTTGGTGTTTAAGTCTCTAGACGATAAGAGTGACTTTTCTTATCTATTGTATGATAAAACCCTTTGGATATGGCACTGAATATGTCCTCAGTAAGAGACACAAAATGGCTGACGCTGGAAGTCTGCCGACAGTTTCAGAGAGGAAACTGTTCACGTAGTGATGAGGAATGCAAATTTGCCCATCCACCCAAGAGCTGCCAAGTCGAGAATGGGAGAGTCATTGCCTGCTTTGACTCGCTGAAGGTAAGAGATATCGGTGCTTCACAAAACACGGGAAAATGTTGTTGTTTGAAGAGTTATGAAGCTAAAAAGACTGAATACCTTGATTTCATGTGAGCATTGTGGAGAAATAAATGCAGTTTTAGACAACTTTTATGGACAATTTTGGATAACGTTTTTATTTTAGAATTAAAATATTGCACAAATTAAGAATGAAGTTAATTGTAACTCGCAATCGTCACTGCCCAATTAAAAATCTTTAATCAGCCGGGTGTTCTTATTATAATAAACTAACTCGGTGTGCTTCAGTTTGAGACATCACAGGCATTACCACATTCATTCCAAAAATAGAGGTACACCCCTTCCAAATGTTGCTCTCACCACTTATCTAATGTACACGATGAAAATATCTGGCAGCTAGTTGGCTTAGGGCCAGTTTGTTCTTCCTCTTGGTTAGTTGCCCTATGTAAGGTCCGGGTTGCTTTAATCCACTCTCACGCTTTCACGATCACACCATAATGCAGCTTTGCCCCCCCCAGATTATTCTCATGTTGCGTCGCCTTCTTATCTGCTCACTGTAGTTTTATACCCGGCCAGTGTGAGTCCCAGTGATCAGGAGGCTGACTGGATTACCACGGAGTAGTCTCCCATCTACAATCCACAGTTACTGCCGTTTAATCCATTTAAATCAAGTTCCATTGTACTGCCATTCAACTTTGACTTATTGGCTTCTTTCAAGTCAACTAATTGTGACGTAAACAAATATCTCTGAAGTCTTTTAATTGCTGCTCTGCAGAGTGTGTACAGTTCACAGGGAGTTTGATCTTCTGCAGAGGTCAAGAACTATTTGTGCTGTTATTACTGTAACAAAGCAGACTTTTCAGGTATTTTGACTTTTTATCTGATGACGTTTTTTATTTTTACTCCCTGTGTTTGAACAATTATTTGTACTTTTTCTCTGGCTTGTTGTTGCGTCTACCTCCGTGGCTGACGATGTAGAGTTACAGTGGACGGATCACAGCAGCCGTCAGTGACAGCGACATTTACTAATACTGAAGCTGCAGAAGTTGACACATTTAAGAGTGATCAGGTTGAATCAATGATGGTTGAATGCCAAGGTAAAGAAATAAGTTCAAATTGGAAATGACAGTGTTTTATGCAAAGTTTGGCTGAGTTATTTACCGGTTTTTAGTTTCTGACTCAAAGTCCATGTTGCAAGTTGAATCATGTGCAGCTAATGATTGAATGACAGGCACAGTTGTGTTTGTGCACATGACCACCAGCGAAAACCGGTTCAAGGTGGCTTATAAACGCATTGTACATGATTAAAGTTCAAAATGAATTTTAAATACATATAACAACCTGTTAAAATGTTACTTTAGTGAATGGTTTGAATCTGTATTTTTTTTTTTTACCAAAATCAAAATCTGCACTTAAGTTAAGCTCGTGAGTACTTTCGGCCCCCAGTGTAAGGTGCATAAGCATAGACATACCGGTACACTAGACAAGACAGACAAACATAACAAAACACTATAATTGTGCGAGGGGCAGTTGTATTTGTCACCAATAAAATAAGTAAGAGACAAGAACAGACATGACATCATAAACAGAATTGGATTGGAGGAACAAGCAGGGCTACCAATGCAAACGGACTGGAGCCAAACCTCCTTTAATAAAGACTGAGAGGTATTGTATTCACCACAGACGTGAAAACCATTCAATCAATATTTGCCTGTCCATGGTTGCTTAAGAACAGTCAACATGAAGAAACAGTATCATGTTGCTTGTTTGAGCCCAACTTATAAAATGTACTGAATTTATTGAACTTCTTCGAGTTAAACCATAAAGCTGGCCATGTTACAGTTTCAGATTTGTAAATAATGATGATATTATTTCACTATATTATTTAGATCTTTCATATTCACTTGTAGCTCAGTAAAATGAATAGAGTTTGAGTAGAACATGATC
The DNA here is from genome assembly GCF_963383615.2 of Lipophrys pholis. Lineage (NCBI taxonomy): Eukaryota > Metazoa > Chordata > Actinopteri > Blenniiformes > Blenniidae > Lipophrys > Lipophrys pholis. The sequence continues at coordinate 11,563,812 of NC_137632.1, forward strand.
AAATTGTTGGCTTTTAATGTTCTTCGGGGGGGAAATTAGACATTTTATTTGTCAAGACATGTCTTGTTTTTTTTTTATTTATTTATTTTATTAACTTTGTCCTAAACCGCATGTCTGATGTAAGAATGACTCATCTGTTGTTTCAGGATGTCACAGCTCTTTTATACCAATAATGTCTATTGCAGGCATAAAGATCTTGTTCAGCTTTAAATCAGTGCCTTTACTCTTAACTTGAGGCTTATTCTTTTCAGACTTTTAGTAAAAATCTAGCTTTGTAAATAGTGTTTAATCCCCCCCCCCCCACACACACACACACACACACACACACACACACACACACACACACACACACACACACACACACACACACACACACACACACCTATTTTTAACTGCTGATTTGTTCACTCATTGTTTTGCCATGTGACCTGCTGAATTTAAGCTCGTGACCAAAACACTACCCCATTCACCTCTTCCTCTTAAAAGAAGGAACTTTATTACATTGGGTGGCGTGCACACACGTCATTTTGTGTTGAGACGAGTGTCCTGTGACTCGGTGCACAGCTCTACCTTCAGTCGTGTGCTGCTGCTTCTGGGTTTTCTCTTAAGTCATAACTAAAGCTCTGGAAAAGTGAGTGTACCTTACAACACCACTTCCTTAATGGTTTTGCGCCTGAGGAGCCAGGATTGCTACTGAAATGTATTACCACAGTTGCGCGACTCTTTGAAGGGGGGCAAACAATGATTTGCAAGAGTGAGAGGTGAATGACAATCACAGAATTCCCAGAAAGTAAATCTCTTTCTTGCCTCACACGGGGCAACAATCATGTAGGGATTTCTTACCACACATGGGTCACAGATGATGTTTGGGTTCGGGGCAGTTTGGCTATCAATAATGATTACTAATGATCAAATATAGTTATTAATTATTTGATTAAAACTGGACTCTGATATCCATCAGATATCTCCGGGGCAATAACTAATCAGTGCCTGGCTGAGAGGGGAGGCGCTTGAGAGGGGAGGCGGGGAGGATTTGATGCACGGGGGCTGCAGTGTTTCTCTGTGGTCTGGAGAGATCCCAACACGGGGGAGGAATACAAATACAGTGAAATTGATTAACTTGAATGGAGGTTTTGATTTTTTTAGAGCTAGAAAGCTAATTTGTAATTTGGCAAATGCAGATGTTCGGTTGGCTCATCAAAAGTGTCTGTGACGTCTATTCGATTAACAAACTCTTTCATTATTAAGCAGCAATCGTAAAGAGTGCGTTTGCCTTTCCAACTCCTCCAGTTACACTTATTCAGAACAAATTTACATCCACTTCTCCCTTCTTTTCATTTCCAGAAGTTGTTTTGATATTCCAGCTCCAAACTCGAGACCCTGAATAAAAAGCGTTCCAGGGTGTTTTCACAAGTGGTTTGTTTGCCCTGTTCATATGAACCCTGGTGAAATTATTGAGGTAGTGCGGCGCAAATCGGTGCAAATCAAACAAGCAGACTAACTATAATTGAAAATCTTCAACACTTCAATTGAAAAGGAGGTCTCCAGTGTTTTTGCAAACGTACTCTGATTTCATCAAACTGGATGTTGGAATTCCAAACACTGTTTTGATGCAAATTCCACCACAACAGTCCGACGTGTGTTGTGCTGCGGGGCAGTGCAAAGCATTGTTGTTAAAGTTATATATTAGAATATATCCCACAACGGATCTCAACCATGTTTTTGTTGACATGCTTTGGTCCAAAAGTAAAAACACTAGTTTTATTATTTGTAAACTCTATCGAAAAGAGGAAACTGCACCATAAAAGTGAATGCTGACTTTTATTTTTATTATTATTTTTTTCCCTCTCTAGTCTTTATGTTAGATAAAGCTGATACTTGTATCGTTTGCAACAATATTTTACAGTCACGAGTAGTATAGGAAGTAGTTTTCTTTTAGAGGAACCTCACATAGAAAAGTAAGGGACTTTTTGCTGATGAATTCTTTTTCATTATCACAGAGCATCTTGGTGACGCACTTCATACTATAAAGCTTGGTTATTTCCAATTTTTTGATTTGTGGTTGTTGAGTTGTGCTCGTTATAAATGATCAAATGTTCTCTCTTCATGCCAAATGGCTTTTCTTTGGTGTTGACTCTTCTTTGGTGAATTGGCAATTTAAAATGTATTTATTGACCAAAAAGGAGCCTCAGTAGTGTTGTGGATGAGCCCTGCACAGTCACAAACGCCTTGCACTATTTCTCTTGGTGGTCACGAGCCTGCTCACACACCGCAGTGGGATTGCCTCCCATTTCTTAACTCGCATTGACATAAGTCAGACAAAGGGGCGGTGGTAACTCTGGCATAGACAGCGTGTCCAAATTATGTTTAACTTGGGCCTGCTGTTCATGTATTCGTATATTCATATAGGTCGACATGAAAGCCTGAGTGCTAGTGAAGTGCAGGAAAAAAGACCTCTATGTTGGGATTGCGTCAATCTGTAGCTTTTATAGCGAACATTAAACGGACCCTTTTGTTCACAAATTAAACGACTTTGCTAAAATCAATTTCTGGACAGAAAGAAATTCTGTAATTGGTCAAAGGATTGTCCCTTTCTGTTTACATCTCCTCGTGCTTTTTTTTTCTTTCTTTTTTTTCACTATTTCCTGAATGCAGGGAAGATGCTCAAGAGAAAACTGCAAATACCTTCATCCGCCGTCCCACTTAAAAACGCAGTTGGAGATAAATGGGCGCAACAATCTGATCCAGCAGAAGACGGCAGCAGCTGTCCTCGCTCAGCAGATGCAGCTCATGATCCCCGGACATGGCCTGCAGCCCATGGTGAGCAACGCATGGTGATGCACGAGGACCTTCTGCTTGGTCGCATGATGTGTTTTTTTTTTTTTTTTTTAATTGTTTGGGGGTCTAACCTGTAATATGTGTCTTCCCCCCCCTCACAGCAAACGTTTCCTGTTACACAGGGACTTGGCACAAACACCGGTCTCGGTTACGGTTCGTACATGTCACCATTAAGCCACGGAATGAGCCTCATTCCCTCGGACATCTTCTCCGGTGCCCAGGTTCTTGTTCCCGGCAGTTCACCTGTTACAGTCCAGTGCTCCTCCTCCTCGTCCTCCTCCTCTTCCTCCTCCTCTCCCTCACAGAAGCTGCAGCGTACAGACAAACTAGAGGTATCCGTGCACGTCAAAGTGCGATTTAACATAAAAATGTTTTAATGCCTCTACATCTTTTACCTAATGTGGCTACAAGCTCAAAACTGAACTCCTCACACTCACAATATCTTTATGGTTGCTCCTCTCAGGTGTGTCGGGAGTTTCAGAGGGGAAACTGTGCAAGAGGGGAGACAGATTGTCGCTTTGCTCACCCCAGTGACAGCCCCATGATTGACACCTTGGATAACACTGTCACTGTTTGCATGGATTACATGAAGGGCCGCTGTTCCAGAGAGAAGTGCAAGTATTTTCACCCGCCTGCACACTTGCAGGCCAAAATCAAATCCAGTCAACAAGTGAATCAGACGGCCGTGGCGGCCCAGGCCACAGCTGCAGCCATGGTAAGACCCAGTCCGAGCAGTGCTTTCTGCTACAGTATACTGTCAGTTAATGTGGTGGTGTCATTGTGTTTGTAATGACGTCACTGAATGTGGAGCAATACATGGGTATTTCTATACTATCCTTTGTAATGATACAGATAGAATATGATACAAAGTATTTATGATTGATTAAAAGCACAAAAGCTGAAATTAGACATTAATTTGCCATTATTGTTATTTTAAAGGCAAAAGTGATTTCTTAGTCTATGAGTAATCATGGCCTCACTTTAGTTCCTATTCAGACCAAATCAAAACAGCTCAGCTCCATTGTAATACCACGTGACATTCAAATTGAACCTTTTTTCTGAACTTATTATTTGACGAGGCTTAAATTAGAGGCATATTTTCCTTAAGTTGAGGGATAACAGGTTTACAGTTTTACAATTTGTATTTTTTGTCCAAATGTACTCTTCTGTAATGCAGAGTAACATAGCAAATCTACTACAGATGTAATTTAATTTTAGCTACCTAAAAAATGCTTTACTTATTTTTTTCTATGCATATATTCGTAGCTTGTATTGAACAATTGAACCTAATTTCCCCTCAGTTACTTAATTTGTATTAAATTTCATGCATTGTTTTTGTCAATCAGTGAGTCAGTCCATCTATTATCTATATATATCACAGCATCTTGTCCAGTACAGACTCAGGTTGTATCTTAAACTGAAAAGCAGTACTGTTTCACTGCGCAGTACAAGTTGAGGAGAAGTTTGTGGTTACATCAAAACCTCCCGCAATATATGAGGCTCCACATTCTGTGCTTTATGACATTGGATGCATGGTTATTCCAGCTCTTGATTTGTGATATTGCTTTTGGCTAGAGCTCATAAAACCCCGCCATCTTTCATTGAACAATAAAAATTCTTAGTGCTTGCTGTGCATTACTGTAATGTCCCTTCCTAAAGCTATAAAATCAATGTATGTACTCCACATTATACTGTGTGCAGAGTTGCACCGAGTGCATTAGAGTCATGTCAAGTAGTATTATTGAAGAAATTAGGCTGCAATTCAAGTGTTTGCATAATTATACTTCAGATGTGTTGTGAAAACTTTTGATTAACTGTACATATTGACCTACTAATGGAGGAATCTTAGTTAGTTTGTCCTGTAATCAGTTATTTTGGTTATTTGTGCATGTATATTGTGTTTTATGTGGTATACAACATTCAGATTTTTTTGTTTTGTTTTCCCCTTCTCACCTATCCACAATGCTGTCCCCCATGATGCACCTCTGCTTGCTGTTACCTGTATGTTAATACGCTTGAATCCCATTGGCCCACTGCCATCATGTGCTCGCTGCCTGCTATTAAAAGACTCAGTCGACTGCCAAAGCAATGAAGCGACCCCTCGAGGCAACTGTAGACCTGGTATTTTCACCTTTTGCTTTGCATGTAGCTAATAATTGTACTGTAGTAACTTTTAATTTTTGTCATTGTGGTTTACAGCTTCTCCAAGTCTCACATAGTCCTCGTGTACACAGTCAGTCATCATCAGTATCTTTAAAATGCTTGAGTTGATGGATATTTAAACAATTTCAGTTAACTCATAATTCCAGTCATGTTTTGTTTTGTTTTTTCATTTCTTGCAGTGTTTGATTATTTTTTTTCTCCATAGTGTGACATCAAACACCTTTGCTCTGTAGTCATGTCTGCCATTTTTCAAATAAATACTAACACATAGCCTACTTTATTTCATGAGTGTGCAAACTGAAGCTACATGAAGAGACATTCTTGGAAGTTTCATATGTTTTCTTCTTTTTTTTTTACTTTTTAGGCCTTCCCTCACAGTATCCTGCAACCTGTACCAAAGAGACAAGCTCTTGAGAAGAGCAGCTGGGCCAACTCTCTCCTCAGCCCCAGTTTATTGCACTACCACCAGACTCTGGCCAACACACAACTGCAGCAGCAAACTGCAGCATTTTACCCCACAGGTGAGCCATAAAACATGGCCTGGATTCAGAGCCGGAGCAGGACTTTTATGCAAAGGCTCTTCTATTCCTTTATTCTCTACTCCATTTGAGATTTGGATACTATTATAAAACATTGAACTATACATAATTAACCCTTTTATTGAAAAATCAACTAAATTAAAACTAACAATGACAAGTTACTTAAAGTGTCACTGGAAGTTGAGATAGGTGCAGCTTGTGCAGGATTTCAAGAATGTATGAGAAATAGAAACAGGCTATCTTCTCACTTTTTATATTCTCCTTTTAACACTGTTGTGTTTGGCCCCTTTTACAGCCCGTTGTGTGATATGCTCTGTGCACATAAAACTAGTGCAAGTTTAAGTATGTCCGTTGTGAAAGATACATCGAAAGGTCATATTTTGTCTACTTTTTTGTAAATAAGATAATATATTTTTGGGCACAAGCATTTGGTGGCGTATCAATTGTGAGAAAAAAAGTTAGATTTAATTACGTCATTCTCGTCATCGTTTTATCAAACATAAAAGCCATTTATGTTCTTACTGACTTAAAGAAAGAAAGAAAATAATGAAATATTCTACAAAAACAAAGTAAAAATGTTTCCAAATATTTCAGTGAGCGCACAATAAAGAGTTTATGTTGCTTAAGTGAAGGCTCTTGTGGCAGTGGCAGTCATGGACAGGTCTAATAAATCAAGTTGAGGCTCTTAATCCTGTCCTTAAAGGGATCGACTGATGATATTGACAGTGGCTGCGTTTCATTATGTTTCTCCCCATGCAAAGCCCTGCCCTGTCGTTAGGACAGAAGTAGCTGTTAGGAACAATCAATTTAGTGAGTGAACCATGACAGAGAGAAGCAGAGGTTACGCCACAGTGAGTCTGAATAAGTGATGATGTCACCAAGCTAAGAGCTTTTTGATGAAGGGAAGAGGATTTCGAGTTAAGTTTTACTTCACTAGTTAAAACATGCTTTTTATTCATCAAAGAAATTATCAAAAAACATTCAGACTTGTGTTTAGTATATCTGCCTGCTGTGAAAGCATTTTGGCACGCCAGATTGTTCCGGACACTTTAAAATGTACTTTCCAGCTGATTTCTTTCATAACTTGTTATTCCGAAAACGTAGAGAAGAGCACAGACGCATCCTGAATATAAACCTTACTATGGAAGTTCTTTCCTCGGTTTAAATTCGACTTGATTCATCAGAAAGCTGTACTGTGGCTGTACGTGTTTACTTTTGTTGTGTTTGTTTACTCATGATCTGTTTAAATGGTCCACACCCATGTGAAGAACGCTGATATGTGAAGATAACGCCTGTCTTTCCATTTCCTAATCACACAGGTTCGGTCTTCTGCATGAGTCCTGCTAACAGCCTTGGTAGGTCCACATGTCATGTTTAAAAAAAAATGTTCTAACTTGTCTTATATCCAATAGCAGTCCGTTTCTCTGTTGAATATGATTGATGCTCCAGCATAGGATGACAGGAGTATGAGTCAGGTACAGGGACAAAAAAAAACAACATACTGAACTGAAGACAGTGGGTCACTTTGCTTTTGTCTGTAATAGATTTTTGGCGTTATGGCGTATCTGTGTGCTTTTCTAATCACTAAGCCTTGCGGACATATAACTGCTTGTAACAATATTAGAAATGCTCCAATTCACAGCACTGGAAATTTGGATTGAAATCTGTCAGTAGATTACCATCCGCCATTAGGAAGGATTAGGAAATTTGATCAGCATCCCCAAGAATTACCTCATTGCTTTTAATACGACTAAATGTTTTCCATTATTAAAACCGCTGATAAATATAAATATTTATAAATAAGCACTTTGATCATGTCCAATATGACATTACATGTCTTCTCTTGTGGGATGTCAAATCAAGACAGATTTCCTAATTTGATCTCTTATCAGCGCTCCTTTTATGTTCTCCCCTGCTGTCTCGCTTTGCTGTGTGATCACATGCCATCTGCTGGTCTAACCCAATGATGGCTTGCTGCTAAAGTCATTTTGTATTTGCTTGGCAAAAGAGAAGAGAGAGAAAAAAAAAAAAAAAGACATTGCTATGGTTACCATAATGCTCCACCTCCCTTTTCATTGCTTTCATGGTTCCCTTCCTGAAAAAGTCCCCATGATGTACAGTGCTACGCCTGCTACTGTCTCTGCAGCAACTACTCCCGCCACAAGTGTCCCCTACGCAGCAACAGCACCAACCAATCAGGTTTGCTCCTTTTTAAAGCTTTCTGTCATGAATCCTTGAGCTCTGAATAAGTGCCTCATCTTTGAATCAGGGGAAGTGCTTCGTCAGCTTAGCGGTGCCCTGCTTGCATTGCCGTCATTGAGCTTCACGTACCTGTAGAGCTTCTTTTTTCAGTAGAGCTCCTAGGCTGCATCTCATTCCTTTCCCTTTTAGGACAGGCAACAGAAAAGTTTTCCATAATCTGCAAATATTGATAATGCCTAAATTCTTTATTGCATGTTTTACGCTTTGTTCAATGTCAATATTTTATTTTTATTTGTTTTTTCTTACCGTAGGATCCCACCGCACGGTCATATAAATCTGTCAATATTATCTGTGTGTCACACTTTTATCTCTGAAGCTCCAAAAATATTTGATATGTTTTGATGAGTCATTATGAAATATTTGAATGTGACCCATTCTTTCACATAATTATCTGTTTCCTGTCATGAATCAATGCTTCATTCACTACATGTGGACATATCAGAGCAGTTTAAATCTTCATCTTTGTTCCTGTGCATCGTACAAATCTGTGACGCACTGCTTCAATATTAGCAGACAATCTGCTGTGAAGACACTTACAGGGAAAAGATCTCGGTTTTCATGGCCACGGCGATAAAACATATAGGCTGTGTCCTAGTTCAGGGGCTGCATCCTTCAAAGGTTGTGTTTAAAGGCTGATCGCGCCGGCCTCCTTCAGTGCAGCCCACAAATGTGTCCTGCGTTTCCAAGACAACCAAGGCTCTTACAGTTGTATCATCTGCAGCCCATCTGATCACGAGGTTCACAGCACTAAGTAAACAACAATTTGTTTCAGTCACACAACATTCCTGACTTACATATGCTCCTAACTCACCCACCAATCAGCACCGTGAACAAACACGAGGAGAGAAAACACTCTGTTATCGGTCAGTATTGACTTTCAACTCGGTGACATTACAAAACAAATTACAAATGACCTTAAATGTGTGAGATACCAGTCGTGCCGAGTGAAAGATCCAGAGCTCCTCTGGCCACAGTTCCAACAAATAGAGTCTGACAACGTGTCGCTGTTGTCCCTCAAGCCAACCACCTCGTTTTGCTCACTTCGACTCGCAGACGCCCCGGCTTTCAGAAGGCCGCGTCCTCCAAAGAATGCAGTCCCTGAGTTGAGACACGGCTATACTTCATGTTGTAACACGATTACTGCTTGATATGTCCCTGGAATATCACGGACATATCAACCTCCACCTCCTTGCTTGGCCTTTCTCAGTGTTTAAACTACATCACCTGACATTGTCTTTTGTGTGACATGTTATTTATTTTTTTTAAGAATTGTTGCCTTCTCCCAGCACTGTACCTTTATGTTCACATCGAGAAGAGGCAGTTTATACATTTATTCTTTTAATGGATCCCATATATCAAAAGCTTTGATTTTTGTTGTTGTTGTTTGAGTTCTTATTTTGGGGCGGGGGGGGGTCGCTATCGGATTCATTTTACAGTTGATCTCGATAAAAATCTGTGTCGTTCAAAACCTTTTGACGTTCATATGGGCTGTGTGAAAACCTCTCAGTGACTGTGTTTTGCCTTTGAAACAGATCATCCTCAAGTAACCAGCAAAGACAGAAGTCAGTGCCATGTTGCGGCTGCTGAAGGTCTCCATCAGCCTCTCTGTAAATATACTGTTAACGCCGCACGCAACGTACTACAAGCTGCATGCAGATAACATCTCTGAGCTCTCCAAAAAATAAAAATGTACACATTCAATTGACTTTTCATGACAAACTATATTCAGTAACAAGACTTGTAGGATTGTACATTGTTAGGTAGGTGTCACAGATGTATGTACACACCTTTAGACTTCTGCTAACATACATCCTCATTAATGTGGGTATAGGCTGGGTGAGAGGTGTCCTGATGTGTCACCAGGACATCCATGAAGATGAGACTGTAAATCAGAATTGTAGACTCATTAGTGGCACCTAAGTGATCGGGAAGTCAATAGAATTGTAACTATTTTCTAAATGTAAATATTTTAGGTGGAAAGAATTAGTCTGATCTGAAGTCACGTTGTACACTGTACACTGTACAAGTAAACGTCAGGTATGCAGGGGTCCTGTATTGGAGATTGTTACGATTTTATTTTCATTTAATTGAACTATATATATATTTTTTTTTTCCTTTTTGAATGTGTTATTTAAACTGAGATTTTTTTTGTTTTTCACATTAATGATTGTTGATCTAGTGCCAGATGTAATTATTTTAAACTGGTGAATAAGCACTTATTCTAACGTTAAGCTTGATGTTTCAAAGATGTAATTTGACAGCAGGTTTATGAACTCCCTTTAAATTGCTTCTTAAAAGTAGTGCATCTCTCTGTGCTGCTGCCAGAGAACTGGATCCGTGCTCCACCTCCTGGTGTGCCTTTGCATTGCATAAACAGGCTGTTTGCCAAGAGAAAATAATATGTAATCCGTTTAATTTATTACCTTGAGTCTAAATTGCCCTGTTTATAACCGAAAAAGACTTTTGATCATTAACCGATGACTATTGACTTGCTTATGAATCTGTAAGTACTTTTCACTTGTTTAACATTGATAGAGAAAACCAGATATCGCAAATAATGTTTATAACAAGAGTCTCCACAGCCATGAGAGTGAACTCGATAAGCGTGTTGAATTACTACTACTCCTATTCAAACCAAGGTATTTGTGATCCTTGTCAGGGTTGCTCGTGGAGTCTTGTGTGAACAGTTAGTCTTAATGTTACAGTCACCTGTCAGTACTGTATTATTTGAATGTTACAAGTGCCTAAAGAGCTGTGCATGCAACGACATCTACGCATATTTAGAAGGCTTTACGTGAAAATCACTCGAAACAAACTCTATACTTAAGTCACAGACGCTAGAAATAAATGTTTTGCAATGCCATGTCAGTGCATTAAGTATTTTAATTACATCTGTTCAGATTTAGCCCTAAGAAGAATTATCTCTGATGCTGAATATGTGTCCGTGTATATCCCCGGTTCCTTTTGTTTTCACTTTTGAGATGGTTGACTTAAAATACAACAAGGTAAAAAATATTTTTGGTAGTAGAAGGAAGTAAACATGTTGGTGAACTGTATAGTTGTGTATGGATGATGCCATATTATGCAATTACCTGTTTTTGAAACATACAGCAGACAGAGTGGACCTTGTGTGTTTCGTCAAGAGATTATCTCTTTTGTATGTGATTTCTTTGTTAATTCTTCTTTGTTTTTACATCCTTCTTTTAAGTTTTATTTCCTGATTTTACAAGTAGTGTGTACAAATATGAACTTTTCCTTCAGTGTTTTTAATGACTTGAGGAGCTCCTGCTTTTGTTCACTTTTTGTCGCTATCTATATTCCTTGTGAGATATTTTACACATTATTAACAGAATATGTGAGTATAATTACATATTTTGCTAGTTTGACATTACTAAGAACACTTTTAAACATATTCTTTAATATTTTGCAATGAATGTAATTTATTAAACTCACTTTAGCTCTGCTGGTGGTTCCTTAAAGGATGTTGGATCTGTTAGTTTATGAAAAGCCGTCTTGTGTCCAGAGATAGAATGTCAGAGAAAAGAGAAGCTTAAAGCATTTCATCATTTCCGCTGCCTTGTCACCTTCATGGGACAAAGAGCCTGCTCATGAAAAAGGCCATAAAGCTGCGTTTAACCTTCAAAAGTGCATCGTACAGGCCACGTAATCCCCCCCCAAAAAAGACATGCTCATAATGTCATAAGCATCATTACATCATTTGAAATGTTGCTGAAGCAATCTGAAGTTGCTGATTAAGAACTGTATTTTTGTAGATGATGGACACATTTGATGTCCCTCTTTGGAGTAACTGGACAGGCGGTCAGGAAACAAATCTGGGGTTCTCGCCCCAACCCACCCACCACCCACCACCCACCACCCACCCCACCACCCAGTTTGGTTTTATTGCCTTTTAAGCATTGAGAAGAAACGGTGAGGAGAAACCTGTCGAGGGTAAAACTCTTTGACAATTATATTAAAACAGATTTACTCCCAAATGTATTGTAACTATAATGCAGACAAATTCAAATTGGACACTATTATATTCCCAATAATATCCAGTCATGTGGGAAGACAAACGTTACGATTTAGTGTGAGGTGTATGGTTCAAGCCATCAGGGGGGGGGCGCTCATCCTCCCACATTTTAAAATACTCTGATCTAAGTGATGCTGTAGTTAAAATACTGCATACGCTTTCCACTTGCATGTCAATATCTCGCTGGGAAGTATCCAGTCTGCCGAGCCCAAAGCTCAGAAAGTCGGGACTGGATCGCTCAGCATTTGCATCAAAACTTCAGAAAACAAACGATTGCTTTAAAAGGTTAGATTGTCATTAGTTACATGATATTTATTGAAGATTAAAGGCATATTTCTGAATGGTTTTGTTAGTTTGGGGGGGAAAAAAGAGAGTTGAATGTCTTGAATACACCGGCACAGAGAGGTTGTTGGAGATTTTGATTCACCAATTTAAAAAAAAAAAAGAAAGAAAAAAGGAAAACATGGATTGTAAAGCATGTTTAGTCTGACTGACTGATGGAAATATTTCTCTGAAGCACTTTCTCAACAGTCAGATGACTGGGAAGACATGCTTTTGGTAAACTTTGCCTTATTTTTGGCCTGTTCCTAAGTTTGTGTTATTTCATTGAAGATGAATGCCATCTAAATAAATAATGTAAAATGTCACGGTTATGTTTATAAATTTCTGGGTTTAAGGTCAAAATCACATATTGTGGAAATCTCCAAGCATTATTACACTGTAAGGCTTGACATTGACCGGGATTACCATTGTAAATGGTTAGACTGCGGCCTCTGACAAAGTTATCAAGTTAGTTTCATTTTGGCCTGCATATAAAGTTTTTTTCCAAGTAAATTTTTGAAGAATATTTGTGAGAATATTTTGTGGCATAATTAAACATTTCAAGTGGGTAGTTTTGTTCATGTAAACTGAAAATTGTGTAAAATCTGATATTGCAAATAAATAAATAAATGTCATGAAATTGCCTTTCTGTGAGCTGTGTGTTTTTGTTTACTGTGTCCGCATGGTTTTTATAAGATGATAACATTTGGTAATTAAATCTCTTACACGATAATGTTGGTTACTGGTTCAAAAATGACATACTAGCTCAATGGACTGGTTATTATTCAACTGAACAGGAGTTTAGTGACATCTGCATTGCTTTCTTTCCTAGAGACAAAAAAACGGATTGCTTTTTGTTTACAACTACTCCATAAGTCTGGCATACTTTGTAGTCTACTATACTGAGGATGTCTATTAGATCCGAACATGACTTAGAATAAATACACTTAATTTTCAAATACCAGAATAGTCTTATTATTATCGTGTGTGTGTGTGTGTGTGTGTGTGTGTGTGTGTGTGTGTGTGTGTGTGTGTGTGTGTGTGTGTGTGTGTGTGTGTGTGGCGTCCACACACACACACACACTTTTTGGAAAGCGGCAACCAAATGCAGCGTTGCCATAGCAACAGCATCCGGCGCCTTCTTCCTCCTCCTGGATACACATCCTCGAGCCGCCGCTGTGATTGGCTGAGCTCCGTGTCGATGTCACCGGGACAATCGAATGACGGGAACTTCGCCGCATGAACGGAAAAGTCCTCGCTGAAGCTGACTGGCTGCCCCTGCTCGGCTCCCATTCAGACACAAGCGAGGGGAGGCGGCCATTGGTGCTGTCCGCGGATCCATCTGACGAGGGAGGATCCTTCTCTCTCTCTCTCTCTCTCTCTCTCCCTCTCTCCCTCACTCTCGCTCTCTTTTTTTTTTTTTTCTAACTTTGCCTCGGTACGGGAGCCGAGCGGGGACCGGCTGGTTACGCAGCGGCCGTGGGTCTCCACCCGAGAGTATGGCGGCTGGAATCGCTCCGGAGAGCGGTGGAGAAGCGGAGACATGCCAGAGATGGTGAAGAAGAAACAAAGAGACGCAACTTCTTGGACCGTGTCTCCACACAGTTTGCGCTCGCGCTGGCGTCCCGAGGTCGACTCCTGCCGGGAAAATCGCGCGTGCAGTTCATTTCAGAGCTAAGCCACTGTTTTTGTGTGTGTGTGTGTGTTTTTTTTCCCTCCAGCGTCCTCGATGGAGCAAGTTTGTTTTTTCTGCCCCCCTCTGATGCACAGAGAGCGGTGAGCCAAGCAGATGAACACCCGCACGCTGCACATCACCCGCGGATCCGCTCCTCCTCCTCCTCCCGGTGCTCGGTTGTGGACAGTCGGATGCTCCTCGAGCTGTCAGCGTCTGGCCTGCATGGGGGGATCTCTACAATGAAATCCATCTTGGGGCACCGAGGCTTTGTGCTCTGCCATAGCTGAGCAAGGCGGCGGCGGGGACTGTGTTTATTGACAAGCCGATCAAAATGGGACACGGGCGGTGAATGCGATTCGTGCGTGTTCGAGTTCGAGTCAATGACGCGCGGAGATTGAGCCCTTTTCGTCTTCGATTTAATCCGCGATGCGCGAGTATAAAGTGGTGGTCCTGGGCAGCGGCGGGGTCGGGAAATCCGCCCTCACCGTGCAGTTCGTCACTGGGACGTTCATTGAGAAGTACGACCCCACCATAGAGGATTTCTACCGCAAGGAGATCGAGGTGGACTCCTCGCCCTCGGTGCTGGAGATCCTGGACACCGCGGGTACCGAGCAGTTCGCCTCCATGCGGGACCTGTACATCAAAAACGGACAAGGATTCATATTGGTCTACAGCCTTGTCAACCAGCAAAGCTTCCAGGACATAAAGCCGATGAGAGATCAGATCATAAGAGTGAAAAGGTTGGTGAAATGATGCACAGGAGAAGCGTTAGATCCCTCTTGTTTGTCTTGTTGTTGGTTATTTACCACACATTGCAAGGTGGCCTGATGGGCCCTGTTCCTTTCAGGATGGGCCTATAGGCCTGAGCTGTGAATGGAGATGCTGGTGCATCTCCAGGGCAGCCACATCAACACATGCCGGCTCTGTTTTGGTGTGTCACACTTCTTGCAGGCCTGGCAGGCACAAGTCTTCACCCTGCGGGTCCAAGTTAATATCATGTGAAATCCTTCCACACTTTGCAACTGTTATACTTTAGACAAGACAACAGCGCGGGTCCATTCTGTCCATCAGCCTGTCTTCCTGTCATACTGAACTACATACTGGATGTGGTCCACTGTGCCGGGAATACCGAGGATTCAGAGTAACTCAGGTTCTGCAGAGAGCATAGTGGTGGTGGGGGGTGGGGTGGGGGCTGGGGGGGGGGGGGGATTTTATTTTTTAATTAAAAAGCTGCACAAGCTCTTTAGGAAGCGCAGCACAATTGAAAGTGTGAGATTGTCGGATGTCTCGCCGCCGCTACACTGATGATCCAGATATGAGGTCATGAGCTGCTTATCGATACAAGAGAGGGGTTAGCTGAGGCAGCGTGCGGCTGCTCTCATATTATTTGAGTTCCTTCAGCTGGAGGCCACAAGTAACTGTAGCTTACTATACGTTCAAAACGCCAGCACAGCATTAATGTGTAAAAAAAAAAAAAAACCTCCAAGAACTTCCATCCTTCAATCCTGTTTGATGCTGCTGCCACTGCTTAGATAAGCACTGGTGACTGTCCCACATTTGTTGGCTCAGTTGTGGTTGAGTGTGCGGCCGGCCTCTGTGACTCCATCAGTCACCGAAGGTGTCTGCGGTAATGTACAGTCAGTTTAGGGCCCGCTATAGGCACCAGACAGAGAAACTAGATTGATCAACGTGGATTAGTCGGATCATGCTGTTTATTCATATAGAAAATGACTTGAGATAATGTACAACATAAGACCGCGGCAGCTGTGTCATCTTTAGGCGCCTCAATCTTTTTAAGTGACTGTGCCGATTTCTGCCCCTCTCCGCTCTCGAAATAAGAAATGGCATGAGTGCGAACGTGTTTGTGTTTGTGTTTGGCTGCCTTTAGTTTTTGCCACTTTCTCCGGGATTTCGACTTTTTTTTGCAAACGCCCCCTCTGAACAACCCTATTAATGCACGACTCCAGATGAAAGAATGAGGCCAACATGTTTTCCCCCACACGAGCTACGAATGGGGAAGAGGTATGTTACAGTGCGTGCTGTGTGGGCGCATGTTTCCCTGTAAGTGTGTGCACGTGTGCTCGCTCGCACAGCAGACGCAGCCCGGCTGTTAATGCGATTTCACAACTAACACTGTTGTCTGATATCACGGCCCAATTTATTTTCTGGAGCCGAAGACGTCACACTTCACTTCGTCCATGTGCTTCATGTGGACTTTTATCAAACTTAAGTCGGAGCGAGAAACGGAGGATTCCCTGGAAACATGCAGGTCATGGATAGTCTCTAATACACTTATCGAGCCGCTTGCAGTCCTTCTTTAACATACTTTGTTTTGGATGGTAAAGCACATATCTTCTTTCTCCACCTTTTTCACCCCCCCAAAGAAAATTGACATTTCAAGCACATACCATCTTTCTACTCACGACAACACCGTCTGTTGTAACAAAAAGACATCAAATTGAATGTTTGCTCAACATCTGAGTGGGAGCGCATTCCCCTGCAGTGTGTTTACTGACTTTTAGAATATGCAGACAGGATTATATTGAAAGCTTCTGTTCACTGCACTTGTGAAAAGGGGTGACTGCTCGTTTCTGAAACAGTGTGACTCTGAATCCCTGCAAGGAGTGGTGACGAGAACGCTTACAGACGGCAGTCCATAATAACCACCACTCTTCTCTCTGTAGCCATTTGGCAGGCAAATTGTCAACGGCCGACAAAAACATGAGGGGAGCTCCTGTCGTTCAAAAAGACAGACTTTCTTCATCCTAGACAGGAATGTTCATCTGTGTTTCACTTTCTGCATCCATCAAAGATTCCCCTTATTCAACAGAGATGGGGGCTCGTTTGTTAAACCGTAGAAAAACTTTAAATCAGTCAGTCAGTACAGAATGTAGTGGGGGGTTAAAATTTGAGTCCCTCAAGAAAAAAATTGAAAATCATTACTCTAGATGTATTGATTTGCTATTTTATCACTCACAGTATTGGTTTATGCAGATTTCAAAGCAAGTTGTTCATGTTTCTGTAGAAACGTTGGGTTGATTTACTGAATATGGAAAGGTGGTCCTGTTTGGGTCGCCCTCAGCAATATATAAAGAGATGCAAATACACGCTTAAAAAAAAATAAAAATGGTGTCACTTTGTCTCACTGATGTACAACCTGCTCCGGGGTTGAGGGCTCCTGGTCCCACAGGGCCACGATCCTGCAGAGCGTCAGTGTGCTCCTGCAATGAATGGCTTGTTATCAGCGCCTCTCGCAGCTTCATCATGACACGTTCATTAACTTCAGGTATATTGGAGGAGGAAGATATTGAAAACATGCGGGACCAGGAGTGCCTGCGTCGGCTGGAACGCAACAACAGAGGAAGGAAGGAAGGAAGGAAGGAAGGAAGGAAGGAAGGCAAACCATTGCAGATAATCATGTATCTTAAATGAAATAAAGTTTATTGAGACAATAAATGCATCCAGCATTTTAGTTCAGACTTTGAGGGCGCGCAGTGTGTCTCTAAACAGAAACTTCCTGGTTTCACTCAGTAAAGACTGCTGTGTGTCTATGTCAGCGCTCATTCCTGATATGATGTTCAATCAAGACATTTGGTCTTTTTATGCACTTAAGAATGGTTTTGCACTGTGAGAGTCCCTCCTGTTGCTGATGTATTCAAATAAACCTTCAGGCCATCGCACAATGATGTGGAAAGCCACATACAGCAGTATACACAGCATGGCTTTTTGATTTCAAACGACTCAGCGCTGGTAATTGTTTGTGATATTCTGTGTCGAAATTCAGATCACAACCTGAAAAGTGATTTTTTTTTTTGTTTCCGCTCTAAGTAGCCCGATCTTCTCTGTGTTTTGCCATTGTGCCACTCCTTGCTGCCAAAATACAGATGACCCATCACCACCGTACCGGCACCCGTTCAGGTCAGAGGCGCTGCTGTGCGTCGCTCTCACTCTGAACCCTGTCATCATCTATCAGTGGCCGCTGATAGAGCAGAGACAGGCTTCAGCACTGAGGCCAGAGGTGCACATGATTAAGCTCTGCTCTGCTTGTGTCCGCCGGGACCTCACTTCAGCTACCGATAACCATGTGTCAGGGATAGGCTGTTGTGACTGATGCCTTAACACAATATTGAAATAGAAGCAGGGTCAGAGAGCGAGAGCGAGGTGAAATCGGGTTTTGTAATAGACCTTGAGTTATCGCTGGTGTCTTCGCCACATATCTCCACATTATAATTGTTGGTTATTTAAACCCTTGCTCACTAGTGTTTTGAGTTTACATTTATGATTGACACCACTTCAGGCTTTGGCTGCTCTGAGGTTGTCAAAGTTACATTTGCACATGTCAAAGAAAGCCGTAGTAAGAACCGTTCTAGGATCGCGCTCCAACCCGGGTAACAACCAAATGCTTTTACATTCCTTCAGGCTCCATTCACACCACAACATTTTAAGTGAAAACTTGTCGATTTTGCGTTTTCGTTTCAGAAAAGTTTTGCATGCTTAAGCCATGAGTTTAGCGCTGTTGGTTGTTCATCGGACAGACGATGAAGGTGGATTAATAAGACAGGTGACTCTCCACTATAGAACTTCCAAGGCCCAGGAGAATCTGGACTGGGAGTCATGACGCTCTGGAGGCAAAGCTTGTTGTTTATTTTCATCTGATCTTATATGTGCAGAAGAACGACGGTATTCACTACAGTCGTGGCGCAGTGGCGTTTTGAAAAAGTTGCATTTTCCTCCGTCTGCACAGAGTTGGAGCATTTTCGAAAAGTTCGCCCTTGGGAGCCGCTTTTCAAAACGTTTTCAGTTGAAAATATTCTTGAGTAAACGGGGCCTGAGTATGTTGGTGAGAGTGGGCTTGTCCACCAGTGTTGGAAATGGAAGAAGATGTGTGCAGCCTTTTGTTGAAGTGTTTGGGGGGGGGGTTTAAAGCTCAAGAGCCGCTGCCTCCCCTAAATTCAACATTGTGCTCAGTTATTATTTCACGACCTGTTCATGTGCCAGTTTGACAAAAGGCTCAAGGTCAGCAGATGGAAAGCAGCAGCCTCACGGCTCAACCAGATTTTCTTTTTCGTTCATTGTGAAACCTGCACTGTAAAAGGTCAGCAATGATGACTTAATAGTTGACTTGGCTCTGGAAATTATGCCACAAAAACCTGCGGTGCTGCAATGTTCAGACGCCCTCTGAAATGTTGTGGAAAAAAGTGATGCGTGTTCTGAGTGTCAGATCGTCAAGAGTCGAACGAGTCAAACCAAATGCCAAATACAAGGAATGTAATTAGTGACAGAAATACACATCAGCTTGCCCTAGCAAGCAAGCAGCAGGCATTTTCATCTATTCCAGGATGGCTCAAGGGACAGAAATGTCAGTCAACTGATTGATCGAAATACCACTTTGGTCCGGACTGAAATATCTCAGCGGATATTGGATGGGATTGTGCCAAGAATTGATGCAGACTCCTCAGAGTTTAAAGAAAATACATTACACTGATGAAGAGTTTTCTTTCTGTCGCACCAACAGGAGGTTGAGGGAACACTGCCAGCTAATTTAGCAGGCCAACTCTCGGGATAACTTTTAATTGCTTTTGCGATTCATTTAATTGTCACCAAACATATTGCTGTGGTCAAACTTGTCCATTTTGATTAGTTATTGAGTCTTTGTGTCGCACTTCCTTCAGTGTCATTATCATTTTTGTGTTCATTCCTATAAGCTTGCTTACCTGCTGAATTAAGACGATCGCATATGCTTACATCATGATCACCCTCTCAAATTAGTATTAATAAGATCGCTCTCGTAAAATTTAATTGGTCAGTCATTTTGGGAAGGCCTCTTTGAAAAGCACAGAGGATTACACGGATGCACAATACAAACGATTGGTAGTTACCAAGCTCAGCAAACTCGGCAGCAAGAATAAACATCTGGGAAGTCGATTTATCGTCTCACAGCACAACATTGAACCGTCCCTGGCAAACATAAAAGGCTGATTTGATAAAGAATGTAAACATCTTGGTGCTCTCAGCTGCCACAGAGGCGCCCGCACAGCAGGAGCTGAACTTCCAGGCCAGAGGGCTGCAAGGCAGCTCCGCACTGCGCTGCCTGGATACATTACAGGATATAGTGGGAACGTTAAAGACGCCCACACGGTCCCTCCACCCTGAGAAGAAACTGAAAGGCACCGGGGGAGCCTTGATATTTCCGAAGCGATAAACACGTTGTACTTTATGCACAGTCTCACGCGTCTTGACGCTGACACAGTTTTTTGAGTGAGGCGAGAGCGAGGAAACGTTTGCGATGTCGAGCTGTACACCAGCTCTAATATCATGACCGCCTGCCTAATACGAGGTAAGTGACGTTTGCTACCTGTCGAGGCATGACTCCACAAGATCCCTGAAGGTGCGCAGTGGTTTTCACTTCAAGATGTTATCAACAGAACATTTTCAAAGTGAAGCCTCTATTACTTCATGTGTATGTCACTGACACTTACCACATTGACAAATTCTAATAATCTAAGCTTTTTGGGCAATGTGTTCCCAAATCAATCAACCTATCTTGTTTGAATAGTGAAATGTGAACAAGAATTAACTGATAGATTTTTGTTGGTGTGTAGAACATTTCAGACAGTAGGATTTGGGGTTTTAAAACACATTTCTGATCAGCCGTAGCATTTTTACCACAGTCTGGTTGAAATGAGTGACAGCGGTTTTCGCTTTATCGTGGAACCTGTTCGTGAGTGGGTAGTATATCAAGCGGCAGCTGAACATGTCGTCCTCAGAGCTGAGGTGTTAGAAGCAGGGTAAAAAAAAAAAAAAGTGAGCAAGCGTCAGAATCTGAGTGATTTGAGTTCGACAAAGGCGAAAGCATCTCTAAAGCTGGGAGGTGTTCTCAGTCTTCAGTGGTTAGTGTGCATCAAAAGAGATCCAGGGAAGAGAAAGGCCGTGAACCGGTGACGGTGGGGGTCATGGACGGAGGTCACAGATTCAGGATGCTTGTACGTGGGGAGTGAAGGCTGACTTGTGTGGTCAGATCTGCCGTAGCTCTGAAGCCGCAGACAATAATGGTGGTTCAGACAAAAATGTGTCAGAATTCAGAGCATCACTATTTGTTGTGTGAAAACAAAATGGGAACTTTGAGAGTATTGGGTCGGTGTAATTTTATGGCTGCTCAGGGTATTTCAATGTAAACTTTGCATGTACAGCATGCACTAGGATTCTCACCAATGTGCATCAAGCATGATGTCACACAGCATTGGAGTTAAAATTGGCTTTTTAGTCAGCAACTAACCTGTCATTACTGTACAAGAACATTATGAACTCAGGTGGACTTTTAGCTCTTTTAATAATTTTTTTTTGCCATAGATAATGACAAGGAGGACCAAACAACAACAACAACAAGCACTTACGGAAACAACCAGGGAACATTTTGTCCAGGCATAAGTGCTTCGTGGCTTTTTTTATTCACCAGGTCAAACAGTGAGTGTTTATGTGAAATTCCCTGAAGAGTAGAAGTAGGCTGCTAATGAGCTGCTTTATGGATCCAAATCTCACTGTGAAGAGTTTGTGAAGTCAAAGCGTCGTCAAAGTGAGAGATTTTGAGTGGCGTGCGGCGGCCCATTGAAATTTCAAAAAGAAAAGGCTCATGTCAGCATGTTTCTAAGACTGATAGTGTCATGTGTCAATGCTCCAGTTTTTTCTTTTATAACAGAACAAGATATGATTTACAGACATTAAATGGTAAAGTGACTGTGTCACTTGGGTCATGAATGGTTCTGTGGTGACCTGTTCCAAGTGTATTTTCTCTCCAGTGACTCAATCTGATGAAGTTTACGGTGAAGTGGCACTTTGCATTTCCTATATTTTGGGTGTTTTTCGAAAGCAAGAATATGTGTCAGGCTGCACGATTACCTCCAGGCTGACTCTAATGTGGTGTAGTACTGCAGTAATACATCAGACTCAAGGATGAGTGTACAGTCTGTCAAACCCACTGTGCATTTATCTTTGTTTTGACGTCTCTTGGCCAGTGTCTCTATCTTCTGTGGATACCACCATATCTTAAAAGGAGGCAGGAAACTGGGTTTTTTTTCTACCTATTGCGAAATTTAAGTAGCGTCTATGGCAATGTCTTTTTATTTTTAATCACAGGTTGTTTGAGAAGGGAGAGATCTTTAATCCGCGTTATGAGTCATGTGGTAGCCTTGAGGAAATCTTAGTTTGCCTTAACGTGGCATATATTAAGCTTTTCTCTTCCATCTGACTCAGCTGAATTCTCTCTTCTGGCTGAACTGAAGACCTTCCATGAAGAGTCTATTCGCGGGAGGCCCAGCACACAGCTCGTTTCCTCCTTGATCTTGACGCTGTTGGCCAGAGTCAAATCCAAAAGGCTCATGGGCCGCCGGGTTCCACCCATCCGTCAACAAGGTTCGGTGTGAGTTGATCAGCATCATGCATGATAGATAAGATGTGTCTGGGCGGGCTTGAATGGATGTTTGCGGTCGGGGTGTTCCAGTGCCTGTGGCGTCAGGCTCACGCGCTGAAGGCTAAAACGTGATGTGTCGTTTGTGCCGCAGCACAAACACGGTCAGGCTCAGTTATTCCTTTGTCTTTTGAGGCTTGTGTGTTCGGCGGCGACGGATGAACCTTTGCTTCTTCACACCCGAGCGTCCAGACGCCGAGCGGTCGACACCCTTCATGCCGAGGCCCTGGGAGAATCGGTATCCGTGGCAGCCGCCGTCTCACACCTCCTGGGACTACTAGTTTTCTCCTCTGTTATTAGGACTATATTTAGACCCTCTCCAGATGTCTTTGTGCTGCGTTCCTGTTATGTTGAGGCCCAATTGAGCTATATAACTGACATGCGACTGATGGGGAAGGAAAACACAGGGTGTACTCCGGGTTTTAATATGATGTATAAGGACCAAGTTAACTTGGATTCCTTAAGCTGTTTGGCATTTAGAGGCCGTGTACTCAGTTCGTGTCTTACACTGACACATAGGCAGCCCCGACAAGTGACGCAGGTGATTTCTACGATCCAGACATCTGGATTAATTCAATTATGTGTGTGGCTGTGTCACGAGAATCAAGAGATTCAGGGGGGAGGGATTGCAGAAAGATGCCTTTTTGCCAAGAGTCAGCTGAGTGTCTTTTGCCAGCATGATTTGTATCCTTTTTAATTCTGGAGAAAAAAAAATCACGGTAAATAAAACATTGAAGGGTAAAACTATTAATTTCTGAAAACCCAAAATAAAATGATGTAAGCTTTAGTTACAGCAGCTGTGGTCTATTTATGAAGGTAGATTCCAAGAGCTTATAATAGGGATATTTTCTATTAGTTTATAATAAGGCTGGCATTCATCCAAAAGCTTGATGTGGAAGCTGGGTGTAAGGGGGTGCAGTTCTGTGGGCGAGGCTCATCCTCCAACATTTGGATGAACCTTAAAAGAAATAGCTTCATTAGTTCAAAGTGTGGCGTGAAAAACGTTCACGAGAAACCTCTTTGTGCTTTGTACGGTTTTTATTGACATCAGCTTTTGCAGTTAATGAGACCCAGACGCTGTGCGCTGAATGATCAAGCCGGGAAGTGTAAGCTCTCGTTGTTCATTCCGGCTGCGTCTCAGCTCAAAGACTTTTTTTGGTCACACACCACCTGACCTGTAGTGTTTGAATCCCGGTACTTCCTCTCAGCTGGTGGGCTGATCCGGAGAACTGAACAGAGTGGTTGAGATTGAAGTTTGTTGGATAATGTATTCGTACGTAAGATCAAAGCCGTCCAAGTTTAAGCTTATTTAACACTTGAGGCCCGCAGCAGAGCTCACCTCCTTCTCAGGCTGTTCGACCTGAAAAAAGTATCTCAGTCCCTACCTCTGTGGTCTCTGCCACCAAACTTTCCTTGTGTCGGCCTTCTGTCAATACATCAAAGATGGTTGACGATAACTTGACTTTTGTCTGTGAATAATGAACTGGAATGAAAATTGAAACGTCTTTGTGCACGATTTGGGGGGAAAAAAAGAAAACTTTGATGTTGATGGTTTAAACGAGACTTTGTTTGTCGGTGCTACGCACACAAACATTTAAACCCAGTTGAAATGATGAGTCCGACAGATGGGAAGTGCTTGTTTTGCTAATCTTGCTCACAGATAAGAGATGAAAGAAACAACCTGTTCTTCAAAGGATGTGGATGCGCACGATCCGCTACCGTCTGATGTTTTTCAGCTTTTGTTATCTCCTCTGATGTGCACAAAACTGCCTCAGAAGGCTGCTATGTCATGCAATATCAAGACTGACGTCGGGATTACATGAGTGAAACTGCGTCGCTGCTGCTGCTTCGTTTGATAATCATAGAGTCTGGGCCATCAGAGTGACCGTCTCCTCTGGCTGTCCTCAAAGTATTCCAGCTCCACAGTGGCATGTGCTTTGGCCACATGGCAGGGAGTTCACAGCTCAAAGGATTATACCCACTTCCTTCCCTCAAGGGTCACAGCTCTGCTACCCATTCCCTGCTCTCTGCTGGGTCAGGCTTTGGACTCGGCGCTCACAGAGCTGGGTGGGCGGTGGGGAGGTTCAGTGTTAGCGCCTCACAGCAACAGGAGGCCATCGTGCCTCTTGATGTGAAACGCTTCCACCCACAGCGATTCAGCAAAAGTAGAAACATTCATTTGAACAGAAAACATATTTTTCTTTCCTTTTTTTGGCCTTCCACCCACCACAAGCCCACATTTTGCACCCAGCTGAGCTTTTTAAAGCGACTACCCACCAAATGTAGGATTTTGAAGAGAGAAGAATGAATAGTCTCACGGCGGTCATATAAATGGAGAAAGTGGCTTCTTAATAAGTAGACAGGAAGTCAATTAGGTTTAGGCAAAATTCTCACTTTGAGTCTCACTGAGAATAGTTCATGAATTATTTTCAAGAGATGAAATTAAACCTGCTTCATGTTACAATCAGTCAACAAGCGAATGACTCGCTCAGGAGTCATAATTATAATGTTAAACAGAGTTTTCAACACAAAAATGGACAGTTTCATAGGAAAGGTGATTTTCTGAGTATTCATGGTCCCCGAAAGATGAATCATAATTGTTTCAGTGATCTTCTGACTTCCCTTTGCACCACATATAGGCTGACATTTGTGGTTTTGAGTGAATGTCAGCTATACTATTGAAAAGACTGCAATGGCATTCAATACATGCATTTATGCCCCCCCCCCCCTCAGGAGGAATGATTATGGCTTTGATGATCTCCTGACATTTTAAACGCTGTCATCATCAACCCATAAAATTCACGTTGTCCTTCACTTTACAGCATGTCCAGACACAACTATTGACGATCCACTCAGCTACATCTGTAGCTAAGATCCCCACTAATTATAAGAAAGATCTTTTGATCCTGCTCTTCTTCGACTTAATCAGAGGCTTTCAGATCATCTCCATTTACATTTACTTGAAGAAAGGAGTAATAGTTTTGCAGTTGAACTGCCTCCTGAAGTCCGTTTTGCACAGAAAACTTGTTGCATTCATGGACGTGAGTACGAATGCGCCATCTCTCGCTGTGTATATTGATTTTGAAGATGTTGTGCAATCAGTCGTCAAAATTAGGATCAAATGATAAAGGGAAGAAGAAGATTAAGAAAAAGAACACAACTTATAAAAACAGCATTTTATGCTATCTCTGGACTGAAGGTATGTGTTGATGCAGAGTATCTTGTCTAGTCACACCTGTGATAAAAAAAAAAAAGAATGAATCCGAAATCGGCCATAACAAAGCAAAGCTGTAATGTAATTGCTTTCGAACACTTCATGAGTGTCAGTATTTTTTATTTCTCTCCCTGTGTGTCCTCAGGTACGAGAAGGTTCCTGTGATCCTGGTGGGGAACAAGGTGGACTTGGAGAGCGAGAGGGAGGTGTCGTCCAGCGAAGGTCAGGCCCTGGCCGAGGAGTGGGGCTGTCCGTTCATGGAGACCTCGGCCAAGAGCAAAACCATGGTAGATGAACTGTTCGCCGAGATCGTTCGGCAGATGGACTACGCCGCCCAGCCAGACAAGGATGACCCCTGCTGCTCCTCGTGCAATATACAATAGCCCCTGGGGCCTCCGAGAACAGGCCGTGAAAAAAAAAAAAAAAAAGTCCACTTAGAGGAATCTCCTTTGACTTGCAGATACACACTTAGATACAAACATGCACATTGCCAATTAAACAGAAAATTCATGGTTGAACGCAACGGATTTTAACTCTGTGGAGCATAAAATGTGCAGTGACATGGTTATTAATAACGACACGTGAGCAATGCATACATTTTGAATGAGGAATGCCAGGAATTTGCCGCAAGAGAAATTGACAAATGACAAAAAGGAACATGCCCTCGCCTTATGTTACTCTATTTTGTTGTTTGAATCTTTTTCAGTTATCCGGGAGCAATCATCAGCAACGAATCACAGACACAAACCTTTACGTTTTAGGTGTTTAAACAATCTGCTGTGAAGACGTTTTTTTTTTTTTTTGTCTGTATTCCCGTTTACGCACAGAAAACCAAGATGCATTTTTGTGTTAGCAGTTCCCAGGAGTTACTGTACACAAACACCAATAACAGAGCAGCTGTATGGGATCCAGTGAGGAGTAATTGATTTACCGTATGAACAGGATTTCTCCCAGTGAAGTTGTGCTTGTTTTTTCTACTCATCACAGGGCTGAACCAAAGAGGTGCTGAAGGCACCTCCATTTTCTTTTATATATCTATTTTTTTCAGCCGTTACGGAAGGAATAGAGACACAAAAAAAAAAATACAAGTCAGTGTCTTTCTCAAAACATTGGTGCAGTCATCTCTTTCCTATTTTGTCACTTTGAGATACAACAGTAATCATAGCAGAGTCTTTCACATATCGTGTGATGTTTTGTTTTCCTCTCTGGGAGACTCTGGCTGCAGATTGCAGAGTAATAATGCAACTGAGCGCTTCGTCGTGTGGGGACAGAGAGTGTTTACACGGTTTCTCTACAGACTTACGGTCCTCTGCAAACCCTTTTAAGAAATGGGTGATATTTAAAGTGAAGATGCCAACATTTGTCATACTTTACATTTATTTTACCTCCTCCGGTACCGACAGTTTCGACATCCTGGTGCCGTTCTTTATGTGCTCTTGAGTAAATTCAAATTCATAGTTGCGACTAGTCACAGGGAAGGCAATGATTATAAGAAGAATAAATGGTAGTGTAAATATTTTGTATTGAAAGTGCCAGCTCCTGTGAAGACACTGACTCGACACACGTGGAATTGTCAACTGTATGCATGGCTAGTAAACAACAAAGGACTCTTATTGTTTGAGATTAAAATAGGCTGTGGAAATGTGCAAATCAAACACATACACGTCTGGATCTGGACACTGTTTCAGCTGTACATCCATGTTGCCACGGGAACCAGACTCTCCCCGTGTGACCATTTTCATTGTTGATTTTCTATTTTTTTATGTGACCATTTAACTCTTTATCCCTCTCTGAATGGTGACACTGTTACATTTGACACCTGAACAATAAAAGTGCGATCAACACTCAACGGCGGCTGCCAAGCTTCAGTGAAATGACGTGAATGGAGGGACACACACACACACACACACACACACACACACTCAAAGTAATGCTGGTTTCTCATGTCGTGTGCCCTTATCGCTCCGTTTCTCCGTGTGGCGTTCACTTGAAACATTAACAGAATATCAGATTTCCTTTTCTTCATAACAAAGCCTTTCACAAAATGAAACCGGTGAATGCTTTAATCATGTCAAAACTAAACAGCAATGCTTTGAGCACTGAAATAACACTTTTAAGCAAATGTTTTGGCTTCTTGGGATATGAAAAATAGCTTCTTAGCCTAAGTTCTTAGCCCGAACTTACATTGTCTTATTGGGTTGTATCCTGTGAGCGTAGGCAGAGATCACTGAATGAATTTGCTCTGAACAGATTCAAAAAAATCACAATTTTGCTGGAATACCTCTGGGATTAGCATATTTTTTCAGGCATATATGTTTTGTTTTTTTGTTTTGTTTTTAATTTGTGGTCCACTTAATGTAAAATTTGTTTAATTTTAAGCACTTTTTAAAACAAAGTTACAACATTGTGGTCAACATTGGAAAAATCGATATAACAACAGACAGAATGAAATTTGAAATATAACAAAATGGAGACAGAATATTGTCATAGTTTATTCTTAATGTGTTTTTAAGTGTAAGTAAGAGTTAAGGATGGTTACTATATAAAGCTCGTTATGGGGATGAAACTTTTGCATCCCGGCCCCACAATCACTCATTTACCAGCATTAAAACAATAATCACTTTGAAATACACTGGCCTGCATAGTCATTTACCGTGCAACTGGGCCATGAGGAGAAGTCAGACAACAATTAAGAGAAACAATCACAAATGTCAAATCACCACAAAGGCACACGATAGTTAAAACAGCCATTTCACACAAATTCAACCATGAAAACACTCAAATTGACTTTAAATGAGAGAACGAGTGCGTGGCCGACAAGTACAGCGGCCATAAAGAGACCCGAAGCAACTACAATGAGGCATAAAATAGTGACAAAGAGAAGGTAAATCAACAGAAATAGACACTGCAGTGTATCTTTGGGATTGGGGAGCCTTTCTGGATCGCTCGCAGAATGTACTTTAATCACAGCTGAGAGGGGCTACATCTTGAGCTGGGCACTGCCAGCAACAAACGCTGCTTGATACGGACAGGTTTTTTTTAGTTGAGGTACAAGGCCTCCAGATTAAAACAAGTTACCCGAACATTGCTGCATGTGCCTTTTTGCAGCTGGGTACAAAGACAGTATACATTTTATGCCTCTATTGGGTCCAACGGAGTTTCTTAAAGGCCAATTGTGATCTTAATATGTATCTGTAACTGCAGACGGCTGTGTGTGATATCAGCGACCTCTCTGCCCTCTCTTTAAAAAGTGGCACATATTGGTGTGGTATACGCTCGTAATTTCCTCATCAATCTGCGAGAATCGTTTTCCCAGCATCTCAGGCAGTGGGTAATGGTCGGTAAGTAAAACCTATACATAAATAAATTAGTTTCTATGGGAGCATCCGGCAACTTCAGCTCTATTTTGACTCAAGGGAGATTTAACAGTGGCTTTTTTTTTTATGGTTAAAAGACAATCTCCTTGGATTTTTGCTCCTAATAGAAACAACTGTTCAGCAATGACCTGTAAGACAAAGGCTAAAGAAGGAAGTGGAAACTGCAGCTGTGACAGTGACATTATTGCGTTGCTCCTTCAGTCGGCTGTGTAGTTTCAGGTGTTTATTTTTTGTGTCCATATCTGTATATCTGTTGTTTTAAGCACATGTTTAAAATGTTTTTATACTAACTAGACTAAATGTGGAAAGGCATCTAACAGCTCTTGCTGTAGATGTGGGTATGAGTATTCACATTCTCTTTTCTCTTGATGCGGCACTGTGCACTTGGTTTGATTTTTCACTGATCTATAGATGATCTTGATCCTGTGTAAGTAACCCTTGCACAAATATACAAGGAGGTTTTAACGCACAAATAAAAAAATAAAATATATATATATATATTTTGGGGGAAACTATTTTGTTTCTATGTTGACACAGATATTATAAGTGTAACAAGTGTACAGTCATTGAGCATTCATTTTAACAAAAGTTGATCTTGGGCTGCAGAAAGTAGCTGTTTTTAATTCAGTCTGCTGAATGGTAATGAGCTGGTGAATCTTATAGATGCAGATATCCTCCTCATATATGAGCAAGTCTGCTCCTGATCAACAAAGGACGAAGGGGGAAAAATGTTCAAGCAGCCTAAAAAAAATACGTTTTTAGTTGGAAGTTATTAGTAAGCCCTTTTTGATGAGTTTATTTATAACATGAATTCATGAATAAATCCTTCAGTTTTGGTGACATAGATTTGGAGTTAATCCCTCATGTTACAGGGCATTGAACCAAAAACTGAAGATGAAGATAAAATGATTTTAGGGGATTAGTTTAGAAAATCTTTTAAAATATTTTTACCGTTTTTCTCTTTTATTTGTCTTACGACTAATTTTAAAGTTTATTTTGACTGATGCAGTGTGAGAGCGGCCTCGTGGGGAAACACTTGTTAATAGATCCGTGCGAGTGCCTGAATCCCCTCTGTCTGCATCCACCTCCAGCCACCTGATCTACGGGAGCGAGTACAGAGCTGATGTTCGTGGTCTGTTTGTGCAGTCCTCCCCACCGTGGTGCTTTATCCACCCTGATGAGACAGGGTCTGAGGGCTGGAGGACCTGATGGTGTGTTGTCTCAGTGGGGTTCATTAGGAGGGAGGATCCCCCCGGCATCACTCACTCTTTAGCAGCATCGTTTGTATTCGCGGTAACAAAGTCGGCGCACAATATCCTTGTTTTTCCAGAGGAAGAGGTTTAACGAGAATGGATTACTAAATGCTTTGCAGCAATATTCAGCCTATTAGCTGCCGTTCCACTTCATCACTCAGACATGCATTTCTAAATGACCACGGTGGACTCCAGTTCACCTTTTCCTCCCGTCATTACTGAGACAAAGTGCGACTTTCAAGGAATGTGAGACAGCATCACAACAAGCTCTGTCCTCAACAGGAAACCGGCTGGAAAACAAAAACAAAATCAGCCCGAAAAAACAAGCCCCTGCGTCTCACAGTGTAGGTGTATGAATCAAGGAGACGCTGACTCACGCGTACCTGTTCCCAGCTGTCTTAAAGGGGCTCGGAGGCGCAGACGGTGCAGCTGTGACACAGCACGCTAAAAACTGTCCCCACTGAGACCTTCTACATCAGTATGTCAAATGTCTAGAGGAAATTGGGAAGCTGCATGAGTCACGCTCCCACCGATACCATCCACATCAGCCACAGGCTGCAGCCCATCTCTGGGATATCTGAGTGGTGTGCAGCAGCAGTCCGTGACTAAAAGGCCGTGTCCGCCGTGTCCTCTTAGACTCCGGGCCACATAAGTTCAAGAGACTCTTGTGAGGAGTCGTGGGACGCCCTGCTCGCCCAGCAGTTTGTAGCATTAAGGAGATTCCAATGCACAGACATAATAAAAGAGCCTTTAAATTGCTTTAATCCTCTCATTGATCAGTGGAGCATTAAAGTCTCAATGTGGTCCAGACAGCGGTTGAAATGTGTGGAAATTCCACTTTTGTGCCTGTGCACCACACAGAGGGGTTGTGGAAAAGAAATCAACTGATGTAAAAAGAAGAAACTGTGCTTTATAAAGAAACATATTTGCTTTTTCACTGTGGGATGATGCACAGCAGCATACTGTAAGGCAAGGCAAGGCAAGGGAAATGTATTTAAAGAGCACATTCAGACACACGCCAATCTGCAGCGCTTCACAAAGAAAATAAAAGAAATACAAAGCGATTAATTAGAGGGGTTAAAAATAGCATAGAACTTTGAATGGGCCAATTTGGATCTGAAGGTAAATACAGAAGCAAGTTTCTCTGAATCTTGTTCGGTCAGAAATCCTTTAATTATTGCAATATTTTTCAGATGGTATAAAGCAGACTTTGTTATTGTTTTAATGTGGTTGTTGAATTCCAGGTCTGAGTCCATAATTAGTCTCAGATTTATGGCCTGATTTGATGTCCCGAGTGACATGGAGTCAAGATGAGCTCTGACCTATAATCTTTCTTCTTCGGGGCAGAACATAATTCCTTGGATTTTTTTCTTCTGGATTAGATTGTAAAATGTTATGACACATCCACTCACTAATTAAATTTTTGCACTTACTCAGCAAGTATGAGGGGCTGTGGTCATTCACTGACACTGATATATAGAGCTGTGTGTTATCTGCATAATTATGATAGAAGACGTTGTCATGGTTCATGACCTGAGTCAGAGGGAGCATGTAGATGTGAAATAAAAGAGGCCCAAGGATGGAACCTTGAGGAATGCCTCAGGTGATTTTTATATGCTCAGATTCATAATTACTTATTGACACAGAGTCGTCCTGATCTTGCAAGTAAGGTTTTAAACAACTAAATGCAGTGCCAGAAATTCCCAACCATTGTTCAAGGCTGTCCAGCAGTATGTTGAGGTCAACTGTGTTGAAAGCAGCACGAACATCCAGTAACACTAAAACTGAAACTGTAGATGAGTCACTGCTCATGTAGATGTCATTCAGCACTTTAATAGGTGCAGCTTCAGTGCTGTGGCCTGACCTAAATACAGATTGGAAAACACTGAAATAAATTGTTTTGTGCCTGAAAAGCATTGTTCAAGAGGTGGATGCCTGATGTATTTTTCTTGTTTTTAGACCACTCGTAAAAACCCATGATGATAATAGGCATTGCTCGCACTGTGCCTTAGCTGAGAGTCACCACCGCTGCACAGAGCCGAACCGTTCCCAGCCCACGTTCTCAGCCCTCCAATGATGTTTCAAGCCTTTTTGTACTGGAAACGAGGTTGATGTGCTGGAGGGGGAAGATGGAGCAAACAAGCTGCGGTAGGACTGTCACAAGGCCCAATAACAAGGTGTCATGGCAACCAGATGGTACCACATTTCAATTGTCAATTTCACAGTCTAATTTGCTGCTGTAGCAGAGCGTGTGTGTGTGTGGGGGGGGGGGGATCTGCACAAACCCACCCACCCACAATTGTGTTATGATATGTTGCGATTATCAGCAACATACTTTAAACTGGATACATTGAGAAAGTGACTGTAAATGGTCATTTCAGTATTTCTTCCACAAGTTAAATCCAATAATTTTAAGTTAAGGTCGTCACCAAATAATTGATTTTATTTAGGAACCGAACAGGTAGATAGGATTGACATACAGCAGATGCACAATGTGGATTATTCAGTGTCTGGGAGGCTTCGATTTTGATTGAAATCAGGTAATTGACCGTTCAAGTATCAAAAACTTACCAAAAAAAAAACCCCCAAAACAAATCAAACAATCCAACCCACTGTTGGACAATTACAAGTATTCACATTTAAAGTTGCAAGTTTATTATTAGTATTGGACTTCTTGAGAACCTATATCTTTGAAATTAAAAGGCCCCTGATAATGTCCTTGATGTTCCTATATCTCTGAGTATTATGAGTTTGAAGTCTTGTACAAATGCTACAAAATTAAATTTAGGCCTGACTGGGTGCCACTTTCATTGCAGAACATATAAAGATACTTTTCTATGTAAATACACATTCAGCTCATTCCTGTTAGTCCGTACACATATACGGTTAATGAAAATGAACATGTGTAGTAATTCAGAAGCTCTTCAAATATCAATCCATTGTACACTGTTGCAATATTTGTGCCAAATTAAAATATTAAATATGTTTATCTATAAGGTTTGGGTTGTAAAAGCTAATCATGCTTATTATTTATTTGTTTCATATTGTATTTTTTCGGTAGTTCTTACAGGGATTTCTGGAGAACCATGTTATTGCCAAGCTGATGGTTTCTTTTACTGATTTCTCCAGGAAACATCAGTACACTTCACTACACCACTAGTCAGGCCTGCTACACTGACCCAGTTGTGTAGTCATCACAATCCGTCAAACACATTTACAGTGGTGGTGTAGTGGTTTGCACGATTGCATCACAGGGAATCTACCATCAGTTAAAGTATCCGCTTTGGGGCCTTTGTGCATTGGAGTGTCCAGTGTGTAAAGCAAATTGACATTTTTCTGCTTCTGACACTTTTGACTTTGAGCCCAAAACATCTACCTCCTGTTTAATATATAAAGATGCACCATGAAAAATAAATAATCAGTGTTAATCACGAGTTGATCTTTGTATGTATTGATGATCATACTGACGGTTGAGTACTGAGGTGGATAAAAAGTGTTTTTAATGATCAGACAAAGAACAATGCAAAGCTATAGATAATGTTATTATGGAAACTAAAAACCAAAATCCCCAAAGTCATTGATTCTCAAAATGAAACCAAGGGAACATGATGATTAGTCTTCAGCTGTGGTTGGTAGGGATCCCCTTTAAAATTAGGGTTTTCTGTCAAATTTTGATGAAGATGAAGTTATTTCTCAAGGGCACTTGTCAACATAGTCACCTCATGCTCATTTGGATCATCTTGTATTTAACAAGCGACTCTTTGGAGATGCAGTAGAGCCAATGAGGAGCAACTTTCATGTAAAATGTCTCTGATGGACATTCCTGTTTTGTTGCTTTTGTCTCTTGACAGTCGGGGTGAATCTGTTCTCCCAGACTCCAGAGTTGGAGTATATACCATCTGTCTCTGTTGTGTTGTCAGCTGAAGCTGGAGCATTTAAACACTAATTACACAGATTTATACAACAGCTGAAGGATTTCTAGCTTTGGTACAAGATTACTTGTTCAACAAAAGATGAGGCTCCACGTTAACACCGATACGGAAAAGAGGCATGGCTCAGCATGGATGTCTGATTAATCAATAAGGTGCAGGTAAAAAGTAGCTTTGTAGCATTGGAAGTATAGAATATACATTTAGAAAACCTTGTGAGCATTTGGTCTGAGCCAGACAGTAAATCTGCACTGAGTATTTCCATTGGGAAAATATTTGTGGCCTAATTTAGTCAGACTGAAATGTAGCGGCATGGTAACCCTGCCGCCTTTACACATTTGGTGGCAGTGGGAAGAGCAGTTTGTCTTCGCCTGTTCCCTGTTTTTCCTTAAATAGAGCATGTGATGAGGCTCCCCCCTGCCGCTTTCTGTCTCTTGTGGAGGTGGAGACCTCAGCAGGAGCCCTGCAAAGCTGGTGTGTCGGGGAGGAAGCCTCGGATAGTCACTCTCTGCACAAAACAAATCCCCTCTTTCAGTTTGAAGAGTTGCAACAACTTCTCCACACTACTTTCCACCTAAGATCACTTATGTGACCAAATACTGTCATACAGTCTTTCCTGGAAAGACACCAGAATGGAATTATTGCAACTTCTGTCAAAAACCACCAATACGGAAATCCTGTGGAAGAGTTATACTTCCTAATTGGAAGAAATGTTGAAGTCTGAAATCAATAGGCTGTAAATTGACGTTTGTTTGGTAGTATTTTACACAGCATGACAAAATATAGAAGCACAATAATAGTCCTATGTATATATTTTAGGGCACATTTTATTCATTAGACAAAACAAATCAGTAGATTTATTACCATGAATGCAGAGTGTTTTAATGAGTGAGACCAATTTAAGGCTTTTTAAATCCTGCAACAATGTTAGTTTCTACATCTGAAAACACTGAGTCGAAATGAGTCTTACAGAAGCTGCAGTGTACACTTTTAGAGCAAACACTAATCAGCGATGTAATTCATCCAACATAAGAATAAACACAAATGAGGCTGATTTATGAAGAAATCTGCTGTCACAAAATGTGAGCCAAGTTTTCGAGACCAAATTTAGCAAATTCAGTTGTGACCTTCTTACATTATTCAACTTAGTAGTTTGACCTTGAGTGAACCTCCGTCCACGTAACCTGATGTTCACAGGTGTGGCTGACCTGGACAGAGGGAAAGGAAAAAAAAGATCAGCCCTTCTCCAGAGAGCCAAGGCAAGTGACATAACATTACTCAGTGGAAAATCATTAAAAACAGATCTTGACTGCTTACATAACTAATTTTAAGCAGCATTTGTCTCTGGTCTGTTTTCGCTCTTTCTCATTTTCACGCTCTCACTGAAATGTTGAGCTTCGCCTCACTTCCAGCACAGTGCCTCCGGAGAAAAACCTCTAACGCTGCCAAAACACCGCAAGTGTGATTTCTCTGTCTTTGGTCCCACAACACCAAAGCGTAGGAGACTTCCCTTACTGCCAGCGAGAAGGTGGGTGGGATGCAGGCATGAAATAGAGACCGACAGAAGTGCCTGTTTAATTCTTCCACCACACTGCTTGTCTTTAATATCGGTCCCTGCATGCAAGCACATACGTACAGTATATGATGGAGTGGGTGATGTGAAGGCAGCAGTCCGAGGCTGCTCTCTGAGAAAAGCATTTTAAAAAATATATTAAAATAAGGTGGATGATTACATAATGTAAGCGGATTGTTTATAAATCAACTCTTGTAAGAAAGTGACAGCTGGCATGCCAGTTATACAGTTGGGCATTTAAAGATCCTACTGACCTGTTTATCATTCATTACTACTCGGTCTGGGCTCCAGGGTATTGAACCAGTGTCTACAAAGCAACTACAACTCCCACAAAGAAACACAAAGTAACCACTGAAGACCAAAATATGCAAACAATGGCAAAGGGATGAACAACAGCAAGACTCTCCTTGAGAATACACACACCATGGGCCACACTGTGGTATAGTGGTGAGCACTCTTGCGCGACAGAAACTGCATGGAGTTTGCATGTTCTCTGTGTGGGGCTTTCATTGGGTAATCTGGGTTCTCCCATGTGTTGAAGATTAATTTTTAACTCTAAATCAAACATCATCTGTTGGCGTGAACATGAGTGAACGTCTCTGGGTTTTCCCTGCGATGGGTTGACGAGCAGCCCAGTGTCCCCCCTTTCAATTCTACCAACTGTCTAATTAGACAAACCTAAAGAGAAGATGGATGTCACTTCAAACTAGCTGCAAACAGATGAAATGAGGCAAACAAAAAAGCAGATAGATGACAAAAGTTCCATAGTGAAATCAACATAAGGAAAGATGGGGATGCAAAATGACAGCAATCAGTAAAAGAAAGAAATACAACTGACAGTAAAGGAATGAGCATGATTTCCGTCTTGTGTGTCCAGGAGCCCAGCTTTTCATCTGTTTTTTTATTTATCTTTTTACATTGGTGTTCCAATAAAATGTTTCTGGACTCAGCTGTGAATTATCTGATCTTTTTCGATTATTTGTACAGTCTTGAGTGTGCAGAGTATTTTCAAAACCATCAGTGGTCACGCTAAGACATTCATCAGTTTTATCATTTTGTCAAACAATCCAAGAGTTGATTAGCAATGCAGATTTCCTGCTGGATGTTGCATAGATGGAATAAATTATGTGCTTGGACATTTCGTCTGTGTTTTTGGGCAGCAAAAACTGCACAATCATGCCAAGTTATTGTCATTGGCTTCCTCTGACTGTTTTCAAGACTCCAGCTTGAGCTGATTTTTGAGTGGTTTTTTTTGATAAAGTCTTGCCCAGTTGTGCATGAGGTCAATGGGGTGTTCAAATTAGAATTTAACATGCAATCGTAGGTTTTGACGATTGAAAACACCGCAGAATTCAAGAGACATTCGCTTGTCACTCATGTTTCATTGCAAACCAAAGCACCCTCCAGTGGGCCCTGAGCAAAAATGCTGTTAGAACAGCTTAAACATGATTGGGAAGTCTTCCAGAAGGGCACTTTTGCAAAACAAAGAATCTGCTGGGATGATAAAGAATGCTGTCTGGCTATTCCTGACCTCTGTCCCCAAGTCAGTGCCTTTATTTTCTGAAATATATTTGTAATGGTACACACAACCAGGAAAAAAGGGAGTTCAAGACATTGCCAACTCTTTATGATTAACAAAGAATACAGTATCTGCTTCAGTCCATGCAGAAACTATTATAATACAATGGTATTTTGTATGCAATGATTTTAGGCTGCTTGACTCCCTCCGACACAAACAGACACACAATGGAGAATCTCATGCACCCCATTCACCCTGGGCCAAGATATTCAATACACAGAGACAAGACAATCACACAGTCACACGGGAGCAATTTAGACTGAACAATTAACCATGCATGTCATTGGATTGTGGTGGACAACCGGAGCCACAGGCAGGAGGGACATGCAAAGCTGGAATCAAACCAAAGTATGTTAGGTGAGAGCGCTAACCTCTGCATGACTCTGCAAACTGCAAAATTGCATATTTGCCCCATTATAATAAAATATAAAAATTTTCCAAACACAGACTGTGTCACAATAGATAAAAACTTTAGAGTATAATTATAAAGGTTATTGTGCCACTATTGTATCGTCCCAGCTCACTAGTAAGATGAAATTGGCCTGTATGGGACCCCTGAACTTAAGTGAGACAATCCTGACCTGTCTGGTTATCAGTGCCATTGTTGTTG
Source organism: Lipophrys pholis (assembly GCF_963383615.2). NCBI lineage: Eukaryota > Metazoa > Chordata > Actinopteri > Blenniiformes > Blenniidae > Lipophrys > Lipophrys pholis. The sequence goes on from NC_137632.1 coordinate 11,601,642, forward strand.
CTGCTATTACTGTTGCTGTTTCATTTTCTGTTGTCTTTGTTTATTTTATTTTATTTTTGTGTGACTATCTTTATGGATAACTTACAAGTTTTTATTTTATTTTATTTTATTTTATACATTTATTCATGTTTTAATTGAAAAAAGAAAAACTACATGGGGCATTCAGTGTGAGTCTACAGAATCCGTTACTTCCACTCTTATAGTTAAAAAAAAAAAAAAAAACATTTATAAATGTTTATAATCTTTTTTTTTATAAATTTCGAATACAATTTAATAGTCATCATTATATATTTTGCATTAACGCTTCCCCCCCCCCTGGTCGCATACGTTGTGGACGTCGCAGTTCCAGCTGTGGCCTGCAGATGGTGTTGTTGCTCCTCGGTGTGTCGGGGTGGAAGGTGGAGGTGCTGCACCTCCTTCATTGTCTGACTGAAGGCACCGGCAGTGGATCCGCCGCCCGCTCCGATGTAATCCCTCTCTCCCCGATCACTCGCTCAGTCGTCCGCCATGGCGACCGCAGGAAGACGCTGCCTCCCCGGTGCGAGCCGCCTTTAAAAACTCCGACGGGACTCGTTTCTCTCCCCCCACGCCGGCCGGACGTGGATGTAAAGCCCCCTGCTTTCAGCCGGGAAACACTTTGGCGTGGACGAGCCTGCGTTTTTGGAGAGTCGCGGTAAGAATCTCACCCAGTGTTGCTGCTCTTAAGGGAAGTGATTCAACTTGTTTGAGGAGATTAGGGTTAAGTCTCGGGACTGCCTCTCCCGTGTTGCGTTGTGATCCCGTGGATTTCTCTCCAGGGGAAGAACTCTCGTCGTGCGTGACAGTGCGGGGTTTGCGGGCAGTGAGAGGTCTTTTCCCTCGTCCTGCAGTGTGTGGCTTGCTTTGCACAGAAACACCTCAGCTGTGTGGATGTGTGTGCAGGATCTGCAGTCACACTGCTTCCCCTGCTGTAACATAATGATCCATGCCCCTCTGTCACATTAAAATTATGAAAATGTCTTCTTCCTTTTTTTTTTTTTCTTTAAGCCACTTGAGTTTGCAGAGAGCATGTCCAGGTGAGTCCACGCGGTGCATTAATGTCACATCTTCAGTACCGGCTGATAATATCCCGAGGATTACTCCAGTCTGCTCTATTAACCTACATTGCATTTAAGGTGTGAACACACTGCCAGGCCGAGTGAGGAGGGAAAGACCTCAAACGGAGCCGGATCTCTCCATTTTCTGCCTTTTTTCATTCATCCTACCAATGCGACGGCTCCGGTTACAGCATGCATTGATCCTAATGTGTGTGATTGTGTGTGTGTGTGTGTGTGTGTGTGTCAGTCTTTTCACTTAATGAACACATGTCACATTGCCAGTAATAAAGTGGGAACTTAAAGAGATGTATACACTGCCAGCCACACCCAGGTATCAGTGACTGTTGCAGAACAGAGGATATTGAGCTCCCTCTCTCTCTTTTTTTTTTTTTCTTTTTTTTTCTTTATTGTAGAGGAGCTTCTCACAGGTAGACAGCTGGCCTTATCTGCCACAGCCTCTGGCCATTCAGCTGTCGCTAAAGGATTCCAGCTGTGCCCTGGTGGATTTCACTGAGGGGCCCCTTGTGTGCCCGAGCACACAGTGGAGCCACTGTTAGAACCCTGCACGGCGTGTCAGCCAGCAGCCACAGCTCCACATTACACACTTGTGGGGAATTTCAAGCAAACAAGTTCAAAGACAGGGCGGTTTACCCTGAGCAACACTCTGGGATCCGTAATACGTCCTTATGGGTTTGGGTGCTGGGGGGGGGGGGGGGGGGACTGGGCTTGTTGTCACTCTTGGCCCCGGGAACAATCTGCCATCTGTACAGCCGGTGTCTGGTTTGGTGTGTTTGTGTGTGGCATGAGTTACCTATCGAGAGCAGCACACGGACCTGGACTCACAACTGGTTGATTCATGGTACTCAAGGGGTGGGACGCCTATGTGTTGGCTGAAAATAATCACGGTCGACTCTTTCCCTGGCCTCTGTTTTCTCTGGCAAGTTTTTGTTTGAACAGTGTCCGGTTACGTGGCATGCATGTGCAAGTCATACAAGCCACAAATTTACAGACTCGACGTGAGACACTTGCCAACAATTAAGGCGAGAGCCAATGAGTGATGACGGCGTTGGGATCGAGTGTCGCAAACGACCGGGGCTTCCATTGAGAAATGTGCCCGTTTCCATTCACGCCCCCCGGTGACGGTGTACGGTCTGGTTTTCATCAGCCCGTGGGAGTGTTGCACTTTAGCTGGGAAACGCCAACATCTGACACCCCCTGCTCTGTGTTGACAGCGCGCAGACCTGCAAATAATGCAACGCGCTATGTGAATTAACTTGTCCAGGTTCAGTGGCGTTCTCTCCACTATGAGCATCTGCCCTTACAGTGGTAACGTAAATACATTCAGGCAGCGGCAGTATGTATTTCTTGATCTTCTTCTTTTAGCCATCTGGCATTTTCTGTCATCCATACTGGGATGGGCCATCAGTCACTTGAATGAATTCGACAAGAAAACAAGGCGCACATACAGTAGTAGTTAACACGCCTCCCTCATGGTGGGAAGATCTCCAGTTTGCATAGAGCGTGGTGGGGGTGGCTGGCTTTGCTTGTTCCACCTGTGCATGGGTGGATTTCCTCTGATTTCCTCACAGTGTAAAAACATACATTTGAAGGGCAAATGGATGATTTGTGTGACTGTCTTTGCCATGCCATAGACTGAAGACATGTCCATCATCTACTCGGCTTATTGGCTCTGCTGGGCGCTGAAAAGGATAAAACGGTATGGACGGTGGACGGAAAAATGTCTGACATTGTCTCTTGGAAGAGTGGCTCCTTGTCCTTTTCACACATGACCTATAGTCTGTAGGATCTGTCTGCAAAACGTTGTGTTCCTCTCTCCAGCATCAGGTGAACTGTCATCAGACCCTCTGTCCTTGGCCTATATTCTTCTCACACTCTTGCTGGATTACATTATCCAGTCGGTTGAAATGCCTCATTCAGCTTTCAGCTGAAACTTGGCAGCGGTCGTTCACCTCTGCGGCGGCTGAACAACTGCCCACTGGCCTCAGCGCTCCGCCGAGCCACTCGGCCAGGTCTCAGGATGACTTCAGCCGGCAGGAATGTGCAATGAAGAGAGAATTAGGCAGGACAGCAGGGCCGTGGGGGATCCGGCTGTGGATACACTGGCGTGGTGTTGTGCAGAAGGGTTGGGAGGTGAGAGGCGTCAACCTGGAACAAATGAGTCTGTGACTCTTTTTTTTTTTTTCCAAAAACACAGATTCCCGAAACTCCGGCTGAGTGACACTGCAGATTATTCCAGGTCCTGCACCTCGGCTCAGGATGTCAGATGTGATATCCTCTGTGACATGAAGTGTGAGGACAGAGGTCACCTGATAAACCTTACAGTTGTCTCACTTTAACTCAATGACACGGTCATAGTTTGCATTTTGACTATTGATGGCTCGTAGCCTTAGTCTCCATTGATTGATTGCTCTGTCCCAACTTATTGTGCATAACTTTACTTTTTTTAACCTTAGTTTATTTGCATGTCTTTAGATTTGTGGCAGAAGGAAAGGATCTCTGAGAAAAACCCCTCACAGGGAAAACATGCAAAGTCCAGGCACAACAGGCCCCGGCTCGGAGGCCTTTTAACCATGAAATGAGAATGCTGAACAGCTACACCATGGTGCTGCCCTACATTAGTGTTTTACAGTTTGTACTTGATTCAATAATAGTTAATCATCCACATACCACCTTCTTTTGTTCTGTTATCCATTTTCTTAATCACCTTTAGTTGTGTCACAGGTTTGAACCTCACCGAGGTCAAAGAATTTTCTGGGTTTTTTTGTCCTTGAGGAGTACACGTTGCCTCGTGTACTCCTCGATATTTGTGTACTTGTACAAGTACAACAAGCGGCACATTGACTACCAGACACACAAACTGGAGAGACATACTGCCGTCCACGCTGCAGTCTGGCCGTGGACATTGTGCAGGCTCGAAATCCAACTAGTCCAGAGACGATGGCCATCGGCGATGTGCTCCGAGAGAATGTGCAGCCAACATTTAATTTTTAAAGTCCAGAAAAGCCTTTCTGTCTTGTTCCTGAAACTATTTCAATCATTCATGGATTCTGTTTCTACATTTCTAGAATGTTGCTGCCCACTTAGGATTCAATTTAAATAATTTAGATGCTGAACAGTTTGCACATTCCTGCACAAGCATCACATCTATATCTTAACCATTAAGTGTTTCCTTCCCTATTTTCATCATTTACATTACATTCATGATGTATTAAAATAAGTTGAATTTGTTAGTTGAAATCATGCACCAGAAGGCATATGACTGGTTGGTTTGTCTTGTGTTAGGAATCTCTGTTATGCAAGTTAATTTATATTAAAATGCAAAGAATTGTTTTTTTTTCACTCTGACAACTTGATTAAATTGTAATTTTTTTCTATCATCCTTGATCCTGCTTTCTCTACAATCACAGCTCATTTGGCTCACGTTTCCTGCAGCAAATGTTTAACTTGCCGCCCGGGCCATCACAGAAATCCCAAGAACACCTATGTTTCTGTGCCTATAGCTCTCTAATGCCTCGTTTTAACGATCTCACGACTTCCTGAATCAATTGCCATTGTATCGACTCCTTGATTTTACACGCTGGCTTCATGATTCATTTGTCAAATCAAATTAGGCCCGCTTGATTTGTGCTCGGAAATCAAGAACCTGCTTGGGTCCCTGCCTTTCTTTTAAACTGTAAATAGGACTCCCACAGGCAACAATTATCAGCCATTAGCAGCGAGTGCAAATACTGCCTTTGCAGTTGGTGTGACACGGAGGGTTGTGCAGGATGTCCTCCGGGTCCTGCTGCGGCCATTGATTGTACTGCGATGCACATACATGCGTGGTGTTGTGCGAAGAAGAGCCTTGGAAATATTTAGCAACTTTCACTAGGTGTTTTTGTACCGGTGACTGAGGGCGGGGAAAAATGCTTTCGTGTCTCTGACTTTTGTGTCTCGGCTCTGGTGCAGGCTGAGCAGTGAGCAGTGCAGAGCACCATGGCGGAGCCGGACCCGGAGCCAATGTCCTCTGGAGCAGGCCAGCGCCTCGGGGCCCCAGAGACTCTTGGCATCAGTACACTTGACCCTGGTCACAGACCCCCGGCCATGCCCCCCGGACGGCACGTCACCATCAGGGTCCGCATGTTGGACGACACGGAGGAGCTTTTTGACATCTCGGTGAGTTGCTGTTTCATTCCTACCCAGTCGTGTTTCTTGATGGGAATACTAATGTGGGAAACGGGACTCTCATTATTGCACCGGAGCCAAGAAGCATTTCCCATTTTTATCGTAGCAGCAGTGGTCTGGTAAACGGGTTGGCATGGCAACTGCATGTTGAATGCATGGATGAAACGGGAGGGATCATTTTTGTGATGTCAGGGCTCGTCCAATTTATTCTGGTATTTAATTTGTCTTCAATGTTTCCCAAGCCTCTGTGCCATCTCCAATCTCCATTACAACACATTTATTCTTCCTCCGTGACCTCTTCATAGTCTTTAACATATTGTTTGGAAACCGCACAGACACTGATTCTATTTTCTGCAGTGGTGTGTAGATAATGTGTGAATACTACCAGTGCTTTCTTAGACAGTGGAGAGGAAGCCACACAACTGACATTATATCTTTTTTTTTTTCTTTCTTTTTTTTTAAGAGCTGCCATTTGGATTCCATTCATGATTTCAGGATTTAGAGGATTAACTTTCTCATCACACCGATCTAAAGTTAGACACTTAAGTCTAAGCTGTTTGTGCAGATTACGTGAATGTTGAGCTAAAATTAGATGCTGATTGTGAATTATTTGCTCAAAATAGAGCCTTTGAGTTTGCAAAAAAAAAAAAAAGAACAAGCAATAAGCTTTTCAGATGTCAATCCAACTTCAGTAAAGTCAATCAGCCTTCTAATTCATGCTGAAAATAGCCCCCAATAGAGCTATTAGTTACTGTTTAACCCTTCAGTTCCTGTCCTGTCACCACTGACAGGGTACATCCCTTGACAATAGTACCTCTTAGACATTTATGATATCTAAAACATTCCAAAACTAAATGAAAGGTTGGAAATGGAGCTTTGCATTTGTATCTTTTTATATTGTCCGCTCGGACATGAGCAGTACAACCATCCAAACGTAACCATATTTAATCACTCCCTGGTATTGAATGTTCAGGTAATCTTGGAAAAAGGGTCAAAACCACTCACTTTAACTAGTTTTTTGACAATTCTACAGCCCTAGTCATACAAGGGTTCATGTTAAAAACTGCCTCGTATAATTGATCCAGGAAATGACTTCGCTTTGAAAAGGAAGACCCCTTGCTGGTTCTAGTGGGTTTTTTTTTTTTTTTTTTTTTTCTCTGTCGGAGGAGGCATGTTTTTCCCCCCAGCTTTCCTCTGAGAAATCTCTTCTTCGATGTTGACTTAATGGCAGCGACATGGAGTTGGGTCAGTGAAACCCCTGTTATTTGTCTTCGGAGCAAATAGAAGAACGAGCTGTAACCACAAGTGTCCCCAGCCCAAAAAACAAGACGAGGAGATGGAGAAAAGTGTAGAGCGGCGATGACGGGAAGCAGATACGGCTGCCGTCAGAGGACCTGTTTAATGTGTATGAAAGGTGCTTTGCTCTAAAGCTGCTGAGCTTTACTGACAGCTACAGAGTGCGCAGTGCAAGCTGGATGTGTCCTTCTGGCTCCTTTCCCAAGGCAGTATGGGTAAACGCTGTCCCTAAGGCCCTCCCTGTGCATGACTGCTAATCTTTCGAGTGGTATCATGTGTTGTGCTTAATACTTAAGGCTCGCAAGATTCTCACAGTTAAATCCTTTTTAATTGTTCTCATTTAAACCACATTTTATTTTGTTGTGTACATAAGATTAGGTGAGGCATTAAAGCCATGGGATTGTTTCAACAGAGGAGCTCTTCAGACTCTGCTCTCTTAAAGTAGCCTTCTGTTACCGTGTCTCGGCTTGACTTGGGTCTTTTCTAATGCTGGAACATTGAATTTGCCAACGCTGCCCCTTTTTTTTTTTTTTTTTTTTAATTGATTCTTACCCAGGCAGTGATGCTCGAGCAGGTGAGGACCAGGTTTTATTCAGCCTGTTTTTGAGCCTCGTAATCTTTAAAAACCTGGAGTGAAGCTCTGCTCTCTAAGGTAATGTCGCCCTCCGAATTTAGTCGGCTCACATTATGTTTTTATGGAGTTATGGCGTCCCAAAGTAGTGCTTAACCAATGTCTCTTCCAAAGAATACAGTACACACTGACACTTTAGATTTTGTGACATGAAACATGGCACATTAGACGGCAGCTTTGGTTTAGCATCTTCTTCACAGTCTGAATCAGCCTCTTGCTTGTATTTTCTGTCAGTTTGATGCACCCATGGAGAGATTACAAAACTCTCCCCCCTCTTTCTCTCCGCCACAGTGAGATTTTGGGCTCTATTTGAGCAGCTGTTGTACAGCAATAACATACACCTATACTCTGCTGGTCCTCACAAGAGGATCTGGAATAGCCGAAATGGTGTGGATGGTTTAGCAACACCTTTTCTCACAGGAGCAGGCACGGAAGGAAAAGGAAAAAAAAAGAATAGCTGAAGATAAACAAAAGGCACCAGACAGCTTTTATTCATGCTCAATTTAACACACAATATATCTTCTATCAAGTCAGCACTTGCGATAAGTATCTCAGTGGGTTGGATATTGTTTTTGCCTGCAGGTATCAAAGGAGTAAAGGAGGGTGGGAAGATGTTCAGTATCGGAAATGTTTTCTCTTTTTTTTTTTTTTACTGCACACTGTAAGACACTAAAGGCAAAATGAGGCACGTTTAATTTTAAAAAGGACTTCAGATGGTGATGACAAATCCCATATTGAATGTGGGGACTGTATACGTATCACAGGATTGTGGTTTGGCAAGAGCGTTTCTTCGATAGAGTGGGTTTATCTCAACAGTAACTCCATCTTGTTATATTTATTTCAGTTATATCCCAAGAATCCCAGCTGTTTTGGTGCGGACACATGAGACATACGGTTCACATCCTTCCGCTGACGTTAATGTCTTCCCTACAGCATTGAGTGGAGCTCCCCACATGGTCTACGAAACACGTTTGTCAAGCAATTATCTAGTCTGTTATTTCGCAACACGGAACACGTGCTATATTTCAAAGAGTGGCAGTTCATTTCAGGCGATTTCATAGTGACTCAAGGCAGGGATTCTCCGCACTTGTCTCTTTAAGGAAACATCAAGCGTCCAACCTCTCCCTGTCACCGACACCCAAAGGCTTCGGTTCCCGTGTCCTGTGCTTGAGAGGGGTACGTTTCCAGCTCAGCAGGCAGAGTATCAGATGGTTGAGAAACAAAAAGGGGCCATCGAGGCATCTCGTGGGTCACATACCATGCTGTGGCCTACTTAGCACTCTGGCTGTGAACACACTCGTGTTGATGCTGATGATGCCTGACCTCGAAAACCTGGACAATCGGGTGACTGGCACTATTTATGTAAATCATGCTTGAGTCAAGTGTTGGTTCAGTTCTGCCCTTTTTAAGAAATATATATATATTTAACAGTGATTTTTCTCAGGGTGTCTCTTGGTGTCGTTGGTGTTTTTGCTTCTGCCGAGTTCAATCGAGCAGGAAATCCAGTCTGCAGCCTTCAGTCTGCCCCGTCTTCCTCAGGCTACCGCACGCTGACGCTGTCTGCGCTGAAGTTTTGATGCTTATGTTTCCTGAAGGCGGGTGAAGGCAATGCAGAAGTTGCCAGTGCAGATGCTGATTGTAGCCTGGATTTCGGGGTTAGGAGGTGGGGGATGGGATGCTGAAGGCAGAGCAGTGGGGGAAGAGTCATCCTCATTCCTATGAATGAAGCAGCCAGTCAGGCTCCATTTGCCAAATCTCACAGCCAGAATGATTAAGGACAGTCTTACATGCAATACTTAAATTTAATACTGGCTTTAGCAGCTCAGGCATTCACCATTACAACCTGAGACGTGTAGCCTACCGTCTCTTGCATTGCATGACTACTTTGGCTTTTCTTGAACGATAATGAGCGAACAAGGACTGCAGCCTTCTGTTTTACAGTCGTGGTAAAGTCCCTTTATAAGGCAATCAGGCAGAAATTCTCAATCAAGTAGAAGTTCCTTGGCATTTATCATTCCATGATCTTTCCATATTCCCATGTGGCATTTATACATAGCATGGTACAAACCAGTGCATACACATACCCTCCATGGCAGAGTAAAACTACAATATACTACTTTTTAATTTTCAGGTACTTGATCAATTTAAATTGATACACAGGCTAAGTTGTGGCAACAATTAATGGCTTCAGTATGTTGCTCAAAGTCCTCTATGGACCTTTGTGCAATCATCAGTGGTTGCCAGAGGATGAGCAATGCTTATATTGGTGATCCCCTGATTTTTATTTAAATTTTTTATTCAACTGGATGACGGGTAATTTACATTTTCAGAAAAGCTTGAGCCATCCTGACATACTGATGGCTTTGCTAAACTCTTCAATATAGTACCACTATTAGGTCAGAATTTCATAATCAAAGGGGAAGCCTTGTGACGACTATGGTTTTGATTTAGTTTGGTGCATTTTTGTCAACATTAGGATGAATTATCAAAACTCCCCCAGCCTTCACGTTTTCATGTGTCACCTGTCATTTGACCTAAATTTTTCTTCAGCTCGTTGAAAATGAATGACATTGCCAGCAGCATCGTAAGCACTTTGGTTTACTGCATGAAGTGAATTTTTAACAAGATAAACTGCGACGAGGAGCCTGGTAAACATTACACCTGCTTAACATCATCTTGGTAACGGCGTCACCGTGTGTTCTTTGGCATGCTTCTGTTTTAGCCCGAAGTGATGCGTTTGAGGACAACCCTGCACAGTCACAGCTGCAGACTATGTCTTGTTTCCGATTCACCGCTGAGCTGCAAACCATTGTACCCGACTGCAAAATGTTTTTTAGGATGTGTGTCTGAACACCGCGTGGAGTAGGTGAGGAGCCTCAGAGTCATATCTTTGGTGTTGAAGTGCTCAGCATCAGCTTTTGATCAAACACTTTAGAATACAAATCAGTGGACAAAAGTAAACACGGCTATTGGATGCTCCTCCAGTGTATTAATGTCGTACCTGATGGTCCCTCATCATGATTTGAGCAGTTTTGTCTCCAGATAGGAAGCCCACAATCATTTGTTGCAGCTTCCTCACTATCCTGGTATGAGACATGTCAGTGACTGACCCACTTACTCAGAGTGGCTACAAAGTTTGTGTGACAGGGTGTAATTAATCTCCCTCTGAAAGGTTGAGCATCCTCTCCAAGATCTCAATGCATCGCCATGGCTGGATCCATAGTTTATCTCCATCGTTTGTCATGTCAGAGCAGACAGAAGAAGGCTTTTAGGTAGATACCAGATAAAATCGCCTTAAATCTGCCACATGCTCCCTTTGTTTTTTTCCTACTTGTTTATGCGTGAACCAGCCATAATGGAAACCCAGAAAAGGCACCTGGTTCTTCAAGTGATGTTGTTTTTGTTTGCCCTTTCTCATAAATGAAGCACGTATACCGTCCGAAACCAGGGCAGCAGGGGCCACCCAGGCTAAAGGGGGGCAGTGTCACAAAAGGAGGGTCCTGCATAGAGCAGCAATCCCACACCAGTCCAGGGGCCTTAACATCGTCCCGCCGCTCAGCACTCTTTTCCACATATGCTGTCAACCATTCATTGTGATGGGAAGCAATTAGAGCAGTGATTTTTTTTGTGTGTCTTGCTGTCGACTGAAAGGCAACGGGTTCCAGACTTAATGAGTAGAAACATGATGAAGGGCTTCTTTCAGCTCCTCAACTTCGCCACAGTTGTTGAATGAATGACTGATCAGCAGTGTGGAGAAGTCTCCACCTGTGGGTCAATACTTCAGTGCATATCCTGCGCAAGAGGGCCAGTAGAATTTCAAACAATTGATTTTATTTAACATGCACGCAAGCACTGACCAAAGCGTTGTAGAATTTGACATAATATTGGCGTCCGATACATTGAACTGATTACATGAGTGTGTCCGTACTCGCGTTGAGACAGAGCTGCACGGCAGGAGGCATTTTCCAAACCGCAGAAAATGTGTAATCCGTTGCGTCAGTCAGTCATTTAAAGGGACCGTTGGACTCGAGTGATTTCCAAAACCGTAAGTGACGCTCCCAATGTGAGGGAGCATAGATCAATTTAATTGGTTTGAGTAACTATCTGTAGCGATTTGATAAGAAATTAATTTTTGAAAAGAGATTTTAATTACTTGTCTTTTGACACAAGCTTTCCAAATATGAGAACTTTGCAATTAAATGGCCAAAGAAATAATTATCCTAACAGCATCGGCTTCAAAAGTGTGTTTTGTGATGTATTACTGAGTAAGTGATTGATTAAATCAGTGAGTCAGAACGTTGTGGCAGCAGTGTCGGGAATTCATCAACATGCAAACACTCCTTTTCACTAGACTTTTAGGTAGGTATTAGAGGAATATTCCACATGTTAGCTTGCAACTACAAAACTTATTTTGATAATTTGAGACATGTAAGACTATCTACTGTTTTTATAATTTTTTTATATACAAGGAGTGAACATTACTCAGTGAGTATTATACGTTTGCTTGCTTGTATTTGGTTTTATTGGATACTATCAACTTTGCGATATCTGCATGAATACTTCTGAATGATCACCACGGCTTTCTAATTCAAGCCAGTGTCTGTGTGAAGCGGCTCTCAAGAATTTCATCTTCTGCAGCGTCTTGCACGGGAAGACGGGTAGACGCAATTGAAATTCAACCCGCGTGTTATCTGTGCACATTTCCGACCACCGAAGGTTCTCGGTGTCTGGCGTTTCATGTTGTGTATTTTCTAATATGACATGTCGACTGTAAACGGGAGTCTGAGTTCAAAGGGAGGAAGACCGTCTCGTCTGGAAGCGATGTGCTAAATCCTGTTAAACTGGGAGCTGTGCTGGGGACACGGTCTGCTCCCCTCAGCCTCGCAGCGCTTTCGGAAGGGGAGCTGACGGAGGTGGTGGTTGAGTGATTCGTGGACAGAGGCTGATTTGGCACCAATATATCTGGATGGGATGTCATTGGCTGAATGTGAATACAAATGGGATTTGATTGGCTCTAAGAGCATCCAGGAAAATAGAGCAACAACTCGGCTGCCCCAAAGAAACTCTCTACTCGCTTGTACGCCATGTCAATGAGGTTTCTAAAACCCATTACTGTCACTCCCATCTCACTAATACAAGTCATGCACTAGTAACAGTGTGGTCTTTTTAAATTAGCTGTGCTGTGACTGCAGCATTCATCTAATTTACATGGTCGTTTTTAGCTCTGTGCTTTACGCCGGAGAGGGCTGCAGGAGAAAGCTGGTAAAAAGATGCTGTCAGATGGTGACCATAGCAATCTTGCCCTCCTCCATTAGCGAAAGCTCGTCTTCGCAGGGTTGCGAATGAAAGTATTATTAGAGACGGTGTACGAATGAATAGCACCTCTCTGATTTTATCTTCCACGTCACCAGAGGAAGTGTTTGCAGCCTGGTTGGGGATACGATCAGGAAGGGGAACCGATACAGCATTGAGACCGGGAATTACAAGCATCGAGCTGTCTGATAGTTGTCACCGCTGTCTGTTCAGCTAACATATTGTATTTGTTACACTTTGAGAGGCTTAAAATAGAAACCTTCCTGGTTGCCGGTTTTTAAACCGAGCCGTCCCACAAGCATCGCTTCTGCCGACTTTAATCTTCCGTTATTAACTCGTAGAAAACACACGCAGCTACTTTAGGTGGCCTCCTGCCATGGAAAAGAATTATGTGCCATCCATCATCCCATCCCTCTGCTCTCTCAAAAAGCACCTTGTTGACACGGATACCATGACCTTTGAGCCGCGGGGTACTCCCTCTCGAGGTGGTGGTGCAGATGCCGGGCTGTCTGTGAAACTCTCAGCGCCCTGGATTTCAACGCTATACGGTTTCTGCTTGGAAAGGGCACATGTAATCACGCTGGCCTATGTGTGGGTTGCCATGGCTACACATTGAGGTGGAAGAGGAGCGTCTGAGCTGGTTGGTGTGCTGCAGATTTCTGTCTTCCACTGATATCTGCTGAGGAGGAGTGAAAGGAGGGGGCATTAATGTGCGTAGCATGGGGATTCGCTGCTGCACATCATTCATGAATAACATATTTAGGAGACACAGCCCTCCGCACAGGATCTTTATTTCCATAGTTTGTTTAAAGACAAAGTTTGTTTTTTTACAATTTGTCAAAGCAAACTACCCGACAAGATGCATGTAATTGTAGATTTAAAAATGAAATGACAATAAGCTAAAATGCAGGAATAATTACTGCAAGTAGGTTAACAACAAAATGTATAACTCGATTTGAATGGACAGAAATAACTACATCATCTGATTGGAAGGCTATAAAAGTGTTTCCTAATGTGAGTTGCTGTCTTATTTTAAAAGCCCTTGACTATTAATGTGACTCACACTGACTTTTGAGGCATTATTAGCTCATCTTGGTATCACTGCTGATTGACCTAGTTTCCCCTGAAAGATGGCATTGTGTTTGGGGTGGTAAGGATTTGTTGGGGGGAGGGGGGGGGTCATATGCTCACTGTCTCCATAAAAATATAAATGGAAGATTTCTGTGCTGCTGCAACGATGGCGGCGTGGTTTTAAAAGCTCGGTGCACAGATGAAAGCTCCTTTCAATTTATTTTCCACTGCTTTCCACATTGAAGCTGGAAAATATTCCGTGTTCAGTAATGTTAACATGGCATTCACATCACTTGCATCACCCTTGCACTGACTGACTGCCATTTGACACAAAATAGTCCCTCTGCATTTTTTCCCTCATGAACTCTGAACCCTTGGTTGCATTTCTCGCATGGCATGAAATTTAAAACTCTGCAGCGGGATGTGGTGGGGATGGAGACGGGAAGATATGAGGGGGACTGCTTTCCCACGTACGGCCCTTGCCTTCTATCACGTCCTGAAATCTAATTGGGTTATGAAGGATGAGAACCACAGGAGAAGAGCAACAGTGGGAATTATCGAGAAACGGATGGCTGAGAATACTGATTTGGCACATCTGATGGGGCCTATGGTTGTACATTGAACACCAGTGTTTTCAGCGCGGTGGCATTTTGAGGACCACTTGTGAAGAAGTGCTTCATCACCAGCTAAAGCTGCAAGGTTGTTCCTGACCCATGATAGAAAATCTGTCCACCTCAAATCAAAAGAGAAAAAAGCTTGACTGACTGGTATGATGGTATGATTGGTACATCGTTCAGGTTTAAGAAAATATAAAGGGCTGTTTCTTTTTCTTTTATGTCCAGCGGGTAAAAATGTTGATCTTTTGCCACCTCTGTTTTCTGTAAAGCACAAGCAAACGTGCCGGCTGTCCTCGGATCCGCAGTGGTACAATTCACGCACCATTCACCCGCTTTCTTAGAAGGGTCGAGCGAACCAGCTCGGCGCTCCTGATGAAAGCTGTCAGTAGCACTGTCAGCTTATGTCTGACAACATAATGCTGCACTGCTTTCTATACTGTGCACAGGTGCTCTGGGGAAACTGATGCCTTTATAATAGATCTTGTTCCTATGGCAACCGAGATGGTTGTCTCTTTGTGGAAGATCGTCTTGTTTGTTTGGCTCCGACAGCAGAGGAGTCGACTGTATGTGGAAATGTGACCATTTCCACCCTCGGTGTCGGTTCACAAAGGAAAAGATGAGGCGAACATCGGCACAACCTGTGTTTTCACTGCTTTAGTGACAGCGCCGTGATGGTGGATGCTCTGACTTCTCACGTCATTACGTACTCACACATTGAGCGCTGCTCTTTGATGACAGTTTTTTTGGATCCTCTCATTAAGCTCTTGAACTGTGATGCTGGGTCGCTCTGACTGGGTAACAGCGGGGCAGGTAGACATCACAGCACACGAGGGTGTGGCAGCTGTGCCGCTCTAAGCCAGCCTCCGCGGTCTCTGTGATGTCCTTTCTGGTCTCAAATAAAGGGTGAAGCCCCCGTGGGAGCTGGTTTGGCTCAGCTGCACAGCAGCTTCACAGCAGCACTGGCCCTCTTCAATGAATTATGAATTTCTCATTGAGATTCCGAAGGCTAATTAACATGTCAGAAGCGGCTCCCAGTGCGATATCATGGGGTTATCGTTATCCTGGAGTACCTTTTTTTTTTTTTTTTTTTTTTTTTTTTTCCCCCCCTCAGTGTGCCTTCACCTTTGCTGCTCTTCTCTATTAAAATGCTCCTATCTGTAAGAAAATGGTGCAGCTATGCCACACGCTCTGCTTTTCTTCTCTCATGCTGTGTTATGCTCTGCTCGATGGGCAATTAAAACCGAAATTGCTGCGTTTCTTTAGTCGGTTCTGTAGCTCTACGTGCACTGAAGTCACTCCCATGATGCATTCGTGCGACACGTTGGACATCGGAATTCCTTCAAGTTGCACCTGTGCAGCTGAGCATGTGTGTCCCACCGCACCGGGGCAGTAATTGAATTGGGCGGGCCTCCTGGGACGGTGGAGGAAATGTGTGGATTTGAGAGTCGGGGTGAATGGAGCAAAGATTTAAGAAAGGACATCGTAGTGTGCCTGTGTGTGCGCAGTAGAATGAGGGGGAGCTCCAGCTGTACATCGGCCCGCTGGAGAGTTACTGCCCCCTCCTACCCTTCGTCATTAAAGGGGGAACTGTTGCATAATCCACCACAGAGAATAGAAAAGGAGAAGACTCCATCTGTCTCTCAGCAACCGCTTCAGCGACGATTCAGTCGCCAAGGTTTTTGTTTCCTCATCTCTGTCAGCATATTTTGGACTCTTGTGACCTTCAGCTCAGACTTAGTTTTCTCTTTCTGTCTATTGATAGGTGATTGTGCGGAAATGTTGGCCCTAAAACAATCATAGCGCTTGTCAATGGTGGACAGTGCAGCAATGTTTCTCGATCAAAAGCTCTTGTCCCAGGGGAAGCCTGCTTTCAAACAGCCAGTCGGGGGTTCGGTCTATTCAAGGAATTACAGGGTTTCTGTTTGACTCATCAACGGCGAACGACTTCCTCACAGTACTCGTCATGATGAGAGCAGGTGAATAGCTCATCTGAGTGAACCGTGATCGAGGCCATAATAAAAAGCCTTCCTGTTTTTGTCCTTGTCGCCTGCAGAAGTAGAATAAGAGGGTCAGTCGTGTTAAGTGCTGACACTTTTCTGTTCAATTCACACACTGCTGCTCACTTCACACTTCCAGAAGATCATGTTTCACTTTAATGCACAGTGTGATTATGAGACTCTGTAAAGGTTGAATTTACTGTAGGTCCTAGTATTTATTCTCATATGCAAAGTCTGCAGATAAAGACACAGTCAAATGAGGTTTCTCATTTGCTATTTATTATTTTTTTTACTTTTCTGCAGGAGACAGAGGTAATAGAGTTTTGTTGTGACTCCCTTCCTTGATTTTATTCAAAGCCATTACGGAGTAATTTTGTCTGAGTAGTCAAACACAGATGACCTCTGTCCGATGTAGTCAGCTTGGGAACATTTAGGTTTATTCAGTTAGTGAAATCACACTGGAATGACATGTAGGTGACGTGAAAACTGCACACATTGAAATGTGAACCCTGACATTTGAATCGGTATCAAAAGACCTCATAAGATGAGTTTTCGCAAATCGGTGACTTTTTACTTCATCCACTGTCTTATTTGTTATTTACAAATGAGAGGCATCATCGGCATATAAACTGACTCTGTTGATTGCAGCCACAAGCTGGTCTTTGTAATACACTAACAAAAAACACATCAACAACTGCGGATTTATGATTATACAAGTTGGCATAAAACAAAAATGCTGACATCCAGGTTTCGATGAGTAATGGAAATGACTATGCAAAACAGAAAGCCACTTGTTTATTCACTTGAAGGAAAGAAACACTTACTGCTGTTGTGAGAGGAACACTCATTGTACACAGTTTGCTTCACACCAAGTGTTAGATTTCAGTCGGAATCTGGATTTCTGCACTTCCACAATAGACGATAATGTCAATAGTTAATTCATGGACATGAGTGAGTCTCTGCTCTTGGCAAAACTGAAATATTTATTATGCCCTTGCATTTTCTTTTATCTGCATTATTAAGCGTGAATTTATCATTTTATCGTTCTTTTATCCGATGACCTTTAACTCTAACACTTGCTACAAAAATGTGCCGATTCTGCTTTCATCACAACTTTCATCACAACACAAGTTGTTGCCGACACTGAACTCCTCCACATCACAAGTTTCCAAGTTCAACTCTGTCGAACGCCTTGTATTTGTTTTTCCATTCTAATTCTATATGAAATCAGTAAACAACTTTCCATTGAAGTTGGTATTATAATGATTGCAGCTTACATACTGATCCAGCTGAGATGTGTCGAAATGTTGTGCTGAATATTAACAATTACATCCGTTCAGATTATTTGACAAGTTGCTAAGTTTTGAATCCCTGCTGCGTGCAGGACTAAGTCTACTCATGGGGTCGTTATTGTGGTATCTTGACCTACTGAGAGCGCAGAAGTTCTCAAAAAATCGGTACCAGGAACTTTTCAAAAGCCCTCCAACACTGCCAGTGGATGATGATTTTCTTGTTTGTCGTGTCGCATTTTTTTCAAGCTCTTTGATCCATGCTGCATTCAAAGGTAGAGCAGCTTTATTTGTACAGCAGGTTTCAGCAACAATGCAATTCAAAGTGATTGCATCAACAAACGTGGACAGTTGGCAATGAGAAAGGTCAATAAAAACAAAGAAAGATATTTCAAACGTCAAAGCAAGATTAAAAGGAAAAAAACCTCTAAGGTAGTGTTTTATATTTAAATAAACAGAAAACACAAGTTTTATAGTACTATAAAACTGCTCTTCTGAGGGATTGGTTTTCCTTTTGTTTTTGGTATGAATCCAAACGATGCATGTACTCTCTGTGTATTCCTGTTGTCTAACAAACCAGATGAATGCGTGTCCTTCTCTTGAGACGTAACGAAGAATGTTTTTTTAAATTTTTTTTTTTTGTGAGTATTCTGGTGATTTTTGTGTGCAGCGTTTGTCTGCAGGGACTTACGACTGTTGTCAAAATACTGCCAGCAATTGTTGACGAACAGAATCGGGTCATATAACAGCAGGATTGTACGTTGGTGAGATCCCTTCGGTATGCTTGTGGATGCCGCTCTTACATTTCAATGCCTCTATTAGTCCAAATTTTCCACATCACGTCTTTGGAATCTCGTTTGAGGTGTGACAGAGATGGATGAGGACAAATACTCAAATTGGGCCGAGAAGAAAGTTAACTACAAGATATATAGCCTCATTATTAACAGCAAAACTAAATTTCTTTTTTCTTTTTTGTATTTTCCTTGTCCCACAGGTGAAAAAGTTGTTTCATGGCAGATTTTAGTCAGAATCTTAGATGTAAAGGAGGCATTTGTGTCCGTTTTGGCTTTTCTTTAAAGATTAATTCCACAAAGGTGGCATGCAGACGAACTCCCAACACATTCTGAGCCCCCCCCCCCCCCCCCCCCCCCCCCCCCTCAGCGCAGGGTCACCATGCTGCATGCACAAGGTTACCATGGAGATCCTCCCGGGTTAAAGACTGAGCCGACTGAAAACCTTGACTGCGCCCAGGATCGGCCTGCCAACCTCACTTAGTGAGAGCTACATTTAAGCCTCGTACACCAAAGAGGGCTGCAGTATTAAGCCTCTTACTCACAGAATCACTTGTTTTACCCTCTCATGTTCTGTTTATGGATTTTTAAATCAGTGAAAGTGGCCTGTTTGACTCTGAGAACCCTCAAATACAACACTGTAAAGTCCAGCAAGCCCACTGTGTGTGGCGCACACGTGTGTGTGTGTGAGACACCAGTTCTTGCACATGGTGACCATACAAGCATGCGAAATGAACGGTTTGGTGAGTGTGAAAAACCACACCAGGTGTTTCGCTTCGCACCCCAACATATACTTAACCTTCAAAAAGACCCTCGCCTTGGTCACACTAATTTGAACACAAATCGTGAAAAGAAATAGATTCCAGCCTTGTCTTTAAAAGTAGGGCACACGTCACACTGCAGTGTGATTAAAATGGCATTATTTTATGTCAAGATAATTACATTTCAACCTTGCAGCTGTATTTTTATTTTTTTGGACTTTCAGATTACAGAATTCAGAGTATCTCACCATGTTTACCAGCCGTGCCCTGCTGTTCTGTATCAAATTCCTGCTGGACTCGATGGCCTGCAGACACACAGCAACAGCTGCCTGCGCTGAGACTTCTTTCCATTCCTGCATTTGCTCACTGGATCGTGTATGTGCCACAGTTTTCTGTACTGATGGCCTTGTGTGATTTCACCTCAAGTCAGCGTCTGCATTTGTCACAATGAGGCGCTCGGGTAAACCTCTCCCCACAGTGGCAATTTTAAAATGAGTTACAATAAAATAGGCAGTGAAATGTGACTGTGAAAACCATTTCCTTAAAAAAACAGAACTGGATTGTGCGGGTTAGTGCTGCCACTCTCCTGCTACCAAGCTTATTTTCTCATCAAACCGAAGCCTAACTGCTCGTGCATACGTTGTTTTGGTTTTTTTTTTTCCATCTGAGACCCTCAAGTGAAACAGACAAAAACACAACAGCAAACACACGCATGGAAACTGTTTAATCCCACCAGAAATATGTGTAACTAATTTAGCAGCTGCTCGATTCCTTTGCTCCGTTTCTGACAGGATATAAAAGAGGCACTCTTGACGGTCGTCCCCAGAGAACAACCCAGCAACAATGATGCCGTGTCCTTCTCGCCATGCTGCATGAATTAAAATAGATTTGATTCATCGCGCCGAGTCTGTAAATCTTCAGAGAACCGGCAGCTCTCAAACATGCAAGAATAATTTCTGCTTCACTGGTTCCAGGGATGGCAATGTTTTGGTAATGTAATGGATGGGCAGACATTCACGGCCCACCGGCAGTGAACCTGAGTATTTATCGAGTCACACCAGTGGGTCAGTTTGTCCAGACTTTTATGGCTTCAGGTTATTTATTTGAATGGTTTTGAGGATCCTCTGACATTCTCTCCTGCGCCACCATAACGTCTGTGGCTTTGAGTGAAGTGTCTTAAACATTAGATTCACCACCAACATTTATGGCCCTCCGCAGGATGAATTGTAATAATACCAAGTGTAGCAGCTTGACTTGATCTCTCGCGCGGACCTTTGATTTAAAAAAAACAATCCAGCGTGATGTCGATGTGCAACAAATTGTTGAAGCATTGTAGACATAAGACCATTGAACCCATGAATGTCTGTAATGAAACTGTGCAAACATGCTTCACTTGTTACTGAAAGAGCAGAAGACAAAAATGGAGAGCTTCATGAAGGATATATACTGTAGAAATTCAGAGTTGAGGATTTCTTCAAAGGTCAGACAGAGGATAGGTACACAACTAGTAGTTACTGCCGCGTTTTGAGTAGTTCTGCAGGAAATTAAAGTGGATGTAATATCCCCAAAAGCAACATTCATAATGTTATTTTCATTACCGTTCTAAAGGCCTGCATCTGTTTACTCACATTAAGGAGGCTTGTAGAGACATTTAGAAAGGCATGTTTTATAGCCAGATTGATTTTAGTTAAAGGAAGTTGTAGTTAAGATTGAATTTTGATTTAACGCAATGTGGTAAATGCATGAACTTACAGCAAATGTTCTTTTTAGCACTCAAACATGGAGTTCAGTGTCTCGCCTTAGTACTACTTAATACCAGGTAACATAACCGATGCGGAGACTGGAGGACCACCCACTCTACCGCCCGAACCGCTTTACTGGAAAACCTGAAAGCACAATGTGTCTGTGTGTGCGCCTGTGTCACGTTTTGTAAATAAACGGATCTGTTGCTGTCGTCTTCGCATCTAAAGACCACTTACTGTAAATTCTGGAGGCATCTCGCCATACACTCGTCACACAAATGAAAGCCATTAATGCCTTTGCTAACTGAGAGTGATTCCTTGGCTGCTGACCTTAATCCGTGTCTACAGGAAGCACCGGGTTATTCTGAGGCTCTTGGCTCCGTCCTGTGCTTTAAGGTCGGCTATATTCTGACGGGGAAATCCCCGCTGACT
The DNA here is from genome assembly GCF_963383615.2 of Lipophrys pholis. NCBI lineage: Eukaryota > Metazoa > Chordata > Actinopteri > Blenniiformes > Blenniidae > Lipophrys > Lipophrys pholis. The sequence goes on from NC_137632.1 coordinate 11,622,843, forward strand.
GGCCAGCACTTAATTAGACATCCAACGGCAACTTAATAAATGTTTAAATATGGCCTTCAACTTATTGATTTATTTTTTCTGTATTATTTATTGACAATGATTTCCACAGAGGGGAATATATTTTTTAATTATTTTCAACCTTTTGTCGACTGTTAGTTGAAAATCTTCTTACAGATTTGTTGGACAAAACTGACCGACGCAGTGGTTCCTTAGATCTCAGGAGCATCTTCTGTGTGTGTGTGTAGATTTGCCATGTGATGCCATGTCACCACAGCTCCAGCCGGTACAGCTATCTGACTTCATCACTGCAGCGGCTCTCTGGATTTGCTGCTCTGACGGCTAAGGAGTTTAAGGCTAATCTGGAGAAGGCCAATCGATTGACCTCAGCGGGAAAGCAGCATGTGCACCTGTCATTATTTAGTACGGGAGATTATGGTTGCAGGAAAGAACATGCAACAAGACAATGGCGACTAAACTCCTCGGCGAGTTTCGTGCTCCAGTGGTGAGAAGACTGTGGCGAAAAGGACATTTCTCACCTTCCGTTCGGATTGCATCGCGACTGAAAGTCTGTCATGGCCGAATCGGAACGCTGCCGTGTCACCGTTTGATTCATTGTGTCGAAGCGACACTACAAGCAGCAGTTAGCTCCTAAAGCCGGAAATCTGGAGTATTTTAGCGATGTGGTGTAAATCGGTGCATGTATTGAATTTGCCTTGTGCCTGACTGATCCATCAGTTTCAAGTCGGACTGTAAAATCAATAACAAAACCCGTTTGAGTGTAAACAACCAGCATATTTTGTCTTTGCTGGCCTCGGTTTATTAAACCATGAAAAAAAATCTACTCGCTTCACCACATGAGGCCCAAACCAGGCATTTTAAAGCGGTAGATATCATATCAAAATAACGACTTGTGGGTTTGATCCAGATTTTGTCATTTGGATCAGGTAGAACCAACCCAGGTAGGATTGTTCTGTTAGTGTGGCGTACATGTAGAAGTGGTTTTGATTTCATCTGAGAGGCTGAGCCGAGTGCAACAGTCATGACACCGACCCACACAATGTTGTGCACAAGTTACAATTAAAAGCAGCACAGAAGTTATTTTTCCCAGTAACTCGGTAATATTTCACTGATTATTATAACGGCTCTTTTTAACTGTAATCAAGTACAGTTTTGGTTGCACAATAATTATACGTAAGGAATCACGCGTCACTGTTGGGGAAGGCATGTTGCAGAATATGCATCTCAGCAGGTGTCTGAGTTATATTTCCCCATTATTGTTTGTACAATGTTTTAGGAGTGCTTTTGTTGGCATCGGAGTTTTTCCAGTCGCTGATTTTCCCTCGTCAAGCTTCTTGGTTTGGTTTTTGTTCCTGCCTTTGCAGTTTTTTTTTTTCCCAAGTGTTCAGAATATTAATAGTTTTGGCTGTGATTCTCGCCAAGCGACTTATTAATTATATTCCTGGTAACGCTTATGCAAAGTGCTTTAATGACATAGCACATTCTTGCTTGGCTCTCCTTTTCTTAAGCCCCTCTCCAACACGACATCGCAGTGATTATGTAGATCAGTGCGTCTGCTCCAATTCCAGCAGGCGGCTGTTTCTACATGCAGGGCGGAACATTTACTTATGGCAAATTAACATACCTTGGATATTCATTTTTTTTTCCCCCAACGATAGTGTCCCATCTGTTTAGCATCAGATAAATTTGAGGTGTCAGAAAGTATACCTGGCCTGTCTTTTATCTCTCCCCGCCGAGATAAATCCGCTTCCTGCTCCTCGCACTGTACTTCCTGACGTTGTCTTATAGCCTCAGCCAACCAACCCCTCAGTAACTTAGTTAGCTGAATATTGAAACAGTCGTTTCACGAATATGCATCCAGTGTGGTCTATTATAGACGCCTGTATTGGTGTGAACTCTGCTGTAACTTGTGTAATAATGTCACATTTGGTGGAGATGAGAATGATTGTGGTGTGTGTCGCCTCATGAAACTGGACTGAAGCCCTCCTCTGGTTCATGTTTTCCTATCAGACTGGCAGATTGTGGACTGGGATGTGGCTTTTTTTGTCTTTTTTTTTTTTCCCTCAGGGGTTGCATGATGCCGATCTCCAATGTTGAGGATTTTCTGTTTGGACTTCTGACTTACACTGATATTCTAATCTGTTCGAGTCACATTCTCTATAGAAATTTAACAGAGCGCCATTAACAGAGCGCCATTAAAAACAAAAAAAAAATGCCAGGAATTTAAGCCATTTCTTCAGTCACATCATGGTCAACCATCTCATTCACCATTGCTTTGAAGACGGGCAGAATTGCCATCTTGGGGTGAGGCTTTTTTGATTTTACTGATTTCAGTTACTTAGTAGGTACTCCAGGAAAGTTGCAGGTTTTTGAGTCTATGCAAACAGATCTATTAAAATAGCCTGCGTTTTGAAATGAAGTTTTGTTTGGCGATACATATTTAAAACACAAGACAAGACATAAAGGAAATGTTCAACGAGAACAGGAAGCAGTAGCCGATTTAAAAGAAAAAAAAAAAAGGCCCTGGAAATTTCATCAGTCAGAATTTAGTTTCTTGCTCAATTCTAAATTTGTGCGTGCCCTTTTCAAATATTTAACTCTCACTGACGTGCCATTACGCAACGTGTCTCTAATTCTATTGTCTTGGATTAACAAGGTCATTAGATAATTGCTGCCAATTGCTGAGTATTTCTTTATGTCACTGCATTGCACTTCATAAAATAATGTTTCGGGGGACCTCCCAAGTCAAATTTCTGGCACAATGAACAATCTCAAGTCCACTGCAGCAAAATCAGTGACGTATTCAGGCCGATTTTTAATGCTTTATTGTTTGCAGGTTTTCGTAAATGTCAGAGGTAATTTCGTTATACTCGCCGCACTGATGTTGTCTTACCTCTAAAGTTCACTTTTCTTATCCGGAAATGAGACCGGCTGGCCTGAATAGAATAGAACAGGGCAGGGCTGGATCCAAACCACAGAGAATTACCCGTTTGACTTGTTTTTGTATGGAGATTATACATGAAAGGCTCGTCTCTTTGACAGCCTGACCTTGTGGGAGTTGTCTCTCACAGTTACACTTAATTAATCTCCTAATTAACCTATTGATTGCCTGCACACACTTACCGAGCTCTACAGTATTCACAGCTACAGGAGAGAACTCGCCGTCTCCTAATTCTGCAGGTGGTGCTAATTGCCCTCGCACAGAAATGACTCAAAAAGGCGCAGCGGCGTTTCGCTTTTCTCCTTAAAATGTCTCGCCTTCGAGGGAGGATTTACAGTTATATTAGCCTCCATTACATTAAGTGAACTTGACAATGAATTTCATGTTTATGAAATGTCAGAAAATAATGAAAATGTCTTTTATTCAGAAATGCCACAAGACAAAAAAGAAATTTAATCTTAAAAATTTAAACTCAGACCACTAATTGTTGGTGTCATTTCATGAAAAGAATAAAAAACACTGACATTTTCTTTCGATTGATTAACTGCGGGACTAAAACCGTTTTGTTTTTGAGCGGCAAAACAGTAACAGCAGGTTCAAATGTATTCACTTTCTTCAGCCTTCATCCGGTTAAGCTAAATGTGGAGTTTCTGCCTAAATATGAAGCGACGCAGCTTCTCGCTGAGTGACAGTAATCCTCGGCTCTGCGAAGAGGTGCTCGTGGAGAATAACCAGCATGGGTCCAGAATTCGAAGCACACTCTGAAAGTGATTTAGGCAGATGAAGAAAAAAAGAAAAAAAAAAAGAGGCCAATCTTTTTGGTAATTCCAGTTGCATTAAAACCTCCTCTTGCCCTCTGCTTATTTTAATAATCCTCCACCTCGGGCTGAGGCATGACAGAGTTTGTTGTATCAGTATGCGTTAAACAAACTACCAGTGCTTTGTGGGGTTTATTTTTTTTATTTATTTATTTTTTGCAAACATGGCAAAGCGTGTTGCCATGTTTGGTTGAATGTCTCTGCTGCCACTTGTTCACCGTCTCCTGGAACAACGCTCACGCCCACGACTGAGATCTTTCTTGTGATTTACCGCGCTCTGACAAACAGTGGGAGGTCTTTGCACAGACGGCACCGAGCTCCACACTGTTAGATATTCAGCTCCCCAACGGTCACAACCGGACACTTAATTATTCTTTATGCAAAATCGATATGTTCCTCCCAGCCGGGCTCCTGGGAGTGGAGGCAGTGAAAGTAATGTGGGGGGTGTGGGTGTCCAAGGGAGGAGGAGGAGGAGGCGGAGGTTGCCATTGAGGGTGGCTGCCTCTGTCTTTGCCTTCACCTCTATTGAATCCAGGGGACATTATTTTCATGGTTGTCCTCTCGGGGGCCTGGTGGCCGGCCCATAATGACAGAATGACTCTGACAGCTGTAGCAGCCCACTCATCATTTTTCTTTTTATTTTCTTTGGTGCGTTTCTCCTGCAGTTGGGAGTTTTTAATAAACAACAAAACAAAGGAGGGTAAAAACAGGAGGCGTCTCCACACGTAGCTGTTACTTCTATCAGAGCCAGTGATGCGTGTTTCAGGGTTTGAGCTTCGACGTAATGGCATTAAAAGTGCTGTAAACATATGCACGGTCACACATCTGCATGCGCTCTTGGAGGATGGCGGCGATCTGACGGGATTATCAGTAGGTCTGAATCCCTCCTTTCGTCTCTCTTCGTCAGCTCCCCGCTGTTGTCGAGTCACCCTGGGAACCTCTGCAGCGTGTGACCTGAATCTCAATGAGCTTCAGCTGACGCTGACCTCCCTGTCCTACCCTTGGTCTGCTGTGCATGTAGCCACACATGCGCACACCACATACAAGCATGCCCCCCCCCCCAATGTGCCGTGAATCACTTTGGAAAGCTGTGTCTTTTGCTTTATTGCGACAAAGGGATGCACCAGCAAGCAGCCTGTGAAGTCTCCACGTACCTTTCATATGACCACATAAAGGGGAAAGACCATGCAGGATTGTGGGAAATGCATCTGCCCCCGACTGGAGGCTCTCCTGAGATCTGAGCAGCTTCATCGTAGGAGCAGTGCTTCATGTTTACACAAACTCCTCCCCAGGGTTTTCCACTGCAACTGCTGTGTCACGTGTGTTGGGCAGAAGTGACTGTAGCATCTCGTGAAGTCAGTTTTCAGTCCCCAGGAATAACTCAATCAAAGGACGGCTTCGATATCACCTGAGAAATCAGGACTTCTATATTGTACTGCTAAACCTATGTGCCGTCTTATCGGATGAGCCCCGCAGAGTCTCAAAAATGACCTTTTTTTCCCCCCAGTTCTGTTTGCTTATTCCTCCCATTGAATCATTTTCATCTATTGACTCAATCCGCTTCCTGCGATGCTGCTGAATGTCACCGCTGAAAACTTCCCACAGTGAGAGGACCGCTCCATTGTCTCTGAAGAAACCATGGAGTAAAAAAAAACAAACCCTGTTAAATCCCTCTAGTGACGACTCACCCCTTAGCTCTAATTCCTGCATCAATTCCTCTAGTGCACCTCAATCAGGATATTCAGCCAGACGTGGTTCCCTTTGTTCTGTCTGTCTTTTTTGGAGCCCAGAGGCACTGGCAGGATGTCTACCACCCATGGCACAACCCCACACAGTCTACACAATCCCAGGAGAGGCTTGCAGAGCAACGCCCGGCCCATCTTATTGGGAGTGAAGTGGACCATACCAACAACTCCTGGAGGGGAACAGTTGAGGGAGCACAAACCTCCTTTACACCTGACCTTTCTGGGTTATTTTCCCTGCTGACGGGGGCTTACTAACAAGAGGGGGGGTGGGGGGGGGGGGGGGGGGTTATTTGATCTACCCTGAAGTGGAACCCAAGCCGACATGTGTGCAGACATTGCTGTCATCTTTATTTAGTCTTGTTGTGTCAGCGGGGGCATGTGGAGGTCAGCGTAGCGGCACGGGTGAGGCGAACGCCCATACACGTGTAAACAGGAGGAGCATCCTTCGAGGCTAGGGTTGGAAACCTAACGAGCCCCGACAGACTCCCCCTGCAACGTCTGGTCCTGGGACCCAGAGCGCTGATTCAGGATGGTCCGCCTCGCTCTGGAACCAACCGCCCCCACGTAAACCAGTCCCGCTGCATTTATAGGTAGAGGTCATAAAAAAAAAAAAAAGATTGGTGACATTTTCTTGGCACGATGAAAGAAATGTCAGCTGCTGAGCACAATGTTTCTCTGAGACTGCAACCTTTTTGCTGGGGCAGAGGCGACATGACGCATATGGAGAGTGTTGCGTCAGTCGTCCCGGCTTCTGCTTTGTCTCATGGTCATGCTATTCTGTTTTTTGGGTTTTTTGGGGGGGGTTTTTGGCTCTTTTCATGGAAACTATTTCAGTTTTTCATTTAATTATTTTTTTTTCTATTACTTTAATTTACAATATAGATTAGCTGAGATAATTAAAGAAAAAAGAAAAAGCCAGTCTTGTTGTTAGTGCACTCACTATAAGTCGAAATGAATGGTTCAGTAAAGTCAAATTGACAAGATAATTATCTTTTGCCTTTACGGCCCCTATGATCTAAATTAATTTAATTGCTTGCTGCTCTATGATAAAGCGCTATGACTCTTGGGCATGGTGATGTTTAATATCTTCACAACTAATGAATGAACTGTCGTGAATTTTTTAAACAAATATTCATGGTTCCCAGAGGATGAATCGTTATGATCCAAGCTATTACAAAACTCTTTTTATCTTGCACACTGTACATAAGAAATCCAACAACTGCACCATCGTCGAGATAAAATTCAAGTACGTTTATTGTGAGAGCCTAAATACATGTTGGTGTTCGTATGAGTGGAGCAGTGGGACATGAGATCATACAAATATATCATTGGGATGTCAACATTTGCAAAAATATCCTGCATATCATACAAGACAGGCCGAACTGCAAAGACTTATGCTTCCGTGCGCTATGCATTTCTGCACTCCATGTCCAGATATTTGACAAATCAATTAATGCCGTCAATGAATGTAATTACGTTACATCATATATGATGGCAACAGGACAGAAGTCAGAAGAACAAAAATCGAGGAAAAACGGATTAAAACTAAAAAGATTTGGTGTTATGGTTGAGAGTTTATTCAAGAGGGTGACTGGAGCATCAAGATGGTAATCTAGATTAATTTCTTGATTTGTCAAAACTAGACACCAGATTTTTTTTCTTTCTTGTCACATCACAATTCCCGACAAAAAGCACAGGAGGAAATCTGAAAATCAACAACGATTCGATCCAGTTTAGCTGCTTCATATTGACGAGCCGGGTGTTTCACAGCTGTGATAGCAGAGCTTGTTCAGCCATGACGGGTCAAAAGGTCTGTGGTGGAAAAGGTCTGTGGCTCAGATGTGTCGGGGATGAGATGATCATTTCCAGCTGATGCACAGCAATGTCAGTTGTTTTTTTGTGTCTTTCCGCACTTTCAGAATGACTCGTCCTCGTGCTCAAAACCTAGTCCGTGAAGATTTTTTTTCTTTTTTCTTTCAGTTCTGTGGAAAAGAATTAGCTGTCCTACGCAGAGCCCTAATCTCAGTGCTGTCCAAGACCTATGCTATGAATCATAAAATTGACTTTGAGCCAAGTTCTATCACTTAATGTTAGTGCCAGTAGCGCTTATGTGGATGAATAGAACAAATCCCGGCGGTCTAAAATGAGGAGCAGACGCTTTTGTAGTAGCAGAGTGATGCCCCGTCATTTGGGAACAAAATGGTAAAAAAAAAAAAAAAAGAAGCTTATATTAAAACGTTGTATGTTTAGGTAAACTCCTGGTGTTACCTATTGATGGATGCATTGTTGTTACACAAACTCTGTAGAGATGCCGGTCGGCATTTATTGGAGTTGGTCCCTGGAAGGAAAAGAGATGAAGTGGTGACGTGATCATGACGCCGAGGTTCATTTTGCATGTGGTCTAATAAACATCCCACCTCGTATATGACCAGACCTAAAGCATCTGCTGCAAATAGCTTCGGAGTATATCTGTGTAAAGCTGAACAGTCCTGTCCACTTCCGGTTGGATTATTATCTCTCTTACTCTAAATATGAGCAGAGCTCTTATAATGAAGCCCCATGGTCTTATTCTGTTGTACCTAATTAATTCTCATCTAAGAGTTTATCACATCTAATCAGGCCTCATACTGAGTTCAGTTGAGGAAGACTTATTGCTCCTGGATCAGGTTTCATCCTTCCATAGCTGGAGATCCGAATGAAGACTGTGTCCTCCGAGTGCCCGTCATTCTTTGCTACTCTTCAGACATCTTATTGAGCTGGCAGCAGCAGTGCCAAATGGCAGCACCATAACTCCAGCCTCTACCGGCTACATTTAATCAAGTACTGCTCGACTCTAATCAGCCTCCGCCGTACCATCTCCGCTTGGCTCGTGGTCATTTTAACCCTGACAGCAGATTTATAAGGCTGGTTATGAGAGTGCTCCAGTGAGACAGGAATGCTCTTCAGTCTTCACTCCGCCCGGCTTGCTTTTTGTCCGCTGTTCTTGTTCCTGGAATCTCGACAGAGCACATTTGTCCACAAAACATGAGCCACTGGTTTCATTCAGGGGTTTATTTGCCTGCACTTTGCAGCCGTTTTTCTGGGAGTAACGTCTGCCTCTCCTCTCCCAGCCTCCTTGTGGCATTTCTCTGCAGCTTCCTCGGCATATGGAAGCAGCTGGTCCTCGGTGGTAGGATGCCCTCTGCACTGCATGGAGGCTGCCTGCAGGGAGACGGTAGTGTTAATGCAGCAAGGACACACACAGGAAGAAGTGGTGGACTGGATAGGGGGTTGTTTGGCGAAGATTTCACATTTGGTTGTGACAGTGTAAACCCTTACTCTAAGCTGGCAGAGCTTCCGCTTTAATTCTTTCAAGCATTAACAGGAACATTGGCCGAGTCATTCGGTGGCTGTTAACACACCAGACAGATTTCAGAGTGAGAATAAAAGAAAATTCTTTATTACCGTTGAGCTGTGAGAAAAGACCTATTGTCGAACCTCAGCACCTCGGTGTCCTTTTTGTGCTAAGGTAGAGGAGAAACTGCTTCCTTGAAGATACTCGAACAGCCTGGGATCATTAACCAAGCCAGAAGGAAATGCCACTACGAACACATACTGCAGCTGTGATATGCTCCATGCTGGTGCAAAGCAGTCACGAGGAAGCAGCCAGGCAGAAATTCTCCTGTTGTGCGCCTGACAGAAATCTGTCCTCTCAGAGCGTCTATAACAGAAGTGTTTTAGGGAAATCCCTGACATTTATTTGACCTTACATGGGAATGTTCTCTCTCTCTCTCTCTCTCTCTCTCTCTCTCGCGCTCTCGCTGTAGAGGGGTTTGGACATTGTCACGCTGCCAGTATTTGTCAGTAAGTGGGTAGTTAAGTCATTCTTCAAAGTGTTTGTGGGTGCTACGTGTGGGGTGATGGAGGACATAGGTGGTCAGGGTGAGTCTTTATCCCGTCCTGATACTGTATCAACCTCAAGAGCCATCATCAGTGATAGCAATGACAGTGGAAAGACAGACCAGAGGCCGGCCAGCGGCTGTAAAAGCAATAAAACACACAGCCGTCTTTCTCTGCTGGAAAATTTAGAATCACAGTTCTAAAACGGTACCACAGGGGAAACATGCAAACTCCTCAGAGAACCTGGAATCACACCAGGGCTTGCTTGCTGCAAGGCGAGACTCCTAACCACTACGCCACTGTGTTCTCTTCTGTTTACAGCAAAAAGCCTCAGGCAAGGTGCTCTTCGACCTGGTCTGCTCCCACATGAATCTCATTGAGGGCGACTACTTTGGCCTGGAGTTTCAGAACCATCAAAAGATGATAGTGAGAAGAAATAAAATAAAATATCACTTTAAAAAATAAATAAATAAATCACACAGCTTTGATTAACTGGAGCACTACTATTTTTTTGATGTTTTTTTTTTTTCATAGGTTTGGCTGGACCATATCAAGCCAATTATCAAGCAGCTCAGACGTGAGTTCCTCACAATGTTGTTCCATCTTCCTTCAAGAAATAAGCCATCAATATGAGCCACTATTACTCTTGAATCTCACTTCAAATACTTTCCCCCCCCTCCTTGTAATACCAAACTTAGGGCCAAAACACACAACCCTGAGATTCACTGTGAAGTTTTTCCCCCCGGACCATGCCCAGCTGCTGGAGGAATTAACAAGGTGAGCTCCTTTCTGGATATTTCTCCACTATCTCGACACCGTGTTTGTTTTCTGCTTGAAATGTGCATTTGTTCACGATATTTTCAGTGTGAATGATTTCAATTGGAACTGAAAGTGAATATATATATATATATATATATATATATATATATATATATATATGAAACGTGCCCCGTTTCCCACATGTTTTATTCTCTGCTCAGCTCTGCAGTTCACGTCTCACGGCTGCCGTGTTTCTGATTCAGTCCTCTGGAGATAAGCGCCGAGCTAATGATTTTCTGGTTTCTGTTTGTGAAAGTCGCTTGTGACTTGCATGTTTTCAGAGCGGCAGTGAGGAAATGATCGACGTACAAAAAACAAAAGCTTGTCAATGCTGTTTTTAAGGACCTGGTAGATTTTTTTATTTTTTTTTAAGTTATATTTTATCAATGTATTATTTATTGTTTTTTTAATCAAATGGCATTAAGTCCTCATTCATAATCTAATTCTTGCATCTCTGTGATTAAAATGTTGCAGCATTAATTGTAAACGGAATAAATTGGGCTTATATTTGGACTGTTGGTCAGAGAAATCAAGATATTCAAAAATGTCATGATGTGATCGTTATTTTTAGGCTTTTGATTCACACCACACCCGCGCGCACCCGCATACAAACTGAAATTGGTTGCGCTACAGGAAATTATTACATAACAAAAAGAAGAAGAAGAACCAAGTAGTAGGAACAGAATATAAAAACACCTGCTGAACAACCTTGCATGATTAAGAGCCCCGTACAAAAATATAAAGTGGTTTAGAAAATGGGCAAAACAGAAAATAAAGAAAAAATAGAAACAAGAAAAACGGATGAATCGCTGGTGTTTTGTGCTTAGATGCTGTTTCACTTCTATTCATGCAAACCTGGTATGTTATTCATGAAATATAGATTACATCCCTTATACATTAAAGCCTGCATAATTTGATTCAAGGCTGCTTTATCAGAGCGAACTCTTTTATCACCAGAGCACAGAGCAAAACCAAACAATTAGCATCACATTGTTATCACTGCCAATTATATAAATGGCATTATGGTTCATCCAAGGACCTTTTTTATCTTCACTGGTTCGTTGATTTTCAATTTTTAATATTAAGCCTGATTATGACACCCATCACTATACATCACCATATTCTTAATCTTTAATAAATTACATAGCATACTACTGAATTCATAATGTAGCCCTGGACCAGCTGATACTGCTTCAGAAGCAGAATATTAAAAAGTATATGTATTTTATAATAGTGTCAGTAATTCTCTTGGTGACTCAAGTCAAAGTTAACAGATACTGTGATGAAAATCCAGCCACTGCATCGTCCCTGCTGTACATTGTAAAGGATGTTTCTTTGTTTCCAGGTACCTGTTTGCCCTCCAGATCAAACAGGACCTCTCATGTGGACGTCTGACCTGCAACGACAGCAGTGCTGCAATGATGGTCTCCCACATTATCCAGTGTAAGACCCTCATGACTGTTTCCTCATTTAGCTCCAGAGAAAAGAAGCCCTGACAGATCGACATAATGCTTTTTTTTTTTTTTTTTTTATTCTATTTCTCCCACACGGAGCTTATCATCAAACATTGTCATACAGCACACTGCGCACCATTGCAAATTGATTATCTGTGTGTTGCCATGGATACCTTTCAGTTGGATCCTGAGTATAATCTTGCAGAACGGCTTCAGAGCAACAACACATCTCAGTGCCATGCCAACAAAAAATACTGAGCATTTTCATTACTGGACATTTCTGACCCGCAATCTGTCAACCAATACTGATCAAAGCTTCTCATTGCTATCAATAAAGCACCAGATGAGGCAATACATTTTACTATTGCAGGAGCTCCATGGCACTGAGGCTTTGTTGTAGGCTTTTTACTTTTAACTGTTTTCAGTCCCTTCCCTTTTAGTTTGTCTTTGCTTTGTGTAACCAGAAATATTCTTCTTTTTGTCTCATTTTGAAGCTGAGATTGGGGACTTTGAGGAGAGCCAGTGCCGGTCACACCTCCTCAACAACACTTACATCCCAGACCAAATGCCCCTGATTGACAAGATAATGGAGTTTCACTCGAAGAATACGTGAGTTTCTGGATGGGAGTCGGAGAAGGACAAGTCGCTTATTCAACGCCGTTTGAAATTAGACATTGCTTGTATCTAATCATAGTTTCAGGTTAACTCTGTTCGAGAGTTCACTGAAGCTTGTGAACACAAAATGTTATTTCAGACCCCCTGCATGTCCCACTGGGGAGTTTTATCATGCAGGTGACACATTCATAAAAGCAGCCTGGGATTGAATGAGTTCTTTCTCAGAGTGCCTTATGTAGCTTTTTATTTTGCATCGAATTAGAAAAGAAAGTCTTTGTAGGTTTTTATCCTCCTTTATTCAATTGATGCACACAGCTGTGGTCAACGGTTTTAAAACCTGGAGTTTATTGTGTATTCCGATGTGTTATGCCCCAGAATACTGAGGTTGACCTTTTTCAGTCACCGTTTCCTTTACATTAGTATACCGTTTAAGAGCAGTATGCTCCTGGGAGTATATTACCTGAATCCGTCCAGATTGCCTCACACCATCCTCCCTTAAAACTCCCCCATCCATGGATAAGCTCAAACAGGAGCCGAGGCTTTGCCAACACTTGCCTCACCTTTGGGTTACAGTGTGTCCCGGCCGAGGCGGACCACACAGTGGGCGGCTGCCGCAAAACATGAAAGCGGCTCCATCAGATGTGACTGATCTCTTTGACTATATCTTTTTCCACCCGGAGTCCTTCCTAGTTGATAATTGTGACTGCAGTTGTTCTGGCAGGGTGCCAGGTGGAGTCAAATCTCCTATTAAGTGCCACACATACAGGAAACAGGAAGGCTTATCCACTGATAAGAATTAGGAAAGTTAGTCAACATGTGCAGCCCCTCCACACCCTCCTCAACAAAGCTCCAAAAACACAGATAAACAAGAAAAACCTGGAAACGTATCTGAAAGAAAAATGTAAAAACAATCCAGTTTGCAGTTGATTATTCTTGTCTAACGGACCTCAGTCTTTCCTTAACTAGTGAGATGAACAGCAGGATGTTGAAGAGGGATTTAATTTGCTTGGTAATAAATCGGCAAACGAAGAATCATTGCTCCAACGCATTGTTTCTATGTTGCTGGAAAACTTAATCCGACAGGTACAAACTGAGTTTTAAGCCAGTTTTACAACCCCAACTAGAATGAAACGCTTCATTAGTTGGTCTCCTCTTTCAGCAGAAATATGCAGAGTGTTGCCAAGTGAAAAGGTTCCCCGCTATTTTGAGACGTGTCACTGCTATCAATGTCGAAATGAGCTGCTATTTTAAAGTAAATTGTGGGTTTCTGAGAATTGCAAATGATTGCCTCTCGCGTCCCACTTTTAACGGCATTTTACTCAACCACCTGACATTTGTGGAACTGAAGTTGCGCCGTAACAAAAGTTAATTGTACACTTGGTGACGGTCTTTGAAATATGTTTAACAGACTGATGAATATGAAAGGAAAGAATTAAAAACCGACACTGGTGCTCACGGATAGACGTGATGACGTGGCGCACCATCAAGTGTCCTCTTGTGAATGTGATGAGCATATATTCTGTGAAATATTTTAATCTAGCATTTAAAAAAAAAAAAAAAAACTATTACAAAAAAACACAATTTGTATTAAACGTCCTTGAACTTGGTTTTTCCTGTTTTTTGTTGTGTGTTGTAGAGGTCAAACACCAGCAGAATCAGACTATCAGTTACTGGAGGTGGCACGCCGGCTGGAGATGTATGGCATTCGGCTTCACCCTGCCAAGGATCGTGAGGGCACCAGGTTAAGTCTGGCCGTGGCGCACACCGGTGTCCTCGTCTTCCAGGTTAGCCGCTGCGGTTTGGATACAAACCAGACATAAACTGCAGGCTTAGCTCATTGTGGCGATTGTATTATTTTAAGCTTTAAAACGTTTCCATCTCTTCAGGGACACACCAGGATTAACGCCTTCAACTGGTCTAAAGTTCGTAAGCTGAGCTTCAAAAGAAAACGTTTCCTTATCAAACTGAGGCCTGACTTGAATGTAAGTGTTGCTGCAGGGTGATACAATGTGATACCTCAAACCCTGGTACTCAGCAGATGGTGATGGAAGTTTTATTCTCTGTCCCTCAGAGTTCATATCAGGACACTCTGGAGTTTCTGATGGGCAGCAGGGACTGCTGTAAAGTCTTCTGGAAGATCTGTGTTGAATATCACGCCTTCTTCCGTCTCTTCGAGGAGCCTAAACCCAAACCGAAGCCGGTGCTCTTCACACGAGGCTCCTCGTTCAGATTCAGGTGGGGAGGTTTACATCAGAACGCCGCTCTCCGTCTCTCCCGGGGCTGCAGGCACACAGCACTTTCTACCCATCACTCAGCAGTCTGCTACAGCGCTCGTAGATTAGCTCATCATTATCTCTCTTGTACTTATCTCCGCAGCGGTCGCACGCAGAAGCAGGTGATTGATTACGTGAGGGAGTCCGAGTTTAAAAAGATCCCGTTTGAAAGGTAAAGGCTGTGGATGTGTTGAACAAAATTTGGCAGAAGCGAGAGTGGGTTTTTTTGTCAGAGCGTGTTTATACTGACCTTCCACATCCTGTGTGCCAGGAAACACAGTCGGGTGCAGCACAACAGTCACCTGTCGCCGCTGTCTTCTCCTCGCCACCACGAAGTGCCAACGGAGGTGAGTGCTTAGGACACACGTCATGCCACTGTTTAAGGTTTTACTGTTGGGTGTGTACACGGATTAACTCGTATTCTGTCACAACATGTTGAGGAAGCAGTGCAATCAAATCTGGTTATTTGAATTGATGAGCAACTGTGGTACAGATGATACAAGTAGTCTTAAGGTTGGCGGTTCACTCCCTGACCATGGCGGGGCTCTACACCCAACATTACTCCTGATGGAGAGCCAGCTCCTTGCATCATAGCACTGTCGCCATTGGTTTGGTAGTAAGCAAAGTCAAATAACTTTATTCATCCCCTAGGGGTAATTCAAAAGCACATTGAGCAAAAAGACAACTACTTAATGAGCCGACTGGTCAACCACACAAGCAGCGACCCAAACCAACTAAGGTGTTTGTGGATGGTTTCATTTGACTAACACTGTGAGGTGCTCATGAATCAGTTAAAATTAACTAGAGAAATGTACAATTATACAAAATATATATATGAACTCTTTCAGAGTTTATTTAAAATGTGTAATGTCAATCTGCATATGTACATATGCATATGAGTATACATGTTGAATTGAACATATTTGACAAATGTACATGTTTAATTGCAAATGTCATTTTTTGCGTGTTTGTAGCATTAAATAGTAAAGTAATAGTTCAGAATTTGTGTCACCCCTTACTACGATCAGTTGGATGGAGAAGAAACCAATGGAAAACTTTAACCATTACTTTGACAGCTGTCGGCCTGTGACTGCTACCCCAGCGTGGGAGCGGTGGGTAAAGATATGAAGCTGAGTGGCTACAGAAAACTTTCAGAAGTTATGGCGTTGCACAAACTGAGTAGTTCTGGAGAGCTTTGCTTGGTTAAAAACTTCCTCCAGAAGTTAAATACTGTAATCGCTGGTATAATGTGCTGTCGTCAAGCCTACGCAGTTCATCAGCAACTGTCACGAACCAAGGATAAAGTGTAAACAAGCAACAGTATCCTGCCTCCTAAAACACAAAACTAGATTTCACTGAACTGAGATAAGGCCGTTTTCCCTTTTGTTGGTCACATCTGGGATATCCGAGTCCATAAAAAAACGATATCTGTAACACCATTATGTTGTGTACACAAATGATCAACTTACAGATATTTTGAGGAAAGTATACACTCCACAGCCCCTTTGCCTGATAGACTGGTCACATCCTGACAGTGTTCACTGCAGGAGACTACCTGGACCTGCTGATGCATACAAATGAACTCACATTACACCACAAGTTTAAGCCCTTTTCACCTTCACTCGAAGCACACTGGTGTCCTCGTGTAACTGCTTACAGCTCTGATTTACACTAATGTATATACGGGTGTCTATTAGAGATCCTTATACATTATCATCACTAACTGTTAATTAGCAAAGCTGTCAGCGGTAATGTGACTTGTACAGTCTGTGTGTGTATTTGCTCTACATTCACTAATGACTCACACCAGCTCATCAAAACAGAGCCACAGGGTACCCTAAAGTTGGTCAGAAACTCCACAGGCCGTCACTGCATTAATAAAAACTTAATTCAAATCCAAACTCGGTTATTATTTATTGATGAGCCACATGTCCGCCTCAACGCTGTGCTTCCTGTCTCCCGCTGTCAGAGTGGTGTTTACGGGGACATCGTCGACTCTCCCCCTCGCCAACACTGGAAGGAGGAGGTGCTGGTGAGCGCAGACGACCCCTCAACCTCGCGGATGACGAGGATGAGCCCTTCCTACCAGAGGAATGGCCACGAAGAGCGGACGGGGTCCGTGTCCAGGGCAGGGGAGACGAGGGGCTCGCCACAACAGATCCAGCTCGAACATCTGAGTACAGGTCTAACATCTCAAGCAGCAAACTGCAGCAGCCCATCCATTCCCTACGTTGACTACAGTAATGTGAACAGTGTGTACAGAGTCGACAGGGAGCAGGGTAGCAGGGAAAATCACATCTACACGGAGCAGGTCACGCAGCGCAGGGGGTCTGGCAGTGGAGGGCTAAATGGGGATTTGCAGGCCCAACATGATTACTTTCTGAGTCAGATGAGGTACAGGGAGCCCCAATCTGCTTCTCGATCATCACTCGGCATGAGCCACGAGTTTAACTCGTCTACCAGGCAGTTCTGTCAGAGGGTTGAGCAAAGTTCTGTGTATAACCCCACGGGGGACGTCGGCATCCATCCCAGAGAGAGGCAGAGCAGCAGCAGTCCTCTCACAGTTCCACTAATGTTGGGTTCGACGGGTGCGGTCACTACTCCTACTCGTGACGCTCCCCATCCAACACCCTCCCTCAGTCACGCCGAGCAGAACGGTTACACCCCCCCTCAGTTCTCGGACGGTCGATGTTCCCCCGCCCTGAGTCAGTCTCCTCGCTTACAGAAGCTTCACAAAGCCCGACACCACACCGACGCAGACCCACACCAGGGGCCGTCCTCATCAGGCCAAGGACCCCACCCCGTCCTGTCCCGCGATGAACGCATGGCCGCTCTGGAGCGCCGCATGATGGCCAACGGCCTCTCTGCACCGGGCAGGTCCCGGAGTGGCCTGGGCCAGAAACGATTAGGAGCACCCGGTGTGAGGCAAATGGGGGCGATTCCAGTGAATGACTGCCCTACAACCAGCGGCTCGGAGTCCAGTGAGTCTGAGGTGGAGGCCAACAGGGCCAATAACAACAACCCGGTGACGTGCAGTAATCCAGTTGAGGCTGGTTCGAATTCCCCCCTCCCAAGAAACAAGTTTTCCTTTGGCAGCCTGCAGCTGGACGAGGAGGCCGATGAGGACGCCTCTCATGCCTTCAGTGATGATGATGGTGGACAGATCTTTAGTTGTTAGCGTACAGAGACCGTCAAACGTCTCCTCGATAGAACTGGAAGGGGTTGGTTTAGGTGCAGGTCCTGTGATGGACGCGACGTCCAATGCGCGACGACTTATTTCCACCAGGAGATTACTTAAGTCTTCTCGTCACTTTTTTTTTTTTTTCTAAACCACTCTGATTCACAGGACGTTGTACTAGAAGCACTTTTATCCACACAACAATTTCTCATTCCTCGTTAGGAGCGACTTAGTGATTTCCCTCTTTACAGCAAAATCTCTGCAGACGCGCACACGTGCCTTGATACTCATCCAAACTGAACCGATATGGAATAACTTACAAAGAGCATTACCCTGTTGTAGGCATCCTTCTTGAGGCTGTATTTTACTGAGTTACTACATACAGATGCCTTATGACTTCCTTCTGAAATGCACACGTCACTCAAACTTGCAAATTTCACGGGATGAGGTTGGTCAACAGTTTTACACGGAATATTCTTTGTGCTTGTTGTTTATCTCATCCAGAGTCTTTAAAAGACTCGATGATATATGATTATGGCAGTAATTACTAATTATCTTAAGATTTGTTGTCGGTAATCTTTGCTGTTGATGTAGCATCTGGTGTGTGACGGTTGTGAGAAGTTCAATCTGAAGCTTTTGATGTTGGATTTCAAAATGGTCCATATGTTTGAAATAGGAAATTTAGCATTTGATCAGTGTAGTTTTCTTCTCTTTCTACCCTTTAATGACATGAAGCCCACTGATTGATTTACTGATGGTGTTTCATTCACAAAGGTAAAGGCCAGAAATGCCAGACAGTATTTCATCAGTATGATGTAGTTGCATTGGAAGGACCAGCAGAGTCCTGCTCAGATTGGGCTGTAGGTAAACCTGAGTGTCAGTGATAGTTTACTCACTAAACATGACTGTAATTTGCATTTGGAAAAAAAACCATCCTCGAAACGAAGGTGTTTTTTGGCACAGTCTTCCTAAAGGAAATGGCACTACACTTTTATTTTTCACTCTCCTCCGATTCTTTTTGCACGCCTATCTCCATGTTTGTTTTATCCGTTTCAAACAATATGATCTGTATATGCCTGTTTTTCTTTTCTGTCCTGAGGAAGCATGTTTCTGTCTTTCATTATGTGTGTGTCCCCCCCCCATCTCTAACTGCATGTAAACCCTTTCTGTCACTCGGGACGCCACCTTTCTCTGGGTTCCCATTTCCTGCAATCATCCAGCGAACTTCTAATCAGGTCAAGGCTGACAGGGGTTTTGGGAATATGCTGGAAAATAGCATCAGGTTTTGGCGTTTGTGCATTCCCAGAGATTGGAGATTTTATTTGGATGTATTTTGCATGAATTGAAATCTGCACAATGAGATTTAAATGCAAATACTGTATAGAGGAAGTCACTGGATAATTGCAGTTAAATCAGGTAAATCCAACAAAAGGTTCTCTAAGCCAATTTCAACAAGGCTGTCACATTATGGAAAACCAACAGAACACAGACAACATGAAATGTCGAGTGTTGAAGAAGAAGATGGTAGCAACACACCCTAAAAAAGTTGGTAGTGCAGCAAGTGACCAATTTAGTGTTATTAAACAACAAATACTTGTGAAATATTTGTTAGCAATGAAGTTAATTGATTGGGTTTAAAAAAAAAAAAGAATTTAAGTTATAGAGAAGTGAGAGAAGTAGAGCCTTTGATAAGTGAAAATGGGCTGAGGTAAAAACATTTCTCCACCATGTTCACCAACACCCACAAAAAAAAAAAAAAGAAAAATCCAACAATCCCACATGAGCAAATGATTCGGAAAATCTGAATCAGCTTCCGATTACAAGCTTGCTGCCCGGACCTCTGAGCCGCCACGTGAAACCACAGTTTTTATTTCCCTGCAGTCAAATTTAGTGTTGCAGTATAGTGGTGAACATACTGCATCCTGTTTTCATTTACTTTTCACATGTTGTCCCAGCCTTTTTTTGAAATGTGGCTTGTATTCTTTTCTGTCAATCAATACAACAGTAATGACTCAGGTCGCTTGTGTGTGTGTGTGTGTGTGTGTGTGTGTGTGTGTGTGTGTGTGTGTGTGTGTGTGTGTGTGTGTGTGTGTGTGTGTGTGTGTGTGTGTGTGTGTGTGTGTGTGTGTGTGTGTGTGTGTGTGTGTGTGTGTGTGTGTGTGTGTGTGTGTGCTTTCAAACTTGTGTTTTCCATGCATGACTGTCGTTTGCATGTACTCTGCTGTATGTACTGTAATACACTGGTCGTGCTCTCATTCAATTTACTGTACTTTCACTTTTATGTATATACATAAACATAATATGTGAAAGCGGAGTGAAAGGCTTGGAAATCATTTAAACACATTTAAAGACGCTTGTAGTGTATAACTATGAGTCTTTTTATTGGTGTTTTTTTTTTTTACAAGTCACTGTGTGAATAAGTAAACTGAATGTACAACGTGTTTGTGATAATTCACACATGTATAGTTCCTCTTCTTGGAATCCGTCATTTATGGCTATTTAAAAGAAAATAAGAATCTGTTCATTGGGAATTATATATAAAGAGCTATTTTCATTTTCATGCATGAATTCACTTTTCTTTTTCTGCACTGTCCTTCTGTGACTTGCTTTCTTTCACTCACTGGGCTCCGGCCTCTCCATGCTGCTTTTCTCACACTTTATTTCCTTTTAATGATGTAAATAAAGTCAATAAAGATAGAAACATTTTGGGAGCAGTTCTTCTGGAGTCTGGTACTCATTAGATTTTCTCTTTTGTCAGTAGTCTTTCCTCTTGTTTATAGCGTTTTCAGCACTCCCGTCTGTGTGCTTCCCGTCGCTGTGGTCCACTGTCTGATTCACCCCCACCGCAGTGTCCAGACTGTTGTCCTGGTGTGTTTAGCCAAGTGCCACCATGAGTCGCGCTGTTGCTCTGTGCCAGCACACCGGAGGATGGCGGAGCGAGGAAGGATGTGCATGTTGCATCTAAGACATCGTAGCTAAGCTGAGCGAGCGCTGTCGGGTACAGATGACGCTCAGTAAGCCGTCTTCGTCTTGATCATTCTGCGGTATGTGTCTCAGCTTGTGTGTTGATTGACGTGGTTCACTGTCTGGACTGGGGAGTGAGTCACGGCTGACGTGTTTAACCCCCAGCTGTACAGGGTGGCAGAGAAAGGCTCTGGTTGCAGGTCACGTGGTGAGAATTTTGATTCGTTTGACTGTGAATCAAATGCTGAGAAGTTAATTTACTGTCCAAAGGCGACCACAATGTGTTTGGCTTGTCTGTTACTGTGGTCATCAATATGTTCATCATTAACTACATTATTGGTTTAGTTTTCCATTTATTGCTTGAATTTTTTTATTTTTTACTTGATTCAAAGTTTCTCATGTTGCACTACAGGTAAATCTCAACATCTCTAAAGTACAATGGAAAAGGCCATTTTGTCCAACTTTGGGTATAAACTGTGAAATTTCCACATTTTAAATTTATTACACATTAACTGATTGATTCTAAGCCTTCTCTTATTGAGAACCCATAATTACCAGAATTAGAATTTTGTAAAATGCTTTAAATGTTTTGGTTGACTTGTGATTGTGGAAATAACTGACAATTCATTTTAATAACTTTTGAGCCGCACTTGTATTTTGCACCATCAAAAAGCTTGAAATTGATAGAAAGTAATGGATACAGAGAAAGACAGGGGGCATATTTGACAAGTTATAATCCATAATCTCAGATTTTGCCTTTAAAGCAGACGTAATTTAATGAGCCCTATTGGTTCCGATTATTATTCCACTCTGGAACTGACTCATTGCACCATTGCATCTGTGTTTTTTGACAGATCTTTGACCCCATATAAATTCAAATAGTATGTCTGACATGTTGTTTTCACGCTTCTCTAAATCACACAAACTGACATTTCCTCTCCGTGCAGCCGCGGTGTCCAGCAGCCCCCGGCACTCCTCCTCCCCCGGCCACCCTCACGGGATGGTGAACGGTCAGAAGTCTTTGGACCTGTGTGGTCACAGCCCCGACGGCCGGCAGCCGTCTCCCCTCACCAGCCCGCTGCTCAACGATGCCTGCAGCGTTCGCACCGACGACGAAGACGAGGTCCGGAGGAAGGTTTGTAAACATTCCCATCAAGAAGTTCCTTTGTTGTATCACATCTTAAGATTCCTGCGTCAAAGCCGGTGTAATTCTTTTTCAAAATAGCGCTGGACCGAGAATACTTATCCTCCATAACGGTCCGCTGGGACTTAAGTGTTTTCTGGTGAATTTCCTAGAGACCTGGCGTAGACGCAAACGGACTTTCCTCCTACCAGTATCACAAAGTCGTCTTTCCTTTGCAGAGGTTTCCTACAGATCGAGCCTACTTCATCGCCAAGGAGCTGCTGACCACCGAGCGAACGTATGTGAAGGACCTGGAGGTGGTGACGGTGGTAAGAGAGACAGTCGCTCACCGACACGCTGCTCTGTTTGTTTGTTTTCCCTTTGCGACCGTCCTCTGGGGAGAAAACATTGATTATTCCGGTTAGCTGCTCCACCGCGGAGCGCCCGCCAAAACACAGCGTTGGGCAATGACACTGGAATATTTCTGGCAGCAGCGATTTCATTTTTTATTCATCCCCCAACACTCGTGCTCTGAAATACATTTATCTTCCTCGTTCAAGGCCGTGAATACTAAACTGTGTTTGTTTGAAGAGATCGGGCAGAGTTTGTGTCTTCCCCTGAAGACGCAACTCTCCGTTTCTGTCCCGTACTTGAGATTTCATTGGCCCGGTACAAACATATGGGCGCTATTTAATGTGGGAGCATATCAAGGTAAAACGCAGCAGAGAACAGGATATTAAATTTACTGTACTTCCCCTTCGACTGTAAACAAGCAGACTGGTCTTATGAGGCTGCGCCGAAGCAGCGTTTCGTTCGGCACGTGCAGAAAGTGCATTGCATCTTTTTAGTATTTGCTTTTAAAAGTTTTTTTTTTTTTTTTTTTACCTCCTGAAATTTTTAGCGGCTCTCACACGTCTCATAAATATTTGGGTTGGCTTGTGTCCTGAATCTTCCTTCAGCTCCGTGTGTGCGTGTGAGTGAGTGCTTTTTTCTCGTATGCCGGTCGGTGCTGTTGAGGGTGAAGTCATCTGAACAACAGCTGGTGTGTTTCATCTCGGGGCCATCGAGAAACACTCATTCTTCCTAAAGCCCATTTCCCTTTCCAATCACGTCAGCTGAACCAAGCAGTTTTTCTCTCCGTCGCGCACGGAGACGCAACCTGCGTCGCTCCGCTGCGACCTGACCTCATGGAACGATGGCAGTTGGAAAGACTGACTGTGTACGTTTCTATTTGTCCTCAACCAATTAAGGGGATCCAAGAGACGTCACAGTCGTGACGCACAACAAGCAGAAACACAGACGAAGAGATTCGGGAAGCTTTTTGGGAAAATCTGCCTCGACGTGATGTGATCTTGAAACAGGACTGCTCGTGTTTGTGAATCAATTTAGCAGCAATAGAGTTCAGTTTTTAAGGTTTTTCATACATATTGATTAATATATTAATACTTTATGTTATAAACTCAATCTTCAGAACGTTTCTCTTTTGAAAACTGGAATTAACAGAGTTGAGTTGAAATAGGCCTCTTTCTGCTTGTAAGGTCCAGAATCACCATTTTTTTTAAAATTCTAAACCAACACCTGTTTGCTTTGCACCAAGTGGGAAATTTTATTTGCGCTCCAGAAATCTTGTGTTTTCAGCATAGAAGATGTAATGTTCAATCTCTACCTAATCAGCAATAAGAGACATTTTTTGACAGCCAGACTCAATGACGGTCTTACATTTTATTCAGTCTGTATTACTGTTTTACCAGTATTACTGATTTGTGTTTTAATGAAATATTTTCGTATCCTGTTTGTACTTGTTGATCTTATTCCAACCTTTACAACAACCTCTATCTTCATATTCACATAAATAGAAGTGATAAATAATATATAATATTGTGGATATATAGGTGCATGTCCCAAAAATGTAATAATCATTGAGTTATATATAAAATGGGAAGTTTAAAGCAATTTTATTTCTTAGAATTATGACCCTTGGTTATGAAATGCAAAAAAACGCATGATCCCTTAAACATTTCTAATATTTTGAGATGCTGTGTTGATAATGTGTAAGCTAAAAAGAAATTGAAGAATCAAAGTTTTGCAATATTTATTTTTTGGTGTAATAAATCTAATGTACTTGAAAGTTTCATTGATTGAATCACCATCTTTCAATATTTTTGGAGCTGCACCTGTAATCTGGACTGACTCTGATAATCCTTGTTTTTAATTGTTAAAAATGTGAGTATGATGCACCTTGTCTGAGCTGTAAAGTGGAAATTTGATCCAAATCTCTTGACCGTCTCTGTGGTTTCAGTCTTTCCAGAGTGCTGTAGGAGAAGATGAGGCGACTCCAGACTCGCTGAAAAACACCATCCTCTCCACCTTTGAGCCTCTGCACAAGTTCCACACAGGCTTTCTC
This sequence comes from Lipophrys pholis, assembly GCF_963383615.2. NCBI lineage: Eukaryota > Metazoa > Chordata > Actinopteri > Blenniiformes > Blenniidae > Lipophrys > Lipophrys pholis. Next base: position 11,647,074 of record NC_137632.1, read on the forward strand.
AGGGAGGTGGAGCAGAGGCTGGCTCTGTGGTGAGACTCATTTCACTTCCAGACATGTATTTCCCTGCAGGCTGCGACGTCGACAGCCCCTCTCAATGTGCTGGATGGGCTTTGGTTCAATTTATCCCAACTTCTGCCCCACCTTTTTGTATTTTTAAATGAGATTTAATGTCATGTAGCCTGAGAGGGCGACCCGGTCCTATTAGATGACCTGAGGAGCCACCGTTTCCATGGCAACAGTCATGCTGCACCATAGCCGGCCTTTCTCTTGCCTGTGGGTTTTTTCTGTCTGATCTCCTTAATGATGTCTTGCTTTATCCAGCACATACTGAATCTCTCTCTCAAACACTCACACGCTCATACAGCGATGCATAAAATCCGTCAAGCTGTTAAAATTTACCATCATTAAGTGCACGCAGTTATTTTTATTTCAAAGTGTACAGTCACACTCGTTAGAAGCTCCAAATTGAAGCAGGAACTTATTCTACTCAGCTCTGCTGATAAAACCCACATTCAAATATGTATGCAAATTATTCAACACTGCGCGTCTCTCTTTTATGCCTTTGCATACACAAATATTGGTAATATGTGTCTTTCTACTAATAAGTACGGCTCAAAACCAGTCTGTCATTGCTGAGCTGAGATTCGTTTTACAGACTGAGGTGTTTTGCTCTGAAGCTGCTGTCAAAAGATTGCACCACATCAATAAATATCTGGAATATGTACAGTAATGGCAGCAGCTCATTGCGCCTGCAGCATGAACGGAGACTCATGCTCAAGGGAGACACCTGCTGGTCAACCTGAGTCCTCAAAGTTTGACAATCACGTCTCAACTTCATTGGAATCTTCTGTTGTATGCAGCAAAACTCATCTAAATGATCAATGACCTTTAGGTGCTTTTGTGTAGCTTGATGGATTACTACAGCATTGCCGATGATAACAAAGACGGCTGTTTATGCAGCTCAGGAGGAAACGGGGAATATTAAGTGCTTTCAAGAGCAACAGAAAAAGTGCACAACAGAAGGTGTGCATGTATACGTTTAAATGAAACCACAGTATCCACAGAAAATATGTTTAAAATAAAGTCAGCTGCAGTTTGAACCAGAGCAATAAAGAGATTTTTGACGTCTGCTAAAAGTTGACCTGGACTTAGATGAAAAAAAAATGTTTACTCACTCTGACACAAATAAAGAAATCCAAAAATGGCAGGCATATAGAATTTGCAGTGTTTTCTAAAATTCACAGCCGGAACAGAAATGTTATTTTCTTGATCATGATTTTGTAATCTCAACGCTCAGAAAGGACATTGACACCTAAAAAAAACAAAAAACAATGTACTACATGTACTTCTCATCCAAGTGCAACTTACGTCAGATTCTGAAGTTCATTAAGCTTCCCGATCACCTCCAAATTTTAATGGAGACTTCCATGGCCTAATGTCTATCGGTGGTGTAAAATTGGCGAAGATCCGTCACGTACTTTTGCTGTAATCCTTTAAGCATATAAAGTGAAATCCTAATCCAGAATCCGAATCACCTCTAATATTTAAAGGGGTTTTTCGCTGGTGAGTAACTGGGACTGATTATCTAAGAAAACAAAACTGAAATGGGCAGCCAAGGTTAAACAGTTTGGAGACGTTGAGATGGTTGGGTCCTGTGCAGAGGACAGATGGTGGATATATCGGACTAAAGATGTCGCGAGAGAGGAAGAGGAGATTAATGACACAGAGGAGGGAGTCGATAGGGCGAAATAGAGGCAGATGATGTTGTGACTCCCGATTTCTGCCTGAGCCTGATTGTTCCTGGAGACTTTGTCCCCGTGGCTGTGGCAGTCTGGCCTCAGGCTCCTTTCTGCTGCCGAGAAATCTCACAGTCACAGACGTGAAGCAAACCGCCTTGTTGGTGACGGCAGACGAGGGCTTTTCTTCAGAATCATGCTGAACTGGCAAAACAAATCTCTTTTTACCGGCTCTTACAACGTGCATGTTAAAACTTTCGCTCATATAGCAGGAATTTGTTTTGCTTTTTGGTCCCTTATAACTTTATAAACTAATTATCTTCTGGCGTGAGGTGTTTTTGTGTTTATTTTCTCATTCCTTGCATTATGTTTTGTTGCCTGTTTTTCAGCCCTTTACTTTTTTACCTTGTTTTCATTCCACACGTCTTGACTTAGAAGTCCCACAAGCAGTAGAATCCACTGATTGTCTTTGTTAGCGCTCTCGCCTCACAGCAAGAAAAGTCCCAGCTCCAGTCTGGGATTGACACCTTCCTGTGCAGAGTTATTATGTTCTTCCTGAGCATGCAGGGAGTCTCTTTAATCACCAGCTTGTCTTTACTCTTTAGGTAATGTTTTGTTGTCTTAAGTGATTTTACCCAGAAGAATCTCAACTTTGCAAGAACTAAAAGTTGGACTTTCAATCGTTTGTTCGTCTTTAAACGTGTCGATGTCTCTGCGTTTTAGGGAAGGACGTTCAAATGCACACATCAAAGGAGATTACCAGCGCATTGGAGATGTGATGCTGAAGAACCTTCAAGGTTTGAAGGTGAAGTGTGACATTGTGTCACTTCGTTTACACACTTTTCAGTTTAGAATCACACGCTCTTCCTTACACATAACATCTCTCTGTCTGCAGCCCCTTACAACCAATCTGAGCAGGCAGTCTGAAGTTCTGCTGGAGCTGGAGAAGGCCTGCAGGGCGTCCCGCAGGCTGGAGGGTCTGTGCAGGGAGTTTGAGCTGCAAAAGGTCTGCTACGTCCCGCTGAACGTCTTCATCCTGCGTCCTCTGCACCGCCTCATTCACTACAAGCAGATCCTGGAGCGCCTGTGCAAACACTACCCAGCTACTCACGTGGACTTCAGGGACAGCAGAGGTGCAACACCAACGTTAAACAGAGGCGCGTTTCAGTTTTTCCAGAGTTGAATGTTGATCTCTTGCCTGTCGCGTAGCTGCTCTGGCGGACGTGTCCGAGGTGGTGGAGCAGCTCCAGGGAGGACTAATCAAGACGGAGAACTTCCAGAAGCTGCTGGAGCTGAGGAAGGATCTGATTGCCGTTGACAATCTTGTTGTTCCTGGGAGGGTGAGTTTACAAAATGGTCAAGAAGTAAATTGTAGATCTATTGTTTCAGTGTTTGAGAACACAAGAGGCTCCGGTGCATTACAGTGTTTAATAACTGAAACATGCTTCTTCTTCTTTTCTACTCAGGAGTTCATCAGGTTAGGCTGCCTGAGCAAACTGTCTGGGAAAGGCCTGCAGCAAAGAATGTTTTTCCTGGTAACTCCGTCACTCCACATCGCTAATCTAGTTAATCGGTGATCTCAGCAGAAAAAACAATCCCGCTTCCATCCTTTCCAGAGACGCATTACTCAGATTGTGTTGACAGATGCAGAACAGATACAAAAATTCTTGCAGGGAGAAAAACAAAATCTGAAATGCAAACTGTTATGATGAGGTGTTTAATACATGTGTTCAGTTGCATATGAATTGTCAACTTAGAAATAATCTGTTTTAGTGTTACGACAGGTTGTTTGTGCCTGCAGAGGCTGATTTATTGAATCATATACATTTGGATTCAGTGGTTTAAACAAAGAACAGACTGGATGGCATTCGCCTTGAAGGTTCATTTACGCGTTTCATCTTCTCTGTCCCCCCCCCCCCCCCCCCCCGGCTGCCTCTCCGGCGACAGTTTAATGACGTCATCTTGTACACAAGTCGAGGGATGATGGCGACCAATCAGTTCAAAATGCACGGGCAGCTGCAGCTCCATGGCATGACAGTAGGTGCTCCGTCTGCACGCTGCACGCACGGCGTTCAAACAGCTGTCATCAGTTCATCATCACTGGAAATAAGCTGCTTCAAACAGCTGAAGTCCTTTCAGCATCTGCTCCCACACACACACTCATTCAAACAGTCACTTTCACACATCCTTCACTCTCGCTTCAATTTCATCTCCACTGCCTTCCTTCATTCCCTCTCGCCCTATTTTGGTCCGCGCTGTCCCAGATACTCCGGCTCTCTAATGTCTTTTCTGTGTCTCTGTGTCGGTCGCCCAGATCAGAGAGAGCGAGGATGAGTGGGGTGTGCCTCACGCCTTCACGTTGGTTGGACAGCGACAGTCGGTGGTTGTGGCTGCAAGGTAAGAGCAGCGGCTCTCCCTGCAGAGATGTGTTGTATGGTGCATTTCTTCTCACTTGAATAATCCTTGAGTTTTTTAATTACACTAAAATCTCTATAAACAAAGTCACTTTGTTCAGCTGGTATCCTCTTGAGGAAAGAAAAGTGGAGGTAATTTATAAAGAAAAAAATGTTTATAACCTCATTTAGATCACTTTCAGTTACAGTGAGCTCACGGCAATTACATTTTATGGGCAAAGTCCCTCTGAGGCTGCACTGTGCCTCCTGCCTCGTCCTGGCGTAGCAGCAGGTGAAGCTCCAGGCTGCAGGACTGGATTCCTCTGCGTGTTTTTTATTTTACAGCCGATGAAGTGATGCCGCTTGTCAAGGACAAAACTCGCATGGAAAACAAATTCAATTCCATTTCCATCAACAGGCAGATGGCCACCTCGAGTAGTTCAAAGCAGAGTTTGGCCGTTTGTGTAAACCATCCGGGATCAGATGCAATATTCTTGTTACCATGACGATTTCTGACCATGGCGTTCGCCCTGTGGCCCTCTGCTCAGCGCTTTCATCCACCATCTTTAATCCTTTTGGGGATATATGATGATCAATGTTTTATGTACTCTTTCACTTTCAATTGTTTGATTTTCTTCCAGTTTCAAAGAGGCTTGTTTTCAGGAGCGATATAATTGACTAATCTATCATATTTACGATATTTATATTGTCTTTACTGCCTCATTCGGGTGTCATTGTTTTAGTGCACATGCATCTCATAAAAATACCGGTTTTACATTTTTCTCCTGTTGTTTTTACACCAAAAGCCTATAAACTAAATGTTTTGAATATGATTGTGATAAATGTGGCCTTTTGGTAGGAAAAATGGCAAAAACATGATCTCATGAAATATTCATTAAACACACACTGAAATTACAATAGATAAAAACACAAAAGGCTTGGAATATTTCATTTTAACTGTGATCAACGTGATCTTAAGTCGTGCTTCCTTAAATACTTTTCTGCATGTTTCCTTTTCCTTCAGTCCTCTGTCATTTTTCTCCTGTCCTTGTAATTTTAATAGTTTTGTGAAGCACTTTGTGATGCTTCTCCGTAAGTGAGATGTATTGTTATTTTTGCTGTAGTTCTTCGACAGAGATGGAGAAGTGGATGGAGGACATAAAGATGGCGATAGAAATGGCAAAAGCCAGCAACGGGCCTTCGTGTGACCTGCTGACCAGCAATCTGCCAGACAACAGTAAGTTACCACATAAACACACGGCTGAATGTGAACAATTCACCTGAGTTTGTTCAGTTATTCAGCAAAGCTGTGGCAATCGGTGGGCGAAACCGTAAAAAAGTTCCGACTGAAAACAGCAGAACTGCGTTGACTTGTGAGTGATCTGACACTGTCTTGTGTTTTAGCTCCTCTCGCCCCCCTCCCTCCCTCACCACCCCGCTCACTGTCTAGCAGTAACAACCTCCTGACTTTCCCAGAATGCCCGGAGGACTCCTCGGTGGAGGCGGAGTCCGAGGACGACATGACAGCCTCGCACACCTCGCTGGAGAAGCCGGCCGCCCACCGTGGTAACACCATGGTGCACGTGTGCTGGCACAGGAACACCAGTGTGTCCATGGTGGACTTTAGCGTATCTGTGGAGGTATCGGCCAAACCTCAGACCCCCCCCCCCCCCTCCCCCGTCCTGCCTCGCTGTTTTCTCTGTTTCTGTGCTGTAGCTCTACTCACTTTGATGACCTCTCGGTGGGAACAGTAACCTCCTCAGCTCACTGCGTCATTATCTCTCACTTTCAAAAGGTAGAAGGTACTTCAATGAATCAACCTCGAAATGGAAAACAAATCTGAGCAGTTTCACTTGAACTTTCAGAAGAAATCAAACCACTTGGTGATATAGAAGTGTTTGAAGGTGCACTCTGAGATTTTATTTCCAAACAAAAATGGTGTTTATGCTTAAGTTTTACTGGCGTGTGTCCTTGAGGATAGATCAATATATTTACTTATGCAAAGTAAAATTGTAGTTCTTATTTGCAGATTTAAGTCCACATCCCGAGCATCCATTTGTCAAAGTCGCCATGTTTTTTTGATTTACTTTATTTTTTTAACTATGTAATTATTTATGTATTTATTCATTCATTCAGTAGACATATTGTTCACACAGGAAGAAAGATGGATTCTTACTGCTGAGTTTCATTGCAGATTGTTCACAAACTTGAGTTAATTGAGTTTTAAGTTTGCCGTCGCTGTGAGTGTGAATGGGGTGAATGTGATTAACCATGTAAAGCCCTCTGGAGGCTGCTGGAGCAGCAGAAAATGCATTTTTTTCTATGCAAGTGAAAACCGTTTACCTTCAACAGTAATCGGCTGCGAGTACACCTGTAAAGTTGACCTTTGAAACTTGTTAACAAACAGTCGCTCATAGTTCCAGGGTTAATATCAAGTCATTTTACACCTCTCATGCAGCAAAGGCAGAATTCACTCTTTTTTTGTGTGTGTTTTCTTCTGATTAACCCATGACAATATCGGGCTCTTTAAACGCTCCACACTCTGCTTTGTGTACGAGGTAGCTGCTGACAGTCAAACAGAAACCGTGTCATTGTACAGCCTGCAGGCCACATGCAGCTTATTGTTGTCCATGACCAGGTCAATAACTGAAAATAAGTGGAGATGATCCATTCAATACAGTCGCTTTGTTTTTATTATTTGAAGGTGTCTGCTTTATTTTGTGCAGAAAGTTCATTGTTGTCGGCGCCCTGGCTGGCATAGCTAACAATCTGTGCTCTGCAGCTTTTTGGGCTTGAAAGTTAAGAAAAGGATTAATGCTCAAAGAAGAGCTTTTATGGGGATGTGAACATCTCTTGCACTCATTTAGTTAAAGCTGTGTAACAGACACAAAGTGCCTTCTATTAAGAGGTCTAGGTATTTATATTGAGCAGAACTGAAGTGAGCTCGTGCCCTGGCTTCCACAGCAGTCCCAGTTTTTCAGAGATTAATTCCTGGTCTCATGGTTCGTGCTGAACAGGGAGCATCCAATTGAATTTTACAGCTTTATTTGCCGAAAACATCAAACCCTGTGAAAACTGCGATAGGGAAAGTAAACATGACTGCAGGGAGCAAACAACATGAAGCACTGTTGGTGATAATTCAGCTTTATGGTGCTGCTACTTGTACACATACTCTCTACAGTGTACCTTCAAACCAAGTTAGACGAGTTCTGTGTATTAAAACTGAAGTGAAGTTACAACCTGTAGCCTCTGTCCGCTACTTATGTTGCTTCACTCTATTTGCAGTCTCACTGAGGTTACCGTTCCCACCTTTCACTCCTATTTGGCTGACGGTAGCCTGCGTGACGTCCTGATCTAGAGTCAAAACTGTGGCTTTTCTATGTGGTTCTGTCCCCTTTTCTCTCCCCCCCCCCTCCCCACCTGGCACTTACAGTCTCTGATTGTCTCTGTATAGAGTGAGAGCAGTACATAGATGTGCTAATCGTCCTCATCTCACACTAACAGAACGGATCCCGTTGTAGCGTCCCTACAACCCGGCCGAGTCCTGATCTAGTTCTGCTCTTCCTCTGTAGTTGTAACCACGTCCTCTTCACAGCCTTGCCTGGACACACCGTCGGCCTTCGTGTTTTAACCCCTGCCACTGCATGCTGGTGTTTCACGTACTCAGTCTCTGTGTTTCTGTCCCTCCTTCCCTCCCTGTCTGTTTTTTCTCTCTCTCTTTCTCTCTGTCTCTCTCTATCTCTTCTCCCCATACGTCTGTGAATTCCTCCGTGGTAGAGGAGCCTAGCCCAGTCAGTGAGAATAAGGCCCCCCTGGTGGGGCCCCCGAGTGGCCAGGGACCAGTGCCTCTGTCTGTTATCTGCTGGTACCGTGTTCAGAGCCTCTCCTTTAGTGAATCCTGCAGGAGTCTGGAGGTAAAGTAGCCAGGCAGACAGGAGAGGCCCCATGTGTGGCTTCATTTCAAACTGCACCACAAATAACCCTAACCCACAAACAGAACAGAAATGGAAATGCAGCTGAACCTTAACAGAAATATATTGAATTGTTTTCCAACTGAAAATCAAGTCAAATCTACAGCTGAAGTTTGTAATTAGACTGATCATATAAAAACTTCCAACATCAATCTAATTCAGACTGTTGAAGCCTTAAGATAAATATTGTAACATAATATTGTTCCATATTTGGACTGATGACTCTTTTTCACACATGCATGATGTCACGATCAGACATCTTGATATCAACAGAACAGACTTGTTAATGGCATTTTGCTTCAGAAAAAAAGATCATAGAAACATATTGACTTGGTGTAAAAACCATTATATGTAAACTATAAAGTACCATTACAAAGATATAATGCACCACACCTGTAAATTTGCAGCACATTTAAAAGGTCAAAAGTTTAAACGTTGATTGTTTTCAGTGTTGTTCAGGAGATCTTAAAAGTGTGACGAGTAACTTTGGGGAGTTTCAGAATCGAGCTCACTGATTTCTTGATCTTTGCAGAATCAGCTGTCGGGAAACTTGTTGAGGAAATTCAAAAACAGCAACGGCTGGCAGAAGCTCTGGGTGGTCTTCACCAACTTCAGCCTGTTTTTCTACAAGTCCCACCAGGTGAGGAACAAACACACCTGTGTCCTCCAACGCAGCGCTTCCCTCACTCTGTTTTCCCTCGTCTGAGCCTGAAGGCATCACATCTCAGTGCAGAATATCCAAACTGTGTGTCACTTTAGAGGTGAACACACTTTCCCAGGCACCTTTTTCCTTTTTTTGTTGAATCTCACTGCATGCCTCAGGACACACTTGCTAGCTGTTATTGGACTGCGGATATTGTGAGTTATTTATCAAAAATCTTTGAATGTGATGAGAATAGTCAAAGCAAAGACGATTTTTCAGTTTGTGCGTACTAAATGTTAAGCAGATAGTTTTTCTGTTTGGGTTGAAATCTGGGAAAAGAATCAGGTGTGTGTGGTTCTTTGTGTGACCTGGATTTGGATGAATACATGGTCATTAGCGTCTCGGAGATTGATCTTTTGCTCCATGAAACAAAACAGTCACACTTTACCGGTCCCTCTCAAACTCGGTGTTGTCTTCAGTTTCATGGAGGGAAACGAAATGTCAATATTTCAATAGATTATGCTGGAAAAAGTTTTTTTGTGTTTCTTCCCCAGGATGATTATCCTCTGGCCAGCCTTCCACTGCTCGGCTACTCTGTCACCATCCCCTCCGACTCTGAAAACATCCACAAGGACTACGTCTTCAAGCTGCATTTCAAGTCCCACGTCTACTATTTCCGATCAGAGAGCGAATATACCTTCGAGAGGTATGCAGTGTCGCTGTTCACCTCATAGTCCCAGAAGTTGTTTCCAGTTTTTCTGCCTCTCAGACATTGGGGGACTGATAGAAAGCGTCTTTTTGTCCTGCAGGTGGATGGAGGTCATCCGCAGCGCTACGATCCCCTCCAGTCGCGCTCGAGCCCTGAACAGCAAGGAGCCACACCCTCACTGAGTCGGCTCACCTCGCCTCCGCACGCCGTCTTCGTCGGGTGGCATCCGCCCGTCCTGCCCTCCGGGACTCTTTGCTTTTCTTTTCTACGCATATCTGGGACATTGGTACATGTGTCCATGCACATTTGGTGCTTTTTAATGCTTTAATGGTGACATGTCCGCTGGTTTAGACTGCATCAGAGACTGCATTTTTGGCATTTTTACTCTTAACTCTGAAACCTCTTTTTAAGGATGTCATTTTATACTGTTTTCTAACGGTCTGAACCACTTCCTATCTTTCTGGTTTTACATTTTGCCATTGGTTGTTTTTACAGCAGGACTATGTTGATATAGATATTCAGTATTCTTTCTTAGATTGGTAAACTATCACTACATTGTCATAAACATTTGTCTATTTGTTCATTTTACTGAACACGGCTGCTTTGAGAAGGTCCTGAGTCTTCAGTGCCAAACCGGCTTTTAACAGCGTTCTGGACTTTTTGATGCTATTTTGTTACAATGAGGACTGGAATTGTCCTCTGTATACCATGAAAACAGGCCACCCTTTAATGGTCAGTGCTCTGTACACACCGATCCCAGCACTGAGTGTTAGAAAGGCAGGAGCTGGAAATATGAAATTATTTTCTGGTATTAATAGACCACATAACCCTAGGACTGATCATAGCATGGCCAGGGGTAGCTGCCATCACCACTAATGCCATTTCAAGTAAAGTAAATATTCTATCTGTTGATCTTTGTTGTTTGAATGCTCTCGGAGAGCTGTTTTTTTTTTTTTTTTTTTTTTTTAATCTTTAATTAATGGATATGAGACAAAGCCCAACATGTTCATAATCACTGTATTATGAAGTTAAGTGTAATTGAAAGCTTTAAAAGTTAAGTGTGAAACAAAATAGAAACTTTCAGTTCCAAACGCCGTCGCCCTCACAGAACTAGGCTGCCTCCCGTACACAGATCCCCTCATGGGTCTGCATGAATGGAAATATGCATTTGACAGGGTTTTTCAGTGACGCGTATGAGATGGAAAACCTCAGTTCTGATTGGAATTGCTGTGATTTTTCCATTGAAGAAAAAAAAAAACGAGAGCTATTTGGAAATGAAAGCAATAAAAACTTAAGCTGAAAGTATTGTGACTTGTTTTCTTTAAAGCTGGAGAGGAAAGAGTGAACTTTAGCGCACGTGGAGCTGTTATGCAGTGTGTTTATGGTTGTGGCCTACAGATGGCATCATTGATCAAGAAAGCTGGTAGTTCTGCCAGCAGAGCGACTCTTCTTTATATCACCAAGTCCTGACTACCTATTTCTTAGTGTTTTTGTAGAAAGTCATTTGAACTTTGAGGAAAAATGTATATATTTACATTAACCCTTTATGCTGAATGTCATATTTTGTAACTTTTGCACTTCTTGTTCATTTCAAACAGAAAAAGATGAATGCCTGTTCTGAATACAAATCAAAGACAAATAATTGATTTGTATTCAGAACAGGTATTCATCTTTTTGTGTCAACATCGAGAGAAGTTGTTTTGTGTTGCACCTTTAATTTGAAAAATGATAACACAGCAGTCCTGTTTCACACTCGTGATAACATGAACACTGTTCTGTTTTGCCTCCTTTAGAGAATCTTTAACACCAAGGTATCGCACCACTGCGCCTGAATGGACAATAACATTATGTTCTACATTCTGGTCTATGTTCTCACCTCATGCTTCTACTCTGTCATATTAGCAGTATCCTCCACCAGTCCTTGTATACTACGTTACATAACTATGCGTTGCAGGGCACTGGAATCAATCCCAGCTGACTCTGGATGGAGGCAGGGTACACAGTGGACAGGTCACCAGTCCGCCACAGGACAGAGAGACACAGACTGTCACATACACTCACATTCACACTTTAAGGCAATTTGAGTCATCCATCAGCCTCATATGCATGAAAAGCAGATTGTCCATCCTCGCACAGGTACAACATGCAAACTCAACAATACCCTATTCAAAGTGGGAACATTGTCTCCTTGGCAAATTATAGATTTCTATAAAGATTCAAGCTGATTTTATGTAAAAAGCAAGAACAATTCTTCATTGATCACATATGCAACAGATGTACAGAAAAATGTGGTCTCTGTATTTACCCATCCCTAGGAAGCAGTGGGCAGCTACTACACAATGCCCAGCGTGTGTTGGGGGTCAAGTGCCTTGCTCTGGGAACCCACCTGTCGCTTGTGGGATTTGAACACTTCTCTAACATTTTGGCCACCACTGCCCCGGTAGCTCATTTAACAGATTTGTTTGGAGAAATGTTACTGCAGATAACAAAAAAGAATTTATGTAATGTTATGTTTAAGTGTCCTAATAGCAATTACCGATGCTGGACGGTGAGCTTAATGATGCCAAGTGATCTCGAGAGAAAACCCCTCTAAATCAACATTTATGCATAATTTTTAATGAATCTCATTTGGAGGAACATCCCAGCACTCATTCAGCCATCTGCAGAGTGCTGGAGCCGATCCCAGCTGGCTATGGGTGAAAGTGTAGCACAGCCAGTTCACCAGTACAATACTGGACACACACTCATATTCACAACTATGGGCAATATTACAATCACGTATTAGCCTCATATGCATGTATTTGGAGAGTGGGAGGAAACCAATGGATGAATCCAAACCAAGACTTGAACCAGGAATCTGCTTGCTGTATAAAGACAGAGTGCAAAGCGTTCATTTGACTTAAAAGTGTCTTTTTCTTTCATAAAGTTAAATATCTTTCCTTCTCTTGCCAAAATCGCATGGTTGCTGAGTATTGTATGCATTAGACTGATCAGATATCTTGTCATGCTGCCACTGCTGAATTACTTGATATATTAGAGGACGTTCTGTGTTTATTCCCTAAAAAAATACATTCCAGATCATACATTTAAATGATTTGTTCATTGTGCATTCTAACAGAACAAAGACCTCATCGTGCTTCTTCCACACTGTTGTGACTGACTCGGTCATTCATAGTGAAACAGCTCGCAGTCCAAAGTCTAGTCCCAGCAGTGAGCCAGGAGTGGGCAGGCCTTCAGGCCGGTAAGGGGCGGAGTGCGCGCCGAAGAAAACAGATTATACACCTCTTGTCTGGCTCTGGACGGCCAATGAAACTGTACTCAAGAGGACACTTTATTGTAAAAACAATACCTCGGATGGGAGAAGATAGCGCTCTCGGATGGCAGAATAACAACGCTACAACAACACGCTGGATTGTAAAAGTGAATCACTGGATCGAGGAGTGAGAGTGAATCAGCAGCCGCAGCGCAACATGAGCCATCTCCTCCAAACTCGTGGTGCGCGCTTGTAGCGGGGATCGGAGTCGCGGATGAGCCGATGATGAATGTCCTCTAAAAGTTTGTTGTTGTACTGTGCGGGCTGGACGGCAGTCGATGGGAAGTGAGGCGCAATGATGAGCACCCCAGCGCACCCGGAGACCAGGAAATTTACGCGCGGTTTGGGTAAACCTGGCACCGCGGCTGAACTCAGGCAAAGTGTCTCAGAAGTGGTGAGGACCTCCGTACTGATTGTAAGTACACACCTTACTCCCCTCTCCTCCTTCTCTCCCTCTTCTGCACCTCCGTGGTTCGTGTCATGGTCTCTCCTTGGCGCAGGGATCCAGCTGCTTTTTTACGCACTCTTTTGCCACTAAACAGCTGACTTTGGGTCAGCTGGGCGGGGGCAAGCCACTCTTTCAGGGTGAAATACTACAGATCCTGTTATGAGTGCGTGACCCTGAACTGAAAGTGGTAGTGAGCATGATTTAGGGACTATCTGTGGCAGACAGATGATACCTTAAGTGGTGTTTTTTGACCGAGATGAAGCCCCCCCCCCAGATCTTCTCTTGATGATGCATGTGCACCGCCATAGTTTCATCCTTCATCCAGATCATGTTGGTATGCTCTCATACTTTAACAGTCTATGTCCAGAGTGACTTGAACTGTTAAACTGATCTGTCATTACAAGAGAATTGTATTCTTAAATATCAAATGTTATATATCTGCTTCCATATTTTATGTTTTTGTTTTTGGCCATTACTTTAGGATATGACAACATTTTCTAAAAACTCATGCACTGTAGATTATACAGAGCATTTAAAGCACTTTGACATTGTCGGGTGCTTTTGGTTACACCTAGCTGACTTTAGACTTGTGGAAATACCATAGTATTGAAATTTAGGGTCAGAATTGCAATGAGCATCCATGAAATGTAGCATGAGAGTTGAGTAGAAGGAGCTTTTTGAATGATTGAGGGTGTGTTGCATTTACACAAAAGAGTTTAGATTGATTTTTTTGAGAAGGTGCCGTGATGTTTGTGTCATGCGTTATGATGTAATTGTGCTGTGTTTCCTCCAGAATCAGTGCTTGAGTAAAGTTGTGTGTTGTCTAATAATGTGGGCGTCACATTTCACTGAGATGACATAGTATCTCCTGACGGGAGAAAGGACGAGGCTTTAGTTTCCTGCTACAAAGTGCACAGTGACAGTGACATAATGTGACTCCGGTTTGCAACATCTGGAAAGTGGTGCGCCTCCTCAGTGTCAGTTTTCCTCAGGGCTCCGGGAGGAAAAAGGAGTCGACCCTTTTGTTGTGTCCGAGTGTTTCGGGTGTTTAATGCTCCGTCTCATTGTCCCAGCTTTCCTGGAAAAAGTTGCTAGGCAACAGAAACGGACACCGTCTGAGCTCTCTGTCAGGGAAATGAAATCCTGAGTCAGGATCCCAGAGATCCAACCACACCTTCGTATTATTTATTCATTCTCACTCTGGTGCACGGCCAGGGCCGAGGGAGGAGAGCAGAAATGGATACAAGTATGCACGTTGGGAAATCAGCATGGCGAAGGAGTGAAGTAACTTGTTAAAAACTCAAGCATGGGACTTTATTTTGCAGCAGTCTGAGCAGGGATCCAGGACTTCCTCTGTTGACAAACACTTTCACATGAGCTGTTGCTTGTAGGGTGGGAAGTATGCGTGAAAGCCCTTCAATTATATTATCTCCTCAAAGTTCTGAATTAAAGTCAGATAAACATGCTTGAAGCTTCTAACGCTGGATAAATATTTAACTGTTGGCCACCCGTCAGGCCTCATCGCTGCATATGTGAATGTATGTCTTTATCACTGAGTTCATGTGTTTGCTGAAGCTTCTCAGTGGGTCAAGAATGTGACTGCACACAAGACCGCTGTCCACGCAGCTCCTAATTATTCCTCCATGAAACATGTAAATACCACTGCAGGAATAGAGGCATCTTTTTCACCAACATAAAGGAGAGATTGTGGCTATTGTTCCATAGGTTTTTTTTTTTTTTTCGCACTTTGAATACAAATGTAGTTGTACTTTTAAAAAGTATTTTCAAACAGCTGGGAAGATTTACTTTAATTCATTTAAGTTGTAATTGTACCACTTATACATCCACTGTTCGTGCAGCTGTTTCTCAGCTGAGTCAAGAGTGCTGTGCAGCTCTCTTCTCCCAACAATTTGTACATTTTGTGAAGACAGACACACACACACACACACACACACACACACACACACACACACACACACACACACACACACACACACACACTGCTGCGAGTCTTATTGTTTATTGTTGGAGTTCCAAGCAGAGAGACTTGTAATAGTCCAGAGCCTCGTCCACGCCATCCCTCTGTTTAATACTTTAGAGCGCCATCGCCGCCACGATGCTGCCGTCAGCTTTCCTGGTGTTGCTATTGGAGACAACAAAACAACAGTTTGCTTTTTTTTCTTCTTTTTTTTTCGAGGGGGAGTTTTAAAACTTTTGATTAATTTCACAGTTTGCTCATCGCTGGTTTGAATCCCACTGCCGATGGGTAATCACCGCGTCCTGGAGGAAGCCAAGAAATATTGTGTCATTAAAGTTTTTCCACTCTTTATCAACATAAACCGATATCGACAACTACTGCCAGGTCGCATAGTTGTGTACATCTATAGAAGTGAGTCAGTATTGGATCAAGATGTCCACAAAGGGGGAGACCCTGATGCTGACTGATCATGAGGGCGGCCTCAGTTAAGGACAAAGTCCTGACTACCTGATAGACTACAGGGCTGTACTGTGCCTCAACACACAGTAAGTTATACAGAATCTAACAAAAACTGTCACCAGGTTTACACCTATGCTTTCTAATGTTCTTGACAAAAGTCCAATATAGCTTAACCTTTTATTGCATATACTGTATATTTGGTAACTTCTCCATTGCCATTTGTGAAAATTATGACTACTTTTTCTCGTATAATAAAAACATTTACTAGATGCAGGAATTGTCTAGAAAATCAAATGTTGGTAAATCTTTTGGTAAATACAACATTATATCAGAGGACAGTGGCATTCAATAGTTTCCAGAATGTGAAAAGCATCAATCGATGCACCTTTTACTTATTGTACATGTAGCACATTTTTCTGCCTCAGCAGTGGCCACACACTTCCCATGATCAGCCACATTCATTCATTTGTTCACACGTTCACACTCATGCTCACACAACAGCTGTAATGCTGCCATGCAATGTGTTCACACACCATTGAGAGCAACACCAGGCACAGTGTCTTGGACACATTTCCACCAGCTGAGGTATATATACCTGTTACATACTAAATGTTTATCAAATTGAGTTAGTCCTGTATAGAGGGATCCTTTCACCAAATATTATCTGGATGAATGGTAAATGCCAACACATCTTTTTCAGAAATTTGGTAACATTATTATATTTAGGTCAATTCTTAAACTAAAAATGCTAAAACAGAGCATGTCTTCTTAATGCCAAACCCAACTGTTTATGTTCACTGACTTGGAGTCTTGACATTTCTTTTAAGACAATTCAGTCTACATGTAATTTAAAGGGCCATTAAAAGGACTAAGCAACCTCTGATGAAAACTGGATATGGTGTGATTTATTTCTTCGGAATATGATCATGTAACCATGTCCTGGAACAATGTTTTCATTGTAGCACCCGATGAAGAGACGGTGAGGACAAGTCTTGACATTTGGCATAATGTAGAATTAGTATTTGTTGTGCAGTGCTAAACACTTGTAAGATCATGGATGTATCAGCTGATGGGTATATAACAAATCAATGTTCACATTTAGTTAGTGTATACAGTGTATGAGGCGGCTGTTGTGTAATTGTAATCAATAGTCCAAACTGCCCTGCCACCTAATAGTGATATACTCCGATGCTCCGTGTTCCCGCAATGTGCCTGACCTCAGGGAGAGGCACACCAGATGGGCGTCATTATAGTGGAGTGATGCTATTAGCTGAACATGACCAGTACATCCACAGCTCACTCTCCCTGCAATCAGAGGGGAAAGAGATGCTCTCGCATTTGTGCTCTGATGTAGATCATCAACAGCACAGATGACTATCACCAGAGGATACACAGGCATGTTGTGAGGCATTCATTGCAGATTTTGTCATTCTGGCAGAAGAAGTATATTGTGTATAGGATTATTGTGATTTTTATTAAAAGAACCAATACAAGAAACTAAAAGTGTGTCCAATTACACCAAAACGGATGTGTGGCTCATCATCCTTCATCACACACACAGAAAACGGTTTTGCACTGTTTGCTCAAGTTAATCCTTAAAGGTCGTGACTCCCAGCTGCAGTCATGCATTGATGCAGTTTTGCATCAACTAAAAACAACAACACAGACCATGACCCTTCCTTCTGCTTTGTATGAGAAATATACAACACTGATCTGGTGAGATGTCACCGAATTCCCACAGCGGCACACCTCTGTATCTGTTTTCATCTGCATTTTCTCAGATGTGGAAATCCCAGAAATAAACCAGATGGGTGTGTACTCTGCCTTTTAAACACTCGAAGCCTGTCAGTTTTTTTCTTTGTTTGTTTTTTTTCTAGGCCGAATTCTGGTTTTGCCAGGATGAACTCATGTTCTGTCATGCAGTGCTGCAGGACTTATCAGTCATGTCTTTTGCCAAATACATGCTTGGTGGATTCACCTTGTACAGCCGTGATTGGACAAGTGACCGCAAGGATACAGCCAGATAATCTTCTGAATCATTTTCTTCAAGTTTGCCCACATTCAGAGAAATGGAGTGGCTCACTGTGCCGTGTCATGCAGCAGATGCTGGCTGTCACGTCGACCACAGGACTGAGCCGGTCAGAAGATTACAGGCCAATGTTGTGTGAGGTCTAAGCAGCTTGACCTCCTCGTGTATTCCCTGGCCTTACTGTCACTGTAAAGCCTGTTAGTATCCGAGTAAAAGTGTGTTTCTAAACAGTACTGTGCTCTGCAAGCCAAAACCCAGGGGGGGGTTAGATATGGGAGAGCAGATGGGTCAATAATGCATGAGCCTCCTTTGCTGACCGGTGCACCCATTAAGAGGCTCTGTCCTCTGCTCGGGGTTTGACAAGTCCAAAAGCTATGAGTCCGTTTTGTGCTAAACTTCACAGTCTATAATCAAACTTTGTAACACCTTGGTTTATGCTTAGAAAGTATAAACCAAACAGCTCTGTGATTTATCGCAGTGTCTTGTTTTTTTAAAACCAGGAATTCCTTGGTGATTTAAATTTCTTCGCTGAGGGAGTGTAGCACACCATTACACTGGTACAAAATAATACAAATTCATCCTGAAATTACTTTTTTTTACATCTCTCATGGAGACAAACAATCACACACTTTGCTAAGACTGGTTAGGCTCACATAGCAGTAAATCTGCCCTCCTCATTGTTATAATGTTCATTTTTCTAAAAGTTAGTGACGTATTGAATCAACTGTGTGTTTGTAGGAGGCAGTTTGAGCTGCTGATTACATTTATTACTCTTATTTATGTTATTTTAATTAAACTAACTACTGCATACTGGCTCTAACTTAGTTTTTACGAGAGTTAATTTGCAGTTTATGTGTTTGGAAAAGTTATTCATAAAATGTATGCAAGCTTCATTAAGTTTATCGAAAACTTGTAAAATGATTAGTTGAATAATCTGCACCATGATTGAAAAACATTTGAACAATTCTGTCATCTAAAAAGTCACTTTCATATTTTCTAACTTCTGAGAGCTTGCGTGCCTGCATGGTTATCCGATGGCCTGTTCCAGGTGTCCCCCCTGCCTTTGCTCCAGACCCCCGCAGCTATGAATGAATAAGACTGTGTATAAAGTGCATTGATGGATGAATAATTGTCTTGGAAAATGGTAAAACAATGCTCGCTTGTCTTACGGTTAACCATGCACATAATGCACAATAATCCTGTAAATACAGCAAATTACATTTTCTGTGTAGTCACCGGAGAAAAAACTAATCTCTATAAGCTGTGCATCATAGTTTTGGAACAAAAGCTTCAAGGAAAGTGAGAAATAAAACACACTCACCAGACTCGTTATAAAACGTGTCTGCTCGGGTTTGGGTATGCCTCCTGGCACTTCCAGTAATAATCTAAAACAGATTTGCCAGTCTGGGCTTTTTGCATTTAGTAGTGGGAAGCTTGAGAATTTGTCAGCTGAGCACATGCGTTTTGGGATAATATGAAGCACTCGGTCAGATATTGAAAAGGTTTCCCTTCATCCAGCCTGGAGTGACCCCAGTTAGGCCCCATAAATGCTCCAGCGGCAAAGCCAACTCAAATGATCCAGGAGCCAGACAGACAGATTTTGTTCCAGCACAAGTGAAAACTGATTAAACGTCATGGATCTGAGCGGAGAGTGCGCTTTAACCGCATGTCAAAACAAGTGTTAAAGCTGAGCTTCGAGCCAGAAAAGTTTCACGCAACGCGGTCACAGTATTTATTGTTTAATGGTATCTTGTGGAAATGTGGGAAATAGAATAACGTTTAACACTCTAATAATCAGTGTACTTGGTAATCCATTCATTGTCACCTTTTGTGATAATGTATGAAGTTATGGGAGTTTCTGTCTGCAGACATCACCTCATTCATTGAGAAGTAACTTACTCTTTAGGCCATCGGCATAAGAGGGGAAAAAAAGTCTTTGTTTCTGCCAGAAGTTTTTCATTTTTTTAAAGCTTAATTGCACCTCTTTCCTTATGGTTACGTTTTTAGTTTCAGTGCATGTATGTTAGTGGACATTGAACTTCAACTATAATTGATTTGACCATTTTTAATAATTATTTTTAAACAAAAAAATGAATAAAATTAAATAGCAAACTATATAGAATTACTTCCATCCAGCTATCGTCTATTTGGCATTCCAGCCTCGGAATGTGAGGAACCCGAGGCAATCCCAGGCTGGACAGGTTGCATCTCCATAACAGGGCAAACACAGAAAGACAGACAATAATACATGTACACACTGATAAAGATATATTTTTTTAGACGCACCGATGAAACCTATACCAAAGTGTTTGGACTGTGGAAATCAACTGAAGTGGAAAGTGACATCATACACACTCTAAACAAAGAGTCCAGACTGAAATGATCCACATTGTGAGGGCAGAGTATTAAACACGACCTTGTGAAGCACTTCATATAAAAGCACGGTGGCTTTTAGGGTGCGATAGTCACGGTGTGTACACAAGATGGAAGCATGACGGCTTTACATACAACCTCATTCTATAAAGATTAAATCATAGTATCACTGCAAGTATATATGAATTCATTGATGAACCTAAATGGAATATAAACATGATATGCAGTGGTGTGCAGGGGTTTAGTCTTATGTATGCCTTATACAACAGTATTTGTACTCGCACGATGGTGTTTTCTTCAGAATAATCTATTGGGAAATGTTGTCGTGTATTGTCCCGCCCTGAAGTGTAATGAAGCCTTGTTGTCAGTGCAAAACTGTAAACAGCTGTCAACATGTGGTTCATCCACTTTAATTGGAGCACGGAAAGGATTTTTGTTGTTTCTACTTTCCAGTTTTAACAGAACACACTGAAGTCAAGAGAATGAGTTCACAGCTTGAAAATGGGACCATCCATCCAAGCAGCAGCTTTTACTCTCCAAAGTAGCTCCATCCTGCCTGAGCAGGAAGTGCCCATGACTTCCCGTCCTTCATCTGTTGGTGGGAGAGCAGAGGCCCGTCTTTTCCTAGACAGAGCAGGTTTCCTGTGCTGTGTCTGTATTTGGGCCGATCACACGCGTTTGGGCAGAGCTCGGTGTTCAACCGCCCACTCTGACTGCTCTGGCTGATAGAGCAGAGCTGTTTTGGAGCACAGATGAGGTTACCATAACAGACGGAGCCAGATGAAGTGCCTGGCTGGCGGCTGTTTTCCTGTTAGCAAGTGCACGGCAACACTCCGGGATGTGGTTTACACTCCCTCGACTTTACGGTATAGCTTTTTATAGCCTCTTCCATTATTGATGGACATGAGGATGAAGCTTGAAGTTTTTTTTTTGGCATGTTTGTTTGCTCGTTGCTGAGGTGTGGTTTGTTTTGAAGAAGGCTGGCTCCATCGGGGACTCTTGACAGTTTGATTCTCCCGCTTTTTTTTTCCAGCATAATGAAGATTAGTGTGGAAGAAAGGAGCTGTTATGGCAGTCTATCTACTTTAATGCATTCTTTATGTAGTTACAGCACACTTCTATCTAAATCAAGTTTCCTCTCTCGCATGTACAGTACATCCTGTTATGGAGCCGTGATTGCGGCACATTATCATCCACAGTTTAAACAGTGGAGTATTGCTTTGCCTCCATCTTTCCGACCATTACCGTTTCTATTTTTGAGGCTGCAGAGTACACACCTTGTTGCGGCTGATGGACATGAAACAAAGCTGACAAACATGCAGTCAATCCACTTTGCCTTCCTGTGTAAACTGATAGCAACTCTGGTGTCGTCAACTTTGATCTAATAAGGCGCCACAACAGATCGACGTTTACATGTCAGACAAACACACACAAAGTCTTATGCTCCATTTACGGCGTGCAGATTTGACAAAGGTCGTGCTGCTTTCCAGTTGCCTTCGGTGCTTGTAATTCCCGATTTATGTCATCACCTCCTGAAAAAAATCCAGGATTTGTTTTTTCCATCGGTCACAACATTACAAATCAGATCATCCTACATGGGAGTGTCTAAAAACTGTTCAACGGCTTCCCAAATGTCTAACTGTAAGAATAATAATGGTTCCGTTTTAACATGGGGGTGGTATTTGTGCAGTGTTGTGCATGGTACTGAAATGCAATATGGGATTACAGTTACTAGTTACTTACTGGGCTGTTGGTACTCTGTGGTCAGACTGATTCATTCATTTAATTTAGTCAAGTTTACATCAGCTATGCATCCATACATTCCTCTCCCATACGAGTTTTGCCAACTACAGTTCCGTAGTGCTGGAGCTGATTCCAGTTGATTAAAGATTGAAATTGAAGGTTACGTTATTTATTTAGTTTTGAGGTTTTGCTTCTTTGTTACTGACATTTCATCTATGACAAAGCAGAAGCAATAACAAAACAGCTGAAAGGATGAAGGATACAGAAAGCTCTTATAAAGACAAGCTAATGTTTATTTTGGGCCAGGAATACACCGAAAGTGCTGCGGATACTGGCTAATTATAATGTTACTGCCAAATATCTTTCATAGGCCTTTATTTTGAATAGTATCCATTCAGACAACTCATTCAGAAAACAGTTGAGTCTGTTGTATGTCAGCGGTTCTGTAATTATCAACTGTTTTCATGTATAGCAAAAGTAATCAGTTCATTGAAATGTCAGTGATTACGCTGTGTTACAGTGATTTGTCAGACTGTTTCTTTAGAGAATAGTGTTTGATTTCCTGACTCTTCATTCATTCACATTCTTGGCTGTGTGGATCAGCCTTCCCCTCCTTCAGCTCTTTGAGGAGGAGTCTTTATTTGCCTGCTGTTTTCTGTAACAGTCGTATGAATGGTGCCATAACAAACAGGTCTTTACATGGCCCGGCCCACTCGAGACTGAGTGAGCGAGAGAAATGTATCAGGAGTGCGTGGGCACGGCGCTGCCCGCCATCTCTGATTCATTAATTTTGCGAGAGGTCCGACCACGAGTCGAAAGGCCCCGAAGGCCAAATTGTTGCTCTGCACACGTGCACCAGCCGACAGATAAAGCTCATCGGATTAAGTCCTGAAAAGCAGCGGAAACACTCCATGCTGGTCACTGAACAACACATCCTCTTTTGGCTGATGCAGAAATGTTTAGGAAGAGCAGATAATGACTTGCAGATTTCCTTGTAAGGACAGCGTTCTGAGGTGCGTTTGCTTCATTTGCAGCTTTTGATTTGGCTGTAAAAGTAACGCATCTCTTTCACTGCAGCTGAGCATTAACTGACTGAGAAGAGATGGGAGGGCTTTGTTTTTTTCACCCAGTGGATGCCATTATTTGTTTGTTCATTTGATATTGTAGAAAACCAGTTTTTTGCAGGAAAAACAAACAGCAACAACCTTGTGTCTGGTGTTTTGTTGTGTGTGGAAACTTTTTTTTAAATTTTTCCTGACAGATTAGCATCTCACAAAGAATAATTAAGTCAATGCAATACATTAACAGTTTTCCAGTGAAGATTTCCTCACGTGTTACTTATTTTTATGACTTTACAGATATTTGCTTTCTGATAAAATGTGATTCGCCAACAGTTTTATTGCATTTATTTGAACACATACTTGTGTCCCCCTGTTAAATAACAGTTACATTTTTTTTTATAAAATGTTTAGTCTTGACCTGGTCATGAAGGAGGTGCTTGCATTTGTAGTTGTGAAATGCTTGTCCATATTTACTATTTAGTCTGACTGTCATGTGGCGCTTGAGCACTTAGAGTTTGATTTATTGTGGTTTCAGTCGCTTTTCTGTGGCAATAAAAGTGCTGAGAGTGAAACAAAAACTGTCAAATAATGGGATGGTCGTCTAAATAATGACATGAAATATCAACAAGCTTTACCTAAGAGTGTATTTATACATGATTCTAAGACAACATTGGCTTTTTGACACTTCTTTGTTTATTTTCCCTGAGAGTGCTGCTTGCAGGCTTTAATGTCAAGCAAAGCAGCCCACTCTCAGTAGGTTAATCTGCTCTGAACAGCATATCTGTCCCTCTGGCTCCTTTGACATGACCTCACCGTGGTCGCTGACCTCCCTTTCACGCACACCATGCGGATCACTCCAGGATCAGCTGCTGTCGGATGTGGTGTATCACAGGGGGATGGATTAGCCCACAATTAGCCAATACAAAAGCCACTCCCCTGCATTGAGAGTAGGAGCTTTGGCCAACAGGGATAATCTATAAATAGAAAACACTTTCTAGTTTTGGCTTTTCCCGTTAGGATATTTGAAATAAATTTAAGGTTATATTTTATTTCTATTGTAGCTGTAGTGGAAGTCATTGTATGGGCTTTATTTGTTCTGTTGAGGATGGATGCGGCTGTGGATCTTGTTCGGAGCCATCCTGCTCCGCTGCTTTCTGTCCGACTGTTATCAACAAAGGTGAAAGTGAAAGTTGATACGGATGTTGTTCATCTGGAATTTCCCTCAAAGTCTGAATGCACCTAGAGCACCAACACAGCAGTGTGAAGCAGTGGCATCATTAATCAGGTAAACAGAATAAGCTCAGAGAGGCCCCACGTCAGGTTAACCCTTACCAGCAACGGGTCCCAGTTTTCCCACACCGCATGCTGCTGGATTAATTAAACTCGGGCTAAAATCTCTGCTGTTCTCAGCGATCGGGCTCATGGTTGTGTGAGCTGTGTGGATGAGACCTGCCACAGCCAGAGGGGATAAACTATAATGACTTTTCACCAGGCTGGCTGCATAGCTGGCATTCCTCATTCTGACACACTGTAGGCCAGAGAGGAGGGGAGGTAGAGGGGGAGGTGGGGGGGGCAGGGGGAGGGGACCAACCTATGAGGGGCGGGACAAGTCACAGGGTATTTCCAGGGTAGGATTCGTGACTCACATTTTGATTTTCAAGTTTACCTTGCATATACAAAGGTAGGACCTACACTGAAAAAAATTGAAATGCAACAGTGAAGAGCTTCTTTTTGCCCCTTTGTAAATGTGGAGTTGCACCTAAAACCACTAACGCAAGTCTATTGATCAATCTGAGGGGTGGAGAGGTGATTAACCAGCAAGAAATAAAGTTTTGCGGCACATGTTTATATTTGCTATTTTGATTTTCTCTGTGAAATGCTTCTTCAAATTCAATTTGATATGTTCACGGTACAGATCGTGAGAGGAGCGAAGTATATTTTAGTACTTTTTTAAATTGCAGAAGTTACTTTATATGCCTAAAAGCTTTGTTACTTGAAAAAGTAACTTGGCCACTACTTTTATAAGTCTTTCTTCCGGATGTCTTATTAGTGTGCCGTTGATTGCTCTGACACATTAGCTGAGCTGCTCCTGCAATGATACAAATAGTTCAGTGTGTATATATTGAAATATCTACAGCTTTTGCTTTTATTTCTTGTTAATCTCTTTACTTTTTTGCCATTGTGTTGTATTTTTGCAAAAATTGAATTTTTCTGGAATGAATTCCTAAAAAAAGGACCGATTAGGTTCTACCTGATTTAATCTAATTCAGTTTAACGACTGATACACTCTAAACTTACATCATGAAGTTAGAAGACAAATGGTGGCACACAAATGTCATTTTGGTGTCTCATTTTTAAAATCCAACATGAGAATACAGTTTTTATCAGTGACGCAGAGCTTGCTATTTCATCTACGACAAAAGTAGAAAGTTCACATAAACATAAATAATTGGGAGTAACTGTAATTAGGTACTGGTGCATTACTGCCATAATGTTACAGTAACACGTTACCCATCCATATACCTTATCCCTGACCGTTCAACACACCATTTCTATTATGGAAGTGTAGAGCTGATTCTATCTTCAGCCAGAGGACCTTCAGTACAAAGTTTAGACAAGCCTTCTGATGTAAAATGAATTTCAATGAGTTTCCCATTCATAAAAAAAATAAAAAAATCCACACTAAACACTGAGCTCCTTTCTTCCTGTCAAAGCTCAACTCTGCACTTGCTGCCCACAATAAACAAATGAGTTCTGTTGTGAGTGACAACTTCACCGGGATTTAGGAGCCTTACTTCTCGAAATTCCTTCTTCTGCTGTTTTATCAGCTGAAATCCACAAAACTCTGAGGGAGGAAAACACAATAGCTCGTAGACATAAATGAATGTCGTCTGTGGAAGGAGGCATGTGACTTCGCACAAGCTCTGACAGAAAAGCCTGACATACATTAACATACAGTGCGAACAGCCTTCTCCTTGAGGCTTTACTTTTGTCTCCTTCCCTGTTTGTTCTCCGGGGAGTGAGCGCTGCAGAGGCAGATTGTCCTGAGCGCTCGCCATGCTCGCTGCAGTGTCCCTCGCGAGGACGGATAAATAAAGTTAGCGGCGTGGTGTTTATGGAGAAGCGGCAGCATGGCTGTGTGCCTGAAGGTCTGCTCCTAATCACACTTGTTTGTGACAGAGCTGCTCCTCGGGCTGCATGTTGTGCTGTGAGAAAGAAACCATGTCTGGCGGCCTGTGTCATAAACAATCTTATGCAAGGTTGTTGAAAATTAGAGTTATTTTATTATAAAGTTCTGAGTTACTTTATTAGTTACTGTGACTATTTAACATAGAGCTATGTCGTTATGAATACGCTTTACTGTGAGATGTCTCTCGCATTAAGGCTTAAAAATGTGCACATTGTTGTGTTTTTGTAGTGTTGCTGCGATACATGAACTGAGCTGTCAGCGCTGTGTGGGTCAATGTAATGACTGATTTAACTCATTAAGGGAAACTCTCACCTCACAGCAGAAATAAATCCCCTCTGCTTTCTGAGCGGAGTTTGCATGTTCTTTCTCTGCACACTCTGGTTTTGCCCAACACTTCAAAAACATACCTTTGGGTTCATTGGTGACACTAAAATGCCTTTAGGTGGTGAATGTGACTGTGTGTGTGATTCTCTCTGCCCTGACATCTGATTGAGAGGTTGGATATTTTGCAGAAACCTTTCACAAATTGTGGAAAGATTGGATATTGGATTCTCATTTAACTGTAGTTTACAGCCATTATCCAACTTTCCATTTCTTGACGTTTGCTTTCCCAAGTGTGTTTCTCCAGACTCTCAAAAATGTCAATCCATTTTAGTTGCTGAGCAGCCAAACTATTCATTGTGCTATTAGCATGATCCACGAGGGAGGATAAATCTCCCGAAATGTTAACAACAGAGGAGCAAATAATGAGATTTTTTTTTTCTCATGAGAGTCCTGCTGGGCTGTGTGTTACTGTGTGATGAGAGACTGAAGGGGGGGGGGGGGGGGGGGGGGGGGGGGGGGGGGGGGGTGCTCCTCCTCCTTGGTGTGGGGAGGAGTGGTTTATTCAGCATGTTGGCCATGTGACGAATTGCACAGTGATTTCCATTTTCCCACTTAAGCTATTGTAAAAGATGTGTGTCACGCCATGTTTCCTCTGTCAGGAAGGGGGGTGTGGGGGTGGGGTGCTAAAACACAGCTTGGTTCAGGTGGTTCAAATAATCTGCAGCTACAGCAGGAAGGATTAAAACCCCAAGTGTTAAAGTAAAAAAAAAAAACACATGTTAACACGTATATCCAGCTCCGACTCACATTGCAGAGAGTAATTTGTTTATTTTTTTGTTCAGATATATCATCACACTTATAATCTCTAACAAACCATCAACAGATCATCTAACAAATATGATTTCAGTGAAATATATGCATTAATCCCACATTAAATCCCACCAATGATCCAATTTATGGGCATGAGGGACTGAAACAGATCCCAGACTGTAGGTCAAGGCAGGTGGTGTTTCCATTCATTCAAAAAACCCTCTTCAATTCCACTGTTATTATATGCAAAATACTTAGACCGTTTTAAGATATTGGCTCCATGTGTGACATGGGTACTAAGTGACAGGTTCTTGAAGCAGCAGACTTTTGTTGCAGCCCTGTGCAGTCTTTGTTTTATAGCTCCAGTAAATCCACCGCCACTTTAGTGGTGCAGGTGCACGGACATGCGTTCATGTCCTCCTCCATCCTTTGCTTCCCTTGATTGTCAGGAATGCTCACTGAACCAGGCTCAAGAGGATTTCAAACTGATTACAAAAACAAAGAGCCAACTCAGATTAGCTGATCCTTAAAGGTTTTTTTCAACTCTAACATTATCCCCACAACATCTTCCTGCTGCACCGGGGCTTTAAATGGCTCCAGACTGTGTCAAAGCTGGCTATCATCTTTGACGCATAGTTAATGTAAATAACTGCATAGGTTCATCTGTGTCCTCACTAGAATTAGTAGGTATCCGCACTACAATTTATTTGTTTACATCTTTCTAACTAGTAATTATTGTTTGTCTCACCTAACACATTATTTGGTATCTTTTTTGGTTTTTTTCCATTATTTAGAATTTAACTGTGTGCCTTTACAGTATTATGCATCTTTGTGGCACACCAAGTGTTGAAACTGAGGAAGCTGCTTTTTAATCTGCTCAGTCTAACTGGCTTTCATGGTGGGATATAAATCCTGGTGCCGTCCATCTGTTAGACAACAGTTCAGGTTGTGTGAGGACATCATCCTTCAGCTTCAGACAGGGAACAAAGTCCCTCAATTATTCATTCATTTCAGATATTTTCCATGAAAATGCCATAACTGATAACACAAATAAACATGGATAATTTTAATAAATATATCAATGACAGATTGAAATCATCCATTAGGTTGATATTCTAAACAATGACACTTTATCTTTTTCAAAAATTGTTTTGAAGTTTCTCTAAAAAAAACGTGATATTCTTTGTACTTGTTTTATTTTATTTCTAATTAATTTGTCTTATTAGTCTTTTAAGGTTTTATTGTGTTATTCACTTTGTTTACAGCACTTTGTTGCCCTGTGGTTGTTTTGAAGTGCTTTATAGAAAACAAGATGAGTTGGATTGGAAGATTAAAATTGAACTCACAAGGGGATATTGTTATTATAATTTAAAAAAAAGATTACCTGAAGAAGTATTCAAACAATTCAGGTATCTGCCAATAGAATAAGTGAAACTTTAGAATGTTCTGGAAGTATTACAGGTGCCACAAGGTGGTTATCACGCTCACACAGAGAAGATCCCCAGTTTGAGTCGGGTCTTTCTGGTGCAGAATCTGCATGTTCTTCCTGTGCATAGGTTTACTCTTTGTTCTCTTCCTCCCCCGCACAACCTGAAATTGTGTGTTTGAGGTTAATAAGTGACTCGAAACTCGCTCCTCTGTATGAAAGTGTGCGTGACTCCGTCTCTGTACTCGACCTGTCCAGTGTTCCTCCACCCAGTCAACTGTTATCCGCTCCAACATCCTGTGACAAAAAGGTGTACAGGATGGAGGAGAGATTTCAGGAAGCAGGGTCAAACTACTTGATCTCACCGAAATCAGATTTGTTGGATGATGTGTTGATTATTCGCTGCAGAATTCAAGTGTGATGATTGTTTACACTGTGAGGCCGAGCTCTGAGACTTTACTAGCAAAATAAATTCCTCTGTATTGTAAAGCTGCGCAAGTGCGGAGGGAAATTACAATTCGTGTGAGTCAGTGATGAGGAAAGAGTTTTTCGGAAAACACCGGACGAACAGTTGTGACTGTGAGTGTAGCTATTTCTGCCTGCGATGGCCTCGGAACGGGCCAGTGTGGGCTTGTCTCAGGATCAGTCAGCTTTTAGTTTCCACTCTGCGTGTCAGAGCCTGATCATGATGACAGTATTTCCCCCCCAACGTCTCCTTCACACCTGGCACCGGCCACTGACCCAGACATAGATATTTAGAGTAAACATAGTCACCACATGTGCTGCAACACGCGACATGATTTGCTCAGTGCAAAGCATGAAATCATGGTAAGAACTTACTGTATGTATTTAGTATTCACTGTAAGTGTTGCAGCGCTATCAGTCTGGTATCTGTGCTGTGAATTAGTTTTGAAAGTTGCGAATACACTATCACAATAGGAGTTATAAATTTACTCCTGTAGAGAAACTCTTAAGTTGGAAAATAAAAACTCAATGTCTGCATGACGGCAGTGGTCAAATTCTGTAGATCTAATCACTGTGTGTATCTTCTTTAATTTTATCAATGTTAAATCGTATGATCTATTTTGTGACATCTGATGTATGAAATTGTAAGATATGGTTTGGGTGTAATATCCCCTCTGGTCTGTAGGTGGCAGTAACTTCATATATCTGCTGATGTTCTATACTGTCTTGCCTCTGAAGATTCTTCCAATGTTTTATGTTTGTAGGTGCACACAGGTGGAAAAACATCAGCTGATTAGAAAAAAAAAATTAAATCTTCTGTAATCAGTGTAACACAGTTTTAATCTATAATGCTGGTCTGGCAGTTTGCTTGGATTTTTTTTACTAATATTTAATTTGATTGAAAAGTCAAATATACTAAAATTAATTTTAAATATGTAACATGATCAGTTTTGTCATACTGTCTGTACGTATAAAGTGTTTTTGATGGAATGTGTATTTCGTTGAATTTTCTGAAGCCAAACCACATTTGGAGGAGTGTACAGTGTGACGGTTGGCCTTCAGGCTTTGGCACGTCTTCAGTTTCTCCTGCTGCTGCAGCGAAAAGGAGAGATGGAAGGACGCTGCTGGATTTAAAGCAGGTATTAATGCTCTGCTGAACAAACTGCGACAATCTCACTGCAGATCCACCTGTGTGTGTGTGTGTGTGTGTGTGTGTGTGTGTGTGTGTGTGTGTGTGTGTGTGTGTGTGTGTGTGTGTGTGTGTGTGTGTGTGTGTGTGTGTGTGTGTGTGTGTGTGTGTGTGTGTGTGTGTGTGTGTGTGTGTGTGTGTGGGTGTGTGTGTGTGTGTGTGTGGGTGTGGGTGTGTGTGGGTGATTGTGGTTGCAACATATACTTATTCTGCTCCTGGTTGCTCCTCTACAAAGTTGAGGAAGTGGTACCCCTCAGGAAAATGGGCCATTTTCCTCTCCGGGGATAAATAAACTGTCTGAAAATACTGAGAGGATGTGGCTGTGTCGTATTTGTCTTGTATGATTTTTTATTTTTTTTCCAAGAGGGTGAAGATAACCTGCGTGTCAGTGTCAGGTCAACGAGAGTCTTGGGTTTAATCCGTCTTGTATAGACATGAAGAAGACGAACACATGCTCCACACAGCACACCGCGAGTTGGGCCCGCTCTGTTTTCAGTTGTGTTGAGTATTTTAGGAGTAGTAATGTAAACTTGGTATCTAAAATGTGAAGCATTTGGATTATTGAAATTCCAAGCCTATCTTTGTCGCCCACCCACATATGTAACTGGAGGGCAGAGTCCACAACTTCACTCTCAAGTAAAAACTCCTGCGAAACTGATTTGAATGTTTACTCGACACGGTAACTTCTTAAACTAAAGCCCTGAATGGTTCAATGTTCTCCCGGGATTGTGCTCCTTCAATATTCATTATTATATTTCCATTTGTGTTGGGTGAACTTAAGATGAGGTCGGTCTGAGTTTTCACACAACTTCCCCAAAAGGTCCAGCGTTAATAAGTTTTGTCAAAGTTTGAAGGCCAGTGGGCAGCGAGAGGCGGCTTTGTTTTAACGGAGTTTACACACACATCAGCAGGAAACAGCCACTTCCTTTTTGGAGTCCCTTGAGGGTTCCAGCTGGGGGCCACTTTGTTTAATTTGCCCTATCCTGCTGGATATGTGGGTGATGTCACTGTGGTCCGCCACATTGTGACCTCGTGCAGGACAAACACACTCAAAACAACACACACACACACATATACACGTCTCCCTGCAGAGCCTCTCTGCAGACCCTGGGCAAGGAAACATGGCCAGCTGTAGTCTTGACCTTTGCACTGAGAGGCTCCTTAGATGCGATGCCAGGTCTTCCTGAACTCCCCTCGATTCCTCAAAGCCATGCAGGGACACGTCTGTGCTGAGTGTGGGGATCGTCCACTCTTTTGTGTGAAAGGAAAAACGCGAGCTGACCTTTCTCTGTCCACATGTGCAGACTTTGATGTTTTGAATTGAACTCCACCCAGCACTTGCTGCTAACAGCTTGAAATTGCTGTATTAGTACAAGTGGTGTTATTTGGAAGGGTTACTGCAGGCCGCTGATAAGTGTCCACATGGTGCAGACGTTAGACGATCGTGGAAGCCTTCCGGCGAGAAGGCCGCACGATGGCGCAGTGGTTAGTGCTCTCACCTCACAGAGAGAGTTTGCATGTTCTCCCAGTGCGTGTGTGTGTGTGGGGGGGGGGGGGGGGTTTCCTCCAGGTACTTTGGTTTCTTCCAAAAGTCCAAAAACATGCATGTGAAGTACGTAAATTGCTGACCCTAAATTGTGTGTGAATGTGAGTGTGTGTCGTTGTCTGTCTCTCTCTGTGTTTGACTTGATCAGTCACATTGGTCTGTCACATTCACCCACAGAATCAGGAATGTCATCATGCAATGGCTCCTATGCAGTGTGTTTGCACACCATTCCTAGAAACCTGGCAGTCTCGCTAGATTTAAACAGGAGACTTCCCATTCAAACCACTATCCCACAGCTGCACGAGGAACATGAAATAAATAAATAAATAAAAACACAAAACGTTGTTGTCGATATCAAACCCAGGGAGTGTGGCCTGCTGGAACGAGCAGAGCCTTGTTGTAACGGCACCAGTAATCCACGGAGCTCCACACAGCCAGCAGAGCTTCAGTCCGACTCTTATCTCCCCTGCAGCTGCTGCAGATTTGAGCAGCGCCGTACAGCGGAGGCCTGACTTCCCACAGAGGATGTGCACACTTCACTATCCACGCTTAGACCCGCTCTGTGCCTGAGCACACTTCAACACGCCTCTGTGCCAGTCTGACTGCAGCCCCGACAGGAGCTCCCACTCTGATTTAGTACGGTTGATGCAGTCCAACTGTGTACTGCTGGAGGCTACGGCGCCACTTCATTTGTCAGCGACAGACATGCACAGTATAGATGTGCTCGAGCTGTGGACGGACACCGGGAAACCGTTTCTTCGCCAGGCTGTTATGTGTGTTACGGTGTTGATTATTCTGAGCCGCTGCGTGTGCGCCGCAGTCAGCCGGAGGTTCTTCTGAAGTCGAGGGTATCTTAAACTTACCCGCAGCGTTTGTTCTGAGGTTTGTTTGCAGACTGAACGGCTTGGCACAAGAGCAGGAGAGAGAAACACTACAACACCTAATGACTCAGCAACCTGTCTCACCTTAATAATTTATCTCCCCTTAAAGCGCTTTATACACTCCAGTAGCACAACACAGGGCACAAACTCTCAGCAGCCGACGAGCAGAGGTTTGAAAAAGTACAGCCTCTTGAAGTGAGTAGAAGTAATTTCAACTCTATATTCGCTGTGAGATGTTGGCGGGATAAAGGGAGATTGAAATTCTTCAAATTTGAGTTGTTTTCTCGTGCTGATGTTTTTTTCGTGAAGTGTTTATCAACTTCTTCAGGTAAAACAACAAAGAACAGTCATTTAGTCAAAATGTTGTTTTCTCTCCAACATGTACTCTCTCTTAAGTGAGGCCATAAATGAGGAATGCAACGCTTCCAAGTTTGCCATCTGTCTTTTTACGTCTGTCACGCGTGATATATACTGACAGCTTCACAATGAGATCGGCTTTTTGTGTTTTATCCTCCCATTTGTTTTGAATGAAATTGTTTTTATTGATGCCAAACCTGAGTACTTACTGCTTAAAAATGATGTTGTTGTTTTATTTCTTTTCAAGTAAATGCACAAATCAAGTTGAGATTGATCATTTTCATTTTTCCCCATTCCACTTTCTTTTTTTATCTTTTTGCAGATATGCACAGTGACAGAGATGAATGCGTAGATATTTCTGCTAGACCTTAGAGACTGAAACTGAAAAGTCACTAAACGTAGACACTGAAACAAAGGTACAAATACCTGAAAAAAATATTTATTTGTCTAGGTGTTGAGAAAGAAGGAGGCAGACAAACAGAAGGGATTTCATCAGCAACAATCACACATTCCTGTCTGCTTTTAATCCCCGCCTTATGATAAACGAGTAAATATCTTCATGGACATTCCTCTGGTACATGTCAGCAAGCACAGTGAGAATCGTGACTTTCCTTCAAAGGGTCATATGAAGAAAAACAAGAAATCACTCTGTGTTGCTTTTGATCCGATGGTCTGGTTCATTTCTTCCATCTTTCAGTTTATCATCAGCTCCTTTGGAAATCTGCGCCTATTCACATCACAAGTCATTTATTTCTGAGTCGTGGTTCTCATTGATTTGAGGCATATGCCCGTAATTAATGTGTCTCGAAAACCCCCTTTTTATTTTCGCCTCCCTGGGGCTGCAGGTTGAACGTTTTCACGGGTTACAGAGGGCCTGCCTACACACCGTAGTCACAGCAGCATTATCAGTCGTGCCTCGGTATATTTTTATCGACATGTCACCACATGCACAAGAAGATTTACAGTGAGCAGCTGTGACATTTCAAACGTTTGCTGTTTGTTTAAGCAAATTCATGGATGGTTTCTCGGTTGGTTCTCACTAATAATGGGGGAAATAATAAAAGCGGATAAAAATCATGCGGAATCAGTGCGACTTAAAGCAAAATGTTCACTGCCTCCTCTCACAGCATTAGATTTATGACTGTGCAGTTTTGCCAGTTTTACACCAGATTGCTTCTTGTTATGCCGCATAGTAAGCCTAAAATCCTCCTCAGACGTGTGAGAGAAAGGATAAACTCAAAAGAGGAGATGTATTTCCCAGCAGATCACTGCACTCGTCTCGTCTTTCTCTCTTTCTCTCTCACTCTTTCAGCGCTCTGTCCTTTTTTTTTCTCTCACTCTCTCTGCCTGGATCCCCTGAAACATGGGCTCAGCCTCTTCCCCCTGCAGCTCGTCTCCTCCTGCACTCAAATGTAGTTCAGTGTGTCAAGCACTCCTGAAATATTAACGCAGCAGCGAGCAGAACGGCGAGCGTGCGTCGTGCACCATCATGATGTAAGGGAGCAGTTCACTTTCTCCAGACTTGTGTGCTGATGACTCCAGATGGGCGCATTAATTTCTCTTTTAACAAGGTCGCACATTTGTACACAATAATAATATCTGACCAAGAGCAAAATAATAGAGAGGGAATAATAATGGAAGTAGGGCTTACTGTATTTTCAGGAGTTGCAGCGTCTGATTGATTTATTTGTCACTGAAGTGAAGGTATTCGCCAGAGTCACAGCTGCAGGGAAGGAACAGACGGGGATAAATAAACCAAAGCGATCATGGCCTTGTTTCCGTGTCTTCTGCCCCCTTCCTCATAATATCTCATAATCGAGACTTGAAACACGAGAGACGGGCATGAGTGTCTTTTACAAATGTGGAAACCCAAACTGCAGAGACGGGCAAGAAAGTGATTTTCCAGCTGGGGGTTTTTTGTGGGTTTTTTTTAACATTTCATCCTTTAAAATTCAAATTTTCTGCCTTACCGTCTTTATTCTCGGGGCTCCTGATCAGTCCAGAGACATTTTAATCAAACGCTGTTCCTTCCTGCACATGAATCATCCCTTGGCATCTCAACACAGCCTGTGTGTTTTCAAATGTTGTCGTTCCACTCTGAATATATTTCTGTACTTGGCAGTGGGGGCAGCTTGTGATCCAGTGCAGCTAATCTTTAGTAGGGGGTGGGGGGTGAAACTCGCTTTTTGATGTCTTGGCCTGAAAGGTTTAAATCCTCCCATGTTCTTGGTGTTTTTGTCAACAGATTTCGTAAAGGCTTGATTCGGGTCACTGAGTTTTTCTAACAAGACAGAAAGCTTCGGTGCTTATTTCGTTGTAACGGAATCACTTCTGATTAATAATGCTTTAATGTATTAATTATTTACTCGGTTGTTGGTGACTCTGTGTTAAAAAAGCATTTTTTTCTATATTTGTTGCTGCAATACCAAATGCTGCATGCTTCATTCAGTTTGATTCATACACTTGTTCCACCACTGGCTTTTCATATGAACTAAATAAGCATTCAGCCATATTGCTGTTTGTCTGACCGTGGCATCAGACTCTCCCTCTGGATATGAGAGTCTGCGTTTCATGTAACCCATTTATTTCACAATTACTCATCTGGCTCCCTCAAGGAGTCGGCTTTCATGGAGAGAAAAAAAGAAATGGGTTAATTCTTTTCTGTATGCAAATGAGAAAAGGGGTACAAAGAGAGATAAGGAAGATTTTGGAAATTCATAGTGGCTCGGGGGGAGAAGAGGCAAGTGAGTGAACAAATGAGACAGATGCTCGTGTGAGCCTGCGTTGCACCGACGCTCAGCATTGGCTGGAGCTGCAGCAAAGCTCGCACAGCATCCTTCATCCCCCCCATCCCTCGGTCCTTGCTCTACCTCACTCACTCACTCACTCACTCACTGACTGACTGTATCTCCACTGCTGACTGAGGTATTCCTACAAGCAAAGTCTGGGGCAGCGTGGAATTACAGTAGGAGACTTCTCAATGTGTTTTTACACGCACGCTTGTTCTCCAACCCTCCTTCGCTCTGGATCCTTTTCACCTGCACCCCGAGGCTCCCTCCCTGGGTGAAAAGGTGTGGATTTGCAGGTCAGCGTGAGATCATGGACCAGGGAGGAGCGGCAGGGGTGGACCGAGGAAACGGGGTCACTGGTGGGCTCTCCTGACTGATGCCTGTTCTGACCTGAAGGAATGGGGTGCACCACCAGCACGGTTGTGTTCGATGGGCTGCGTACGGTCTTGGAGAGGAACTGTAGTGGCTACATCTGTAAAGAAGCAGCTGAGCCCTCGGGGCCATCTGAGGCTGAGCGAGCGCTGAGTCGGAGGGAGTCTCGTGCGTTTCCAACACCGAGAGTGCTTAAGGTGTGTGTGTGTGTGTGTGTGTGTGTGTGTGTGTGTGTGTGTGTGTGTGTGTGTGTGTGTGTGTGTGTGTGTGTGTGTGTGTGTGTGTGTGTGTGTGTGTGTGTGTGTGTGTGTGTGCTGACACATACAGTAGCAGTGTTTTTGGCAGGAAAATTAAGATAATATAATTTCAGCTTGAAGAGCTACATTATTGAGTTCAGTTTTGTCTTTAATTTTACCCTCAGGCTTTTTTTTTTTATTATTTAAAATTTTTGGCTAAAACATAATGTTTTCCATCTTACTTTGCAAAAACAAAAGACAAATAGCATACTTTAGAGGTCAGGGAAATACACAATGTTTTTTGTTTTTTTTTCATCAGTGTCTATCAATTATTTATGCCTTCTTCAATTAATCTGTGTGTTGTTTCAGCCCTGAACTCCACATTAAAAAGCTGCATCTGAATGGGAAACCGCTGTTTAGATTAACAGAAAAATGGAATAGCAACGATTCGCTCAAAAGTTAGTTTTTTTCTGTTTAATCAGACTTTCCAAAATGCTTCAATATTTTAAAACTAGTGATGACATTGAATACTTTATTTTTTAAAACGTTTTAACTAAGAACAAGCCACTCATCTGCCTTTTATTTGGATATGAAATAGCACGAGAAAAGCACTGATGTGTCACATGTGTGCAGTGTTTAAGCTTGACAGATGTTTGGCACCTTTCTCTATTGATAATGTGATCAATATTCGACAGCCCTCCTTAATGTAGTGCTTTTTATTTTGTATCAAAACACCTTTATGGTGCTGCGTTCCTTCCCTGATTTGCTGCATTAAGGGGGTTGAAAAGCATGAGATTATTATGATAAACGATTCAGGTGGAAAATATGCATTTGCAGCTTGTCTGAGTGCAACATTTTCTAATCTGTGAATATGTATAGAGTTGCATTTCTGGCTTTTTCTATATCTCTCCTGATCATATCGGCATCCCCTGCAGCGACAACTATGACTGTCCTCATCTCAGCCATGTGAATGTGTAGAAGTGAGCGCTAACAGTATAAAAAGTAGGGCAGTCGGAGGGATGGATGTTGCCTCATGCTAAGCGCTGCATGGGTTAAAGCCTCTGTGCATAGGGTTGAGAGGGGGGGACAAGTGTGGGGGGGGGTGACAGTAAGCCCTGTGTCTGCTGGAAATCAATCACCGCTCTTCATCTGTGAACCGGCGTGCTTGGCGGGGCTTCTGCTGCTCCGTACCAGCTTGTCTTCTCCTTGTTGTTTGTGTTTAGTTGCTGCTGCATGTGTGTGTGTGTGTGACGTCTCCTTCCTGCTGCTGGTTCATCACACTGGCAGCAGAGAGCCGAGTGGCATGGCCCGGCAGAGAGCAGGGAATTAGGTCAAGGGCATGGCTGGTTTCCTGAGCTTGAGGGATGGTCTTATCACCCAGACAGAATCAGTTAATCCTCTGTCAGCATTTAGCAGTCTTACAAATCGATCGTTGAATGTGTGTGGGGAATGTGGTCACATTTCTGTCCAGGTGCCAAGGGAGCATTGCAATTGAAGTAAAGGTTATAATTAATCCCATAAGAAACTAATATAGTGTATAATTAATAATTATAGAATATAATGATTGG
Source organism: Lipophrys pholis (assembly GCF_963383615.2). Taxonomy (NCBI): domain Eukaryota; kingdom Metazoa; phylum Chordata; class Actinopteri; order Blenniiformes; family Blenniidae; genus Lipophrys; species Lipophrys pholis. The sequence continues at coordinate 11,685,083 of NC_137632.1, forward strand.
TGTAGAAATAAATGTCATGTTTTTCTTTCATTTCACCAGATAATTAAACTAATATACATTAAAACTGCTCATCCTATTTAAAATTTTTTTTTAGCTCCTTAGCCTTTTCGCCATCAGGCAGTGTATGTAATCTCACTCCTCAAACTTTATTTTTATACCATCTACTACTATTTGTATGGTAAGTAATAGTTTGCTTTATTCTTCTAATATCTAAAACAATGAACAGGAGAAAGACCTTTGGTTTGTTCATCAGGAACTCTGAGAAGTTACAAATGCTTCGTGTCACACCTACAGGATATTTAAAGTCGCCAATTCATCCAAAATGGATATTTTCGAGTTGCCATAAGAAAAGTGGCTTGCTCAGGAAAAACATGCAAACTCCAAAAACAAAGGCCCACAATGCTGGACTCTAACTGGGTCCCAAGTGTGTAATATGAAAATAAACCCCATCAAAATTTTAAGTTTTGGGGAAGTGTTTCTCATTACAGTGTTTTTATGACAAGCCTTACTTACGCAGTCTGAGAAACTTACTTGATAAGACATAAATATCCATGATTTTGTAAGTTTACCTACAAAAACAACTGAACATGAAAATGAAACAATTTTTTACATTTGTCCTGTTTTCTTTTTTTGTTTGTTTGATTTGGTTATGATCCTGGTTGTTTTTTATCTGCTGCTTGTTTCAAGTCGTGACTTCTCAGTTGTTTAAACCCACGAGAACAACATTTTACCCTTTATTGGGAACGTTTGTAAACACTTTAAAATTAAAAATATAATTCCTAAAGCGCCAACTTAGTGGAGTCACAAATATTTGACTATTGCATCGAAATATTCTATGAAATTAATAATATACTCAATTGATTTATGTAAATGATTGTCTCCACGCTATTGAGGATACAGTCACTTGCAGTAGTTCCGTTTGCGTAAGTAAAAGCATCAATGATTCACCATAAGAAAGAGCAAAACTTTCACTTTTTATGTCTTCATTATGTGTACTGTGTTTCTCATCAATTTACGATTAAAACTTACGAGTAAATGCTAAAGTAGAAGGGTTAACGTCCGTGTGACTGATGTTCCCTGCACATTTTTCTGTCTTTGTGCAAAAAGGTCTAAACCTGAGCTCAATGTTTTCTGCTTCGGGCCAACTGTTTGCACCTTTTTAATCCATTAAGCCTGCTCACAGGAAGATAAAAACCATTTTGCTTGCCCTCTTAATTCCCTCTGATTGCAGCAGGTTATTATTTCTGTAAATTAAAAGCAGAGATGATTGGGATAGACCAACCGCACACTTACCTATGCACACACCAAGCTGCCTGGAAAGCTCCTCATTAGGCCTGAAACTGCCCCTTATTGCTGTTTACCGCTCTGTTATTTCACTTAGTAATTACAGCAGCTCTGCCTTTTCCTTCCTCATGAAAACCTCGTCTTGTTCACAGGAGAGGAGAGCTGCCTCTAACTAACTGCTGTTGTTCGGCAGTGTTGTTTCTTCCTCTTGTTTATAAGGAACGCGTTCCAAAAAAAACAAACCTTGATATTTAGCTTTCTCGAAGGGTCCGTTTATTTCCTTTCTTTCAGTGAAACGGCTGAAGTCGGCACTAACACAGAAGCTGGAGTGGCTGCGTGTTTTGTCGGAGGAATGCTGTTGAAAAGAGGAAAAACAGAAGAGTGGCGCTCGGTGAAAGATGAAAGTCTTCTGGTCCACTTTTGTTTAGGGAGTGCTGCCTCTGATTTAGACCTGTTAGGGTTTCTTTTCTCTGTCAAACAAGCACAAGTTCATGCATTCTCTGAGTTGAGGTGTTTCCTGGAAGTCATCAACCAGAGATTGCGGACAAATTGAATTAATTTATCAGGCGCAGTCACTGGAATCCTGCTTAAGGTGCGTCCTACTTTCTGTGTGAATCTTTCTTCGAAAATAGTCTGTCATTTTGTTTACATAAGACGTAATGTTCAATATTGTCATCTTCATTCTGATAACCCGGATGCACAAATTGACATCTCAGACATCAAGACACTGGTGTGTGTGTGTGTGTGTGTGTGTGTGTGTGTGTGTGTTTATGCTGCCCACTCGCTGACTGATTCATAGGAACATTATCTGCAGCACTCAGGCTCGTGTACTTAAAAGACACAACACAAGTTAGCTTTTCCTACAGATCTGAGAGCAGATTTATTCATAGTCAATACTGCTGGCTGCATCTGAGTCTCGTTGATCGATAGAGTTGCCTTACGTTGCTGTCATTCTCCAATAGTCCGGAATATGACAGCTCTAATATGTTCCGTATTTCTTGGGTGGATAGCAAGCTGAGACTTTGGTGCTTTCCGGCTCTGCCGTGCCAGACGACCGTCTTTGACTCCTGATTGCATCCTGTTATTTCTGATGCCATTGTGTCCCACATCCTATAGCAGTGATGGTATTAACAGTGAGCGTAGTGCAAAGCACTGTGTCATTATTGCCCTCACGTTAAAATCTCATTCTCAGTTAACGGTTTAGTGCTATCAGGAGGACGGAGTGAAAGCAGACTGCAGGGTGGCCGGTCCTGGAGCCCATTGTTACATTCCAGGTTACACCCTGTTTTGCTTTGGCTCAAACTCTCGTTGCATCAAGCCTTTGTTATGCAACCAAAACGCCCAGTCAAAGTGGTACCCAGGCAGGGGATCACAGCTAGATATATGTTGTGTAATGTATGTCCAATAGAAATGTGTTTTTAAGAGTCATAGTTTTATTGTCCTGAGAGAGCAGCCATTCTTGACACATTAGTCATTTATTTTTGTAAAGTTAACATGCACATATTGTACATTTAAACACAAGTAAAACCAACAAACAATAAAAAAAAAAAAAAAGTGGAAAGAAGTACAAAGGATGCAAAAAGCGTTTGATGAAACCATGATTTATGTACAATTTACAGTAATTGGATTACATCTTGCTGTTATGCAGATGTTGTAACTTTGTTGTTTTTCTGAATCATTTCATTGTTTTTCCTTCCCACTCTGGCATAAAGTTATGGACTGGTGACGCAAATCTAAAACTGTCAAAACTGCTAAATGGCTGTTTGACTCAACAGTGCAACAATTGAATTAATTTTATTAGCAAAGGAACATTTATTTTAATTCCAGCACGCTGAGTGGTGACCTGCATGTCGGATTTGTCTGAACGTAGAGTGAAGGGAAGTGGCAAATAAGACCGAATCGTCTTCAATTTTTAAGTGTGTTATGAGGTAAAAAAAAAAAAACTCTTGTATTGATTGTATCCTGAACAGCATGTGTTAGAAGAAACCCAAAACATCTCAGAAATCTGCTTCGACCAACTTAAATGTTTGTTCTCCAGGATAAAAATGTCTCAGCAGACCTTCCTTATCAAAAACCAGTGTCCCCCCCCCCAAATAAAACATATTTGTAATCGTTTCCATGGAATTTTATTTGGGCCTCTCACCAAGAAATGTGAGCTCTGTGCCATGCCAGCATATCTCCAACAACTTACCTCATATGAGCGTCGACGTGAGATAACAACAGCCCTGCTCAGATTTTTGATACCTGCATGACTCTGAGTATTGTTTGACTTTGTGAAGAAAATGACCAAGGGTGCCAATGTTTTCAGTTCACATTATATTCATGTGGATACTTTAGTAAGTTCAGTGTTCTGAGCAGATTTTGGCTGCTCCTGCTGAAAGTGGATATTCTGATTTCAAAATGACTCCCTGCAGATAAGCGTAGCATAAGTCAGAGGGTGTGATTCAGTAAACAAGCACGTCCGATAAAGCCGAGTCCAGGTTTGTGGTTACAGGAAGCCGACGAGCACGTTGCACTATCTGCGGCGAGCATCTAAACTTGGACTTCTCGTAAGGATACACACCCCGTGAAACGGTTCAGAGAAAAGTCGAAATAACACATTTAATGTCCAATTTATTTTCTAAGTTTTCCGTCTTCGGGAAAGCACCTACAGTGTTTACAGTTCCGAGCTCCTGAAGCCGGGAGTCAGTGAGCTGATGTGCTTCCTGGACCGAAGTCGATGTCATTTGCTTTTACCTGATGAGGAGGATTAACGTTTATCCTTCTCACCCAGACTCTGAGTCGCTGCATACGTCCAGCCACGCTTTTACCTTTTCATAGTGTGTATTGTGAAGCCGACATCACCTTGTTTAGAATGTGAATTAAAAATGAGATTGTCAGTGCCAATGGAAACTTGATACTCCAATGTTTTGCAGTTTATACAGCTGATGCTAAAAGTTTTGTTGGTAGTTTAGCAAATCTTTCTACTTTTCAGGTGTTAAAAGATCGACTGTGGTGGTCGTTTTCTTACATTGCTTTGTTGAGTTTATGATAATGTGCCTAATTTTTTAAATGCTGATCACAACTCAAACGTATGCAGGTTGCATTTTATTGCAACTGTAAAAACAAAAATACTTGCAGTTCAGGAAACTGTTGAGGCTCTTGCTTCAATAATATATTGATTATAGTAATTTGGGGTGAGTTTTTACAGTTGCCTGACAGGTTCAGCTCTTTAGTTTATTATTAAAATGTATCATGAAAATGTATTATAACATTTTCCCTGGGTCTGCACATGCTTAGTGAAAGTGGTTTCGATTAGAACGTGTCACTCTATTTTGTATATCATTGAATATATTCTTTTCCTTGTCACTTCTTAAAGCTGATGTCGATCGGGATTGTGCTACCAGTACCTGTGTGGGGTCCAGAGGAGCATGTGACTGCAGGAGGGGTGCAGCTGGCCTCCCCCTCTCTCTAAATTGAGATGCAGGCGTGAAAAGATAACATCCTCCCCTGCGGTGGCCCACCGGAGGAATCTGTAGGTCGGGCCAGCTCCACGGTGGGTAAACGGGGGGCTGCGTTATGTTGGAATGCCCCTGGAGCAGTTGCATCAACAAGCGCTGAGACAGAAGCAGAAACGAATCTCAACTCCATGATTACAGTCACTATCGGAGCTGCAGTCAGAGGAATGAAGACTTTAATGACTGATGACTGACTGTCGTACTTTGTGATGACTATTTTTTTGTAGCTCGGTCCGTACAGACTGACACATGGTTGACTAATGTGCTCCTCTCGTCTTTAGCCTTTAATGTGGGTCATGCTATGTAAATATTACTCCCGACACCCTCTTTTATTCAGACTCGCCTTCATACCGCCTGTGTTGCACACTGAAGTGGTTTCTGTGACACTGCTGCTCGATCGCCTTTGAAGTGTCTCATTGTTGCCTCGGTCCACCCGAGCTTGTTCCTCTTGCTGGATTTGAACCCGGCTCTTATTTCAGCTGTCCCACACAAGGTGTGGACAGTCCCTGACCAGACTGTAATACTTGAGGAATGTGTCTCTTTTGTTTTTCTTTTGTCAACCCCGTGTCACAGTGCAGGTGGACAGTGCGGGGTCGGATTGCTTCATTGTGTGCACGCATGTGGGTGAGCGGGCGTTTAACTCCCCCAGGCAGCACAGCTGAGTGTGGGAGGGGCCTCGGCCTCGGTCTGTGTGTGAGTCTTCTGCTTTCAGTCAGAACAGTCTCGGCTGAGACTCAAGTGCAGTCTGAGAGGGAGAAATACAATGGCAATTTTCTCCCGAGCGAGGATTTTTCTTCACCTGATATGCTGACCGTCAAGTCTTCTTTGGGATCTATAGCTTGCAAATATCTCAGTACAACTTTTGACAATGCAAGGAAGATCTAGTAAAACTCCAAAGAAGGAGCTGGTCATAGAGAGTCCTCAGCAGTACAAGAGGTTGGCTGCAGCCGAAGCAGAGGTAGACTCAGTGCCACAGGTGGTGGTAAGTCATGCACAGACTTCAAGTTTGAGATCATTTCGTTTTATATTTGAAATTTCTGTTATATGACTTGTTAAAAACACTCTTTTCTGTGAGAAGATCTTACAGAAGCGACTCTGTAAAGTTTAACCACAGTCACAAATGCAGGTGTCATGTGATCGTCTTTGCTGGGTTTGTATTCTTCATCCCTTTCGCCGTGCACAATGCTGCCAGCTCCCATTAAAAAGTTGCAGTGTTGGCACCAAAGAGGAATAAATTTCAACTTTACTAGCACTTTACTACCTGCAGACTGTTTCTTGTGGATTCCTTGGACTTATAAAACATTTTATTTGGCTCAAAAGTCACAGCTGATGTTGGGGATAGTTTTGTGCCATGCGATGTACAGTAGATGTCCAGTGGTTGGCTCTCGACAGAGTCCTTCCCTTCTGGACTGTCGGGGGGCAGAAGACTGAATGCACCAGCGAGTAGAGGAGGCACTACACAGCACTATTGTTTGAGGCGGTGTGAGGGTGCAGTGATGGGAGGAGTGGGAGCTGCAGGGAAACAGCTGCTGGATCACAGCAGAGGGAGTGGAAGAGGTGGCTTCATGAGTTTCATTTGCAGGTCAACAGTCTGCTTCTTGACTTCAAACTACAAATTGTTTATTTTTTCTGGTTATTATAACTTGTTTATATTGCATTTTCTGCTATTGCCAATTTTTCAATAAAACCTTGCCCTCAAGATATATACTGAAGTGTTTTCAGAGGCCTCCTCCAGGTTGGATTTGACACTGAGACAATAAAGTGTTGGACGTAGGCACACTGGTTATAGCCACCACTGTGGGCCGAGACGATGACAGGACTTTTGCTCATGAATGTTTGTTTTCTCACTCAATGCTGACGGTACTGTGTGGTTGACCACTCTGAGCCTCTTGACAAAGCACTGTGAATGAGCCCAGAGGGGCCTGGAGGGAAATGAGAGTTAGTAGCAGTCGAGCGGGTTCATGAATCCATCAGTGGTGAGAAAAGGGCACCGTCACTATGACGGGGGGTCAAACCTTTCAGCAGTTGCTTTAATATTAGCACGGTTACGTTATTAATTGGCTGTTTCTGAGAAAAGCTGCCGGAGGTCCGTCAGGGTTTTGTTGTGGTTCTTCGTTGAGTCTGTCCTAAGTGAACATGTCCGGTACTCTCTCAGCAAAAATAACTTCACTTTCTGAGGTGCAAGAGTAGAGAAAAAGCCATCCTTTAGAGAACTTTTTCACTATTTGTTTTTGTGATCGCTTGGGATTTTCTAGAATAGGAGGAGGGGTGGGGATGTGCGTCTGCATTTTCACCATAAACTTCCTACTCAGAAAGGCTCTTTTCCAAATGGACTTTTGGCCTCGTTACACCCTGTGTGGGATCTTCGTTTAGTTGAGTTTTAGTTGTGTGTTAAATACGCAGTTGGTTGCATTAAGGGATCGTCATTTACGTATAAAACGTTTCCACCCATTCAGGTTTACAGTTTTATTTATGCTCTGAAAACAATTCCTCACAGATGCAAAATGAAATACCATATCAGTTTTATTTTCCCCATAAGCCCCTGCTGACTCACAGTAAGTTCCTTCAGTTTTAAATCCTTCAGTATCTGATACAGGCTATCTGGAGATGAGGCATCAGATTTAGTGAGACACAAACACGCATTTCATCTTTCTGATGTCATGACTTTCTCTCTGGCTTACCTGTCCGACATGCAAGAAATCTCTGCATCCATCTCTCCGTTTGCTGTCCTACGAGTTCCTTGAAATGAGACTGTTTGTACGTGTAACATGTGCTTGTGATGTTCGGATAACGCCGCGAGTAAGAAAAGATGTCTGATAGTGTCACAACCTGTTTCCGCTCTCAGACCTGGTGGCACCGTCTCTGCTCGAGAAGCCCCTCCGTGTCCCTGAAAGTGATACAGGGTTTGCCCCCTCCGTCCTCGGTGTACTCTGTTATTAACCAGGGTTCCTAGCAACATGTGTTTAAGCAGGTCAATATCCGTGACTCTCCCTCTGAGATCATGCTCGTATTATCAGTCCCAGATGTGGAGGCGGCGAGCGAGCCGAGCTGTCGTTCACTCCTGAATCTGGTCATGTGTCACTGTTCATTTTTCACTCTGCTGTCGACTTTGCTGTTGGGTTTATCCTCCCATCCCCTCAGCTACAAGTGTTGACAGCCTACTTTCCATCTAATGGCCACTGTATCTTTTGCAGCTCGTAAGCTTTCCTTCGCCTCTGCCAGTGGGTCAGCGCTTCAACTTATGCCGACGACGCACCATAAATACATAAATATGTATTAACCTGGTCGCATCTGCTGTTAAGAGTTAGAAAAACATAACCCAGCATTGAAATCTGACTTGTGGTTTTTGATTCTTCTTAATTTAAAGTAAAAAAATTATTTGTTACGTGTTGCAGAAGATGATCGTGTATGTTGTCTGTTCCTTTGACACACACGTTATGCGTGTTTATTCTCACAAATGGATAAGCTCATCCCAACCCACCCACCAAGTATTTTCTCTACACAGATGGGAGTCCTGATAGTGTTGTCGCCAGGTAGATAACTTAGCATGTCTTGCTGTAACCAGTGTGGCGGCACAGCTGGATTAAACAGGGTCACCATGTCAGTCTGCTCTACGTTAGCTGTGGCTTTGGCTTTATATATACCTTTCTGCTGTTTTGGTGCCTGGTGAGCATGAACATATAAGCACATTCTTCATTGGGCAGGTTGACCATAAACACCACTCAAACATTACTTCTCAACAGTTTTCTGTCTGCAAATGATGTGTCACGACTGAGCACTTCTTCAGGAGTTGGTTTTTTCATCTCAGCCTTCTTAATGTACAACAGTAGCTCTAATTTAACATTAACTTAAATGACTCATTGGCTGATATCATGAACATCTGGAATGTGACAGAATTGAAGATTGTAGGATTAATTAAAGTGTGTATGTGTTTGAGGGGTGAAATGACTGAATTGAAGACAAAATAACATCGTGAAATTCTTATTATTTTTTTTTTTTTTTAAACATGAATGTCTCAGGTATGACAGTCACAGGCCTCTCTGTAGGGACATTTTCACTCCTCTACTAATGCCTTTTATTGTTAATGGGTCATAATGGCCATTATCAAAACCTTTTCAATTGTGAAATTTCTTCGTATGTACCCCCTAAAAAAGTGCTGCTTTTTGTGACATTTTACGTACAGCGAGTGATCTTGAGCTTTGCTCTCAATGTGTGACAGTTAGCAGCACTGCTGCGTTGTCTCTGGTGCTGGTGAAATAGCTTCTCTCTGACACTGAGGTGAATGTGATTCTTCCAAAATAGAAATAATCCAGCATAAGAGGTGGTGCATCAACTAGAGTGCACGTAGTTCCCACTCGCCCTCCTCATGTAAATCCTACCCTGGGTGTAAGTCGCCAACCGTGATGCTGACATAGCTTCTCAATCCTGCCTGTGGGCTTTTTTTTTTTCTGGACTCCATGACATGTGTAAAAAATTTTAAAATAAAAAATCTGGAGTTTATTTCCTCCCCCATGTTGCACCTTTGTTATTCTGTAACTGTGAAGTGCAAACAGGAGTGACCTTGTATGAAAGGAAAGAACTGATGTTCTTGTTCTTCTCCAGGTGAAACCGAAGGTGATCGAGCCGCTGGACTATGAAAATGTGCTGGTGCAGAGGAAGACGCAGATCCTCAGCGATGTCCTCCGAGACATGCTGCAGTTTCCCCTGGAGGACTTTGAGGTGAGTTTTTCTTCTCTCTTTTCTTCTTCTTTTTTTTATTTTTGGAAAATTAACTGTTTGCACTGTGATTATCATGTAGTCGATATAAAAGCAATGCGGGGTCCAATATGCAGGATCAGCAGTAGTAGTGACAGCATTAGTACTTAGATTTTTATTGTGGCAACACATAGCAGGTAGATCAGTATATATTGTCTCTATAAATGTCCTCTGCAAACATTCAAGGCTTGAACCATTCACTGTTATCTTTCCTACATCATTATTTACCCCACCCATTTGTGTGTTTTCTTTGTTGTGTTTGTTGGGCTTTTGCGGCCTTTTCCTTCGGCCCAGGCGTGGCTGCTGTTGGGAATACCGGGTGGGGTCGCTCACCGAGTCTTTCCTTTTGTTTATATCCCTCTGTGGTGCAGCGAGAGAGGGGTCAGGGGCCATCTGTTTAATTGGCTCATTCTGTCTCCAATGTTGTGACAGAGCAAGTGTTATCTGCGGCCACATTGTGCAGGACGCACGCTCCCCCCCACACTTTCCACACTGCCGCTGGAAAATGGAAAATGGAAAACTGGCCCAGTGCTGGTACTTCAGGAAACGAGACGTCTTTGTAGGATGTCCCGACCAAGAGCAGCAATGACATGTCCAGCCCGTCCTCCAATGTCTCCCTGCCACTTTTACTCACAGCGCACTGAAAGTTTTAATGGCAACTTTTCCTGTTTTTGAGCTCCTTCCAGTAAAAGAAGCTGGTATTTCACTAATCCTGATGACTTTAACATCCAATGAATGCCCATTTAAGAGCGTGGGAAAGCACAGAGTCGAGATCTAAAAGACGCAAACATGCTGTGACACATGCTGTTAAACATTTGCAAAAATCTGGTTCATAATGTCATATGTATTTGTTCAAGCTCAAGACATAGGAGGTGCAGGGTATTCCGTTCTTTACGGGACTTCTCCTTTATATGCCCTGTTTACATACTTGCAGTTTCACTACAGATACTGTGGAGCTGGACAGGGTTTGCCTTTGGAGCTTTGTGTTATCAAACACCATCTGTCTGACACTATGTTTGCCTTCCGCCTTTGTCTGATTTACCGTATTACAGTAAGACTCACAATCACCGAGATGCTGTTTTTATTTGATCTTTTTTAAATATCACAAATCTTGACTTTTTGTTTCTTTGTTTGTTTTCTGGTCTGTGCCGTACAAAGAAACATATCAAACAATGACTTTGATGAGGAGAAAATACCTAACATAACATTTCAATTGTGTTACTGCTTTTCATTTACCTTTGTGAATGTCAAATAGTTCCCAACCAAATTACTGATCTGACTCGTATCTGCACTTTCAGCTGCTGGGTGATGCAAACAATAAGGATGAAAAATCTCTGAGAGAGGAAATATCACACTTTAATGTTGATGTCACGGTATAATAAAATCAATAGCACTTTTGCCTCACAGTGAGAATGTCCACAGTTCAAATCCAAGTTTGGGGGAGTTTCTGTTTGGAGATGCATATTTTCCATTTTCTTCAGCGAGTCAGGTTTCTTTCCACAGTCCCACAGGCGGTATTAGATGAACTGGTTCATGTAAATTGACAGTAGGTATGAATAACAGTGTCAGCCACACACTCTTTCTCTATTTGCTTTATGATAACTTGTGATCTGTCTGGACTGTGTTTTTTAACCAAGTATCACTGTTATCATCACCATAGGGGGTGGCTAAGCTTCAGATGGTAGAGCAGCTCATTCTCCTGTCCCGAGAAGATCCATGAACAACGAGGAAAACGAGCAAAACATGGAATACAGGGAACAACACTGAAGCACCTCAGTTCAGAGCGTGTGCACGTGCATTTCAGAATTATTTATTTCAACTGAAGAATCCATATGTTTTACATTTATTACACAGAAAATGAAATATATAAAGCATTTTGTTGGTATTTATTTTAATATTTCTCTTAGTTTTGTTTAAAAGAGGCCACAATTATCCAGTTCAATGTTGTGGTTCTCTGGATGTAATCTCAGCTGACGATGGGCAAAAGCAGGACACACCCTGGACACACACTCCCATTGGCTACATGTCTTTTGCAGGGAGAACATGCAAACTAAACCAAGATTTTAATCCATGACCATCCTGTTCTAAAGCAAGAGCTCTATCCACGCAAATCCATAATTACATTTTATTTAGAATTAAAAAACAAATACTTGGGACTTTGTAGTTTATGTGACAAAAAAATCTTTGTATGTAATAATGTAACTGCAAATTCACCAGCCTTCTTAAATGCATCGTAAGAGTAGCATCATATATTTTAGAGAAATTCTAAATATAATTTAACAAATGCATATTGCATGAACATTTAATCTTCAGTATGACAAATGTTGTTTTCTGTCAGATTCTCTGACCTTAATTATTAGTGGTTGTGTATGTTATTGTTATTTGGTATCGTTAGAGAAGCAGTTCCCATTCAATCCACACCCTGGAGAGTGTAAATGTGTTTGGCTTTGCATTTCCCTGTGAATACAGCAGTGCATGGTAGGTTGGCAGCTGTGTGTCCGTAACAGCAGGGAAGCCTTGACTCTGTCTTCTCCTGTATCATGCTTTTGTAGTCTGCTGCTATGAACATAACATACCAGTTTCACACACAAACAGTATATTGTCAGAGGCTGGCAGGTGATTCTGACTGAGAGGGGGGGATATGCACCAGAGGCACGTTGAGTGAACTTAACATCTGTTTCTGGCTCCTCAGACTCGTGTTCAGTCAGGGTTATAATCAGCTCTCAGTGTGTGGCGATGTTGGTCTATGCAGAGATCCCTCAATACGCATATAGACATATAAGTAGCAGGTGATTGGAGCAAGACTTAAAACACAAAGGGTTTCTGTGTCGGTGAGTTATTTTCGTATGAATCCCTTGTCTTGTCTGTATGTTTCTCAGCATTGGAGACCACTGTCAGCTCTCTACCTTATCTTCTCCCCTCTGGCTCATCCAAAGTCATGTGCCGCTTCTTTGTGAAGCAATGTTTGTATCACCCCCATCTGTTTTTGATCAGGATGCTGCTGGCATAGTGTGTCAGCTTCTCTGTGTGAGGTTTCTGAAGAAATTTGTACGGGATTACAAGAAGAGGAGGCTCTCTTTCCCCATACTCACACTTTGATATACTCTGTGTATCGCAACAAACTGATAAAGGTATTAACACTTGTCTTTATAGATTTACACAGATTTTGCTTTGCAGGATTGTAGTATTTGTGCAAAACATCTAAACCAGGGGGGTCAGCATCATTTTAGTTCAGCAGGCACATTCACCAAACTTATAATAAAACAACTATAAATCACAAGAATGTGAAACCTGAAAATTATTCTGTGGCCATGTGAACAAATAGAGTAGCAGTTACTTCGATGGAAGAACTTTCAAATCACTTTAACACTAGTTATTGTCAGCCCTTTAAGGAGATTGAAACCTCTTGCAGGCTAATTCTGGTCTGCAGGCCGTATATTTGACATCCCTGGTCCAAGCCACCATCTTTTTTGTTATCTCTGTTAGTTGCCTTACATTTTGTTCTGTCTGTCATACACCCCAAAGAGCCACTAATCAAATCAAGATGTTAGTTTTCACTAAATAAGGAGGAATGTATAGTTTTGCATTCATTTGCTGTACTAAACAGGTACCTGACTGATTTACTTACTGATTACAAGATAAAGATAACATGTTATTGTAATGCCACTACAGTAGAGAAGTAAGTCAAGCAGTTACAGCTACTGACGTTTTACTCGGCTCAGTGCTGGGTGAAAGTTGTTGCCGAGCTGCTGTCTCTCTAAACTGTTTTCTAAAGAGGAGCTATACCTTTTATTTCACTGAACTCCTGTTTACCAGAATAGGAGGGCCTCATTAATCACCCCAACGTTCAGCTGTACGTTTGTCATTGACTTACACACCAGCAAAGGGGCTGTGGGCCCTTGACCCCCACCAGCTCCCCTGGCGCCCCACCGTGGCGGCCCACTGCTCCCAGTATGTGTAGTTAAGGTTACCTAAGAACAGGACGGATTAGAAATGCAGAGACGTTCTTTCCCCTTAACAATAGCATGGTGCATTTCCCTGAAAATGATTGACCAAACTTCTTGCTTATCTTAAACAGTCAATCAATCATTAGACAGCTCAGCTACTGTGTGATGGCAACACTTCCGCAGTAACTAATTGAAGGAGACGATCAAAACTAAATGAGTAACTTCCCCAACTAGGTTATTTGAACCAGCAAACTCACTCCTCTCGTGCTAATTCAAGTAACTAGTAGCTGTAATCAACTACATCTTTTCTGTAACTTTCACAAACACTGGACGCTTTTATTCATGTTTAACCACTTTCTCCGAACTAAGTTGTTCAATATTAATATTATACCCAACAAACATGTAAGAGTTTGACCCAAAGTCCTGTTTTGTCTGTGAAAGCTCCCGAGTTCAGAGGTGCGTCTTACTTTACAGAGTCGTCTTTAGAAAGGTGTAGGATATTTTAAGTGAAACGTGGATATCCTCGTCGCGCCTGGTTCACCCACAGTCCTGCTGTTTTCACTGGTGACTTGTGTCCCAATTAAATGCTTCCCTCTGCCCACATCCTGGCTCCCCGTTAACTCCATGCATGTTTATTCTGCCGCTCGGTGTGTAAAGATTTTAATCTCCTCTGCAGGAAACCTGGCGAGCAGACAGGAAAGGGAAACTTGAGGTTCCTCAACATGACCTCAGTATAGATTTGGTTGTAGTTGACGTCGGCGGTGTTCAGCGTAGCAACAAATGCTTTGATATTGAGGGTAAAAGAGGAGTAAAGTGGTAGATTTGCACTTTTGTCTGAAGATATGAGTGTTTCAGACTTCATTAATGTCCCCAATTTTCTACTGTGTCTATTTCCAAAAGTAGTAAAACTGTAACATTTATATAAAGTGCCATTTCAGGATTATTGTTTATTCTAAATGATTTGATTTATGTTGTCATTTGCAGCAAATCTACATATTACATGGTGAACATTGCTTTTATTTGTAATGAAAAGAATTACAAAACTCATTACATGGATCATCATTCGCTCAACATACTTAAGGCTTCAATGAAAGGAAACTCATCTGAATCTCTCAGTTTGATGAAAACAACTGCCGCTCACCCACACAGCTGATGAGCTTTGAGCCGGCACAAAGCCCGAGTTGACTCATTTTATCTTATACAGGGTCGGATGAACTGTACACTCAACGATTGCTGGGAGGGATTATGGGTGGTCAAAGGGACTTTATTTTTAAAAAGCGAACTAATCCTCTCCACAAAGATTTGATGGTGACTGGGTTTAGATCTTCTGTTTTCGAAACCATTATCACAGTCTGTAAAAAAAAAAAAGAGCTCTAGTTGAAGAGCATGCAAAACAAAACTGACATGATTCCCATGAGTCAGAGTGATTATAAACACACTGGATTATTTTCCATCTCTGTAACACATCCTCTACATAGTAAAAGCAAAAGCTTTAATAATGAGCCTGTGAGCATGTGAACTTGCAGATTTCTGAATGAGGTGGATGTGCTTTTAAGTTGTGGTCTCATGGAATGACGCTATTGGTAGAGAGACACACACACACACACACACACACACACACACACACACACACACACACACTGACCGTGTCCAGCTGCGTCCAACAACATACTGTGATACTGGGAATTAAATGTTTATTGCTTAAGAAATGTCCCAACTTTTACTTTTAATTTCAGTTTTACAACACTGAATAGTGCTTTGTGCTCTGCTGTGATTTTTTTGTTATGATTCATCTTGAGTAAACTTCTGCTTTGTTTCACAGATATCAACTTTGAGGCGACATGGGAGAACTCTGTACCCCACAGTGCCTGAAAATGCTGAGCGGGAAGCCCAGAGTCTGTTTGTCCAGGAGGTAAGATGATCTAAAAAGTCACTAAACTCCTACTGGCTTCCTTGGATGAGCAATATTGTCATTCAATTATTCACCGTACAGCCTTTAAAATGCAACTCAAAGTTCATATTCAACGAAGTGAAGGAAAACGACTGAAATGAAATTGATGAAAGTGAAATTAAAATGGTTATAGATCTTTCTAAAACATCACCATCAAGTATATTCAGTAATATTAATATATTAAGTACACACATCAGGCATACACCTACAGGAAAGGAACACATAAACACAGAAGCAGCTGTTAAAGTTGCAATAAAATATGAATTCAAAGGAAACATTGGCACTATACAGGAGCAGTCATAGTACAAACCCATTGAAGTTAAACAAAGTAAATCTTTATTACTTTGGTATTGTCAACATGATCACTCAAAATAGACTTGCAAAGCGCACACAGATATCTGACTAAACAGAGCTAAGTCTTCAGTTGTGTGTGTGTGTGTATATATATATATGTAGCACATATTATGAGACTGTATCCGGTTCTATATATTTATGCATCATGTGTTTAGCCTCTAGCTCTGTGTGGGTTTTTTTGCCAGTAAAACAGCAACTGGGTTCTTTAGCGCTCATTAGAGGAGACATCAGAGTTATTTATACTGTTGTGTGAAGAAACTCAGGCGCAATTATTCCCACGTCTTTTTCATGTTGTTTACTACCTTATTGTTGTTGTCTGCTTGTGCTAGAAATATATGCATGGATTTGATTGCAGTTGTTGCTAAATAAAATGATGAATAATGGAACATAGGCACACTGCCTTTACAGTCTTCGTAAACCAGGTCAAAGGTCAGTGTTTAGAGGGTCTTCTCTGAAGTCATAACGATACTAAGACTCCCGCTCAAGTGTGTGACACCAGCGGCACAGCTGTGGAGATCGTCCGTGTTTCCGATCCGTCACCTGATCAGGTTGCATTTCATGCCGCTGCAGGGACAGTTTGTGTAAAGGGCATGCATTTTTTTGTGGAACAGATAGCGCTGAGCTGCTCCTATCACCGACTAACAATGAACAGATGTCTCATTTCCAAGCGAAAGAGGAGAAATATACTCCCTTCTGCACTGTGTTGGTGGACACTCTCCACACACTCCCTTTTTCTCAATGAGTCACCGCCTGGAAACTCTTTTAAAACACATATTTCTATTGTCCTAATGTATTAATCGGAAACCTCTGCAGCACAAATTAATAGAATAATTTACAGCCTGATCTCTCGCTTAAATCACTTGTAAATCCTCTGGAGTCCCACTTCGTTCCACGCAAATGTTCGACATGATCCTGTAACGTTTTCTCAGCGAAAGTGTCTTAGAAAATCAGTTTTCAGGTTTGTTTGTTTTTTTAATTTCGCCCTTGGAATCTGTCTGGTGTCTGTCGAGGCTTATCAAACTCTGAGGCTCAGGTTTAAAATGGAAAAGAATCAGCTGTCGTTGAATTATGCCTTTGAAGTGCGACTGCAGGTTGCACAAATAGCCGGGTGATGTTATGCAACGTTAACATGTGTGGGGTGGGGTCATAATGATCTGATAAGTAGTTTTTGTAAAGCGAGCTGGCAGGTTGTAGAATGTGCACATTTCACCTCAAACATCAGACACCCATTATTGAACTTTCTTAAAGTAATAATCCAGCCGCGAAAACGGTTTTCTATAAATGGAGAATTACAAGGGAGAAAAGCAGGGTCATGACCCTTCTTCTGTGGAAAAATAGAATATATAATTTGAGGAAATTACAGCCTTCTTGGACCTAATTAATTGATTTGTGTGTTCTGTATCACACTTGTTACAGCCATTCCTCTTAAGCTATTTGAGCTGCTCTACTTATTTCTTTTTTATTTTATAGAAGATGTCCAGTGACTTTGGGATTATTTCATTTGACTTAAAATTAGTCAAACTCATATAATGTAAAACCAAATTGCTCTTTTTCCCACGAGGCCCTCGGATGGTATGATTCAAAACTACTATAATGTTAAAATATGAAAACACTTGTGTAAATAATATACACAAAATGAAACATTTATTTCCCTATAACGTACATAAATCAAGGTCTATTGGTGGACACCTGTTAGAAAACTAAATCTGATTTACTCTCCATAGCCACTTCATGAAGTAACCTTTTGAAATATCCTTTGATTCACATGTTAAGTTACTTTTTGTGTGCACCTGTTACAGAGGAGGATTTAGTTTGTTTCACAGTCATAGACAGCGGGACACCATTTTTGATCTATATTTATTTATACATCATGTCTTATGTTCCACTTTAGAACTGCTCTGTGAGGAGAAATGTGATGGGTGCTATAATTAATTCGCATTGTCTTTTCAGTGCATTAAAACCTACAAGTCTGACTGGCATGTGGTCAACTACAAGTACGAGGACTACTCTGGTGACTTTCGACAGCTTCCACAGTAAGTCGAAAGCGCCACCGCACACTGAATTCACGGGGATAATTTGGTCATGTGGCTGGATATTCTTATGATGGATGAGCAAGAGCGGCGACTCTCTAATACAGGGATGCGAGAGATTTTACACCAAAGCACTCTTTGCACACCCTGTCTCACAGGTTTTAGTGTTGTTCGGTGACACAGACAAGCTGTCACCTATTTTGTTTTCCTCTCCTGACGGTTTGTCGGTGTGACTCGATTACAGGGAAACGCAGCGTGCAAATAATTCTCATGTCTGTGTAAAGAAGTGCGCCTTTGCACGCTTGATAGTTCATGCACGCAGCCAATGTGGAAACTACCCTCATTGTTGGGAAATGGTGTCATCAGCTCCAGCGTCTTCCCTGAAGAGTGTCTGTTTCACCGCCTGTCTTTTAATGTGAGCTGACAATGACCTTGACAGTACAATAGCTGCGGAATCCTCTGTCATTTTTTTGACACCAGAAGCTTCAGTAAAGCGAAACAGTGTGATGCAGACTGATGGTAAAGCCTTTTATGATACAAGGAATTCTTACCTTTGGCATATTATGATGTTCCAGCAGGATGTGTACACATTTACAGCCTGCACATGCAACAGAATTATTCTCAAATAATGAAAAATTCTTGAGTGTAAATCACTAATTTACACATTTGTGAACAAAAATCCATAAATTAAGTAAGTAAATGTTATTGTTTTTGCTCTTTTCACAGATAGAAATCAGAATGTGCTTCACAATAAAGCAGATCACTTCACAATAAGACACAGTAGCACCTATATTATACCCACTTGGACCAGGCTGGACTTTAATTCATTAAACAAACGCAGGAGGAGTAAAACCTGGAGTTTAGAGAATCACAGCCACAATTACAACTATGGCCTAATTGTGTATTGAGTCACCAATGAACCTAACAAGCTCGGCGCGGATCGGTTAAAGGAGCCACAATACACGGAGAGTTTGCTGTCACCATAATCGGCAGATTTGAACTAGAAACCTTCTGGCTGTGAGGCTCCCCCACACTGGAACATCCATCCATATTCTCCAGCCGCTGAACCCTGCTGTTCGCTTTGTAAGGAGTGTATTTTCCCCTCAGGCTGCAGATAGGCTATATTGTGCTAAAGTGCTGAATTACTCTTTTATTCCCGCTCCTATCGGCCTTTAAAACTATACGATGAATGCTTCTCCCTTTGTTTTGTTTGTTTTCTGGATTTTTTTTGGTGATGGCTATGAAATAAATTGTCCCATAATAACTGATACCTTGATCCCCACTTAATCCAAGTGTCCTCCATATGCTCAAACTTCAAAAATGTTAATTTTAGGAAAGGCTCATGTCAGACCCTTTTTTGAGTCTGTTTTAGTGACTGGTGGCAAAAGCTTGTCAGGTAGAAAATTCACAAAGACGTTTATTTTTTTGAACAATGTCACAGTGTCCCTTTTCTCAATACTTGAGAATAATTTGATAAGTAATGATGAACTCCATACAAATCCCAAAGAAGTTGGTAAAACATAGGTGGTATCTTTTATTTTAGTTTATTTGCACATCGTTAAAATAATGTGAATCATCACAACTAACTATATTATTGTACCAAGGCAAACACATCTGATATCATAAATGTTTTTAATTAGGCCAGGGCTTTTTAAAATGTGTCACTTCAAGTGGTCATTTATGAACAAAATAATTATATACTGAATTTGAGGATGTAACGGTGAAAGGCTTTTGAGGTCTTTGGTCTTTGCACTAATCCTAGACACAGCAACAGCAATTTCAGCCATTAAAAAAACTGATGTAATAACGGTAATTAATAGTTTACCCTCCACCCCCCTCAGATTTCTTCTCAAAAATCAAAAGGAGCAAATCATGCTGGGAAAAGGCTTCCCCCTCATGTCAAGATTTTTCCTGCTTCTGTGTCGCCCTGATACTTTCCAGCCGCCCAGGGGAGGCCCAACCCACATGAACGGCCACTGAATTAGGCAAACATGCTTTGACTTCCAAATCACCTCCAGAAACTGAATGTAACTTCTTGTTTGATTTAGTCTCCAGCAAAACTATTACCACAACTTTCATCAACCCCACAGCTTCACCTGACAACTTGCTGTTCAATATCTTTTCATACTCAATAAAATGCATCTGTCCTTGTTCTTACAGCAAAGTGTCCCGGCCTGATAAACTTGCGGTCCACGTATTCGAAGTGGACGAGGATGTGGACAAAGATGAGGTCAGTTTCCATCCTTACAGCTGTCTCATAAGAGGCACATTGCTTCACTGTTAACTTAGCTTCATTGTGTTCATCCCACAAAATGTTTTTTGATTGTGATTTTACTCATGATCTCATATGCAGCGGCTACAAATCACATAATGGTGGATCAAAAATATCTTTATCCAGTCATCACTTTTGATTTTGCGGTTGTCGCTATGATCAAGATAAAAGGGTGTTTTGTGTCTAATTGTTGTTTGTAAAGGAAATAATTAAGTACGATTAGGCTTATGCCAGCGTACCATGTCTTAAAGACCTTATTTTCCTCCCAATGAGATTTAGGCTCCAATGCAGCATTTGGATCTTTTCATCCTCGGCTAATTCATGTGTGACAGAATGGGTGTGTAGTCTTGCACAGATTAAACGAGTGTTTGTTGTCTTTGGAACGACTTGCAGGAGTTCACAATAAAGAGGATCATAAGTCACCTGACAGACTCACATTTAAAGGGAGTGTTCGAGGCAGCGATGATAAGACGAAGCTGCTGCTCATGTAAATGTTTATCGGGAAAAATGCTTTTACGGGCTCCTTGTTGAAGGGCAGGTCAAACTGCGCCTCCTGTAGGTACCAAGTTACCCCTAATTATGAGCCGAAATAGAATAACAGGGTCTTTTCTTTTATCTTTTTCTTTTTTTAGACAGCCCACAGCTTATTGTTTCACTTTGCTTTAATTGTGTGTTGGTTAAAGGAGCCGTGGTTGAAATAAGGTGCATTCCTCAGAGGGGAAAAGCTATTCAGCGTCTTCACGGGTCAAAGTCTGTCCTGCTCAGGCTCAGAGTCGACCTCTGACAGGGCAGGAGGGGCAACGAAACTAATGACAGGATCCCAATTACCCTTCAGTCAACTCCCTCCTCACCAGCCACTGACAGAAACCCCAAAAAAAATTAAACTAAAAGGGGAGTTTCCGCAAGCAGTTGAAAGAAAAGGATTTAAAATCTTCCTCCCAAAGAAATCCCCAGAAGGGGCGATTTTTTTTTTGTGTGTCTGTTGTTTCGTTATTGTGGTTATGATTGTGTATTTGAACCTTTTACTGCATTAGTCATGTGGCGTACATATTCCCACTCAGTTTTGTGTTTGTCGTGTAGAGCAATTATCTGGTTAGGAAGAGTTAGCCTGTCTGTGTTGAGGTTTTCTGGAGCGTTCTTGGAGTTCAGAGTTCGTAAACCCGTTGACTTCTCTGCCTCTCTGGGGGCCGGTGAATACCGTCTAGACAATGACGAGCAGAAACGACAGCAGAACCCTTCCAGGTGCTTTTCAGCTCGTCCAGTAATCCTCCACATTGGCAAATTTTATAAATCCAGCCAGGACATTTAAAATTCCATTTTTTTCTAGGCTGAGTGAAAAAGGAATAAGTAATACTGGACCAGGATGGTGACATCTTCAAATCCCATTCACGTCTCTCACTGGGTGAGAGTTTAGGGATAAAGTTGCTCGCTGTACTCCCTCAAAGCTGGAAATCTAGCACACGTACAGGCTGATCTTAACCAGGGACAAGCTGTAAACTTTGCTCCCATCTCCTCCTCCATCTTTGCTCTCTTAATTGGTTTATTTTTTCAGAACATGAGAGCGGGCGGGTCGCGGTAGCTTCATGTTTGGTCATATGCGAAAAGGTCTGATCTCATGCTCCCCACCTCAGAAGTGAGACGACCGAGTCCATGTGTGTTAAATCTGCTGCTTATTTAGTTTGAGGGTCGGAGTTTGTTTTATGTTCCTCTGCCTGCTTGTTTAGAAAGAGAAAGCCCTGCAAAGTGCCGAGCTCTCGTCTTCTCAAAGAAAAAGATCAGAGGCTTTTTGTACGGCGAGACAAAGCTTTGGTTGAATGTGTTAATTGGTCACATGATATGACGTTTTGATTCCTGACT
The DNA here is from genome assembly GCF_963383615.2 of Lipophrys pholis. NCBI lineage: Eukaryota > Metazoa > Chordata > Actinopteri > Blenniiformes > Blenniidae > Lipophrys > Lipophrys pholis. The sequence continues at coordinate 11,707,030 of NC_137632.1, forward strand.
GCAGAAACATCCAGATGAAGTCACCTTTAGTGTTTTTGGTTTTGTTTTTTTTTCCAAAGCAAAATCGGTCTCTGATTTTGTTAGAAGCTCTGCTTCACAGTTCACAATAGAGATTTAACACAATGCGACCGGGTAGCGAGATTGTTTATTCAACACAACATGAATCCAAAATGTGAACATACACAGCATCAATCCATAGTGATGAGAATGTATGTGTCATTGTACTGTAATGTGTAATGTTTAGTTTATGATTGTAAAAAAAATAACTGGTAAAACAGTTAACTTCTCAACCATATTCCAAGAAAATTCATATGCACCTGTACATACTGAATCCTCAGGTGGGGCATACAGTTCCAACAAATATAAGTCAACATAATTTGTTATGAAAAAAATGTGTTTTGTTTTGTTGTAACGTCTTGTTTGTGTTTTGACTTTACCTCAACAACAAAAGGTAGTTTTTTGAAATCCCGACATCCCGTGTCTTTGTCCTCCGCAGGACACAGCCTCCTTAGGATCGCAGAAAGGAGGGATCACTAAACACGGCTGGCTGTACAAAGGAAACATGAACAGCGCCATCAGTGTCACCATGAGGGTGAGTCAACAGCGAGGACCACGTTAAGAGCTATTTGGATAAAACAATTAGATGTATTTCATGTCATCACTAACTGCAGATAAAAAGCCATTGCAGATGACGTGCACAGGTTTCTTTGTTGTTTACACACTGTCCTGGAAATGTCTCCACTTTTGTCTTCATCATCTCTTTCCTTGCAGTGTTACTTCCTCACCACAACAATTCATTGTTCAAGTTTTGGCTAGAATTGCTAGAACTGTGCAGTACAGAGGTGTTGCACAACTCTCCTTCCTGGAATTTCATTGTTATTTCTTGTTTTTCCAGTCATTCAAGAGGCGGTATTTCCACCTGACTCAGCTTGGAGATGGCTCCTATAACTTAAACTTCTACAAGGATGAGAAGATCTCCAAGGAGCCCAAGGGAACCATTTTCTTGGACTCCTGTATGGGTGTAGTTCAGGTACGCTCTACAACATGAAGGTCAGTTATTGTTAAACGGTGACGACCCTGAAAGACCAATAACTGCTTTATTTACCAAGCAGGATATCCCTGTTGAAGTTATTGCCGTTAATGCTGTAGCTGGGTCCCTGATGGAAATTAACACGTGATTTACCAAGAATAACCCGACAACAAGGACACGGTGACAAAGCTCTTCCAGACTCTTCATCCTCTGAATGAGTTTCACAACGTGCAGGATAAAACTGAAGTTTCACCGGGCAAAAATGTCCACACAAGTTTCTCTAACAATGATGGACCTCTGCTGAGAAGTATCTTTTCTCCACTTCCATGAAACCTGAGCGCTCTCTCCTCCCCGAGGTCAAGGTTTTCTGCTGACTCCCAGCCAGTGAAACAGTGCAATTGCTGAGGCCTCACTTCCGAGCACTTTCCCCCCCCGGCCTCGCGATCGATGCCACGTGCTCTCGTCTGACTGCAGTCCAAGACTTCACAGGGCGCATTATCATATGTCTATCAACTCAATAGATGGAAAGAACCTGATTGCACCTATAAGGCTCCCTCCTGGCATTAATCAGGAAACTGGAGGATTGAGTTTCTATTCGGAGGGCGTCACGGTGTTGTAGTGGCTGCTAGTGCTATCAACTCACAGCAAGAGCCGGGGTTTTCCTTTCTGTGTAGAGTTTGAATGTTCTTCCTGTACATTTGCTTCACCCTGCAGTCCAAAGACGTGCATGTTGGGTGAACTGTTGACTCTGAATGACCCATAATTGACAGTATGTGTGACATGTCGCTTTGTCTTTGTCCTGCAATGGATTTTCAAGCTGTTCAACTTGTACCAGCCAATTTACCCCAAGTTATTTATGACCGGCTCCAGCTTTCTACAACTCTTACCTGGATAAAGTGGGCTAAGAAAATAAATGAAGAATGTTCAGAGAGTGCAGATGAGGGTTTTTGTACCATCCACTAATTTTCCTTGACCCATCAACCTTGTAAAGCCACAAAATGCTTTGCATTGGTTTCATGAGCTTTTCACTATTTTTGACTCCACAATTATTTTATACTTCAAATTTTAGAAAAACAATTCCATGTGCACACGTTGATTTTCTCCAGGTACATAAGGTTTCATCCCTCAGTCCCAAAATATGTGCTTGAGGTTATTGGTGACTCTAACTTGTTGAGAGCTGTGAATGTTCATGGTGTATCCACCGAGAAGATTTCTTAAATATTTGTCTTTTGTTACGAGTTCTACTATTACGTTGGTTCCTTGGCCGCATTTCAATCAGATAACTTTTGCATAATCTTCTTACTACTGTAATAATGAATAATCATGCAGCCCAGCTCTATGGAACTTTCTTTCAATGCCTGACACACCGTTTCCTAGAATGTTATTTTCTGACCTTTACCAAAGACTTGAGTGATCTCGACCAAGCAAAGCACGGTCTCTGACAATCATCTTCAGTGTGATGAAGAAAGACAGTTTTTCTCGGTGAAAGTTTTCCATATCTGTTAAAAAAGTTTATGCGTGATGGATTTCCACATGCTTAGACAATCATCATCAGTATTTCCCATGCTACTTCCTGTCAAATATTTTTTGATATATATTCAGGGGTGTGATTCCCATTAAGATGTGACCTGGTGCCTGCACTCCCTCTCAGTCGTAGTCCCATAATTGAAGATGTCTGTGAAAGTCATGTATTCCCATCTTGGAAATGCTCTCTCTCCCTTTCTAACATTGCCCAAGCTCTCTTTTCTTTGTCACTAATAACGGAGGCTTCACTCCAACGAATTATCCATCGCTTATTTACGAGCAAACTGCTAATTGGCCCTAAAGTGATTCAGCAGCAGTGCACTGCCGCTCACCCCCGCTAACTGTGTGTCTCTGCTCTGTTGTATAACTTAACCGCCAGAAGAAAAGTGCTCATTGAATAGACCAGCAGAGGTTTAATGCCGGGATGGCATGTGGTGTGACTTCATACCGAGCACCAATCTGCTCCTTGTTAAGATGCCCACATATGCTCAAGCACATAAGGCATTTCTTATAGCTTAATTAAGCGACCTGTCTCTAGATATTTATATTAATTTATTATCTAATCTCCCGGAGTTGCTGTAATTGTTAAAAAATAAATAAATAAAAAAAACTGTACGGGTTGTCCAATGGACCTCTCTGATTTCATATGTGCTGCGGTATTTTCTGCAAAATTAAGACAAATCCTCATACAGTGTGTTTATCTACAAGACTACATTTTTATGTCTGTCCTAAATGCCCCTCTTTGTGTTTACTCAGTCATCCGGCAGATATGGACTTTCCCTCCCCATCACTCCCACTCTGCTCTTTCTACATACGGAGATAAACACAGCAGAACAATCCCCTGCCAGGCGACAATGATGACCTGTCTGCCCCATTTTTTTCTGGAAGAATAATGGGAAAATATAAGAGATAAATCTCAACAGTCCTCTGTCACTCACAAACTGCCTTTTAGCTCGATTTCTCTTGTTCTGATGGGCTGTAATTGAGTCACATAAAGTACGGCTGTGGCATCATCAGTTCACCTCTGCAGATGCGGCTCATTTTCTGACGGCTGCACTCCGCATCTCCATCCCCCTCAGACACATATGGAAATATGCTACTCCTCTACCAGTCATTTTGTTCCCACCTCCTTTCTTTGGATCTTTCAATAAAGCAGTTTAATTCTTTTTGATCTGTTGGTTGAAAATGTACCCCCCAAAATTTTTATTTTCAAGTGTATAATAGCAAAACAGCTAATGTGTAAAGTTTCCTAATTAACATAATATTGATAACCTCAAGATGACAGTGGGCGTCAAACGAGGGATATACTGGCTCCTCGGCCACCTTCTTACTACCAAGCAGCCCTTCCTGAGCTAATGTCAGTGATCATTACAATCTTCATCTGAACCATCGTTCTGTATTTTTCTTGTTTTTTATTGCACTCCTGCAGAACAACAAGGTTCGGAGGTTTGCTTTCGAGCTGAAGATGCAGGATAAGAGCACCTACCTGCTGGCTGCAGACAGCGAGGGAGAGATGGAGGATTGGATCAACACACTCAACAAGATCCTGCACAGCAGCTTTGAGATCGCTATGCAGGAGAAGAGAAATGGAGACATTCATGACGGTGTGTCCAACGGCCTGTCTGCCTTTCTCCACGTATACACCTTCTCAAACTACTGGCCTGAATGTTTTTGATAACCAAAATGATCTCGTCTTTTATTTTTTATTTTTTCTCTTGATGATGCTGAAGTCAACAAGTCATGTTTTATGCTCAGAGCATAATAGTGAGTTTGACTTTGGCTGTTTTATTTACCCTTCATCACAGGAAACTGTAATTTGCAGTTTGCAAAGCTTCTGTACTTGGTTTAGTTTAATAGAAAGACAGTAAGTAAATCTGGAAAGAAAATTTAAAAAAATATTCAAACATTAATGGCTTTATAAAGAAACAACACAAAAAAGTATTTGAATAGTTGAAGTTTTTGTTTCACATCAATCACATCTGAAACTTTGGTCAAGAAGGTTATTAAAGTTGGATCATTTTCTAGTTTGATCTGAATATTTTAAATAAAAAAAAGGTATTTTATTTTCCATAATTTTTAGACCCATCGAATATAAAATAACCATAAAAATTAAAGCATCACAAAGGGACAATATAATCTGTCTCCTCTTTACAAACAAACAAAAGAAATATATTAAAATTGTTATTTACTTAGATGAAATATCCAGAAATTAAAGTTCAGTTTGCAATAATGCAGTCAGTATGAAAACTACAGTAATGAGCTAAGTTCCAAGAAGGAGCAGTTCTTACGAACCAGTGAATAGACTTATTATCATTATTAGTGTATTCGCTCTGGGTTAGATGATGATTTCAGATTATATGTTGTAATTCACACCAACACTCTGAGTCCTGCCTCACTTCTGCTCTCCCGAGTCTGTGGAGTTATGATACGAGACCACCCAGGCTTTTAATACTCACCTCCTGTCTCATAGTAGGCTTAGCTGTGGAAGAGCCGGGCTGATTGCCTTTGCATTAAAAGCTCTGCTAATCTGCCTAACTTTTTCAGCGTATATTAATCATCCTTTGCATGTGAGGGGAAAAGAAAGCAATGAGAAGATCTGGAAACTTTCTGACAACATGCTGCTAAAGCGTCAAGTATTCAGCTTTCAATCCTGATCCATTCCCGCAAGTTTTAATTACTGTTTACTACTGCATGTCAGTATGCGATTAAGGAGGTTTTACAGCACCAGGTGAGCTTTCTCATATTCTCATATCGAAATCAACCCTGTTTTTGTATTTTCTAATAGATGATGATCTTGGAAAGTCAGACAGCTCCTCTGGCAGTATGGACAGCTTTCAGGTGGGTCTTAATACTTTCTCAGCTGGATGCTCATTCATTCAGCACAAGTCATTACATGGAGTTAAACCTCTACTCCTTGTTTAGCGGGTGAGAAAAAAAAGCCCTCTCTTGCCACAAACATGTGGCTTGAATTTAGGTGTAAGAGTTAGAGGTTACACACCTAATTTCTGAGTGGTTTTTGGAGCTCTGGTGTGACTTCATATCCAGATCTCTTTTGTCTTTTTAGGGTAATAATTAGCATGGATTTTCATTTCAGAGCGCTATTAGAGGGGTTATCCAAAATTCAAATTGATTGTATGCAGTCATGGAAAAATCGGACACTTTGAGGATGAACACATCTGTATTATTCACATTTTAAAAGTGTATCCAATATTTTTAGGGGAAAAGATTTTCCTGTTGCCATAGAACTGACTGGTACAATGTTGTAATGAGCCATGTGGAGAGAAGCCATTTAAAAACAGCTCGACACGTTACAGCGTGCTTCATTAAAGTGTCTGCTGGCACCGCCGGACTCTCTCCACTTAACCTCCAGATCGGTGCGAACGACAGAAAATGTCCTAACGATAAAACCAACCGCGTCCCACAAGTGGTGCTGCTGATGTTTCTGGCAGTTTGCGGTTCAGTTGAGGAAATACTTCTCTTCTCCTCAGAGCACAAGAGATATCGAGTCCAGGATGAGGAACGAGACGAGATTGAAGCTGTTCACCCTGGATCCAGACACGCAGGTAATTTAAACACAAATCACAGTGAGGTTCATTTATTCCCCGGTGGTAATAAGATCTAACCAAACAGTGAACAAATGAAACACAATTTTTTTTCCATTTGCTCTTTCTTAGAAACTCGATTTCTCGGGAATCGAGCCGGACGTGAAGCAGTTTGAGGAGAAGTTTGGGAAGCGCGTTCTAGTAAACTGCAACGATCTTTCGTTTAATCTGCAAAGCTGTGTGGCCGAGAACGAGGAAGGACCGACAACAAACGTAAGACTGATCATTTTCTACCCACATTATACCAAGAATAAAAGAAACGTCATTATCTGCCAGACTGAAAGCGGATGAGATGGTTTGTTTCCTCGCCGGATGGACTTCTTGTTATTTGAGCTGCGGAAAGTCTCTGTTAGCATAACAACCAGGCTCCAGGCTCAGGAATGGTGGACAGGCCGCGTAATGAAGTCTAATGTCCTGCTGTCCCTCCCTCCAGAAGCTCTCAATTAAAGACTTGCTGTGCACTGTCTGCACAAACCATAGCGCCTCAAAGATGTGTTCAACAATCTCACTCCTCCAAAAATTGAAAATAAATATTAACAATGTAATTCACTTACAAAAAACATTGATTAATATGTCAATAAGTCAAATTTTAAACTTAATTATTTTGAAATGCATTGTGTGGATGTCATAGATGAAGGACAGAATTGAATGATAGAATCAGCTACAGTGAACAACAAGCCATCTCGTCTCAATAATGAAGGTATCACTTGTCCGTCTAATGCTTGTCCTTCTGCTCTCTCAGGTGGAGCCGTTCTATGTCACCCTGTCGCTGTTCGACATCCAGAATGGCAGAAAAATCTCCTCTGACTTCCACGTTGACCTGAACCACCCCTCTGTCAGGGGCATGGTGCCCAGCAACACCAGTCAGTACATGAACGGAGGAGGGGATGCCCGTCCGGAAGGTCAACGGTTAATCCATGGGGTGCCGGAGGCAGCCATGCAGTATCCCAGACAGGTGAATGAGTAATGAAAGAACGCCTCAGGAAAACTTTCCTCCGCTAAATGACTCCACAAATCAGCTTGAAATCTACTTGTGCCTGTTCAAAGTGATTTTTCAACCTTGTGATTTTGTATCGACAGGGAGTGTTCTCGGTAACATGCCCTCACCCGGATATCTTCCTGGTGGCACGCATAGATAAGGTGCTCCAGGGAGGAATCAACCACTGTGCCGAGCCGTATATGAAGAGCTCCGACTCCACTAAGGTACTAACCCGTCCAATCTCCTCACAAGATATCAGATAGTATAAACATCGTCTTCGGCCGCATGATTGTGGTTGTGCACCCTTGGGGGAGTATTTAATGCATCTGTGTGTTTGTATATGATTAGTCGCCGCATGTGAAGTACTGTTACAGTGTGAGTAATCAGTTTGTCATTTGCACTGTGGCTTGAATCGCTATCTTTTCCACTAGGTGGCACAGAAGGTCCTGAAAAATGCCAAGCTGGCCTGCAGCCGACTCGGCCAGTACAGGATGCCTTTTGCCTGGGCAGCAAGGTGTGTCATCATCACTCTCTTTCAAAAGATACATTAATATTCATTAAAAAGTTTTAAGCGCACTCACTTTTAGACCAGTATTTGTATTTAACCTTTATCTAAACAGAAAAAGTACACTGAGAATAGAAATTTAAAATCGTTCCAACAGTTGATATAAATAAAATATACTGATGATTGCAAATTGCCCTGATTTAAAAGTTAGTTACCCAGTAAAAACAGCTATATTAAAAATGTCTTCCCTTGTACATTTTGACCTTATAGTAAGAAACCTTTGAACACAATAATCATCCATTATTCTCTTTATTTTTGTGCATACAGCACACAAGCTCACCACACAAAAATAACTGTCAATATCTCTAAAGGCAAATTACTCCATCAATATGATCCATTTCAGCTTGAAAATTATTGGGAAATCATAAAATCAATGTGGATGACGATCATTTCTAATGAATTTATTTGGTGAAATATTGATTTCACTTTGCCAATGTGGATATTTTCTGTCACTGTCACAACTGGGAAAAACATTTTAAATACATGAAATTGTGATTCATTCATTTATTCAAATGCTGAAGTGTTAATGAACATTCTTTGTCCTGTAAAGTTTATACCAGCACCATTGCAGGCGCATCCAGAGAGGCACTTTATGTGACTTGAGTTTTCTTTTGTCTTTCTTGCAGGACCTTGTTCAAAGATGCTTCAGGGACACTGGACAAAAGTGCTCGATTCTCACCTCTGTACAGACAGGACAGCAACAAGCTGTCCAACGACGATATGCTCAAACTGCTCGCTGACTTCAGAAAGTATGTCATGTGTCACTGAGAGCATTCTTTCTTATAGAGAGTCTGACTTGTCTCCCAGATGAGCTGGAGAAGAAATTAGTGGGGGGAAGAAAAAAATTGGTCTGTTTTTTAAAAATTAAGAAGTTTGCAGCACATCTGTGAAAGTCATCCTATACGGTTTGTTTCTGTGCATTTTAAGGCTGCCAGTCTCTCTCAGCCTTCACCAAAGACTTAACTGGTTTTCCTTTCCTCAGGCCGGAGAAGATGGCCAAGCTGCCTGTAATCCTCGGAAACCTCGATGTTACTATTGACAATGTCGCCCCCGACTTGACGAGTAAGCCCTCGCAATTCAGTCCACCAAGCCAACATAAGATATGAAAGACGTTTCAGCTCAGACCAGACTGGTTCGTCTGTCTGCGGGCTATTTATTTGGTCTCCCTCTCCTCTGCTCCTGTATTTAGATTGCGTTACCTCATCCTACATTCCTGTGAAGCAGTTTGATGTCAGCGAGAGGACCAACATCTTCTTTGAAGTGGAGGAATTTGTGCCGTGTATTGCCAAATGTTCTCAGCCTTTCACCATCTACAACAATCACCTCTATGTCTACCCGAAGCACTTGAAATACGACGGCCAAAAATCATTCGCAAAGGTATCAACACCATCTGTTTTGCAGGGGGATTTTGTGAGGTCACCGACATGGGAGCGGGGATTCTTATTGCTTTGTGGGCTGATCTAAAAGGGAAGCTTCACTTTTATGCACCATGGAATTGTGGACAGATTCTCTGTTGACTTTAATCAGCAGACGTGTTTTTCTTGTGGTCAGAAGTTATGACAATTTTATCTCGTGGTGTTACTAAGTGGGTCGGTTTTTCCTCACTGCGTTTGCCCTCAGGCTAGAAACATAGCTGTCTGCATTGAGTTCAAGGACTCGGACGAGGAGGAGGCTGTTTCACTTAAGGTAAACTTTGAAGTGTGCTGCAATAGTTCACAAATTCCTCAGATGTTGGTCGTGTCCAAAAAAAACTAATGAGCTGCTGTTACCATTCCTCAGTGCATCCATCGCCGGCCTGGAGGAACATTGTTTACCAAAAATGCCTTTACCTCAGTATTACATCACCAGCACAACCCTGAATTCTACGAGGAAGTAAGAAAGCCCGCTCTTTGGAGAGGTTTTATATCCATGTAAATGTTCGTCATACAGTATGTATGCACAGTAATGAGACGACGATTGCTTGTGTCAAAGTTTAAGATCGAGTTGCCAACCCAGCTCCATGAGAAACACCATCTGCTCTTCACCTTCTACCACGTGAGCTGTGACAGCAACAGCAAAGCCAGCACCAAAAAGAGAGACCTGGTGGAGACGCAAGGTGAGGCTCCCAGGAGTGAGGCTGCTGAGGCTTCAGACTCTAACAAGACTCAACTGCATAAAACGAAACAAAACGCTTGGCATTGACAAAGGAGATTTGGGAACTTTGTTTTCAAAAACATCTCCCTAACAAATGTACCTTTTAACATGGGAGTAAACAGGCTTTCCAATGGGGATAATATTCACTGCCAAGTAGCATCATTACTACAGAGATTTAGACCAACAACACAACTGAAGGTCATTTATCAAGTGACATGCCGGTAGTAACCCACGTCACTGATTTACAAAACAATACATACAAGTGAAATGTCATGAGTATGTTGCTCATTTTCATATTTGCAATTAATTTACGATATGCAAATTGACAAATATGTTTCCACTTTTGACACGGTATCACATTCTAATGAGTAGCTGAAGCTTTCTTGCATGTGATGTCTCTCTGTGTTATTAAATGTTCTGTGTCTCTGCTCTCAGTGGGCTACGCCTGGCTCCCCCTGCTGAAGGACGGCCGGGTGATCATGAACGAGAGTCAAATCCCTGTTGCTGCCAACCTGCCTGCTGGATATCTCGGCTGCCAGGAAGGTGCCAGCAAGGTAGAGCAAAGTCCTCAAAATTATTCAACGATGACTTTGCGGCTTCATTTCCTCAGACTGCAGTCATCTTGCAGGACCGTTGAAGTCATGTTTGTTAAGGCCTTTTTTAGAGATAACAGATGTGGTGTCAGCAAGCTCAAATATGAAAGTTATGACACCAAAGTGCATGCTTAGAGTTTAGTCAGATTGTAGTCAGATCTTATTTATGATCTCTGAGAGATGGTAAACGCATTTGCATATCCAAAGATAACGATTGACGATACAAAAAAAAAAAGTGATCTTCAGATAAAGCGTTTTGCTATTTCTTGTGTGACAGCATGCGGGTCCCGAGGTCAAATGGGTGGATGGAGGAAAGCCCTTATTTAAGGTGTCCACACACCTTGTGTCCACAGTCTACACTCAGGTCAGTGATCCATCAGCAACGGTGTTTCATCAAAAACACAACTTCCTGGCATAACCGTATATCTCCTGCTTTGTTTTTATGTTCCAGGATCAACATTTACACAATTTCTTTCATCACTGTCAGAACATTGCTTCGGCGCCACAGGCTTCGGGAGGAGAGCTGGTGAAGTATCTGAAGGTACAACGATATGATTTCAGCATCAGCAACCTGATAAATTACATTTAAGTTTGCAGACATTCATGGTGGACTAATTACCTCACGTTTCAAATGCTAAATGCAGAAGTGACCTCAATTCAGAATTTTGCTGCAGTTCTGGAGATAATTAACCGGCTCCAAGTAGGAGCCGAGTTAGAAATAGACATTAAAGAGATTGTGCACAGATTGTGGTTTGAATATGGGTCAGCAGTCTACACGCATGCATAAAAAACTAAGCAGTGTGACATCAGAGACTTTCTCTCTGCATCCAAAGAGAAGTCTTGTGTGTTTTCACACTTGCCCTATTGCATCAACTTACAAACTAACTGTGGCTCATATTCACCATGAAACCACCAACAGTCACACATAATTAGTTCAGCGTAGTAACTTGCCAACAGCGCATTCTTCTGGACACTTTGTATGGAGCTCGTTCCATCGTCTCTTTCCATCCATAAATCCATCTTCTATGCCGTTTTCTCCAATCCAGAGAGAAACGACAGAGCTAACTACTCTACCCGTGGTTCCCACTGGTAGCCCCTAATGGTACTGTAGTTGGGCCCTAATAGTGCGTTTTGGGTGGGCCCTGGCAGGTAAATTACAATGGGTTCATAACTTTTTTTTCAATATTAGATTTTTTTAATTGAGTTTAGAATTACTAAAATAATATTGATATATATTTCCCAAAAATATATATTTTAAACAAGTAAACAAATGTTTACACACATTTGTTGCTTGAATTATAATAAACCAGCTTATTCCTGAAGTTGGTTCCCCATTGGGGGACGTGCAACCCAATGACCTTAAGTTTCACCTTGCGTTTGAGTGGGAAACCATCTTCAACAAAACGCTGGAACCCATTGGTTACTTGACTTTAGATGCTTCAAATACTCCCATCAGCATCCCAGCTGTGATGAACTGTATTGTTTTCATATTCTGATAAGCTTGTCGATAATAGCATTGGTTAGATTTTAAGTTATTATCTTCATTGACCTGCAGAGCTGCTGCTTCCACTTTGCATAGCTATTTACTTTCTCTGCAATACTGCCACATTGGCTGTTTATTTCCCCCAGCATGTACTCCCAGTTTCCTTGGTGAATATAAATATTTGGTCCAAAGCTTCTTTTGGGTTTTAATGTCAACACAGCAGTAAACACGACCAATAACCAGAGAAGGTCAAACATCAGGTCATCTGTGATAATTGGCACCTTGCCAAATGACTTGGCATACTTTTGTTAGTTTCCTGCACACAAGCACAGACCCACCAGCAGCCGCCACGCATTCACATGTGTCCTCCTGGCATTGTTGGATTTAGATCTTCACAAAAACCCCTTTAAATGGCTCCATTCTCCTCACTGTCTTTGCACTATTCACAATGTGTGATGTTTTACCTTCAGAGTCTACATGCCATGGAGAGTCATGTGATGATCAAGTTCCTGCCCACCACCCTCAATCAGCTGTTTAGGGTGCTAACAAGTGCCACCCAAGAGGATGTTGCAGTCAATGTCACAAAGTGAGCGTCTTCCCGCCGTTGTTTGACTTACTATAGGCACCGCTATATATCCATTGTGTTATCAGTTGTAATATATGATTGTGAACATCAATAACCTGTTTAATAAGGCATTATGGAAGCATCACAATATAAACAACATAATTGAATATGTATAAAGTTGTGTGAGTACACTAGAAACTATAAATAAATCCCTCCCTTTTTTCTCCAGAGTCATGATTCACATTGTAGCCCAGTGCCACGAGGAGGGTTTGGAGCACTACCTGAGATCTTATGTAAAGGTAAATTTCACACCTCACGTACCTTTGCCATGACAATATTTAGTTTTAATAAAAATTTTGTTTGTTGTGTCCAACACAGTTTGTGTTCAGGACCGAGCCCCACACGTCCTCCACCACCCGGACGGTGCACGAGGAGCTGGCTAAAGCCATGACTGCAATCCTAAAACCTTCCACTGACTTCCTCACAAGTAACAAACTGCTCAAGGTAACGTGTCTGTACTTCCTCAAAAGATTAAAAAGCATGTTATTGTAATTGACAGTAATTTTCTCCTCACTGTCTGCTGCCTGTCTGCCCCGCAGTACTCCTGGTACTTCTTTGAAGCCTTAGTCAAGTCGATGGCTCAGTACTTGATTGAGAGCTGTAAAGTTAAGGTGAGTTTGTCACAACATGACTCAAAGACGTCTGCTTTATTACAGCTGACATTCCTTACTGTAGTTCACTACATGCCAGGTCTTGTGCACAACCGCAGCACTACAGTCGGAGTATTACATATCCACAGTCTCTCCCACACTGCTGTGCACTTTAATTGGCAGCATTTGTTTGAACCCTGTAGGCAACCACATCCCTGTGTTTAACCTTCAGTGGCACAATGTGGAGGCCGCAGTGGAAGCCAGTAAATGTTCACCATGAGGAGTTCAGGCCAGACTGGAAACTTCTAGATCCTGGGAAGTCTGGCTGGACTCTGTAACGGAGAAGCCTGTCTTTCACCACAGCTAATAATGAGTCTGTCCTGCAGCGCGATCAAATGTCTCCATGCTGGTTACAGTTAGATTTGTGATTTATTACAGTTAGTTGTTGCTTCTTTAAACAGTCTGTCGAATGAATGTGCACACATAGCGGTGTAAATGTAGTGTTATGACTCACTCAATAAGTTGTACTGACTTCACATCACTTTGTGAGAGGAAAATGCTCACACGTCACGGTGTTATCAGTTCTTAGGGGGAAAACTGATTTTCAAGCAAATTAGAAGAAGCCACATTAATCTATGTTTTTACTTGTGTGAATGACTGTGTTGGTTTTCAGGGTCAATGGGGCATGCTGCATCCAGTAAACAGGAGTTTGCAGCTAATTCTGAAGCTAACAAATGGCTCAGTGAGTTTTTTTGGGTTGTATTTATAGCAACATTTGTGTTTTTTTTCCCTTCAGCTGTCGAGGAATCAGCGCTTCTCGGCTTCCTTCCATCACACAGTGGAGACTTTGGTCAACATGATGATGCCTCACATTACTCAGAAATACAAGGACAACCTGGACGCTGCCCGCAACGCCAACCACAGCCTGGCAGTCTTCATCAAGGTTAATAGCTGCAGTTTCCTGTGTCTCACGTGGCTTTGAGGGAATAATGTTTTTAGTACGCACTGACTATTCCAAATTGGATGAAATAAAAGAAAATAACGGAGTAAGTGTTTGTTTCCACTGTAGCGCTGTTTCAACTTGATGGACAGAGGCTTCATGTTCAAGCAGATCAACAACTATAGCAACTGTTTCATGCCTGGAGACCCGAAGGTACAGAGAAAATGCAAACGTCCTCAATAGAAATGAGAGCTTCTGTGGGTATTGTTTTTAAAGGTGTTGCCCTTGTTTCTGTTTTTCTCGCTAATGCAGACACTGTTTGAGTTCAAGTTTGAGTTCCTACGTGTTGTATGCAACCACGAGCACTACGTCCCTTTAAACCTGCCCATGCCATTTGGAAAGGGGAGGATTCTGAGGTTTCAAGGTGAGAGGGAAAACATTTTTTCTGTTATATTCCAACCAGTATGCGTATATTAAAACTAATGTAAATAAAATAGTATAAAGTTATAGAAATGTAAATATGTCTGTGGAGTTCCATAACATATTAATATTTATTGCATTATTTTTCGCAATAAACAAAATATTGACGTTTCTCTGTGAGGTGTTTTACAGATGTTTTACTGTACCTTTTTTTTTTTTTTTTTTTTTCCTTGATTAGCTTTAAATTCTCCATATGATACAGTGGAAACATATGATAGTCCAGTAGGTATGTTCTCCCAAAACTGCAGACTTCAAATTTGATCATTCATCATGGAGAGAGAAATTTTCTCTTCAATCTGATCTCTGTCAGTGAACTTTCCACTCTGCTGCCGATGGTTGTTAATGGGTGACGTACAGTACTCAGTGTTCTACCGCTGCCAGACTGTCAGATCATTTATATCGTGGCACAGATTTCCCTCTTTGTGCCGGTGTCTTTCTGTATGGGAGTGCTTTGGGGTTTATGGCCAGTGATGAGGGGGCTCATTATTCTCTGCCGTTCCTAAAAAAAAAAAATCTGAAGTCTTTTTAACGCCTGCATGTTTGAAGTGCAGGTTTTTAAAAAGATAAAAGCAGATGAAAATGTGTTTGATTGCTTTACATGTTTCAAATGCTGTTGGATGCCATCTGCTGCTGGTCAATCACCAGCTGTTTGTCTTTTCTCATTGAGTGTTGATGTATTGCCGCAGCTTGAGTTACTCTGCTTTAAACTGTCAGAAACATAAAAGTCTGAGCCTTTCTATCTGCTTGTTTATTCCTCATGTGTTTGTAATAGTTAATAAGAATGATTTGTCCTTGACTATCCTTTCGATGATTTTTTTTTTCAAAATCATATTTGGCGATTTGATATTAAATGAAGACTTTATGTGAATATATGAGGCTTTTAATGGACTCAGCTTCTCTCATGTGATTAACTTGCTTCTCTCACCACACAGTCCTAATCCCCTCTTTGCTCTGGTCCTTCTTCACAGACCTCCAGCTGGACTACTCTCTGACAGATGACTTCTGTAAGAACCACTTCCTGGTGGGGCTGCTGCTCCGGGAGGTCAGTGCAGCTCTGCAGGAGTTCAGGGAGATCCGACAGATCGCCATCCAGGTGCTGAAGACCCTCATGATGAAGCACACCTTCGATGACCGCTACACCTCCAAGGTAAGCGGCGCCGTCACACGACTGCTGGGTTCTCTCTGTTTTCTTGAGATACTCTGCTGAATGATGTATTTGCTTTTCAGAGCCAGCAGGCCAGGTTGGCCACCCTGTACCTGCCCCTGTTCGGTCTGCTCCAGGAAAACGTCAACAGGGTGAATGTGAAGGAGGTCACCCCTTTCACCATCAACCACACCAACAATGTAAGGGAGCCACCTAGTGGTTTCTTTTAAGTATTTATAGCTTTAAAACTCAAAGCACATCCATCTTCTATCCAGCTTTATCCATTTCGGGTGGGAAAACGACAGGCTGCACCTTCGACACGTCATCACAGGGCGAACACAGTCACACTCACTCACGTTCACACATACTGGATGTTTAGAATCAGAGATCTTTTAGAATTGTTCAGCCTGACATTCATATTTGTATCCCCATTGTAATATAGAGGAATTCAATATACTGAATACATCAATGCATTCATCCCTGTAGGAAAGCTTATAGGAAAAAATAAAGAGTTTTTGTTCGGTACAGTCGTGTAGTGGTTCGCATTCTCATAGGTCCCTGGTTAGGGTCTGGGTGGAGTTTCGCTTTAAAGAGTGTGCAGTAATAAAATCTGACATTTGGTATAGAGATATCATGGAAAACAAATCGGGTGGGAGCACACTTTCCACCAAACTCCTTGGCGGTTTTATCTAACAATGACATAATGACTTTTCATAAGAACCTGCAGATGGTGTTGTTGCTTTAAGTTGATAAACATTGACTTTGTTTTTCACTCAGAATGGTCGAGATGATTTACTCCTCACCAACGCCCTGATGACGCCTCCCAGGTCCAGCACCTTTTTGGACACCAGCCTGCACAAAGACGTCTTCGGAGTCATATCGGGCACTGGTGAGCTTCAGAAAAGTGATAAAGCTTTTTAAAGATTCAAGCACATTTTCTACTCATGCCAAATTGTTTCATTGTTTTCACTTTTGTTGCAGCTTCGCCTCACGCGACATCAACTCCCAACATTAACTCGGTGCGTCACGCGGACTCCCGGGGGTCCCTGATCAGCACTGACTCAGGGAACAGTCTGCCAGAGAGGAGCAATGACAAGGGCAACTCTCTGGATAAGGTATATGTCAGGAGGCTTTGCAGGATCACTTATCAGAAATCCAGATTAAGCCTGAAGTGTCACGCTTGACTAACAGCACACAGAGACTCACTCTTTGTCACTATTCTATTGTTAACTCTCTGCCCTCGCCGTACGCCTCGTTGCGGCAGACTGAGATGTTCAGGCGGAGACATTCGGTCAATGTCCTTCGCTTCTTTACGGATTCAGATGAGTCCTCGCTCCCTGTGCGCACCAAGCGTGCCACCGTGGACTTCTCCCTGCTCACAGTCCCCAGTGTCCCACAGAGCGCCCTCCATTCCAGCAGCCCACTTGAAGTACACACCGCCTGCCTCCTTCACACAGTCCCTGCTCAGAGTGTTTGATCTGGGAGTGACCGTGTGTGAGACGGTCCCAGCACACGTTGCACTCTTTTCTCTAGTCGTCTGTTATTTTGACTGAGTACCAAAGATGTTATTACCATCATTGTCATTTATGATAATGAAACAGTTTTCACAAGTGCAAAGCTCCAAAAGGAGAAACCTCGAAAAAGCATTAAACGGCCTCGCTTTTTATAATCGTAATAAGGTTTTATATAAGTTCAACTTTTCATGTGTCAAACATAAAGTTGATTTAAAGCTCACATTTATAAGTAGTACAGTCAGTGTTAAACACTGCACCATGTTTAATTCAAGCTTTTATAATCTTGTGTTGTTCCCTGCATATCATATATAATGTTATTTCAGGGTGTTTCTGCAATTACTTTGGAAAAGATTACTTAAAACAGTTAACTTTTTTATTATAACTCAAAGCACTAGCTTCAGACTTTCCTTTGAATAGTCACATCACATTTTAAAACATTTTCACACCATTGTTTAAAAATTGATAATAAATTATCCTTATTAATATCGATTTGGTCATCTTAGTTCAAACATGGCTGAAAAAACATTATCACTTATGTTATATTTTTATTCTAAGCTTAGTCTTTTTTGGCCATATTTCATAACTTTTCTTGCCGTTTCTTAAAAACTAACTGTTATGAGATAATGACAATCTTTGACAACATAGTTGTGCGATACAATGAAATGGCTCCTGCCTTTGTAAGAATGTTAGAATTTGTTGAAATGATTACAGAGCATGATACTTCCATATTAAACTTCTCTTATAATTATGTTTTTTTTAACTTGGAGAAGCATTTCATACTGCCGTTCTTACAAAAGGTCCTGATTTATACTTTCATTTAAAAACCTGATAAAACATGAAAAATCATAGTTCCCATTTAATTTTTAATCTATAAATATGTGCTTTTCCCATAGATTGTATTTACAGGTATTGCTAAGAAATGGTGGTTGGTACTTTTGTTACTTTTAGAGTCTCTTGCCTCTTGAAATAACCCTGATGAAGTTTAGTTAAATGGTTAAAAGCATTTATCATCAGCTTTTAAAATAATGAAATGTCCTATTATATCATTATTATTTTTATCAAGAAGAGTTTCAGTCATGATATGAGTAGTTGATTCTGTATTCAAAACTGAAATACTCTGCTTTCAGTACTCTCTCATGTGTCAAAATAACAGACAACCTTCTAATTTTTCCATCAATGTTAAAAAACAAACTGGTCAGATATGGAAAATATCCAGTTCACGTGTCCTCTGCTTTTTGTCTTGGTCTGAAGACTGTCAGTCTGTGCTGTTTATTGTCCAGCTATTTAAAGCCGATCTGGGACCTCGCTGGGTTTGTTTCTGCTCTTCTTCCAGATGTTTTAAGCATGCTTGTGAAATTTCTCTCTTTTGTAAATTCTTCTTCCATTCTGAAAAACAACTGAATCCAGAAAAAGGCTCTTCTGGACTGTTGTGTTTCTGTTGAAACTGTTTTGTTTGCGGTGTGTGATAAATTTAGTCATGAACAAAATGACATCAACATAATAGCAGCCCAACACCACATCTGCTGAAGATCTTAAAAATAAATAAATAAATAAAAAACTTCATAGTTTATTTCCACCTTTTAAGCCCTATTTTTAGCCTCAAATTTCCCCACTCTGCAAATCTCACTTTAAAAAAAAAAAAAAGAAAAGAAAATCTCAAAGGCATAACCTCATGCTTTCCATGAAGTCATCCACATCCAGTTTCCTAGTCTAGACGAGCTGCTGGCAAAAGATGGCGCTTGTTTCTTAGCAGAAACCAAGCCCAGTGCCCCGCAGCTCCACACTGTGGTGGAGCTGTTGCTCCACTGCTCTGCTTGTTTTTCCGCAGCTTGCTGTCTCATTTGGGAGGGGGGGGAGTGTTTGTTTTTGAAAGTCACATTTTCCAGCGTGTAGCAGCTGAATGAATGACTCCATCAATGCGGTTTGAACGTTGAATCCCAGACATTCAGGAAACGTGTGCTCATTAGGTCATAAATAGTGTTAATACGTGAAGGTCAGGTCTAAGAAACATCTTGCTTTTGAACAGTACAAAAACACAAAATGAAATTTTTACATTGCGTCACAATAAAGACTCTTTAGCGTATCTTGTACATACAGATTGGATAATGTTTGTCTATGTCTGACCAAACTGTTTGTTCCTCAGAGCCAGGCTGCCTCCACCCTGGGAAGCACACTGTTGAGATGTGATAAACTGGATCAAGCTGAGATCAAGAGCCTCCTCATGTGCTTTTTACATGTGCTCAAAAGCATGTCTGAAGGTAAAATCCCATCTCTCTCTCTGTCACATGGTGATGCTCTGAAAACACTGAGCCCGCTCACGTCTGTCTGTCTGGTCCAGATGCTCTGTTCACGTACTGGAACAAGGCCTCATCTGCTGAGCTGATGGATTTCTTCACTTTAGTCGAGTAAGGCCACTCCTGCAAAACGCGTTGAGGTTGAAAATGCTCTTTAAAGTTTTGTGGTGACGGTTTTTCCCTCTCCTTCTCAGAGTGTGCCTCCATCAGTTCAGATACATGGGGAAGAGATACATCGCAAGGTAACGTTGTCACTGAACATTTGCAATTATGAGAAAACCCCAAAATATTCACTTTTAATTATACATATGATTTCCAGCTCACCTTGTTGTCAGTGTTATAAAGAATATTTAATGTCTGTACTTTATTATCAGCACACTTGTTTGGGGTTAAATTTATTCCTGTGCAACACACACATATTGTACTCTGACCACTGTTTGGGAGCTCTGGCCCCGTCTCCCACAGGGCTCCCGAGTTTTCACTCTGTCTAACCTCCCACCACTGTTTCTATCTCTATTCACTTAAATGCTGGCAAGTTTAACTTAATGAAATATAACCTGGCTCCTGCCCTCTCCTGCTTGGGTAAGCCCGAAGGTGGAACTGACTTTCTCAGACTAATTGCATGATATCTTATCACCTCAGAAGAGTTGCAGTGCTGTGACTTTTCGGCCTCTCTTAACTTCACCGCCTCTCTCATTGCCGCTCTCATTTCTTTCATGCATGGCTCAAGTTTTTAACAGCTGCTGACAGTTGTTACTTTAGACTGCATGATGACTTGAACATGCACTTGATTTTCACTTTCAAAATCCCTCGAGCTCTGATAAGATCTCTGAATGTTCAAGGACATTTTGGGTGGTAGTGACTCAGCATAACCTGCTTCACTAACTCATCAGCCGTTCATCTAACATTGTCCTGTTTCCTCATCAGGAACCAGGATGGGGCAGGACCTGTAGCACATGAGCGGAAGTCTCAGACTCTGCCTGTGTCCCGTAACAGGGCGGGAATGATGCATGCCCGCTTACAGCAGCTCAGCAGCCTGGATAACTCATACACTTTTAACCACAGTAAGTGAACCAGACTGCACCTCTCATCAAACATCCTCCACCAGAGGCTCCACGCCTTCCTGCGGCTTCCTCTCTACAGTCTGACTCCTCATGCTTTTCACCATCGTCATCGTCGTCATCATGATCATCCTCCTCCTCTTCATTCTCTGTTTGAACCCAGCCTGCTGTGGAGCAGAAAATTGCTTTTGAAGACATCCATTATTTCATTAAAAGTGGAGCCATAGAAGCTGCTTGTAGCTTTACACTGACTTCACTAATCGGGGTTTATCTTGGTGGTCATTTTCTTAAATGGCGTCATTTAATAAAGTGTCTTTGTGTTTTCAGTGTAAGAAAGATTTCAAGTATTCTTGGAATATCTGTAGACCATGGTAAGAAAGTATCGGGCTGGCAGGAAGTTTGTTTTGGCTCTGTTCATTTGGTTGAATTACGAGCATGCCTGTTTTAAATGATTTCGTCATCCCTCTGCCCAGCTCATCTGCTCCCACTTTTACTTTATACTTCAGCCTATGAAAGCAGTATGAAGAGTTTCATTCCAAAATTGACTCCTAACATGCAATTAAGACTAAAGAACCTTGCATTTTCTTCATAAATATTCAAGACTCGAAAAGGCAAGAGACCTATTTCATGAAGTTATTGCAGTTGTTTCGGAGATGCATATTGATTTGTCAGTTGTTTTGCTTTATTTTGGAATGAAACTTATTTTTATATCATTTTAATATTTTTCCATCTTTCAAGTAGCAGCTTTGCTTTTAACAAAGTTCCCATATTTTGAAAAACATGAAAATGTAACTATTATTGCCAAGTTCTTTTGTATTGTAGAGGTGTCCAAACTATGGTAATCAGATCAATTGTGGCCCATGAGCCACTTTTAGTCAACCCACAGCTAAATACAAAGCATAAATTTGCTATTTTCAATAGAGTTGGGATTAAAGTGATAGATTCTACCGATGTAGTGAGTGACTGGACAGATTTTTTCCTTTTTCCCTGAATGAGGCCCTCTGTTAAAAAAAAAAAGTTTGGACACCCGTGGTATGGATTGTGCCAGTGGGATGAATTACAGCTTGTTGTTGTGTCTTTCTCAGCCTACAGTCACTCGGATGCGGATGTTTTGAATCAGTCTCTGCTGGAAGCCAACATCGCCACTGAAGTGTGCCTGACTGTCCTGGACACGCTGAGTATCTTCATCATGGGTTTCAAGGTACAAAACGCATAACCATATTTTTTTTTAACCACAACATGCTATATTTAAATATTCTGTAATTTTTAAGATGAATCTGTATTTTATTTTTCTCCTCAGACTCAACTGTGCTCGGACCACGGCCACAGTCCCCTCATGAAGAAGGTGTTTGAGGTCCACCTCTGCTTCCTGCGTATCAATCAGTCTGAAACGGCCCTCAAGCAGGTCTTCACTTCACTGCGCACCTTCATCTACAAGGTGGGCGGGGTAGTTAGTGCATCATTCAACCCACTGGATGTTGTTTGTCTTGATCTGTGGCCATCGCTGATGCCTGGTGGTGCCTTCTCTCCTCAGTTTCCCTGCACCTTTTTTGAGGGTCGTGCAGACATGTGTGCAGCTTTCTGCTACGAGATTTTGAAATGTTGTAACTCCAAGCTGAGCTCCATTCGCAGCGATGCGGCCCACCTGCTGTATTTCCTCATGAAGAGCAACTTTGACTACACAGGCCGCAAGTCCTTTGTCAGGACGCACTTGCAGGTGAGATAGTTGATATGAATGGAAGCATATTGTACAGTCTGCATCCACATTTGCCCTTTGTGTGCTCCATTCCTGTGATTTATTTAATAGTGCTAATGTTTTCCCGTTTAGAGTCCATGTAACACACTTTCTAATTGAATATATTTTTAATATCTTTTCTTTTCTCTGTGCTGTAATTAAAGACCTTAAAAATGAAGAAGCGAAGCCAGTATCAACAAAATGAGTTCTAGTCTTCTCTTTTCTTCAGGTGGTGATTGCAGTCAGCCAGTTGATAGCCGATGTCATTGGTATCGGGAGTACCCGCTTCCAGCAGTCTCTGTCAATAATCAACACCTGTGCGAACAGTGATAAAACTATCAAGGTGAGGAGCTTCTTTATCTGCGGGACAATTATCTGGTTCCAAATTAAACGCATATTTAAAGAAATGTGCAACTAATTCTTCCCCCCTTAACAGAACACAGCTTTCCCGTCAGATGTGAAGGACCTGACCAAACGCATCAGAACAGTTCTGATGGCCACGGCTCAGATGAAGGAGCACGAGAGGGACCCCGAGATGCTGGTGGATCTGCAGTACAGCCTCGCCAAGTCGTACGCCAGCACGCCTGAGCTACGCAAGACGTGGCTGGACAGCATGGCGCGAATCCATGTGAAGAACGGAGACCTATCGGAGGTCTGTGGTCACATGTTCACCTTGTGTGGCTCAATAAGACGGCCTGTCATATATCAGGGCAGTTTATTTGTGTCTGACGGTAATGTAGAACATCGGACTAATCAAATACTAAGTAGAATACTCACCATTTTCTCCAGTTTGTGTTGTTACGTGCTCAAAGGGAACCAAGCCTCCCTTCCACATTATCAGTACTGTTGTCCTCACTTATCTGACCTGGGTTAATATCGTGTTTTACAGGCGGCCATGTGCTACGTGCACGTTGCTGCACTCGTGGCAGAATACCTGCGGAGAAAAGGTGCTTCACTCATCTCTGCACAAGTGTTTATCGCCTGCCAGAAGTTTGATTTTGTTTAATTGACGGTGAGAGTGGTTTTATCTAACATAGTGTCAGACCTTCCTCTGCTGTGTCCAGGCATGTTCAAGCAGGGCTGCACTGCTTTCCGCGTCGTCACTCCAAACATCGACGAAGAGGCAGCGATGATGGAGGACGTCGGCATGCAGGATGTTCATTTCAATGAAGTACGAATATAAATTCTGCTAACATTATAGCTTTAAACTCTGAACTTTCACTTAAAACGGGGGTCAAATTTGTAACTTAAAGTAATTAATGCACATTTTTGCTATGATGAACTTTATGGTGGAAAGCATGGGATTTTAAAAACCCATCGAGTGTATTATTTCTAATATAATAATTGGATTTTCTCAAAGAGGGGAGAAGCACAAGAAAAGTGTATGCTCTTCTTTGCCTGCCCACACTACCTTTTATATTCTCTCCAACACATATTTCTCAAACTCTTTACGGCCATCCTGTTTTTGCCTCAATGAAAAGAGCTGTTGACTTACCAGACACTTTTCATGTCAGCTATATTTCTCCTAAAGTGTTCATCAACAGCGTTCACCTTCTGTCGCTCCCTCAGGATGTCTTAATGGAGCTTTTGGAGGAGTGCGCAGATGGACTGTGGAAAGCCGAGCGTTACGAGCTCATCTCCGACATCTACAAGCTCATAATCCCCATTTATGAGAAGCGCAGGGACTTCGAGGTACAAACTGTTCTCACCGGGAGTCTCTATTTCCTCCCCACAACAATCATGTCTAATTTACCGCAGATTGAAGCATTCTGCCTCTTCACGCTCTTGTGTATGGCTCTTTACAGAAATTGGCCCACCTGTATGACACGCTGCACCGAGCATACAGTAAAGTGACAGAGGTCATGCACACAGGGAAGAGGCTGCTCGGCACCTATTTCAGAGTGGCTTTTTTTGGACAGGTGAGTCTAGCTCTACAGCAGCAAAAGTACATTATGTCCACAAGGAGTACTTGCATATAATTACTCAGAGCTACGGTTAGGTTGTTCTTTGCTCCATAAATGTAATGACACTGAAAAGTCCAGTCATTTGTGTCACTGGTGCTAGTTATTATGAAGCATGAAAGCTGCAAGATGGTGTTTCTTTTATTATTTTTAATAGCATGACCACATGCAGTCTAACACACCTTTCTGCTTTTTTTATTTTCTGAAGGCAGCGGTAAGTTACGCAGCAGCCCGGAGTCTTTGTGTGGTGTTGTTGCTGCTGTAATCCATTGCACTTCTCAATCATAGTCTGCTGCCTCAAATGACTGTAACAATCAGGCGATTCTGCTGCTTTCCGTTTTGAAGGCTGTGTTGCATGGCACTCACTCACTTCTGCTTGTGTGGTGCAAATTTACTTCATCAAGTTTTAGACATTTAGGAGTTTAAAAAAAAGAAAAGACTTTATTGGGTGCGGTTGCCTTTCCTTGTGTTCTTCGATAGACATTAAATCCGCAGATCATCATATCTTTTGAAGCTGTCTTCAAAATGTTATTGCAGTAAGTAGATAGAATTTAGGTAGTTATGAAATGATAATGGTTTGTTTTTGTGTTGTCCACACCCTTGTAGCAGTACCAGTTTACTGACTCAGAGGCTGAGGTAAATCAGTGTGAAAGCCAACATTTCAGTTTGGGCTGCAGTGACGTTTTAGACTTTGTTGTGCTTTTTTCTTTTCTTTTTTTTTCTCTAATGCAGTCAGTGCTCTTTAATCACCTGTCTCTTAGCCTTTTAACTCCTCCTCCACTCCTTAGTGTAGTGCTAATCATTGTTAGAAACCCTTGAAGGCTTATAGCAGGATTCATCTCTCACTGGGTAAATATGCATGACCTCACCAATCTGGATATGGGACTTTTTTTTTTTTACCATTCCCAAACAACATAAATAACCAGTATAAGCACCCAACTGACAGTGAAATCCTTGCACCCACCACCATCCTTTGGTCTAATTCACATTAATAAACTAACACTAGTGATTGCGGTGTTTTGTCACTAAAACATTAGATAGAGGGTTGTGCATTACGGAGACTGCCAAACGGTTCAGCCCAGAGCGGCTTCAACAAGTATTTGGATTTGATCAGACTCCCGTTCACAACTCGAGTGTGGTTTGACGTGACACTGCTTAGTTTTTAAAACACTAGTATAGAACTACTTATTTTGTTTTTAATTATCATGATAATTGGAATTGTTGTACTATTTTAGGGCTTCTTCGAGGATGAAGATGGCAAGGAGTACATCTACAAAGAACCCAAGTTCACTCCTTTGTCAGAGATATCTCAGAGGCTCCTTAAGCTCTACTCTGACAAATTTGGTCAGGAGAATGTGAAGATGATTCAGGACTCGGGTCGGGTGAGACTTCGCCCATTCAATTTAATCTAAACTAAACCGACCCAAACATTTTATTTATTTATTTATTTTCAAACAAGGTTGTGATATCTTGTGATTTCATATATTCTGCAGATTAATCCCAAAGACCTGGACTCCAAGTACGCATACATCCAAGTGACGCATGTGACTCCGTATCTGGAGGAGAAGGAGCTGTCCGACAGGAAGACGGACTTTGAAAAGAGCCACAACATTCGTCGATTTGTGTTTGAAATGCCGTTTACCATATCAGGCAAAAAGCAAGGTGGTGTGGAGGAGCAGTGCAAACGCAGGACCATACTAACAAGTGCGTGACTCTATTTACAGTGGCATCTCCAGAAATTATAATAACATTAAACAGTGAATTAGTTTGTCAGTTATGTCTATGCTCACAACATAGAACATTCCAAGCATTTTTTATTTTTTTTGCATATATATTGAATGTGATAATTATGGCCAAAGATTAAAAAGAAAAGGGACAATATATGATCAAAATAGCATCTTTCTGTTATATAGAAACTCATTAGATTTGATAAGATTTTATTTTTCCAGAGCATTATCTCTTGAGATGCACCTCGACATGAGTGTTTCATAAAGGTAGATGAATAGCTTTGAGAGATTTATTTTTATCTTTGCTTTTGTAAACTGTCAAACAGATGCAAAGGTTTCCTGTCGATTATATGGAGTGTTTTGTTATGTCTCTTTGCCTGGTAACCAACCTTTCATCTGAACTTCAAATATATCTAGATAAACAAACTCCTTATCAGGCTTCCAAAGATCTTAATCATGTAACGTGTTCCTGCTGTAGATTCACATAATGACTTGCATCAGTTGTTCTTGAATAATTCAAAAAGTGCATTACATTTTCCAGTTCTCTCCCAAACATTCAGTGAGCTCCTGTTTTTTGATCACTGGGATATAAAAGCTCAAGCCTCATGTGAGTCAGAGGCTGTTACATCAGTTGTTTACTTGTAACATCACTCAGCAGAAAGTGCACAAAACGTAAGATCGAGATTAAATCCTGAAGGTGTCAGCTATTTGTCATCAGCCTTTCCTAATCCTAATCACTGTTATATTGTTTTATGGTGCAAAAGATCCAAAAGGGCAAGTGTCCCTTCTTATCTTTATTATGTGGGAGCTTTCATGGAGACATGAGCAGATAATGAGCTGTAAAAGTGAGGGGACGCACATGGATCAGGTTGCTCACCCCTCTAATTGCTGTGTTTCTTGATTGCAGCGACACATTGTTTTCCCTATGTAAAGAAGCGTATCCCTGTGATGTACCAGCACCACACTGACCTCAGCCCCATTGAGGTGGCCATCGACGAGATGAGCAAAAAGGTGGCAGAGATCAAACAGCTCTGCTCCTCCAGTGAGGTGGACATGATCCGTCTGCAGCTCAAACTGCAAGGCAGCATCAGTGTTCAGGTGCAACACACACACACACATACACATTTACACAAACCTCATCCTGTAAACAGTAATGGAAAATATAACATCTTCTCACAGGTCAATGCAGGACCGCTTGCATATGCCAGAGCTTTTCTGGATGATGCCAGTGCCAAGAAGTATCCAGATAATAAGGTCAAACAGCTGAAAGAGGTCTTCAGGTGAGATTGGAAATGTCACTTTTCTCTGTGTGTGCGTGCGTGCGTGCGTGCGTGCGTGCGTGCGTGCGTGTGTGCGTGCAAAGAGTGATCCGATTGCACCATTTGAAGTATTTTCCCAATAACACTATTTTTGTCGGCAGGCATTTTGTGGAAGCATGTGGTCACGGCTTGGGCATCAATGAGCGACTGATCAAAGAGGACCAACAGGAGTACCACGATGAGATGAAAGCCAACTACAGAGACCTGGCCAGAGAGCTGTCCATCATCATGCACGAGCAGGTAAACGCAGTACTGGTCTCCTGTCTCTCACGTATCACTGTAATTACTTTCAGCATTTCTAATGTTGCAGCTCTCAAACAGTTCACAGATGGCAAACAGATCTATCTTCATCCCTATATGTCTGGTTAAAATGATGATTCCCTCTTTTATAACTTCATTTCCTGTTTCTCCTTTGTGCTGACATGAGCAGATTTGATGGTAATTCAAAGAGCATTAGTGTGCAATAAAGACAGTGGTGTTAATTGTTGGTCCAGCCAGAAAACAACAACTGATTCCATGCTTTAATTATTTGTGACAAACATTTTAAAAAAACCACCCGATTTCCTATTATATCTCTAAAGCAGAGATTCAGTTCTGGGTTTGAACAAAAATCTATATTGGTGCAATAAATAGGAAACGACTTCAGATATTCTCACACATAAAAGGTGTTCATTGCGATTACTAATACTCTGGATCTGGTGGCAGGCAAATATTATTATTAGAAAGCAATCTGCTTGTTATATTTTTAGTAGTTTTTCGCACCAAACCAAGAAATTGTTTTAAAAAAACATCCTATCACAATCCTATTTTATCTATTCTGCGGAAAACTATATTAGCAGCATTAAAAAAATATTTACAATTTTGTTCATATTATCTGATATTAACTGCTCTCAAACTCTAAAACTTCAAACCACTTTCTCATTATGTCAACTGGTTAGACCAACAATCACTTTTTGACTCACTTCCTCTGGCTTGCTGGCATTTTTTTTTCCCTGCATGAGCGTAATATGTATGTATGCATGCACGTACGCTTTTGTTTGTGTATGGTAAGTACAATGTGTACGTACATGCATTGGATTGTGAGTGCTGTAAAAGATGGTAATATCTGCATGCATACATGCACACTTTTGTGTAAAAGTTGCTATGTTATGTGGGCTGGTTGTGTTTTGTTTGATTTTCTTCATTGTTGTTGTATTATTATCCATATGTTTGGGAAATGTGCTTCAAAGCTTTTTTAACACAAATTAAAAAAGAAATAAAAAAAAAACAGTTTGATGAGATGGAACAACAGGGAACTCACTGCACCTCAAAGACCACATAGACGTTCTATGTGTTGTGGCTTTAAGGGGGTATGTCAGCCATTGCTCTCAGTTGCCTTGGATTGTTATGTTTAGCATTTCTCAGCCTTGATTCTGAGTTATGGAAAAGCCATCTCTCTCCTGACCCACTCGCTTTCTTCCAGATCAGTCCCGTGGAAGATGGCATGAAGAGCATCCTCCCTGACTCTCTTCACATCTTCAACGCCATTAGCGGCACCCCCACCAGTGCCACCATCCAGGGCATCCCCAGCTCTTCCTCGGTGGTGTGAAGCTGACGTGGGTTCGCCTTGGCCTCAGAGCAGCCCATATATCCGCCAGCCAGCGATGCCATTTTGGAAGCTAATCCTGCTTCTCTTGAGATGTCCTCAAGGGAAACCGATGGAAACAGGGAATCTGTCTTTTCTTTTTTTGCTGTCTGACTCCCTCAGTCAACCATAAGCAAGGCACTGGACCTTTTCACTATTGACCCGGGGCATGGGGCCTGTGAGGGCTGAATTTCATGGGTCAGCATTGCGGTGAAGCGTGAGGCTTGAAAAGCACGAAGAGCGACCGCGCCACAGAGACCACAGGACTTTGTTCCTGCTTTATGGACAAAAATTGTGTTTGATGATGCCTCGTCTTCACCCGCTTCTACCTGAACTGAACTGAGCAGTGTTTTTCCTACGGAGACATTCCTGTTGGGATTTTTAATTATGCATGTCATTACAACCAACCTACAGCCTCCCCTCTTTGGTTCATTTTGATAATGTTTCACGTTGTGTTTTCTATGTACAGTATTCCACTTTTATAAGCCACTGTATTGATGTCTTGATGAACAGTATATGCTGCATACATTGACACTCCTCTCCCTGTACATGAGGTTATATTTCTACAATATTGCAATTTTGCAAAAGGGCCACTTATATTCAACCTTAAAATCACTTCAATGTCTTAGAATGGGAGAGTTTTTTTATATATATATATATTTAAAGCCATTGCACACAAAAATATATTCCAAGTTGTTTATTAGTGTATATATATGTATTAAAAAAAAAAAAAAAAAAAAGGAGTGTGTGCAATATTTGCAGTAAGCATCTTGCTGTGTGGGGCTCATACACTGTAAAGATTATGTTCACCTTCTTGCCAAAGCGATAGGGTGTGGAAACAAACACTATGCCCTCTGTGGACAAAATATGAAGCTTTTACCATTTTGTGTTCATTGAAATGTTCAAAAATTTTTTGTTAAAAATTGTCTTATATTTGGACAGCAATGTTGTTGTTTTTTTTAATCTTATCTTTTATTTAACACAAAAGTCACTGTTCTGCTGTAAACAAAGATGTTACCTAATGCTTATCTTTTAAATAAAATATACTCATTTTTTTTCTGCACTTGTACTCATGCGTCTTTGTTTTTTGTTTTTTATTTTGTGTGGTATGTTATTGTGACATTTGCATTTGCTTGTGGTGATCTTGGGATCATGCTTGAACTCCCTATCTCCAGTATCTCATGTTCCCACCCATAATAAATACAACACAGTCAGTCAGCATTGTGACGGACAGATCAAAGACTAATCCTGGCAGCATTGCCTCCTTCTACACTCCCACTAGTGAACGGAGATACATTATCAAGTGCTCGCTGTGGGAATCTCAGAGGAATACCACACTGCAGCAGACGGCCACACACATCAAGTCATTATGGCAGGTGAGACGGCGAACAACTTTATTTACGGCGAGTGCGTAAATAATCAAATCCAGACAAGGATGACACTCGAGAGCTTCATTTTTTTAATGTTACAAACTGATGCACTGGGTGGAAAATATGTGGGGGGAAAAATACAACACAGATCACTTTATAGGGTGTTGTATTGTCTTCTCATTTTTTTTAAAAGTGTTTATTTAAATTAGTGTCACCTTGCGTGCAGATAACGAGGATCCAAAGGAGAGGAAAAGCAGAGGAAAGGTAAAGAAGTTTGTTTTTTTAAAATTTCCAATATAATCAGAGATTTTGAATCACTGTATTCGGCATGTTTACATGCAGTGCCGTTTCATGTTATTCGTTTCTCTAAATTACAGACGGATGCGTTTGTCCTTTTTGGGGGTTTAATTTGTAGTATTGAAGTTCTAAAGTATTTTTTGAATGTCAGAACATTTGAAATATAAACTATTCAAACTGATTTACCCTAAAATATTGTGCCATAATGCCTAATTCACCTCTATTAATGCACTATAAGTCATTTCTCTTTGCATTCTTCTGTTTCCAGTCTGTGTGGTTTTTCTTTTGGGAAATATCTGAATGCAACACCTTCATTTGTAGAAGTACATCCATTATGTGGGATTTAGCATTTTATCAATAAAACTTATTTTTTGTCATTTTCACGCAATCAGAGCAAGGAGGTTTGTGGTTACCCTCTAAGCATCTTCTTCATCGTTGTGAATGAGTTCTGCGAGAGATTCTCCTACTATGGAATGCGAGGTGAGAATTTTTCTTTTTTTTTTTCCTAAATCACAACTTAAATCCTAATGACGATTTCCATGAATCGTAGAGATTTTGGCCTATGCGCCTCTCATTAAGCACTTATTCAAAATTTCCACTTAATTGAAATAGACAGTTCTTTGTTGACATTTCACCAGATTGAATCTTAAGGAACCAATTTATCATCATACACAATATGAGCAAACAGTCCCAATTTGTAAAAGATGATGTCAAATGAATGAGCTTCTTCCCCTGCCTGTCCACAGCTGTATTGGTGCTTTACTTTAAGTACTTCTTGCGCTGGGATGATGACTTGGCTACCTCCATCTACCACACATTTGTGGCTCTTTGCTACTTGACCCCTATCCTCGGGGCCATTGTGGCCGACTCCTGGTTGGGAAAGTTTAAGTGAGTGTCTTAGTTCAATGCCTAATGTATCGGCGTGTTTTAAGACAAAATATGAATGCAACTCGTGCGGAACGTTTTAATTTTCTTTTGCTCAGAATTGTAAATGCTCAATCTGTTGAACTGTTTGTTTTCATAGTAAAGGTCACTCATCTCTTTTAATATTCCCCTCAAAGGACGATCATCTACTTGTCCATTGTCTATGCGATTGGCCAGGTAGCCATGGCCGTGAGTGCGATCCACGACATCACTGACGAGAACAGAGACGGGACACCAGACAACATGACCTTTCACATGTAGCGTTTTTGTTCTATTCTCAAATGTACAAGATGTGGTCACATACATTGTGTCAGTGCTCCTTGCTCATACTTAAATCTCTTCCTCATGTTCAGCGCCATGTCCATGGTGGGCCTTTTTCTCATCGCGCTCGGGACCGGTGGCATCAAACCTTGCGTAGCTGCTTTTGGTGGAGACCAATTCAATGAGCACCAGGTTAGAAAGTCACTTTTAATCAATCCTAACCTTTGACTGAGTCCTTTATTCCAGTATTTATTTACCTTTCCGATTAGACATTGAACATGTAATTGCAATATTCACAGTTTTGCTATTTTATTGCGTGCACATAGTTCCTCTTATCTTTACAGTCTGTTTCATTCTGGATTTTTATACATTATCTATCAATTATCAAAGTATTTTTGATTGCAACCGGACAATGTTTTACTAAATTATGTTGTTATCGCAGTCACAGTAACAATATTGTTGGTAATAAACTGCTGTTGTTTCTTATTTTCAAAATCTATATAAAAATAAAAAATTCGAACCGCAACTATAAGAGCAGGTTTGTTAAACCCAATAAATTCAGTGGCTGTTCAGTACAACTTCACACTGGAAAACTAATTGTTGAATGAGGACTAGCAAGAACTCAATATATCAAGCTTCTATAGCCCTTTTACAGCTCCCCCATTATCTCAGATTATTGCTTGTAGAGTATATTTTTTTATAGCAGCTAGCAGTATCATACCCTCAAATCTCAGATTGACCTGCAAATGGCCAAAAGTGCAATGATGACGAATAAAAGTTACTATAGTTCACAATATGGGGCAGTAGATGTTTGCATCTGATTAAACGTTGTTCAGGTGGAGCTAAAGTGAACATCAGAGTGGGGCGGGGGTGGGGGTGGGGGTGGGGGGGTATTAAGATAAAGGCCTAACCCAGTGATACAATGACATTTGCATATGTCAAGCAAACCAACCACAACACGATTTTTTTTGATAGCTGTAGCACACTTGGTAAATTGCCCTCTGATTTTATTCCTGTTGTCCGTTTGTGAGTGTTGGTGTATTCACCAGTATTTGTCTTCACTGTAATAATTCTACAAATTAGAGACTGTAAGAGGGGTCAAGTACTTTTCTTGTTGTGACACAACGATCCAATTCAGACATGATATTAATGACGCAAATGTTGATCCTTTTACATGTGGCTGAGGTTCTGCGTGTTAGAGCATACAAACGCTGTGCCCCATAAGTATTTACGTGCTGATCTTCCTGTGCAGGACAAGCAAAGGAGTACTTTCTTCTCTGTATTCTACCTCTGCATCAATGGCGGAAGTCTTCTGTCGACCATAATCACTCCAATCCTCAGAGGTAGACATTAATTAACTTAATAATCATGCTTTATTGATTGTACTTTATTAATCCCACATATGAAATTTCATTAAGGACAGTTCTTCAAACATGCAACAGACACTAAAAAACATTCTTTGTTCATTATTTATTTGCAGCTCAGGAATGTGGCATCCACACCCAGCAGAAGTGCTACGCTCTGGCCTTCGGTGTCCCTGCTGCACTAATGGTGGTTTCACTTGGTATGTGTGAGCAATTTGGAGAATTATTCCACCAATCAAGCTGAAATACTTACAATTTGATGATTTCCGTGTGGTGTTCCTTTGACAGTGGTGTTTATTGCTGGGAGCGGTATGTACCACAAACCTAAGCCACAAGGAAACATCATGCTGAATGTGTGCAAATGTATTGGGGTAAGTCAGCCTTTTCTGAACACTCTGATAAATGTATGGTACCAACAGTGACACCGGCTGCTGGTAAATAACAGATGTCTTCCTCACTGTGCTCTTGTCTCTCAGTTTGCCGTTAAAAACCGCTACAGGCACAGAAGCAAACAGTTCCCAAAGAGGCAGCACTGGATGGACTGGGCAGAGGAAAAATATGAGGTGAGGAGGGTTTTTTTTGTGTGTGTTGGTAGTTTAAGCTTCAATATATTTCCTCAGTTGAATAACACCTGTTCAATCTCTGCTATAGAAACTTCTTATTGCTCAAATCAAGATGGTGCTGAAGGTTTTGTTCCTATACATCCCACTGCCGATGTTCTGGACCCTGTTCGACCAAAAGGTATCCTAAAGTGTGTTTTCTTCTTGAAAGGCTTCTTCACTTGTTGTTTGTGTTCACTGTGATAAGATTTGCTTGTCCAATAAAGGGTTCAAGATGGACTCTGCAGGCCACCAAAATGGATGGCAATTTTGTAAGTGGCATTTGAAACTCCAGTTATGAACAGTCCTGTAATTGAGGAATTGAGGAGAGCTGTGTTTTCATGATGCCACACGTCTTTATGTCCACAGGGTCTTTTGGTCGTCCAGCCTGACCAGATGCAGGTAAAGTCCTCACGATTCTGATTTCTCATTCAGCACTCAGGAACTGTGCTTCATTTGAGTGGATACTTACAGATACATTTATGTTTTCAACAGACCGTCAACCCAATCCTGATCTTGACTCTGGTGCCTATTATGGACAGTGTGATATACCCCCTTATCAAAAAGTGTGGACTGAACTTTACGTAAGTGCCATAGCCTTCCAGTGCGATCTTTATCCGTTAAGTCTTCATTCTACTGATAAACCATTTGACAGGGTTTATTGACAAACACCCACTTTGACGCCTTAGTTTATTGAGAATTTTTTATCAATTACTTTTAGAAAAAATAACTTTTTAGGATTGTTAGGATTGAAACCGCTCTCCTGGTTTTAATGAAATTATATATTGAGGTGGGAAGAGAAGGGGAAGACCTCAGGGAAGATCCAAGGATGTTATGATGGAGGACACAGAAACCGTTTGTGTGACAGTAGAGAGTCAGAGGTGGCAGGGGATGGGGTTGCACTAAAAGAGAGCAGCCAAAAGACAGAGAATAAGGTAGAGCCACTCAACTTTGCTGAGATCGCAATATACATTTCTTGTTTTGTCTAGTCTGGCGGTGAAGTTGCTATAAGTAATATGATGAAGGAATAACATTTATTTGCCAAAGCAATGAAGATAATTCAGCAGCCAATTGTACCCTGGTCCCTTCCTACAATCTGCAATAAATCCATATCCACTTTTCAAAAAGGTGCAAGTGGTTGCATAGGTTGCTAGGAAGTGAGAAACTTCTCCTTCAGTTATTGTCCACGGGGGAAAAACAAACGGGAAGGCAATCAAATAAAGAAAATCACAATGTAAATGTGTAACACTTCTGAGAGCTCCGGGAAGATTTTCACATCCATAGTTCTCCTTCATGATTTAATCTGGTTGGAGCTACAATAAACAGCAATTGATTTTACAAGCACCATTCAACTGTACTTATGTGGATGACGACAGTGTTTTAATGGAGACGACTTGTTTGTTGTGACATGTTGTCATGTGAAAGCTCCACACTAACAGGCGGAGACAAGATTCAGTTGAATATGTCATTGTGTGTAATAATTGTCTAACAACCTCTTTGAGAGTCCTCCCTACACTAAGGAAACCCTGGTTTAGTTTAATTCCAACATAATATCCAGTAATATACAAAATGTAGCAGACTTCAGCAGAGTGCTTGTATATTTCTGCACAGTCCAAACTGAATTGATAACAAACACCTCAACTCTGGAAATGCTTTGACAAAGACTTGATCAAATGCTGTTTCTTTGTTCGACAGCCCTCTGAAGAGAATGACGGTGGGCATGTTATTGGCGGCGACAGCTTTCGTCTGTGCCGCTTTGGTGCAGGTTGAAATTGATGTAAGTATATAAAATATATTGCCGGTCTCACTTTATATTCTGTAAAATATGGAGTAGTGAAATAACTCAAATATACAAATGTACAGTCATAAAATGTGTATGTTCACACAAGTATAACAACTCCGCTTTCTGTGTCTTATTCACTTTCAGAAAACATTGCCCGTATTCCCATCGTCCTCTCAAAGTCAGCTTAAAATCCTCAACATGGGCAATAATATAGTCTCAGTTAGTTTACCTAACAATGATCCTTTCAATCTTGCTGCAGCTCAGGTAAGTCATCTTATTAAAATCGCCAAACTTGGGATCTTCAAAACCATGAGGAGAAAGTTGCATGCAGTTCAGGATACTAATATTTCATTCATGATTCCAGCAGAAATATTTCTTATGTTTTTTTTTGTTTTGTTTTTTTATTCGCAGGCCACTGATAAATATTTCACATTTGACACAGAACAAGTCACTGTTTCAGTAGGCAGTCCTGCTGTGAACAATACTGTTCAGCTGACCAAAGGAGAGAGACAAACACTTCTTATTCCAGCGATGATTGATAACGATTGGCTGCAGGTAAGTTACAGACGCAGAATGTTGAAAGTGAAGAAATGCAACAAAAGAGAAAAAAGACTTGACTTCATCAACAGCCACTTCCTTTATCCTCAGATAAAAGATTCAAAATCTAAACCAGAGGAAGGAAACAATGCCATCCGGTAGGTTTCTTGACAAAGTTGACATTTTAGCAGAACAATTACTTCATCACCAATGAATATTGAATAATTGTTATTTTTAGGGTATCGTTCTCATCTTTATAAAGTGCAAATCAAAAAGAATAGATATGTATTTGCAGTTGTTGAATTGAATGTGTTCATCAGCTTTACACACTATATATAACATCGGGGCTGTCATGTTTTTGCCTAATTTGTAACTATTTCAGATTCATAAATGGACAAATTAACGACGTGAAAGTGTCTTCTCCTGCAGCTGATTTTGGAGTGATTAAACCATCTCACTATTCCAACTACTCCCTGGTAGAAAATGGACAGTAAGTGAAGACATTTTGTCCATTTTGACTGCTAAAGTGTTAACATGTGTTAGAATAACAACCTTTTCAATTTTTGTTTCAATTTTAGGATTACGTTCATCTTGAGCAGCGGTGCACAGTCATGTCAATACAGCAGGGACTTTGGATATGGAAGTTCATTTACGTTCTTCATACCAAACGATTTAGTCATTGGACCAAATGTAAGTTTCACACTTGATTTTCAACAAATCTGTGCTATGAGTAGGACTCTATATGTAATCTAAGATGTATTTAGGAACTCTCTGTTTCGCAGAGAAATTAATATTTTATAATAGTCTACATCTGCTTCAGACGAGTTAGCGCCATGGGAAGCTGCAGCCTACTCTACCTAACAAACTCTGGATAAGACAGGCTGGGGCGGAGCGGTAGGGGGTCACTGGGGGCCCCTTTATATTTATACTGGTCTCAAAGCAATTAAACATGTGTGACCTCGAAGAATCTACACAGTCATATTGGCTGTTCGTGTTGTATGTGACCTCAGCTGTAGTTCTGGCTGCTATTAACTTGAGTCAAAACATTATGTAATAATAAAATGCTGTTTTGCAGCATTTTGATATTATCTAATGGGAGCAGGACTTGTTTGTTCAACTCTTCCCCAGACTGGGGAATACTCCATTTTGCTCTCTCAGTCTAAAAACCTGCACTTGAGGTTAACTGGTTCACATTATCTAGTTCTGAGCGTACGTGTGTGGTCTGTCTCTCCATGTTGACCCTGTGATGAGCTGGTGACCTGTTCCTGGTGTATGTAGCCTTCGACTGTCGTCAGCTGAGATTTGCTGAAGCTTGAATTGTTTGGGGAAGTTAATAAAAACCAATGCAAACCCAATGAGTCCATGCAAACACTACCAAGTTGAACTGGGGTACTTTCACTGTAATGAGAAGGCCCTAACCACTGCACCAAGCGCCCTCCCTACAAAGGCTGGGGACCACTGCTTTAATATATCATATGTATCATATATTCCAATGCCAATATTGCCCCAAAATCACTCAAAGCCATTAATTAATACTATCTTGATCTTCAAGTATGGGATATATAAATTTGGGTTTGCAAAGGACAGTGGTTGTTAACAAATGGAGACAGGGGAGTGTCATGCTGATCAGCTGTTTCAAAGGAGTTAAATGTTTCATTTTGAAATTGTGTTATTTTATTGTTCACATGAGAAATAGAATACTTGCAGTGTGACATTTGGATGTAAAATATCAACTAGTTAGTCACTTTCTTTAGAATCCCTGTGGATGAGAATTAATTTTTTTGTTTATTTTGTGATTGTTTCCAGTGTCAGGAGTCTATCACTGTGATAACAGACATAGAATCCAACTCGGTGCATATGGCCCTTCAGATCCCACAGTACTTCTTCATAACTGCGGGTGAAGTGATGTTTTCTGTGACTGGCTTGGAGTTCTCTTATTCACAGGTAAAATTTCCAGGGGAACAGAATTATAGTCAATAATTTACTATATATAACTTATATAATCAAACCTATAGAAAGTGAATTGTGTAATAATCCTCTCTGAATGTTTGTTAATCACCACTTTCAAAACGTAAGTTGTTTTTGTTTTACGTGTTTTAAAGGCACCGAGTAACATGAAAGCAGTGCTGCAGGCAGGCTGGTTGTTGACTGTGGCTGTCGGCAACTTCATTGTCCTAATTGTGGCTGAACTTGCAAAGCTTCCCATGCAGGTAAGAATAGTGGAAAAAAGACGAACATGGTTGCTGTATGTGTACCTGTTGCTTATTCCAGTCATGGTGATATATTGCAAACCTATTGAGGCCTTAACACCTGGTTTGTCCTTCTGTCTCTCTTCTCCTCTTTAAAGTGGGCCGAGTACGTCCTCTTTGCCTCTCTCTTGCTTGCAGTGTGCATCATCTTCTCCATCATGGCATATTTCTACACCTATATTGACCCGAAAGAAATTGAAGCCCAATTTAAGAAGACTACTGATGATGACAGTGATGATGATGAGAGCAAGCGATGCAACAAAGGGACTGAGATGGATAACAGAAATGATAACTCTGATAATGATCATCATAAAAGTGGAAAAGAAACCAACCTGTGAATAGTCCAACATTTTCCATCAACACTTACAAAAATTGCTAATAGAGAAGTGTAGTATTGTGCAGTGTGTGTGTGTGTGTGTGTGTGTGTGTGTGTGTGTGTGTGTGTGTGTGTGTGTGTGTGTGTGTGTGTGTGTGTGTGTGTGTGTGTGTGTGTGTGTGTGTGTGTGTGTGTGTGTGTGTGTGTGAGTGTGTGTGTGTGTGTGCGTGAGAGAGAGAGAGAGAGAGAGAGAGAGAGAGACTCTCCTATAACTGATTATCTTTTACAAAGATCACTAAGCCCTTTAACATTTTTTAAAATACAAATGACTAACGCTACAAAATGTAAAATGGATGCGCCTTTTTATTTTATAAAGTTAAGATTTCATTATATGTAATCGCTGCTCTATGTTTATGTCTAAGTTATGTTCAGTTAATAAATAAAATGAGTTCTTTATGTGTGTTTCTCATTCACCAGATCCAGGGAGATTGGTTCAAAATACCTCTGAACAGTGGAAGAGGAAGTATTCAGACCTATTTCACATATGATACAAATACTTAAATAATGAAATATTACATCAACATGCACGGTGAGAGCATGCAAACTTCAGAAAGGAAGGAGCAGCCAGTATTTGAATCCATGATCGAAACGTCTATCTAATATCTAATTACTTCTTACATAATTTGATTAATACCATGAAATGCTTATTGGACAACCAACGTTATAAACGTAAACCTTCTTATAAACATCTACGTGGCAGATAAAAACTTCCTGTGACAAAACCTACTATTATTTGAATTACTGCAATTACTGCATTTTCTATCATATAGAACATTTACATATTCTGTAGAGTAATATTTCTGATACTTTGGACGTCCTATTGACATTGACACGTAAAATAGATTCACACAGACATACACACTGTGTTTTCACTACCTTGGGGAGACATTTCAGTTACATAACTTCCTAAGCTATCATTCTCATCTTTACATGACCTTAACCTTGTTTTTTGTGTATCTCACTCGTATTCACATATGCACACAATGTATATTAATGTGTATAAAATGTAGGCATATGCTTGGTATCTACTATCCATCCCTCTATCCTCTATACCAGTTATTCCTGTTTGGGGGGGCGCGACCCCCATGGGCAGTGCCACAGATTCACAGGGTTCGCAAAGCCCTCCTGAATTTAAGGGGCATTAATATTTTTTGTTTTGAAAATAGATGCATTAGCATTCAATTCATTCATGTAAAAATAAAAAAAAATTAACTACTCTGTTCATTATTATTATTTTTAAAAAGACCCCCTAAAAATTTTAATTTAAAACTTTTAAAATATCGCAAAGACATGGGGGTTTTGAACATTAGCATCCTGTCTGCAGAATAGAGGGAGGCTAAACGGAAAGGTGAATTTGTCAAAAAGAAAAAGAGGGAGTATAGAGCGATACATAGAATATGGCTTCATGGAAGAAATAGACAAAGTTCGAGGTGAATGCATCTTTTGCTGTGAAAAACTAGTGCATAGACGTTTGAAACTGTGCAAGGTGAAGCAAGACCAGTCGTTTTTCAATATTTGTACATCTTGTGGTGGGGAGGGAGTCGCTTAAGTTGACAACAGTAAAATGTGGAAAGAAACAGGTTGTGAGTCACTGCTCTGTCTGCAGCAGTATCCTGGGTTCAGGGTCAGAGGTCACCGAAGTCTGTCCCAGCTGACTGTACTGTACGACAGGTTCACTGGTCCATCACAGAGCGAACACAGAGACACAGACAGCCGCACACGCTCACATTGACACTTATTTAAGGTCACCAGCGAACCTCACGAGATTGTTTTTGGACCGGGTTTATGAATGACAACATGTGCGCGCGCTCAGCTCTCCAGCTCTCTGATTGGCCCTCCGGAAAATGGAAATGACATTAACCAAGATGGCGCCTGACGGCAGAGAAAAGTGATGAGAGTGTAGAACAAAACAAGCGCTATAACTCCTCGACGCGGCGCATTTGTCGACACCCCACGACTGCTTCGGGCCAGACCGCTGCCGCATCATCGGGAAACTGTCCAGCACGGCCGCAGAGAGCGCGTCGGGCGGCTCAGATTGAGTTATCCAGCGAACTGTTTGCTAACTAGCTGCTAAAGTGGCTAGCGTCGCCACCGTTAGCTAACAGTAACTGCGGAAGGCGAAGTGAGGAGAAGACGGCAGCTCGAAGGAGACGCAGACAAGACAAGCTCAACACTTTTTCTCGATAAAAAAAATTAAGATAAGCGACTTCTTGCTTTGGTACGGCCGCTGCCTTGGCAGGGTGTGTCGCAGATTCGCCAACAACAGGAAATTAACGAGTTGGAAAGCAGAAAAGACGATATAAAAGGCGTCATTTTCTGCTGATCTGACGCCATGGCTCACTCCCCTATTCAGGGTGGACTACCGGGCATTCAGGTAAATAAAAACACAATTCTGTGCTATGTCTGGAAGGATAAGATCGACTTCGTGTTTGTTTAATTAGTCGTCGTTGCTGTGCTTTGAGGTTAACGGTATACACCATTATCACCGGGCACACTGCACGTCAGGAAAACTTTTTCCTCTCACTGTAACCTTTCCTTTGCTCTGGTAAACCGCACCTGTGTGTTAAAGTTCTATGGTCTGACTTTGCCCTGGGAAAACTAGAACTATCACAGAAATATTAGTTTAGTTTATACTTTTATTGTCTCAGCTGGCTTCACATCTCTTGCACACACGTACACCGTCTTCATCCTGCTCAAACTTGCTCTTTCTTTATAAAACTGCACCGACTGCATTTCTTTGAAGGCGCCTAACTTCACACAACCCACAGCTCACTTTGGTTTGACGTGAGAACGTGGAAATAGTGTGAAATAGTTTCCTCAAGTATTCGACCTGATGTAATACTCTGGTCGCACTCTGTTTTCAAGTTGGTAATGAATGTTACATGTGTTTTATTCGTCCCAACTAATGGAGCTGGTGTTCAAGCAAACAGCATAACCGTACAATTCAAAATAGGGAAGTTGTTTTGATGATCAGTTAATTTGTTTTACAACAACACACTTGTTTTTATTATATGCATATTAGGAACTCTGGTTCAGATCAGAGAAATGTCAGGAAACATTTCTCTCTCTCTCTCTCTCTCTCTCTCGCTCTCGCCCTCTCTCTCTCTCTCTCTCTGTCTGCCTGTGGTTGTTTCTCAGATATCTCAATACCATCAAGAGAGCAGCCTTGAGTTTCCTCAGTGTTGACACTCTTTTATCAGTTCCAGCTAAGTTGAGCCACAGTTTCCATGTTGCATTGCATTTCTGATCTCTCACCTCATTGACGTTTCTCAAAAAAAAAAAACAGTTTCTCTTGAGTACAACTCAGCTTTTGTGGGCTATCAGTGGTTTCCAATTGCATTATTATATGTAATGCAATCTATTTTTTTTAAGCAGTTGTTGACTGTCTATGGGAATAACAGGATGTTATCAGTGGCACCCTTCTGTAGGTTACCATGCAGTGCAGCTTGTGGTTGGATGGCTGTCAGTGAGGCTCCAACCCGGAGGGTGTGGCGTGTGTGGATGACACTGAACTACACGGTTGTGTGGTGCAGATGGGAGAGCGTCAAACGCATGCTTTTGGAGCGAGGTTCGGGCAGCTTTAGTTGTGGCATTAAACCTGCTGACTGTGGATATAGCAAGTGCATTCCCATCATGAGGAGTCTGTAGTCACAGTGCTCTTGTTGTTTTTCCAATTGTTTTTACAGAGGTCGGCCTCAACATTTTAAATTCCACCTGGATGACTGACCACACCAGTGTTATGATAATATTTTGGAAGTGTTGTTTCTGCGCGGCTTTGATTCTGCACTGCTCTGCCGTTTTGTCTTTGCTCTGAAGTCCCTTTGCAATCAAAATCAGCTGCCCCCCTCTGCCGTCTCTTATTTATTTTTTTCAAAGTGCAGCTGCTCATCTCCCCTTTCATATAGGGTTGACCACCATGCATTAGCACTTTTACAGGAAACTATTCTCTGGAGGGGTTGTAAAGCAATAAACTGTGTGAACCAATAAATCTTCATCTTATAGCGAGTCCACCTTGTGATTTAGGGACCAGGTTTAAATTGATTAAAATTTGAATAAAGCTTGTGCAAAAGCAAAACTATATTAATGTACATTAACTTCATACTATGCATATTTAATATAAATGTCTTTCAAATAGTGTACATTGCTTTTGTGTTTGAAATTATGAGACTGCGAATGTTCTTCTTGCAGTTTGGATTAGTGGTTGCTGTGTATGAAGGAAAAATTGAACTGGCCATCATGAAGACCATTAATGGTCCTGGTGTTCCAGAGGGAAATAAACCATTTAGCTCATTCAATAATTTAGGGTGTAGTCCTTCAGATTCTGTTGAGCCTTTATGGTGAGGGTCATTAGGCTTCAGTCGGGTCTCATGTTGAAAGTGTTACTCGAAGCCACTGGTTTTTAACTCAATTTTTATGAGCTACTGTTGCTCTCTGTCACGTTCCCCAGTCTTTTGTCTGTAAATCATGATTACATTTTTCTAGATTTTGAGCACAGTATATCAGTAAATAAAATCTATACTTTTTTTATGAACCGTAAGATGCTAGACTCAACTAATAATGTAATAATAGCCAATCATGTGAAAAATGTGACCATTTTAGATATAATAAAGCCAATAACAACAGTAATTTTCATTTCCCAGAGACACCCAGAGCAGAGCTAGAAGGCCACATATGTCCTTTTGATGCTCAGGTCTGGTATGGAGGTAGATAGGAAATGAAGACGTGGACTTGTGCTATAATTCCTCGGGATCCTGCAAACGTTTGTTTTGACGTTGCACTGGTGTTGCCTTGTATCGTTGTTATTTTGCTGCATTTTCATCAGTTGTCAGTAACTGCAGCTTGTAGCAGCCGTCACACTCCAGTGCAGTGAGGCAGCAGACTCGAAATCTATGAAAGTGTGAAACGATGATCTTGGGCTGTCTGTGCTCGCA
This sequence comes from Lipophrys pholis, assembly GCF_963383615.2. Lineage (NCBI taxonomy): Eukaryota > Metazoa > Chordata > Actinopteri > Blenniiformes > Blenniidae > Lipophrys > Lipophrys pholis. Next base: position 11,750,644 of record NC_137632.1, read on the forward strand.
TGACTGTGGCGAAAGCTCTCCATGAACCCATCTCACTGATCGAATTAAGATGGCTGTTTTGGAGCCAAGAGATACTGTCTCGACGGGTCGTCTTTTGTATAAAAATTCTACAGTTGCTTTCAAACAACAAGACAGTAAGACAGAGAGTGTTCATTGTCTGGACAAGATGAGAAGGGAAGGTCCAGTATAAAGAGTTCTGTGGCAAAGGGATTTTTTTGGGGGGGTCTCCATAGAGACTTAATATTTAAAATTTCACATTCAGAAAGCACTTTGTACAATGTTAATAGAGTTGTGGAAAGCTTGTAAATGAGTCATGTCGACTTGTAAGTGATTTTTCATAATTCCTTGAATACACTTGGTGCTCAAGGAATGATATTTGGAAAAATAACGATGACACAGTATTTATTTATAACAAGAATACTTGATATTTCAGATAAATCATGTTATGTAACATCCCTTTTTTAACCATGCATTTTCATTTGAAGTATATTTGTGCCTTTAGCTGTTTTTCCATTTTGCTCATGATGCACTTCTCTCTCTTTCTTGATTTGTCTTGTTCTCAGAATCTCAGAGCCAACCCAGAGGAACTTTTCACAAAGCTGGAGAGGATAGGGAAAGGTTCCTTCGGTGAAGTCTACAAAGGCATCGACAATCAGAATCAAAAGGTTGTTGCCATTAAAATTATTGATCTGGAGGAAGCCGAGGATGAAATAGAAGATATTCAACAGGAGATCACGGTCCTCAGCCAGTGTGACAGTCCTTTTATCACCAAATATTTTGGATCCTATCTTAAGGTAAGCTTTGGCATTTCATTTAGTCAATCAACTTGTTAGAGAACATAGTTGACATGATGGGTACATCAGTATGTGTGTTTTTGCACGCAAGTGTAGACAATGTAGGTCACTAAATAATGCAAATGTGCAATGTAGCAGCCATTGTCTGTGTTGTATAGCACAGACTGGTGTGACTAGACATATGGTGGCATGGTTTGAAACATTGTTCGTGCTTTTTAGTACATTTTGTTTTCGCTCTGCAAGAAAATTCACTGAAAATACGTTATTGTCAGGTCAGAAGGCCATCTGTGTTTTCATTTAATGATCTAATTGATAATGTCAATACTGTTGAATACTTGTGCTTTCAAACCAGTTCAGAATGAGAGTCCTAGAGGTAAATACCTTCTCATTTACGTGATGCTACAATAGAGGAACTTTAAAGATGGGCGTTTACTCGTAGATATTTTATTGAAGTAATGTGTGAACCAAAGTGAGTCCTTTGCGACGGTGATAGATTTCATGTTGATGCGATGGAGCTTCTCACAAGCTGAAAGAACAGAAGCGATCCTCAAGTCATGCTACCCACTGGAAAGGCAAACTAACGTGCATGTGGTTGTGTGTATGTGTGTCAGCCAAAAGGGATACAGCTATGACAGCGCTACACATTTAGCAACGCAGCTACTTGCAGGAAGTCTAAGTGGTCCACAATAAAGCACCTAAAATTCATAGTGAACATAAAGATTAGTGCTGCTTGTAGACAAATGCCGAGCTCTTGAGCTGCTGCTTTGCTCACGTGCTGTTAACTCTGCGCCTTCAGCGCAGAGCTCAATTATTCTGAACCATCAGTTCTGCTTGCTGGGCCCACAGAAAAGCTGCAGGCATGTACGAGTGGACTTTTACCAAATGGTGTGCTGGAACAGCACAAACAACCTGCAAAAGCTTTAATGAAGACAGCTGTGGCTTTGTGAGTGTACAGTGCCCCTCAGGAGGGCACTGAGGGCGTTGTACTAGCGGGTAAAAAGGGACACCCGAAAGCCAAAGGTACCGTAAAAAGGGCAGGTGCATGCTGGCCTTCTAATAACAGCGGATTGATCTTGTTTACGCGACAGTCAGCAGTCGCACCAGCTGCATCAATTGAACACATTTGATGCACATGCTTTTATAAACAATGGTGGTATTTTTTTCTTGGGATGTGTAGTAATTCTGTTACATGCAGGAAAATGTAAAAGCATGAAAACTTGAGCTACTTTGAGGGGGGTAAATAGACAGGTTGTTTTGACTTGTTCATTTTGACTGATAAAACTCAACAACAGCCAAAAAAACCAACCTGTTCATCTCTTTGGATTTAAAAAAAATTGTTTTTGTGATCATAAATAAGCAAAACTATATCAGAGCGTCCTGAAAAACAGTTGTAGCTCATATGAAGTGTCAATAAATCCACAGTATATTTATTTCTGACGTGTTGTGGTGACTAGTCCTCTCTTCTGTTGTTTGTTTAAATGCTATTTAACTAACCTGATTTACTTTTCAGGGTACAAAATTATGGATTATCATGGAGTACTTGGGTGGAGGATCAGCTCTTGATCTGGTAAGTCGATCCAAAAGATAACTTTTCTTGATATTAAGACTTTACAGTTGCGGATCATTGTAACAGTTTTGTAATCGGATAATAGAATTATTTAAACAGTTTAAGCCTTAAACAAAGAATTGATTCGTCCGTATAGTTGGAACCAGGCGCCCTGGATGAAACACAGATTGCCACAATCCTGAGAGAAATCCTGAAAGGGCTCGAGTATCTGCACTCCGAGAAGAAAATACACAGAGATATCAAAGGTAATTCAGCTGCACACTATTACCTCATTGCTTTCCCAACAGCTGTGTCATCTGGACAACGTGTTTCTCATCATCTGGATTAAAAGAAAATTCAAGTGAGGCTTTACTGTGACTTGCATCAGTATTTACCTGGGAGGTTTTTGTAAGTAAATAAATTCTACACAAGTCAGATCAGGTTTGTTTGTCCACATTTTACATACTTGAGCAAATCCTGTGCAGCTCTGTAATTTCTCACCTCTGCCGAATTAGGAGCAATCTGTTAAAATCGCTAAAGGTGATAGAAAAGCACATTGTGCTAAAGCAGTGAGAGCAGGTTTTTTTGGAGCCACGTTTTCTCTCTAATCTTTTCCCATTCCTGTCAAATAGCCTGTTCTCCCAATAAAATACAGAACGATCCTTTAAACGCGCAGTTTTGTCATGATGTCATTGAATTTCTTCCCTTCTGCTTCCAGCTGCCAACGTGTTGCTGTCGGAACAAGGCGATGTGAAGCTTGCAGACTTTGGAGTGGCAGGCCAGTTGACCGACACGCAGATAAAAAGGAACACATTTGTTGGAACGCCCTTCTGGATGGCACCTGAAGTCATAAAACAGTCTGCCTACGACTCAAAGGTCGGCATCGACTTCATTCTGTTACGTCACACACAGTTGTGATTTCGAACGGCCCTTTGAGAAAGTTTTGTTCAACAAGAGCCAATCACCCGCTACGGTTATTGATTTGTGAAGGCCTGGAGGCAGAGCGACTTATTCTAGCTGCCGATGCAAATGTTTTGATCTCGGAACAGTTTAGAACATTGAACGCATCACAAAGCTCAGTTTTTAGTCGAACAGTGTGGTGGCCAGTGTGTGAGACTTACTGGCACCTCATGGGAGCGTTGTTCAGAGTCGCTGAGTGAAAACGCCTTGTTGGAACCCTGAAGTGTGTGAGAGAACCTATGGTGGCCATGAAACTCCCGACAGAGACTTTTTCAGTCGTGGTTTGGTGAATCTGTTTTAAAGGAAGTTTCTTTGGTCACAAAAAAAAACAACCCAATTATAAATAACTGGTGGTGACTATACGCCCATAAACACAGTTTTCAAAACAATCTTCTGTTTGTGCTAAAAGAATGATGTAATGCTCTCACTGGGCCCTAAACTCTCTGTGTGGAAACATGAATGATGACAGCTGTTTCACGTCTCCAGGTTGGAGTGTGTGTCAGCAGACCTCTGTCACATCAGGCTTTCCTAGTGAAGTGAATGATGAATCAGTGCAGGCGGACTGTGTTGTGTTGACAAAGTATTTATCTTTTTGTTAAATCTCCCTAAATGATTTTTGTCTCGCATTGCGTTGCACCTTTGATAAATGTGGCTTCCTAGTCCAGGAAACAGCTCAGTGCATATTTTTGGAGAAACCACCACATGAGTCAGTGTCACCACAGCCTCCATGTCAGACTCTGCAGCTTGCAGAGCTTCCTCAAATACACTCGGCTGCTTCACTCGGCCAGTTTAAATGTCATTTACACACAACATCGTGTCGAAGTGCTTTTTTTTGTTTTCTTTTTTTTTTTTAAAAGAAGTGTGCAAGAGTCTGCTCTTTCACTGAGAAGGTGTTTTGTTCCACGTCTTTGTTTTCCAGGCGGACATCTGGTCATTGGGAATAACGGCGATAGAACTGGCGAAAGGGGAGCCGCCGCACTCCGAGCTTCATCCCATGAAGGTCTTATTTCTCATCCCAAAGAACAATCCACCAACACTGGAAGGAAACTACTGTAAACCACTAAAAGAATTTATTGAAGCCTGTTTAAATAAGGAGCCGAGCTTTGTAAGTGTCTATACCGTCTGCCTCGATGCGTCACCCTCACTTCATCTTGCAAAAAGAAAACATCTCGGTAATTATTCACCGTTACGTTTGTTTTGTGTGGCTTTTTTTTTTAGAGGCCGACTGCCAAAGAGTTGTTAAAACACAAGTATATAGTGAGGCATGCCAAAAAGACGACCTATCTGACGGAGCTGATCGACCGGTACAAGAGGTGGAAGTCCGAGCAGTCTCGGGAACAATCCAGCTCCGATGACTCCGATGAGTAAGTCCTCGATATTAGTCATGGGTTGTGCGGCGGGGAAGGGGGAGGAGTTTAGCGACTCCAAACGTACCGATGAGGTTTCTAAAATCCTGTTTCCCCGAAGGGAGCCAGACGGCCAGGCATCTGGAGGAAATGACGCGGCCAACGACGACTGGATCTGGAACACCATCCGGGAAAAGGACCTGAAAAAGTTCCAGAACGGAGCGGCTCAGCCCGCGGAGTTAGAAAGGACGCCGGTAAGATGGCGCCTCGTTACGATGTTTACCGTAAGCCGTTAAAGTTTCGCTCTTTAACCTTAAAATGTCTTTGCAGGAGGTGCAAGAGAGTCCAAAGAGGCCTTTGTCACAAAGCTTATCAACAATCTTCTCTCCACTGTTTTCTGAGGTAACGCCAACAACTAATGATCCCACATCACAACGATTGTCCTGTGGATAAACTCTCCAAGCTGTGGTAGATTCATGTGCTTTAAGTCCCGACGTTAGTCTAAAAGATGCCATTTTTTCACAGTTGAAAGAAAAAGGTGGGACGAGTAACGGCAAACCAGAAACAGCAGAGGCGCTGCAGGAGGCCATTATCCTGGCAGAGGAAACCCACCCGGGAATCTGCGACTCCCTGGTGGCGGAGCTCGTGCAGAGACTTCAGAGGTAGGTGAACATTATTTTCTTCCTTCTTGTTTTTAATAGTTTTTCTCACAGATTTATATTTTCTAAATGGACTTGTAGAGAAAAAAAATCTGATTGTATGTCAACCGTTAAATAAAAAGCAGGATAATCCCTGAGCCAGTCTGGTGTCGTCATGTTTATGATATTTATTTATGCTGCTCAGGGTCTTTTACTGATCCACTGTTTTTGTTTCTTTTATTGTATTTCCCATCAGTCGTCTGTAAAATATAGAAACGGCACAATTAATTTGAATAATAAAACCAGGCTAAGAGTGTATAGCTGTGCCAATGTTTCCATGAGCATTCATATTTTCTCTTTGTACAGTCTGTCGGTTTATTAGGGCCGGAGCTTCTCACTGTTTGCATCACAGATGTTTTTGTCTTAACTGAAGCCTGTAAATCGTCCCCTTTTCTCCCGTTTGCCAGGTTTTCTGTGCCACATGCAGCTGCCACTCAGTGAGAAGAGCTCGGTCCAGCTCTGCTCTACTTTCCCACCCTGATAGTAGCAGTCAGATCTTTTCCTCTGACCTCCACAGCCGGGATGAAGTCTCCCAGGACGGTCTCCATCGCTCATTTGCCTGAAGCGAATCCTGGCCTAGTTAATGTGTGTTCATACGCTAGCACAGCACCAGAGGGTCCTATTCAGGACAGACAGTCACCTGCTGTAAGATGTCCCCTCTCAATACCTCCTCCTCCACCGTTTCATTTGAAGAGTGTCAGCGGGGACCTTTTGTGGAAGGACTCTCTGAGTTTCTGGTTTGGGTGACGCGTGTCTTTTTCCTAAAGGTTTACATTCGGCATTCGCTTGGAGGAGAGTCCTTGCTTAATTGATTGCGTGCATGTGTGGCTGTGCGGGATATCCCGTGGACGGTGCAGTGAAGAGTGGCGTGCGAGTCGAAGCATTGTATTGAAAACTCAGGTATCCTGCTTTTAGTGGATTGGGTCCTCTGGGAGATGGAAAGAGCTCTATAGGGTGGCTGTACAGATGTGTAAATAAGCTCATTTTTACAGAGTAATAAAAAAAAAAAGAAGAAGAAAAAAACAAACAAACCGGTGGCTCGTTTGAAACCACAGCGTACAAATGGCCAAATGCAAATTGTAGATAATGGCGGTGGGATAAATATTTTGAGAGAGAAAAAAAGTGGCCACATATGAGATTGCCTTGCCTTTGTACGTGTTCTTTTGTATATCAGTTTTTGATTTCTCTCTCCGGCTGTAATTTCTTTTAGTTCTCATCCAGTGACTGGAGGTGGCTGCCCTTTATCGTCTTCTCATATTGTTTGAGATATTTCTCGAAATCTCCTCGACTGTTGGGGTTTCCGCCCTCATCGCTGTGGCTGTCATTATGACGGAGAATGTAAAAAAAAAAAAACAAAACTAAAAACAAAATAAACGGCTGGTTCATTGGAGCCCCACCAGCTTTAGACACTGGACGCTCCGTCTCCAGCTTTGACTCCACGAGGCTTCGACTTGTTCTGTGTTTTGCTGGACTCTGCTCCCCCACCCCCACCCCCACCCCCATCCTTTTCTTAATCGATGTTTATTTGATTGATCAGAGAACTGAGGTTTCATCCATTCATTCCATGAACAGGGGCAGTGCCATCATCCAGTTTCTAAATGGGCAGACTGTGTTAGTCTTCCTGGGAGCTGCGGCGGTACGACCTCCTCAGTGTACCCGCAGCTTTAATTGCACTTCCAGTATAAATGCCTTGGACTATAAACAAAGTAGCCATAAAACAGTAGCATGAGACTCCCAGTGTTCTGCAGGTATGCACCATCCTATCTGGGACTTACTGAGCGCCACCTACAGTCTCACAGCTTGGACTCTGGAGCTGGTTGTAATATTCGCTTGGCTGTTTTCCTCCCGGTGGGATTGGTGGGAGGTTTTGTAGTGGTACATTAAAATCGACGCCTCGGCACTCGAGGATCCTGCTCTCAGATGTACATATTAGCATAAAGCCAAGAGGCGTTTGGAGACCGAGCGGCACTACTACTACTACTACTACTACTACTACTACTTCTACTACTTCTGACTGTAGTTGTAAAGGAATGTGCATGATAGTATTAACAGTATACAGCCTACCGGTTGGCCTGAGCAGTATGCGTTGTAGCATACTTCTCCGGGGAGGAGAGAATGTCGAGTCCTAAACAGAGTGGAATCAGCCTTATAGTATTTGTGATGAACGGGGTGGGTAGTATCAGCTTTAAAGATGTTAAATTGACTGTTTTTGTTTACATTTTTTTCTTTTTTTCTTTTCCTTTCCCGCTTCTTTCCTCATACGCAGCGAAACTTTAAAAAGACAACTTGTGAACGATCAACGCATTTCTAGTCCGATCCAGGTGCACATTAACAAATGGTGCCACGCTATTGAAACGCCGTCACTCTTTCTTTTTAGAGGAATTTTCACAATGTCAACAGCTGAGATGTTTTGGGTTTTTTTTCGTTTGTTTGTTTTCTACGAAGGAGGTAATGTATAGTACTAAAGCGCGACGATTTTTTAATACACGTTTTTGTCGAGAAGATTGATGCTGCTTCAATTCAAAGTGCCCACTTTATTAGGAACGCCTGTACAATGGAATCCCACTCAGTTAGAAGTCGCCTCCTGCAACATTTCTTTTCCCTTCTCGTCTCGCTTGGAGATGTTGCTTGTGTTCCTGATATTCTGCTTCTCTCCTGTGTGTAAGCAAAAGGAATAAAACCAAGAAGCACGAGTCGGTAAACGTTGTAAATGTCTGCCGGCGTTATGCCACCGCCTCCAAAGGAAGATAATCCTGCAAACTGAAAGGTTGATGCCTTCAGGATCATTTCAAACAGGCTTTATTGTCAAGCTTCTCTTAGTTTAGTGGTTTCTTTCAACCTTTTGACGGGAAATGAAAATGCAAATCTATAAAGAATAATATGAGATAATTATCCAGTTGAATTATTCATCTTTTGACAACGTGTGGTCATAAATACTGTACAGACCTGTTCTCGTGGGGCTTTTGTGTTGGAAGGTTTTCCTATTAAAGAGGTCACTCCGCGTGGAGCTGTTTGGATTTCTTTAAGGTTTTTTGTTTTCAGCCTTCCCGTGTGGAGTTAGCACATTCTCCCTGTGTGCGGCGCTCGGTCTGTCTCCGTTTCCAAACTATCTCTGCTGGACATATCTCTTGGCCACAGCCTGCAAGCCTCATTTCAGCTTTGACAAACTTATTTGGAGGACGTCTGAGGTGTTTAGTACCTGTCCCACCTCGCGCTCGACAGTTTAAAAGAGCGGCTCACCGTCTGCAAGCGGAGCTTTGAATCGCGGGACACGTGACACAATCTTCCCATCCGGACTGAGAGCTGATTTAATAAACCTTGTATATTGTTCATTAAAGCGGTACAAAAAGTCTGCGAGCAAAAGTGACAATTTGGGCGATTTGCTTTCTCTCTTGGCTGCTCAGCCGCCGAGCAGGAATGTCTCCACGTCTGCTCTGCCTGTGCAGAAATAATCCAGTGTTGGATCATAATCTGTGACCAAAATATTCCAGCTCCATATTTTCTAACTCTAGTTGTTTTGACCCTGGACTATAAACCTCTGTAATATCCCACATTGTTCCTCTCGTTACCTTCGGCTTGAGCCAGTTCAGCTGTTTGTGACAAAGATTGCCCTGCAGAAATCCTCCAGTATTTTCTTTTTTTTTAACAAGACGCCAAACTGATTGTTGTGGATTTTTAACAGAACACTCTGTGACTGTTCCTCTCTGCCTGCTGCTGTCGGAACAGCTCAGTGAACAAAAGTGATTTATAAAAAAAAAAAAAAAGGCAGAAACTAGTCGACTAGACACGGGCCGTGCAGCACTCTCACTCCAACTTCTAGTGTTTCCTATTTTTCCTGCTCTTCCCTCAAAGACTCGACTCTTTAATCACGGACATCACATGTGCCACGGAAACCCGTCGCCACAAACACACGCTACACAATTTGCACCTTTTTCACATCTTTGTGTTGCACTTTGCAAATTCTTTTTTGTTTTATTTTGAATGATACTTGAGGATACTTTATGTCGCAGCCCCCCCCCCTCCTCCTCCTTTGTGTGTGTTACGGCAATAAAGCAGTGTGATTGACAGGAGTCAGGTAGGCAGATATTAAACTATTTTTATAACCCCCAAAGAGCAGTATTATGTAAGAGTACAGTTTGATTCTGTGACGCGCTCAAGTTTTCAGTTAACACTGGATAGCAATCATTTAAAATGTACCTTTTTTTTTTTTTTGATTTTGTGTGACTTTGCTGAAAGTTTATAGTCCAGTATACATGTTTGCTAATTCAAGACCGTGCTGTTGGATTTGCTGGAAGTTGTCAAATGATTAAAGTTTCAACAAATAAAGTTTAAAAAAAAAAAAAACTATCCAGATTTGAGCTTTTTGGCTTTTGTTTTCCTTTTAACAGCTTCTTCACGTGCAGTTTGGACATGCGGTGCTTGGAATTGAAAGTTTTGTTTTTATAACTGTTTAATTTCTTTCTTCTTTTTCTTTTTTTTTTAAACGATGAAATTACTCGTCTTTTAAATCCAGAAATGTTAAAGGTAGAGATCTGCTTTTTACAGATTGAAGGCTGCAGAATTGTAAGTACAGTTTTTCATATTATTCAGCTCGAGGTTCAAACATGCACAACAGGAGAGAAATATTCTGATGGGGGTTTGTCTTTTTTTTATTAAATTTTTTTTATGCTTTACAAGGAAAAAAGAATGAAAAAGCCGAGCTGATGAAGTATGCTTAAATACATGAATAACAAGTTATATCAGAACAAAAATAAATGACCTAAAACTAAGTTTCAACAATTCTTGTTGTAGAATTCAATGCAAATTAAATATTACTTTTTAAGGTGTTTTATTTAGGTCTGATTTAAATATACATTGACCTTAAGTACTTCAAAACAGTAGATTATATTTTTCTCACGGTTTGTTTTTAACTTTAACCAAACTTTTTTTGCGACCACTCGTCTTGGCTATTAACATTGAGAACCTTAAAGTGTTGCTATTATATATAATAGAGTGTATTCAGCGTCGAGCTTAAGAACCACATCAAACCATGTCGGCAAATAACCTCACAGCAAGTTTTATTTATACATCCAAAAACAAAAGATCAAATTTCTCACACTATATACAGATATTACATACAGTGTTTGTACACTTATTACATCATTTGTACACAAGAAAAATATACATAAAAATGTAAACTTTTGTATACAAAAAATACCTTAGACAAATTAAACAAGGACCAATAACAAAAGGTGACTAGATTAGCTCATCCTATCTTTAAAAACAGTAATACAGTACATTCAATGAGTATAGGAATTTGTCAGCCATCTCTGGATTCAAGCGTGCCTACGAGCCCTGTGAACAGTTGTTCTACGTGGTTTGTCGGGAGAGGAAACCGGCGCGGCGACTAATCTCATGCTATGCGGTTACAGCAGTATTGCCTTGCTTATTTCATTTTCACCCAACCTGGATTTTTTTTTTTGTTTTGTTTTGTGTGTTTCCTTCTTAACTCTAGGGGGCGACTGTGTTTTCTATCAGTGGCTGAGAAGCCCAGTCGTCTCTGGTGGAGCTACAGGTTTACACTTCAGTACGTGCTTTCTCTTTGGAAGGGAGAGACAGAACTGGGCCTCCTCACAGCTGGAAATACAGGTCTGGTGCAGGCTCAGATGTTGGTAATGATGGCAGCTGTTCGTGTAATGAGCATCCAAGCAAAGAAAAAGAAAGGGGGTGGGGGGTGGGGAGGCAAAGACGGACACGGGACATGTGAAACACCACCGGCCTCATTCACTCCTGTGCAAAATCTATGTTGAAATAGTACGGTGATCAGTTTTTCTTCTTCTTTTTTTTTCCTGCAACGATGCATAAAGTCCAACTTTTCCTTCCACCAAGAATCAAGCCAGTGACCATTTGTCTAATAATATTATAATGTTCTCACATAAAAAGGTTTGCTGCCTCATGCGATCTCAGACTTCCTTCTGGAGTTTAATAGCTATCAAAAAACAACAACCAAAACAAACAAAAACAACATTCTCCACCAGAATATTATCACAAACAGAATGACGGCATACGGACATTGATCCCTCCAACAAACGACAACGTACAACCATTTTGATAGCCATTAAAAGCAAGAGACTCATTCCACAAGACACAGGTTCCACTGAATACATTGCAAATAACAATTTCAATCCATTGCTACTCAATAATTCACCAACAAACCCCAAGATAGAGACTGCTATTCTATATACCTAATACTCAACAATGCCTGACAATCTGTCAAATGGCTAATATATCGATCGAAATCCATGTTGTTGCTGTGAGCCGTTGACAGACACGACGGGAGGTGAACGAGTCCTCGCTTTCCAAAACTTCAACCAGACTGCAGGTTTTCATCATTTAGCTTTAAAAAAAAAAAAGAAATTATAAAATCACTTTAAAACTGAGTAAAACCAGCATTGCTTTACTTCAGACGTGCAAAATACACCAATTTATACCATCGTGTTACACTTAGCTGATGAGTGAAGATACTGATTCACGGCCTGTTGTGGGGCATCTGGGCTTCCTTACAGTGGATTTCCTTTGAATCCTGAAACTTTGCGTTTGTCAGACATGCAAGCCACTCAAGACCATTGTACATGTGGACCACAGAGCACCTTTGAGAGTAGACACTTAAAGTCCCTGGATTATATCCTCACCATCCTCCCCCTGCAACGCTGGAGCTCATTGATCAGTATTTAAAAAAATAAAAACAAATTACTCAATAAAAACCTGGTTTATCGCCTCTAAAGGCTCTGGGTGAATCCGTTAATAGAGATCGGAGAAGAGTCCCGATCCAGCCTGGTTTAAAGAAGTGAAGCTACATGTAATGAGACCAATAAAATATCGCCACAATGTTAATGTGTTTATTGCTTTAAGAAACTATAGTTACCTTCAAGTGTCTACTAGGCCACTCAGAGTCCCACAACCAATGGTGAGGTCAGAGATTTTGACGTCTGAGCAAAACCAATAAATGAGCACATATACAATATACACAATATAAAAACAGCTGTTTAAAGAATTTTGGTAAATTCACGACCGTGAAATCTTGACTCTATATCATGAAAACAGTTAAATAGCTTGAAACATAGTGGATCACAAAGGTGTCACTATCTGTACTCGTGTTTTTCAGAGGGTGGCGGAAGCAGTGTATGAAACAGGTGGGAAAAATCAAAAGAAAAGCAATGGCCATCTGAGCAAGGCAGGGTACAGTTGATCCTTTTAACACAGGACTGAAACTGGCAAAGCAAACCAAACTGACCATTGATTGAGGCTTCTATGAATTCTGAGCACTGTGACACAGATAATCTCTGCTAAGGTCCTTTCGCCAAATTTTCACCCGCTTATATCACCACAAAAACAAAACAAAAAAAGTCTTGACTGTTAACCCCCTGCTGACGAAAACCACAAGGCATCAAACGAGTGGACTCGCACCGACTTGTAATCTCAGGCAGCGTCTGGCTCCAGGACGAGAAAGAAAGAAACGTGATTGGAAGAAAATCTGAGGTTGTGCAAATTCATGATCAAATAGTGCACGATTACCACATTGCACACATGTAGCAGATGAAGAGGGGGGGGGGGGGGGGGGGGGGGGGGGGAGGGGGAGGGGCGAGTCCGGAGCCAGCCCGCTGGATTGGAAGTGACTGCGAGTCCACAGAACCATCATGCGGCCGCCGCATGCTGCCTGCCCTCATTTGCTTTGCGTGAAAGGTGGCGTGGCGCTGTTGGCACTTGCAGCGGTGGCACTAACTATAGAGAAGCCAGCAGGGGGCGCTGTGGAGCTGTGGCTGGGCTGCACGTCTTTCGGGATGCCACTGTGGGAGGCCAATTGATGGCCAAAGGCCGCGCTGAACTGAGGGAGCTGCTGCTTGGGCTGCGAGGAGGTCAACAGTTCATGTGAGGGAGACGGGAGGGAGGACGAGGGAGCGGGGGGAGACGTTAGACCAGTCAGGCCGCTCTGGGGCATCGCTGAGAGGGCGGCAATGGGCTGCAGGGTCACCGAGTGGGTGGTGGAGGGAGGGGTGGACAGGGACGTGGATATGAGATGACTCTCTGATCCTATGAGGTTTCCAAACTGTGTGGGATCAGTGATGGGGAGCGGGAGGTTATTCCATGTGGAGCGCGGGGGTCCCGGCACCCCGCTGAGAGGGACTTCCAGCAGCAGGGGGGCGTCCGTCTGGAAGGAGCTGGCGTGGGGAGAAGATATGTGGTCACTGTACGGGGATGGCACGTGCTCACTGCTGTAGTGGCTGCCCTGGGGAGATGACGTGGGCGCGTCCGACTTGGCCAGCACGTGTGACGAGTGCGTCCGTGAAAACGTTCTCTCCGTTATGGAGGTCTGAGTGAGGAGGGGGGCGGTGGAGGCGGACGCCGCAGACGAAGACGAGGTCAGGCTGGAGCAGGACGTCGAGGGCTGGTTAGCAGGCTGCGATGGCGGCGAGGGGGGGAAGTGATCCCCAGTGGATTGCAGTAGATTGTCCTCCAGCTCGAGGCTGGTGAAGTTCTCCGTCGGGATGCGGCTGTTGAGCAGGTCCCCCATGGCGCCCGGCTGGACCGGACCAGGGAACACAGTCATGGATCTGTGGTCTACTCCTTCGGCGGGGGCCAAGTCCCCCATAGAGGTCAGGCATACCAGAGAGTCCGGGTAGGACCCCATGGCCTGCAGTGCGCGTACCAACTCCTCAGCCTCCTCCGTGGTGGGCAGCAGCTCGCCGTTCTTACCTGCACAAAGCGTTAAAGCGTCACGTCAGGAACTGAGACAGCGTTCACAGCAGTCTAGCAAAAACACAACATCTAACTATTGAGGAGGCAAAGTGAAAATCCAAACCAAACAAGGAGAACAAGACCTCCTGATGAGCCATTTAAAGAATCCTGCTCTGGTTTAAACACATTGCAGTTCTAAAAAGTTGTATTTGAGTGATCATACTGTTTAAAATACACCTGGTGTTTCTCACTGCACTTGTGAGGAAGAAGGATGTGCAAAGTATCTACAATGACGCAGGAACTAAAAAGGACACTTTAAATGAAGATTTTGGAATTAAAATTCAAGTCGGCGCAAACACCAGCTCCCCCGCCCAAAACATTTGTTAACCGGTTCGTCTAGTCCACAAACACCTCTAGTCAAAATAAGGCACAGTGATGAGCTGTGAGACAACCTTCGAACAAGTCGAAGTCCTGCAGGTCGTCAGGTAGTCTGGGTAACACGTCGGAGAAATCCTCCTGGTTCAGCTCCAGGTCGTTTGGAATGTCTGCCATGTCATTGGTGATGTCATCGGGGAGCTCCTCCGTGCTCAGGTCTGGAGTGGAAGGACTCCTGCCACACGAATGAGGACACGGAACAGGTCAGAAGAGAAAACAAACATCCCAGGCGTGCGACGTGAGAGCCTGTGGACAACACTGTGCGTAGCTGGGCGCAGCTGGGTGTAGCAGACCTTATGCCGGCCTGCAAGGGCATGGCGAGGCTCGTAGAAGGCATTCCCAGGTTCCCCTGCGGCAACGCTGGCGGGATGGGTTTCTGAGGCCTCCGCGGCCCTCTCCTCCTCTTCTTTTTGTGTTTTTTGGTGAGCGCCGGAGGTTTGGTCTTTTTGCGAGGCTTTCGCTGTTGCTGCTGGTGGTGCTGCACTCGCCGGTTTCCATCCCCACGCAGAAAGTTATCCTGGAGATGTGGACATACGAGACATTTTCCATGAGGAAATGAAAGAAAAACATTCACTCAGGTAGATGCACTTCTTCGCAAATGCAAAGTCTGAGAAAAACAACTGTCTCAGCAGGGGAAAGACAACAAAATGACCTTATCAGCACATCTCAAGCTTATTAAAAGGGAAAACAATGTTTATAATTTCTGCAGACAAAAATAAATGTAAGTCAGACATGACTTCCCGTAAACGTCCTCATTTGGAGGAGCGGAGCTTGCTGGCAGGCATATCTTCACTTAATATAGTTAAACAGGCAGCTGGCAGAAATGCGTATTTGGAAGCACTCAAACGTGAGGTTAAGTCACCTCCCTCCATCGCCTCTGCAGGCGGCAAATACACACGTTCCACCTAAATGTTCCAAGTTTTCCCTCGAGCACCACACTCACCATCTTTTTGGCATGCTCTTCACAGAGGGGTGTCTGGTGCGTGATATCAAACACGGGGATGGAGCACTGCTGACCATCTGCGAATTTGGCTGTACAACTGGCAAAGAGCTGCTGGGAACGGTTCAACAGAATGTCTACAAAGAACAATGAAGGAAAAAGAACACCAAAGTGCCACACGGAGAGCACACGGGCCTCACGCTCCGGCGCACAGGCGGATTATACATCACAGTATGGGACGTAAAACGCCTGTTAAATCAAACTTAATATCGGGTCACAGAGTGGCAGCTATTGTCCTGCGGTTGCAGTGAGCAGCTGTACGGCGAGTGTGTTTACAAATCCAAAAGGAAAGGATACGCTGAAAGCAGTGCCGAGTGAAGGGCAGGGCTCTGTTGTTGCAGGCCTGGCCCTTTGTGCTGCCGGTGCAGGTCCCCGTGTCGGCGCTCTGCGGCCGTGCTGGAGCCACACTGCAGAGATGAAGAGATCGGGGACTGAGCAAACGGCGACAACGCCCGACATTTGTGACACTCTCTTCACTGGAAATAAGACAGATGAAGATTAGCAACATGAGAAGACAACAAATCAGCGAAAAAGATAAAAACACGGGATGTGGCCGAATCTGAATAAGCTACAGACGATACATTTCTAACTGACGGTGTTTTGCTGTGTAGATCAGCACCAGCACATCAGTAGAGGTAACGTCAGAGTAAAGATGTAGAAGTATTCTAAATGTCCCCTCTATCGCAGGTGTTCTGTTCGCTGGAGGACAATTGGAATGTTTGGGGCTGTGGACGACTGCACCACAGGGTCTGTTGGTGTCATTTCACTGGACAACCGATTAGCTTCTTCAGCCAAACCCGAACAGACCAACTGGTGATTGTGCTGATCGGTGCCATATCTGTTTGCACTGTCGTGGTGTTGAGTTTCCTCGTGGTCATGTTATGTGCTTTCTGACGGGTGAAGCAGGTCAGACTGTACCCTGAAGGGCTGCGGGAGGCGTCGCTCAGCTCCTGGATCAGCTGCCCCGCGCAGTCGGGATTGTTGCTGGCGGCATGCAGCAAGGCTTTGCGGAAGGCATAGCGGTACCTCTTCTGGCGGATACTCGCCCTCTCCTGCCTGCACATGCGCTTGTACTTCTCTTGGAGGTATGAGCAAAGCCTCAGCAGCCGCGTCCTCCGAGAGGAGCCGCCGTCCTCATCGAGCCTACGTGGGGGGGGGGGAGGAGGGGGAATACACGCGACACGTCTCATCATGACAAGAAGTAACAGTGTTACACGGTGGGGTGAGGTATTGAGATACCAACCCATTCTGTGATCTCCAAGAGCTCTGAAAAGAAGCATATCTCTCAGCTTCCTCTTCTTCATCATCGTCATCATCGGCACTATCTTCTGACCAGTCCAGTCCTGCAAGAGAGCTTGTTAGGGCAGCTCACTTATTTCAGCATGCGCCTGTCTGTATGTCTTCCACAGTACTGGAAGAAGGCATAGAACTTAAAACGACATTTAGTGGCAAAGAGGCTGAAATGAGTCACCTAAGTGAGGAAAGAGATCTCCATGCTCCCGGTGTCTCTTGGCACAGAGCTGCACCAGATGTTGCAACCTGGCCAGGCAGCTGGCAGAGGGTGAGAAGGCTGTGGGGCGCATGACGACCACATGCCGCTGATTGGTACTACCACTGTCCTTGCAACCGACGGGCAAGTGAGTAGCAGTGAAAGGCATTTTCCTGCTGAGCGATGGCCCAGAATGTTGCACTGGACTGGGTGCTGCGTTCGCGGGCATCCCTGGAGGCAGAAAGTTGACCGTCTGAGGTGGTGGTGGATTGCATAATAAACCCTGCTGCTGTCCTGGGAAGATGAAGGAAGTAACGCTGGAGTGCTGGGGCAGCTGGAGGAGACCTGGCTGCTGCTGCCGCGGGAGATGAGTGTTGAGCGGTGGCGAGGGGTGGACACGGGAAGCAGGGGCAGGGCTAAAGTGCTCAGGAGGTGGTTGGAAGAGGTCTGTGTCGTGGCAGAGCTTCTGGTTGAGCACCAGTCGACTCTGTAGTTTCTTCTTGATGGCGTTGCTCTTCCGAGGAGTGCCCAGCTCCTCCGCGTCTGTGTCATCCTCATAAAAGGCAAAAGGGTCCAGGAACTCCCCGTCGGGGATGGGTAACAGGCGTGAACAGGGGGGAGATGGTGGAAGTTCATCTAGACCATTAGACGCTTTCAGAGCAAGAGAGGGCACAGTAATGTTGAGAGCCACTGACTCCAGGTGAGCCCGCGAGCGCATTTCTTCCAAAGCATCGTGTTTCTTTTTCCGTTCCTTCTTGGGAATGAAGCCGAGAACCTGCAGGTGGCTGTTACAGTACCTGGAAGACAGGAGCCCACCTTCAGCACATTGGTCACCGGGAAACATTTGAGTCAACAGAAAGACGCACAATCATACACACCTGCGGTCCTCGGACTTGGGGATGGGGTTGGTGCATCGCTGGCTGTTGTACTTGGCCACATACTCACACTGCTTGAAGGGAGCCGTCTTATCCTCCAGAACGTGCCGAATACAGAAAGCATAGCCGTTTAGCCGGCGCTGCTTGCAGAGCTTTGGGCTGTACGAGCACAACGGCTTATTGTCCACCTCTGAGAAATGTATGTGTTTGCCTTCATACATCACGTGACTCTTGTCCTTGACAACATCAGCTGATTGGGATAAACGCAAGGGGGGAAAAAAAAAACAGGAATTACATTACTAGCACTTCATACAGAAGCAGAGCAACAGGCTTTAAAAACAGGTTATTCAATAGCAAACACTTTGCGAACATCACATTCAGTGACTGTGTAAATACTGTTCAAGTGTCTTATCGTGACTGGCTAAGAACTTGTTTTAATCACTGCATTGTCATTAAACTACTATGAGCATGTGATGTGAATAATAAATACTCCATTAAGACTAATTTACCTACAAAAGAATACTCTAGTCAGAACAATTTAGCTCTTAATTTAGGGACCCACACTAATCCTCACTGCACTTAATCTCGTATTGAAAAACAATCATCAAACGGAAAGTAGGAGAGACAAGAGTCGCTCTCTATCTATGCAACAATAAACTGAAGTGATCATGTGGAAACTCAGTATACTTCATATTATTCAGTCCATTTGAACTTAACCACTTGAAGAGATTCATGAACAAGCCAGACGGAAAAATGAGTTGTGAAGCCGCACAGTTCCAATCTTTATTATTCTTAAAAATGTATCAGATCACAGTATAAAAAAATCTTTAAAACTAAGATTCTGCTGAACCCCAGAGGCTCCATCACTGGGAATGGTAACCTCCACCAATTCACCACAAAGACTGAGCTGTATGGTTCAGATCAGCTGTGTACAATTCAGAACAATAATACAATAATAAACATGTGCATTGTAATCTCATTAAATCTGATCTACAAGTGACCTTCAACAAGATTTCTCACAGCTGGTCCTGGACAATTAACAAACGGTCATAAAAATTAAGAATAATGCAAAAGTTGTTGTTTTCAGTCATTTGAATTTGTAATTCAAAGACTTTGATTATTGCGAACTCGTTTTATAACAACTATTCCTGATTGATAACGTCCACAACCATTTGTGTACTTGAAGACCGTTTAATTTTTTGCTGAAATGTTATGATATATATGCACATATATAGTAGTACACTCGGCAAATTTATCTCGCGGTTTTCGATTACTGACATGTGCAGGCAAAAAACAATGTGTGTCAAATTCATCACACACTTATTTAGTCAAGCATCAACTATCCATGTCCAATTCGAAGCGCGAGCCATCTCGGGAAGCTTCTTTTCTGATACAGACCCTTTACTGCGGATGGACTATTCACAGATCTTGTATTAATTTGCTGGAAAACAATTACATGTAAAATGTTTTCTGTTCTCCTGTATATAGTTTGATGATAGTGTAGTTTGTCTCGTGCAGGTGGCCAACAGAGAGCATGTGACTCTCTCCCACTGCCCGTGTTATTACTGTGGTGTGTAGCGCTCACGCGATGATGTGATGGTGATAAAAACACAGCATGACTGCATGCAGCGATCTCAAAGAGCAGCTCGAACCAGCCTCACTGCAGGACAGTCTGAACTCACCACGAAAGTGTCTGAAAACAATGTAGTTATTGCTTCATAATACTGGCGCTCGTTACTCCCACTGTAATAACTGTAGCGGAGCCGCTGCCGTGAACTTTGTGCTATCGGGCTAGTGTTACACGCTCTTCCTCCAGCGGCTGCAGGGCTCAGTTGCCACACAGTACCGACTCGGATGGACGCGCATTCATCTGTTGTACAAATATCAAACTTTAGGTAAACCAGGAGAACCTGACTGACAGCAAACAGACTAAGGGTTAATTGCGGGAAGCTAGCTAGCCACATTAGCTTCGGAGCCGACAGACAGATGTAAAACTTGAAACTGATGATAATTAAATAGATCTACGTACAACATTTACTCGTGTCCAAACCCAAAAGGCACGATTTGATCCACCTTAAGCCAAAAGCGTGTAATATCCACACGAGCCGACCACGAAAGCTCACATTAGCTAGTTAGCTTACAAAGCTAAAAACACACATTAGTAGGCGGTAGCTAACCAGGAAACGGAAACATCCGCAAATGATAACACTATAAAGGTCCGTCTACAGTTTAACTTTATTAATAAAAATAAACATGATCATAGAACACAGGCGGTAATAAATCGCCCCCAGACGTGGTACTTTAGGGTAGATACACATGATATATTAATGGCTAAATACTTCCTAACAAAGGGTATACATACGAGGCTTACGGCCTGTTACCGAAGGCCTCCGCAATAATCGATATGAATTATAGCAACCATCGTTACATAATGTAAAATTGGCAAACCACTCGATTTATAACCGGCGATATTGGGTGTAGCTCTACACTTACTAAAGGTAAGCAATCGCTTGGTCAGATGAGAAGCAATTAAATATATAAGGCACTAATAAGAGGCCTATTAGCTTCGTCAGGGCGGCGGTCTTTCGTAGAAGGCGAGGCCCGCTGAAGGCTGCGTAAAGCTGCGCGCACATAAATCGAGCTCGAGGCTGTGAGCGGTTTCGCTTACCTTGAATTGGTATGGGCTGTGTAAGGTATTCGCTCCAGATAGACGGCCGAAATGTCTCTTAGAATCAGCTAGGCTATCCGTGCAACGATATTCGAGATAGGATAGAAACGGCGATCTTCATCGAGCTCGGTGTATCTCGAAATAAGGATGCATGTAAATATAAGCTACCCAGAGCAATTTACAAGCAGAAGGTAGGCTGCTGAGGATTTTTGTTGGAGCCACAGCAGACTCCTCACAGCACCACTACAGGCACTGCGGGGACATGACAACAATCCGCTCAACAACAACAACCTCTCCTACCATATTGGAAATTCAACTTTGTTAAAAGCCTCCACAGTGCACAAATATCGTGTCAATCTGTTTAGGACATTCAGTACAGTTTGTGCGAAAGACAGTGCGGTTTGCGTGCTTCACTTTTCCAGCGTCAGGGATAAATCAGATGAGACTGAGAGGTCCAACCGAAGCGTTCCATGCTCAATCCACCTGGACCACGACTCTCATCCTCCATATGAAAGAGTTATCAGCCCTGCTGCCACACTGTAGCCGGCTGCTCTCTAGTGATGGACCATGTGCCAATCAGACACCGACTGGAAAAGTTGCTTACAGCACTTACTGATCATGCATGCCATCAGCAAATATTAGTTCAATATTTACAATTAATTAAGGAGTTTGCAAAGATTTTTTTAACTTGCTACAGAAATATGTTTATTAATTTAAGTCACATGTACAAATAGCTATACCTCAAATAGTATAAACACTATAATAAAAATATAATCTAAACACTTTTTTTTTTTTTTGCTGCTAATTTCACGGGAAGACGGATTTCATTCTTGAATCTTGGGTCACATGTACTGAAATGTCAGGAGGACTGCCAGGAGTGCATAGCAGGGGATCTGGCAAATCTAAACGGACATATTTGCATTGCAGGTACACGTTTCTGCAGGTAATGTATGTTACATCCACTGTGTGCGTAGAGGGTAAAGCATCTACTTTCAGTAAAGTGGAGCTATGTCAACAGAAATTACCCCAGGGATTAATAAAAATACTTCTGATTCCGATACAAAAACAGACACTACAGTAAAACACAAGCGCAAATCAGCATTTTTCTAGGAATGTGCAAATACAATAGTTGTGCGTATCTTCTTTAAATAACTCCATATTGTGCTTTAACATATGGCTGGCTCGTCCACGGCTTGAGCTCCTTCTGTGACGGCTTTCACACACTTCGCCATGGTCTGAGAGGCTCTGCTGATCGGATCTGTGGGGGGAAATACCAACAGTATATGAAACTTAAGAATAATCAAAAGTAAAAAAACAAACAAAAAAAAGTGGCTGCATTTTAAACTGAAAATGTTTCGGCTATTAAACAAAAAAATATATCTTACAAATAGTATGCTAAAATTACTTTTTAGCCGTTCTATTTGTCATTAGAATAAATAAATACATAAATAAATTCACTGAGTCTTGGTAATATGATTTGTAAACATCACATATATTTCATACATTTCAATAAAAATGCCTCTTTGGTAGTCACATTAGTTTATACACTCATTATAGATCAGAAACAGAAGGGGATTTATTGCCAGGTATAGTTTACACAATACCGATAGTTTGCTCGGGTGGGATTGGTGCAAAACAGTAAACACAGTAAAATAGGGCAAATTTGTATAACTTGGATTAGCATTGAACTTAGATATAGTAAATTGGTCCTTCTATCTTTTTTTTTTATTATTGTGCAGTAAAGAAAATAGTTTCCACATAATTGTGTGGTGTGAGCAATGTTTTGGGGATTTATATAATTTAAAAATACCCCAAAAAACAGATTGGAATTATTTAAAATGCTAACATGTAGTGAATGTCTTGAGCTGGGAAGATACCAGAAGATTCAATATTATATCTTTTAAATTTGCATTAATGATGAACTGTACATTTTGCTACGTGCTATAATATGAAGAGATAGTTTTATTGCATTGGACTTATTTAGCTGAAAATAAAGCAAAATGATTGTTGTAAAATGTTGATGATTACAAAACTTGTAAGAATGAAACTGCTGATCAAATCTGCTGATTAAATCATATTATTAAAGTGTATTAAGAAGAGTGTTGGTGTCCCACCTGTCATATAAAAGTCCTTCACAGTGAGCTGTGGAGGGACTAAAGGTTCATTTAGAACGGCCTGCTTCACTGCCTGAAAGAGATAAGGAAGGCATCAACATCATCACAGAGAACAGCATGACATAAACTGAGATAAATTAACTGTACACACTGACGTCTCAATCAGGCTTCATTAGTTTCCTGTTATATAACCAAATAAACACATAATGGAGAAAAATAACTGCCAACCTTAGACAGTTCATTAGCCTGCTTAAAGTAGTTGGCCTCCTCGCGGTCATCATATCGCACCAGGTTTGGAGAAACTTCCTCCAGCCTGTCACGCACTTTATCAAGAGTGTCGTATGGTAAAGCCACTCCAGCAAGCTTAGGGAATGGAAAGAAATCACAGTGTTTAGTCTCTCTCTGTGCTGCTGAACATCACATGTTTATTGTCGTCCACCGTTAACCTCAGAAATGGCTCTGATGATCCTCCAGTCCTCCCTGGCCATGCCCGGTGGAGTCACAGCCACCTTGGTCTGTTGGGTTCGGCCCTCAGTGTTCACATATGTGCCACATTTCTCGGTATATGCCGCACCAGGCAGTATGATATCAGCCATTGGTGCACCCACATCTCCGTGGTGACCTAGACCATTATAAATAAATACAAAAAAAAACACTGAAGCTGATGTATTTTTTTGACATACGCAAACTGTTCAAATCTACTAAAAGTATCAATTAAAGTTTCCAACAAATATAAACATATTCAATATTTGGATGATAATGATGGATAGCATTAGTCTCCAACACAGTCCAAAAGCTATATGATGATCAGTCCATTCCCATAAATTCACCCAGTCACTTCAATTATTTATTTGTTTATCTTTTCAGCTTTTCTTTGGTCATCATTCTTTATGTGCAGACGATGACAAGTCAGGAACTATACTATGAGCGTCTGTTGCTGCAATAAATGAAAGAAACTACATTTTAAAACACTGACCTTGATAGATTATCAGGCAATCATTAGGGAGGTCTTGGCGTGCAATGCAGCCTGTATCAGCGCCGAGTAGGAACAGAACTTTGGGCGGATTCTTCCTGATAGTCTCCACGCCTGGCTTGTAGCCAAGATCGAGTGCAGCCACTTGACTGGCAACCCTGGCAACACAGGGGGGAAAAAAATATATATAGATTGGAGTTAAAGTCCTCTTTGAAAACTGCACGGTTGCCAAAATCTTGTCTTTTAATTTTCAAAGATTGTGACCTGTGAAGCACATTAAGAACCTTCCAGGTTTCCTCCACCCCGCTGCTGACGCGAGCTTTCTGAGCAATGGTTGACACGGTGGCCATTATCGCTGCCCCATCCTCTCTCTGCAGGCAACCGCTGCCAACTACAACAACAGGATGCCTGGCCTGAGCCAAAACCTGCAAGAGGGGATAAAAGACATGGAATTCGTGGGAGACATTTGAGCTGACTGATGGGATTCACAACCGGAAAACCTCAGTCTCACCTGGGAGAAAGGGTGAGTTCCGGAAGCGATGTCTTGAAGAACCTTAGCAGACTCCCCAAGATGCTCGTAAGTGTAACTGAGGTCCACTTCCTTTCCCACTAGCGCCACCTGCAACTCGTTGTGCAGCCAGCTGAAGCACAAGCCCCAGTGACATGACATTTGTTTCGTTGTCCCACAGAGCCTCGCTACCAAACAGACGTACTGTCTTCGCTGTAAACCGCTCACCTTTTTCTAATCCGTGCATTAAACAGAGGAGCCTCATATCGTGGGTTGGTGCCAATCAGAAGCAGCAGGTCAGCTTCTTCGAGGCCAGCAATCCCAGTGTTAAGAAGGTAGTTTGAACGCAGGTCAGATCTAGAAACAAAGAGGGAACTAATATCACCGCAGGCCAAACTGAATGTGTTACCACTGTAAGCTTCTACCTTTGTAAGCTCTTACCCAGCTCCAGTCGTGGGGAACATCTCTTCAGTGCACAGATTTTCACTGTTCAAATGGTTCAGCAAGTCTTTTAGACAGATTAAAGCCTCTGCATCCACCAAACCACCAACAACAGCAGCAACAGCCTCGCCCTTGACCCCTTGGAGCTGTCAAATGTATTCAAGAGAGAAACGTCCCATCACGTGTGTCTTAAATGCACTGATATCAAAGTGTTGCAGGAAATTATTCTGTATGTGTTGATTGACTTACTGCACCAGCAACCCGAGTCAGAACATCTTCCCAGGTTGTGGGAACCAACTGCCCATTCTCATTTTTCACCATTGGCTGAGTAAGCCTCTGCCTCTTCAATCCGTCATAAGCAAACCTGCGATGGAAGGAATGAGATCGAGTTAAGCTTCCATTAAAGATGACACTCTGTTTCCTATGATATTTACTCATGTGACAGAAGAGGGACCTAGTCTTGTCTGAGATCCACTCTTCGTTAATATCCTCATTGAGACGGGGCAGAATTCTCATCACCTCCCCACCACGTGTGCTCACGACAATGTTACTACCCACAGCGTCCAGAACATCAATGGATTCAGTCTTCCTGCGGGAAACCGAAAACAACACATTAAGCGGTGGTGCACATTGTGCCACCCTCAAGTTCAATAGTGATTCAGAGCACAATCCAAAAACCTGGTCTCCCAAGGACGAGCAGTGAACGCATATGGTTTGGATGTCAGGGCGCCGACTGGGCAGATATCGATGACGTTCCCAGATAACTCGGACATGAACATCTTCTCCACATAAGTCCCAATCTGCAGGTCGTTGCCTCTGCCAGTGGTGCCCAGGTCTTCCACGCCTGCAATCTCACTGGCAAAGCTGCCAGAGCCCCCCCAAAAAAGAAAAAGAAAGTGATATATCATTTCAAATTCCTAAAGCAACTCGACTTACTTTAAAACCAAATAGTGACTCACCGCACACAAC
Source organism: Lipophrys pholis (assembly GCF_963383615.2). Classification (NCBI taxonomy): domain Eukaryota; kingdom Metazoa; phylum Chordata; class Actinopteri; order Blenniiformes; family Blenniidae; genus Lipophrys; species Lipophrys pholis. The sequence goes on from NC_137632.1 coordinate 11,776,175, forward strand.
GGGTACATTGGATACAGCGAGTCATAATAGTTTTTATGAGAGGGCCAATGTTTTTATCTTCCACAGCTCGTTTGCCCTCTGTAAAGCGGCTCCTGTCACTCCCAAACTGCATGGACTGGTCCTTCAAATGACAATAGATTCACTCTTTACCAGCACATATTTGAAATTCCAAACAAAACAAAAATGGCATACAAACACTAAACATAAAACAATTGGTGTTGATTTTTTTCTTTTTTTTTTATAATTTACCTGCAGATCACATTCACCCCCTTGATCACAAATGGGACAGTCTAATGGGTGGTTGGCCAGTAAGAACTCCATCACACCCTCCCTGTGTGAAAATAAATAACATTCAGTTCTGAGTAAGATTGCGTTCATGTATGAGAGTTTGAGTTCCTCAAAAGAAAGTAAAACTAATTAAACTCACTACAATTAAATCACCCCGCCCAAGAAGGCCACCTATATGATTATGTCACATATAATAAAATAAGGGATTGCTAATACCAGTGAATTACCGAGCTTTAAATGAATTTACCTCTGATAGTGATCCTACCTGGCCTTCCTTGTTTTGTCTGAATCAGTTAAAATGTTCCAGCCTTTCATGACAGGCATAGCACAAGCTGCCACCGGCTGGTGGGTAGATGAAAAAGAATTAGCGGTTATGTACAGAAGACACAGCTTGTACTGTATCGTAGTTACGATACACACATACCTTGGGAACTTTCTCTATCTCCACGAGACACATGCGACAATTTCCAGCCACGGACAAACGTTCGTGGTAGCAGAAGCGAGGAATCTGCATCCCCGCCTTCTCACATGCCTGAAACAGTTTATGATCGCATATCATACGATCGTTTTTTTTTCTTCTATGATCTGAAGCTTATCAGATCATACAAACATGTGAAAATGTCTGGAACTTCTTTCAGTCCACTGAAGCGAATGCATGAATTTACTGTTAACCTGCAACACGGTAGTTCCTGGCTCCACCATAACTGGCGTCCCATCCACAAAGACTTCCAGGAGGCTGTGGGCTTCTGCTGCTGCTGCAGAGGCAAGGCGAGCTTCAGGCACATAAAGGAGACAATATCAGGTCATTCAGTGTATTTAAGCAAATCTACTTCTTTGTAAGGTTTAGCATGGGAAAAAATAATAATTCTGGCAAAAGTAGTGCACTAATATGAGACCGTATTAGTTGCTGTATTTCGAATGTAAACCATCTCCTGTATCAAGTCTCATCTTCAAATTCAACAAATGCTGTCAAATCAGTGTAAAATTTAACTTTTTTTTCATCTCACATTTGTAAACTAGTAACAAATGAAACACTTAAGTCAAGTAAACTTTCTTAAAATGGTATTTATTCAAATAATGATTTATTTTCAGCTGAGCTTTTGAGAGTTGTTAACCAGGTTCAGATTTGCACATGGGGGAGGCGTCTCCCCCTCTTCTGCTGAAATATACTTATTGCAGGAGTCATAAAATCGTCTCCTTCTCTTGGCAAATGAAACCAAACATATAATCATTGTATATAATTTAAAAATAAGCTTTTATTTGTCCCACAGTGAAGAAACTTACATTTTTGCAGCAGCAAGTGGACAGTAATGACAGAGTAGCAAAAGAATACAAACAATAATACCCAATATTAAATCAATGACAACAGTAACAATAATATAAAAACATGATAGTAAGCGTGACAATATTTTACATTCTTGCATGATGACGTTTGTACTGATTGAAAATATACCAGAGATTATGTTATTATTGCATAGAATAAATGATCAATAAACACTGCACACAGGAGAATCATAATTCGAAATGTAATAGTGACTCGTTTTATTTGGGATTGTGGAGGTCAGACAGGAAGCTCATTATAGATTTGCCTTCACGTTTGACATATGTATTTAAAATTAAATAAAATAAAACAAGCTTTCTAGTTACTTTTTGACTGTGACTCCTGGAGAATGTACCAATGACATCTACGTACACCAGCTTAGTTAATACTAGAGAATTGATTGGTGACGCCCTCTCTCTCCAGTTAAACTGGGCCAACAGCCGCCTGGTACCAAACATGGGAGCTGCCAGGTCTGTAATCCTGCCAGTAATCCATCAACTGAGTGAAGTAACAAGGGTGCGAGGCATTCGCGCAGTTCACGAGCAAAGCGGGTGAAATAGAAACGCAGTCTGCAGGTAATAGGTTTATCGATAAGGTCGCATGCTGTTACCATTGTGTGCTGCAGCCGCGCCTCCTCGAGCGATGGCTGCGGGGAAGAAGAGGCTGCGGCTCGCAGCAGGCAGGCGGATCATGCTGGAGGAGAGACGGAGACACACAGCATCATGCGGGCGGCCCGACATTAACCCCACAGACTCAATCAATCCCCCTCATTGTATTTATTTCACGTGGTAAAAGATGCCGGAAGTTGGTGGCGCGTGCCCCCCTCCCCAAAAACACATTAGCTAAAGTTAGCCTCCTCCTCCTCCACGCCGAGGCTACCAAAACAAAAACAGAGTTGACACGATTCTAACAGCGATGCGACTAAAACGTACAATAACTGACGTGACCAAGTTTATTTATCGACATGCCGCTGGATGCCAGTAGCGCTGGCGCAACACTTACCGAACTCCATGAGCTCGCGACACTGCAACACTGTTCACTTTATAATGATAATAAACGACCACGGGGTGCACGTGAAGCCTTGTTTTGTTCTGTTTGGTTTTATCTGAAATCACGTCCAGCGAGCCACGCCACGTCTGCGGTCATAACAAAACTCTCCACCAAACATCGCCAATCTAACAAACCTCAGTACAAGACAAGCGGAGAAATAATCCTGATTTATTTACATTTAATCCACAAGCGTTGTTGTGTTGATTCCTTCTTACCTTGCAGGGTTTCTCCTCACGAGACTGCCCGACACGCAGAGTGCGAACCGTCCTGTTATTCTGCTGCGTCACAGATTAAGTAATCCCGTCTGCCATAATCCAAATAACAGGGCTACTTTCCTGCATAATCTATCAGTACTTCAGTTTTTTCAGCATCAGACATCGTAACAGATGAAGAGATATAAAACGATGCTTTTTTTGCAATCACTTACATGCCATATTTTGAGATTTAAGATAGATACTCGAAGATGTATATTCAAATAATTACTCCTTTATGAATAGATAATCAAGATTATATAACAACAAAATATATCTATCCAGATATATCTTGTCAGAGGTTCAACATGTATTATTATTATAATACCTCAGATCTTTCTACATCAAATTGTGGTATAAAAATATAATGGAATAATGCTGCTTATGTATAGAAAATCATAATACAAAAAAATGTTGTCTGTTTACCTTGATAAATAAAAAAAAGAATGTTCTGCATAATTGTTTAGTTTTCAGTCAATTTCAGATGAATTGTTTCATATGTTAATAGTTCACGGAAAATTAACAAAATATATTGGGAAAGTTTTTTTTAATGTAATAAAGACAATTAAAAATTAAACAACGTCGCAATTATACAATTGTTTTTGAGTCATGCAATCTGAACACATCAATAACTAAAGTCAAAACAAGAGACAGATCCACAAAAAGAGCAACAAAAAACAAAAAGAACAAAACACGCCCAAAACCAAACAAAAGAAATCATTTGGACTCATGCTTCTACATGCCTGGAAAGGAGTAGGAGGAAGTTTAAGGTCATCTAGCCCTGCCCTGAATCAAAATACTGACAGTTAACAATTACATAATATTAAATTCTTGTGAAAGTATATTCTTAACTGTCACTCTGTTGTGTAACAACAAAAATGATGATATTTGACTAATAGCTTATGCATTTTCTCTTAAGTCTTGACAAGAAATTTCACATTATAAACTCCAATTTCTAAACAGTTATTTGTAAATTGAGCCTTTGCAACTATGAGATACTTTATACTATAATATGAGAACATACAAGCTGAATATATACATATATGCACACATACAGAACAGAAATGTATAGTACAAACACCCAAAATGACCTCTTCTATACACATACGTATGTGCATGGCCTCATACAGATTTATGTCGATACGCACACCAACAAATTCATACTTCAGTTAAGTAAATGGAAAATCTTATCTTCATTTCAGAAGTACTTCAATTGCAGCATTTTGTTGGCCGATCAGAGGCAATGCGGCTCTTTTTGTCAGATATTATTTCATGTCCGAGGTTAATGTGCAGGTGGATCTTGAGGTTAATGCAACACACAAAGTACATTTTCTTTGTAGAACGGCAGTCAATTTAAGTACAAACAATGAAAACTGGACACGACATGAAAAGAGGAAACGGCTAAGCAAAAAAGGATGTCTGGTCACTACCTCATGTACATTCACTCAGTAACTCATTTCATCTGCATCCAGTTTGCTCAGCCCGATGTGTCACTGCGCCTCTGACAGGGAGACATTTCTCTATCCTTCAGTGTTTGTTTTCTAAGTATATTAGTCATTTCAGCCATTTCAGACGGCTTATGCGTCTCCTGGAATTGTTTGTCAAGTGCAAGATGGACACACGCTCAAATCACCACAGAGTGAAAACAGGAAATGCCCGATTATGTAAACAGAGCCTCAGGAAATGGAAAGGAAATACACATCTAGATTTATGTCCAGCCCCGGTGTACTTTCTGAGTATGTGCAAGTCCTCCAGGAAAACTTGTCTGTGTGTACAGGACATGTCAAAGGTCACACTTCAAAGAAAATCAGGAAACACAAAGTATTGTTATGTTGAGAACAATAATTTTATTAGAATATATATATATATATATATATATATTTATATATATACTATTTAATTTAAATATATTAGAATAATGAAGACTATGGAGCTCTTCACAAAAAATATGATACATCAATAAATGAATCTTGCAGCCACTATAAAAATGCACACAAACACATTGTGGAAATATATTACAGTTTACAACCAGATACCTGCAGTAGCCTGTGGGACATACATGAGCAGATATCTTGGTCCAAGAGGTGACAACAGTGAAATACTATGCAATTTACTTTGGGGGAAAAAATCATCACAATTGTCCTGTGACCAAAGAAACATTTTGAAATTGCCTAATGAACATGAACAGCAAATGTGGCATTGGTATTTACACATAAATGTCAAAAACAAGATAATAGATTCAGTAACTTGAAATTGTTGTGATTAAAAACATTACTAGATTATCAGCATCACTGCCAAATGATTTATGGATTAAATCACCGTTCAAGCTTTAATATGATTTTGTGAAATAAATGGAATAACATCTCTATGTCTATGTTAATAACAGCCACTAATCAGCTTTTCCACAAGGAGTAATTGTTAGTGGAAGGCAGCGTAACTTTGTCCACATGAAACGATATAGGAAAATGTCAACGTCACAGCTGGAAGGACCGGCATTGACAGTCCTCCGCGTCGTACGACTCAGTCTTCACCACTTGTTTTTCATGGACAGCTTCACAAGTTGGAGGACGACTGTAGTCATAGAGTAGATGACGCCACTGGCTCCTCAGGCACACTGTCCTGATGAAGTCCCGGCACAGACTCTATCTCGGTGGCAGAGATCGACTGGCTGAGCTCTCTCAGTGAACTCTTAGTAATGTCCAGACAGGCACGCTTCAGGATGCGGCGCACTTTTCTGCCCAGGAGCATGTACAGCATGGGGTTAATGCAGCTGTTAAAAAAGCCTAAGCTGGTGGCGAGAGGGAAGCCAGCTTTCAGGATGTTGTGGAGGTAAAACGAGGAATGTATAGATAACTCCATTAAGCTAAAAGTATGAAAAGGGGCCCAGCATACAAAGAAGGCCAGGATTACTGCGGTGACTGTCTTGGAGAAGCTGGATAAGCGAACTGAACCCCCCGATTTTTTCACTCTGATTGCCAGTAGTATGCCTGTCACACATATAGCTGTGAATGGGAGAAGAAAGCCCACCGTGGTACGAATCGCCACTATAATGATGTGTGTCATGACTGCTGTGTGTCCGTCCTGTGTGTGGAAGTTGTTGAAGCACACCACTTTGTCGTGCAAGCGCATGGTGTCGCGAAAGACGAGAGCGGGACAGCTCAGGGCTGCAGCCAGCACCCATATGCAACCGCACACAACCCAGGCTCGCTCTACGGTGCGGTACCTCTGAGACCAGTTAAGATGAACCAGCGAGACGTACCTGTCTATGCTGAGCACTGTGAGAAAGAGCACGCTGGCATACATGTTCATCACCGACACAAACGAGTTAATCTTACACATGGCCACGCCAAAGTTCCAGTGGAAGTCCCGCAGAATGTAATCAATGAAGAAGGGCAGGAAAAGCACAAACACAAAGTCTGCCAAGGCGAGATTGAGCAGCCACACGCTGTTGACCGTCTTTTTGCTTTTAAATGCTGTCACCCAAATCACAATCCCATTCCCGATTAGACCGAGCACAAACGAGATAATGTAGATGACTACTGAGATTATGTGCATAGTTTCCCGCTGCCTGTGGTCTACTTTAAGTTCCTCCATGTCGCCATACTCCAGGTAGTACTCATAGGTGTAGTTTTCATAGTCTTCGGTGGAGTCATCCATTGTGGCAAGGATGTAGGCTCAGTGTTTATCTGTGGGGGGGAAAAACACAGGATGAGATGCATTCCTGAAAGGTGATCTGTAAACACCAGGACTTGCACATACTCATCAACTAACACATGTTCTCACCGAACACTTGTTGTGATTCTGCCCGGCTGTTTTCCACACAGATCCAGCTGCCCCGCTCTGTCCCTGTTGCTGGTCATTCAGCTGGGTGTGTCCTGAGCAACCCTGAAACATTATGTCACCATCCGTTAGGATCAACAGCGTGAACAGAACGACGCTTCAGAGGGGATGATTCACTCAGTTTGTTCTGAAAGTAAACAGGGGGAACCTCACAAAGACCGTAGTTTCACAAAGTTTACACACATTGCCGCATGAAAAGAAAACACGTCGCTCATCTTCAGCAAGTACTCCAAAAAAAAATCAATAAAAATCTGGGTGAAAGGTGAAGGCTCGGTATCATTGTCAAGGTCATTTTGGGACCTTCGGGTGCGCAGATGTCTTAGAAGTCAGATCGGGAAACATTCCCAATGAATCTGTGGTTAGAGTTAAATGCAGGGGCTTGTGTTTATGTGGCGCTATATCTATTCCTCTTTGCAATGCAAGTGTAACCAGAAGAAGATTGCTAATAAACTTTAAAGACAGACGTATAAGCAAACAAACTAATATAAAAATGAAGTCTTAAACTACTCGGACATAAGCAATCTTACTTAAACAGTGTCCAACGAAGGAAAACAATGAAAGGAGAATAAATGACTTTGTGAGGACTAGTTATGTAATTATTTTCTGCACCAGTTGTACAATAACAAAACATTTAATTAAAAAAGTCAAGACCGTGCAGATTGTAACGGTTTAACAATTATTAACCCTTTGTGGGTCACTCTTGAAACACTGCATGGCGTTGTAGGAGGATATTTTAACAATTTAAAGTCCATGTAAATGCAATTATGTGTCATTTAGATGCAATAAAATGTATTGAAAAGCACCATACTGACTTAAATTACACACATTTCTCAGTCTTTTCTGTTTAAAACGTCTCTTAATTGGATTATTTTCTCACTTATTTCAATACCAGATTGGCTACATGCCATTGAGTACAACTGTACATCTGCTTAGTTTATTTATTGCAAAAGAAATGTACTCTAAATGTGTCTTATAGTTAAAGTATTAGTTTTATGTGTACAAAGCTGTGCTCACGCAACGGTTTTATTGAAAGATCGTTTATCATATATTCAAGTTGAAAGCATCTTTTAGGTGAAGTGAGGAGAAGAAAAACATGCTTTATCAACAATACCAGTAATCTCATTAACAATTTAATAATATTTTCTATGATTGTCATCAATTAGGTCGAAAACAAAAAAAGAAACAAAGAAAAGTGCAAAAGTGACCAAATATGGTCACTAAAGGGGTTAAAGAATCTACAAAAATAGCTTAAGCGTACAAAGTGCATTAAGCGATAGAATCCATCAGAAAACAGAAGAGAGCTCAGGAAACTACGTGGACGAAATACTGAATGGAGATTTAATGCGACCGGCAAATAGAAAACAGGAAGATGCTGAAATATCTTCGGAGCAAAATTAGAGAAGAAAAGCCTTTCCTGTGAATAGAAAATAGTTTTAAGTGCAACCAAAGTCGCATAAGTGTTCAAACTGGAGTTTTTGAGGCTTTCGTGCATCGCTTACTTCCAAGTTCAGCCCTCCTCCTCCTCCTTCTCTCCGTCCAAACTGTGCGCCGGGTATGGAGCTTCACTCTCTGCTGTCCGTTTTGGCTGCTTTTCTGGGTCCGTAAGTTCCCACACGACGTTTCCCCGGCCGGACGGGCAGTGTCTGTCCCTGCGGAGCATCCAGCGGCGAGCGGAGCTCAGCTCGGTGTGTGCGGGGCTCCGGTGTCCGCGTGTCCGGGTGTCGGGGCTGGCTGTGCGGTGGGTGCGCCGGGCTGACGCGTCAGACTGACCGCAGAGGGAAGAAAAGTTGTTGGTTAGAAGAAAGCTTTCATTCAGCGGAGCTGTGGAGTAAACCAATCGCACACGTTTCCGTTTTGTTTTTTTTTATGTTGGGATCCGTGATTACACCCCCCACCCCACCCCCGCGCGCCACCCCCCCAACCCCGTGTGTGTGTGTGTGTGTGTGTGTGTGTGTGTGTGTGTGTGTGTGTGTGTGTGTGTGTGTGTGTGTGTGTGTGTGTGTGTGTGTGTGTGTGTGTGTGTGTGTGTTCCTGCTCCTGCTGTGATTCTGATTCAGCACCTTGTTGCTTGGCGCTCTTTAAAGGAAAAAGAAGTTTGTGGCTCACCCTCATAAGCTGCAGAGGTTTATTACACTGTAAACTGTTTTCCTAAGCCTTGTGGTAAATCCAGGGCTGGTCCCACATTCACTTCTGACAAAACGGTGAATTTGGTGTCGGTTAGTCATTTTTTAAAAATGTTTATTTGCATGACAACTTCGCCTCACAAATGAAACCAATAAGTCTTCATATATTTTGCACAGATGCTATTTATGCAAAGGTCCGTCAATCGTGCTACCTAACCCGAACCCTAACCGTAACCTTTTGCACTGCCCGATCGACCAACGCTTGCACCTTAACCGTAACTGTAACCATTAGTCCTGCATGAATGACCAATGCTTGTGCCTTAACCTTAACCTTAACCCTTACTGCTGCTTTATCGAGCAATGCTTGCATCCTAACCCAAACCGTAACACTTAGCGTTGCGCGATCGACCACTTCTTGCACGACAGGCCAGTATGTGCACTATTAAGGATCCATCATTTGCCCATCACCCAGAAGCACCAGATATTAACATTATGACTAGCTGCTTCATATTAATCTTTAGCTGACTAGTTCAGGGATTCTCTATATTCATGATTGAAATAAATGATTTTGCTCCTCATCTAACAAAACATATTCAACCTTCAACTCATGAAGAGCTGCAACCTTTAGACTTGAAGGCGATGCTGCTAATCCTTCAAATGAAGGAAACTGAGAAGTACCCCCCCCCCCCCCCCCCCCCCCCCCCTTCCTCCCTTTGGATACTTGTTTGCCAAGCACTTCCACCCAAAAGATCGGGAGGAACTCCAGGCCAACTCAAAACCTCAAACTCAACTTATTCTGATAGCATTTTTGTTTGGTGCGTTATCTTACTGAAAGAGGGAAGTGCCATCTGGGTATACAATTGAAATGGTCCAGTTGGTTCATGGCTAGTCATCCCCATATGCAAGTAACTGAGATGCACTTTACACACGTTGCCTATAAGGCTATTAATGTTATATTACCCTCTTATAAAGTGTTAATAAATGTTCCACACTTCAACTATGTGTGGTCATAATGTTACGACTCAGTGCTGTATGACTAAAGTTTAGTGAAAGGGGGAATTCCAGCAAGTTAACGCTGTACTCCCAAAAAGTTGGAAAAATTGATGCAGTATATTGAGTTATCACAACTGTCTGCCAAGTTCCACAGCTCCTACACAGTAAACCCATTAAGAACCTCCTCACAGTCTGCGGCGCACACTCACGTCTTTGAAACTCCCTGAGCAGTTTCCAAACACAAGGTATCATTTTAAAGATTAAGCTCCATCACATACACACATCAGACGTTTTTTCTTTTTTTCCAGATTTATGATTAATACTAAACTGAATGTGTGCAATTGATTAACATGTGAGTGCAGTGCATATGCTGTCACCCAAATGTTATTTTTCAGGGTTTCTGCAGTCATTCCTCCCAAGTCGTGCATGAAAAATGCCCAACATGAGAAAACAAAGCTTGTTAAAAACAGCTGTCTTGTCTGTGTGATTCAGAAATTATAGAGAAAAGCCGAGACGCATCTGCGTTACAGTCTATCATCAGTGCTGTCGCACAACTTCATGTGGGAGCGAAACACAGCGCACCTGCAGTCGTGTTGCATGAATAACTGCTGAAAATGTTAAGTCAAGAGTTTCTCTTGTCATTCATTGTGAGTACACTCTTTGACTTCTCTTTGTTCGGATGTCACATCAAAAAATCTACTGACTTGCTTTCCAGTCAAAATATACATGTAACACTGCAGCATTAAAAGTTCCACCTGCTAACCCTTAAAGAAGAGCAATCAGTTGGTGTTAAATTAATCAAAATGTAAGCGATTAAGTCTAATAAGTTTCAGATTATTCACATGCATCTTTCCTCTTCTGATTCATCGGAGAGCCAGCCAGTCTTGTCTCAGCTGTCTCAATCTCCAGAGACTCAAAATGACCATTTCTTTGTGAACGCTTTAGGCCATAGCCGTGAGATCATTCAAAAGCTTCTCCTACACTCTGTGTCTGCATGCGAGCACCATTGATAGATCTTCACTATCATATGTGAAAGTGACAGTCTAATTATAATTTAAAGCCGATGTTTAATGGATTGTCTTGAATATATTTTGTCATCTCCGAACAAGGCTAAGAGCAGAAAGCACATTATGGACACACTGCTTAGTGGAACAACCATCATTTTGAACATCGGTAAGGATGCTTTTCCTCTGCTGCTGTTTCAACAAGCACTTCTTTTCTATCTTAGGTGTGTCATACATAACACCCAAGGGGCCGAAACCAGCCAGCTGGAAGGTCCAACTTGGCAGGATGACATTTAAAAGTGTAAAAATGACAACGAGGACAGTCAGTAAATACACTTTTTCTATTAAAGTGATTACTAGTCCTGTTTTGCCGCCTGTGAGTCAGGTTAGCTGACTTGACATTTGAGCTGTTTTAACCATTTGGATTTTTTATGAAGCAGTTTTGCTTGATTTTGCCATTTTTAAGCCATTTTAAACTTTTCTTTTAAGAATTGTAGTCTTTTATGGTGTCTTTCTGCTGTTTTTGCATATTTCCCCACCATTTCATGTGGTTTTAACTATTGTTCTCATTGTAGTTGTGCCTTTTTTTGAAACTATTTTGTTTTAGCCCAGATATATAGGTTCTTTTGATTATGACTCTGGTGTATAAATAAAATCAAAATAAGATCAAATGTTTATTTATGCATGATTTAGTGAAAACCTCAGAAAGCCACTAAAGAGGGGATGAAGAGCCTCATGTGGATCCAGACCCCTGGCATGACTGATGGCCAGATGAAATCTTCCAATTCAGTCCATTCCAGTCCAGTCTAATCCCACTGTTATTTATAAAGCACATTTAAAGACACCACAGTTGATCAAAGTGCACAATTCACACGTTTACATAGAATAGATAAATACATACAATACGATAAAACAAACACAGTTAAAACTAATTAAAATGGATAAAAACATGGGTAGTATAAAAGACATTAAAAAGATGAATAAAAATTGTATAGAATTAATGGAAGGCCTAACAGACAGGGAAGGGGCCTGTCTGATGGACAGTGGCAAGTCGTTCCACCTCATCTGGGCATTGACTGCAAAGGCGCACTCCCCTCTCAGCTCACACTTGGTTTTATGCACCATCAGGAGTTAATATCCATCTAAAGAAAGAACGAAAATTGGAACAATAAATGCAGGGAAAAGGAATTCCCCCTGATCTCCAGATTGTCCCTGCTGCCCCTCCTCTCCCCGGACAATGATCCATCCCAGACTTTGAAACCCACTGGCATGTGGTTATGTATGAGATTTAAATTTTTAATGTTAGTTTTTTTTTTCAAGTAGTTTTATTCTAGTATTTAATAATTTATTTATCTGAGGTGTGTGTGTGTGTGTGTGTGTGTGTGTGTGTGTGTGTGTGTGTGTGTGTGTGTGTGTGTGTGTGTGTTGTGTAACCCGGTGTGGAGGAGGACGACTCTCCGAGGCGGAGCCTGCTGCTTGACTTCCAGTTGCTGCCTGGCCACCGCCTTCTTTCAGCTCCCCCCTCCCGTCCTGAGCTCCCCTCCTCTCCTCCTCCTCTCCTCCTCCTCCTCCTCTTCCTGTCCTCCTCCTCCTGCTCAGCCGCTACTGCAGCAGCCAGCAGCAGAGTCCCGGTGCCTCCCGGATCCATGAAGAAAGCCCCCCTGCACGGCACCTCCCCCGCCGCGATGGGCCGCGAGCTAATAACAGCCCTGACGTGTTGATATCGAGATATTTTCCAGCTCTCAAATATGAATCATGCATTTGATATTTCTGGCCACTTTGCTCGTCAGCGTCCTCTCGCCCTGGCTTCATCCATCAGCGGCTTCATCCGGTACGTCTTGCAATCTGCTCCTAGTCACTCTGACCTGGCCGCACGCACCTCTCACTTTGTGCGCGCGCCTCCGGTAACCTCTGAAGATGTGCGGCGCGGACACACATGATGCCTCTGCTCCTCACAGCCGGTGGGAACGATCCCATCTGATATGCTGCGTCTCCAGCGTGATGGTGCATGAGGTGCAGACCACAGCATCTCAGCATTATTCTTCCTATTTTTGTTGTTGTAGTTGTTGTTGTTTAGATTGTATGGGAATACAGCTCTTCATTATGTATGACTGCTGCATTTGAATGAACTGTCACGGGGACTCTGTGTGCTCATCCGCAGAAGTCACACAGCTGTTTGGATTTAAGCGCATTCATCCACTGCAGTTTTGGGATTTTTTTTTTTTTTTTTTTTTAGTTTGTTCATAAGTGAATGCATCAATTCTGAATCCTGAGTTGTCAGTGTACTACAGTGTGTCACCATTGAAGAATCGCAGTAATGCAGTGGTCAAAATGCCCCGGCATTATTATCATATGTGTGTCATGAATAAAGGATGTCAGCTGGCTCTGTGTATGTGTGTGTATGCACCAGTCAGGTTTTTCACAGATCTGTCTGCTCCGGGGTGGGGGAAATTCCTTCGCAGATTCTCAAGGAGTAGAGGACAAGGTTGAGAGGGACGCAGTGCCAGCCCCGCTGAAGCAACAGGCAACTGCAGCACCTGCTATAGACAACACAACACGCCATGCCGAAGAGCATGTGATCACCTACCCCTCGCGGTTGATCTACTACCTGAACGAGGATTCGGAGAGCACCTACCATGACTTGAACACCCAAACCAGGAACCAAGCCACCGAAGGCCAGGTGAGCCTGCACTCGGGAGGGATGATGTGAAAAGTTTGAAGTCTTTTTTTTTTTTTTTATGTTCCCAGTGAGCCCTCACAGACATACACATCACTTTGGCAGACACAGTTTAATTTTTTTATTTTTTTTTCTTGAAGAACTGGAACGATGCCAGACAAGCAGTGCCAAAAAAAACAAAACAACTTTCTCTCTCTAGACCCATTGTGCTCCTGCCCTTTGTTTAGAGTGTTGAAAGGGATGTTGGAGGAATCTTTCCTCTGTATACACAGCTTTAATCGCACTCTTTGTAAGCTGCCGTCGTCTGTAGTGACACCCCTCTCCTCCTGTACAGGCAGTCCATCTCGCCCAAGCCAGTTTCCAGTTGGAAGCGTTTGGCTCCAGATTTGTTCTGGATCTAGCACTGAACAAGTAAGTTCTCTCATCTAATGACAGTCGTTAAACAGATGGATTTTTGTCATTATTAAAGGAAGTTTCTGTATATTTATTGTATACAGGGGTATTGTGATCGCTATGGGAAGTATGTACTTTTCATGCTTTTTGGCTTCTGGGCTCCTCTTTGTAGTTTGGAATGAGTCACGTCAAAATGATCTGGTTCAAGCGGAAAGCTGTAGGAGGCCTATACATTATTTTTGTGCAGCGTACCCGAGTCTCTTACTGCAGAGGAGGCGAGTGCAACGTTGGTGTAATAGTACCACAACAACTGGATTCATGAGAAACACACTGGGCGGAAAAATAAAAGTCAAATTCTGCTTCTATCATAACAAACCATGTTAGTTGTCAAGGTCATGTTGACAGAAAAGAACAAATAGTTGCTCCTTTTTTAAAAAAATTCCTTCTGGCCTTCTAGAAGAGGTTATGTAAAGCCTGTCTAAAGATGTCTGCCCCAGCAGATCCACACTGACACTCTTCACTCCACAGATATTATGCAAAATATTATGTGGTGCTATGCAGAATATTAATAAGACCATAAAAGGAAAACGGCGATGCAGGTTTCATTTCTCACAGCAGAGCCGTTCAGTTTCAAGTAGAGCCACTTGATGAGGTTTACGATGTAGAAAAGGTTGAACGGCGTTGGAATTAAAACATGTTTTAGATTTTAGGGGGGGAAACTGTGCGATTATGGTCGGGAATTTTAATTTTCAAAGCGGCTCGCATACAAGCGGTATGTGGCAGAAATGACTACAGTGATGATTCCCACTCGCAGCCGACTGCTGTTTGTAAATGATATGTATTGTGTGTCAGACTAGTGATTAATGCAGCCTCAGTTGAAGATGATGTGATGGTGTAATTGAATAGGTCAGCATGCCGACTTTTAAGCGCTGAAAGCAATCCGTGTCCGGCTGCCAGGCTACAGACCGGGAGAATATTCTAATAGGATGCTTTTGGAACGACTCAAGTCTTCAGCCTTAATGAAGCTTTAATAGTGTTGCATCAAAAATGTGCAGAGAGACAGTTATTCTGTGGTCTGCAAACACGGTCCTGTCCGGAGCGCTCTGGACACTCAATGATATTGATTTGCTCCCAACTTAAAGTAGCCAGTCTACATATGTGAGGGCTTAATGTACATTGGTATAAGGGCTTCAACCTGCCGATTGGATTTTAGATTGCCTAATGGGATTAACTGGTTTCAGTAGTAAGACGATGTCATTTTAAATGGTCTTACAGTATTGGTGGATAGTTCATTTGTTTGTTTGATAATTGCAGAGAAATGACATAAAATGTAGATGTTAGGGTCTGTGAATTTACTTCTATAATTAGTTTTCAAAGCTTTTAAAACACAGAGAATCATATCAACGCGAGTGTCGCTTTGGTTCTTCCGCTTTCTTTGTTGTCATTTTGTCATGATTTTACTAACATGGAGAGTAAGACTTCAGATCACAGCAGCCATTTGAGGAAGTCGTATTTGTTTCACTGTGCAAATCCAGAAATGTGTTGGTCAAGCTCACACATGACACCAGAAAGGCCAGAGGTAGAGTTGATATCGTCACTCTTTCTCTCTTTAGGTTCAAAATGCTCTGCGGGGTTCAGCCGAAATGAAACCAGGCATCATTGTGTTCTTTGCAGGCGGAGGCTGGAACACATCCGTGTGTCACATCTATTGAACTTAGCGTGTGTTACGCAAAACTACATTTCTTTCTCATGTCAATTCCAGCTCACGCAGCCTCACAGAAGACCGTCTCACACGGCACGTCGTGTTTATTGGACATTCAGGAATCAACACAAAAACAATGGAGTGTTTACAGCAGTGTGGAGGCGTGACAGTGTGACCTTGATTCCCAGCTGTTTGCTTGTAGGTTATCTGTGTGTGTGTGTGTGTGCGTGTGTGCGTGTGTGTGTGTGTGTGTGTGTGTGTGTGTGTGTGTGTGTGTGTGTGTGTGTGTGTGTGTGTGTGTGTGTGTGTGTGTGTGTGTGTGTGTGTGTGTGTGTGTGTGTGTGTGTGTGTGTGTGTGAGAGGAGTTTGAATTGTGTTAGCTGCGACAGTACTGATCTATATATAGATAGGTCTGCTACCTGCCAATGGGTGCTACTTTATCAGCTCACCTCATACTGTACCTGGGATTTGAGATCCTCTGAATTCGATGATTTAGGCATAGAGAGAGCTCAGATCTTGTCTGGATAAAGGAGTTTGACGTCAGCGGAGCCGGTTTCTTTCTGAAAAAGGGCTGTGGTTCCTCGTGAGGGTTTTGTTTTTCTTCTTCTTCTTCCTCTCTCTGCTTTGTCTCTGTGAATATTTCAGTGGCACTGACCTTTCTTTCGGGCATCTCTTTTAAGACTGGGTGTAGACCGCTTCATTGCATGAACCGTGTGACGGTGTCGTGTGGTGTTTCAGAGCTGCATTTGGTCGGGTGCCAGGAATAAGAACCTCCTGCAGTTTTTTTTTTGGTCCCCTCTCTCTGCTTCCCCTCTTTCCTGCTTTCCTCTGTTGCTACTGCTGCTGCTGCTGCTTATGCTGCATTGTGGCACTTTCCTATGGATGGGGAGACTTCAGGGCAGGACTCCCTCTTTCTGTGGTCTCCACAGGCAATCACAAGCTCTCGCAGACACACAAACAGACACACACCTCTGGATTTTCATGTTCCAGCGCTTTACCCCTCCGCACGCTGCAGTGCTGCTGACCACCCACACACACACTCTTACAAACACCAGTACACCATGGCGTGGCCCACTCTTCTCGCCTGTCCTCATCTGTCAAGCTATAAATAGTCCCTCACTCACAAATCTGTGGGAGATGCCACAACTCTTCACTCATAATTGTCCACTTCCTGCTCACGTGTCACTAAGCATCACTCAAATATGTCACTCTGCTAGTGTCACAAGATAAATCCATCACTTTCCCCTCCCCTGGTTTTTTTTTTTTTTTTTTTTTCCCTTTGTCCTGCAACATCACTGCATGTCCACAAAGAGGCGAATGTTTTTGATTTGCAAGGTTACTCGGGGAAAAAAGTGCCTTTGTGGCAGAAATTGCAGCCACTTGAAGTCAGCTAACAGATTGAGTGCATGTTATGGTGAGGGACGCTGACTCAGACAGCGGGAACTGCTGGGAGGACCGTTATGTTCAAGGTGAAGCCGCGGCCTAACAATCGTTTATCACATTAGGAGTCATTGGCAGCTTACAGATTCGGTTACTTGGTGTCTCTTCCTTTCATTTGTGTTGTTTCTCAATCAGTGGTCTAATTTTGGAATTTTCAGAGAAGGAACATGTAAAAAAAAACTGCAGCTTCAGGAGATTGCTTTTAGACTTTTTAATTTTAGGCTGTAACTCCCGATGGCGTTTTACGCTGGTGACCTTTTTGTCTCGTTTGTGCTGCGTCTTTCCGAGGTAACTAACTGTCCTCTTGAATCCATGTATCATGATATTTCCTGAGGCCTTGCATCATTTAACGTCCCCACTACACCTTTCCGACGCCATGGGAGTGTTTGTGCAGGCTAACCCAGGCACAGCGGTGATGAGTCCTCTTGTTTAAACCAAAGCTGTGCTCACCGCTAACCCAAAACCACAATATGTGAGTCAGTCACGGCGAAGACAAACAGGCTGCTGTGTGTTTTTATTGTCGCCGCATCACATCCTTCCACTGCTACTAACCACATCTCTGTTTTCATCAGTGACTTGCTGTCTTCAGATTATGTTGAGATCCACTATGAAGGGGGGAAACCTGTCCTGTCAAAGGTAAAGTCGGAGGCTTTTTTTTTTTTTTTCCCTGTTCTGTTGAAAGTCATGTATATTGTTTGTAAAAATGCAACAAAAAGGATGGAAATAATAAATCTGTGAATTAACAGACGTGACTAGAAAACAAAAAAGCTGCGGCTACATCTGTAAACCTTCTGTGCAAAATAAGAAATAGAACAAAATGTTCATGTAAAAGAGCTAGATAGACGGGCAGATAGACTTGCATAAGTAGGTTAATATGTGAGATTGTGTCATGTTATAGAGCAGCGGTACAGAGGAAATGGAGAGAGTGGAATGAGAGCCGGGTGCTGCTCTTGCTGATTCAGGCAGTGGTGAGCTGGACTGGGCGTACTGTAGCTGAATCAGCAGGGTTTTGCTCCCCTGCAGCCTCCTGCTGGAGCTCTGGTCACATGACACGGGGAGGGAAAGCACTCTGCAGTAGCAGCGCAGGGTGGGATGGGTGAAGCACGAGTGACGAAGAGAAAGGGAAAGAAAATGGGAAAATAAATAAATAAAAGGAGTGGGGTGGGAGGAGGTGTCCTCTGCTCACCCTGGGCCTGACAGCCGAGTCACAAACAGCATCTGTAACCACCTTGCGAAGTGTTAACTTCACATCTTAACAAGCGTTAGACCCCCTGCAGGAATGCTCCACTGTTACAGATCTGGAACTGTGTGGAAATTCAAGCCCACAATCGTTAACTAGAGAACTGATACCTTGCCTGTGTCATATCGAAGCTGTGAGACGTTCCAGTGGATTTGTGCAGCACACCACCAGAAAGGCTGCTTTGCAGTGATGCGGCATCAGAGCTGTTCTCCCCCCCCCCCCCCCCCCCCCCTCTGCTGCAGGGTGGAGAGCACTGCTACTACCACGGCCAGGTGAGAGGGAACGAGGACTCCCATGCGGCCTTATCTACCTGCAACGGGCTGCAGTAAGTGAACAGCAGGGCTGCGTGTATTCCTTGCCATGTTCGGAATATCTCGGGATAAACTCATCTCTGCTTCTCAGCTCCTATTGATTCAATATCGACTGGCTTCTCTCCCTTTTCTTCTCCCTCCGCCTGGCAGCGGGATGTTTGACGATGGAGTCCATGTATATCTAATTGAGCCCTTACTACAGACTCATTCAATTGTAAGTTATTACTCAGGCTGAAAACGCAAATATTTATCACCCAAATGTCCCCTGACGTCTCGGATTCACACACACAATTATCAAAACTCCTATTTCCAGTCAAAGATGTCCTGACCTCTCCAAGGATGGTCCCGGTTTTAAAGAAGACATAATGAAGCACATGTGGCCAAAGTGTTTACAGCATTTGATCACAAATGTTTGCTAATGTTTCAGTACAAGAAACATTTAGGATTTGTTTAGATGATTTAATTTGCTGTGGGTGAAAAAAAAACTATCATCACTGCGTGATCTTTACAGTAATTGGTATTTTGAAGCAGATCTGTTGCATTTAATTTTTGATAGTATATTAAATGTCTGTCGTCTTATTGTAGGCTGAAACAGGTGAGATGATTATAATGTCATCAAGTAAAATGTGTCTATAAAGATCAGGTGCATCAGGAAGGGACAGAAGAATATCAACACTTATAATGGTGGATTTATTAATCCTACCTAATACTGAATCACAAAAGTAAAAATACATTGAAAATGTCACTATTTCAGTGTGTGGACGATGATTGGAGAAAGTTAAAAATTTTAGGGAAAGTACAGCAAATACTTTGATCACTCAAAGGGCCAAATTCGTAGTTTGACAAATAACATTAATTCTTACCCGACGTAATAAGAATAGAGGACAAAATATGTCTTAGATGATCAAAGTATTAATGTCTCGAGTAACTTGAGTCACTTTCAAGTGAGGAAATACTGTCCAAGTGTTATCACATGCAGACCATACAGAGGAAAGCTTCACAAGACTTTTAAGACATAATAATGACATCAATTAACACAACTTTATTTGTAAGTCCATAGAAAATCAAATTGCCCACTTATGAGATCTGTAAGAAACTCGCCATATCCACTTTTGTTTACCCGGGGGGAAAAAAAAGCATTGCCAAACCTAATTTATGCTGGATACACAACAAACACCCGTTTATGTTGTGTTTGGGTGTTTTCAAAATGTGTGGAGGTCATATGCGTATATATTATTGTGCTCCCACTGATGTGGGTGATAATAACATTGTTTATCATTATGTGAATATCATCCTGGAGAGGTCACAATGCCTCTTAGTTGTTTTAGCGTCATCACATCGATACTCTCTCGTTGAACATGAGACTTTTTCACACAGTAACACTCACTGATTCCCCAGCTGCATGAATGTGACATAAGTATATACATAAATAATTCAATATTTAAGTTAAATAAAACATGGTGGGTAGATTCTTCGCTGATTGAAACTCATTTCTTACATTTTAATACACTCTTTGATATGAACTGCTTAACAACTACTCAAATCAAAAAGAGCTTTGCATGAGGACTTATGCACACATGGGAATAAATATTGACTCCACAACTGTAGCTGCATCACTTTAAGCACTCGTGTTTGCGCTTACATATTTTCTCTATCTGTATATGCATGCACAAAAAAAATGAAGATATTTAAAACAGAGAAACAGAATTTTAGATGTATGAAACGTAGCAATAGTTTTATTGTCCTTTTTGCATGACGTTGCATGTTCTAATAACTATTTACAAGTAGTTTTACACTTTTGTTTTTTACAAAATAAAAGTTTAATCTGACCAAACCATGGTGTGAGTAAGCACTTTCCAGTTGGCCAGTCTCTCTCAGCTCCTCATCAATCTGCTCACACTTGTTTGCCTCACCCTGCAGGATACAGCTGCAAGGCCTCATAAACTAAGAAGGACACCTTCCCTTCCACGGAGCCATGATTCAGAGGAAGAGGGTAACATTTCTATTACTGTCATCTTACGTAATGTTAACCATCAGTCCTCCGCCTCTGACCAGCGCCACACCTCTCCTTCTGGCCCGCACATCATCTTCAGGATGCACGTTTGGCACAAAGCAAACCGCAAGTGGTGAAATGTAGTTTACAACTTAACATTTCCGAAAGAGAAACACCCTTGATCAAGGATGAGCCACTTTGAGGGCTGCAAAGATTTCCCCCGTACTACCAGAGGCCAACGCGGTGATCACACACTTCTACCACTAGACTTTATGACAAATATTGAAGCTAATATAAGCAAAATAGATATTCGTAATCTTTTATGTAATTGAATGTTTTGCAGTTGAGTAATTATTTTAATTATTTTTTCAAACGTTAAAATAAATTCACTTACATAGTAGTTTGGGAGTAATTCCAGTTAATGTCCAGTTCATTTGTGCTTGAAATGACCACCATGTGGTAAACCAGTAACATATTAATATTCGAATACAATATCGCAGACTAGTTAAGTATAGGGACTGGGGCTGCATGTGGCCAGCGGTACATCAGTTGCTCATGTCTGTACTTAGATGTTAGTTAATTATTTATTGCTGCCAAATAGAGTGGGGTTTACTTTACCTTCTTCAAGACTGAGAGGTTTTGTTGCTCCCACTTGTACAGTGTCGATAGGTTTAACACCTCTGCACTTCTGTAACATTTCACATGGCGTGTCACATACCTGACAACATCACTGCCAGCTTAAACATGTGGAATGAGCTTGCCCAGTTGCAAATGCTCAAATGTCATTGTGTGTGTGTTTGCAGTGGAGGAGGAGCAGCTCTTCTCAGAGCTGGATGAATTATCCTGGCTGAAGCGCAGGAAAAAGCGAGCAGTAAGTCTCTGATCTCACTTCTCTCCTAAGTAATGCATCAGCTTTGGTTCACCCACCCTTCATTCATTGTACAACATGTATGCAGCAATCGTTCCCAGCAGTCGACGCTCTGCTGATACTGGGACGGCAGATTACATGTTTGCTGTTTTTTGCGCCGCAGATGCCTCGCAGCGTGTTTGAAGAGATGAAGTATTTGGAAGTCATGATCGTCAGTGACCACAGTTTGGTACGTGCTTCCACTGAAAGCGACGACACGCCAGACACCTCTCAACGTTGCACACTCGTCTCTGATTCTCCTATGCAGAAAAACAAACTCATTAATGTTTCAGACCAATGCTGCACTCTAACCACAAGAGGGAGCAGTGATGCTTAATGTATTTCACTGTGCATCATCAAAGTACTGCAGCCTATTCATCTTCTCTTTTTGTGTTTGCTTTCTCTCTCCCCGCAGTATAAACGACACAAGAGCAAGCAGCATACAAAGAATTTTGCCAAGTCAGTAGTGAATCTTGTGGATGGTGTGAGTAAGCGTTTTGTTTATCCTTTGAGAAACATCAAATGTGTGCTTCTTGTGAACCGTCTCTCAAATTGTATACAAACAGCTCATTTCGAATGGCTGTTATGAAGTAAAACCTGCTTTTGTAAGGTCAAGTTGAGGGTTTTTCTGACTTTGTATCTGCTGCTAAATTTCACTTTGTCAGTAATATAACTCATTCATACTATCTGTCGTTCCCTCAAGCGCCAGAAGCAGGATGAAATTTGACTTTGTTCAACTCACACTTCTTTCTATTCAAAACTCTGAAAAAGCTATTCAATTTCCCTGCAGCCACAGCCGTACTTTAGTATTTAGGGGTTATCAGCAACTGTAAGCCTGTGACCATATTTAATTACGTTCTGGCTGTGTACCTGTGGCTCTACATCAGTGACGCCTTGAGGCAACGATTGAATCCACACTCTTTGTTTGGTGATCTGACCCTGTGCATTAATACTCCCCGTATTCCTCCCTGCTCCCAGTGTGCTGCATCTCCTCATCTGTCTTCCCCTCAGACAGATCAGATTCAAATTCACGCCCAGTGTTTGCTTCCTTTCCCTGTGCTGTCTTTTTTTTTTTTTTTTCCTCCCCTGTGCCTCCTTCGCTCGCTATCTCTGTCTCTCTTTATTGCTCCCATTGGCTGCGACGAATAATTCATGGTAGATCTTCAAAGAACAACTGCACACCCGTGTGGTGCTGGTTGCTGTGGAGATCTGGACAGACAACGACCACATCCCCATCAGCGTGAGGCCCCTGGAGATGCTGCGAGATTTCGCCAAGTACCGGCAGCTGAGCATCAAACACCACGCCGATTCTGTGCAGCTTCTCTCGTGAGTCCTGCACTCAACAGAACATTTTATCTGCTCCATATAAGTTCATTCAAGCCATACTTAGAAACATCATATTTGCCGCTGTTCTTAAGACGAGAGTTTTAATGAAACGCCCTGCGAGCTGCAAAAAAAGAAATCGCATCGTGTCCAACTCTGAATGACTGCAAATGATAGACGTAGATATACTGCATGTTGCTTCAAGCCTTAATTGAAGAACATTTTGCTTGAAGATAAACGAGTAAAATGAACAAGTCATTGTTTTCCTTCATAGATATCATGTTTAGTTTATTTTACTTTGTGTTTGTTGGATGTTATGTTATCATTCCATCTACTTTGTCCTTTATTTTTTATTTTCTATCTTCTTTTGTACCACTTCTGTTATGTTTTGTTTTTTCAGTTTTTTTACAGTTCAAAAATAGAATTTTGTGCATTGGGTTTACAGTGCTTAAAAGTTCACGCAGACTTCTTGTTTTTCTTTTTTTACAATTTCTGTAGCCGAAATGGGTATAGGCTGAAGCCAAGGCTTATTTTTGCCTATCCCTTAAAAATCCACAAAGTTATCCAGGACACCAGTAATACATTCATTCACATACAGCTGCATTAGAAAATAGACCTTGAGCTCAGTGTGTCATCTTTTTAATGCAGCTCTACATTCCTTACGTCCTTTCTAATCGACTAATCGTGAATCTGATGTCTAACCTGTGCTGCACCTGCAGAAGCGCTCACATTAGTAATAACCTCGTCCTCTGCAGTTTTTTGGCTATGAACAATGTGTTCTTCATGTTTTCTTCATTGTCTTCCATCATTTTTGTAGAAATGTGACCTTCCACTACCGCAGGAGCAGTACTTCGTACTTCGGAGGCATGTGCTCCATGAGCCGTGGCGTCGGGGTCAATGAGGTGAGAGTAGCTGTCATACGTTTGTGTGTGTGGGTGTGTGTGGGGGTGTGTGTAATCTGTAGTCTCTGTCGCCCCCTCAGTACGGCTTGAGGACCATGGTGGGATCTCTATCCCAGAGCCTGGCGCAGAACCTGGGCATCCAGTGGGACCCGGCATCCAAGAGAAGTATACATGAAACACAGTTTGTTCACTCACAAAAAGATTCCCGTTATCATAGCAGACTCTGAACTTCACGTTTTATTGATGAACCTCTGGTGATTCTTTACAGTGAAGGATTCTCTGTTTGGTCCAGCAGTGGCGTATATTTAATGCGTCTAATGAAACACGAACAAAACGCTAAGCTCTGAGCAACATGCAGTACTTTATGACAACCCGCTCTTCTGCAGGTCACATTTAAGTGCACCTCCTGCTATTGGAATGTTCTACGCAGAGGTTTTCAGATATCCAGGGCAGATTGCCTGGTCGATAAATAGAGATGTCGATATCTAGCAGATATACACTACATAGAACATGATGAGCAGACTAAGGAAAATAGTAAAATGTTCAGAAGAAGGATAACGATAGATGGATGGATGTAAAAAAAAAAAGAAGGATGTTATTTCAGCTGATCGTGCTGAGAGGTTACTATTTGAATTGTACATTTCATTTTTTAGACGTCATTCTTTACTAGATATTCCGTTACTCTGCTCTGTTTACATGTCGGCAGGAAGCGAATCACAAACTGCTGTCTTGTTTCAATTAACAGAACTCATAACATTCTTTTAATTTTTTTAGCCGGTTCTTGTTTTCATGCACAACAACGTCTTGGTGAAGGTCAAACACGATTCCTCTTTTGATTCGACACCTCTGATTATTTAGTTAGAATAAAATGGCGACAATGAAAACTCATAGGCATGAATACGTCACTCAGCGTTTTACACTGCAAATGTGTTTTCTGACTCTTTCCTCTGGTTATCACAATACTCAAAGGCTATTTAACTGCAGAAGGCCCCAATGAAACCAAATGTTTTTCTTAGCACAAAACTGTCTTTTTATCTGAGTAACAGCCACACAGACGCGCTCATTGTCTTGAAAGAAAGACGTCTAAAAATAGACCGCTCCGAGTACGACTCGGGAAGAATTTACGCCACAAGACTTGCGATTGCCGCGGTTAATGAGGCAGACTCGTCACACAGCTGCCAGGTCCGAAACTGCAAGCTCCAAACAAAAGAAATGCCAGCCATCAGCAAAAATCTTTTTATGGTCCCAAATCTGTCCGAGCGGGAGTGTGTCAGTGAAAAATAGAGTGAGGAAATTCTTGATTCAGCAGAAAGCTTCGGGGATCAGGTGCTAAATCTGCCGCTAAACGCTGCTTCTCTATTATGACAAAGTGGAATTAGAAGCACAATTTGTGAAGACACTTCTTCAGATCTCGATTTATTTCAAATGCTCATGTGTCATCTCTTCCTTTTTTTCTCCTCTTTTCTGTGTTTTTCTCCACTTTCCTCTGTCCTCTGCAGAGGAATGTGGATGTGCTAACCTTTGGGCTGGATGCATCATGGAGGACAATGGGTAATGTCCACCACACAGACAATATGCAAACAAGTGACTACATTTACTCCTGATACACAGAAATGATGTTAAAATGTTAAAAGTAACTTTCTTCAATGATAGAGGTTATAATTACTTAGGGCAGATTTCTAACTGATCGCAAAGATTATGAGAGGATAAAAAGCCAAAGAGTGAAAGATACTTACGAAATAATAAAGCAGAAATACCCAATATAGCTTTCTAACCTTGCTATTCTATTCTATTCTATTCTATTCTATTCATTTTAACCAGTAGTGAATATTAAAACATGCCTGATGTAATTTTGAGGGATAACATATCTTATTTTTTGTGGGATACTTGATGTAACCTGATCATTGTGATGGCATTATTTAGGATTTCTCACAGGAGTCTCACAAAGCATCCGCAAAGTCTTAAAAGTCTTACTGAGCATTTAGTGTAAATTTCCTAATAAAAGTGAATAATCAATGTGAACAATCAAAGAGACACTGGTTTTATCATAAAAAGTACAATGACTAAAGTTCTTTTCAGGACAGCAGTTCGCAGCACACCAGCATTTTCACTCACAGGACATTTGACCCTGACGTAACGTCTCCTATTCTTCCCGTTCCCAGGGTCCAAAACCCGCAGAAATTCTCCAAATGCAGCATCACAGATTACAAGGAGTTCCTGTTGAAAGGCGGCGGCTCGTGTCTGTTCAACAGGCCGACCAAGGTGAGATGCACACAGCTCCGCTCCTCTCACAGCTGTCACAAATCACACAAGCCCGTCTCACGTCCTCTCGTCTCGTCCCGGCAGCTGTTCGAGGTGGCAAACTGTGGGAATGGATTCGTCGAGGTGGGAGAGGAGTGCGACTGCGGAGCCAGAGCGGTAAGTTTCTTTTTGCTCCGCCGTGTCACGTCTGTTTGCTGTCAGACGTTTATTCAGCTGGGTGAAGCCTTCCCCCTCCTTTTTTTTTTTCTCTCTCTCTCTCTTCAGGACTGCTACAAAGAGTGCTGCAAGAAGTGCTCCCTGGCCAACGGGGCGCACTGCAGCGACGGTCCATGCTGCAATAACACATGTCTGGTATGAGTGTGGTGTTCGGATGACACTCCGCAGCCGTCTTATTTTAGAAAATGTGTACATAACTTGTCATATCTAATTTTCTCACCAGTTTTATCCTCGAGGTTACAGTTGTCGCTACGCCGTGAACGACTGCGACATCTCAGAAACCTGCTCCGGGGACTCTGGACAGGTGTTTCTTTATGTCGCACTGATCTTTTGTTTGAGTTTGAAATGGTTCAGTTCTTTGCATGATTGAGATAAATTGGGCGGTTTGGAAGACGTGTCCTGTTGTGACTTTGCAGTGCCCTCCCAACCTTCACAAGCAAGATGGTTACCTCTGCCAGGTCACCCAGGTAGGAAACATTAACCGAATTTGCTTCAGACCAGAAGCAGTCAAGCAGGGTTTCATTCAGTCACGGTGTGTGTGTCTTTCTGTTTGGTTTGAAGGGCCGCTGCTACAATGGAGAGTGCAAAACTAGAGAGAACCAGTGTAAATACATCTGGGGGTCAAGTAAGATTAAAAGTCATTTCATTCACATCAGTAGTGGAGTGTTTGAGTGGTGTGGTTTATTTGTAAAGCAGCTAGAATGGGGATGTTTGCATGTATAT
Source organism: Lipophrys pholis (assembly GCF_963383615.2). Classification (NCBI taxonomy): domain Eukaryota; kingdom Metazoa; phylum Chordata; class Actinopteri; order Blenniiformes; family Blenniidae; genus Lipophrys; species Lipophrys pholis. The sequence goes on from NC_137632.1 coordinate 11,803,134, forward strand.
TTCATAGGTTACATTACATACGTTAATGTGAAAATTCTGGAGATTCAACCAAAATGACTGCTTAGAGCAGGTGTGTAACAACAGTAATGCAATAATGGCCAATAACATAATATCTACCAATAATGTAATAAGCTTATTCTTTTCTTTCAAACTTGATTATTTGTATTTGTCCCAGCATTATACATGAACACAAAACAGCCGGGGGCCATTGTATTTACAATTGAATCATTGAAACAAAATAAAAATCCAGTGTTAAACACGGTTTCTGATATGAATTCTTCTACCTCCTTCCATTTTTTCTTTTTAAATTGGGCAATACCAATATATATGAAAGATGTCTGCAAAACCTGTTCCACACTCACAGTACACAATAGTTGTAGCCATACCTCTTGAGAAATCAGTCATTTTGACCTTTTCAATGGATTGAAGTCTAAGTTAATAATTTGCCAATAGTGTAACAATATGTTTGATCCTTCATCATAATAACATTCTGGCAATAATGTAATAGGTTACTACTGAAGAAGCATTTGAAATAATAGATTTGAAATGCCATGACTACAGCCAGTAATGTGATAATACATAAATAAGACTGCATTCCCTGGAAATAAAAACTTTTTGTGAAGGTTTTGTGCAGTTTGCTGGGTTAGTGGAGGGGAGAGTCATCATAGTCGTTCATTGTGGCAGTTATGTTTGTAAAAAAATATTTTACTATTTTATTCCATTATTGGCTTTATTCCATTCAGAATGGCCAGAAATATGATGTTATTGACCATTACAATGTTAGTGGTTGTTACACATGTGCATCATGACATGGTGAGTTTAGAGTTTCGCTTTCAATGTATGACAATTGGCAGTCCTGATTTATTCATAATGTGTTTATTTATAGACAGAAATAGTTCAGCAGAGATTAGGACAGACAGACCAGAGGGGAGATATAAAAGCCATCCACCTTTAGCGTATCGCACCCTGAGTGTCTGTATATTAGAAACCGTGTGAAGAGAGTTTTGTGCTGAACATCTTTACAGTTCATCCCTTCATTCTGTGTTTCAGAGGCCGGAGGATCGGAGAAGTTCTGCTACGAGAAGCTGAACACGGAGGGCACAGAGAAGGGCAACTGTGGGAAGGACGGAGAGAAATTCCTCCAGTGTAGTAAACAGTGAGTCTCAGCTGAAGATGTTATCGAAAATTAAATTAACAACGGCTTTTCCTCCGTGCTGATATCATAAACTACACATTCTACACACCTCACACATTACTTGACAATTGCTGTAAGCAGATAATTCAACATTCCCCCTCACTTCAATTAGAGTTCAGCCAGCTGTGTGAAATGGAGACATCGGAAAGTGGTTTAAACTTTCTTTGTCCAGCTCTGTCAGGTCTTTTCTCACCTGTGGCTCTTCAGACAGATTTGCGCAAACTAATAAGATTAATCCCCTTTTCTCCTGATGTGGGACATTTTCAGCTTGGATTCTGTTATGACCTGCAGGTGTCTAACAGAGAGCCTGTCTCATAGAATAGAATAGAATAGAATAGAATAGAATAATATCAGCCTACCGTCATTGTCTTCCAATGACATATTCTCAACAGCCACAGACACACACACACACACACACACACACACACACACACACACGCTCACACAGACTTTCAATTGCTTCTCCTTCTTTCTCCAGGATTGCCATGTGTATGCACACTCTCTCATTGGCTTCTCTATATTTCATAATGAGATAATACCACCCATAAAATCATAAATGTCCTGAGCAAATGTTTAATGTTTATCAGCTGCTTTTGACATTTCCCATCATGCCCTTTGGTCAGCTGATAGTCACTGCCGATTCTTTCGTCTCGTGACGTAATTGTTGCACGATTGCGTGACACAGAGAGAAGTTGGTACAGAGTCAGACAAATCTTACACGGTTTATTTTGGCTTCTTGTTTAATTACAGTTTGTGTTGCGCAATCACTGACAAGGATTAACACAAGAAACACGTATTTAGACCCTGGAGAAACCTTATTTAGTCAAAAGGAGAAAATGCAAACTCTTATGCAGAAAGACCTGAGCCTGGAATCCAACCCTGCCGTTCTTACAGTGAGCTGACAGTTGTAACCACCTCTGACGAGTCAAAATGTACCTGAGGTGAGATAATTTCAACTGTACACATTTTTTTTTTTTCTCTCAACTTTTACAGTGACGTGTTCTGTGGTTACCTCTTGTGCACCAACATTGGGCGTGCCCCACGCATCGGAACCATGAGGGGAGACGTTACGCCCACCTCCTTCAATCACCAAGGCAACGTGATACAGTGCACGTAAACAAGTTTAATTCATTAAAACCGTTTTTTCTGGCGACTGATCTCCAGTTGTGGCTTCCCTGACAAATCTTCCTCTCTCCTCACTTCTCCGCCAATTTGTTTCCCTCAGCGGTGCCCATGTCCTTTTGGACGATGACACAGATTTAGGCTACGTGGATGATGGGACCCCCTGTGGGCCGTCAATGATGTGCCTTGACCGGAAGTGTCTGCCCATCCAGTCGCTTAATATGAGCACCTGCCCCATTGGACCTAATGGACAGGTGTGCTCTGCCCATGGGGTGAGTCCCCACTTCACAATGACCTACTGCTAACGCTTTGCCTCGCGTTGTGTGACATCACTCCACGGGCTTTCATTCAGAACGGATTGCTCCGGTTGATGAATTGATTATTCTGGCATCAACATACACCCTGTAGTTATGATCATTTCGTTGCAGCCCTTCTGTTTGTCTAACCATAACAAATTGGCTTGCTCAAGACAAAGAGGGAAGAAAAGTTAATTTGCTGCTTAATATATCCTAACCATTAACATTAGCAATGATAAAGAGGCAACCGGTCAGTGGTAATAATTTTATGGCTGACCTGTATAAAGAGGAATGATTTTCATACACTAAAACTTAACGATAGTAATAATATACAATTAATAATAGAAAAGCAGGAAGGATTGCAGTTACTGCTTTTGCCCTAACAAACAGTGATTACTTGTTATAAAATTAGTAAGGCCATTACTATGACTGATTTTAGTGAGTTCATTACTTTTGTTGTACATGAAAACAGTTGTAGAGCTGCCGTGTCTCACTGTCCTGCTTCAGAGCCACCTTAGCATCAGCTGTTGTTTTAATGGTTACCATTTCACTAAATTTCAGTTTAGTGGATGTGCACCACCTTTTTTTCCTGAACTAACCCCGTCCATTCAGGTGAAACATAGTTACCCGTGATGACCATCAACATTAGAACTCTTTAGAAATAATGAATACTGCATTATCTTTATAAAAGTTGTCTGCCAGTGTCTGCATGTTGGTAGTTTATCTCAGCTGTTTTTTTTCTATTATGTTTTTTCTTGTTGTCATTGGTTGAGAAAATGTTTAATAACCACTATATACCAGATTATAGAGCATCTTCCTCAGACTGATCTCACTTCAGGTGTATTTAATGAGTCATTCATGCTTACAGCTCAGCTAATATGTTACAGAAACACATGATTTGCTAATCTTTACCCAAAAAATAAACTTTTAACTAAATGAAATCCAATGAAATGAGTCAGATGATTGAAAAAACAAGCTAAATGTAATGTAGCTGTTTCACACGTTTGTGCTCGCAACGTTTGTTTGCAATGGTGTCAAAACACTTATTATTGTAAATGAATTGGTTTACCTCAATTTTCTTCTGTGCATCATTTACAAATGCCTTTTATAGATAGTCCTTTATTATCTTTACATTCTCTATAAATAGTGTAAAGGTGGCTGCTCGGAACAGTCCCAGTGTTCATACATAGTAAAAATATATCTAATGTGCTAGAAACTTTATTTGCTTCCCCCTCATCATCACATCTCCGTCTGACTCATATAGGTGTGCAACAATGAAGCCACGTGCACCTGTGACACCACCTGGGCAGGGACCGACTGTAGCATGCCTGACCCGCCTAAAGAGCCTGAGGCCACTCAGGATGAAGAACCCAAGGGTCGGTTTCTACAGTATTCACCTCTGTCCTCTCAAAGAATGAATAACACACGTGTTTATTATCCACCCATTGAATTTAGTCGACGTTCATGACCATGTTCATACTGTAGATGCTGTTCTGCAATATTACAATGTGAAGCTCACTCGCGCTGCTAGATGTGAATCTCACAGGTAAAAATGCAGGTGGAAGGAGAATAGAAAAGCAGTGATGCATTTGTGCTGTGCTACTGATGCTTTGACCACAGGTGGATGGGGTGGGGCTTAAAGGGGCGGGGCAGCGTCATAGAGGGAAACCGTGTCTCTTCATCCATGACTCTGAAGCAGAAGTCTGCTATTTGTTTTTGACAGGGTGGTAATAATGCTCCTTTTCCCTCTACACAGTGAGCGTGGCCACTAACAGGCTGATAGGGGCAGTAGCAGGGACCATTCTGGCCCTGGGGGTGATTTTTGGAGGCACAGGGTGGGGAATAGAGTAAGCATCTTTAACCCTTTCACAGCTCTTTCTTTCATAGTGGTGCCTCAGTGTGCGGGTGGTCTCGTGAGCCGGCCTGAGCCCGTGTGTGCGTCCCGGTGGCTTTGTGTTTTCTTGTGTCTTGGTGATGACCATATAATTGTCATGTGATTGGATGTTTTCAGTGTCGTGTGATTGATTGATGGATTTCCCCTCCTCCTTCTCCTCCTTCTCCTCCTCCTCCTCCTCCCCGTTGTTCCCCATTATGACAGACCACTTTCTTCATCCTACCTCTTCCTCCTCTTTTTCCTATTCCTTCTCTTATTCTTAGTCGTTATGTGGTTGCTCCTGTGATCCTCTCCTTTCTGGGGCATGTGGGGCATTTAAATGAAATCAGTACTGAGAAGTGTCCGGTTAGCGACCCGGCTTGTCAGTCAGTGGTAGGCTGTGTGGTGACCGGGACCCCTAAAAACATTCTGTACTCTTTGCACTGCAGGTCACATATACATATCGCCTTTGATGGATGCCCAGAGTCTAGTCTTCTGCACAACCCTAGCAGACAAACCACTGATATTTATCACCTCGAATGATAAAGAGATAAATGTAAATTTCTCCAGGGCATTTGCTTGATTACCTTCAAATCAAGTTTCACACTAAAGGGGGCTGAAAAGCATGCAAGATACATTCTCAGACCATTTTACTGTAATAGTGTACTTATGGTATGTTTTCTGTTCCATGTGAAATCATCGTTGTATAGTTACATGTTATTGGTACAGTAAGTGAGTATAGAAACTCATGTGTTTTTCCCCATAACCCTTTACAGGTCCTAGTGCCACCAATCTAATAATAGGCTCCATCGCCGGAGCCATCCTTGTGGCTGCCATAGTGCTGGGGGGGACTGGATGGGGCTTTAAGTAAGCAACACGCCGCATGCCTCTCCTGCTGAAACTCTTAGCATCCCTGCTGCTTCTAGACACCAGGGTTTGAGCTCCTGCTACAGAATATGGACCCCAGGATGGACACAAAACGAGCATAAAACCATCATACATATCAAAAATAAACATATGATTAACAACTAAATGATTTCCGGGTTGTCTCATAGAGGTGGGTGACACCCGAGAGTAAATGTATAATAATACATGTGTAGATGTTTATCTGTGTTGGGAGACCCTGGGGGTGTCTGTGCATTTGTAGCAGAAACTCAAACTGATTGGATCGGCAGAGCTTGACATGCATGTTCAGTGAAGAGAGTAACAGAGAGTCTCAGTACAGAGGGTGAAGAATTACAGCTAAATAGGTTTAAAAAATATATATATATTTGCTTAAGCTTGTAAACCTACAAAATCCTTTTCCCCTCTGAAATTCAAAGATATGACATCTCTGTGTAGAAAATGTACTTTTGTGTACATGGTTAATGGTAGATCTACCACTGATTAGCCTGCTGTCTTGAGCAACAGGGGTGTTACACATCTTACTTTAAACCGATCTAAGGACTAAATGAGATATTTAATCTTGCAGCCACCAAAGCATGCCAAATAGCAAAGCATCATGGTTTTCACCACTAAAACAAAAGAAAATGATTGAATAAAACAAAAAAAGCAAGCAAACATTGACTAACGAGCAAAAGGTTTCTGCATGCCGACGTGTTGATTTGGAGAAGTTCAGTTCATTGCACAAAGGCTGAGTCCAACCAAGAGTAATTGAGTCCAGGGTTTGTCGTGCTCTCATCCCCTCCATGATCTTTTTCTCAATCCGTTGCTGTTTGAGGCTGAGACTTTTAAATGGAGAGTGGTGAGAGCGACAGAGAGAGAGAGAGAGAGAAAGAGAGAGACAGAGAGAAGCCAGGACCTTTTTGTTGCCTGCAGCCTTTGTGCCATGGCTGGCCACACCCGCCTGGATGGCCAGGCTCCGCCCTAGAGCAGAGCAGGACTCTCGGACCCGCCCACACCAGCTGCCATTGCTGCCTGCTTCACAGACCTGGTACAGACACGGCGCATTGCACTGCATGAACCACGCACAGCAATAGTGCCACCTTCAACTGGCGCACTATTGGAAGAGGTGCATGAGAGAGTGATAGACGCCCCACAACAAGCCACAGTACGGGGAGGTTATGCATCACTCCTGTTGTCATACTTGTTGTTGTCCCACTGTTGTGGTTGGTAGTAGTTATTGTTGCTGCCGCTGCTGCTGCTGCTGCTGCTGTGGATGTTGTATAAGTGGTTGTCCTCTCTTTCCCTCCTCTATAGAATATATTTTTTGTTAGCCGTTTCCCTACAGACAGTTATGTTTTGAGTGGAACTAATGTCTTTCCCATCAAAACTGGTAATGAAACATGTCTCCTACACTTCACCTCGTAAACTGCACGCACAAGCCAATCAGCACTTGTCTGCAGCAAGGCAAGAACAGATATTTCTATTCATGAACCTTTGGAGTTACGGCATTAACTTAATCAAAGTGGATCGCTGGGAAAGCCGCAGCAAGTTTCACATCAATCCAGAGCAAGCATGCACAAATGGTTGGCTCCTAAATGAAAATGACCTCTCTACATGTTTTGTGCATCACTGTGAAGGGAAACCTAAAGGTTCATGGCTTTAAATAACGTGGTGCCTTTGCAGTCAAAGCTGATGCAACCAAGATGGACCAGCCTTTCCTCACTTTGATTTCTTCAGCTTTTCATCCCCACAGTCCTAAAAGAGATTTTCATTTCCATTTGGCACCATTCAATGGAAAGGAGAACCATTTAGGTTGTATTCTCCCTGTAAACTGAAGAGATGAGTGCGGTTGCTAGTCCAGGTTGCATTATTTGTGTTTCGCACATTGTTTGAAAAGACACTGACTCTTGTTTTCTTATCTCCTCGTAAGAAATGTGAAGAAGCGGCGATACGACCCCAACGCCTCCGCCATTTAACCCAAGGAGGGATGGCAATCAGAGACTGACTCCTCCGAGGCTTCCGTAGTTGGCTACCTGACAGCTGGACTGCACTTATTGCTGCTGATCTTTTGGCATTAGTTTTACTTGAAAAAGACATAGTGGACATTTTAACAAATTCCATCATAGTGACATTATAAATGCAGCCTTTTCGACTTCACCTCACCCATGTAACGACCAACAGCCACTCCTCAAACACCCCCGACCCTCCAACCTGATCTCTGGAGTGGCAGAGCACCTCTTCCATCCTCTAGTGCCAGTGCACAGGCGTTCAGGCAGAAACCACACCACTCTCTCACCCGGCATGATTATCCACACAAAGCGTGCTGCTTGCTGGCGCCCTGGCATGAAGAGTCCTCTCTGCAGGGCTCGCATGGCTACCAAAGCTACAAATATATCGCGGAAAAAAAAAAAAAAAAGGATTTATCCAGTGCAGGAGGAAACCTGGTTAAAAACCAAACCCAGTGGAAAGCTGGTTAAAGCTTCAATATTCAATGTTTAGGTGCTGCAGAAGACGATGAGGCTGCATGTGGGGGCTCTAAAGGGCCGTGTGGACCTCAGAGTAAACCACACACACACACACACACACACACACACACACACACACACACACACACACACACACACACACACACACACACACACACACACACACACACACACACACACACACACACACACACACACACACACACAACTGTACATAAATAACTTCAGGTTTGAGATTAACAGCATCCTCTACAAAGACTCCAGTTGTTTTATTTATTAATTAAATAATTAAATTAATTAATGTATTTATTTATTTTCTTAGTATATTGTATAGCAGGTGTTTTTGGCAATGTTATTATAAGAACATTAACAACTGCAGTTATGATTTGGGCCAAAATTCTTGTCGGTAGCTGGATTCACGACGTCGGGCCGAGCAGCCGTGGTGTCAAAGCAAAGCTTGTGGGCTCCAGACAGATTCAGACGTTAGATTTACCCCCTCCCGCCTGAAGTATCTTCAACAGTGACTCAAAAGCCAAAGAACCAATCACCTGAACATATGGATGTTGTTGCACACAGAGCACTTTCCCCCTCTGTCTGCAGCCAGTGGTGCCTCTTGTACTGCTGAGGACATGAAGTCTGTCCACGCAGGCGCTCACCTGTCCAGCCAGGTCTCACTTAATAGTCCTCATTAGCACCCACTATACCGGCTTAGCCTATTGCGCTCATAAACTCTTAGTAGAAAGCAATTTCAGCTCTCCTGGTAACGCTGCATGCAATCACTATAGTGGGCTTAAATTTCTATATGGGAGTCCCTAAAATCCGCAAAAGAAAAAGGAAAAAAAAAAAATAAATGCTACAAAAGATAGGTGCATGTCAACAACAAAAACATTTAACTTTTATTTACTATGCAAAGAGAGATATTGCACAAGAAGTATGGGTATTAGTGATATCAATGTAGACATGGAATTACAAAAACTTCTGCTAATGAGCTAATCTTTTTGTATTTGGCCACTTCCTCGTCTTTCATTTCGCTTCAACATACTCAAACTGTGGATGGATACATGAATTTAAAAAACAAATAAAACAAAAGAGAGAACAGAAATACTACTTACAATAAAATAAAAAAAAAGTGAGACAGCTCCCTTTTACATTTGTGGAACTAAAAACCATTTTTGTGTGTTTTTCCATCCAGTCTCATATTTTCAATCACACATTCACGAAGACACAAAGACACACACACACACACACTGTATGGTGCCTGTACATTCAGAGGCCTGAACAGTTTCCTTGTACAGGGCTATCATTTCCAGTCCAGCTGATGGTTGGTGTGTTCCAGGTGCTGCCATAGCACTGGCATCGTTGTAATCCTCCATGTAACTCATCATCGGGTGTCCCTCTCTCACTGCATCATGTACAGTTGGACCGATTAATAAACTACTGACAAATTTTACTGGGATGTCTCTAAGTTTTTCTCGACGGTGAGCAATTTAAAAACTCCAGTTACCCACAGATGCATGATTTTGGACTGAGCGACGTAAACCAGGCCTGCCTCAGAAAGATTTGGTGTCGGCAGCCAAAAGATAAGTATTAGGTGTGTGCACAGACGTCCGGTCAGCAGAGGCACAAACAAAGGGAAAACAAGAGCTGGCCAAAAGACGGGCTCTGGTCAAAACTACAACTAATTTAATTGATAATGACAACAAACATACGTAGGTGATGGCTGAAATGAACAGTGCAGACTGTAAAATTGAACTGGCAAGATGGAGTAAGTACAGCATATATATATATGTTATAGGACTGGAGAGTAAATGAAGCACAGCTTGTGACACTGGAGGGGAATTAAAGTGGGACACATGGACGTCACAAGACACTAGAAACTGTGGAAGAGGAAGAGACATGGAACAGGAGCCTGATAAACTGGACAACCAGGTGACATAAAACTGAATATGAATTTCTAGGAACTAAAGGAAGAAATATATGCTATGAGCTATCAACACACTAGCCTGCTACCAGTATAATCATCTTGTCTCATGTCTGCTCAGAACTGTTTATGACATGACCATATATGGGAGGATACAACTACATACACACCAGTTTGTAGCATATGTCAAGGTGACATCCTGCTTGTGAGAAGATAGTACGATTGTGATGTCTACAACTTCTCGGGACAGAACACGAGATGTAGCCAGTTTGGATAAAGACATCATGTGATCTCCACACTATATGTGCAGGGAGGAGTGAAAGAAATGCTTATAAACCAACGTTTTCATTTACTCTGGGCTCTTGACCATTTGAAGCCTGCTCCTCCCGGACAGACTGGTGCTTGAGCCCGAGATCTCGTTTTATTCCATGTATTCTGCTTAAGGTAAATATCTGTGAAACTGTGTGATTAATTCCACTCTTGTTTCCGCATCCATAAAAGAACACATTAATGACTGTTTTTCCTTCAGAACCATAAAGGAGAAGGCAAACCCTGAAGACACCGGACAGGACAGGACCCAAAATTTAAGACCAGGATTGTGACACGGGAAGAAAAGACAAGTGTTGAATATCTTAGAACCAAGAACCAAAATCCATCTCATGGAATTACTGAATGAATTTCAGTGGTGGGGCCAGTATATTTCTGATACATGTGAATGTCAGAGTATATAACTGTGTCTCTATTTGCCCTGAGATGGACTGCTGATCTGTCCAGGCTGTCCCTTGCTTTTATCTGCCGTCCCAGTGGCTCCAGTGCTGAATGACTATGAATCGGAAAACGCGGAATAGAAGATGGATGAGTTCACCGTTGGATGAAAGTACTCTGACTGAAGGACATAATGGTTAATGAAAAGTGATGGATGAGAAACAAGTTGAATAATTTATATAAAATTGTCTGACTGACAGAACTGAAAGCCATTTAACTTTTCATACATGATCCAGCGAACTACCACATCCTGGCTGATCTTTGCTATTTTTGAGCGTGATTGAATGAATCCACAGCCACTCGTCTGACTCTGTACTTCACTGCCTCCTTTCCCTTTGTAGGAACATTCTAACGTCACATTTACAGTTCGAGTGTGTATCTGAAATGGGTATTTATTCAGAAGTTATCATTTTATCCCCGACGGCGGAAACTGTGTCACATCCTCTTCTTTGCTTCGTCAAAAACATGAATGACTGGTGGGGGGAAAAAAACATTGCTGGTACATTTAGTGATGGGCTCACACTGTGAAAGTAATTACATTTGAGATCAGGTATGCATGTGACATTTCAGTAAAAGCACAGAAATTCAACTTGCTCATTGTTCTCCGCAGCTCTGTTCTTCCCTGGGCTTCTTTCTCCAGATGGCAAAACCGTCATGTTTCTGAGGCCACAGTCTACAAATTGTTTTCTGCTGGTTTTGTATTTTCATCTGAGATTTGTGCAACACAGCTATGCTTCCCTGGAGTATGAAAGAAAATGTGCCCTCCTTGAAATAATTATCGTTAGAATAATATATTTGTAATTAAAGATGTATACTTTTCACACATCCACTGACTATGAAGGCAGATTTATCAATTTGGGTTAAAAAAAAAAAATAACAAAAAAAACAAAAAAAGAACACAGCTTTATTGTGTAACATTGTTTGGAGCCTGGGTTAATTCTTAGTGAGAGGAATAACAATTGATCTGAATGTTTGGCACAGATCCTCACAGAATTCATCTTGTTGATGAAATTCAATTTTTGGTTTGAATAAATTGTTGACACCAAAGAAATGCAAACAACATTTTCCGGGGGAATAAATCCTTTCCCTGAATCTATTGGGAAAGTGTAGTAGTAGTAAGGAAATCTATGTAAGACTTGGAAGATGATTGTTTTCCCTTTCCAGAAAGGTCATTGTTGTATAAGGGCTCTTCAAGAGATTTTTCTCAATTTAATAGAGCATTTTAGTTTTTACTGCACTGGGTTTTCACCGTCAGCTCACATACAATAAAGTATATAAATAAGTAACAGGGCAACAGTAACAATTAAATTGGTATAGCTTATCAGGAAAATAAAGCTCTATCAGAGACCTTGAAAGTGTAAGAAATTGTTAATTTCAACCAAATGTGACCAATATTCAAGATTAAATAAATGATGCATTGTTACATTTCATTTCATTTATATTTATTGACATATCTACTAAACGTGAAAGGCAGCAGAAAAACACTGTTGGCCAAGTAGGAAGGCATTGACGTCAGCTAACATCTCTCAGATATTTACCAACCTCTCTTAAACGCAATAGTCTCAGAAGTCGGTCCAGCTTCAGTGGTAAGTGCACCATTTTTTTGTTAGGTTCGGTTTTATTGGTTTCATTGATACTAAAGTCCATACCTTGATATACGAGAAGTTGTTGGATTTCTAAATGAACAATTAATAAGTGAATAAAAAGGTATATTGTTTGTATATTTGCAGATTCTTAATGCGTAATACTCATGCGTAATTGTTGAGCTGAACTCGTTTCTTTTCTGAAGAAATAAACATAAAATGGATGTAATTTAATAGAAAAGGTGGCAGATCCGTATCATATGAGCTGATTATGTGTGGATCCCCTGCAGATGGTCCCGGTTCACACCAACAGAGCAGCGGCCACCGTGTTCATGCTGAGCTGCCTGTGCGCGGTGCCGCTCCGGGGCCAGAGGCCGGGTCAGGTGGACCCGCTGGCGACGCACAGGGCCAACCCGCAGTGCTGGGACTCCTCCTCGGCTCTGCTGCTGGAGATGCGCTCCCCGCGGATCGCCGACACGGTGCCCGCCTTCTGGGACATGATGGGGACGCTCAGGTCGTCCGACAACAGCAAGCACACTGAGCTGTTCTGGGACCTGGCCCGGGTCTTCTGGGACCTCTACGTGGACTGCGTCATGTCCAGGAGTCACGGCCTGGGGCGCAGACACGCCACCTCGGTGCACTCCCTCTTCACTGACAGTAAGAACTCAATCTATGCTTCTAAACAAACACATGAAAGTCACCAATTGTTTTTTTTTTTTTGATAAACTAAATATTTATTCCTAAAAGCGTCTTAATCCACGAAGAAAGAGCCTAAGAGATTGATAAAAGGTAATTCGGTCAAAGATGCCCCAAGGGGATCAATACAGTTGTTAATAATCATAATCATAATTATAATTATAATTATAATTATAATTATAATTATAATTATAATTATAATTATAATTATAATTATAATTATTATTATAATTATTATAATTATAATCATAATCATAATCATAAAATGAAATAAAAAATAAACACCACTTACATAGTATAAAAACACCAAAGACTGGGCATTCTCCTCAGTGTAATCTATACTTCTGTTTGAATGTCAGTGTAAAAAAGAACTTTAAGTTCCATTTATATGTAATAAAATGTGTTGACATTTATCACAATAAGCATAATAATGCTTTTTTTTTTTTTCACTTTGATGAACACAAACCATTGACGAGATGTTTCACATCATCCACATTCGACAAATGATATTCAGATTTCCATGAGAGGGGAGAGAGGGTCCTCTTCACATATTCAGTGTTTCAGGTACTGTGTGCAGTATTCCTTCACAGGGGTCCATCTTTTTAAGTAGGCATCCATCTTGAGTTGTAATTTTGCTGAAAGGTTTTCCATACAGTCCACAGTTCCCAGTCTCCGTTTCTACTGATCCAAAGTGGGTGGCTGAGATTTCCGCCAATTTACTGTGATCTGAAAGAAGGTTCCTAATCACATTTGGGCTGTTTGCGTTTTACTTTTATTTTGCAGCTTAAAATTCACTTTTTATCACGGCAAATCACTGTATAGTTTTATCAGTGTATAAAGAAGAAACTAACAGTGATACAGATATTGAAAATACCACATGAATATTTCTCTTGTAAAACTAATCCTACCACAATATTGATAATCACTTTTTCATCTGCACAAAAGCTTTGCTTTTGATAATATTTTAGACTCTAGTTTATTTAAACTGAATAAAGGACATGTAAATATTTCATAGTAATGTCAACACAACTTCATAACATTATAAGAATTAGAAAAATCACATTATTTTCTCCGTATATCTTGTTTTCCTGCTGTTGCACTTGTAACCTCCTTTTCTCCATATGCTCTTATCTCCTTTGCACTTTTTTTGAAAAGAAATGATTCAAAAGAAATAAGTGGAGGTTAAAAGCATTAGGGATTCTATTGAAACAAAAACAGGTTTAGAACTGAATGTAATATAATTGTAGTATAATTGTGATTGAAACAAAAAAGGTTGAATCAATTTTGGAGCATTTTAGTGTGATGGTAAAGAGTTCCAAAAGGTTGTGGCCCATTGTGAATAGACAGGTCCTGATTTGAGGATCCAATAAACGTGTTGCAGAAATGTAGCCGAGCGCCATGTTGATAAGAGCTTTATAAGTTGAATTACTCATAAGATATTCAGTTACTCTCGGCAGACCATCGTGTTCCTCTTTGTCCTGATATGTTCCTTCATTCTGAGGAGTCGCAAGTCCACTCTTTCCTCTCTTTGAGTGAAATTATCAATAAAGACAATGACGAATGGATTTCACTTACATATTTACCGCCTTCGCAGCCCCCAAAGTGCTTTGAATTGTTAGTCACATTCGCTCATTCGCATGTACACACACACACACACACACACACACACACACACACACACACACACACACACACACACACACACACACACACACACACACACACACACACACACACACACACGCACACAATGATGACAGCCGCCATGCAATCCATCGGTTGAAAGCAACTCCAGGTCACTTTATTAGAGAGGGGTTTAAACCAGCAACCTTTCGCTTACCTGCACTTTGTGTGACACGTCACATTGGATGAAATCCTTTGTATTGAGTGGGAAAATGTGGCTGCTGCATCATGTTCATCCTTCTTTTTTTTTGTTGTTGTTGTCTGTTTGTCCGTCAGAGTCCTTCAGATTCAACAGCTCAGGAGCAAACTCCAAAGCCTGGCTCAGTGTCAGGGTGAGACGCAGAGGACACACCGAGACCTTCAAGACCAAACCAAAATGAAGATACACAACACAAAACATTAAGGGGATTTGTAACTATATTTTCGTGCCCGCTACAAATATGTTTATTTTATTGTGATGTTTTGTATTCAGACAATTTTAACTTAAACTGCAATTTTTTTTTCAGGACCACTTCATGCAGGAAAAGGAAGATGAAATTATAGAATGATAATATTTTCACCTTTTTTTGTAAAGACACCGTTTGTTTCACAGCATGTATTTTGTTGAGAATTTTACTATTTTGCAAACATTGCTTAAAAATGGTAAATAAACATTCCACTACTGGGTTGATGCACTCAGGTGACATAAATCAATTCTTTGTCGTTGTTAAAGGTCAAGTTTTTATGTCTAATATCGACAGTGAGATCATTAAAACACTTAATATTACTGATATGTTTTCAATAAATAAATACATGTGCCATGACTACAAGTCACATGTTGTTGTTTTTCCTTTTGTTTCTTACTGCTCCCCAAAAAATTAAAGGACCACTTTTGAAACACATCAGATCTCAGTTGGATAAAATTTATGCTTAATATCTCTCCTGATCTGTCACAAACCAAAGAACTCTGTAACTGAAGGTTTGGACCTCGTTGGAGAAGCACGTTTCTTTTGTCGGCCCACCTCATTTCCTGCATTGTGTACGAAATCATAACAAAAAGGAGTATCCATTATTAAAAAAAATTATTTCAGAACTGAATCTAAGATTATAAATGAGATGAGGACCAAATAAAATCATACAATAATCCACAGCAACAATGGATGCAACAGGTATGACAGTTGCAGGCCTTACACATAAAGACATACTGTACGTCCTCACAGTAAAAATCTCTAAATATCTCACTATTATGATTTTTCATTGCCTGTTGATGTGACAACAAAATACTTTACTGTGAAATTCATCAGCCAAAATGTTCTAATCGCTGTGAGACCATGAGACAAAGCATATGTGGGGTGTCATTTGATTTTACACTGTATGATGCAAAAATATAAAAAATACTGACATTTTCTGAAGTCGTCGGAATAAAGTACAGATAACTGACAAATCTTAAGTACATTAACAAATTACAACTTAGTTCCTACATCACGTCTATTATTAGCACCTTTTCACATTTCGGTGCAGGATTGACAAAATCATTGTTTTGTTACAACAGGTAACTGGAAGAAGAGTTCAGTATATAAATCTCACAGGCTCAACATGAGTGGGTTAATTATTACCGCGCACGGCGCTTGGCCGTCTACCTGTCTGACAGGTTTGTTTATGCCCATATATGGTCATTTGTGTCATAGCGAGCTTCTGGTCTAATAGGAACTGACGCCCCAACAAACCTGCGCCGTTTCTCGTATACCTTCTGAGCTTCTGTCCCGGGACATGTCATGACATGAGCTTTGTCCGGACCTGAGAGGACTGAGTCAATTTTGTCTCGTGGGATTTTATTTATTACGCACAATTTCACCTTCCTGAGACCGTCTGCAGCACTTTTAAAAGGATGTGGAAGTGATTCAGCTGAGAACCGTCTGTGAAAAAACCCCCCAGGTATTTATACTGCAGAAAAACAAACTTGGGCTATAAAGTAGTGTTACTTTTGGGAGTAACGCGTTACTAACTGATAATTAGTGAAGTTACATGAAAACAGAGCTGCTGTCTCTCTGTCCTGCTGAGCTGAAGCTCTTTTATTGGAACACAAATCTGCTTCTCTTTATTTGTTTGTTGGCGTCTCTGCTGTTTTGTTGCTGTCGTTAGTTCGTACTGGGGTTTATGAGACTGCCGTCAAGTGAGCCGGCGTTCGCTGAAGCAGCGTCAACTGAGCCCGCACTTGTTTCTTGCTGCGCTTTTTGTAGCGTCTTTTTGGTAAAGCACAAGGGAGTGTACGGCCGCAATGCTGAAAGGGAACCCTTCAAAATAAAAGCCCAGGAAGCAGCGATAGACAGATAGAGAGGTAGAAGGGATGGATGGATGAATGGATGGTCGGATGGATGGATCAGTGAAAATAAACCCTTCAACCCTTGTTTTCAATGAAAATTAATGTCTTATAGGTTTACACCTTATTTCACTACAGTACAATACTAGACATGCTCCTTTATTACTACAAGCAATATGAAAGGGAATTACTGTAGAAATTTGGAGTAAATTACTGTTAAACATAGGATCTGACCATCGAAAGTAATGGTCTCTTGCCTGTATTCAATTGGCCATAAAAATGAATTCCTTATAGGTTTGCTCCTAATTTCACTTCAGTACAATACTAGACATGTTCATTTATTACTACAAGCAATATGAAAGGAAATTACTGTAGAAATTTGGAGTAAATTGCTGTTAAACTTGGATCTGACCATCAAATGTAATGGTCTTTCACCTGTTTTCAATTGGCCATAAAAATGAATTCCTTATAGGTTTACTCCTTATTTCACTTCAGTACAATACTAGACATGTTCATTTATTACTACAAGCAATATGAAAGGGAATCACTGTAGAAATTTGGAGTAAATTACTGTTAAACATAGGATCTAACCATCGAAAGTAATGGTCTCTTGCCTGTTTTCAATTGGCCATTCAAATGAATTCCTTATAGGTTTACACCTAATTTCACTACAGTACAATACTAGACATGCTCCTTTATTACTACAAGCAATATGAAAGGAAATTACTGTAGAAATTTGGAATAGACACAAAACTAATCATAAGAGTGATACATACATGTCATTATCACACACACAGAAATATAAAAATAGGAAAAAGAAATGATGAATAAAAGAAATAGATACAATAAAAGGGGGGATCTGTCAGGGTGGATCGTGTGTTTATCTGAATATTCCATAAAGGGTCGCCAGAAAGTGAAAATCTCATCTTTTCCCATTTAATATAGGTCAGAACCTCATGAAGCCAACTATTATGCGTTGAGGGAAGGCATGTTTCCACTTAAATAAGATAAGACGTCTCGCTAGTAGCGTTGATGAGGCCATTACATGACATTTAGCTGCCGGCAAGCTCGATATAGAGAGGGGAGGGCATCCAAAAAGAACCGTGCATGGGTCCGGGTCAAGGTCCAGGTCAAGCACCACCGACAGTGTGTGAAAGACCTGATGCCAAAAACCAACAAGACTAGGACATGACCAAAACATATGCGTGTGATTAGCAGGTGATTGAATGAACCTGTTGCAACTGTCCCTGACAGAAGGGTAAATCTTGGCAAGTCTAGCATTAGTGTAGTACACTTGAAAGAGAACTTTGCATTGCAGTAGACCATGCCAAGCACAAATTGAAGAGTCAACACTGAACAACAAATGTCTACAGTAATTCCCTTTCATATTGCTTGTAGTAATAAATGAGCATGTCTAGTATTGTACTGAAGTGCATTAAAGAGTAAACCTATAAGGAATTCATTTTTATGGCCAATTGAATACAGGCAAGAGACCATTACTTTCGATGGTTAGATCCAAGTTTAACAGCAATTTACTCCAAATTTCTACAGTAATTTCCTTTCATATTGCTTGTAGTAATAAAGGAGCATGTCTAGTATTGTACTGTAGTGAAATAAGGAGTAAACCTATAAGGAATAAAGTTTTATGGCTAATTGAAAACAGGTGAAAGACCATTACATTCAATGGTCAGATCCAAGTTTAACAGCAATTTACTCCAAATTTCTACAGTAATTTCCTTTCATATTGCTTGTAGTAATAAATGAACATGTCTAGTATTGTACTGAAGTGAAATTAGGTGTAAACCTATAAGGAATTCATTTGAATGGCCAATTGAAAACAGGCAAGAGACCATTACTTTCGATGGTTAGATCCTATGTTTAACAGTAATTTACTCCAAATTTCTACAGTGATTTCCTTTCATATTGCTTGTAGTAATAAAGGAGCATGTCTAGTATTGTACTGTACTGAAATAAGGAGTAAACCTATAAGGAATAAAGTTTTATGGCTAATTGAAAACAGGTGAAAGACCATTACATTCGATGGTCAGATCCAAGTTTAACAGCAATTTACTCCAAATTTCTACAGTAATTTCCTTTCATATTGCTTGTAGTAATAAAGGAACATGTCTAGTATTGTACTGAAGTGAAATTAGGAGCAAACCTATGAGGAATTCATTTTTATGGCCAATTGAATACAGGCAAGAGACCATTACTTTCGATGGTTAGATCCAAGTTTAACAGTAATTTACTCCAAATTTCTACAGTAATTTCCTTTCATATTGCTTGTAGTAATAAAGGAGCATGTCTAGTATTGTACTGTAGTGAAATAAGGAGTAAACCTATAAGGAATTCATTTTTATGGCCAATTGAAAACAGGTGAAAGACCATTACATTCGATGGTCAGATCCAAGTTTAACAGCAATTTACTCCAAATTTCTACAGTAATTTCCTTTCATATTGCTTGTAGTAATAAAGGAACATGTCTAGTATTGTACTGAAGTGAAATTAGGAGCAAACCTATAAGGAATTCATTTTTATGGCCAATTAAAAACAAGGGTTAAAGGGTTTATTTTCACTTTTGTGTCTGTACAGATATTGCATTCGATCCATCCATCCGTCCGTCCAATTATTTTGTCACTCTGTCTTTCTGTCTGTCTATCGCTGCTTCTTGGGCTTTTATTTTGAAGGGTTCCCTTTCAGCATTGCGGCCGCACGCTCGCTTGTGTTTTACCGTAAAGGCGCTTTTAAAAGAGCAGCAAGAAACAAGTGCGGGCTCAGTTGACGCTGTTTCAGCGAACGCCGGCTCACTTGACGGCAGTTTTATGAGGAATTCTGCATGGCTGCTGAAAAGTGCATCACGAAGTAAAGACTTTAATAATAATAATAACAACGAGTCGCAGGTTCAAGTCCCACAGCTGACAGGTTACCAGGTGACTCCCTGAGCACGATCCTTGACCCCCACCGTCCCGATCCGAGCATGTATATCAAACCTAACCATGACAAGATGGGCTATATGTGGAGAAGTAAACAGGAAAAGCTAAGTTGATAGACTCAAATGAACCAAACATAACACGAGTGTATCCAGTCGTTTGAATCATTTCAGACTGACTGACTCGATGCAGAGAGCCGCAGGTCACGTGTCACGCACTTTTAAGACATTCTTATTACAGTAACACACGAGTAGCTTCCCGAAGCAAGTGTTTACTTTCGTTTTCAGTTCATGGAACTCCACTTATATTATTTGTTGTCACGGGATGAGGAAGGAAAGCCGAACACAGTAGGTTGTGGGACCAGTTTTCCTTTTCTTGAATAAAGGAGAACACAAGGAGCGCAGGGAATCGAACCACAAACCAATAGACAGGTAACTCTCAAAATGATCTTCAAATATTGTAACCCTTAAAAATAGTCTTTACTGTTTGTCTGTCTTATTTTTATAACTCAGTTCTCAAGATTTCATGGTTATGTCTTGGCCCGTGTTTTTTGTTGTTGTTGTTGTTGTTGTTGTTGTTCTTAACATTTCCTATGTGGAGGGTTGAGTTTTGAATGGTATAGCCACCAGGTCACCGAATTGACCTCAGATAGTGACAAAGATAGGGATTTCTTGTCTTATTCAGCGCTGACGTCTTAATAAACGGTCTGAAAAAACATGAACAAATATTCCTTCTGTTCATCAGTTGAAGCGGTAACTGCTCACTTAAATGACTTACGTCCAGCTCACCTTCCAGACTTTAAAGTTATTCTGTTATATGTTGCCCTGAATGCAGGAAAAATGGATCTTCAAAAGCTGCTGCTGGAGGTAGGGAAAGCCCTGCGCGCAGATGAGGTGAGATCTCTGGCGTTCCTCTGCACTGATCTCCTGGGTCAAAACCCGGCATCGGTGGAGTCGGCCAGCGACCTCTTCTCTCGCCTGATGGATCTGGACCTGCTGTCGCAGGAGCGTCCTCAGCTGCTCAGGGAGCTCCTCCTCATCATCCAGCGGCTCCGTCTGGTCCGTGACCTCAAGCTCCCAGACCAGGATTCTCCAGCCAGGAACATCATTTCTCCCTACAGGTGAGCGGCTCACATGTGGCTTCAAATTGATATATATATCACATAGATATATCACATATATATATCACACACACATATATATATATATATATATATCACATAAATAGAATTAAACTACTCATCAATACACTGGAGAGTTTTCCAACCCCCCCCCCCCCCCCCCCCACATTGTCATTATAAAGTATTGAGGGGATAAAAATGAATTCATTTTAGCTATAGAACCTCAAAAAGAAATCGCATCATAAGATTTAATAACAGTGGTGTAATTGCATCTGGGTACCTGTTTGGGTTTGGTTTAGACACTCCGTTTTAATCCCCGCAGAAGGTTATATTAAAAAGTGGGTCCAAAAGCTTTAGTTGACGCGATATTGAAATGTTGTGTGATTGTGAGACGCAACATACGTCTCATCTGAAGAATCCCTGCGGTGCAGGGGTTAGGTTGGGTTGAACTTGCTTGTCGGCGATCTCCGGGGCACAAGGTGACATGATTCTATTGGTATATTAGTCTTAAAGATCATTTCCCATCTTATCAAACTGTTCTGTTGATATGATCTAGAATTGGTTATATTAATGCAGATTTATTGCAATGACTGAACACTTTATTTTCAATTTTTGCGTGTTTTCAGGAAGCTGCTTTATGAACTGTCTGAGCAGATTACGTCGCAAAACTTGAAAGATATCAAGTTTCTCTTATCCGACAAGTTACCACGTAAACATCTTACGGCAGAAAATGTGGTGAGTGTTTCTTCAGAATTTCACTGACTATTTTGTCTGATGTTGGGAAATCAGCGGCAAAACTGCCCTCTGGCCGTACACTGTGTTTTTAACTGCTACTGTCACAAATACACAAGTTCTGTTCTTCTTCATATTTCTGTAAGAGTTCTCAGAACACAGTCCTCGGTTATGCAGACCGAACTCTGACTCTGTGTCTTAATTATTTTTCAGACCACACTGGACGTCTTCCTGCAGATGGAGCAAATGGACCTCCTGAGTGACACTGACCAGAAAGAACTGGAGATCCTAATTCAGCACGTGTGTCCCATGTTGAGAGGAAGGATCCAGCGTTTCAAAGCTCTGCAGCGTGAGTGGCTTGTGAGACGACGGCAGGTTGGAGCAGGACTTAAGGTGGAGCGGTGCAGGAGGCAGGCAGGCAGGTTGAAGCAGGAACTGAGGTCTGCGGCGGTTATACCGTGCGAGAGCCTCGCGAGTTCCGAGAGCTCACCAGCGAGTTATTAGAGAAAATCGCACGGAAAAGTCACAAAACTGCAGATATCCATCCATTACACACGCAACGTCGTGACGTGAACAATTTACATTTACGAGCACATTCAGACGAAGCAGATCAGGACATGTCCTGACATATAGTATTTGTTTTTTATTTTCTCAGCACCGAAGATCGTTATCGCTCAAGAGGAGAGTCGCCCGAGGTCTCTGACCGATCCTATGGATCCACACCTGGTACACGCTTTGGATGCTTTCAGCTCTCCTGACTGCAGTGAAAAGTTTCAACTGAGTCCGCGCAGCGCGACACGTGTTACTGATGCTTTTTTTTTTTTTGATTGCAGCTGAACTAATGTCTCATTCTGCTTTTTTTTTTTTTTCCAGGTTGCTCCGTCTTTAGGGAAGTCTAAATCTTCACAAGGTAAACTGAAGACATGTGTTGACCTACTTTTATCACCGTGCTGCATGTGGCACGCGCTCATATTAAAAGATATTTGTAGGTTTTATATTTGGGATTTTGTGTGTTCATTTGGTAACTTGTTCTTCAGTGTGAAACTATTCATTGAAGGACTTTTTTCCATATTAAATATTCAGTTTCATGTTCAATGGATTCACATAAGAATGAGGATTTTCAAAATGTCACATTATAATTGTGCTGCCACATTTAGAATGATGGAAATTTCAGCCATTTGGTGATAATATTTTAAAAACAAGTCTCCTCTTTCCTCCACAGAGTTGGAACATTTGGCTGCGGTAAGAATTCAGATAATAATATGTGATGGTGAATGCTTTTATGATCGATATTTCTGTCTTTAATGTTTGTTTTTTTTAAACTCCTCTCGGACTCTGCAGCCGCCTATGACCTCTTCCTCTTCCTGCACATCTCCTGGTGAGTTTGGTGTCCGCGCCCCCTTCACAGCACAAGTGGCAATATTTAGATATTCTTCGGTTTCTTCTTACCCAATAATTGTGGATACATGACAGCCATAGGAACATAATTCAATGTTTATAGTAAACAAGATGCAAGGTGCTGTTATGTTTGTCCCCTTGCCTTTGGTATCGCACAATGTCTGACCGGTCGGCGCTCCTGATTGATTACTTTTTTGCCAACAGTCATTATAGTACACTCGACGGCAGTGGTGTTGATCATTTACAGCAATCCGTTTAGTCAAGTGTCCAATTTATATTTTTAAGGCAAAAAATTGTGAATATTGTGGAAAAATTGTAAAATTGTCAGTTTAATGCTCTTGCACCTTTTTTTTTTTTTTGTGAATTGCACATAAGGGTGTTTATTCACACATTTTTTATTTTCTAGTATTTTGATGCGTGCCCTTTAATTGAAGAAGCTGTTAATATGTATTTATTAATTTTCTTTTCATACTTTGCTAGATTTAGTGAAGAGGGGAGATCCATGTGAGATCTTAACCCACGAACTGAGCTCTTTATGGACGAAGACAGAAAACTCTACAACACTGACAGGTCAGTAAAACCTCTTTTGTTACTTCAGTCCAAAGTTTGTGTTGATTTTGCTTGTGTTTTTATTATTTCAATGAATGTGCCCCCCCCCACCTTTTTTTAAAATATTATTATTATTGTCCTGTTATCTGTCTCATAGGGAGAGGTGAAAGAATTCCAGCTCAGGACGACAAGACCCCCGAAGTGCTGAATTCTCAGACTACAAACACAGACGCAGAGGTTTGTGGTTTATTATTGTAGTTGCAGGTTCATCTGTAAAATGACTGAAAAACACTAGTATATTAATCCTTTATGTGCTGGATTTAAACATTTAGTTTAATGAGGAAATGTGAATGATGACTGAATTTCTTAGTGAGGTGGAAACAGTCCTGAAAATCAGTACTTATAAGTACAACTACTGTTACGTTGCTTAACTTGTCCTAAACAACAGTTAAAAGTATTTTTGCAATGAAAAGTACTCTAGGAAAATGTATACAGTATTCTTCAAAAGAACTTTTATTTTACCGCATTTTGTTGCAGAAATGAGATTTAATTCACTTTTATGGGATATCTATACTAACTAGACTGTGGTAAACAATTAAAAACAATTTTTTTTCCAGTTAAGATAACAAATGTATTATCTGCAAAGATGCAGATTGAATGGTGTGAGTTCGAATTGTGGCCGTACTCAGCCAGGACTTCTGATTTTATTCAGGGAATGTAGTATTATTGTTTATAACACGATGTAAAAGTACTTTGTATGAGAATAGACTATTAAAGTAACAGTACCAAAATATTCGACTATCAGTGTGAGTATTATTCTTTTTACCGCCACTTCTGGTTAATAATCTGTTGTGGATTATTTCATCTGTAGGATTTGAGGACGTATCCCATGACTTCAACAAAGAGAGGCGTCTGTTTGATTGTGAACAACCACGACTTCTCTGAATCCAGAGGGAGCGTCCGCAACGGAACAATGATCGATCAGGGTGAGCCGATGTTCACTCACTGCCTGAACACGGGAGATTAAAACAGAAGCACATTTCACAGCTCTGCTCTCAGCGAGGATGTATCATCCCAATTTGTTTGGGTGTATCTGTGTTTCTTTCAGCGAGTCTGGACGCCGTGTTCCGGTGGCTGGGCTTCGAGGTCCAGACGCGTACAGACTGCAACAGGAATGAAATGCTCTCCCTGCTCCGGGAGCTCAGCAGCAGAGATCACAGTCAGATGGACTGTCTGGTGTGCTGCGTTCTCAGCCACGGCAGGGAGGGAAGCGTGTGTGGAGTGGACGATAGCATCGTCAGGATCAGTGAACTCATGGATCCTTTCGATGGATTAAGGTGTCCCACTTTAGCAGATAAGCCCAAGATGTTTTTCATCCAAGCCTGCCAGGGCGTTAGGGAGCAGGAGCCCGTCCCCATCGAGGCAGACAACTCCGACTTCAGTCCTTTTGAATCTGATGCTGTGAGACTCGTCAGAGAGTCCATCCCAGCTGGGGCAGATTTCCTGCTGGGAATGTCCACGGTTCCCTCTTTCGTCTCCTTCAGAACGAAGACTGCTGGCTCCTGGTACATTCAGTCCTTGTGCCAAAACCTCATAAAGATGGTGCCCAGGTTAGTGACACAACATATCAAAGATACTCTGATTGGTTTTAATGGAGTATATTCATTTACCGAAACACTGTGTTGAGAAAACCTTTCCTCATACACAGCCCATCCTCTTTGTTTCTTTGAACATAACACTGATTAGTTAATGACAGTCATGGAAGACATTAAATGTTGCTTTGGAACACATTGAAACCCGTGCTGCTGGGATACGAACTTTAAAATTGCTGGAAATAATAACAAAGCACGACATGCGTTTGAAACTTTTCTTATAATGACACAAACGCTAGTTTGTTTTCTCCCATTGCTTTGAAAGAGCACTTTTTATTCCTTGTTAGTGCACAAGATCACCCAATAGACGTTTCATTCGTAGAATCCACTGAAATATGAAGCGTTTTAATCAAAAGCACCCCACAAAAATAATTGACAAACTTTCATCAACATACAAAAAGAAATAGAAATTCTGACTTGACTTGATTATTTCTGCGATAAACAGAATGTACATTTGTAGAGTTTCGAAGTCGATTCACTGGAATATGTCAAAGAGCTCACTCTTTTTTTTCTTTTTTTTTGTTTTGGCTTCCAGACGACACGACCTTGTCTCTATTCTGACGCAAGTGAATGCAGACGTCAGCCAGAAGAGTGGTCCTTCCGGCAGGAGAAAACAGATGCCACAGCCAGCGTTCTCACTCAGGAAGAGAGTGGTCTTTCCAGTCCCCACTGCTCCTCCTCCGAGCATGACGCACCTGCCCATAGACTGACAACAGATCGACTGAAATGTGTCGCGCGCACTCTTTATATGTGGAATCTTAAATGTGCTTTAATAATATTGACCATGAGATGGCACTAGAAGATGGAAAAAAGTCCCCCATTAGTCAGTGTGAGTTTAAGTAAATGTATTTGTTTGGATGGCTCATCGGATTTTTCTTCTTCCAAAGCACTGAGGGAAAATAAATAAACATTTCTTGCATTTAGGAAAAGAAGAAGAAAAAGTTAGTTGCATTTATGGACTGATTGTGCTTCGACAAAATGTCTCACCTTTTACAAGTTATTTGTTGCATAGCTGGTAAATGTCATTAAGTTATTATAGATAGATAGATAGATAGATAGATAGATAGATAGATAGATAGATAGATAGATAGATAGATAGATAGACAGACAGACAGACAGACAGACAGACAGACAGACAGACAGACAGATAGATAGATAGATAGATCAATTACAGGTTTTTTTGTTAAATAAACATGTTTTTTTAAGGAAAGAGAAAAATATGTTGTTGTTTTTATTTACAAAAATAATAAAACAAACAAACAAGTAAACTCTTGGCCCTAAATGTGCAGAGTAGTTTTTATTTTTGTTAACTTTTCAATTACTGACATATCTAAATTTGTTGGACTTTTTAATTTCCGGTTTTCCTTTTTATGTATATTTTAATGTTTTAAACTACCACATGAAAAAAAACATTGCAAGAACTGAAGAATTTCTGAGCTAACAAGATTCAGAGACACTTGTTCACGTATTTATTTTCAGTAGGCCAGATTATTGTAACGGTGTGTTAACAGGTCTCAATTTAAAAAACGTGTTAACCAGTTGCCGCTCATCCAGAACGCGACAGCCAGCGTCCTCACCAACACAGAGAGGGTGGAGCACATTACACCAAACTTAAACCTCTGCACTGGCTGTCTCTGTGTTAACGGATTGACCTAAATACATCTCAGATTTACTTGTGGAATATGAAACATCCTGGCCTCGGAGGTCCCCAGAAAGCGGTTTACTGAACCCTTGTTTCCACTGCGCTGTGTGACATTCCCATTCTGACCAGCGGCATCCAGCTCGCACTGAATCCCCTTATTTTGTCAGTGGAAACGAACAAAAACCCGTACACATACTGCGCATTGGAAACGAGGCTTTAGTGTTCTCAGAGTGAGAAGCAAACCACATGAAGCAGGTTTTATACCCTATACACTTTTCACCTGTGGAACAAACTTCCTGAATACCTGTGGACTGCTGACACACTCACTTCTTGTCAATCAGGCCTTAAAACAACTATTTGCTCAAGTTTTCAACTAAACGGAAGATTTTACTTATTTTATTACCTTTATCTTCATAAAGCTTTTACCTCACTCTACTTTTTAATGCCTTGTGCCTTATGACACAAGACACTGTGAATTGCCTTGTGTCTGAATGCTCTATAAATATATTTGCCTTGAGGTATTTCAACACATGCTCTATGAAGGGTTGAATATTAACACTGAATCGATCTTTTGTGTGGATTTGAATTTTGAACATAAAATGTAGCCGATGAAAAGAAGCGATTTACGAAGTACAAAGAATTTTTTCTAGATTTTTTGTGTTCTTAATGTCAATTTCTATAATCTAATTCTACAATCTTATCTACAATCTTACAGCAAAAGTATTATGGGGTACTGATTGAATGAATTAGGGAATGTATGAAGTAGAATGGACCTCTGATATATGGAGACACGGAAATCCAACGCAAAAACTATATACCTGCTGCAATAAGGACAGATCTTAACGATCACCTTCAGACTAATGGTTAGTCTCTTCAGACATTGAAGAGAAGGTGGAATCTGTGATGGTCGAGCCTGCAGTTTTTACAGATTATCAGCCTGTTAGAGATTACTGGAAATTAAATAAAACCTGATTATATGATAAACTGTTTAAAATTGAAACTCAAGCAATTATTGAAAAATATCGGAAGCATGTAAATGTCCTTAACAATTTTGGAAAGTATTGGCAGTTATTGAAATCTGAAGTTAGACATTTAGCTATAACTGTTGGGAAAAGGATTGCTAATGCAAACAGAGAAAAATAATCACAGGTAATCACAAACATAAACAACTTATCAGAGAAAATAAGCTTATCTGGAGAGGGACTGGGAGAACTGACCGCTCTACAACTCGAATGAGATAAACTATAAGAAGAAAAAGCCAAAGGGGCTTTTGTAAGGTCTAGTAGGAAATAGCTACAACTGAAGGCAATGAAAACGAACTCTATTTTTAAATGTAATCATTATTTCATATCATTATTTGTACATCCCTGGTATGTTCAATAATGTTCAATATTGTTGTTTATTTAAAAAAAAAAAAAAAAACTTTAGAAACGTCACAAGTTGCCCGGTCCAATATGGCTTCCAGCAGACGTAAAGTGGCACTGTGACCAGCAGGGGGCAGTAAACAATATAGTGGGTGTGCCTGGACCGGATGTTGATAAGACTTTAATGTGGTTGTTCTTCCGCTCTCCTCCTCATCGCCACTGAATCCTCCGAAATACCTGTCAAAGTGCAGGTTGAGCTTTATTCCTCCACTTTGCTCCCCAGGAGATTCCCTAAGCAGCCCGAGGAGGAGGCGAACATGTCTCAGGAGGGACAGCAGAGTCCAGCAGTCAGCGCCGAAACGAGGTAAATGTTGTAAATAGACACTTTCACACCATTAATGTTTAAACGTCACATTTATTCGGAGGTTCGATTCGGGGCTTGTGTCGTCAGGATGACTGCAGAAATGAAGTTTTAATCGATTTACATTTGGACAGCTTGTTTGTCGTTTCATGTCTGGTAAATCGTGATGTTTATGACGTTATCTTTGAAGAGCATCAGCAGAGCTGACAAACATAATAATAATAATAATAATAATAATAGCAAAGATTTACAATACCCCAATTTCAATAAATAGCTTTAAATGGTCCAAAGAAAAGTGGAGAAGGTTGCTTGAAACTTAAAAAACAAATAATGTCTATTTCAGAATATTGCAAAAAATAAAAAAAAAAAAATAAATAAATATATATATATATATATATATATATATATATAAAAAGCCTATTTCAGGGAACAAGAAAACACCTGAAAGCTGTTCTGCAGTAAAGGAGGTTGGTGCGGCTGATCGCTGCAGGTGGTCCTACTTTTCTAGATTACTTCCAACACACTGTGGCACCAAAACCCTCCTGAGCATTGAACATTATATTAATATCATTACTGTCTTTCTATTCTAATTCTGCTTCTTATTGAACTCTTATTGTCGTGCCTTTGCTTGTTTCGGTTTAGTTTATCATTGTTTTTTGGTTGTTTTATTGTCGTCTCAAGCTTCACCTCATTCTGTCAGTTCCCTGTGTGAAAGTGACGATACGAATTCGATTCCATCTGACTGTCGCACACACACGCAGCCTCCGTGCACCCGACAAGCAGAAGACCAGCCCCGGGAAGACGCCCATACAGATCCTGCACGAGTACGGGACTAAAAGCGGGAATCTGCCCGAGTACGTGATGGAAAAGGCCGAAGGGAAGGCTCACCAGCCCAGCTTCGCCTTCAGCGTTTCAGTCGGAGAAGTCAGCTGCACAGGTCCGATGTGGGATCTCTGCAAAGCATTTGTGTTCTTCTACCGCTGTCTTAAGAGACGCTGTATGACCTGGTTTTCATTAGAGTGAAATTCTTACTGTGATCAAACGTTTTTTTTTTTTTTTGTTTCAGGTGAAGGTTCCAGTAAAAAGGCTGCGAA
This sequence comes from Lipophrys pholis, assembly GCF_963383615.2. Taxonomy (NCBI): domain Eukaryota; kingdom Metazoa; phylum Chordata; class Actinopteri; order Blenniiformes; family Blenniidae; genus Lipophrys; species Lipophrys pholis. The sequence goes on from NC_137632.1 coordinate 11,832,780, forward strand.
ACACATGGCTGCAGAGGCTGCTCTGCGCCTGCTCAACATCGATGCTGGACTAGTGTGAGTAGATCATTTCATCTTGGCGTCAGCTCATTTAGGTCAATGGAGTTGTAAAAATATCTTTGAAAAAAAAAAAAAAAACATTCATCAGTCCTTCAACTTCAATACTTTATCCAAGTGGAAGTTGCAGCGGACTTGAGGTGCACACTGAGCCTGTTTGTGAAAGAGGAAAAAAACGGCAAAATAAATAGTATTCTTCTGTTTTCCGTGACAAATAATCCAAGAACTGATTTGCACTTTTTTTTTTCATCTTTCAAAATAAAACGAGTAATTTAGTTGATTCTGTTTGTCCTTTTCATCACAAACATTAACTGAATGGATTAATGATTAATTGTTACTCTGAAGTTAGTCGTAGTTAGTAGCACTTTATTTTGATCATGTCAAAAAATAGAAGCAACATAATCTCACATCAGATATAATAAATCAAATCTACTCGAATGACTATAGAAATAAAAAAGATTATGAATGAAGTCATCATGAATAGAAATGTTAAAATATCTAATTGTTAATTTCAATAAATCAAATAAAAACTAGGAAGCCTATAGAAGCATTGAGAAGAAGTTGCACCCCGTCTCCATGAAGTGATTGGACTGCTGGGAAGGATTATTCCTAATCCCACAATGTTCTGCAGTTAGTTCGAAAGATGTGCATTTTCCTTCCACCGACTGAAATATTTGTAACAAAGTGCGAGCTTCAGTGTGCCTCCCAACAGGAACGTTCCGGTGAAGTCGGAGAGTAACGGCGTCGCAGCAGAGACACACGGCCGGCTCAACTCGGTGGGAATCCTCCAGGTGTGGTGAAGCCAAACACAGTTTGTACTGTGCCAGCCCAAGGGTTCTGCTCAGCACTGGATTCATGTCTGTGGTTTCCTCTCAGGAGTTGGCGCTGCAGCGAGGCTGGCGCCTCCCCGAGTACTCCATGTTGAGGGAGGCCGGGCCGCCACACCAGAGGGAGTTCACCGTCACTTGTCGATTGGAGACGCTGTCAGAAAAAGGTGTGAGCCCGCCTGAACGATGTGAAGTGTCTTGATTGCGGCGGCGCTCGTCACGCTTCGCTCCGTGTCTCAACAGCCGTGGCCACTTCAAAAAAAGCGGCGAAAAAGGCCTCGGCGGAGAAGATGCTGGCGAAGCTTCAGAGTCTGTCGGGCTCCTCCGAAATCACGTGGGTGCGTCGGCTATTCCTCGCCACGCCACGACCGCGAGACGCAACCGCCACATTTCAAAAGTTAAAGGGATCCGTGGTTTTTTGCAGACGCCGACGCCGAGCGTGAGGTTTGAGAACATCAGAAACTCGACGGCGGAGAAAATCTCCCTGCTGAGGAGGAACCCGCTGAGCATCCCCAACACAGACTACATCCAGATGATGCTGGAGCTGTCCAATGAGCAAGGCTTTGAGGTCACCTACTTCGACATCGGTGAGACAGACACACACTCCTGCTGCTTCCAAGTTACAAAACTGGAAGAGCGACTTGTTTATTAACACAATATTTATTCATTCATTATCCAAAAAAAGGTGGAAAAAGAGTTTGCATGAGAAGACAGGTGATTAGAAACAGTATTTAATATAATACAGTGTGGCTCAACATTTCACCATTACTGATCAAATTATTGAAACTTTCTGTGGTTTTGTAGTTAAATTCCCACAGAAACAGGCAATATTAGACTTTATGCAAAAATATTTCTATAAACAGTCATTATAACAAGCTGAGTATTTTAACAGACACATTTAAATCCTATTTACGTGGTTGTTTGTAGTATTTCTTATAGTAGCATGTTTGGTCAACTAGTATTACCTTTTTTAAAAGATGATTATTTAAATAGTTTTTTCAGGAGAAACTGTATTTATCTTACAAATAGAATAAACTGTATCACTGTGAATAGAGAGAGAACGCAAATAGTCCAAATATAAAGATAAACCCATCAGTTGAGTTAAGTCATATTTAATGTATTTTATTGTGAGTAGCACGGTGTATTATACTCCTGGAAACACTCACTGGGTGTTTCGGTTCGATCAAACCATGATCCAGGATGTGTCCAATCTTTCACCTGTCTCATGTTTCCTGGATTCACACGAGACATAAACAAGGTGCCGGACTGACCCTTTGACCTTCGCCTCAACGATCGCTGGCTCACGCGGTTTTCTCAAGAGTTTGTCGACCATAAATGCCACTGTTCACTGTTAAAATCCCACCGACTAACCGGCACTAACTAATCTTGACTGTTTGGTAGACGAGCTGACGGTGAACGGACAGTACCAGTGCCTGGCCGAGCTCTCCACCTCCCCCGTCACCGTGTGCCACGGCACCGGCATCTCCTGCAGCAACGCGCACAACGACGCGGCGCACAGCGCCCTCCAGTATGTCAAGATCATGGCCGCCGGCCAATAGAACCCCGGCCGGGGGCATCTCCCCCCCCCACCTCCCCCACGAGGTCTTCCAGCGGTCGGAGGACAAGCTGTATTTTTGTAACCATGCAAATCTCCAAACAGGAGGATCTCACCCTGCAGCTGCCTTTGTTTTTGTGACCTTGTTCTGTTTGTATTTAATCAGATGTGAAGGAAGCAGTGGTGAGGGTGACGGCGTGTAACCCAGCAGCTTTGCTGGAAAATACTTTTTAAAAAAAAAAAATGATGGAGTGACTTTCCCTGATGTAAATAAGTTTTATTTTTTAGACTGTCTGCTTTAAAACCCGATCCACGTCTTTCCCTGCTTCCACTCCACCTCAGCGTGCAATCTGCCGTGCGTACGAGCAGATAACATCTCACCTTCTCCACTGGGCCGCTGCTACTTCAGTCTGTGTGCTTCGTAGTACGCCGATACTATTAATCCGTTCACAGACCCGTGTATTGTCGTCTGAACCCCGGAGGAGAACATCGGTGTGTGTGAACTGAGAATAAAGCCGCACTGCGAGCGCTCCCGAGTGTCCTGTCTGTCATTGGCCACACAGAAACGGAGTACTCGGATATTCCAAACCTCCGCAGGCTCGAACCGGGGATCACTTGGAGGTGAGAGTGCTACTGACGGGGTTCAGAAACAAACAGGAAGTGGCACACATGGGAGAGGAAACGGTAAACCAGTGTGTTTTTCTTCAAAAAGATTAATGAAGAAACTTTCTCACATTTAATGGAGTCAAATGAAATGTGGTCACAGTTCTTCAGTGGTTCTGGTTTTTATTTAGCAGTGAGACATATTGGCTGATTAAATGAGATTTGATATAAAGTTCAATAACCACAAAGAAGTGGGCTTCATTTTAGACTCTTGTGAACTAATCTATACTTTTGCATTTCAAAATGGTCTTTTACGTTAGTATCTGTAGTTCTACTTAAGGAAATAGTGTGGGTACTTTTGGATTTCTGAACAAAATGTAAAAAAAAATAAAAAATCATACAGAAGCCTTCAGAACAGAAGTACTGAGCACTTTGACAAGTATTTTATAGTTTTTCAACTTAACAATGAAACAATTCACATTTGAAATGTTTTTCTTTTTTTCCCCTCCAAACACAAGCACACATCCTTCAGTAGTTTTGCAGTTTTATTAGAACAAGCACTATGTAGCAGCAGTGTACAGTGTTCATGGAAAGATATGTACTTGGTTCAAATTGCACTTTAGAAGGTATCCATCAGGAGACAGAGCTGACATAGTGCTTCACGAGACATCAGTCCAAAACAAACAAATTAAAACCAATGATGTGTCCAATTGAGGAAACAAAACCTTTTATTTTGTAAGGCATCTGCAACATTCATTGGCAAGCTAAGTTGTCTAGACATGCAGGTAGAAGGGTGGATGGATGGATGGATGGATGGATGAAGAAAGCTTGAAGTTTTCTCTCATCTATTTATTTTATTTTTTTTTGTATTTTCTCCACTACATTTTTGACTCTACGATGCCGAACTCTTCCTCCTCGTATGATAGGAGGAGGAAGAGCGGAGCTCCTGCAGTCGAGCTCCCTGTGGGAGATGTGCCGTGTTTACAGTGATCAGCCTCCATGTTCTGGAGTTTCTTCAAATGCTGCGAGCGTTTCACAGTCTGGTCAAACTCTTCTCCGCAGAGGAGTCCTGCAACGGTGGAGGATGTGTGTGTGGAACTTGTTAGTGGCATACCTTCTTCCTGGCATGGGGATTCTCATCAGTCGTGTTTGTGAGGCATTAATAAATGCGTTAAGGCACAGCAAGTGAAACTGACAATTTGTAGCATCGAGGAGAAAAAGAAATTTGCGATTTTTTTGTTTGTTTTTCCTTTAAACCCCCCCCCCCCCAAAGAAAAGTACACAAATGCAAAGCAGTACTACGTTTTTGGTTTGTAATCTACAGTACTGAGTGGACGGTGCACACAGGATGGTGGGTCTACTGCTGCGCACGGCCTTCAGTCCTCGCTGTTCCACCACTCAGGTGTGCTCTCAAAGCACAAGGGCAACGTGTGACCAGTTAAAGGTGCCACCATCGTCGTCGTCACACCAAAGGAGCGAGGCAGGGGGCGCTAGTCCAAACATTAAAGCTAATCCGCTTTGCAATAAATATCAAAGTTGAGAGAAAATGAAGTGGTGCTCAACAGAAGCGGGCGACATAGCAGTAAATTCTCAGGGAATCAGACGCATTATTAAAAAAACAAAACAAAAAAAAACTGCTTTAATTTCCTTCTTCTTCGTCCCTTTACCAACATGTCTGACTGAAACGTTCCAAACATTTCATGGGGAAAAAAGAAGGAATTTGTTTTGGACATTGTTGACTTCTGCTGCATTTCTACAAGACGACCAGCAGGTGTCTCTGGTGGCTCATTGTGAACTTAAATTATGGCGCGTGACATAATATCTTAGTTAGAGGTATTGATCACTTGGTGATCAATTCATTAAATGGGTCACTGAACAACAAATAGTCAACATTTCTTGATAATAGACACGCCCTTTTAGGTTGTGTCTGTGTTTCTGTCGTTTTGGTTGAAAGTGAAGAAAATCTTTGGGCCTTGGAACACATGTGGGGATTTCTCTCTATTGTTTGACAAAGAAGAATGACTCATTTAGGGATTAAAACATTTTAATAATTTAAAGTCGTAGCATGCTGTGGCTCCACAGGGCTCTTTTCTTCTTCTTCTTTTTTTTTTTTAATGCTCACTTCTAATTAAATCTTACTTCTAAGGACCAAATCACCAGAGGTGATTTTTTTTCTTTCAATCTGTACAATCTGCCGCTCTGTATTTTCTGAGGACTCGTTTCACAAGTGTGAGTTGTTTGCGTCTGCGCCACGTCGAGGGAGGAGCCCGGGCTGAATGCATGGCCACTATATATGGAGGGAGTTGTGTATGTATTTATGTAACGGCGTGATTCGGAGGCGTCGGTTTCATGTAACAATGTTTAAAATTAGACGGCGGTGCAGGGGGAGGCGTGAGGTCACAACACTACATCACAACAGAACCGGTGTGCGAGTCCGACTTCGCCTTCCGACGTGCCTTTGTTCAGATTAAAATCCCTCTGGCGGACGCCGGGGTCCCTCTACTGCCGCGCAGGTCCATTTCAAATGGGCCGTTTCCCGGGAGAGCGTACTGCTATCTCACAGATTCGACAATATTAAAAGGCAAAAAATAAATAGGATCTGCCATTTCACGTAATTCTCTCTCACTAAATTCAAGATATTTTATAAAAATACCTCTTTTTCTTTTTTTTTTCTACAATAACTGGTGATATACTAAATACGGCTTCATGTCAGTGAAAGCTGCTCTCTAAACATGCACATTATTGAAGGTCATCAAAAGATCTACTTCATAGTCTAGTCTAATCAAACTGCTGTCAGAAATCAAATGGCTTCAACTAAAAGGTGCCTAATCGTGTGACTCCAACACGTCTGTTTAAGGCAAAAGGACAAACCAGGAAGTCAGAGGAGCTGAAGAGAGATCTACACGGGAGTGGTACCGCTGTTGCCCTGACAACCCAGCTTCGACAAGCACAATGGAGGTGGTCCCACAGGATGTTTCCGTGGGTGGATGACCGCACGGCGGCGGTGGCGGCACCCTGACGTCAGGCCATCCTTCAGCTCTGCACGCAGATGTTTCCTCGCTAACGTCCCGTCTCTCCCCGCACCTTGTTGTGCATAGGTAACGGCCTCAGCCTCGGCGGCAACAGACTGGGCGGCCCTCGTGCTACCACAGGCTCATGGCCTCCTCCATGTTGATGAAGCCGGGGTTCTTGCGGAGCTCCCAGTACATGTTGTTGGAGACCCACCGCTCCCGGTGATTGGCGTCGACCACTTTCCTGCAAGAGGACGCCGAAAGCATAGCGCCGATCAAACACACCGTGAAGATATTTTTCCTCAAACTGAAACTAAACTAGACTAAAGCTGATAACGTGTCTTCTCTCTATCCTATAGTGCAACTTATGTGGTCACTTTATGTCCTATTAACGTGCATATTGTTGTTTTATCAAGGATCAATCTCTTATATAGATTAATTTCAGTAATTAGTATGTCACTGTATTGATCAATAAGGCTGAAACACTAAATGATCCATGCTGAAGGTTTTCAGAGCATTACTATTAAGTGTCTTTTAACCGTCATGACACTCAATTTGTCTAATTAAATCAACTCAGGTTTCAATGGATGCAGTTGTTTCTTAAGTTGCACGGAACAGACTTTATTAGTTCTGAAGAGTGAGCTGGTTGCAGGTTCGACTCCCCCGTGTCCACATGTCGAAGTGTCCTTGAGCAAGTCACTGGACTTCAAACTGCTCCCAATGGAGGAATTGAGCACCTTGCATGGCAGCCGCCTCCACTGACGTGTGAATGTGATTCACAGTGTAAAGCACTTTGTTGGCTGTTCAGGCGAATAAGTGAACTCCTTTTGCCAGTTGAGGAATTTTTATCAGACCAAATAAGAAAAGGTGACTTTATTGTGATTATAGAAAAATCCTACATCAAATGTGCTCCTCATATATTGCGCATGTGATCTGTTTTTTTTTCTGTTTCAAGAAAGGAGCTTTAACTCGACTGATAAAAAAAGACTAACTGGATGAACGGCTCCGTAAATAGCACAAAACGCAATATTCAAGTGTAAGTCTACAGAAGCAGCCGCGTTATCAGGGCTCTTTCACTGCTTGTCTGCAGCAGAAGTGGGCAAATGTCACCCTGTGCACACTTGTGTCAGCTGTGTGTGACGAGACACGTTTTCAGCCGCCGTCTGGCCGCCGTTGTAACATAATGTCAGGCATTAAAGGGCCGTCCCTGGTGGGACAAAAGCAGACCGACAATCATCGGCGGACGCGCAGCTCTGACTAGATCGATTCTCCCTCCGAGTTATAATGACTCGTAATAATCATGATGGCTGGTTCCAGTGTGCTTCAAATTCTCTATTCCTTCGTGTGAAACAGTCTCATTGAGTTACTTTCACCATTACATTCACTATCTTAATAGGGTGGTTATTATTGAGCTCCAGGTTAAGTGGTCCAAATAGTAATAAATGGTTGGCTAAAAATAATGATAATAATTTTAACTGTATGCATCAAAAACAATGACTGTATTTGCAAACAGATAGTAAATAATGCAAATATAAAACTGGCATCAAACAACACAGTAAGAAACACTTTTTCTATAAGTTAACATGTGTAGACTTTTTTTTTTTAATCACTTTTTACATTCAGCTGAAATCTGCATTATTTCTATTTTGCATGATTTTTGGAAAAGCTTTTTACGGGCTGTATAAATTAAATGAAGAGATTTGTGAATAGAGGAATGTTACGTGCCAGAATAAAAGACTGAACTCCTGTATCTGGAACAAAACTGGTTCAAATCACCTTCAATATTAAAAAAAAATAAAATTAAAAAAGTGGCGACAGATCAGCCAGCTGTCCATGTCTGCTCTAAAGCGTGTGGCATAAATCATTGTGTCGGCACATGTTTCAGAAAGCTGACTAGCCCAAACAACAATCTGAATGTTTTGCTTCTTGCCGACAGACACGACTAATAGTGTGACAAAGGAAACAAAAGGTGCCATCTGCCCTCACTTGAAGAAGCGTGGCTCGTGCTTGATGTTGTTCTCGTCGTTCCACTTCCTCCTGGTTCGTTGCATGTCCTCGATACGCTGCTTCTCTGAGGACGCCATCTCCAGTTTCCCATCTTCTAAATGCCTGTGAGATTCAAAACAACACGCTTCAGTTAGAGACAGAAAAGAAGCACCGCAGCGACACAACACAGTGCAAAACATTCCGGAACTGTATCGGACTTGTGAGAAACCAGAATGGTGTTCTAGGAGGTGATGTACCTTTGATCGGGTCTGAATCGAGCGTCTGTGCGCGGTAGGACGTCTTTCAACTCGGGACAAAGCTCGTTCAGTTCAATGGCGAATCTGGTGAAGCCGTAGTAGAGCTCATAGTCTGTGGGCATGGAGCCTGCCAAGAGACAAGAAACAAAGCTGCTCTTTTAACTTGAAAACCGCCGCCGGACCATCGAGATCATTTCTAGAAGCAGTCGTCAGTGTGTGTGTGTGTGTGTGTGTGTGTGTGTGTGTGTGTGTGTGTGTGATACTAACCGGGCCTCCAGACGCATTTGGCAGACGGCGGGACGCCGCAGTAAAGACCTTCGTGCCATTTCCCAAAGAGTCTGTGGATCACTTTCCCTTCTTGATCCATCACAAACCCTTGGACCTCGTTGACGTTGGAACTCCAGTAGTTTCCCTGAAAGACGCAAACTGCAGCGTCAGCTGAGTGCCACAGCGTCCCGCTGCGACGGCAAGACAACAGGACCGAAGCGCATCTGGTGTCGGTGTCGTCTTGTTCACCTTGACGAAGGTCAGTTTGCAGAGGCAGGCGCTGCTCTTCGTGTTTCTGATGGTGATCTCTCCGTAGTGTTCGATCCACCGTCGTCCGCTGAGGATGTTGTGCACGCAGGTGGTGACTTTATTCCACTCATAGTGATCTCCAAACCTGAAAAGACCAAACAGCTGCTCAGTCCCAGAGTCATTTTCATCTAAATAATTAATGAACAACTACTTTTATTATTATTTTAGATTTATTTATTTTTATCTGTTAATGCCTCCACTTTTTGAATAAACAAACTGAGAAAATACATTCCTGTATTGTGCAGATATTTATCGCGAAATACATTAACATTTGTTTTAATTATACTCAATGATCGACTCTGGTGGGCCTGAAGATGACCAGTGTGTGATCAGGGACTTTCACAGCAGTGGTAAAATAATGTAATCATATGCTTTGCTGATTTAATGCCCTCTGAGCCTCCTGTGATTTTTTGAAGCATAATTACTACTTAGATTCTGACACAAATGTAATTAAATGTGGGAAAAAATGGTAATCACAACAACACCAATACACCGAGACATTTTAATACCTGGACTGCTGTAGAAAAATCTGTGATTTCAGGTTTTGAAGCATCGCGGTTAGAGTTACCTGGGAATCATGAGATTTACGGTTCCGATCGGTAAAATCTCCATTGACTTTCCCCAGAACTTGTTTTTCCATCTCACATCTGGGAACCAAACAACAAAAAACATCAGAAGCACGTAACAAGCACTGAATTTTACATTCGTTTAACATTTTAATTCAGAGGAAAACAAATCCGAGTTCATTTTAGTAAACTCCCGCCGAATTTCAACAACGTTAATAATTAAGTCTTGTATTCTGAGCTGCTAATCCCGGGAGGAAGGTCCTGCTCTAATTAGACAGGTAACCTACCTTGGCAGAAGGTGAAGTTCTTAGACTCACAGTGGCAGGCAGAGATGGGAGGATGGTGGCTCACCTTTGGGAAAAAGATCAAATGAAAACAGTCCGACAGCTGTTCAGGTGGCTGATCTCACACAGACATACAGCGAGTACTTCACACAGCGGATTAATCAAACTCAAGATTTAGGTTTTTTTCTCTCCAGTATATTTGACAGCAAAAAGAAACTATCCTTTTTGCTTGTCAAGCAAAACACGAAATTTAAATATTTACTTTTTTGGCATTTTATCAAACATAAATATCTTGTTATGAGCAATGATATTTTTATGTTTTTATTTTTAATAAGAAATCACAACATTCAGGAGTTCAACATTTATCACAAAATGACAACTTGGTGTGAGACAAACCATGAGCATTGTGACTGTTGGGGTATTTAAGGTAGTGGACTTATCGCCCCATAGCTTAAATCCCTTTTTTAGGTTCGTCATATCCTCAAAGTGGAGTTGTGATTTGAGTAAAAAGAGAGAGTCTAACAGTCGATGTCAAACAGAAAACCTCTATGGGAAGACCCACGTAGAGATCATCGTATTTCTGAACCAATCCGTTGTCAGCGTCAGTGGTTTTCTTCTCAGCGGTAAAGACGATGCATTCATGTAAAGATAACTCGCCTCCTTCAAGAACTTACCTGCTCAGAGAAAAAACAGAAGCCCTTGTCTTCCCGTATACATTCATAAGACTCTCCGAGAAGCGGGTTGAATGGCTTGCTTCCCGCTCTGTAGTAAGTGGATGAGTAGCCTGAGATGGCAAACGCAGCGACCAGAACCTGGCAGAGTCACAGCGACACAAACAGGAGGGGATTAACTGGCTCATAATGGCAAGCGTCATCTCGCATAATCCAAACATTAGTATGCGTCCAACACTATCTGAGGGACAGAAGACAGATAAACAGGATGATCCAAGGTCGAAAACTGTATTAAAGCAACCCTCCGCATCACAAACACGACCCCGACTCTTTATGGAAGCCTTTCAGAGCGACCTCCTACGTCAGCCCGTACTGTAAACCAGTAACATCAAGCTGCAGGAGAAGCGATGTTGTGACTGATCAACATCGTGTTGGGGGCAGCCGGCTTCTTTACCATGCGCTCAAAGGGATCCTCGGTCTCGGCAGCTTTGTCCAGCAGCTCGCTGTACTCCAGCTCTTCGCACATCCGCTGCAGGGTGTTGAGGGGCTCGTTGAGCTCCACAGGCATGGACACTTTGGACAGATCCTTGCCGATGTTGTTTCTCAAGATGTTCCAGAGGTTGATGTTGCTGGTGTCTGGACAGGGTGCTGGCAGGCAGATTCGACGTCCGTTGCGGAAAGCGCTGCCAGCAAAGTCTCCGTTGGCCACTTAACAAAAAAAACAAACAAACAAAAAAAAAAACATTTACAAACTGATTTGACCAATAACAACACAGATCGAAGAAAGTGTAACAGAATAATCTAATAAATCTAGTCTGGCATTATTATACATTTGTTCTTGTCTTATATTTCTTATTTACTGCTGCGTACATCGACATACTCCTAATAACTTTACTATAGTAATGATCTTTTGTGGAGCACTTTCATCTCGGTTACAAATGCAGCAGAAGACAAAACAGATAAAAACAAAACCCACAAAAATAACTTAATTGAATTTAATTGAAGAAACAAAAAAAAAAAGACCCTTTAGGAGAGAAAGATAAAAAAAATAAATAAATCAAGAGTCTTTGGGTTGACAAGGTCACAAAAACAGTTTCAAAACAAAAAATAAGGGCTTGAACTAAACTAGCCTCCTGAACTGCTGAGTCAGGAGGTTAAAACTAGGGGTCATGTGGTTTAGAGTTAGTCCTGAATTGTTTTGATGGTCTTTTACCCAAATGTTGTCTTATTTGGTTGATTGTCTGATGATGTAACCGTCAAGATACTTTGCTGTAATGGGGCAGAATCAGGGCACACAAAGACAGAAGACATATGTTGTAGCCTCGACTCTTTGTTCTTCTCTAGTCGGTCGTTCGGCTAGAAATATTATGACGGATCTCAGCTCTGCTTAAATCTTTCTGTCTGTAACAGCAGTTTGATCATCATGAGATACTACGTACTGTCTCCTCTCATTCTCTCTCTCTCTCTCTCACCGTGGCTTGTGACAAAGATGGAAAAGGGAGATCCCCGCCCGTAGTGCACCGATAGCTTTCATAAAACTTGAAAGAAGCCCCTGGCACAGAGCGACACTGCAAAGTCAACTGCCTCGGCAGCGCTGATGAATGACTTTTCCCGGCACAGGAGTGTGTGCCTCTGTACGTGGCTGTGATGGTGTAGAGGAAGTGGGATCCCCTGCTTTATTAACTTCTGCTCTTTTCTCAAACAAGAGACTATGGCGGTTTGCGATTGTGCCGAACTGGACCTACTTTGTCTGGAGACGTTATCGGTCACGCTGGCGTTGTCCTCGGAAATGTTGTCGCTCACATCACTGACATATGACTCATCGTCTGAGCCCTGCGAGGGGGACAGGTACAGAGCGGAGTGAGTCAGCACACAGTACACACACCGACACGGACTTCGCGTCGCGTGCGCACACACACACACACACACACACACACACACACACACAGCTGCTGCGGTTTGCCAGTGGCTAACAAACTGCAGCAGTCGCCAGCTATCTGTCCCACTGCAGAGATGGTGAGACAAGACACTGCAGCATTTTCATACTTTGTATATATAGAAATCACAACGAGGCCATCCACGGCACCAGAGCAGAGCATTCTGTAACCACTTTTCGTAAAAGCCTCTGTGACAGTCAAGTGCGGCTTGTGAAGGTTTAGAGATCAGTGGAGTGAACATTCCCAGTGTTTAAGCTACAGGGCAGGGGGTTGATGAATATCCTTGGTGAGTAATCCGTCAACATGGCTGAACGCACGCCTGGGGAAGGACAATGCTGTTCCAATGTACAGTGTACATTGGAACAGCTAAAAGAGTTACCATTTTAACAATTCTGCAGGGTGCAAACACACAAAAATATTCATAATTCAGAAAGAGATTTGGCCTCAGGACAGACTGAAAAAGAGCCCTGGCTTCTGTGTGAGTTTCAGTTAACTCTCATGATGCCCTCGTTCACTGGTGACTAACTCGGCTCCAAACACACATTTTACAGATTTCTCGGCCATTAGTGCTGCAAAGCTCGTTTAACTTCCTTATTGATCCACTTCCCGAACAACCCACAGCTCAGAGCCCCCTGCAACAGGCCTCTTCTTTTTGAACCTCGATCCGTCCCCCCGTTATACCTCATTCTCAGACGAGCTGGCTGAAAGGAGCACTTCCTGGGCATCGAAGAACTCAGAGACAGACTCTGACATGGAGAGTCGACTCTCATTAGAGGCCTGCTGAGTCAGAGGGATCCCCATCTGTTCCCCAGCCTGCGGGGAAACAAGAGCAAACACACAAGATCTTCACTGTTTCTTGCTCCAACGACAAGTTTAAGAACCAAAATGGCTCGGAACACAAACGCAAACACCGTCCGTAGACAACACTACATTACAGCACGTGTATTTTTCCCAAAGGACGAGACGCCATCCGTTTCTAATTAATCATTTTATCCCATTAACTTAATGTCAGGTTCTGCATAGAATAACGATCCCTAAAGCTTACCTGCCAGGGAGTACAGGAAAAAGCATCAGTCTATAAGGACAGCAATCCATAATGCAACCGACAAATGCAGGAAGCGAACACGACCTGGTCGGCTTTGGAAGCTGTTCTTTTATCAATATAGGAATGAGAAATTAGCTCTGCTGGAGACAGACTGACAACAGTGACCCACCTCATCAGGCGTGGAGATGATGTTCACACTGACAACTTGTTCAGTCAGGACAGATTCAGAGTGGATGCGATTGAGTCGAGTTCGAAGTTCTGCGTTTTGGGACAGGGCCTAAAGACCAAACAAAAGCTTTCTGTTATTCAAATATAATACAACTGCGGGTCGTGTGGCGCTGATGCCGATCCCAGCTGATTAAGGCTGAAACCCATTGTTGCTCCATCACATCGACACCAACAGCTAAATAAGTATCAGCAATTAGCATGACATACACTGAGGACATTGGAGTACACACACACACACACACACACACACACACACACACACACACACACACACACACACACACACACACACACACACACACACACACACACACACACACACACACACACACATACGAAGGACTCAAGACCCACTGTGTTTGTATGCCAACATAATCATTTGCACAAACTGAGTCTAATTGCAAGGGTAGGTCTATGCTTTCAAATGTTAACTGTTTTTAAATAAGCCGTATGTTGGAAGATGCAAGGATATGTGTGACAACAGGTTTATCAAACTAGCGATTCACAATGCTGGATTATAATTTTTTCTTTTTTTTGAGAATTGCAGAACTCTTATGGCATACTGATGATACGATGTATGCTCACATGCTCATTCACGCACATTCTTTCCACCTAACTGAAGAGAACATCAGACCTCCTGAAGGGAAATCATCATTTCATTATGCCAACTCTCGTCATTATGGCCGACTGGCAGATGCAGAGATAAAAGGCATGTCAAAATGTGTGCTTGCACTGAGCAAAATAAGACAGCCCCTTCAACTTAATGTAGTGTAAAACATTTTTATGATATGCAGATCATTCCGACACAAATGTTATGTGAACGACATTCAATGATATTTGCCTTTTTAGGAGAGTAGGTTGAAAGCAAAGCAATAACCAAGGTGTCATTATATCAGCCAGCGGTAATAACAGAAGTGTTTATTTCAAGTTGAATCCATTATCAGCTGATGCAGAACAAGTGCAAATATTACATAAACAAAAGTAGGAGCATGACCTTTATCTTTAATATCTTGATGCAATTAAATTTATTTATTTATTCTATAGCAACAACAACTTGTGATTATCAACCCCCCACAGGGTGTCCCCTAAAACTTGATCTCCAGCCTGTGACAACCGAGTCACACAAAGCATCCAATTAGGAACAAAAGTGAGATAAAGCAGCAAGTGAAACATTTCCCTGAAATGATGTCAACTGTTAGCAGAGGAACAGGCCAATTAAATCGCTGGGGTAGAGCAACAGGCCTCAAGGAGCTCAGTTAATGAACTGTGCTGCACATTTCTCTCTTCAATTAATATGGGAAAAGATGATTGGCCTTTCACGACTCACTGGTCTCTGCTTCCATGTCCACACATCATTTTCTTTCTTTTTTTTTTAATGTTTTGATTACGGTGGCTGCTCAAGATAAACTGTGGTTTGTGGGATTTATGTGACAGCTCGCCATTAACATGACAACTACAGAATGGGGTCGAGATTTAGGAGACCAAAGACACACTGGCCAAATTAAGCGGCCATTGTTTTTTTAACATTATGTGTCAAACACTTTGGGTAACGTTAAAACATCCCCATGGCGAGCATTTACAATAAGGCTACAGTCCAATACATCTGATGAATAGCTGGGATTAACTGAGCCCTGGACTTGCAGTGGGAGAACAGAGGCAACATGGGCAGTGTTTGACGGACGCTCATTACCTGTGACAGAGACTTCCTGAGAGAGTTGATCTGGGCGGACTGGTCGGACTGTTCCTGGTCAGACAGGATCTGTTTGATCTTTTCTTTCTCGATGGCCACAGTGTTGAAGGCCGACTTCAGCAGGGAGTGGACTGGAAAGAAATGGAGGAACTTAGCGAGAGAACCTTTACTGAAACATGCACCAATTCAAATTTGTTCTTTACTGCTTTGTATCAATATTTGAATGAAAGTGCTCAAACGAGTCCAACGGGAGAATGGATGAACGACAAGAAGACAAGCCCTCCATGCAGTCTGGTTAGATTGTCTGAACTGTCCGATCTAAAACTGATTAGCACAGCACTAATGATAAAAAGCTGTGCTGGTATACAGATGACACACAGTTTTACATCAGATTTATTTTTCCAGCTGAGTCACTATTAAATAGAAATCCACGTCACCAGGCCTGAGGCTCGGTCTTTTCAAAATTCATTAAACTGCAGCAACAAATGTGGAGATTCTATTTGACAATGATTTTTAGACAACATTTTGTGAGAATTAGACCTATTTTACCCCTTGAACCTGTTTTAAGTGTCATTCCTTCCCTTACCTAGATAAAAATAACTTTCTGACTAGCTTTGTAAACCCTAAAGTGACCAAGAGCTCATGCCCCTCCTACTTCAGCCCTTCTGTACTGGTATACCGAATGCCAATCACTATTTGCTCTTGTATGTTTCTTTCTTCACCATTTTCCACAATCTCAACAAAGTCATTTTAAATGAAACACGATGACATCCTAACCAAAAGCCAATGAGGGAAACGATGACTGCACACGATGTGTGTTTCTGATAAAGCACAATTGCCCTTCAAGGATGAGTCAGACGTACAGCTTGCTTACCTTTCTGGGCAATGGTGCAGAATTCCTCTTGGAGTTTAATGTAGTCACTGGCACACTCGACACTGTCCGCCAGCCGGGACACGGGGGGCTGAAAGTCCACCAGCTCTGCACACAGGTTGGGGTTGGACGAGTGGAGCCGGACGGGGGACATGCTGGCAGACAGAGGAACCTGCAGAAAGACGCACACCACACAGGACAGCTGTCAGTCGTCTCCCAGACACATGTGTGCTGCTGAGTTGTGTGTCTGAGAGCCGGCAGCCATCTGCCCAGCTCAACATACAGTCAAATTATAACTGTACTCCTCCATTAAAATATGTCACGATGCAGTATTGACTGACAAATGTCTCTTTATTCACCTTCACATACTGGTATTTTCTCTCTGAGCGTACGCCTTTTTACTAATCAAGGTCACAGAGGCAGTGTTTCTGCAAAACAGCATTCTGTGTATATTAGATTTCTACATAAACCTAAATCAAGTTAAATAACCTACAACAAATGTTTCGGAAATGCACTGATTAGGCAGCAGGGTACGATTTAACATCAACTTGTCTTTTTCTAGAACATTATAAGGTCAAACATGATCATTACTAGGGCTGGTTTAACAAGGCGAATAAAGGCGTATGAAAATACATTTAATTCTTTTTTATCAGGGAGCATGGATCAAAATAGCACACAAAATAAGGATATATTAAGGAGTATTCAATGACACACAACAGTGATGAGTACCAGCTGCAGTGCAACATGGAGAGCAAAAAAAGAGCACAAAAGAACAGAAGTGGCAAATAAATCATGTGTGCTGTGGCGACATCCCCTCTTAAAAGCTGTAGGAAAACACTTAAGGTTTCATTTGTCCTCCACAACACTCGTGATTAAACATGTATTATTAAAAGCTGAAATCTCAGTTGTATTGTGGCCTCTGAATTTAAAACAACTAGCGCCCGATACGGACCACTGACTGTATTTCAAATAAGTTAATCTATTATACTATTATACTAATATTCTGGTAGCTATTATTTACATAAAGTAGATTATGATTTTGAATAAAAACAACAGCTTTTGGGTGAACAATAATACAATAAAGTATTTTAGTGGCGATGTGTGTTTGTGTGTCTTTATGAGACAGTGTGGTGATCTGAAGAGTACCTGGAGCTGGAATTTTGCGTCTTTGCCGACACTTTTTGTTCTCCATCTTCTGTTCAAGCGTTTTTCTTTCTTTGACAATTCTACACAATTGGTCTTTGAGGCAAACATGGATCACAATATGCAAAGTGTGGTTAATAAGACAAACACGTCACAGAAAATGCAAAAGTTAAAGCACAGACTGCAGTGAAATGACCAAAAAAAGACAACATTCTTACGAATGAGTTGCAAACAAAGATGGAATATGCGGTGTTAAAATGCATTTCAGGCAGAAGCCATGACTTAAAAAGTAACATTAAATCAATAGATACTGATTAGTTACAGATGTACGAGGTATTCGGTACGCAGCACTGACACCTGCATGTCTGGACGGTTAATGAAAGCAGCCACTGACTTTATATGACCATTTCTGCCTGTATTATCCTCACACGCTTGCCACTGTATCTGTGTGTTTTTGTCTGTGCATGGCCCTGTGTCTATTTTACCTGCATATCTGTGAAGTTAGGTGCCGACTGTGTTCGCTGCAGAATCTCCAGACTCTGCAACAACCGGCTCAACTCGGTCAGGTTGGACTGGCAGCGTGCGAGCTCTGAAAAAAGAAAATGTAAAAAGAATTGACACCTGCAAACTGGAGACAGTTACATGTTTCCGGATTTATTGTAAGGCCAGGGCCAATGCCTTGATTTAATTCAGTGTTTAGTTAAATCTGATTGTTCTCAGCATTAAAGGGGAAATTGTACTTGCCCTCTGCACACTTGTCCATCTCTTCTGAATCCTGCAGCCAAGCAACCACCTTGCTCTGTCCATTACTGTAGGAAGCCGGCAGGCTGCTGTTGCTGCTGCTGCTGGGGGCCGCAGGCTGCCAGGGTAAGCTGCTTGGCTTGGCCTGCTGATGTGATACAAGAACCAAAAAATTCAAATATTTCTATCAAACTTCACATGGGAATCTATCTAGGGACCCCATAAAACAAGAGTAAACCCAGAAAATGTATCCTGTTACAATGTTATTGTGATAAATGTTATTACTACTTATGAATTAAACATTAAGTGGCACAACAGGGATTGAGCAAACACATCAGACAAATAAAAACATGTCATGGAATAGCAGGTGGACCCAGATATCATTCTATGAGAATTAAAGTTAAAACAGTTGGGGGTTTCTTTGTCACTGAATTAAAAACACATTTGCAAAATAGCAACCCATTTAAACCAAGCGCACTAATGATTATGATTTGCGGTTTATCAATATACAATAATAAAATACACAGAACTGCAGATGACTATAACTGAGTCAGTTGAAAAGCTGGAAGCATCAAATATTTGCTTCATTAATATGCTCATTAAAGCTGGTGTAAATATTTGGATTTTATCTTGAACCTTCACTCATATTTAAGTCTTTTTGAATGACTTAAATGGTGCTCTTGTGTCAACAGCTTTAATAAATCTGTCCAGCAGGTAAGGACTTGTGGATATCAACTACTGAGAGGCTTTGGATTGTGTCAAAATGAGCTTTCATTTCAGGCTCTTGGACAGAATCTATTTGACTTATGACATTCAGCAGGTAGCAGGACGACAGGAACAATGTGGTGTAGAAACAAGTACAAAAGGCTGACACACTGGAGCTTTCTGTTTTTCATAGGAGATCCTGACTGTGCTCTTTCTGATGCAGCTATTAATTCTGCGTAGCCTTGAACTCTTTCAGTGAAGCTGTTCTTCAGGGAGAGCTCATCAAGCTGCAGCCAGCTGCTCCCAATGCCAATCCTACTGATCACCCCTAATAGCCTCCATGTGGCATCACTCTGAGGAGAAGATGCTCGGGCTGCATCCTCATATTTACACGCTCTTCAAAATCACTGACAGGCACAACTGTTCATATCAAACTTACAATAGTCTAGACAAACGACCCGTTGTTTTATCTTAGTGGTCTGGATACAATAACCTTCCCAATCAGTGTTGCTGCATTAGGCAGAAATCTGGCTCCACATTCATTAGTCAAGTAATTAGTCAGATAAACCCTGTTGGCATGTCACGGCCAAGGAGGAAAAAAATTCAGATCACAAAATATCAGGTCATTGCAGGTCAGAGATTGTCTTCCACACACAAACTGTATGAAAACCTGCTGTCATCACACACACACACACACACACCTGGTAACAGCTGTACGAAGGCATACTTCAGTCACATCTGATCATAACATCCGTCACTCCTCTGAGTGCATTTCTATGCTCTTTTGGATTACATTTCAGTGTACTAACCAAGTTTGCGGTTAAAACAGAATCATGGAAGCTTTTCTTACTCTTGACATAAACTTGGTAAATAAATCATTGCAGCCTGCTAAGAGCTTAAAGAGAGACTTCCTCTAAAGCTGACAGCTGAAGTATGAAAAATAAAAAATTATGTGTTGCGGGTCCATTTCTATAATCATCAGTAAGTCAATAAATTTGATCTTTTTACATATTTTGCATTCCTTCACAAAAATCTGTACATTTTTTTATTGTTTCTGTAACAAAAAAAAAAAACAAAACACGACACTACCCTCAGCGAGTTAATTCATTTTATTGGTTAGCACCTTGTTTTTTTTTTTGTTGCTATTATTAGTTATCATTGTTGATGAAGCTCACCTTAGTTTCATTCACCACAATTGGGGCAGGTTGGGGAGAATCCATGGCAGAAGAGGGAGGAAAAGGTCGCATAGTAGCTTCTCTTGGCGACCTCACAATCTCGTTCTGTCGATAAAGCCGATGGTGGCGCAACTTTGACACCCAGGCATCAAAGATGTCTTGAGATTTGACCTGAAGAGAGAGAGAGACAGAAATAAAAAGAGTAGTGAATAAACCACACCTTTCAAAATGAAAAATGTCAAAATTAAAAATGCACATGTGAATGACACTGGAATAATACACTTTTCAGACCCAGAGCAGATCTATGAAGCTTTAGAGTGCATTTGTTTTGAAACTCCAACTATTTTAGGATGTTTAATTGGTTATGGTCATCAGTGTGGCCTCACTGTGCTGTCATGGCAAATCAGAGATATAAGGAGCAGAGCAGAAGCATCAGACAAGACTCCACACACACATTATCGCCTCTGCAATCTCCATTCCAATGGACATAATCCACCCAGTGCTAACTATGCAGTATCTGCTGCCCAGCAATGTAATACACAGTACATGGATGTTTCGTCATGCAGGGCTTTTTTTAATACCAATTCTAATTCACTTTTTTTTTTTTTTTACCTATTCTGTCACATTAAGACTGATTTCCTGCTGCAAAGTTTCCATTAATTTCTTTCAAAGGACAACATTGAACAATACATATAAGTCTGAAGAGGTATTAGAATTACCTTGAGGTGGTAGATATGCTCCTCGGTGTCCAGGTCGATACGACGGGCCCTCTTTTTAATGGACATGACCGACAGGCCAACGTCAATGCTGCCGTGAAGTTTTCCTTTTTGAATCTGAGGAAAATCCCAAATGCATATTTTTCAATGTAAAATCCACTTTGGACTAGTGAATGAATGAACCAGCATCTCCTGTAATTGGTTGTGGATATGTGGAAATACGTACTGAGAAGAGGCTCACTCATCTTGATAAAGATATATGACTTGGAAAAAGATCTATGTGCACATATTTGTATTATAGGAAAAATGATATAAGCAAGAAAACAAAGTAGTGTGTTTTTGTTACTTAGTATTTCGTCATAATTGTCCACCAACTTGAATTGTAACAAATATTGCCCGAGAGAATGCCTTACACATCTCGAAATAGAAAAGTTAATACAAACGTTTGTGAACACAGAAACCTCATAAATAAAGTCCATAATTCAATGGTTTTCCTTAAAGTCCTTTTTCTCATCACTCATGTTTCTGTTTTGTCAGTAAATTGTAGCCTCTCTAAAACATTGTGGCCAGTGTTTGCAGATGTTTTTTGCTGACTCATCGGCAAGTCGATTTCAGGCCGAGGTGCCCTCTTTGTGCCGTGGGCGAGAGTCAGGGTTACTTACGTCAATGGGAGACTTGGAGTACTTCAGGATACCATTGTCCAGAACAAAAAAACGCTGCGGAGGAAACAGAAAATTCACAAAAAACATGCTCAATAAAAAAACAGGAAGAGAGTGAATAGAAATTGTAAATTCTGTAAAAACGCAAAGCCATCTGTGGTTAATTGATTCATAGTTCACAGAGGGACACTGACTCTGACATGGCACGCTAAGTTAGAATAGGTGCATGAAAAGTATCCGTTTCCATTAGTATTCAGGGAGAAGGAACACTCGAATTGATACTAAAAGAGGAGAATTCATTAAATAAAAAGTCTACCGGTTCAAAAAGGGTCAAGCCTAAAAAAATTACATTCCTATCAAGCAACAGGACGTCAGACAGAACACAATTAAACTCTAAGGGACAAGATGTGATCAAAATGTATAAGTGTTTCGTGTGTACTTCTGCTTTTTACCTTGTGCCAGCCTTTGAGCGGCCATTTCCGCTTCTTCAACATAAAACCCTCATGCTTATCAGGCTTCTGGACGTTGCTTTGACCGATTTTCAGCCCCTCGATTATTTCCCAGCTGTCTGCCTCCTAGAGGGAAAATAAAAAATACAGCTGTGTGAGAACTAATCCACTCCGTCCTCCAGAATACGTCGGGAACAGGTGACATGTGTGCTGTTATAAATACACCAAAATCTCCTGTCGTTTTTCATCAAGGTAAACAAGGGGATTACACATATAACTTCTTTCATCACTCTGCCCTGTGCCACAACATTTTACAAAAATACTGGCTCACTGTGATCCCTGCAGCTCTTTCAACATTTCCACTCCATTAGTGATTTCCTGACCAGGCTCTTCCTGCTCTGACCAGGTCTGTAAATCAACGTGACACCAGTGGAGTCAAGGGGCAGTGGGTTCATGCAGGGGCAGGTGAGATATTCCACTATTGTCCCTGGTGAGGAGACACTGCTGGACAATACGGGGACAAAGATTTGATGGCAGAAAGATGTCTAGTGTCAGAGTGGGCGACACTTCTAGTAACTGCATACACATTGAAATCGAGTTTTTTGTAAGTCTGCATTTTTACAGGGGGTGACACACTTATTTTGTACCAAACAGTTGAAGAACTCCACCTTTTAAAGTGCTTAGTGAAGAACAGCTTTTTGGAGAACAGTCTACAACAGTCTGCCCTTGTATTCGACTGTGCTAAAAGCATAAAGTGGTAATAAGTATTAAGAAGAAACAACGTGATATCAGGCCAGACAAGTTTTATTCCAGCAACAAAGTGCAGACTTTCACAAATAATGATGCCCAATAGAGCAATATGTTCAGACACTGCAGTTTGTGAAGTGTTAATACCATCTACTCTCTCAGAACGTTTCATAACCACGTGTTTTAGGGGCATTTATCTATTTAAATACGTGAAGTATTAATAGAGGGATTCAATGCAGTATCACTAAAATGAGTCTTTTTGTTTAAATTGCCATTTTGAACTGAATGGTGGCAAAATGTACAATCCTCCCTGGTAAGACAAATAACAGCCTAACACACAAGACTGCTTCGAGGGTGTGGGGGAACCTGAGCTTGGTTTTCTCGACACCTCGACAAACGGTGACAACAGCTCGTTCAATATAATGACGGGGTGATAATGACAGATCTCTCTGAGGACAGCCTCACTATGTAAAATGGAGATTCAGGAAGAGTTGAACTCCACCATTAAAAGAAGTAAAATTACATAAAAGGTAGCGGCTTACATTCAGAGTGATTCACTTATAATCAGTCATAATTACCAACTCCTTTGTATGTACCCAGTGATCAGCGTGTCTTTGTCAGTCGTGTAATGCCGTGCATGCTGAGCACTCAGCCTGACAGACAACAACAAGCAGCAATGACAGAGAAATGCTTCACACTAACTTCCTGTGTGTTATCTGCACCATACAGACTTCCAACTGGCTCTCGATTGATAAATCAATAGCACACTAAAAAAAAAAAAAGAACTGCATGTGCTGCAGATATTGCGGTTGACTGCACTTTCTTGGGCATCAACAAAATAAATCAACAAATTCTTTACAAGGTACAGAGGCCATCAGAACTGCTGGCTCCGCCTAAATCTTACCGTGGATGTCTACTGCTGGCTAATATGGAAATTACTGTAACAGGAAAAGAAATTGCTTATGTTATTTCGCCCTGAGAACAGAACTGAATTAAGCCAAAGTGATTTCCTGCACTCTGCTTTCATTCATTGATTTTACTGAGGAATAATTTCAAGCTGAACGAAGCCTGGTCCCTCTTGGTGAGTTTACCCTTTTAATGAAGGATCTTGTGTCCGACTCAATACGAGCCCGCCAGCTTTTCTGTGTCAAGATTTAAAAAGGTTTGTTCCAGAAGCTCGCTCTTTTGTTAAGGGGATAACTCGCAATAACGCCGCTGAAAATCACATGCTTCGATTCAGGAGGGAGCGACATGGCTGACATATTTTCAAAAGTAGCAGTCAGCTATGGGGAGAATTCAAAGAAATGAGTCAATGGAGCAGAGGAGTTGTGTCACTTTCATAAGTCATGTGGGATGCACACCTACACTGACAGTCAGCACTGTAGCACAGTGGACCTTTTAATGCAGCCATGAATCAAACTATTACAGTTAAGGTCTCCCTGAACAGAAGAAAGGACAAACACTCCTCGGGGACACCTTAGGCTAAATCAGCCCTATAAATATCTGTACTTCAGCCCACTTCTGCTTCTTATGAAGACACTAATACACCTGTCCTTCTCCCTACTTTCCTACCGTGGTCCAAAGGGCAGAATCCAACACAAACACCCTCAGATATAGTGTGCTCCAACCAAAATGAAACATAATGAAGCCGATCAATACCATGGGATTCGTGTAGATGAAACCGATTTCAACCTTTCAAGCTTGTTGTTCCTCAGAAAATTGCTGAGGGAATATCATTTAGTCGGAATAACGTTGAGGATCTGAGAGGACGGCACTATTTGCAGTAATTCTTATTTCATCCAGCAAACCTGACTTCATTAATTGATTATAATTTTTTGTTTTGTTCATAAAGGATACCAAAGGTTATTTATTTCCTGAACCAGTTAATAATCTTGAGTGAAAACAGACATGATAAGTCTAATTCTCCCATAACCTTGTGTAAACCATCAATTGTCTCTTTTAGTGCATGTGCAGCGGTTAGTCTCTAATTGATTATCTCACTAAGATACTTCTTTCTTTATTTTATTCTTAGGTACGCCTTGGAATGAAATATTTGGATACGTTTAGGTTTTATAGTGGTGACTGATGTAAATGTTCATTATGTCATACACTGAGCGACATGGATTTTATTATCTAAGAGTGAGACAATAACTTGGATTATACAATATCATTTCAGTTAGTCTGAGGCAACAATAACGTTACTATCTTATTTGTCATCTATCCATTAACACTGGTGTCATTAGGATGAAAGTCTTTGAAGAGTGTGGGTGTAGACCAGTGTCTTCACTCTTTGGGCACGAGAACATGTGTTTTACAAAAGCTCAGGTGTCACTTCAACCATTGGAACATTTCCTGCAGCTTTTCTCTAAGTTGTAAGTAGCGTGCAGCAGCAGTAACACTGTGAAGAGTAGTGGGATGTAAATTGTGAAATTTCAGGGAGCATGTGTGTACTCCATCTCAACTGAGAAAAATAATTATGTACAATACTATAACAACTATACAGTAAGAGTTTTCACCACAGAATTCTGTATTTTCTATCAAAGGGTGAACACTTTCACCAATATCATGGCAAAATCATTTATGTTGTCATTTATAATTCATTTAATGGATGATATCAGTTTTCTGTTAAGTCCTCTTCCTGTGTTTTGAAAATAGGACGTTTGTAAGGCTGATAAGATATTGATTTCTGGACATTGCAGTACAAATGACCACAATCTGATCAACAGCAACTAAAAATCACATAATCAATCTCTCATCAATCCACAAAGTTTCCATCAAAGGAACCTTTCCTTAATATTTTCCTAGGAAACACAGTGAATCAATCATTTTTCTCTCTTCAAGGAAATGACATGCAACAAGGGCTACAACTGATGGTTACTGTGGCATCTTGATCCACATAGAAGGTGTATGCTCGTGTATCAGTGTTTGTGTGAGTCCGTGCTTACTGCAGGTGGTGCATCTAATTGCTCTCCTGAGGGTCTCCAGACTGAACAGTAGGTCAGCAGCGGGGAAAGTGACACGTATTGATTTGAAATTCGGGGCAGGATCCCATTAAGGCTTTCCCCAATCAAACTGCCCCTCTCTCATTTCTCCTCTAGGAGGAGGCCCTGCCAAGCCAGCTAATGTGTTTTTTAAGTGTCCCGGGGAAAATGTGCTGAACTGTCTGATCTTTACAGCGGTCCACTAACACAGCATCAAAGAAATCTCCCAGCACATAAAAGGCTCAGCAGACAGCGATGCAGATGTAGGTAGAAGTGCATAATGTAGGGGGACAGTAATCCCCATCCTGGAGTTTAAAACAATGATATGTAAAAGTCCCTTCGTCACTTTGGAGACAACAGGTGAAAAACACATCTTTCAGTACAAAGTCTGACACATGTTCTGGTGCCTCAGACAACAACGTCTACATCAGGTTGTGTCAGGGGTTTAGTTGACGCTAAACCTTTTATTCACAACAGAAATAAAGTAGGAGAAGATGTCTTAAATCTCCAGAATAAAGGGCGACTTCAAATCAACTGAGACATGAGCAGACTCCCACTGACGCAGGAAAACTGTGAGACATGCACATCAGTAGACCTTCAAATTTACTGGTTTGGCATCGCAGTCAAAATCCTGAACCTGTGACAGTCCAGATATTCATAGTGTTAGATGTAATCTTGACCCCAATTTGCATTCATTACAATTCAAAGAAAACAATTCATGAGCCTGATGTAGTAAGAGCTTGCACAATGCTTGCTATATTGCACACTTACGCAAATAGATTCCGCTTTCAGTTTGCGTTTCAGTAAGACTGACACCACACAGGTGTATTCAAATGATGGCTTCATGTGCATTAGGCTCTGTTTACATGAAGAAATTCTACTGGAAGCTGAATTGTTTCCACGTTTATTCAAAATGAAATGTGATCTAATTTTCACCCTCTGACCATATCAGCGTTCACGTGTCCTCATGTTCGTGTCTGTTTTCATACGTGCAAACTTACGGTAGATCAGGCCTTTATGTCAAAAAAATGACAAATCTCGTGACAGGGAACTGTCACACTGAAACAGAGGAATCCTGAAGTGATCCAGTCAATCAGTGTCCTTCGTCAAGTTTCTTCAGACTGATAAGATAAAGAACTAATTTAATTTAGTAAAAAGTCACATAGATTTAGAGCTGAGATACAACAGTAATAGCAACCTCTGCTGGACACTGGAACTTTATCTGGTGTTACTGGTTAATTTGGCTGAAGCAACCTGCGACTGTTAATAACTTCTGTCATTATAGTTGACATTAGATGCACAGTCATTCCTGTATGATCAGTTTTTCTGAATGAATTGACATTGGCTTGGCGGTTAGTAACACATGGTTCTGTAGTGTTGCAATGCTTTAACAGATTCACACTGTCTTTACAACAAATGACCAAAGTGTAATAGCTCTGAAATGTGAAATTGTTTTTGTCTTAGGGTTTTGGAGAGTGAACACACACAGACACACACAGACACACAAACACACAGACACGGATGTGCTCATCTTTATGTTTTGCAGTACTTCTCTCAGGCTGAAACAAGCAACATTCACCAACTTTGAACAGTGAAGAATCTCAAGTGAGATCACAGGTTAAAAATACAGAAATGGTCCTCCATCGGTGTGGAGTTCCTACAGCGGTAGGACTGAAGCCTTTCCGCTGCTAAAAATGATGACAAGGAGCAGCTGCAACAATCAAAGGCTAATTCCCAATAAAATTCATGTCATGCTGCCAGTTTTGTGATAATACTGAGGTCTCAATCGCGCAGGTGCACAAGATTAGGGGAATCCACTGAGCAGTGACTTCCATTTATATTTTGGGAGCTCTTTTTTTTGGGCTTTTTTGACTTAAGACTTTAAAAGAGATTCATAAATAAAGCTTCTTCTTTTGAACTCATAGAAGTGTGTGAGAAACGCTGAAGTCTTTCACCTACGAAGGGAAGAAGAGTGAGGAACGGTGGACAGACGGTCTGTAAGGGTTAACAGTCAGCTTCATCAAGCAGCAGGCCTTCCACTGCACTTTCTTAACGGCCCCCGTTTCTCCACCCAGCTCCCTTTTCTTTACAGAGAGCCATCTCCTGCGGGCACAAAGCTGGGCTCCCACATAGCCTACCACAGTGTGCCACATGTTCAGTGGAGCACCAAGCCTCCGCCTGTCCCTCATGAAATATTCATCGCCCGGTGCCGACGGAAAAGCCGTGATGTCAGAGATTCCGGTTTCGGTGTCCTGTTTCTGTGCGGCCACAGTGACACAGCAGCACAGACAGTTCGGGCGGGCCGGGGGCTTCGCGTGGCTTACAGCGGGGTTCAAGTTTAAGCACTTGTCTCATGAACTGTGAAACAAGAGTGTATGGCATTGTTTACCACTGGCTCTGCAGAGCTCTTATTTACAATCGGGGAATTAAGGCGGATATCTCGTAGCTGATTAGTCAGCTAATCAGTTGGTAAGGTCTTGTAAAGCTGAACATTGGTTGGCCTTCATTTAATTAACTTTTCACAGGGAATTAATCATTAACCATTATCGTTAGAGAATGCTGTGTTGGCTAAAGGAAAAAGGAAATATGAACACAAATTGATGGACAATGAGTGAGTGCTTCTGACCCTTTTTTGCACCTTTACAACTTTCAATATTACAGTTTGTCAGTGATTGGACACTCACACTGCAGCAGTGCTGCCAGCCGCCATAATGAGTGGCAGAGTGGCATATGTGCCCGCTTATCGGCTCTCTGGTATTGAATTTTCTAGATATTGTGAATAGTCTGGGAGTTAGATGATAAATATGCATGTGAAACTGTGTCAGTGAGGAGGATGAGATTGAATGGGTTAACTAGTAAAACACTTTACATAGTCTGATTTCAACTGTGGATTGGAAGCCCCTGGCTAAATTAAGAATTGGGCTAATGTTCTCCAACACTGGCTACTGACATTGATTAACTGCAGGAGTGATGTACCATTTGTCTGTCGGACAATTAGAACGCTTTCTGGCACATCGAGGGGAATATTTTTCTACCTCAATCTTGAATGAGCTGATATGATAGTGAAGTGAGCACAATTAAGGAGAAGTTGATAAATGCCTCCTGATACAAGACTGGACCAAACCACAATAATGTGCACTTCTCCTCATGCACCTCCAGCCGCTTTGAAAATTACCTGCCGACTGTCGCGCTGGGAGGAGGAAGAGGAGGAAGCGCTCTTGTGAACCGGCGTGGAGGTTTTGTTCACGAGTACAGCACTCCTGTCCTCAGAGCTCATGGTGCGGCCGTGCGGGCCCCGCTGATGGTGTTGATGGTGTGACATGTTGGGCACCAGTTGGCTCTGCCGACCTCCCTCACGACTGGGCCCCACGGATCAGGAGCATCCTCTTGACACTTCCTCACGCTGACGGCTCGCTGTTCGTCTGAAACACAAGCGGCAGGAAGTTACATACTTTGTCTTCCTCATTTCATCGCAGTGCTGTCGTTAACATCATAAAGTCAACACAGCCATAAACGGAGTTTTTAAAAACACCACCCGTGAATTTCTGTATGCTCGGCTGAAGCTCTGTGAGCTGTTTGTGAAGCATGGGGTTTTAACATTCCTCTCATTGTATCAGCATACCTAAAAAAGCCTTTCATGTTTGTTATTAGACCTGTGCCTCTCAGGATTACCCAAAATACATGAGAGGGGTTTTTTTTTGAGGGGGGGGGGGGGGTTCCACTTCATTAAACATTCTCAAATCTGGAATATATCCCTTCATTCTGATTGTTGTGTATGTAAATAAATACATTTTAGTGACTAGGGTTGTGGGGGTACTGAGGCCTGTTGAGCAAAGTCAGAGAAAACGGTGGGAATTGGCTTGTTGAATGAAAGCAGTCAATCGAAGGATAATCCAGGCAGGCCGTGAAAAAACATTCAAACTCCAGTCAAACACGACAGCGTCTAGATTCAAACATCCCACTGTGAGGCTGCAGTGATAACCACTTTACATCTACATTTTATTATCAAATACCTTTTTGACATTTAAAAATAAAGCATAATTGCGTCTGTTTATTTGCATCTTTTCATCTCCAGGATAATCGTGTTGTGGCATTGTATTAACCTCTATGGGCATGCACATTTAACTGTGTGGTGACTAAATATATTAGTTGCACAATAAACACTATTTTGTCAATTACAATATTAACTGAGTCAATGGCTTCTCTGATTAAAAGTTGAATAAAGAAATTAAAATAAAGTGTTTTTGTACTATAAATCGTTTAATATGTCAGAACCAGTGCTTTCATAAAAAAAAAATTTTTATAACAGGTTTATTTCACCTTCCTTATGCTGTCATACTGGCAACAACCCAGAGAATGCTCAAGGTTAACCTCCAAAATCCTTAGAGAATATAGAGAAAGGCATGTTTTGAATGAATGTGTTGTGTTGAAAATGTCTGTTTAACCTTATGTGCAGAATAGCAGGGGGGGTGCTTGTTTTCTTCATTAGTCATTGCACCGTGTTGCTCCATGCTGACACCCATACCTGCAGTGGTGATGTGTAATTGTCTGAGCTCTCAGGAGGTCTCAGCACTGTTAAAAACATACATTGATTGCCAGATAGTAGAAAACAAACAGATAAACAAACCCTGTTTAGCTGAGGGACGCTTGATGAGACACTGAGGAGCATGCAGGATCCCTACATGGGAAAATATCAGCTTATTTTAGAGGAAACACATTGGTGTTGTTCTTGTGGCTTCTGGAGTTTGAAAAGATGCCAGAATTAACACATGCTCAGAAAAGGATATCATTAATATAATTGGCCAACTGTAACGGACATTTGTTGTTTGTCTAATTTAGTTACATCAAGCTGTTAAACCTTAAGTACGGAGACAAACAGCGTGGTGTTTTTGCGAAAACAAAAACTGTTTTCACAGTTTATTTTTCAGGTAATGATAAACTGATAGCGTTGACATATTATGATCAATTAATACATTAATTCTACAGAAACGTTTGCAGACGATAATGTCTGAAGTTGGACTTATTGCTCAAACACTTTTTTGCGACTTAAAGCTCAAAGACAAACTCTACAAGTGCATAGAAGTAAAATATACAGCAACACGCAATCACAAACTACATTCCCGGGATACACTCATAAAAACAACCCAATGATTTGACAGGAGGATTTTTCTGCTCAGGTTTTCGGTCTGCCAGGGAAACCTCTGAGGCCGCCGAGCAGCTCGGCACACTGCAACAACCCGCATGATCACATGCAACTGTGCAGTATCCTCACAGACTATAATCTATAATTCAGATCCTTCAACAACGTCATCATCCCTGCTCTGACTTAAGCCAACGAGGGTGTAAGCGACTGTAAGACAAGGCACCGAGTCCAATCAGATAGTGAATTTAACTTAGCCTATTTAACAGATTCACTCTGCACTTCTTGACCTAATAACAATAACAAAAACAAAAAAATTATTTTCAAGGTTTTAAAGCACCGGTAATAAATGGTTGAGCATGCTGTAGTGTATAGGCTACAATTTGAATTATTCTAAGTAAAATGTACTTTAAAATACATTAACCTATACGCTTATCAAAAAAGTGAAGGAAAAAGGTGTAACCAACAGTTTTTCACTTATTTTTTTCAATTTGTCAGACCATGTGACTTCACCAGCACTAATCCAAGAACCCTCTTAATGAAAGTACGATTTTAGTTGAAGCAAGAACACAAGTTCTATAAATCAGTCGTTACTATAGCCAATAGAGTAAATAAGAATGCTACCATTATACATTGGACAGACATACATGGAGCTATTGATTTGACTTTTATTATGACAGACTTTTACTGACAGACATTACTCCTTACAAAGCTCGGGGGAACACGTTGGGGAATGTCCGATCGGGACTGTACTAGTCATGAGCTTATTGTTCTAAATCTGTTCATGATTATGTGTCTCAGCAGGAGGAGATGCAGAGTCCTTCCCAGCGGGTGCTTCTGCAACACCTGAGCATTGTATTGATTAATGATAACGATGATTTATACTCAACAGGAACTGAAAAAAAAAACAAAAAAAAAAACTGTGTGTTAGTGTGGTGAGTTGTATCAATTCTGTAAGTTATTTCTATAACACTCGAGCCTCAAAGATTTTGTATGGATTGTTTATGTGTATTGCTATCACTTTTGTGTTAGTACTTCTCCAACTGTTTGTTTTTAAACTGTGCGACTTCGAGTGTGCACACAGATGCAAGCAATATTCCTGATAAAGATTTGAATGGCTGAAAAAAAACAAGAAAAATAAAGAAAACATGGCACTTTTGTGAGCGTCATACAGTGTTTATATCGATATATAACAATCTCAGATTCTATTTGAATGTCTTTATTTCATTTCTTATTTGAAAGAATATGTGAGAAGTTTTCACTTTTCACAAAGACACACTGGTGTGTTATTTGTGTCTTCCAGTGACTTTGAAATGGTTTTACTTGAATGCGTGAAATTCAGTTGACATGTTTGTATTCAACATATTTTCCGATGACCACAACATTTTGTGCATCAGAACCTAAATAATTATCAACAAGTGACGCTCTTTATCCCTCACAGCCTCCAGCATTTGGACACTTAATTTAAGGAATAATATTCTTCTTCTGGAGTTATGAAAAGTCTCATTGAACACTTCAGATGTTGAGAAAAATCATGTTACTAATAATAACCCTCTCCCGAGGTTGTAACAACTCTAATTCTGCAACATTATCCAAAAATCATATTCAATAAAATTAATTGAGTTGCATGACTCTGTAGAATTATTTTAAATAGTACAAAGCATACTTTCGCAGCTCAAACTCACGTAAAGCCTGATTGGAAGATCTGAACGGAATGGTCGTCAAGTTTCAACATCCCACAGACAAAGTGGGTCCTTCATGTAATCCAACAACAGCTCTAGTATGTAACAGTCTGGGGAGAAGACCCTTGAGGCGACATTTTCCGGATGCCTCAAGTCGGGGCAAAATGTCACCAAACTTCCACAAAATGAGCAGTTCACTGCACAAAGGATCCTCTGAATCATGTGAGCATCAGATCATCTCCATTAAAAGTTGCAATCAATATGCCTCGATCATCTGGAGCAAAACTTAGATTAGTGCCGAGCCGCAGAGAAATCATAGAGACTGTTGCTCTTTTCAAACAAATGAGAGGTAATGCTTAAGCAGCCTCAACATCTGTCGTGTTTCGCAAAAACACCAGAAAGAATTATTCGCAGAATTCCAACTCATAACCGGCTACTGCTCAGCTCGGTGTCACCATGGCCGTGCGATGTTTCCACGGTTGAAAACACAACACTTTCAATTCCCTTTCTGGTTACTCTTGTTCATCTCAAAACGCAACATCAGCTTAATTTCAAAAACCCGAAGCAGTTCTGCCTTTTTTTCACTCTTCAAGACAAGAAGCAAATTTAAGAAGGGAAGCTTTCACAATCAACATATTAAAACTGTCATGGAGATGTTTTGTGAAAACATCAGATGACACTTAACAGCCTCAGCAAGTAAAAATGGTGAATGGTGTAATTGATTTCACTTATATGGCATTTTCCACCACTTCCACCACAAATCCAGAAATTTGCAAAGTTGGAAACCTTCCATGGGAGTAAACGGGAATTCATGGGAATAAACTAAATTGAATTTTGGCTCTTTCTAGTATTCTGGATCACACTGTTGAGCCCAATATTTTTGCTCAAAGACATGTGGACGTTGGAATCAAACCTGCAACCCTACAATTGAAAGGCGACCCACTCTACCAACCGAGCCACAGCCGCCCTAGTAGTTATATAAAGCAACGAAAGATGTCTTGTAAGATTCCACATTCAGGATCCACACAAGGTTCATTAGTCCAGACCCTAGGGACACTAAAAAACAAGCTGAGTCAACAACCCTAATGATGAAGTAAAAACAAAACCCAAGCTTCATTTCTGGATAGTTTGTTTACAAATGCACTGTTGATGCATCACATAAGAAGGGTCATCATTATTACTATTACACCATTATAAAACTGTCTAGTTTGTAAAAGTGAATGCAGCTCTCAGGAACACTTAGGATTTTTATGAGGGGAAAAAAAATTGGCCAGTAAAAGCAACAACTGAAGAATCCTGCAAGATGGAGTTTGCGTCACCATCTGAATGAAAGAAAAATCTGTCTCAAACCCTGACGCATTGAACCCTTTAAATTGCAAAAGGGCCATTTTTGATGCAACTGCAAATGAAGCACAACACTGTATTATTTTTCAAAATGGTCACACTATTAAGCAGCTGTACAGCAAATGTGTCACGCTTGGCGTTGTTTGAAAAATTGGTTGTGGTGGCAGTTTCTTAACAGATGCATTACAGGTACAGCAACTTTAGTTTATTGGAAACCAACAGCACCAGAAATGTTTTCAGTTACTCGTAAACCCATGGCTGTCAGTGAGTGCTGTGCTGTTTCAGCTCAAAGCCTAAAGACAAAAAGATGCTGAATTAAATGTCTGAGAGATCCCCGAACATGTTTGTAATGTTTAGAGAGGTTTCTTTTTGGGAGGGGGGCCCTGCATGTCTCAAAGTGTCAGCTTAACAGCAGTAGTAACAAACAAACAAGTAATAACAGACTCATAAACAGATTTTATCTTATGGCAAAATCAAAACCCAAAGCAGCTAACAATAATTCATGATGCTTACATGTTTTTAGTCCACTGACGGGATTGTGCAATTCATTATTTGTGTGGTTGTTTTTACTATTTATTAAGTTTTAGTGGTCTTTAACATTTATCTATTTACTCAAGTGTTATCAATTTTTATGTATTTATATTTTTCATATTTACTGTGTGCAAGTGATGCACTGACTAGACATTGACGTATGCTACAATAACAAAATCTATCTATCTATCTAGTTCATCACATTTTGAGAAAAGGATTTTTAAGAATAAAGAGAAAGATCATCCGCTGTTTACAGTTTTGTAACATTCCAAAAATATTTGAAGAATCACAACAGATTTTGCAGAATGTTTTTTGTACTACTGAAACATTGCAGTGACAGCGCCAGCAGTGACGCCAAGCCCAGCTTGTGTTTGGGACAGATACTACCACGAAACTAAAAAACACGAATATAGAATATAGCTTCCTGTCATTTCAGGAAAATGAAACTAAATAAAAATACAGGAA
The DNA here is from genome assembly GCF_963383615.2 of Lipophrys pholis. Taxonomy (NCBI): domain Eukaryota; kingdom Metazoa; phylum Chordata; class Actinopteri; order Blenniiformes; family Blenniidae; genus Lipophrys; species Lipophrys pholis. The sequence goes on from NC_137632.1 coordinate 11,867,419, forward strand.
ATGGTTTGAGTTGAGTGGCAACCACAAACTCCAGACACCTGCTGTAAGAACAATTCCCTGTCTTGAAATGTCTTTCAACAACACTTTCCCTCAGGCTCCAGGGCTGTTTTGTGCTGCTGAAAAAGTACTGTGACCTTAGAGGAGGTGGCAACTGTAAAGTCAAATTTCTCCTTCAGGGATCAATACAGCATCAAAAATAAAGAAGTGACTATCATCTGTCCTGACGTGAAGCCAAGTGGAAAAAGACAAGGATGTCAAGAGAGGCAGGGAGAACCGCAGTAATCCCACCATCCCTGTGCCCAGCGCTGAGAGATATGAGAAGGATGAGGAAAATAAGACCTGAGTGAGACACCCGACATGTCAAGGACAGCGAGAGCCAAGTCCAAACAATCCAGCTGTTAACGCACAATAAACCAAAAGCAACAGTCACTAAAAGCCTCCCTCATCACAAGCATGTAACACGATGAAGCATGATGTGAAATGCACCGATAGTGGCAGAAAGACATTCATGTTTATGTTGTCACCACTTCCAAGAAACATAATATCATGTTATACACACACACACACACACACACACACTCACACACACACACACACACACACACACACACACACACACACACACACACACACACACACACACACACACACACACACACACACACACACACACACACACACGCACGCACACACGCACACCACTCTCTCTTGCATAATTAAGGTGGACCAACCAAAGGAGACTCATGTCCCTAGATTATATTACCGGGTCCTTGAGGACAAGTATTGTCTGAATTTACAACTGGATAATAATGCTTATCGATGAAGAGAGCCACGCTTTGATGGTTTACCTGTGTGCACAACAGCAGGCTAAAGGGATGTAGATCTTGTGACATCTGGAAGCAGTGAGCAGCACATCCCTTTAAAGTAGGCCCGTCTCTCTCTTTCTCTCTGTTTTTAATACCACCAACTGGACAGAGCCAGTTTATCCCACGCTGCTCGACATTACATCATCTAGGTAGAGCTGTAATACTTTTAAGGTACTGTCTGACTCCGGCCCATATTAGAAAACTTGGACAGTTGGAAACTGTTAGGAAAGTCAAGTTGGCACAGAGAACTTGTACAGATCTTCTCAGTTGCTTGGCATAAACTACTATACTTTGTTAACATCATAATGTTCCTTTTTTATTTTTATTTTAGGGGGGGGGGGTTATGGTTTAATATTTTAGGTGCTTTCCTAAAGACAAACATGTCCAGGCAACTAACATGCCCTATTAGTGTGGACTCAAAACTAAATGATAGGTACCAATGATTTGTGAATGACAACAACTACTGTACTTAGAGAATGTTAGACAAAATAAACAAAAAGCTGATTGGGGTAGCAACTTTGAGATGAACAGACATGCTTATAATTAGTAAAAACAACGATTAAAAGGAAACAAACACAACGTCCATGGATGAGTCGTCACATTTCAAACCATGTATTATATACTGTTACTACTTTCACATATTGAACTCTGTGCTTGAATGTCTCAGCCTGTTTGGCGAGTGTGACGTACCATTTATTACTGTCTGATTTACTAATCATGTATGACAAACATCACAATCTGGATTTCATATTTTGAGCACCTGTGAGGTTTGGCAAGACGCTTTACACCCTTGGACAAAGAATGAGCCACAAAGGCTTTGTACAGATGTGAATGGGACAGGACACCTTCAGCAGGAGGTTTCCTCAGGCTGGGACAAGCAGTACATCAGAGAATCAATAATCACTGCTGATCAATGTAACATCTATTCGAGCAAGTGTGTCAGCTACAGACTACAGATGCATAGAGCTTTCCAGCCTCCTCTGCTCTTCTTTAATTTATGTGATTTGAATCTATTTTAAATGACTGCAAAGTCACTGGCTGACCTTCAGTGGGGGGAAAGGCAGACTGAGTGATAATGTGGGACAACCCTGTGACTGACAGAAGTTGGTTAACTTTCAATCCGTTGTCATTCAGACACTGACGACATCACGAATGGGAGGATAGACGATTGTGAGCAGGTGTCATGGTGTTTAGTTTGTCATTAAGCAGTTAATTCACGTGACTGTGGGAGAAAGCATGAGGCACAAAAAAAAAAAAAAAGAGAGAGAGAGAAAAAAAAGAAAAAGGTCAAAATGTCAGTGACGCATAATGCCCACATCTTCAAAGTCACTCAGAGTTGGCTTGCCTGGAGGGTTTTAACACACTGATGCGTCCATGTTTTGTTGGGACTGGATCCTGGTGATGCTGCGATGTTTGGACGGTGTGCGGGGTTATTCTAGCAGCGGCTAGCTCTCGGCTCGGGCTCGGTGGTCATGTCTGACTGGTCCTCGGCGAATTCACTCAGGATGCAAATACAAAAGGATGCTGGGGGTCTCGCTCTGAGAGGGTACACGAAAACACCACAGCTGTGCAAAATTTAATTCAGAATGTTTGTTTCTGATAAGATGGCTCTCCCCGTGGAAGCGTCACTGACACAGGTTGAAGGAGAAAGAGAAAAGCTGCCCGCCTTACCACAGATGCGGCGTGATGATGACCATGTCTTTACAGTTCTTGGCGCAGAAAACAATTGAGGGGGTCTCCCTTGACTGTGGTTAGAGATTCCCAGCTCCTCAAACACTGACGCCTTCCATAGGGATCCGCACGGGCCACCTTTATTCACTCTTATCAAGCACTTGCACCATACGAGAGCTAGAACATTATGGGAAGTCCAAAATAAAAAGTGCTGTGTTTGGCCGTTTCCTTGAATGCGGGGATGTGATGCTCGAGCTCGGCTCAACTGCACTCCGCTCGCGCTCGCTCCTCCCTGCAGCAAGACGGGCTTTGAGCGGGAACTAATCACCGGACTGGATCAAACAGAGGCGGACAGCGGCTGCTCGCAAGACATGGCGACGGAGTGATGGGCAAAACCCGGACTCCGTGGTGTCGAGGACCCGGAGCGGTTCTGAATGGAAGAGAGAGAGAGAGAGAGAGAGAGAGAGAGAGAGAGAGAGAGAGAGAGAGAGAGAGAGAGAGAAAGAGAGAGAGAGAGAGAGAGAGAGACTATCCTGCTGTTAGTTCTGCTCCTTCTGCCTTCTCAGAGGTCAAACATGGTGCCGTTCTTTTCAAACATAAAGCCGAAGCATCACTGAGCAATAATTATCATTATAATGCCGCACGAAATGGACTATCTGCCACGTCTGAAGCATTAAATTGTTCTGCCCGCTCGTACCTTTTCCTAAGTAATAGAACACATGGTTGCCTGGCAACGGCTCAACCCAACTGTAACAGTAATGACTGAGCGTGCAGCAGTCGGCTGCTGCCACGTGGGGAGCCACAGAGGTGCTGCCACGCACTTCAACCATATGTCACGTTTTATACATGTTATTCCCATAGCTAAACCACACACACACACACACACACACACACACACACACACACACACACACACACACACACACACACACACACACACACACACACACACACACACACATGCTCACATTTGTCAGAGACATATTTGTCTGGCTATCCTGACCATTCATGAGAAGAGCAGAATATTAGAACGACACTCAGTGTTTTTTTTAGTGCAAAACTGCCACCAATCACAGCATAAATAAACAGTTTTTAGATACCTTCAGTACAAGTAGCTCATCAGTGAAGTGTGCCAACTGTCCTGACCTGTTATGTGGGATTTTTGAGGCCATCAATGATATCGACATCGTGAACACTGATTAGTAGAAAGTGGTCTTTCACCCTGCTGGTGACCTCGGTTAGATAATATTATTGATGAAAGCATTATACACATAATCAACCAGTCTAACTCAGTGAAAGAATGCTGGCAGGTCAGTATGAATGGACGTTGTTACTCTTTTGAATGTCGAAAGTCGAAGTGACCTAGGAAACCTTGGTTTATATTTAGTGCTCATTAGTGTTTGCTTCTCCAATCCAGTATCTTGGAAACTGGTGTGCTCCTGGGATTTTTATGCACAGTCCAGGGTAGATTATGAAACAGTTTGCCCCTGGGCACAGACATGTATAAGTTCCCACTTGACTCAATGACATCCACTATGCAAGGTGCAGACCAATTGGAATATTTCACATGTCTTTTTTGTTGTGTTTTGAATAAAGTGGATAATCTTGGGAAACTTAATTTATGTCTCTGGTGTGTTATTATGTGTCTCCTATTGTTGCTATTATTCACTTTTGGTAGTTACACTTTTCTTTTGAGGTCATTTTATGTATCGTTTTAAATTTCCATTTTGAATCCAATTTTAGTTATTTTGTATAATTTTTCTGAATCCAATACTTTCTGATCAACAGTAGGGAACTGTTAACCCAGTAAGGAGCCTTAGGCTGTGGGGTTAAATGAGAACATGTCCCATACAAAAGTCAATGGGCTATCCACAGGTAAAGGCGACCATAAATCCTTCCCATTTGTCAGTCAGTCTCAAAATAACTTGGTATGACAGGCATACCCAGCCTCTGACATGCTCCAATTTAAGGGTTCCTGTGTCTCAACACTTGTCATTGTCAGAATACCCCTTGTCATCCGTACAATTTTTCACAGTAACTTTCTATTGTAGGACAGCAAGTGAATTGTATAAGTCCTGTGTGGGTAGGAATCGGTAAACGTGTGTGGGATGACAAAGGCAGCTCATTAATTTGGAATTAATAGGCTGCCTTTTCTTCCCTGAGCTCAAGTCTGACATGACACACATTTTACTCTCCTTTGTTAGAGCAATTATTCCAGCCCACTGCAGCATGACCTCAATCACATTGTAAGATCATTTATACAATTTCTGAAATACTGAAATAACATTCTCAAACAGTTTAGAAGAGTTATAGAAACTCCCCCAAGCTTATAACTGTGTCTATAATGAAAGTGTAGACTTTGGAGACTTGTAACATGTTTTTTGTTTTTTTTCATTGACTTTATTGTAACTGTATAAATCACAAAGACATTTTGATTGTTCACAATACTGGAAAGAGTTTCAAACAATCTAACAATATAATATGTGAGAAGCATCTGTGTCAATTGAGGAAAAAAATTAAATTATTCCTTATTTCTGCCAGTGTAGAAAGAAAAAAATAAAACACATTTACAGTTGTATCCAGACTGTCTTTTATTCGAGTTATTAACTTGCAGTCACAGAATGCAATTGAAGGAGGTCCAAACACAACAACCTAAAAATGTACTGAAGAGGTGTGTTTGTGTGTGTTTGTGTGTGCGTGCACGCACATGATGGACTGATGACCTGTCCCCGGGAAAGCCCAGTTTTTAACCATAGTCAACTCAACTGCTTGTCTACAGCCCTCTTTATAAGATGATACAGACTCAGATCCTCCATCACTCCAAAAGATGAATATGAAGTGTATTGGTGTCTCTTCGGGTGGCTTTCTGTCTATTAGCATATTGATGGGCTGCTCACCTGTTGCACACTGCCTTTTGCACATCATCTGCTGAGGGGTCCTAAAGTAGATGAAGCAGGTATGGAGGATGGATTAAAAAAAACTGAAAAATTCTCACCAATTTGAGTTACTAAGATGCTCACAAAATGGAATGAATTCATCAGACAGATGTTGTTTTCAAAATATTTGTATTTTGTAGGATATAGTTCAGATTTTTTTTTCATTACTATCATGGATATAACATGTGCTACTATCTTGAATATCTCTTTTTTTTCTATAACTACTGAAAACACATTATTGTGGTAACCTCTATGCTGTTTGTTTACCAACTATCCAATCTGGGATTTAATTCCTCATACTCTTTTATATAAAGAATAAAAAAAGATAATTTTTCAGCCATAAGACTAGTGTAGTTCACTGCATTGATGGACACACATATAAATCACAGTGACTGTACTGCATTTGATGGACAAAATTAGGTAGGTATTTTATTTACCCTCAGGGACATTTAGAAATAGATAGATAGATAGATAGATAGATAGATTTATTTGTTATATATATATATATAAACGTCTCATAATTTAAAAAAATATATAAAGTCTAAAAAAAGCCTACAAACAAAAAAAAAGTACAAAAAAGTAGGCATGTTATAGCCACGGAAGGTTAAAACACAAAACACTCATAATTTTAAAACTATACAATCTACACAAATAAAACACTTCTAAACACATTTCAAGGCAGTAAGTGTAGTTAGGTTAAATAGACTTAACGTGATAAAAATGACCCCTAAAAGGTGTTTATTTACCCTGCTATGGAGAATTAATATCACAGCGTTTTACTCAGCTCTGATGCTGAACTCAATAAACTCCTGCGGCGAAACATTTCTGATTATTGTGTCCTCAAGAAGTGATACGAAGTTCATATTAAAATCAGGTGATCGTGAAAATCATTCTGGAAGTTTTCGTTGCGCAACCCCTGAAGGCGAGTCCCCGGCGCGTGCTTAACGGTCATCCAATGACGCGGAGGGTGATGAAACAGGTCAGCTGACCGATGACGTAGCACCGGGCGTAATTTCACGGAAACGGAGCACGTTTGTGAAGCAAAGCCGGTTGAAGGCCGAAGCCCGCGCAGACCGAAGTCAGCTTTAACCGACTGAACACTCGCCAAGAGAAGGTAAGACCAGAAATACTAAGAGTGATCAAGAGAGGAAACTTTTCTGGCGGTGGGAGTTTCATGAATTGAATTTATTTGCGACTGAAATCATTCTAGGCTCTACTTTTATGCAACGTGGTCTTGAGCCGGCGTTTCCTGAGGAAATATCTTATTTATAAACCATATAAGTGAGTTAACGACATGAATAAACGTATTTAACACGTGCTATATATAAATAAGTTTAGTTTGTGTTATTCTGAAACGTTAGCTTCTACCACGATTGAGCTTTATTTAACATGTCGAATATTAAACCCATTAAGTGAGTTTAAAAGACATTATTCATATATCACTGATAACTACGGAGATTACCCAAACTTCTTTTTTTGTTGGACGAGGCTGTATTACATAAATAAACTTGGTGAAGTTTTGTAACACTTCTTGAGTGGTTGTGCAACGAGGAAGTTACTCCACCGTGCGGCCAAATGAGGGCATTACATTCTTATTCGACACAAAGAATTGGGGGAAAAAAAGAATTCAAATGTATTTTCCCACCTTTTGTGGAGACCGGTGTGAGTAAATTATTAAAAAAAATATCGTAGATCTGGTTTAGGATGGTTGTGAGGTCTGCAAATAATGGATCTTCACTACCAGAAGGTCAAGTGTGACTGAACACATGTACCCTGCCATGGCTTATTGAACCAATAATTTTGGAAATTGGCAAGTATCTGCAAAGTATAGAGACTGGAGACACATGTAGCCCACGAGATGTCAGGTTCCCATGCATGTTCTAGCTTTAGTAAAGAAATTGTGTTTAATTATCTTTTTTTTTTTGTCTTTTTTCTTTTCTTCTTTAGAAACCATGCCTGGAGACATCAACAAGGGGAAGAAGGCCTTTGTCCAGAAGTGTGCCCAGTGTCATACTGTGGAGAATGGTGGAAAGCACAAGGTTGGACCCAATCTCTGGGGACTCTTTGGACGCAAAACAGGCCAGGCAGACGGTTACAACTACACTGATGCCAACAAAAGCAAAGGTAAATAGTGTATGGGTATATACATAATATTTAAATCACATGAATCCTGCTTTTTGCTTCAGCATTATTTGCTCACTGCTCCTTTCTATGTTCAGGCATCATCTGGGAGGAGGACACTCTGATGATTTATTTGGAGAATCCCAAGAAGTACATTCCCGGAACAAAGATGATCTTTGCTGGCATCAAAAAGAAGAATGAAAGAACTGACCTTGTCGCATATCTGAAGTCTGCAACCTCATAGAGGATTCTGATTTAGCTTTTTGTCAATTTTTGTGCCTTGATAAATCGCTTCAGAGACCAGGACATTTGTTTTTTCAAATAAGACAGAACAGGAACCAATCGGATTGGTGTTGGCATGACAAGTTGTCATCATTGTCCCAGCTGTACCTGAATGACTGGTATCATCGTCCCCCATGAAGTGAAGTTACACGATATCTCTTGGTTTTATGTCGTTTAACATAAATTATTATCCATATACTGTCTATTCAAAATGTAGGGACTGAAGATGTGTTTACCTGTCATCCATGTTTTTTTTTTTTTTAATGAACAGTTTCTTGGTTTATAATCAAGTTGTCTTAACTCTGTTCCAAAAATGAATATGCCTTTTCTGCTTCGATGATACCTCACTTGTGTTTTGTCATTTGAATTCATTTGCAAGTTAAATAAAACTGACACTAAACATACATTTAAGAAGTTGTTTAATTCAAATCCTTTTAAGGAAAGTGTTTCATCTGAAGATTTGTGAATGAAATCACTGGTTAATAATATATATATATATATATATTGAGGTAATTTCAGTGTTTGGTGTACCTGAAGGTTAGGACATTGTGTTGAAGTGCTAGTCTGATGTCCGTTATGTTGCATTTACTTGAATAAACCCAAGAAAGGGAGTAGCTTCTGTTCAATGCAGTGATGGTAAGATTGTGACTAAGTTACAAGCACTTATTTTTCACATTGGCATATTATTTTTTTTGACTTGCCTAAAGGTTATATGTTGAGTGTGCATGTAGATAAGTGCTTCCAGAAGACAGGCATTTTCAGTTATAGTAAGCAATTGTGATGAATGGAAAGGGAGCGTCAATGACTAATTTGACCCAACTGTTGTGAGCTGCATCCCTTAGTTCAAGCTATGGAGAACAATGCCCCCTAGCGTTCAATTGACGCCATTGCAGAAATTGATTCATAATATTGGATGAAGGAATTTGATTTTTCTGACAGGCACACTCTACCAGTAAAAGTCGCTGTTAAATATAATTATTACACAGTTACACAAGTTTGCACTTTGTGAAATATTTATATTGTCCCCATGTAGTATTTAGTGCATACAACGGAACACTTCCGAAGCACATTTAGATCAAATTAAAATGCAATCCTTCCATATAGGGATATTTTGTTTTGCAAGACCTTGTAAACATCCTATTCACTTATTTTCACCCCTCTCCACCAGAAGCATTCACCACCATCGGCCACCATTTTATATCTTTTGATAATGCCGTTTCCATCATAATAAGCATGCATGATGAAACGGGGCATTTACCCCAGTTATCATCCACATCATCGGCAACTTCCACTTCCTCCCCATCATCCCCACACTTTAAGGAGGGCAAACGGTTCAAATGGCCTGAGGGCTGAAGCGCAGAAGCAACCAGGAGCTCCTGACTGTGTGTGTGACGAAGCCAAGCATCAGTAGGACGAGCCAACCACAGCGCGCGTCATGCGCTCACAAGAAGACCCGTACGGCGGCGATTCTCTGGAGTGGCTCTGTGCGAGATCCCCCCCCCCAAAACACCCCCCACCCCCACAGCCCGTGACGGTGGACGCGAGCCTCAGTTTGCTTCCACTTTGCTTTTCTTAGATCTGCTTCCATGATGACCTTACATTAAGTGAGCGTTGTGGAGATGCTGTGGAGGAAGATGCCGGTGCGCACAGGGAGTCTCCGTACCTCTCCTCACCGGGGAGAACCTGGATGTGCAGCCGGGGCACCGGGGATGTTCCCGGCATAGCGGATCTTGGAAGTTGTGATATTTACAGGGTTTTTCTACTTTAACCCTCCGTAAAGCTTCATAGATGAGATTTCTCCGCACGACTTCATGGATTTGGTTCGCTGAGGACCTTATGAAGAACAGACATGGCAGTGTCAAATATGCTGTTCTCTGACGTGGAAAGTTTCCTGGACTCGCATCCCGAGTTATTCGAGGACTACCTGAACAGAAAGGGGAATTATAGCATGGTGGAGAAATGGCTCAAGAACCACCGGGCGAGCAAAAGTCCGGCGGTGGCGGCGGCTGCAGCGTCGTCCGCTCCCGCGGAGCCTCGAGAGAAGAGCAGCGCGTGCAAGGACAGCTGGGCGAGCAAATGTGACGGTCTGCAGCGGAGGGCTTCTCAGAAGGAGCTCCGGAAAACTTTCGCCAGATCAAAGGCCATCAACGTCAACAGGACCTACGATGAACACGTGAATTCTCGGGCGCAGGAGCCCCTGACGAGCATGAGGAGGAGAGCGCTGCTGAGGAAAGCCAGCTCTCTGCCCCCGACCACTGCGCACATCCTGAGCGCACTGCTGGAGTCCAGAGTCAACATCCCCCAGTACCCGTCCACAGCAGTGGATTTTAAATATTACCTCAAAGAACACAACGAGAGGGAGTTTTTCCTGGAGCTCGTAAAAGACATCTCGAACGATTTGGACCTAACTAGTCTCAGCTACAAAGTCCTGGTGTTTGTTTGCATCATGGTCGATGCAGACCGGTGTTCCTTGTTTTTAGTGGAAGGGACGGGCAACAAGCAAACACTAGTGTCCAAATTCTTTGACGTGCACGCAGGTACAACAGTTTTACCCTCAATGAATTCAGATGAAGTTCAAGTGCCGTGGGGCAAAGGGATTATTGGCTATGTGGCTGAACATGGAGAGACCGTGAACATTCCTGACGCCTATCAGGTGCCCGCGCCTCCTTGTGCATGCATGCATGCGTGTGTGTACATTTGCATGAGTCACAGTCACAGGGAGACAGGGCTTCTCTTCCTTTTAAATGACACAGTTAATGTATCATCATTCAAACAGAAACAACTGGAAGCCAATGTCTATCGTTAGATGGACACAACTTCAGGTCAATATTGGTGGGCAACTTTTTTCAAGGCGCATTTTTGATTAGAACCAGATGTAATGCAAAAAAGACAAAACATATTTATACATTAAAAAACAATAAATGCAACAGTTAACGTTTGCAAGCAATATCTGGCATCGGCACAGCAGCATTTAATCTTTCTTGTCAATGCTTCCCAAAAGACTTAAACAACTTTAAAAATATGTGATGATTTATCAACAACCTTGGACATGACACTAAATAACACTGAGATGTTTCACTGTTTGGGATTTGCAACCCAGATTTGACCTTTGGAGGGTCAGGAAACTAAAACTGTCTAAATACTGAATAGACTTTGTGTCATATATTACTTAACAGAGCATGTGAGCTTATAAACCTTCACAGGGATTAAAGAAAGTTTCAGAACCTCTGAAGGAAAGTATCATTATCAATGTATAGGAAATGCATTGCTTAATGATGAGAAATGCTTTCTGTCCAAGAGAAAAAGGTTTTAATCTCTTCTTGGTTAATCATCCATTTACACCTGGCGAGGGGATACAATGTCCAAATGGAGAGGAAGATGTTTCTTCAGTTTTATTGCAGTGCGCTGTAATCTTAACTCTCTTAATTCCAGTTATAATGTAGGCCTCTCTTGGCACTTTCTTTTCTTTCTTTTTTTAGAGAGAAACAAACCACAACAATCCTGCATCAGCAAGCATAAGCCAGAGTTAAAATAAAAATAAAAACAAGTCTAAATCCAAACTCAGAGGTGCAGACTTTCTGATTTCACTGGTTTGTGTTCACGAGATAGTAAAAATGACAAAGATTGGACATAAACAAACAAGTGTACATAAGACAGAGAGCTGATCTACACTCTGCAGATTGGATCTGGGAAAGAAGCATGAACCTCCATCTAAACTGTCAGAGATTCTGCAGGAAGGTACAGAAATGTAGAAAATAGAGTAAAAAGCACAGATGACAGAGTGAAGTATAAACTTATTACTGACATGCAATGGGGACTTATGAACTTAATGGGAATTGAAGTGAAGAGGTTGCATCAGAGACTAAAGCAACAGGCAAACTAAGTACCGTAGTTTGTCTGTGTTTTTGTTAGTTGCACTAGCAGCCCGGATGAGCTACAGATTTTATTGCATTGCCAGAAAAAAGAAGCTTAACTGCATCCCCACCCACCCCACCACCACCACACTGTGTCTTAGTTTTGCTCTGTGCCTGTGAATTGCAGGATCGCCGCTTCAGTGACGAGATTGACAAGCTGACAGGATACAAAACCAAGTCCCTCTTATGCATGCCCATTCGCAATAGCGATGGAGAGATCATTGGAGTCGCTCAGGCTATCAACAAGACCTCAAGTGGGGAACTCTTCACTGAGGATGATGAGAAGGTAATTTCATCATTATTGCTGCAAGAATACATTCGGTGTGAGGAAGAGACGGTATCACAATACCAATTTGCACCCTGCTGGCTGCTTGGCATGTGCAAAGCAGATTTCCCTTGTTTGAGTCGAACATTTTGTGTCAAAAGATTGTTATTGCTCACTCCATTTTGTATCTGTATTGCATTTTCTTTACACTGCACATGTAATACACACACACGTGGAGCTCCACAAACCAGAAATAATCTTTGTATGTCTGAATCAATCACATCTACTTAGCAGAACACGGTGCAAAATTGTATTCGACGCAGTTTTGGAGGAGACCCATTCCTGGTTTTAGTAATGATTAAATACCTGTGAAGGAGTTGTTAACAAGTTGCTCTGATTAGATCATTTGTCTTAGTAATTGTACATCATGTGAGGTTCTGGTCTGATGTTATATATTTTCTTTAGAGGGGTGGGGGGGGTGGGTGTTTGGGTTTGTGCCAGAAATCCTTAAACGCCAAAACACAGTGGAATACCTCCACACGTAACTCCCTGACCTGGCAAGGTTCAAATTATGATTGTTACTTCAAACATCAATAATTATGTGACGGATTTGACCATTTGGAGCGAAATACTTCAACACGTCTTGAAATAATTGACATTTTGCATATGGTGATATTTAACAGCCTCCTGATGGCTCTGTGAAGATTCTCAGTCGCGGTACACCAGTCAGCCATAATGTTGCCATGATGACGACTGACATGGGAAGTGAATAACTGATTATCTCCCTTTCATGGCACTGTTGGTGGATTGGATTTTTTGAGGCATCAACTGGGTCTTTTCTCCTTAAAATTGATGTGCGAGAAGCAGAAAAATGGACAAGAGAGAAAGATTTTAGTGAATCTGACAAGGGCCAAATAGTAATGGCGAGACAACTGCGTCAGAGCGTCACCAAAATGGGAGTTTTTGTTGGGGGAAGTTGGTCTTTTAAAAGTGGTCCAAGGCTGCATGTGAATTCATGAAGACCCACTTTGTGACGTACAGGACCTAAAGGGTCCGCTGCGTACATCTTGGTGACAGATTCAGTACGCATTCAGAGAACGAGAGGAGTCCACACCTCCATGGCTCCGGGAGGCGAAATGAGGACCTACGTTACATCACACCACGTTAGAATCTGGTATTGCTTGATGTTTAGAAGACATTCCATCTTTTGTCAGAAAGGTTTATCAGTTCCTTGTTCAGGATTCACGTTGGGCCTTGCTCAGAGACGCCTAATGAAGCACATCTGCAGTCAGATTCACATCCAACCCCTCCAGTTACAAGCCCACCTCCTGACGTTTAGTCTTGTTGTTATTGCCGGGCAATTAAAGTACAGAGGAAATCATGGCCCAAAGTAATTTTCATGCTTTATGATTCATGTGTGGCCTTTTAGAAACGCCATTAAGTTTGTTTTTCTTTGTAGACAAACATTATCTTTTTGGCTTCGTGGGACACAAGCCGAGCAGTACTACAGTAATAGCGGCAGTAGTTTCTAATTACTGTCAGAGCTGTAAAATTCATCTGTTTACGGTAGCAGCAATGGACTTCAGAGGAGGGTGCTTCTTTCTTTTTTTTTTTTTAACCTTTTATCAATTTTGTTCCCTTCATGTTTTTCTTGGGCATGGGACATTTCATAAACCATTGGGTGGCTTTTGTCGTCCTGTGGCAAATCAAGAGCTGAGACAATGGCTTGCAGTTTTGAGATTTAGGGTTTTCCACATGTAGTAATGTCATTAATGATGCTGCATTTATAGAGCTCATTTAACCAGGCTGAATGACGATTTACGAATCAAAACAATGTGACACGAGTGACAAAACCAAAGCAAAAATTGAGAGCAAAACATTTCAAAAATAAAAAGTATATATATATATATATATATAAAGATACGTTTTCAGCTGAGCTTTGAGAGTGTTTGAGCTTTGAGTGGTTTCGCTGCAAAGATAAGTGTAAAAAATGATGGGTCCAATTACTCAATACAGAGGAACGTGCAGTTATTGATCCTGATAAATTGTTGTCTGTAGGTTCTGTATGATTTAAACCCATGCGAAGTTAGTGATGAGTACATGACTTTTCTCTGAGCACTCCGGTTTTCTGTCCAAACGTATGAGTTTGAGACTAATTAGTTACTAAATATCTTGTCGGTGTAAAAAGGAGTTTGCTATTGCCTCTGTCTGTGTTTGTCCTGTGATGGATTGATGACCTGTTCACTGCGTACCCTGCCTTGGCCCATCATCAGCTGGGATCTGCTCCAGCTTGTTTGTGTTTAATTTATTATGTCAATCAAGAGGATATTAGTGATTTTTTTTTTTCAATTCATGCTTATTACTTTTGTAATTTCATACAGAAAATAGATTGTTGGAACAGTCGCAATTTTTTGTTTTATGCTTTTGAAAGAAAAACACATTATGCATATGTATCAGATTACATATTACATATTGCTTTCAGAAATCGAATGCAACTCATGTTCAGGTGTTTTTTTCTCATTTTCTCTTTTTTTTTAAAGAGAAAGACTCATTGTACATCTGTCACATGCACAGCCGATAATGTTTGCTCATTCTGCTTGTTCTGTTGCCCAAACTGGATGCGGCCAACATTCATTATTTAAAGAATTCACCCAACTCATTTGATTTGTTATGTAGTAAGCTTACCCTCACGATGACTCCCAGTACTTAGTTACCGGCTGGGTCTCAGCTCGTCTTTGAGACGCATTACATTTTCCTAAGGCAGAATGTTCTAGAGGGCCAGGACACTGTGGTGAATACCAGCAAGAATAATAGCTTTATAGATGTCTCACAAGAGGTTAACGCTTCACTTAAATGCTGAATGGAACAATATCTGTGAATGCCGGCAACACACACAGGCACGCATGCACACACACACACACACACACACACACACACACACACACACACACACACACACACACACACACACACACACACACACACACACACACACACACACACACACACACACACACACACACACACACACACACACGCACGCAATATGCATACATCGACACACAGAGCCGCACACAATTTGCCAGCAACATATAACACCATAAGATTATAACCACTGCCTAATATTGTGTAAGTCCTTCAGTCACTAGAAAACCAGTCCTGATTCACTGAAGCATTGAGGCGTGCTATAGTATGTTGTGGTAAGATGTGAGCAGCACATCCTTTCAGTTTGTGACCCGGGTCCTCCATGCGTCAATGAGTCTAGAATACTCATGACCCTTGTCAGTGGTTTATGGCTTTTCCTTCCTTGGGTCACTTTTGATAGATACTGACCACAGCAGACCAGGAAACGAGCTGCATCTTTGGAGATGATCTGACCCAGTTGTCTCACCACTACAAATCAACACTTGTTCAAATCCAAATGCTGTTACCTTTTTTTTCTAGGAGGATACAATGTTCATTTTGAATATTTCATTTCATTCAAATATTTCCTCACTGGCAGGTGCCATGATAAAGGGAATATTAATGGTAATTACTTCACTTGTCTGTAGTCTTAATGTTAAGGCTGACCCACACGCCCGCACGCATATGAGTGCATTACTAGTGTATAATTTAATATCATATACATTGAGACTGCAACATTGCATATGCATGGTTTATATGACTTTGAATTGTTGCCATACTGTAAAGCACCAGCAAAGTATGGTTGGCGGTGGAGGTTTGACAAATGTAACTAATCCAGTGTCCATAATTATTTGGTGGTTTTGAGTTGAAGTCTGGAAAGACTGAAAGAGGCTCATGGACGTTTACTGCTTAGCGTTTTACTCATTTGTGAATCAGTTCAATCTTTAAACAGCTCGGTCAGGTTGGCAGCTGCAACAAACACAAAGACACAGACTTTAGTGATGAAATATGTTAAAGCAGTCAGTGCTTGTGTTTGATTTAGTCGTCTGTTTGTGAACGATTGTTTATGAGAGAAGCACGAGGAGCACGTGTTCAGTCCATCAGCACACTTGAATAGCCGGAGCAGGATGGCAGTGACAAGTCGATACAGACTTGCTCACATATTGCATGAGCCCCTGAAGGGGAGAGAAGATGGAACATGAAAGCAAAAAGCCAGTTGTGCTTTTTATTTTAGACTTAGGCTTCACTGGAGTAAATGACTGAGGTCTTTCCATTTGTCACATGTTTTTCTGCTGTCAGAAACGCAGCTCCAGTTTCAGCTCATTGTCCATAATATATGAAATTAGGAATTCCTTTTTTGTTTCCCTTGTTTTGAGTTGGTTTCACATAGCATTAACATCACACTAATGCCGGCAACGGCTGCAGCTGAATTAGTAATGACGTGCAATGCCAGCATCAGAGAGCACAGTAAACTCCCAGTGCAGCACAGCTGCAGCTCTGCTTTTATGGAGGACCTTGTAATAAGAAAATGCATCTCACTTTTCAAATCATGGATGACACCGCAATAGCAAATACTACAGGAGGTTTAATGGGACCGTATGTAGTGAAATGCTACAGGATTTCCAACACAGCATGGCTGGCTTTGAATCTCCTGTTACTTGAAATATGTTCTATTGAAACATCACAGAACCAAAGACCTTTGTGGAGGTTGGAATAATGGTACAGCCCATGTATAATTGCAATGTCTCATTAACCTCTGACTTAATTTAAGAGTATACGCTTGCGTTGTTCAGCTTTCTTGCTCGCTTGCATTGTGATCTGGATGTGGCTTCAGTTCACATGCCTATATAACACACATGGAATGTAATATTCTCTATGAGACATCTAAATTGTGCACGCCAATATAGTTCAGCATCTGCGTGAGTCAATTGTCACATAGCATTCTCCCTTCACCACCGTACTCCCTCTGGCTATCAAAGCCCTTGTCGTACTGGGTCAAAGCATTGCTGTAAAAAAAAAGAAGTACTTCCACAGACTGTCCCAATATAAATCAAAGTTGGGAATGCAATTTTCCCTTGGAGCTAGATGATTTTAATACAATCATGCAGAAAAACAAATACAGAGCATGGTGCCACACAAGTTCCTGTCACAGTGCTTCATATAAATGCAAATTATCACAAAAACTTTTTTTAAAGCGACAATAAATAGACAAAACAATGGTATGTCCACTTGTTTTGATAAAACATGTTCAAGATAAGGCATTATCGAGGCATGTTAAGGAATTTTTTCTCTGCATAACTACAAATCTGAACTGAAAAAACGAATGATCTCAGTCTGTATTAGATCTGTGTTGGACAGCTCAGTTGTCCAGGTTGTACCAGAATGGCTTTAATAATAATTAGCATTATGCACGTCACTGATAATCACAAGTCACAAACAAAGACAGAGGTACTAGTTTTTACAAATGAAAAGTAACTACTTACGTAAGAAAGTATTTTTTGTGTTAGCTTTTTTGTCTTGTTAAAGTACACCTGACCTGTCAGCACCGCGTGGGTCCATTTTGTGACTCTTTCATTTAGTTATCATAAAATTTGATGTTTTATTTGAAGGAAGACGCATTATAATCAAGACATCAGTCCTTCTTTAGACAAACAGATTTGTCGAACACTGACAATGGCAAGAAGCAGTAACAAAGCAGCTGCGATAAAGAACCAACATGCAGACATATCGTTGTTAAATATGACCCCTTTAAGTCTTAATTAAACCGGGTAAGACCCACTGATACAAGGAGAGTGATTTAACTTGTGAAATAAAATCTTCATCTTTAAATTCTGCATACAGGCTTTCCACTTTCCAAGTCGGATATTAACAATGTATGCTCATAAAGTCTGGAATGAATGAATGGATGAATGGATGAATCCTATAAATAATAAAAATTGAAGTCTTGATTTTGTCCTACATTATTCAGCTTTTTGTTTTCGAGCCATTACTTTCAATCATGATATTTATAGTTCAACATGTCAATAGAGTCACAACTCTGTAATTAAGCACATCGATTCTCCTCTCTTGATAGATGTAAATTCATTTATACAGCTCATTATTATTACAACTAATTGACAATTCAGAGCTCTGAGCCAAGAGATTTACATGCGTAAATGGCCGTGTGTTACAGCGAAGTGCGGTAAAAGCATCCACTGCTGTTATTGATGTTTTTGAGGAAATTCAATAATTGAATCAGACTTTGTATTTTTGTCTGGTTTTGGTGAGATGATTACTCGTTACTAGTGATAATTCAATTACTGTTTTGGAACTGAATGTTTTAGTGAAACAAAAAAGTGTGATGAGGACAAATTAAAGACTTTAAAATAGGTTGTGGTGTAAAATTAGTGTGATAAAGGTGAGAAATCATCTTTCATTGTGAGACAGGGATTAAGCATTCAGCTTAAAGCCAGCGGCTGAGGCTCCTGTGATGTGAAAGAGTTGTTAGTCCAACGTATTAATTTCTAACTCAATTTTTTAGAATTGCAATGTATATGTTTTCTTTTTCTTTTTT
This sequence comes from Lipophrys pholis, assembly GCF_963383615.2. Taxonomy (NCBI): domain Eukaryota; kingdom Metazoa; phylum Chordata; class Actinopteri; order Blenniiformes; family Blenniidae; genus Lipophrys; species Lipophrys pholis. Next base: position 11,885,931 of record NC_137632.1, read on the forward strand.
TTCTCATTTTTTAGGTCTCAGTGTCGATGTAGTTTTCTTATTTTAGAGTGATTGTAATGTCAGCAGAATGTTGAATTAAAAAAGAAGTCCATATATAAAAGATAACTGGAGATTTTTTTGTCTTGTTTAAGTTGCATTTCTATTTTTAGGCCGATCAGTATTTGTCAGTCACGTGTAGAAGTGCTTGAATGTTTCTCTCTGCCTCATATGAAATATCAGCTGTGGAAAAGGCAGTCGTTGAGATTAGAGGAACTGACGGTCCCCGAGGCCTTGGCCAGTTAGTTTTGTTATTAAACCACTCTTTACTGGTCAGTCCAGAGGTCTCTGGGCAAAGCATCTTGTTTGTAATGCAAGCTTGTATAATGGCCTGCCTGACAGAATGTAATTAGAGAGAGCAGTGCTTTTCTTGGGTTTGCCTGTTAGTTCCACGGGCAGATCCATAGCCAGAGCCCCAAAGTCCCGCTCACTAATGAATCTGCTCCTGCTGGGGCTATTGATGGCGACTGCCTTTCTGGTAAATCATTATTACAGAATTCCACAGGACAGCTGAAATAGCATTATGAATGAACATATTGCTCGGCATCATCTGTTTTCTGTGCCGGAATAGGCTGCACGAGAGCGCTTGATCATTTGAAGTGTCTGAATGAAGCACATGAAGTTGATCTACACATCTGCATGAGTGATATTTTACGCACACACTTTAATTACACACTGTAATTTAAAATGATTCATATTAAATGATTTATGCATTTGTGCATTGCGTAACTCTGATTTGTGCATCATGCCATGCACGTCAGCACATGTGAGCGCAGAGGGATGGATTAAACAAAGGTGATAATTAATACAATATTCCCATATACAGAAATCTCTGCACATCAGAGCTCAATCACTGTGAAATATAGCACAGTAAGGCCTTATTTTCTTGTCTGCATAAGTTCAACTGACCAGTTCATATGCATGTAGCTCTCCCTATAAAATCCATTTTACTGTTTACTGAAGAGCTGCATCCTGTGTGGACAGATGCCTTTTTTTCCTCTGGTTTTTTTTTTTTTGGGGGGGGGGGGGGTTGAGCAAAAGATTTACTCCATACACAGCCAACATGCTCTACAAGCAGCATCGCCATCAGTGAAATATAGGCTAAGAAATCAAACATATCCAGTGAACCCAGGAGACCAGCTTGATTGTAAATGGTAATTGTAAGAATTAAAGCAGATTTTCTTACCCTTTGCCCACCTGTGATGCTATTTTAGGTCTGCAGTTAACATTTACTAATGAACTGTAAGAGAAAGATGTTCCTTCTGTTTTGTCCACTCTGAACAAATCGGTGTGTTCTTGATTACCACTGTTATATGCTGGTTTTCTTCCTGCACGTAACGCTTTCTCACACAGTCTCTTTCATATTCATACTACTAAGTTTCTACTAAAGGTTCAAGTGGATAAAAATGTGTGAAAATGTGTGTGAACGCCGTCATGTGTGGAAGCTGATCTACCAATGGAAGGCACTCAGGACTGATATCAATTTAGCACATTTGACTTAATGACTATGGAATAATGGCTATGTTAACCAGATGAGTATAAATTAATGTACATCAAACAATTTGTTTTACTACATCTGAAAAGTTTGCATCGTTTATGATTTCATCTGTTTATGATGTGTCTGAAAAGCAGGTACAAATTGACTTTACCTGAACAACTGTTTTTACTGTGAAGAGAGTAATTTCTTCAACTTGCTCGAATTTTGTTTCCACACTGTAATACAAGACGTTCTGCACCCCCCACTCTGAATTTGTGTGAGATCATCCCAATACAAACTTTTTTATTTATTTAACAAATTCACATTTATTAGCAGAAAGGTTTCAGTATGTTTTTAACAATCCTCCTCACATCCAACCTCATATCATTTTGAGCTTGTCGAGGCTCAACGCTCCAGCCAATCCCTCCACGACGAACACAGAAGGGACACAGCAGATCATTTGCGTGTAAAGACGACCTAATCTATATAAAACCATCATTTGAAAACCCCAGTCTCTCATAAACTGAAAGCACAATCTATTTGTACGAGTGTGTATTTAAGCATACTTTACACAAGATCTTAGTAAATCAGGTCCTAAGTGGGAACAACTCAGGGTATATTTTTCTTTATATTGCTTTTGTTGAATAAGTGAATCCTTTTTCCTTCACAATAAAGGTGTTCGTTGTTTGTACCCTTGGTCAACATCTAGTTCTTCAGTGCGAGTCGTAAGCTATTCAACTGCATCCTCAACAGCTTCAGTGGTGCAATTTTGTGGCAAATTGTCAAATATTACATAGTATAACAAATATTTCAGGTCTTTTAGTGTGAGAAATGCACATAAATATCATCAAGATGAAAGCAAGGACATTTAAAGTCTAACACAATGCTTTTTGTTCAAAACCACTTTTTGGTTTTATTACCATTTAACACAATGATGGGTGGAAACTCCATGAAATAACTGACATCACTGAAAGACATTTGTGAGGGCACACACGGTGGCTAATCAGTTTACCCTCTGCCCCATCCATATTCTACATGCATACAAGTTTGGCCGACCTAAAAAAAAAAAAAAAAGCACACCTTGAACATGTATAGACATACTTTTCTACACTGTGTAATACAGCTGTGTCCTTCACATGAAGATTATGTGTAGCTGACGACTGATACTGAAACATAATCATCACTGAAAGGTGACAGACACGTGCTTCTATCAGCCACCGCAGCTGAGTAACTTCCCATTCATGTATTGTTGTGTTCCTACCCTCAGGCCAGGCTGACGGATGGTAAATATTAGTGGGTTTGTTGTACTGATTGTGTTGTTTACACAGCAGCCTGATGCTAAAGATAGATTGCTACACACACACACACACACACACACACACACACACACACACACACACACACACACACACACACACACACACACACACACACACACACACACACACACACACACACACACACACACACACACACACACACACACACACAAAAGCCAGAGTAAGAAAGCACACAACCTAAATAGTATTGATTCCATGTTATGGGGCCTGAGTGTCTGGAAGATGATGCCATTGGTTAGTTGTCACTGTATAGACCTGCACGTTCACATCCTGGTCGTCTCAGCAGCAGGCAGCTTCAGCCACTTTTTATATCTTCTGGAGCGAGAGCTTTAATATTGATATTTATTATGAATCCACAGAGGTGCAGAAACAAGAAATGACTCCTAACTATAGAACATTGATTTGATTCCTGTGTACATGCGAACTATATTATTTGGCCACATCAAGTGACTGCATTATTTATAAGAAGAAAATATGAGTGAAATAAGGAATTTATGTTATCAGCCCAAGGCACAGTAAGTCAGACTAATCAGTCAAATGGTAAAATGTCAGTGCAATAGATTTATTTGTCCCAGCATGAAAAAAATGCTTATGAAATGTTTCTCATTTCTTCCAATTGAAAAGTTTTTTGTGAATGGAAATATTTCTCTTTTGTTTAATCTTTTGGTAGTCCTCTTTCAAACATATAGGTAATTATGTGATATTGTTATGTGCAGTTCAGGACTGTGTATTATACATGATACAAGTAAATATCGTTTTGGATTTCTGCAGTGGTGAGCACACACACACACACACACACACACACACACACACACACACACACACACACACACACACACACACACACACACACACACACACACACACACACACACACACACTCAGAAAGAGGAGCCTGGATAGATTCCTGGTCAGTTTTTAGTTTAGTTACTCTGCGATTATCCAACAATCCAAATAAAGATTAGTTTAACTGATGACTCTAAATTGTCTGTGAGAATTAAAAAAAAATGTTTTGTGATCGACGGGCAGCCTTTCTAGCTCAACATCTCAGTTAATAGAACAAAAATAAACATTGTGACAGAAAGGATATATCTAAAAAGCTTCAAAAAGCACATTAATAAAACTTTGTAATTCAATTCAATGTAATATGTCCTCATTTAGACACACCAGGAATAGTCCGAACACTGAAGCATTGTACACATACATTAATACCATGATCTCTCCACACATCACTTATTGTGAGTCCTGTTGGTCTCAGGCCAATGAGACCACACTCACGCCACACAGATCTCTCTATAATCAGGCACTAAAGGTACTGGACTTCGTTATCAACCCTGTAATTTTCGCAGCAAATACAAAATACTCTACAAAATGAAGGACCATCTTCAAAATTGTTAATGATACTGCACTATCACCACTGACAAAATTCATCAAACTTTACTCTGAACAAACAACCTGAACATCCCACTCCACGGCTCACAGAAACTGTGCCATCCTGAAAAGATCGACAACATTTGCACAAACAGCCTTTTCGTTTAGAGCTGTCGAACTCTGGAAACAGCTTCCAGACAGTCCGAAGTTGTCTGTAGATTGGAACGCCTTTTCTCGAAACTTGAAAAAACTCATTATGGAAAACCAGCTGTGTCAGCATTAGTCCATTTAAACTGCCCATTGTGTTGCTTGTATAATGTAGTATCATAAGATTATTAGCATTCTGTATGAATGTTAGGAAACCAGGTGATGAATTTTAAGGGTTATTGCTAATGTTGATAATGTATTAATAATCTTACTAATCCTACTGTAGGCAATATTTATGATGTGTATTTTAATGTTGTGTTCCTGTGTGGGGACTGTAGATGGAAACTAGCAACAGCTAAATCTGGTACAAAGCATCTTTTCTTTAAGATTAATATATTTTGTATGTGGTCCCTGACAACTAAACAAATAAACTAAACTTAACCCATCGAGAAGGAGCAGCTGGCAGCCACTCTGCTGTACCTGGGGAGCCATCGAGGGTTTAGGGGCTTAAGGGGCCACAGTGGTGGTGATTAGGGTGGGGACAAGCAGTGGCTTTTACTTTCCCCACCGAAATCTCTTCCGGGAAATCTTCAGGTTACAAGATCTCTAAACTCCAGGCCACCGCTGTGTTAGACAAACCTTAGCTAAATGCAATGACAAAACCAATGGATTCAAGTGTTTAATGATGCAATACTTTTATAAATCTCTATGCAACCAGTGTAGGAATGTGTGTAACTCCTGTGTGAATTAGTGTCACATGCATTAAGCTGTTCCGCCTTGTAATATGTAATATGATGTATATCATTGTAAGGGCATCAAAACTATAATTGAAACAACAAAGAAAAGAAGAAAGGTGCACTGTGTCATTGTGGTTTTCAAGATATTTCCAAATATTCTGGTTTTATTAAGTCTGCCTTTGTGTTTAATGTATCCACAGGTGCTGCAAATGTACCTCCCCTTCTGTGGTATTGCGATCTCCAACGCCCAGCTCTTTGCCGCCTCGAGGAAAGAGTATGACAGGAGTCGGGTAAGAGCCACAGGGTCGACCAGGAGAACGACCCTCCCATTCCTGGGATCAGCATTACTTCCTTCCCCCACCCAGTGCTGACAGAGAGGCTGAGTATTGATCAGCAGCAGCCCACTTGCTGCCACTGCAGTGGGAATCTCAGAGCAGCATGCAGCCCTGCCTGGACATTTTCTCCGGATGTGTAGAGGGGGAAGGGCCTGTATCCAGATGAGGGCCTGGTTTGTGGTCTAAATCTCCGAGGGAATGTTAAGAGATGCACTAATTCATGTCACACATTGATCTGTGATGGGGGAGAACATAACGAGAACACAGTTCAGTGAGGAGAGGAGAAAAATGAGGAAAGCTCTTTTTACACCATATGATTTTTATGTGCTTGTGAATGAAATGGGACCGGTACTGCCTCAGACAAAGGACCTAATTTTGTTTTATTGGAGAAAGTAATCATGTTATATCATCCTGTTGGTTTATGGTTTAAGAATAACGATAATAATCAGGTTCCAAAAGCTGAGCGAAGCAAAACATCTGTATTTAAAGGGTCCTCCGCATTATTTGCTGACAGATTTTTTCATTTGGGGTTTCTGCTGTGACATGTGACTCAGATTGTTTGGAATAATGCCAGCGGTATCTTCTTCTGTTGCTGGTGTCCAGGCACTTTTGGAAGTAGTCAATGACCTGTTTGAGGAACAGACTGACCTGGAGAAGATTGTCAGGAAGATCATGCACCGTGCCCAGACGCTGCTTAAGTGCGAGCGCTGTTCTGTTCAGTTGCTGGAGGACATTGAGTCACCGGTACTGTTTTTCTCTCCGATGTCCTGCGGTGTTTGGGTGTGTGTCTGTCTGTGTATATGTGCACGTGTATGCTTGTTCTCTCTGTTTGTCTCAGTTTGTTTCAGTAAATGCTCGGTGATCTGTTTGCTTTAGTGATTTCCTCTCTCTCAAATCTTTCAGGTGGTAAAGTTCACCAAGTCGTTTGAACTACTGTCCCCTAAGTGTAGCGCAGATACTGAAAGCAGGTATGTACTCAGTGATTAAACCTCTCAGTTCCTCAGAAACATCAGAAGAAAAACATCCTTTTGCCATTTATTTTTACCCGTGCCAAATAGTCATGTCCTCACCCATGATTGCTTTTTGCATAGAGTTTTCTTTTCAAAATAAGTGAACACAAAAAAATAAGTGTGAAAAGCTGCTCTTCTGTAGGTCTGTGGGAGTGAAATGCTGATTCTGAATACATGGCATACTGTGGGAGCCACACTTAATTGGGTTTTGCTGCTTCTCTCCACCGCCAGACATGGCTGAGTGGAGAAAGTGAGGCCTAATATTGTGTGGGATGTTTATGGAAGAAAACAACACTGAAAGTAAGACAAATCATTCCCCCCGAGCCCTTCACTGACCAGAACTGATCGGGTCGCTCTGGAGCAATAGTGAAAAAACTGCAACAGTATTTGAAAAAATATAATGATGATAATAAAACAATAGTTCCCAATATCAATAAACTAGAAGTAATCAGAGTATTAACAGACTTCTTGACTGGGCAATTTGATCTTCCTGAAAAAGACACTCTCACTGTCATTACATGGACGATCTGATTAAATTCCAATCTGATTGACATCAGGTCATGTAAACACTCTATCCAAATGAAATTTTGACCGGATCAGATGATGTGGTGTAACGGCATTTTAAAATCTGATCAGATTCCCTGTAAATGGACCCGCTCCTCCTGATCAGACTTTGGACAAAGACGATGTTTCTTTGGTGTTACAGTTTCAAAAGAATTGTATAATAAACACAAGATCTCAGCTAAGAAATTGATCCGCAATACTAACATCAGATGCATATAAACTGATCCTCAATCAGATTATTTGATTCAGTGTTTTGAAACGTGATATTCCCATCCCTCAATTAGAAATAGAATTTGTGGATTGGGCTAATAAAGCTGCACAAGCTTCTACAGGTAAAGAAGCACAACAAGAGGCCTTTACACAATTCATTAGCGTAATTAAATAAATTAATTGCATGTCAAAAGGTGAACTTTCTGGTGTGTCTACAACTCTCATAACTCTCAGGGGGCGGGTCATATTTCTGCTTATTGACAGACTACAAATGGGGAAAAGGCAGAGAGCATTAAGAGAGTGAGAGAGTGAGGCTCAGAGGAGGACAGGACTCATGAGGGTTCTTACTTGTTTTCCTGAAGGTGCAACATTTACGCAAAGTTGTTTCCCAAGATGGAACGATCGAATCCCATGAATGGATAGTACGTCACTGCTTCTAGTTTTTAAACTCAAAATACAAAACAAGCCATTTATTTAGTTGTGATAGTGCCGCCAGCCGAAGGAATTTATCCCTTTGTTGAAAAAGAATGAAATTCCTTCTGAGTAAAGAAACTCTTGGTTGAAAACGGTTCCTTTGCTCCATGACGTTTGTATTTTCTGACCCTAGTTTCAAAGACAGCATAGAGAAATCGTCGTATTCAGACTGGCTCATCAACAACAGCATTGCAGAGCTGGTGGCATCCACGGGACTCCCCGTGAACATCAGCGACGCTTATCAGGATCCTCGCTTCGACGCCGAGGTATCCTCGTTTCCTCTTAAGTGATTTCGGTTTTTCATACATCGAAGTATTAAACCAAAGTCTGCGTTGGAGGTGTTTCACTGTTGATTGAAGCGACATCTTCGGGAGTCCTTTTTATTTTAAGCCACTCTGGGATGCTGGTTTCACTCACGAGTCAATAAGGTCACTAGGTGTCGCTGATGGCTTCATTAGTGAAACCACACGGGAGGTGAGGTCAGTATTGCATGAGAGGTGTGCATCCTGACAAGACTGATGGTGCGAAACAGAGGAAACAGGGACCATCAGTGTCTGACTAACATCCACCTCTGAGCCTCTCAAGTTACGTTGCTTTATGAATATTCAGTGAGATACCTCTGTAGTAATTGCGATGTGACCCAGTGAATCGTTTTGCTCTTGGCCTGTTACTCCTGTTGTTAAATACCTCTCCTTTTGGGGATTTAAAAAAAAATAAAAAATTGCTCAGCTGCTATTTGATCTCTGTAAAATGACGACCTTCTTAAAAAGCACTATTGACAGTTGATGTTGTGTGCAGTTACCAATAATATCTCTCACTAAGGCCAGATGCCCACCCTGCAACCAGCTGCAGGCAGCAAAAAGTTCCAACCTGGAATGACTGAGTAAGATAAAAGTGTGTGTAGTAATTTATAACACCACCGCTGCTGCGCCCAACAAAACCTCACCGAACGGTACAAACGTGCCAACGAGCTGTTTGCTATTGTTTGCTGCATGGCTGCAGTTCCTGTATTTCTGTGTTGCACTTCTCTTCCATTAGAGGTGAGGAATGTAAACATAGTTAATACTCATCTGATGAATTTATAACGAGAAACCTGGCTGCTGCTAATGCTATACAAGGAGAAAAATAAAATAAAAAATGAAGCCACAAATTTGCAAAAAATCTTCTGTCAGTTTTGTAGTTGAGGCTTACATTTGAGTGTTAAAAGATTCTATTTGAAACTGTAGACAGATGATGATGCTTGACTATGTGTTGATCTCCATGTGTTTGTAGGCAGACCAGTTCTCTGACTTCCATATCCGCTCTGTGCTTTGTGTTCCCATCTGGAACAGCAACCACCAGATTATTGGTAAGTTATCTATCAGAGCTTTGTTTTCTAATGAGCTATGTGCTGATTTTTATTTTTGTTATTTGTATAAAACGCTTTTCCTACACTGATTAAAAATGCATTAGCGTAATGATATATGTAACAAATGTGGACACTATATTCTAGCTTTTCCTCTTCTTGGAAGGCTTTAAATGAGATTGATAGAGACAATTTCTCGTTTTTACCCACAACACTCAGAGAACGCTTGAAAGTAAGACTTTCTTACAGGTTGTGTTTATCCTCATCAAAATGTATTGAATATTAATGTGTGAATTTAGATGAGCCAATACTACTAAGAAGAAAACCAGTACATTGTCAAGTTGCTCTTGCTAAACTGCCACCTTAAAAGTTGCTGCTTTTCTGTCATTGTCATTGTCATTGTCATTGTCGTGGACACAAAAACAAAACTTGTGTGAATGAAATTAAAACTCACGTATTGCCAATACGTCACACTGCGTGAAGCCTTCTTGAAGATTCCTCCACTTAGTTTACATTTGTGACATCAGCTCTGCACTTGCATACATTTTTATTTTTCCCCCCGCTGCATAAAGCAGACAAAAGGGGCGAGGGGAGCTGGAGTGTGTGCATGATTAGATCCATGCTGCACCATCACTCCACACTTGAAGGTGGAGTCCCCTTCTTCTGGCAGTGCGCTGTGTTTGAATCAGCCTCGGGCTAACGCCACACTGACACTCTGATAAATCATTGATCTCTCGTCTGGTTTTGGCGCTGGATATTGCAGGCAGGAGCAGCGATAGCTGCTGCACTAGGTCCGCTGAGATCTGACGCAGGAAGTCATTAGTTTTATTTGAGAGCAAAGTGATCAGCATATCTGCTGCAGATGGTTGGTTAAGACCTGTGTGCGTCCTTGCGTAGGTGTAAGTACATTTGTTCGGAGCGGGGAGAGGGAAGAGGAAGAGGAACAGAAAGAGTGAGGGGAGAAAGAAATGCAGTGCGTGGGAGGCACCTGAGGATCTGGAGTGAAAAACCATTATACAAACAAAGCAGCAAGAGATGAAATTCTCAAGTCAAGGATACATTCCATTCAGTTAGAAAAATAAATGGCTTTGTGTCATCTGCTAAGGTTACAGCCAGCCCATTGAAATATAACCACTAAGATTACTGCTGGGAATACTACAATAATTATGTGGCTTATTAATGTCACAAATCAAATGTGAGTGATTTAAGTAATTTGAAATTGGTTCACAAGGTTTTTTTTTAAAGAAAATCCACAAATATTTACAGTTTTAGCCAGACGAGTAGGTAAATAATCTAGTATTCACTTAAGTGTTTAAAATTCTTTTTAAGGCATCACTTTCTGTGTGAAATTACTTTTTAATTTGTTACAGATTATAAAGTGTTGGCTAATTATGTATAAAGTCTATAGTTCGATCAGATCGTTGCAAGAAATGACTGTATTTTCCAGCTCATTTTAATCTTCATCACAAATGAAGAAATCTAAAAAGCAGGAATAAGGATTTGTATTTTCCAGGGTTAGATCGTACATAAACTGTGGGATAACAACTTTCTACAAGCTAATAATTAATGAGTTTGACATGTACGATTTGTACGACGAGCTTTGAAAATGCTGAATATTTTATCTTCCAGTGCTCGGTTCACATAGGTGAAATTAACAAATTGGGGTACTTGTCCTTTTACGAATATGAGTATTTTGAGTATTAAAGGTTTACGTTTACACAAAGGAAGTATGATTTATGTTGCTAAATCTACCTTGCTACTCTTATACTAACAAGTTGCTACTGGATGTGGTTCAACCAGCAGTAAAACGTGCATAAAAGAAAACAGCATTCATACAACACACTGACACATCTTATTACATTAGTTGAGCAGATCAATGATGGTTTAAAGAAAGACGTGTTGCAAATAAGTTTATTATTTCAACAATGGCTATTCCTGTTTTATATTTACATTTATATTATATGTTATACATGGGTCAGCATCATTTGATCTTAATGGGGCTGAACCAGTAAAATGATGCGACCTGAGATATGACGACATTCTGAAAATGTTGACGCAGAATCATTTTCCGATTCCAAAACATTCAACCATGTCCAGTCGCTTTGAGATGTCTCCTACCTCGACAAATGAGAACTAACATAGACCATCGTGGATTTTTAGTTATTTTTTCTTAATGCTGTTTCTTTCCCCCTGCAAGCTAAAGCTGGCAAAGCCTCGTAGTTAATCACAGTTTATGTTTTCTTTGTCATTTTTACTACGTGCAATGTCATCTGGTCGGTCCGATTGGACCCGCTGGCTGGCCAACTGTGCTGTATGTCTGGCACCCCTGGTCTTAGCCGTCATTTAGTTTGCCCATCCTCGGGGCCGCCCACTCAGCACAAATTACAAGCTCATTACAGACAGGCAGCAACGGTAGATTTGGCCCAGATCAACTCCATAATGAGAGTCATTCCTAGCCTCAGTTGCAATCTGTTTGCAACCACACATTGAAATTAAAATGTCACATTGGCAGGTTTGTTTTGCCTTGCTACAGATAAATGAAAATGGTAATGTATAGTGTAATTACCTTTTGGTGTATTTCCTCAGTGACTGAAGGAGTCGCTCCGTGCCAATTAATTGTTCATGCTTTGCTATCTAAGCCCTTCCGGTTTTTAATTAGATGACGAGAGAAGTCATCTAAACAAGGAAGACAGCTGTCAAATAAAAAGGCTTTCTGCCCCATCACAGCACTGTGGACAATAACAGGATTTCCTCCCAAAGATAACATTAATTGAAGTCAGTCTGTCATTCTGCATAACCACCAGTAAATGAAGCTCGGTGCGTTTTTTGTTTTTTTTTACTTCACAACTGTTTTCAGATGAACACAACAGATACTGCAGCAGCTTTGTAGAAATGTGCAGACGCTGCTGTACATAGGAAGAGATTACAGGTTTCTGCACAACTCGCCCAAATTGGGAGCAGAAGGAAAGCTCCGCCACAAACGGCATAAAACAATGTGCTCAGAATGTAAATATATGGTGATGTTACACTTTCTACAAGAATACACAACGTTGTTTCACTTCTTTAGGCCACTTCATGCTTTACATAAACTATACAACAAGTCACATTGCTGCAGATACTCCACAGGTTATGAAACTATTAGTGGAAATGCTTTTTCTTTCTTTTTTGTTTTAGCAGACGCCTAAAAAATAGGTTAAATTAAGACTTCATTTCTGTAATTGAGCCTTGGAATCAGCAACGTTTTAGTTCGCTTCTCCTAAAACTGAAGGCAATGTGCAGCGAAGCCACCGACAGCTTCGAGTCTGAAACGCCTCTGCTGTGTTTTTCTCTCCTGGGTGAACGGATTCGTTGAACAGGTGTCGCCCAGGTGCTCAACAGACTCGATGGGAAACCTTTTGATGACGCCGATCAGCGTCTCTTTGAGGTATCACACATGCTCCCGTATCCTCCCTGCATAATATCGCCTTATTGGAAACCGTGAGAGGTGTTATATATTCACATGTAATCCTTGTCCGTAGGCTTTTGTGATATTTTGTGGACTGGGCATCAACAACACCATCATGTACGACCAGGTGAAGAAATCCTGGGCCAAGCAGTCTGTGGCTTTGGATGTAAGCTGCCCGTCTAGTTTCTTTTTCTGCATCACGGCGTCCTTTGAAAATTTAAAATGTGCTGTGAACAATAAATCCTACCCTCCATTTACATTTGCAAAAAAAAAAAGAAAGAAAGAAAGAAAAAAAAAAAGTTAATTTGTTAATTCGATTTGGTTCTGCTCCTGAACGTGTGTTCACTGTGTCTGTGTTCGCTTCATGTTTCGCCTCAGACGATGTTATTCAGTATGTCCTGTCTTATTGTTTAGATATTTATTCCTCAATTCAATTCAGTCTAACGTAATAGTATCTTTCCTTTCCTATCTGCATATGCTCAGAGATGGCAAGTTTCTCGAGAAGTTGTAAAAAAAACTAAAAAAACTAAACAACAGCAACATGGAAGATATGAAGCTTTTCTCCTTTACTCTCTCACAGGTTTTTTTTTTTTTTTTTTTTTTTGAAGTCTCATATTTCCACAAGAATGTACACATGAAAAAAGTGCTGATCTCTCTTTGCAGATAACCTTCTCACAAAGGTTTTATTGAAAATTAATGAGAGTTGGCGAAAAGCAATCCCTCATCTGCCCTGCAGTACGTACCCGTTCAGCACTAGTCAGCCTTTCCAGTATGTCCTTAGATTACAATAGGGGGCTTCCAGCTGCATTACGGTCGTGAGCGCCACTGTTGGAAGGTAGAAGAAGCTTCAAACCGTTGGAGTATTTGATAGGCAGACACAGAATGAACGACATGTTGACGCTCCGCTTCTGGCAGCACTGAATAAACATGAGTGTTTATGATCAAATAAGCAACTGCAGGTCGGCGCGAGGTATTTCTCTGAGGGAATGAGAGGAACATGGCGATGGAATCGGGGCTGACATACATACTCTCGTGTTAACTAATCTGCGAGACACACTAAAATGCCCTGACGTCAATGTGCAAGAGCTTTGTGATATTTTGTGTTTGTTCTTAATTCATCTTAGTTGTTTCAATGATCTTTTTTTTTTTTGAAAATATGTTGCTTGACACAGTGTGATTGTTTTACAGGTTCTTTCTTACCACGCCACATGCTCCAAGACTGAAGTTGACAAATTCAAGGTAACAGACAATCATCACTGTATTTTCCTTTCAATGTTTGAGATGGTGAAATTCTCACCCCTCCATTGAATATGGAATTCAATTAAACTAAATGATCTTATTTCAATTAATTTTGAGGGAGGTTCAATTTAAAATAGATCTAATTATCAAGATGATGACCGTTAAATAATAGATAAAAACAGTATATATTTTACCTTCCATCTCCATCACAATAGTTTGGTCCATTTGGATGAGTGGAAGAATGTCAGAACAGAACAAAGTATTCACTACAAACATAAGCTATGTCCGACATGCGTATTTACATCTACTTTGAAAAAAGAATAATAAAATAAAAAATTGTGTGCACTCCATCAGGTAGCAGTTAAATCTTCTGTGTGATAGTTCTACAAGCGTGATTAAATTGTTTGTTTTGATACATAAAAGATAATCTTTTGTAGATTACAGGAACATTTCTTTTAACTAATATTACTTTTCTCAGTTTCAATTTTGATATGAAAAGAAATATGAGACGGTTAATTATTAACCCGTTAACTACCTCATTAAACCATCTGGTAAAGTGGATTTTGTGTTACTGCTTTTACTGAGCAATCCGCTTGTTTGAAGACAAAGAGTTCTGGCTTGTTTTAAGAGTCTGTGTCCATTTTGATGAGTTTAAAGAGATTTTAAAGAAAAAAAGGAGTCCAGGTCTAATGTAAACAATTCAGGGTTATTCTGTTATTTTCTGGTTGAGGAGACATTACTTTCTTAAAGTTTGAGATCATGAGGCGTCTTCTGGTGCTGCAGATTGAATAAAGGCGGTGTTATCGTGGACATTTTTGTTATTTTGGATTAAGACACTTCAATTTCAAAAGCAATGTTCCCCTAATTTTTCGGCGAATGCCAAATATTCCACAAAAGTGTAATTTGAGGGAAAATGCCGAAAGAGTGTTTAGTACAGCTCTGAACATTTACCTCATTATACAATTGAATTGCTTAAAGACTGTTTATTTTTTTCAAAATTAAGTAATTTTCTGTTCACTTGAATAAAAAGACTGACTGAGGCCCCATTGAATGTCTGTCTTTGAGACTTTGTATTGAAGTCCCTCTAAAAACCGTGTTGGCGCGTAACTCTAAATGTGGGCCAAGAATCCCCCCGTTAAAATAAACTAATTGTGGCATTTGAGATGGATTACTCCGATCAATAAGCAGTCATTCCTAATGCATTGTTTATAAAGATACGAAAAATGAAAATATCTACATTTTTAATTGGTGTGACATTTCTGAAATATAGATATGACCTATTTTCCTGCACTTTCATGTGTAGGATTTTCCCCTGTGGCCATTACCACATCGTAGGATCCCCCCCCCCCCCATCCTTCGTGTGCCTGTGTGATCTTTCAGCCCCATCTTCCAGCACCACGCTCTGCCCCTGCCCCCCCCCCCCCCCCCCCCCCCCCCCCCCCCCACACACACACACACACACCAAACACGCACACACTTTCTTTCTTTCGTAACTGCTCTACATATGAAGCCTTAGCGAGCACACTGGCCTGTGATTGCCGTGGCCTGCGGATGACAGTGACAAACAAGCCGGGCTGACACTTTGTGACCCGGGGCTGGGAATTTAGTGAAGGAGAGAATACCTGCTGACCCGTCAGCCGGAATGTTTGTGAGGGGAAATGATGTGCTCTGGTGGGCGTCGGTGTGAAGAGACGGACAGAAAAAAACAGCTGTAGTGAAAGTGTTACACATGGCCATATGCCTCGACTCGATGTAATTGGGTTAGAAAGCTCGAAATGGCCACAAGTATAAATGCTGACTCGGAGCCGCTCAGATAGCCGCTGAGCTCATTAGGCCGCATTAAAGACAGACGACATGCTTCAGCATGAATACGGTTAATTGGAATCCTGTCCGTGTGTTTTTGTTGAATAAGAATAGAAAAAAGGGGCGATGATGATAACTACCACACTGCTGCGTTTGTCAATGAGCTCTGAAGGTAAACAACAGTGGAATCAGTAAAGCTCCCTCATTAATCGTAACCCTCTTCAAATGAGGCCTCAGAGTCTTAATTAGCATGTCTTCCATAGATCATCTGAAAATGGCACAGCCTCCTCTGACCTCTCCATCTTCTTCTTCTGCTCTGTGAACCCATGTTCTCATTCTCCCTCTGCGTTTCCTCCCCGCCGTGACGAAACAGGCGGCGAACATCCCCCTGGTCTGCGAGCTGGGCATCGATAAGCTGTCCTTTGATGATTTCTCCCTGGATGTCGACGCCATGATAACGGCTGCTCTGAGAATGTTCATGGAGTTGGGCATGGTGCAGAAATTTAAGATCGACTACGAGGCGAGACTTCTCTCTGTTTGTGATTGGGTCCCTGAACGCAGCGATGCATGCATCCTCCCAACGTCTGCTGACCCCACGTGCTGATTTCTCTCTCTGCCCGTCTCCCCCTGCAGACACTGTGCAGATGGCTGCTGACTGTCAGGAAAAACTACAGAATGGTCCTCTATCACAACTGGAGACATGCCTTCAACGTCTGCCAGTGCATGTTTGCCATGCTGACGGTAAAGGAAAATGGAAGGACATTAAAACATATCTCAACATTTCTTGGAACATCTAAGATTAATGTACTCTTCTTTTGCATGAACGCAAATGACAACTTTAAATACAATTTAAATAAATTATATTAGACGCTTAACACACAAAAAAAGAGGGTGATGAAATGTGAAATTGTCAAACGTTTTGTCGTGACACTGATTCACCTTCTCAACATCTCATATATGAAATGTAAACCTAGAAAAAAGTGGATATACCCACATTTGTTCAATACAAATCCCCAATACAAAGTTATTTTTTATCTAAGAGGGAGGAACTGTATCTTTCCTCCAGTGATTGAACATTCCTCAACCGAAGATGGCACAAAACACATCAAATGAAGGTAGTTTTAAGAAATAAAGTAAAGCAGAGCCATCATCACTCACATCTTGAGAGTGAAACGTGATTAAATCTAAAATCACACTCACACTTCACGCTGTCTGCCTCAAGCCAAGTGAGTTCTGGTTGGATTCTTCATTCCCCGTATTTTTAAAATGACAGATATTATCGGTCATGATGTTGCTCCGCCTCCCACTCCCACCCATCATTCCTCCCTTCTGTCCTTTATCCTGAATCACACAAGAGTGAACTCATGTTAATTCCTTTTAATATCCTGCTCTATCCACACTGATGAGGAACAACTGGATTGTTGTTGTTTCTTTTCTCAGCTATTAGTGCATTCATTGAAAATCGTTCTTGACAGTGGGGAGATGAAAATAAAAAGAAAGAAAAATACTCCTCAAACCAAACTAACCATGACTTTAATGTAATCTGTAAGTTTTTTTGGGAAAATGTAAACATTGCATATATCAAGTAAAGTAGGAAGTTAGAAAAGGACAAAAAAAAAAAACCCGAAAAGGCATAAATGTCAATTCAAAAACGTCTTTTCAAGAGCAGAGCCAGTATTTCTGCATTTGTCTGCGGTGATTCACTTCCACGTTGTCTTTTATTTAGTTTTTTTTGTCATTTTGAACATTGAAGAAATGTTTTTGCCTCTGCAACAAAGAAGTCTTTCTTGCTATATGAACAATCTAGATATATGATTTAGGCATATTTGTTTGCGCAAATTCAGTCCCTTTGTCTCAGACCTCTACTGATACTTTACACTGGATTTCTTTTTAAGATTTATTTCCTGTTTTATTTTCACTTTGGTATCTTTGTTTACCTGCATCCATGCAGAGTTCAGTATTTAGTGTTGGCAGGAGGCTACGATAGTGAAAGTGATTAGTGTCAGGTTGCAGCGGCCTCTCTGCGCCGCTGCGTGAACTATGATTGAACTGTACTATTCAGCTGGTGGACGGGCAATCGATGGGACGAACCAATTTGATAAAATCCTGTTATCATTTTGGGCAGGCATCATATTTCAGGCCGAAACGTTTTGAAGTCACTGAAATCTAAACTGTGAAACACAGAGGTTCTATACAGAGATGATTGTTTTGAATTGAGACCTCAAGGGAGTCAATTCGTGCGATTCCAGAACACACTCCTGTGCGCACACGCACACACATACAGAAGGACATTAACGCGAGCTCTTATACGAACACCAGAGTGGACTTCGTTTAATCAAACGTGACGTTAATGTGTAGCGTCCCATCTGAATTGATTATTGGCTAAGGGGGAATGAAATAGTGGCTTATGAGCTGTTCCGGGTCCCTCTGGTTGTCTACCTCGTGTTTTAATGAGTGGGCTGAGAGCCTCGCTGTCTTTGCTTGTATCCCTACTCTGACCTGTAGTGACTCACTCAGCACATGGCCTCTGGAATCCATCCATCTAAGTCATAAATCTGGCTGTGTGGCCGTGTTACTGCAGTCCCACTGGCATTTTAGAGACGATACCGGAGTTATTTTTTATTTATTTTTTTGGTGCTGTTGAAGTGGCTTTTTTCCGTATTTATTAAATGTACTCTTCACAGCCTCCTAGAACAACAAGAGTGTAAGAGATGCGGCTCTGGAGTGCGTCTGTGTGTGTTTTCTCATTTGCCTCCTCTGTGCCGATCAGACGGCGGGTTTCCAGGAGACTCTGACCGAAGTGGAGATCTTAGCGCTTATTGTAGGTTGCGTGTGCCATGACCTGGACCACAGGGGCACCAACAACGCGTTTCAGGCAAAGTAAGTGTCCCTGCTTTCTCCTTCCACCACTGATAAACACAAACACACGTACGCGCATAAACACACCGCCTCCTACACACTGTTTATAGTGCGCCTTCCCATCTGCAGCAGTCTGCAGCGGTCCAGCTCAGATCAGCAAGTCAAGTTGGAAAGTAGTCTAAAGCTTATATAAGAGTCTGCTTAACAAAGAGATGGTAAACACTGTTGACTCTGAGCGCTTCGAGTTCGGCAGGTAAATAGCTCTGAAATTACCTAAAGGTAATGTTTTCCAACCTTTGCTCATGTTATTACCGTAAACTGAAACTATGCTGGAGTATCGGTGAAGGAAAGACATGATTGGGATGTGAATTTAGATTTATATTTGAAAAATATGTCTTGTTAAGTAAGGTGAGAATTTATTAGTATTAGAGCAGTTTTTTATGGATTGAGGACAAATAATCCAATGGTACCAATGATAGTCGTTAAAAAAAAACCCAAAACTGCCATTAACAGTAGAGTTTTGTGTTCATTATTTTCAAAATACTCATTTAAAAAAACTGACTATTCCTTGTTATCAACATGTGCCAAAGTGGTTTCAGCAGTGGTTTGTGATATGACTCTAAACTTCATTATTATTGAGCCACGAGGAGGCGACACGGAGCTGAGTGGTTCGGGAGACAATCCCAATCAGTCCGACTGTGTCGAATCCTCGCTATGTTATCCCTCTTAGTTCCTTATCCCAATCTGTGTGTGTGTGTGTGTGTGTGTGTGTGTGTGTGTGTGTGTGTGTGTGTGTGTGTGTGTGTGTGTGTGTGTGTGTGTGTGTGTCAGGACGGGTTCAGCTCTAGCTCTGCTTTACGGGACCTCAGCCACACTGGAGCACCACCACTTCAACCATGCTGTTATGATCCTGCAGAGTGAGGTACGCTACCTTCTCCAATGTGTGCTGCGATGCAGTGTCCATACAGCTTGTGCTCATGTCTTCCACTCCGTGTTGTATTCGTGCAAGTTATCGAGTGAGTGAGTGAGTCGGGTTACTGACATACAGCCACTTCTGCTTTCAAGAAACCTCCGCTGACGGAAAATGCAGGTGTAGTAAACCGTTTTATCATCTTGGGAATCTACACACTTTCTGCTGCGTTTCTATTGGTTGTAAGTGGCTTTAGCAGCAACCCTGCGAGCTTTCGTGGGACTGATGCCTCTGGCACAGTATCCTAAAATGTACCTTTCAGTAACTACTAACAATAGCGACTGAAGTGTCCGCCGTTCCAGCCCGAGTGTTTTCCACATGTGAGCGGGCGAACAAATCGCCCGTGCTGCTCTCCAATCAATTTAATTACAGAGATGATGGATCTGCTGGTAATTGGTTGAGAGAGACATTTTACCAGGTGACTGGGTTTTGTTGAAGTTGTGATCGAAGGCGTTTAGAGGGAGCAGCTGAGAGGAGGCCGGTTCCGGTGGCTTCATTATTGTTTCGCTGACAACACAGTAAGCTGACAAACATTTGTTTAGAACATCATAATGACGTCTGTTTGTACTGGAGCTGAGCTCCTGTTGTCGTTCGGTAATGAGCATACAAAATGAAAACCGGCTAATTCAAGTGGGAGAGAAAATTTCGCTTGATCTCTGCGTCAGGGAGTCTCTTTCGGTAAATGTTAGAGAAACAAAATGTTGCTTTTGAGATGAGCTTTAGGTCTGTAGATGATGGCGAACGAGCTTTAACTGAAGCATCGTCCTGGAATCAGCGCTCCACTTCTACTTTTCCGGAGTTGTGTTGTATCTTCTAATCGTGCCGTATAACCACAGTAATTCAGAAATTCCGTTTTCTTCAATTAGGAAAATGTCCGTTTTTGTTTCCTCTGCAGTTGTAAGACTTGGGAGTTTATCTGCGCAGGCTGCATCAAGCCTCTGGGGGAACCACCAGCTGTATGTTTAACACCAGAGCTTTAGAGGGAAGCGTCTAAGTGGTGAATGAATGTATAATATATGTTTGGGAGACTTCTGCTTTAATAATGAAGTAAGATATGCATGTTGTTTATTTATTAAAAGCGGCTGGCTTTTCTCCTCCCATGCAAGGTCAGCGTTATTATTGTGTATTACAGAAGTGTTGTTTAAATGTGCAAATAGGCCTCATTCATGATTTATTTTATTTCTTTATTTTTTTAAGAAGAAGATTACTGCTGAAAAAACCCAAAATCTGCACTTTCTCAAGAGACATTTGAATACAATCAAGATCTCACACAACGTACATATTGTCATGCTATGCGGCACATTTTGGGCTGATTTTGGACTTTGTAATGAGTTTACTGTCTAGAAACATTGTTTAAGTGGAAAAAAGATATGCAAAGGGTCTGCTGGGAGCTTTCTTTATCCAAGTAGGTCAGGTGAGTTGGTCTTTATATAAATGTCTGCCCAATTATGTTTGCTGTTGCAGATTTTTTTTATCACTTTATTTGTCATCAACACATTTAAATTAAAGTCAGTTTTCTAAAAATGGGTTTTGATCACATAATTATGAAATGTAAAATATTCTTTCCTTTTTGTTAAAGATCATGATTCCATGTAATAAAAGAGTCGTTTTTCCAGGGTTACTTCCAACTTTGACCTCGATCTGAGACTGACTGAAGTTACTTGTGGGTGATTTTCTCTAAGTACAGTAGTAGCAGCACTTAAAACACAGAATGTTATTTATTGAGAGGATGGCAGCAGGTCTAAAACCAGTACGTTTCTGAGTATTTATATCAAATTATTCAACAGCACTTAAAAATACTGTACTTAAATGTCACTGTGTGTCTCCCCCCCCTTCCCCCCTAGGGTCACAACATCTTTTCCAATCTGTCGTCCACGGAGTACAGCGACCTGATGCAGCTGCTGAAGCAGTCGATTCTGGCCACAGACCTCACACTTTACTTTGAGTATGTGCTTCTGAGCAGACTGCTGATTAAACTCTTAGTGAGAGTCCAGAGCTCTGACACATTTACAGTGAAGCACACTGACAGCTACTGAGAGTGTCTCTGGACACTGGTTACTAGATCAGGCATCTGGTTTTCTTTTAGGTAATACCGCCCCCTTGTGGACGTCCTTCGATTTACATTTGCTTGTACATGCTTCATCTCTCCTCAGGAACAGGAACACCTTCTTTGAACTGGTCAGCAAAGGGGAATACAACTGGAATGTGAAGGGGCACAGGGACATGTGCAGGTAAAAGTCTTGATAACATTAGGCAAGGCAAGGCAAGGCAGATTTATTCATTGATATTAGTATTTTACTGTGTTTTACATTTACATCTTCTTTGTGAAATAAATCTGTTTTCTTTGCAGATCCATGATGATGACAGCTTGTGATCTCGGCGCTGTTACAAAGCCATGGGAAATATCACGCAAGGTGACAAATACAGTGTGAATTCGCAGCGTTAAAATGTATTCAGTCGTGTCTGTGAATGTATTTCAAAACCATTCACCGTCTGAAATAAATTAGCAAGTCGATCAGCTGATTGACGGAAGAAAAAAAAAAGAAGAAGATGGTTTCACGTAAAAAAAGGTAAAAATATGCCAAACTGTAGCTTCTAGAATATGCAGATTTGTCATTGCTAGGAGCCAGTAAAGACAGCACACACATAAATAGATTTGTGTGACCAGCATCATGTTCATTTTTATCATTACATTTACCTACAGTTCCCTCCTGGTTTCTTCATAAATCCCACCATGTAACACATGTGCTCATCCCACAAATGCTCATTACGCTTTACAAATATCACTAAGTAAAGGGGAGAGTTAAAGCTCTAACAAGCTTTCTAAAAGGTATAAAGACTTGTAATCCACCAAACATAAATCTTGTTGCTCATTAAGCTCAGTTGCAGCTCTTACATGGCAGTTTTGTGTCATTTCAGGTGGCCGAGTTGGTAACCAGCGAGTTTTTTGAGCAGGGAGACCGAGAGAGGCTGGAGCTGAAGCTGACACCCTCTGTGAGTAATTCAAACCAGATCTGGGGGGGGGGGGGGTTTGTGCCTTTTTAGCAGTTTCTCTCACCTCTTCGACCTCCACAGCTGATGAAGATATACTTCGTCCGCAGTTCCATAGCATAGCGACTGTTTGGGAAATGTGAGCCGTCGTGTGTCTTAGTGTGAGAAAAGTGGACGGTCAGCATGACCGCTTCACTGCCCCTGCTGCTGCTGCTGCTGCTGCTGCTGCTGCTCCAACAGCAAACTGTAGGCCATTCATAAAAAGTTATGCAAAAAAAAAAAAAAAGACTTCATTTGATGTTAACAAACTGCTGACATTTCTTTTCATTCAGCTGTAAATTTGGAGACAATTTTGGTGTTTTAGTATTTAACTACACTCGGCTTACTGATAGTCAAACATATATTTTCTCAAAAAAAAAAAGCACAAAGAGCTCACCGGAAGTGTTTGCCTTCATTCACAGCAGATTCTTATTCACCTCAGCCAACAGATGTGTGCCGCCAATTTGATTGAGGACTTTTTGAAGCTGAACTGTGTTGCAAGTCCTTGAAAGGCTGAAGCCAACAGCTTTCTGCATGCAATTAATGGCTGTTGAGTAATCGAGGCGGGCCACATTGCCTCCTCTCTGAAATAACTAATTCAGTAGCCTCGGGGCTGCTGCTTGTGTCAAACCTTTACCGCTCTGTGTGTGGGTGTTGGAAATTAAATATTAACTTCTAAGTCATAGCCCAGTAACTATCTCTGAAGCACAGCCTCAGTGGAGCCTCTTAAGTTGAGGCTGCAGAAGAATGAATGAGAACAGAAAATGTATGGGAAATAAACCCAGATGTGCCGGAGGAGGATTTTCACTCAAGACGGTTCACAAACCGCAGCGTACCGGGGACTCAGCTTGGCCCGTAAGCCTTTTATTTTCTCTAGCATGAGCACAAACAAACCCAGTTGTTAATGTTTCAGGCCATCTTCGACCGCAACAGGAAGGACGAGTTGCCGGGGCTTCAGCTGGAGTGGATCGATGGGATTTGTGCGCCACTGTACGAGGTAAAATCCAGCAAATGGTGTTTGTCACACAACCACCTGTGACATCAGGTCTCCCCCCCCCCCCCGACCCCCTCTTCCCCTTCACCGATCCACAATCATTAGACTTTCTCTGCAGCTGGGCATTATCCATAGAGAAATAATCAGCTTTCTTTGATAGCTCTGGAACAACTTCAAGGTTGTTCTTTTGAGAACGAACGTGCACGCTCTCTGAGGTGTGTGAACACTTTGGGCTTCACTGCACAGTGATGGAATTACACCCCCCCAAAAATAAAGGGGATTTCATTATGGACATCCGAGCTGAGCAAACAGCAGAATTAGAACTTGCGGTGTTCTTAAAGGGAATTAGAAGAAGAAAAAACTCTATATGGCGTCCTTGCTGGTATAGAAATGTGTGTGAATGTGTGTTTCCAAATGACATAAACAGTCTCACCTGCCCCTCCCACCACCGGCAGCGATGGCTGTGTGGGAGGAGGAAGAAGAAGAAGAAGAAGAAGGCTGGCTCACTGAAGACATCAGGTCTGTAAAGAGATGAGGCGTGCAGGAGAGAAATTTATGAATGTCAACAGAGGAGTAGGGAAAGAAATCAGGGATAAGAAAAACCATTCATTCTCTCAGCGCTGGCTGATTTATTACATTTCTTTTTTTTATGCTTTTAAACTGTTACACGACATATAAAGGCCCCTCAGTTTTTTATTGTGTTTTTTTTGTTTTGTTTTTACTTCTACGCTGAACTCATTACTCTAAGTCATCTTGAGAAGAAAACAAACCATTGATCATTTTCACATCTGGTGAATTATCCCAGGATCAGCGTCAAAAGTTAGAGCCGCGCTCTGGTTCCTCCATTGTTTCTGTCTGTGTCGTGTCGATTAAAAAAAAAAGGATGAAAAGTGTGTGTTTGTGTGTGTCGGGGGGGGGGGGGGGGGGGGGGGGGGGGGTAAGAAAGTTCAGAGGCGGCCGAGGTTTTCTGTCCGTGGGCGGACTAGATCTTGCTCTTGATCTCACTGATCTCCCTCTCCTGGTGGTGGCTTGCTACTTTGTGGAATATTAATCCCCCATTATATAACCTTCCATCTCACTGTAGCACCACATGACGGGCTCTCCCCTCTTCTTCTCCCTCGGAGGAATACTGACGCTCTGCAAACCAGTGGCGATGCCCCAGTGTGGGTTGATGCTGCAGAGACGGACGGGGAACGGCGCTCTTATTATTCGTGTTGTGTTGCCTGCACACGGCTGCACTAAGGAACGAGACTTAAATGAATGAAACATACTCATTCATTACTGAGCTGCAGCTAGGAAAACGATTTAAATCACTTATTGACTGTTTGGTCAGTATTTAGGCGATTCAACGTTAAAAATCTGTCGCACGCTGTTTGAACAAGACAATCAACTCAAACAGGGAGATGTTGAAGAAGCACTTACAGAAAAAAAATCACTCTACTAATACTTTTATTTTTTTGTTAGACACAAAAAACTGAATTCACTGTTTGCATGGTTGCTTATCCCCCCCCCCAAGGCTGTCCCACACTGATTTATAGCACACAATAATATATGTACAAAATCGAACACAGGAAGTAGAAGCATGGCAAAAAGCTGCTGTGACTAAACTAATGTACGCTGACTTTGCCTGAGATGGTGTAAATGGAAATCCATGTTCTGCTCTTATGCGACCTGCTTCATAATTAGCGCCGTGCACATTAAAGCAAATGCAATATTAAGACTTATCGAGTCACGTGTGAGGGTATACGGCAGGTTATGAATTCCTCCTGATTAAAAGTGGGGAGCAGGTCGTGTTTTTAATGAAGTGAACCGAGTTGGAATGTCTTGAGTGGGGGGCGGCAGCATATAAAAGCACTTTTCTCATCGGCCGCTAATGCGAGCTTTTTAATTGTTCACGTGATTTAGTGAACCCGCCTTCTGCTTACAGACGATTCTCCGATTTAAGGCCCAGTTAATTTGCAGGTGCGATTAGTTGTGTTTCCAAAGAATTGATCCTGCTTCCACGCGTATGATACTACAATCCCCCGTGTAAAGCACTCACACTATTTTAGTCATTATTACAACAGCTCACCAACTTCTATTGAAACCAAGGTTGCTAAAGCACTAAGACGGTGGACCACGTAACAAAATCCGTCCTCTCTCTGGTCGTTCATCAAGTACTGGGTGACACGTTTCACCGCACTGTCACTGTCACTGTCACTGACAATGCAACGCAAACAAAAGAAAAAAAAAAAGACAAAAGCGGCTAATCTCAGTCATACATGTGCTTTCTAATCTTCAGAGACCAGCTCTTTAATGAACTGGCAGTATGTTGCTGTTGTTCTGGTCTGTAGCGTTTCATTTGTTCTGCTCATATAATGCATTTGATGAATAAGGTGCTCGTTTCTGCAGCTCCGGTCTGAGACGCTCATGAATTACCACGCGACTGAGCGCACGGTTTTTCAGGAAAAAAGTATGCATATCATTTCAAAAAAAAAAAAAAAAACTCCTTTCACACTGAACAATATGGACGAAAAACATACTCTTTAACCTTCTTTAACTTGAGTCTCTTGCAGCTAATCCAGGAAGCCAGAAACAACAACATTTGTTTTCGGGCTTATTTCGAGAAGATGTCATTTTGTATGAAAACCTTACAGTTGCATTGATGGACAAGTATGACTGAACAACAGAGATAGGGCTGTGCCTTGAGTTTACCCTCAGGATAGTAACTTCAAGCATTAGGGGCATTCACAGCATTAATGACGAGAAAACTGCCAATATCATGCAGCCTAATTTAAACACAACTCACTGATCAATACAAGGAGTCACGCTCATTATTTCCATTATAAATACACCATGAAATGATTACATGCAAAGCGATCATATAGTTTGTGTTAAAAAAAAAAAGAAAAATCACTGCACACACATACAACCTAAAAAATGATGCAAACCAGTCGAACCCTTTCATCCATTGATTTCAATTCTCTTTCTTTCTCCTGCGTCCTCTCTCCAGACGCTGGTCAAGTTGAATCCTAAACTCCAGCCGATGCTTGACATGATCCAAGCCAACAGGTCCAACTGGGAGGAGCTGAACAGGAAGAGGCAACGCGGCCAGAGCGTCTCTGCCCCCGCCAGCCCCTGCAGCGGCGACAGCACGGACAGCGGCGGCTGCGCCGTGGCCAAGACCGGCAGCACACCCTGCTGCAGTGGTGACGCCGACGCCACGGCCTCCAAAGCGGCGAGTTAGCGCCCGCGGTCCGGTTTCCGAGCTGATCTCTTGGGCCTGGTTCCTCTAGAAACGCGGCCTGCGACAGAGGCGGTGCAGTGCATGCACGGGGTTCTTGAGCTCTGCTCCTCTTTGCTTTTGCTGCTCGAGATGAGCTTTACACTAGAGTGCGGCGCACTTGTAGACGTTTCCCTGCTCCCTTCGGGTTTCTTGCACCGGAGGCCCGACCGAGCTGCGTTTCGGCGAGCTCGTCGGAGCAGCTTCAGCTGATGACACCAGGTTAGAGGGGAAACTCGAACCACTCCCGTCGACATGTCAGCAAACGAGACGACTAACTTCTCTGGGCATTGCACAGATTTTCAGCACAAGGCATGGAGAACACGAGAGCTTGTATCTGCTGTAATTTGTTTTTGCTCTCGGTACCTCCTTGTCGCTTGCATTTTCTCCAGGGTAACACAGATATATTCTTTCTTTTGTAAATCTGTAAATATGCTACTGAGTTATTTACAAATGCTGTTTTAACGCTGTAAGGATTGTATTGTTATGTGGCTGTAGGGTTTCTGAAGGATTAAAGGGTTCAGGGACAGAAGGACCTGGGACAGTGCTTGCAATGCAACCCCCCCCCCCCCCCCCCCCCCATCCACCCCCCTTCCCCCCTCCCTTCCTGTGCCTTGTTCTAAGATCCTAATGAAAAATGCATGGCCTCCACGCTGAGGTTCTTGGATGGTATGGAAGTCCACGTTGAACCATGCTGTATTTTTGACATCCTTTCTAAAAGCAGTGACTGCAGTTACTGTATGTCTTGACCCCGTATAGCCACAAACACATCAACTCTGTATTCGTACGACTGGAACTATATATTTTGCCCAGTTTTATAAACGCAGGGTCCCACTTGTCATACACACACACAATGTGCCTTGATGACGTTCTTACATTAATTTGTGCAGGAAAAACCTTCTTATTTATTGATTTATTATTCAATATTTAACGCTTTAACCGAAAACTTAAAGATATTTGATTTGATAACAAATCAGTTGGACATTTTTTATGAGCTACATATTTTTGGTTTCTTTGAAATTGTGCTTATGAGATGAGAGGGTTTGATAAGAAGATCTACACTACTGTTGTGGTTATACACATACAGCAACTGGCCAGTAAAGCTCACTAATGATACATACTTTTAGTAACAGTAAATAGCACATTATACCAGCTTTGCACACTGTACACACTTGAATCTGAATCTGAGCATGGATGCCCAATATAACGTTACAAATATTCTGCCTATATGAACAATTGTTGACATTAGAAGCTTAAAAACAACATGATATTTTAGTGGAAACATACTGTACTTAAGTCCATTCATGAATTCATTCCTTCACCCTTTTCAATCAAACAGTGTTGCTTTTTGCATCAAATACTGGAACGGAGTTAATTATTTACAAATTCCCATCACTACTATTACCACATTATATTTTGTTTGTTTAAAAATATTGTTTCATTCAAACTTACATATGTCCTATTACTCCAAATTTTGCAGAATTGACTTTTGTGGTTGAGTTTCATTCAAAAGTGGAATTTTGCAAAACACTGTGAGCACCATCTGTTGAAGCAACAAAGTAAAAACGACAACATTCATGTTAACTGTTGTTTTTGAGTATCGTGATTCCAAAGAAATCAGTCGCAAAAAAGAAAAATCTAAAAAAAATGCAGCTGCATTAATTTGATTTTGAAATGATTGAAACTAAAGATGCAGTTGTTGGCACAAAACTTTCCTCACTTTTGAGGGGGTTTGTTTACAGGGCATGAGTGTTTTTAATCCGGCTCACAAGGTGGAAAGATTCTTTCACAGTCACTTACTGCGCATGCGCATCTCTTCCCTTCTCTCCCTTCTGCTCATCCAATTGTAAACAAACATGGCGGACACGCAGTGGTCGCACTCGTGGTATGTATTCTACTTTTATCGTCCATATCAGTAGTTTAATAGTTGAGACTCACCCCTGAGAGCCTCCGATGTGCCATCAGTCCATTCGGATGTCGGGTTCTCTCCATTTTCTTCACGTTTATAGTGTATTGTTCTCTGCACGCACGTCTGTGTAGTTTCATTACAAAATCAAGCAACAGCGCCCTCCCGTGGCCCGGCATACTAACTACATCGTTGTCTGTGTGTCCCCTGCTGGAGTGTAAATACGCTCCTTTTTTTTTAATGGATTAGGTGTTGTCACGTGAAACGTTGTTGTGTAAACGGGGCCTAAAACACACTGCACCCCTAAACAGCCGGGAAGTGCCCACTTCACCAGCACTTTATAGATTTGACACAACAAGCACAGCGGCTGTTCAAAACATTTTCCGCAGTGCTTTGATCAGCCCGTCTGCTCACAGTCAACAATAACCATACAAGCGTAAGTGTGCGGTAGCACCCAGGATAGAAGGGAGGAGGCTAAGAGCATTGCTCGGGGAGCCACAGTGGGATTCAAACCAGGGGACATCCGCTCACAAGTTTGCTTCTCTCACCTCAAGGCGACCACTGCCCGACAATTAAGCTTTCATTAAAACAGATGCTATAAATGTTTATGGCTACAAATGGAAAAATCTGTTTCGCTGAAGTGGTGTGGTAATTTATGCCTTAATATAAGAATGAAAAAAAAGTTTAAAAAAAATAAAAATAACTGCGCTTGAACTTTTCTTAACTTTCAACATTTCAGAGTTTCAAACGTTTGAAAAGTGAGTCTGAGTGACGTCAGACCCTCTCCTGGGAGAAAAATTCCACTTTCCCAGTAGGACGCTCCCACTTTGGTGCAGGAGACCTTTCCCACTGTCACAGTTCAGGAGATAAATAATGAATTAGCCCCATTAGACAAAAGACATTAAGAAGAGGAAAGGGTTTTTCATTTCATGGAGCTGACAGGTCTGCGACTATTCAGCCTCTGCACGTGGGAAACTGCCATGAACTGTGCATTCTGACACTTTTCTATCAACTCCTGCTGAAGTTTGCCAGCCTCCAGCCCCCCCTGTGCACAGTCACACCCTCACGGCAGGCTTCCAACCCCTTAGGAGACCTGCTGTTTTTAAAGATGCTCTGATCTAATGCTTTAACTTTGAGGACAAAACGTTCACTTGCTGCCTGATGAATCCCCCCGACACTGGAGAGAACATCCACACTACCCACTCCGCTTGTCAGTGCTCATAATGTCATGGCTCATTCAACTGGGTGCTGGTTTCTTTCTTGGTTCCTAGAGTGCTTAGATCAGGGATAGGAAAACGTGACCATTGTGTGTGTGTGTGTGTGTGTGTGTGTGTGTGTGTGTGTGTGTGTGTGTGTGTGTGTGTGTGTGTGTGTGTGTGTGTGTGTGTGTGTGTGTCAGCCTTCAAATGTAATCTTGTTGGTTCATTCAATCAAAAGACATGTAGTTGATACTTTTCTATTTAAAATGGAAGAACAAATACAGTAAATACAGAGTTGATAACATACATGAAAGAGGTTCCCTCGTCCAGTCACTTAAATACTAAACTCAATACTTTATGGATTTTTGAAAATTGGCTCACGGGCCATTCAAAACAAAAAAAAGGTTGTTCGTAAAAAAAAAACAACTGTTGATGTGTGTTTGTTGGTGAGCTTTAAAGACGCTGGTACAAATTGAAGGTTTCACTGTTCACAGTTGCTTTTAGACAAAATAACAGCCGAGTCAAAACGGCATCTTCTTGTTGAACTTTCCACCCAAAAGCACTAAAGCGTAATTCCTCACATGTTTGATTTTAAATCTTATTTCTCGCCTTTCGTCAAAGCTCACAAACGCTACAAACTGTTAGAATCTCCAGACCACTGAGACACAGACACTGGTAGTACTGAAGTGCCCACGTAGTCACAAGCTCTTTTTCTGTGGGTGTCGTTTTTTTTTGGGGGGGGGGGGGGGGTTGGGTAGGGTATGCCTTATGAATTGTGTTGTAGCTTTGTTAACTGGAGTTTAAAACGTGACTGTGCACATTGTGTGGCATGGATCTGTGTGCTCTACTGTATCTTGAAATCGAAGTCGACCAGAAGAGTTTTGTTTATTTCTTTAATTTCGTTTGAATCGCATGTTTCATGCAGTGTCAAATTCAACCACTTGCTAAAGATGTAGCAAACAAGTGAGCCAACAAATACCTCGGATTTTCATCAGTAAACACTTTGTCTCACCAGAAATGCATGATTTGAATTCTATTGCATCATGTTAACGTGATTTCCGTATAAATAGCGCTGTTCTATTTTTCTATCAGGCCTCCAGACGTGGAGTCGACCTCTATAGTCTTTTTTTTTTTTTTTTTTGCAATGTAACGTGCTTCTTGTGTTTCTTCTTTCCTCTCCCAGTTTGGACTTATTCATGGCAAGCTGAAATGAAAGAAACCTAAGGCATGAAAAGGCAAATGTGCAATGTTTCTGTTCAGAGTTTAAATAAAAATATGCTGCTATGTGTGCTCTGCTCTTGTCTCATGTTTCAGGATCACACCATAATATTTTTCTTCTTGACGCTACAGCAAAAATTACCATGGGACTAATAACGATGAATAAATAATATATTTTGCATATGATCGTTTCATACAGGTTCATAATTTTTTGTCTTTTTTTTTGGCAGAACTGTCATAAACGAGCTTCTCTCAGGGGTCTGAAAAGCATAGCTTGTTTGACGGATTGCACTCATCCTGACGACATTAATAGGGATGATTGTGTTTTGGAATAAAGTTTATTATCATTGCGACAGAAACCAGGAGAAACCACGTATCAGCTGTAGCGAGCTGCGCGCATTTAAAAAGAAAATATAAGAAAAAATATATAAATAGTTGTGCAAGTCATACATGTACAACTCACACACCCGCGACAATAGTGTCGAACGCAGTGTTCACATCTTATACACCAACGTCAGTGCTTTGTAAACTTTTATAATGCTTGAGTATAAATCAAGCCCAGTAACCATGGTTGAATTGGAAGTGGCTTTTAATGTCTTTTTTTTCTTCTGTATCCCAGTATTTCCATCATGGCCTTTCCCTCCCCCTTCGTGTCTCCCTGTGCAGTGCTGCCCTCATGTGGACAGATGTGTCCTCACACACGAGCTGGCGCTCTCAATGAAATACTGCAGGTAAAAGCACATTTCATTGAGATATATTTGAAAGCAGAAAAGGGCAAACTGCGAGACACACAGATCAGATTAGTGAGGTTGGAAACACGAACATGTGAATATATAAAGTCGGCGCTGCAGATATAATACAGCGATCGATCGGTGACATGCATTCATCAGAATTTGCGTTTACATTAAATCTGTAGCGTCTAATCTCTGTTTGACGTATGCATTTGCACAGCGTTGGGTATTAAGGTCTGGTATAATAGCTGCAGTGTGTTTGGTCTTTCAAGGCTGAGCTCAATGCTGTTTATAGGGGAGCGGTGACGTCAGTCGGCAGTGTGTGGGTGGCTGTGTGGGTGAAGATAACTCCCAAATGAGCCTGTGTGTAGAAAAAAAAACAAAAACCTGAGAGGAATGGAAAGACAGACTCTGTTAAACTCAGCCGTGCTGGATTACCTTGAGCTTTGCACGGCAAAAAGCAGAGGCAGGGCAAACAAAAGCCGCTCCTGCTGACCTTCCCAGCACCGACAGTATAAATAAAGACTACTACTGAGGAGCTGAATTAGAGATGACGTGCGAGAGAGAGAGAGATTTCTGCTCCCGGAACAATGTGGTGTGAGCTAAATAAAGACGAGAAATTCCACTAAGGTGTTTTAGTTCAATTTATTGCACAAACAGCATTGACAAAATTTATTTAGATGTTACAATGTTGTTAGAAGTGGAAAATAGACACAAAAATAGAGGAAGAACATTCCAAAAAAAAAAGAAAAAAAAAAAAGCTTTAAATCATTTTTGACACATGGGGTAACATGTCATATGACCGGTCCCAATCAAGTCCTTATGTAGGGGAAATATCTTGAACTATAAGGACACGGTGGTTCTGGAAAAGGTGAAGCACAGATAAAAAAAGGGCAGGAAAGGCAAGACAAACCTGGTTTAAAACCAGTGTCCGAATGACACAAGTCTCTTATCAAAATGTATCACATTAGTTTCCTTCACAAAATCCTTTGCACACAGTACAGACAAGAAACCGTTCCACCCTTCCAGGAGGTCATTAGAGGTACAAACACCAAATATGCAATTATCTGACAGGGAGATATCAATAAAGAGTGTTTTATCTGTAAATGGGGTGATAGAAAGTTTCAGCACATGTCGCACATATCTACACCGCAGAGCTCCCACACGGGCATCTTTGCATATGCTACTCAAAAAAATAGAGTCCAGCTGTGCAGGAAGTTAGTAAAAATGTACACGAGGGCGGTGGTCAGAATATCAAATGCAGGTTAACAGTATGTTTGCATGAGCCAATGAATGGAGTCTTTGGTAGGACGCGAGCACCGGGATCCAGAGGCCTTCAATCGCAAACACGGTCACACTGAAACAAGCATGATGGAAATGGCTTTATTCCCCTCCACACAGACAGACAGACAGACACACACACACACACACACACACACACACACACACACACACAATTTCATCTTCTCAGTAACAAATCGCGGAAGGTAAACACTTCCAGTACAAAAACCAAACACACAGGAAACATCTCTCGAACTGTACTCTATTTGTAAGGGGCTTTTGTGTCATTTAGTAGAATGGGTTGGGAGGGGAGGGGGGTTCGGTTGAGTTCATCACCAGAGGCGCGCGCACACACGCACACACACACACACACACACACACACACACACACACACACACACACACACACACACACACACACACACACACACACACACACACACACACACACACACACACACACACACACACACACACACACACACACACACTTTCAGTCCAGACACAAGTCTTTTATGGCAATGGGGGCAGAACAACAGGAGGCATAAAAGGACACCGAGAAACTCTCGTCCACTTCTGTTTCACAAAGGGAGTCACGGCACACGAGTGTGAGTGTGTGTGTGTGTGTGGTAGGAGAAGGGAAGGCAGACAGAAGCTTGTAGAAAGGCACAGAGCTTTAGAATTTACCACTAAAGAAGTGCCACGCAAACATTACACACACAAAGAGGAACAGGAAAACACACTCTGGTGTCTTTGTTGGCAAGGAACTTGAGGAACGAGGGTAACTTCAGTATATGTGACCCAAACAAGATTTTTTTTTTTTTTTTTTTTAAATCAAGCAAGTTTTCTCACATCTTGTTAAAGTTGTGCGGTCGCATCCAAACTGAGGCTGCCACACAATAAAAACGAGCTTTGACATGAAAGATGATAAAGACGATTGTTACAGCAGATTAAGTGCAATACAAAGTAACAAGGAAAGTGAGGGAGGATTATTAAATGGCACCGAATGACAAGATCTCCGTCTTTGTTTCAACTTCACATTTAGTATCTATTAATCCGAAGCGCATGTGATGCTTTTAGACAAACGGTGAGATCAGGATGAGAGGAGGCATTAGAGGAGGTTCCTGTTGCCGAAGATGTTATTTGGGTCCACATAGTCCTTGACAGACTTGAGCATCCCGATGCCGACATCGGAGACGGTCTCTCTCATCCACTCCTTGCGAAGTTTCCCCACTGAATGAAAGAGGAGAGAAATAAATAAATAAATAAAAACGGAGGAAGACAACCGAGGGGGAGAAATAGAGGAATCGGCACGGCTGATTGCTCAGCAGGCTGCTGGGAGCCAATCAATCTTGTGAGAGTGAGTGAATAAACAGAGGGTGATAAATGCTTTTATTCAGAGAGGAGAAATGTTTTGCATGGCATGATTTATGGAGCTCAGCAGACTATCAAACTCATTAGGCTGTGTGTGTTCCCAGAGGAGGGGCCGGCTGGCGGCTGTAGCAGGCCGTCCCCGGCTCCCTCGCTGAGCCACCACTCCCCTCCAATTCCCTCCCTCCGAGCCACCGGGGCGTTCTCCCCGTGCCTTTCTGTCTCATTGTGCACACCTCAGCTGGAGGAGCGCGCTCCCTCCAGCTGACCCACGAGACGGTGTAGTGCTCGGTCGCCCCCAACGCCGCTCTGTGCCCCGACAACGGCCGGGCCACCGCGGGGGGGGGGGGGGGGGGTGTCTAAGCCAACCCGCCGAGCGCCGCACAATGCTCCTCTGTCGGTGGGACTTTGGCTCGGAGCCGCTCCCCGCCGTCTCTCTTTCAGCTCGTCCAAAACTCTCAACCTGCGTAGCGAGAGCAGCATCGGCACCGAGCCGAGCGAGGGCGCCCATTACTTCGCCAGCTGTCCGGTCCGACATCCTCCACAGTGCTCAGATCAGAGTCTGGAGACTTCCGAGGACTCGGAAACCTCAGTCGCCTAGTTTTCCAGAAACTCAATAAAAGACAAAAACTTTCGTTTCTAACGAGTTCCTATATATGAGAAATAGATTCCATTACACATTTTACAGTTTTGATTTCCTTTTTGTAAACTGAACATCCTGAGAGTGAAGCAGACTAGTGTTTGAGACTTTGAAGGAATAGCTGCTCTTCATTTCGCTCAATAAGACCAGAACAAGGTGGTGAACAAGAACCTCAACAACACGAAACGTCATTTATTGCTTCTTCATTATGAACAAGGGCAAACTGTCATCTGGTCCATGCAGGTCTACCAGCCTCTTCAAGGAAAGTCACTGAACAATCATCAGAAAAAATTACTTTTAATTAAATTCAAAATACCATGAACAAATCCAAATATTTAAATCCAAAAGATGACCATCAATAATATTAGAAAGGAACTCGGTAAGGCCAGCTTGAGTTGGACTACAGATGTTTAAGTCCCTCAAGTTAAATGAAACCTACCTTCCATATTCATAAACTAAAGTTATTTGTTAACTTTTGGGGGTCATACAGCTTCAGAGAAAACTGCTATGCTTTGGATCAAGACTTCAAAAAGCTGGATTTGAGAACCGAGCGGCTCAGAACAGGTGCAGCTCGCTGTGTAAACACCTGAAAGCAGCAGAGATTAGATAGGGAGGCCTGGAAATAGGAAAGAGCATGATGGGAGTGTTCACACGCTCCTCTCCACATCAGTAGCAGGGAGCCCCCCCCGGTGTTGGGGGGGGGGGGGGGTGTTGAGGGAACAGGTCACCCTGACGCATTACAGCTCCACGTTATCAGAGACCAGCCAGGAACCCAGATGGGAATCAGCCATGAGGCTAGTGAGGCCCGTCTCCCGACAAAACAGGGCAGACAGCAGGGTCACCAGGGACGCTGATACCACACAAGCCTCCAGATGGTGACAGAGAAACCAATCAGCTGCTACCCAATAACTAAGAAAGCTCCGTGCTCTTTACCACCACCACCACCACCACCTCTTCCTCCTGCTCCGCCTCACTCCTTCCCCTTGTTCCACCTCCATCCCTCCCTCCTCTCAGGAAAAGAAGACAAAACAGAAGGTGCTGGGACTGCATCATTGCCTCCATCACAGTGATAATTTACACATCTATCTTGTCATATTCGCTCTTTTTTGCTTGCTATCGCAATCAATCTCACCAGGCTTGGTCTGTGCAGCTGAGACATGCAAAGAAGTACAGGTACTCAGTTCAGAAATGACTTTCTTTTTTTCTTTTTTTTTTTCACCCCCCCCCCCCAGACTGATTTTTCTCTCATGTGGAAAAGCCCGGGGAAGTTCAGGGGGAATGGCACCAGAGGAACTTCACTAAACCAGGTCATTTCTTTTCCGCCTCCTGGGTGCAGTGACCTGTGAAGACGTGCGGTTGGCAGAGTTGGCGAGATCGAATCTGTGAAGAGCCACAAGGTGAGGCGAGGATGCTGGCACCCCGGGGTGGTACTTGTGGAGAATAAAGGGAGAAGCTGAGCTGAGCTTCGACCCCCGCGACATGCCGCTCTCACTCTCACTGGGTTCGTCTGACAAATGGGGGTCAGGACGTGACAGAGTTAGGTAGCAGCCCTGCGTTCTCATGATATGGCCGAGCCGTGCGGGGCTGATAGATGGATGACTCCGTTAGTGATGGATGATCAACAACTCCTCACCGCTGTGACACTGGTGACCTAGTTAAAGAGGACATTTCTCCCACTGTCCTGGCTTACAGAACCAGTCAATAATCAAACCCGCTGTGATAACTTTCGATTACCTCCTGGAGTTTCTATCAAACGGCTGCTGGTGCCGTCGGCTGAGTATCATGTCCCGCAGAAGAAGGAGCAGAGTGCTCCTCACGCCCACAGGCCTGTCCCTACGCCCATGCAACACAATGCTGACCCGCTGTAAATAAAAGGGCCACAAAAATGTATATTTCCTCCGCTGCCCTCCCACCTCACCATCCTTGACTACATCTGTTTTGTTTGATACACAAAACCCAGTGAAACTAGCTCCATTTGTCAACCGCTGATTGTGGGCAGACAAACCGGCCTGTCTGCGCCCAGATAGCAAGCCCCACTGTTATTAATCACAATTACAGAGTGGGCCCCGCACGAGGGAGCTGCATCAATATCACCTCCTCTACCCCCCCCCCCCCCCCCCCCCGTCACCTCCCCGTGCTGCTCGGGGTGGTCGGGCCACCGTTTGGAGGTCAGTATACAGCCGGCGATAACGGCAGCATCATTTACCCCGGCCCGCTGCCTCCTTTTTATTAGCAATCTTTTAATTTTGAACCCGTCCCCGCCTTCAGGAAAAATTGTGATTTAATATCGCAGCTGATTCACTGCATACTGTTTTTGACAGGCGTGATGAATAGCCTGAAGTGATGTATGAAAACAGCGAGGCGGATGGCAATATAGATAAGGCAGCCATTTCGGTTGGCCCGATGGGGTCCAGCGAGTTGTTTCGCCGCCCTCCCCTGCGCACGTTTCATTTGGTCTCTGCTGAAAGGAACAAATAGCCGAGTCAGAGTCATTCATCTGAGCTGCCGGAGCAGAATTTGAACACGTGAAGGAAGCCATGAAAGGCGGTATTGACAACGTTCAACACGTCGTCAATGCCGCCTCTTTTTATAAGGTATATTGTGGACAATAGTGCAACCACCACCTCACTTCAAGTCTGTCTGTGCATCAGTTTTTTTTCTTTTAGTACCTCCATGGTGATGCGACAAGCTCCCTCCGTTGGCGAGGATCTCTTCTCGAGCTGCATGCTGAGAAAGAAAGAAAACACACGTAAACGACATAGAACTATTCAACAAATCCTCATTAAGCAGATATCGTTCTGACATGAAAAATGTCTCGACAAACACATGGGCCTACCTCCACTTGTTCATATACATGTACTGGATCGCCGAGTCCCCGGTAGTTGAAGGCAAAGTAGAAGTAGACGCAGGCACCAGCATCATATGTCTGAGTCACCCTGAACAAACAAGACACACATTTAAAATAAAAAAATATATATATATATAAAAAAAAAGCAGAAAAACCTGAGTCATGTTTTTCTCTTCAGCTGTTCCTATTAAAATCCCATTTACATCACTCTAAAGAACCATGTTTGGTCAAAAAGGCCTCTTTCCCTCCAATAAAAGCATTGTTTACAGAGTAATTGGAATAAAGTGATGTGGGAGGTTTGGCTTTCACCACCAGACCTTTGACCTCAATCCATTCATGGCGTCAAGAAAGCGGAGGCGGCGCGGAAACGCCGTCACCTTTAATAAAGTGACATTATCAGGCGTTAAACAGCGATCAAAATGCTTTTACCGAATCACTGCAAGCAACACTTGGGATGATTCACCTGGCACTTTGATATTTGTGGTTTTACACACAACAGTTTATGAAAGTGGCTTCTGATGAAATGCAGGAGGGATTCAGGTGTGCCAACATGTGTAATAACCCTCTTTTGTGGGGAATAATAAGCTTCTGTGGCCTCGCTCCCCTGTTGGGGCGCAAGATGCAGAGCCCTTGTTCATTTGACATGGCCCATCACCTGGCACGCTGACTCTTCTAGAGGTTAAATGGACAAATCAATCATGTGACAGACTGCAGTCGGGAAATGAATGGCTGTAGCATAATCAGGCGGAGGCCTAATCTGTCCGCAATCTGCGAGCAGCAGCCTGGTGCTCCTCAGCCAGCTCGCCGTCTGTCTGTCACACGGTCTGTCTGCATCTCTCAACAGGGGCTGGACTGGTCAGCCTGCCTCAATGCTTAAATCTCTCAAACATTTTTAAAATGAATGTGAAATATACCTCATTTCATACATATATATATGGAATATGGTCCCAAAATGACTAAAAAACTAGAAGCAACATGAATGACACTTTTCTTTATAAAGCTCTCGGAGCATTTTTTGTAGTTTTACAACTAACACCCCATATACAGTCAGGATACTATAAAACATCATGATAAAGTTATCGTCTGAGTGACTTTTTGTTTTTCTTTAAATGGCAAAGTCCCTTATTCTTAAAGCTTTCCATCCCACAGAAAGCCACAAGGCTTGAGGTCGAATGCTGCAGACGGGATAGAAAAATTAAAAGGAGTAAAATGTCATTGCAATTGTTTAATGACATTTCTTCACAGTCCAAATCGTATAAATAGTTTGTGCACTTTCAACAAAACAGTTCAAACAAGGCTCAGTCTGGGTGGGGAGATTGTGGGAGCATATTTCATGTTCAGGCTCAATTCATATCAAAACTGTTACCTGCATGTGGACAACGGTTGGAATTGAACTCCTTTGTCTTTACACTCTTGAACAATGCGAGCCTTTACGTTCCTGCAAATGTCCAACACCCTGCGAATAAATAAAAATAGGGACAAAAACTATTTGTCAACAGGATTTAATGACAGGTCGACATGTATTCACAGTCCAAGCTTACATTTTTACAGTTGAAATACGACAGTGTTGTGTGTGAGCAAAGCTTTGAAAAAATAGTTCACGGCGCAAAATTATTAAACCACAGAAAAAGGGGGGAGAGGACAGAAAGGAGGACAGACTGAACAACATGACGACCATTGTGGGAGAGATTCCCACTGGTGTGGAAATGGCCGCCAGTCCTAAGCATGTGCAGCCGTGTGTGGAGGGTGGAGGATGGGGAGGAGGCTGGGTAATGAGCCAGGCACATATGTTCGCCTCAGTGGCTGATCTCTTGGTCTCTCCCGTCAGGCATGTTACACAACAAGGAACTGCGTGTGCTTCTGTTTGTTGTGCAACAAAACAGGATAATGGAAACATGCAGAAAATGCAGATCACACGACATGCATGCGAGATGAATCTCTCCACACACACACACACACACACAAGCCATATAGTCAGATCTCCGCTCTCTGAGTGATAGAAATGTCAGGTTTGTAGGTTGAGTTCCCGCCAACGCAGTCGTTTAATGTGGGGTGAGGGTGGGGGCATGAAGGTGAATGTCAAAGACATGAGCAAAGAAAAGAAAAGAAAAGGAAACAGGAGCAGGACTCTCTCAGGATGCAATGTGTGGGAAGCAGAAAGAGAGAAAGTGTGCAGCTATTTAAAATTAAACACGGAAAGCCCTGAGGCTCGTATTGATGCATTTACCTGTCCCAAGGCACAGAGGTTTCAAAGGACTCCCCAATCACATAGTAGTCCATCCCCAAGTCCTGATTGGAAATAACATTTACATCAGTAGACTGATAAATCAATCGTATTTAGCACATTTACTTGCACACAACAATCAGGGCCAACAGTTTTTATTTGCATTCTGGCTATTGGAAAACATACATAAACTGTTCATGCAGCAATAATAAATAAAAAATAATAATCAAAGCTTCATTTACAACCGAAGCTTCCCCAATTCACCTTCAACATCATCACATACATTTCATAAGTCAGTCCTTGTGGAAATGTCTAACTCCGACCCTCCAAAGCACCAATTTATCAGGATGTCTTTAACTTTAACTGGGTGAAACAAACAAAATGGGCATCAGATCTTTTCTTGTTATTGGCTGTTGAGGTTTTGGACCAAATTGGAAGCACATACTCAAACACTAAAGACAAGATGACTGTTTTATGGTAATCTCAGTAGTGATACAATACACTGCTTCTTTAGGATATTCACAGAATCTATTTTACAGTTAAAATTAGTCTAAACAGAAAGGACATTTTGTATTTTTAGGGTGTTAA
The DNA here is from genome assembly GCF_963383615.2 of Lipophrys pholis. Taxonomy (NCBI): domain Eukaryota; kingdom Metazoa; phylum Chordata; class Actinopteri; order Blenniiformes; family Blenniidae; genus Lipophrys; species Lipophrys pholis. Next base: position 11,926,585 of record NC_137632.1, read on the forward strand.
ACTTTTCGTGTTGATGTGTGGACTGATATTTCCTTCATTCTACAGCTTTACTGTTTTACCTGCATGTATGTAAATCTGGCACTTTTCTCTAATTAGTCTTCCCTTCTATTTCTCTGAAAAAGAGAAAACTTGCAGAAAGCTATCAGTGACTTTTTTACAAGTGGATGTAAACTCTCTACTTGTGGTTGCGTGTATCAGAAGAATCTGTAACAGGACTGACCTAAGTCAGCGCTCTATTGTAAGCAACTGTGACCAGATCAAATCAGAGACCTCCTGAGGTCATATGCTGCAGCGTCTCTATGCTGCTTTCCTATCTGCTGTCAAACTGCAGCCTCGCCGCCCGCCCCACCTGCCTGTCAGCTCAGGCAGAGAGAAAGCCAGAGGAGTGACCCACCCGGAGGTAAGCGATGACGAAGGTCAACATGTAGCCCCTCTGCCCATTGTCCTCTCCGGCTGCAAGGCCCCTGCAAGGAGACAACAGGGTTAATATTTAACAGCTCTTTTCTTGGAGCTCTGTTGGTTGGGCCGCTCCCCCTCTCAACGGCCGTCATGGAGCTTGTCAATCCAACAATGTGCGGATCAATGGCGCCATGCTCCGCGCATCGCCACAGGTCAGCCACACATCTATCACCTGCAGTGGGTAATCACATTTTCATCTACCATCCAAACTAATCAGGCCAAGCTCATTAGAAAATCACTATATTGATTTTCACCCTTCTTCCTGTTTTGCAACACCACAGGAAAACATTCCTCACCGAAGCAAAGTGAACCAATCCATCACAGGCACTTGATCTGATGGCTGATCGAGATTTATTTGGAATAATGCAGTCATACAGAAGATGTTAATGTAAGTGAAACGCTTCTCATGGAGTAACTGACAACAACGCAGCTAATAATAATAATGCAGCTGCAATAAGCACCGAGCCACACAGTCATGTATAGCTGGAATATTAAACAAAAGGAGCCAGGAAGAAATCAGTGCCCAGAAATGATCCACAATATGATTGGGTTGTTGGTTTCTTTATAGCAGGATGACTGTTTAAAGTTTTACTGATCAATCCTAATGAAACATAAACCTACTTTATACTTTAATACTGATAATGTATATACATATGACAGAATGTAACTAACAACAGGTCAACAATTCAGTTTCACAAGATCAAAAAATTACTTAAGTCTTCTTTTAAGTAATCCCCCCCACCCCCCCCAAAAAAGTAGTTTTCGATTAAAGCACTGGCACAAAGTTTCACTTATGAAGCGATCTATGAAAGTGGGCCACGGCGACACGTTTAAAGCAGGCCTGTGATGGAGGGAGGTTCCCTCTCATGCTGTTGGGTAACTGATTTACAGCAAAGTCTTCGCAGATCTGTTGCATGATCAATCACAGCAGTGGAGCACACCCCAGCTGTGTCCTCTCGCCCCGAGCTGTCCTGGAGGGAGCTGTGGCCTGAGATCAGTGCCCACACCACACTTACTTTAACATTAAAGCTGCCCTGACAGGATGACATCCACAGGTGATTCATCAATCCAAACCGATACAAACTACAGAGAGGAGGGCCAAGTTCGAAGTGCTTTAAGTGTGATTTTCCTTTCACTGCCGTTACAAATCTCCTGGTTAAGTAACATCAGGTCCTCGAGCTAATCCACATCATGATTGAAGCTCCACCTAATGGCACTTCAGCGCTCTATACGGCCCGTCCTCATTCTGAAACAGAGAGTTATGAACGAGAGCAACGGCAGCTTACCCGAATTTTGCAGCGATGTCGTAAACTTGCTTCTCGTGCTGCAGGACCTTCTCACGATCGCCCTCAAACAGCAGGGTGGCCACACACAAGTGGTCGGGGTCAAACCCTTTGAACTGGGACAATAAAAGGTGGAATCATATTTCACGGAGAAACACCTGCAGCTATGAGACTGGTGGCGCTCACTTTGAATTATATTTCTCACCTTGGTGATGTAAAATTTCTTCAACCCGTCCAAAAAGGAAGTGAAAAGTGAAGATACTTGAGGCTTCAGGGCATGACCTGTGAAAATGTAAGATAAAAGTCAGCTCTCTTTACCCCCCCCCCCCACAGGTGCGCCTCGGAAACTAATGCTATTGTTCACACATGAGGTAAAAGCCTGTTCCTGCCTGCACCCTCCAGCGCTCCGAGGGGGCAAGCGAGTCACATTTATTTGGATTTTCACGCAAAAAGAGGGGAAAAATAAATGGTAACATTTGAATAACTTTACAACTGGCCAGTGGCTGCCAGCGACAGCGCCAATAAATCAGAGAGTTTCCGAAGGGAAGTGGGGTTGACACGGTGATATCCGTCTTCCTCACCCACACTTTTTGATTTATTCCTGATCGGACGCACAAAAGCGCCTGTGGACAAGCGAAAATGAGGGGCTGGGGCCAATGGGATGGTTATCAATCACAGTGGGGAAGTCATGGGTGATGTCGCTGAGACTTAACAGTTCATTTATTTCCCCCCATGCTCAAGTCTCTTCATCACTTAGTGTCCTAATTGTTTCCATTCCAAATTTTGATTGCAGGTCTTAAGGTCTCTCACAGCCATCATACTCGTTAATTAAATACTCAAAATCCAGAGAGGGAGAATTGGGCATAAACTGGGCATGATCCTACTTTTAGCTCTCCCTGCTGTGGCTCGGCAGTGTGCTTGCTTTTTCCTTTCTATCACATGTTGCTGCTCCTTCTGACAACATAAATCTTAATTTTCATCTTGTGTATCAAGATAGGAGGATTTCAGTTGTATCCGTCATTCCAGACCACACGAAATCTGCCTTTGCGATAAACAGTAGGGACAGGCCAGTAATAGGACCGAGAAGGTGTCATAGAGGCACGAGTTTTAGTTATTAGTATAAAATATAAAACTGGTCACTTCATCTTTCCTGCCTAATGCTAAGAACTGCCAACTCAGAGGAAACGGGGAATATGGGGGAGATAATGAGATCCCTGGAGAGTGGAGAACCTTAGAGATCTCAAGCAACGCCAGATACATTCCTCTAGACCTTAAGAAACAACATTAAAAAACTTCACCATAGCAACGACTTCATATTGGCCGGGATGATTTTTCATTGTGCCTAAAAATCTTCGGTGGTGTGCGTTCGCTGCGATTCTGCTGCAGAGATGATCAGTAGAACAATTTGGTGCTTTCCAGTGTCGCATCACTACACGCCTCATCGCAGACTTTTATTGTTATGTAAAATCCTGATCAAAGTGGTGATAAATATTCAACGTGAGAGCTTTTAAGTTCCTCATGAAACAATGGCGGAGTGCTTCATGTATGGTCAGTTATTTCCAATAAAAACTCTTTACAGCAGATATGACTTACATTTTCAATAGCCAATCACACTGTGTGTGTGTGTGTGTTTTATGTGAAGCTGGTACTGCTGTTGGTGCAGCGGAAACGCACAATAATCTGCATATGCATTAATGGATTAATACAGAATTAATGAATGTTCACGAGGGCACAATGAGTCATCTGAAAATTGACATAACTTCAGATGAAGAGAAAATGAGGCGATTTCATGTGGAAAATAATGTCTTTTCAAGATGAAACAAAAAGAACAAGCCGTAGAAGCGAGATTAAAACTGAAAATGTTTAGTTTATTTTTTTTCTTCTTCATTTCATGGCAGTTTCAGCTTCTGCTGAAAAGCTCAGAAGGAAAAAATAATAACTCAACCAGGTGAAAACAAATGCGACTTAAAATGAGAGATTGGCATTCACAGGAAGAATACCAAAAACAAAAGAACTTACCAAATTTGAATTGCTCATTATCCATTAGCCGTATAGATGCTGGAGCACACCTCTGGTAAAAGAAACAGTCTACATAAGTTTCCTTGAATCAAAGTGAAGCTTACAGATGACAGAAGACCACCGTATATTCAGTCTGCTGCAGGAATATTTCAAAGTGTTCGAGGACGACCCCCTCTCAAAGAGCTTGGAATACCGTTCACTCACCTGTCACAGCCACACAGGCTCATTTTACATTGACGCCCCTGTTTCATCATTTTAAACAATTTCTTTCTAAACATAAATAAATTCAGTTCAACAATGTATTGCAACACAATAATTCCAGTTTTATGCTCTACATTTTATTAATCACGAGATTATCTGAAGAGTCCATTGCGCCATTCTAGGGAATTCACTTCCATCTGCTATTTGCATTTATCCTACGCAGTATGGCATCGTAAAGGTTTCATTTTCAGCCTGTTTGTTTTGGTTTTACACAAAAGCAGCAAAACAAGTGGTAAAAGGAGTAAATGTGTGAATTTACTGAATCAGCAGCCAGAATGAACTAAAGAGCTCCGATAAAGGCAGAGTACAACCAGTGATGCCGTACATACCGCCAACACTGCAGGCGATAATTGGACGCAGGTGGTCAATAGCCTCTAGAATAAAATAAAAAAATAGGGACTTTGTGTGTCGAGGCTATGAGACAACAGCCGTAAATACTGAGGCCACAAGTGGACACAAAACATTTCAGGGAAAATTGGATGAAGGGACATCAGATGGCTTCACACTTTCAGTGAATACAAACAACTGCTTGTTTAGTTGTATCAATGGTCTGATTACAGCTGCTCTCTGATTTCATTTCACTTGAAAAATGCATTTTTTAAATTTTGGCGCTCTGATTAAGAAAGACAAAAAAAAAAAAAGTGATGGCAAAGGCATCAGTCTGTGATGTGACGGTGAAGCAGTAAGTTTAACACGTTACCTGTTTGGCAACCTCTCGAAGGCAGGCGACTCCCTGCTCGAAATTAGGAAACACCACCGATCCGTATTTCTGATACTCTGGCATGGGACGAATCTTCATCGTCACTTCAGTGACCACCCCGAGCGTCCCTGTGGGGAAAACGAAAAAAAATAAATAAATAAATCACAATCTGTGACCAGAAAAGTTCCTACGTTTTATTGTGATCACACCCTTTGAGAAAGGAACTCAAGACCATTTTCCAGAGCTCTGCTGCATGTCTCAAGGGACCCAAGGCCTGACCTTTGTCTCACATTTCACTCAGTGACTCTGGTTTTCTACCACACACCAGGGGACAACTAAGATTTATCAGCATAAGAGCAGGAGGAAATAAAGCAGGGCTCTATCAAAGGCTGCGAGGCCAACAGCAGCAACACATAGACAGGTACAAGGAAACCGCTGGCTGACCTCACGACCCGGAAAACAGGCAACTATTAGCTACCGTTGCTGCTGCAGGAGTCAAATTGCTTGTTTGAAAACCACACTCGGCTCTCCTGTCACATTGCAAATGTCCTTATGCTCATTACATTCTATTAAATAAAAACCTTTTGAGAAAATAATAATGGTAGAAAACATCTCGGCACGTCTGTCGTGCTCTGACCAGATGTGGCCAAAATATCTGTTTGAATGCAAGTTACAAAGCAAAACCTAAACCTTATTAACAACAAAGTACACAGAGAAACTGAAACGGCTGAACTGAACAGGCGGGTAATAAATTCATCTTTTTGAAAAGTGGAATAGTTTTCCTCATGACCTTGTAAAGAGCACAATCACATACACGTATAACACTGGCTCAAAATGTACTTTTGTCCCCATCGACCAGTGGTACGGGGAGATTTTTAAGATTCTGCCAATAGAGAGTTTAAGTTGTGGGCACCATTCTTAAATCATCTCCCAGGTCACATAGCAGACCTGGCACACAAGGGATGCTTTGTTATAAAGTGGCATCCCTGCAATTCTGCTGGGTCTTGATGGTGTTGGGGTTTTTTCTGCCTAAGCAATGCATTTTGTCATATAAAACCCATATTCTTTTTTTTTTTCTCCTCCCTTACCTCTTCTGTATCTAAAGATTAAATGTTGTGATCAACTCAGTTATAGTTAGTAGGTGTATTATATGTAGGTACTCCAATTGTTGCAGCTTTTCCCCCAAAAATCTGAGGTTCGTTTCTATAACATAACAAGGTCAGCATCACAAAAACAGAGACCTCCGTGTATCAAATGCACTGTCCTCTGACAGTATTTATTTTACCCTTTTAAAGTATGCTTACAGTTCCTAGATAAATTACAGTGTCAGTTGATATGAAATGATTGCCGTTTATATTAAAAATATTTTTAATATTTAAAAGAAGAAATAAAAAAAGAAATCAACCATGAATAATCTGGCTCGTTTCTAAATGTTATTTGCTCTTCACTTTTTGCTTTACTCTTGCCTGGAAGTCCTGCATTGTTATAGTTCACATTCATTTAATAGCTGTATCTCACATGAGTCCATTAGGGGTCTTCCTCAGCTTGTAATGGTTGTTAATGAGCCCTCTAATGTGACACTACATGCCACATGCTGCTCCCTAGTGGCCCAGTGGAAAACATGTAACTCCACTGGGCTTCAACAAAGGAGGAAGGAGGGCTCCTCCTTCTTCACAGACAGCGGGAGGAGCTACTGAGAGGAGAGGGGTGGGGGCTTGGATGAAGGAAGAGAGAGAGAGAAAGTGAGAGAGAGAAGGAGAGAGAGAGGGGAAGGGCATAAGGGAGGCAATAAAAGGAGCAAAGTAAAAAAAAAAAGAAAAAGAAACACTCTCTTGGGATGGATGCAATCCAACAAAATGCTAGTGTGCGATTAAGCCATTTTTACGGCAACTATCTGTGTGATAAAAACCTCATTTTACAGGATTAGTATGTGCAGAGAGGAATTAATGGCCAAGAAGGATCAGGACAATTATTAGAGAGGAAAAAAATAAAAACCTTGGTGGCGACACTCACTTCTTTACAATCAATCCTTTAACTCTGGACATTAGATGAGCCTTAACTAGCCTCATGTTATTCTCTCCACGTTTGAAAGGGGTTAAAAGGGAATAGAATTATCATTGATCATTCCAATCGTTTTTTACACCGGTTGTAATAGGGAGGAGGAAAAAAAACCAACCTATTTTGCATTCAGGCTCCTTCAAGGTCAGACAGATAGACAGACCTGTTGTTGTGCACAGAATGAGAAGCTCGAGGTTTCGCAGTAATTTCTGCTAAAATGGATGCCTTCTACTTATCATGCAGAGACGAGTTTAGGGTTTTAGTGTGGCGCTTTGCCGTTGTTGCTGTGGCCTACTGTCAAGCTGCAGGCTGGGGCTCTCCGGGTGATGAGGTAGATAATTTTAATGAGGCCATGTGGTGGGTGTGACCTCTTTAGTTTCAGTGTTAGGCCTCCCAGAAGAACATGCACTCCAGGAGACGTGTGGGACTCCCCCATCTCCGCGCCGACCACAGCAGCCATCTAATCTTTGATTTTATTACCTTATTTTATGATCTGGTCTCTTCTCAAAGCTCAGTTTTTTTCTCCCCAGGTGAGATATGTTACAAAAAGTGTTTTACCAAAAGGTACACACACACACACACGAGTCAATATATATTTGTCTAACTGTTATCACAAGTTAATGTTTAATCCTCTTTCTTAGTGGAAAAATAAATAAATCACATTTTGTTAAACTGTTGCGTGATGTTAGTACCAACATGTGTTATTTAATACGTCTACAAACAAAATGTTGAAAATGTATCCTGCAACAAACTTGACATTTTGTCATGTTTGTTAATTCACTATCTTAGAACTGAAAATCTTTAATTCTTGCAAATTGTTTCAGTTATATTAGAAATTCCCTGTCTGCTAATATACCTAAATAAGTTACATTCGTCAGAAGTCTTTCCCTTTCATTAGACAGTATAGAATACTCTCGTATGTCTATTCATACACCTGAAAAGCAAGAGGGTGAATATAAAACTTCACAGAAACACAAAGAGTTTGTGTGTGCAGCTCTTGCAGACATGCTAAATGTTCATTTCAACCTCTGTGCGGTAACTTAACATCAATAGTTGTTTTGAAAGCAATACTACATATATTTGCTATTTTGCATGGCCTTCATGAAACATTACTTCTGCTATCAAAATCATTTGTAATGAGTACAAATAGAGATTTCTGCAGCACTTCCAGTCCAGTCAGGGAGCAGATTGCTGAGCTTTGTAGGGTGAATATAAAGTTTGTTTCCACAGCTGTTTAACATAGTGATGCCAAGAGTCTCTGAACCCCCTCATTATGTAGGGGGAGCCTGGCATATGGCAGTATTCTCTGTGGGCATACACAAGGACAGGGCACTGCAGATGGGGAGCAGAGGACACTTGCTGGTTCCTAACTAACACCCCTCCAGATCACGTTTCCAGCCACGTTAGTTTAATGTGTAAGAGCCGGTCGGCATGAGAACCGTCCTGATGTTACGATTTCATCACAAGGTTTTTACGGGCGTGCACACAATCCCTCATTAGCACAAAGTTTCACACAACTGCACGTGTGCTCGAATGCCCTGGTCACACTGAAATCCGATCAGAGAGCTGACAAACCTTCTGAGCCCATGATGAAGTGGTGAATGTCCGGCCCGGTGGACATGCGTGGGCCTTGGCAGCTCTTTTCAATCACGCCTCGCGGGGTGACCATCTTTACATGGACAACCTATTTAATCAGAGCACACAGCAGGGCAAATAAACATCTAAATTCTGCTTTCACATACACATAAACCAAACAGAAACTTGGGCATAGTCATGCTTGTTAGACATGCATAGTTTAAGTGACACTGTGAGGTTAAAGTCCGCAAAACGCTTGCTAATCATTTTCTTTGTAAATATATTGTGGTAACTGTGTCACATGTCTCGAAAAAACAGGAAGGTGGGAAAAAAAAAAAAAAGAAAGAAAAAAAGTCATGTGACTTACAAGGTCCTCAATGTTTCCATAGATGTTCTTCTTCATGCCTGATGCTCTGGTTGCTACCCAGCCCCCCAGGGAGCTGAACTCCATGGAGTCGGGCTCATGCCCCGTGCAGTAGCCGCTCTCATTAAGCTGTGATGAAAAAAAAAAACAAAGCAGACTTTTTTTTTTTGCTTGGTTTTGTTTACTGTAGTCAAAAGCCAGCCAAATATGAGAAAACAGTGTTGTAAACCCACAAGAATGCCTTACTAATCAACACAAACCAGGAGCAAGCAGAGGAAAAAAACAAACAGAAAATAAGTGAGGTTACAGTTAATGGAACTATAAAAACTCTCACTTTATGCTACCAAATGTAACCCAAAAGAAGTAAAGAGAGAGCAGTGAATTATTTGGCGATGTTAAAGGTCAGTCTGTTTGCAGCACTGATGCCATGTATGTAATACCGACTGAATTTAATTTGATTTCATTGAAAGCATTTATCTTGGGTGCTTTACCATTTTGTTACTAGTGAAATTATAACAGTTGCTACACCACAAAAAGCTGTGCTCAGAATATTGGCAACATTTTTTCAACTTGTATAAAAAGAATGGATGCTACCGATATTGCAGTTCTGTGATATTATTGTTTATATATTTAGTTCATTTTATTTCCCTTCCTTGACATCTTTTCTCCTTTTGCTACATTTGTCAGATCAGTTCTTTTAATGTATATGTGGGTATTTGCAAAATCTATCTCTTTGATTAATGAATGGTACTATCATTTCATGGGAGGGTAAATTATATTTATCCAATGTGTTTGTAAGCATCGTTTTTTTGTATGTTTTGCAAAGAACCATTTGAAAAAAATGTCTCTGTAAAAGAGATGGGCTGTTTTTCCTAATCACTGTGATTCATAATAGTAGCTGCAAATTCATCTTTCACAGACGAAGAACACAAAATACTGTAAATGACTTTATCACATGTCGTGTGGGATTAACTTGACGACGTGCGTCTGCAGATATTTGTGCATTTGTGACACAAAAACAGCTTCTAAGAAAACAGCTCGTCAGATGCTCCGCCTCAAGGCTCCGGGAAGAATGTCATCAGGAAGGCGCCACGTCTCCTCGGGGCGGCCGTAACCCCAAAAGATTGCATCTTTAGGCACAACATTTAATAGTAATAATAATAAAGACCTTAAAGTATAACAACAATGAACCCAGAAGCACAAGGGTAAAGTCAGGCCTGGTTTTATCACAGCACTCCTCTGGAAGGCAGCTTTTAATGCCGACCCATCTGCTCTATCAAAACATCCCAGTCTGAATGCAGAGGTGGAGTCTGCTTTACATGCAGCTCACGGATTCCTCTACATCAAACACCCGCTCCTTCTCCATTTTTCTGAATTAGCTTGATGGTGCCATCTGCTCATGACCACCGTCTTACTCTCTAATCTTTCCCCTTCAGCACTCTGCTCCCATCTCACGCTCCTTCAGAAACCCCGTTCGATCGACAGAGCAGGGAGTACCAAGGTGACCGGGTGCAGGGATCCTGCATGCCCACATTCTCTCCGTTATAATTATGACCGTTATTTTCCAAGAAGGTATTTCAGAGAGTTAATATGGATGGACGAGCAGCACTTACCAGTCTCTCCAGATCCTGACCGACAATGCCAGCTTCGACATGGGCAGTTAAATTTTTCTCATCAATCCACAAAATGCGGTTCTGTCATAAACAACACAAACAGCAGGTTGTACACATTTACAATAATTTCTTTTTGTACAGATAACCAATTGGCCAGAACATTAAGGCCATTGACAGGTGAAGTGGATAACAATCATCTATTTATCGTGGCATATGCTATAGGGTCGAATATATTAAGCAGCAAATGAACATTTTGTCCGAAGAAAATACACAAAAGTAAAAAACTGGTACATGTGAAGAATAAAGTCTGGCTCGTGTTTTCAGGTCCAATGGACGAACCACTGCAACTCAAACTACTACAGAAGTTAATGCTAGTTCTGGTAGAAAGGTCTGAAAATACACAGATCAGTTTTTGCATATGCAGAGCAAACGGTGCTACTAAATAATATCTGGTGATAATGTTTGAGCTGATCAGTGTGCAATGTTTGTTTCACAGTGTAAAACCTCTGATTTGAAGTAACAGAATCCTAAAATATATTGTGTATCCCCATGTGTATCATCTGAACTCCGATTGTCCCTGCATCTGTCACGCTGCCTTAAAATATCTCACCGAGACATAAACATAGCTCTGAGGAGAAGTCCCTGGAGACAGTTTGCTTTCAACGCCGTACGCTTTTCTCCACCGAGTCTGAGAATAAATGTTTACAGAGAGGCTGCAGCGTGGAGACAACACTCCGTTTCTTTGAGGTTAACATCTGATTCCAAATATGTGGCTCCAGTTGAGGTCGCTGGGCTGCTGACCGACCCCTACCTGCAGGAGGTCATCTCATACATGCTATCAATTATCCTCCAAAGGTAATAAACTTTATGTTCCTGGCACATTGCTCCTTTCATGTGCCTCCATGGGAGCCACCTCACCTCTGACCGCTGACACACAACTCTGGCTGCTGATGTCTGCGGCACCGAATTCAATGACTGGTAAGACTAGCAGCATGCAGACAGCTTGTATATCACATCAATGTGTGACAGGATCAAAGGACTGTACTGCTGATAATCTGATGCAATTTGTTCAGAACTGAATCATAGTTTGTTTCTCTACTTGTTTGTGACGCCACTGCAGTTAGCCAGGGCGAACAGAAAACAACAGCCTGTTGTGAGCTTGGTGGGCCCCAGAGGTTGTCAGATAACAGGAGGAGGAGATTGTGCTACTTTCACTGGATCCTACATGCAGACATGGAGCAAACAAACCAAAATACATTTTGAAAGAACCGATTAATCAGTTTATGACAATTTTAGGTGTCGTGTCTCTTCAACTGCTCCATTTTACAGAGGCAAGCAAATCTTTGCAACTTGCACCAATTGGCAAGTCTTCCCGCAGGATGTCCTTTCTGCTCCAACCCCCTCACTCAAGGTCACGACTTAACGCAATGCGACATCTACTATGAAAACAATTTCCCTGCAAAAATTACAATTTACTGTATGATTTCTAAACCAGCCATTACACTTTGTATTCCGCATTTTCTACTAACGTTGCCTTGAAATATCTCTGATAATGCCCTAAATGCCCTATGTAGCAGTGTGAATTGACAGCATAAGACACAAGAGCAACGTCACAGCAACCAGGTGCAAAAATAATATTGCTAGTCGAATAAAACAAGTCAATCTTATTGAGGAATTTTAAGTTAAAACAAAACTCTACATGTCTATTGAATGGGATCACTGACAGATAACACATTCTCCATGAAAGTATTCAACCAAAGTGAACAGATAAACAGTCACACCCACACCTGACAAAAGTTTCTTTGGCTCCACTCTCATGTGTGCCGCAACAGTTTTTGTGAAGTTTTATATCTATATATTTTAACGATATTGATACATTAAGTCAACCTCTATTCATATACAGAAATGCTTTTTGCATGGTGCATTTTTTTTCTGAAACAAAACTTTCAGCTTACAATTTTAGACTCTTCACTAAATTCCTGTGATATTTGAAAATGTATAATAAAGTACTTTATTAGTTATTCCTCGTCAGAGCTGCAAGCACTTGCGTACCATCTGTGACGTATCCAAAGAGACAATGGATCGAGTCTCCTCTCGGGGACACTCCAAGGCACTGGAGACGCTTGTCCCTCCTGAAAGAGAGAAAAACAACTTGTACAATAGAGCCTCTTTTTTTTTTTTTTTTTTAACAGCACAGTTTGGCTTGTCATAGCAGAGAAAACACAGGACGGACTGGCTCAGTTCGCCTTAAATATCCCAGTGCTCCATACATAGCGAACCAGCTTGAAACAAACTGGGGATCCAACATGAGTAAATTCCAGGAGCCATCAATAAACATGTGCGTTCACCTACTGTGACAGGTTAGGAAATTATATAATGGTATGCATTAGAGTTTCCAACATGTTGTGTAATTAATATTATACTAATTAATGTCATATTAAAATAAGGTTTGATGTGGCTGAATGTTTGCCTTTATATAAACAAACTAGTTAAAAGTTTGGACACATTCTGATTCAATGTTTTGTCTTCCGTTTCTTCACTATTTACATTCAAGATTCCCACAGAAAGCCTCAAAACAATGAATGAAAACATATGGAATTTTGTAGTAAACAAAAAAGTGTGGCAGAACTCAAAAAGTGTTTTATATTTTTGATCTTTTAAATTAGCCACCCTTTGCTGTGCACTCTAGATGAGCTTCATGAGGTCGTCAGCTGAGTTTAGGTCAGGTGACTATGGAGGGCAAGTCATATATATATATATATATATATATATATATAGGATAGTAGTTAATTAATGTGCACGTTTAATTTCTTATGTGTATGCAAATGCTAGTGAAATGACAACAAATGAATGACAAATTAATTTAACCTTGAACACTCTGAATATCCTGAACTCTTAAATTCATAACTGTGACGCTCCCACAGCTTAAACTATTTAACTCACTATTTTGTCACATTTAAGTGGTTTATTTTTAACACATTACTTTGTGAGTTTTAAATGCCCCTGAGAAGTTCATGTTACAAACGTGTGACATGCTGGCGAATCAGAATGTAATGGAAAAGTCCATTTTTACAATAGTTTAATTCAAGCACTAAAACTTATATATATACATACTGACAAATACTTACCTGACCAGGCTTTTCATTAAATCTTTCTAATTTTAGCTTAAAAGTAGTGAAAGTTAAAAAAAAATACCATAACATTTTTTTTTTAAAGAATGCTTTTAATTACATCAAATATTGATTTCTTTTTTTTTTTTTTTTTTTTTTAAAGGAGTGATGGTTATCAGAATTCAGAATTTTAGTTTGCGTCTTGAGTGTGCCCATAACTGAAAAATCCATGTACTTGTAAAGTTTGTAATGTTTTTGCGATGCACCTGTATAGATTTCAAATGAGCTTGTCCATATGTTTATGTGAATAAAAAAGAATCTTGCAGCAAACACGTTTTATAATTTCACAATATTTTAACTAGAATGTTACAGACAGAATGTATTATGTTATTTTACTTTGACTGGATGGTTAAGACTTTCACTGCATCAATGAGAAAATTACTTTTATGGATTACATATTTATATATATCAGCTATTTACCACAATTATGGAGTTGGCAGTACTAAATGATATTGTGTGAGACCAAAACAAGATAGGTGGCTTAATCTCAGTGTGTTGCCTCAGTAAGACACTGACTGCTATTATCTTTATGTTCGGATACTAAAATCTCACAACAAATCAGGAAATTCTGTCAGTCGTACTTAATGTACCCTTTACGGTCATTGACCATAGGGCTAGGTTGTAATGTTTCAAAAGCAGAGAAAGAGAACAAAGATGCATTAAAGTTAATCTCATGCGGTATGTATATGGTAACTTTTTTGTATGCATGACTTACCTCCATATGGTATCAAACAAACATTGTGTTTGCACGCCAGCGCCACTATTTTCTCCACATCACTGTGACAGTCTGCAATAAAACACACAATTTAAAAAAGAATAAACAGAAAGCATGATAAAGGAAGTGTTTTCAGCAGCCATCTGCCATAGTAAATGCTCATATAACAAAAGCAAATACATCGCAAAGGAAATAGAGGGTAGGATGTAACGCTATATGCACACAGTAGACAACATGTGGATACTGGCTGCCTGTGCCATTAGAGTAGGAGGAACCGGCTGAGAGACGGGGCATCTTTATTTGCCCGGGGCTTTTCTTGGGCGGAGTAAGCCTGTATTGAGCTACGCTCTCTTGGGTGGGATGTGCTGGATCAATACAGATGTGTTTTAGCCAATCACAGGGCCCACATCCATTCACACTATGGAGTGGAGTGGAAAGAGCAGCAATGCCCACCCACATGGACGCGCCTGGCTGGTCCCGGGAGTCACTGACAAATGCTCATATTCTGGTACAGTTTGCCATCCAATGGATTATACCTTGACACACTTAAGTTCCAATTAAAATACACAGCTCGACTTGAAAGGACAACGCAGGGATGTAAATGATTGATCAAATGCGGGCGTATATGCGGGAACGGGGAAAAGTTCAGATTTGGTACCAGTGTAGATAAAAATATTCTTACATTTGCTCTGAGATTTGCTGCTCATTTGGGAGACTGCTAATCAAGTTTCAGCCATCAGTCAAGACTCATTTGCATGATAAAATAATGCCGACCAAAACAAGAGAAAACCAATCTCGGAATCATAATTCAAGCGTGTGCTGTGCACGGCCAGACTGTGGAGTATTGGGTGTCAACCATCCTCCCCCTGACGCTTCTTATTAAGCTTCCACTCATACATATTAATATCCCTGCCTCTGCAGAGATTAACCCTTTAAATCACTAAAGCCAGGAGGAGGATCAGTGACGCTGTGTGGGTGGAGGGAAAAAGAACGAACCGATGGTTCGGGGAAAAAAAACCGTCACAGTGGTAACAGGGATAAACCGTCTCGGTGAACTCACTTGGCCAAACCACCATATCTGGAACACGGCCGAGTTTCCCCTCTCGTAGTGCAAAGATCTCATGTAAGCAGTGGCCTGAAACACATACATATGATCACATTTACCATGGATTACCACAATATTGCTACATTAAACACAGGATTTTGTGAATTACAGACATTACAAAGGTGACTATGTATGTATGCGATTTCTATTCTCTGCATTACCGTGGGCTCGAAACACCCGGTCCTCTGCGTCGTGAGAGAAGAGAATACTTGTGGATTTCAGTTCCTCCACGAAGGCCTCATTTAAAGTGGGAGGCTGCACAGCACTGCTATTCAGAATGGGCTGAAACAAAACAAACCATTGTGGTTTTAGTAGCCGTGACTATGCGTCGTACATTCACCCAAGACACAACAAATCAACGAACTGCGCTCACCGTTGCTGGAGTTTTGTGCTGAAGGCTGGCGCCAAATGTGCCCTCAAACCAATCTTTCAGGCCCGGGATGATCATACCACTCAGTCTATACCTGGAGTGAAAGAAGACAAACAGAGAAAACCACTCATTAAATGTAACCAACCAAGTCTCGTGCGTTGGAAGACTTCGAGCAGCAGAGGCACAAAAAAAAGGAAACAAGCATGAAAATATCGAAACGCTTTATGTGGATTATTAAAAAGCACATCCTCGCATAATGATAAAGTATGATGTTTTAGTTGAAGGACGTTACCAAACAAGCAGAGCAGCAGTGGTTGTCTGATCTCATATATCAACTTTCATGTAATTGAGCTACTGGGTGAGCGTGTCAGGGGATCGTGAGGCACTGGCCCAAAATAATACGAAATGCACTCGATAATGAAAACTCCTTTCAAACGGTGAGACTAGAAGCAGCACCAGCCGAGGTTTCAGATAGAAGATTTTAAAGCAGGTTGTTGCAAAAGCTTTGACAGAGGTAAACCATTTACTATGCAACATCCTCCAGATCAATACATGACCCAAAACAACCAGACCGGCAAGTCAGGTGGTCACTAACAAAACAGTCGAAGTGCAAGTCTTCATGCTGAACTGACGCCATACTCAAAAACTTCTCTAATCTCTTGCACCCAAATCTCCGGTTTCTCTTGCTTCATACAAATAAAACTTTCTAGAGGAACTAAAAAAAACTTGGGAAGAGAAAATGATAAATTTTTGTCTCCAGTGGAAAATCGTTTCTGTGACCGAGTTTAGGAAGGATTAAAAAACCCAGCCGATGACCTTCTCCTATAGCAAGGAACACTTCAGATGCCAGCCACTAGGTGGCAGTAGCACCACATAGTTGTGAGAGTAGAAAGGGAACAGGAGCTGAATATAAAGACTGAGTTCAGAGGAGGATCTGTGAAAAAGATCAATGCATTCCTGCAGCCTCAAGTCACACAAGCAGAGTGGATGGTGAGGCTTAACACCAAAACTGAAACAAGATTAAAGGCAGCGCCGATTGATTCCTCAGAATCACTGATAGAAAAAATACAAACTATATGAGAGCAGTGTGTGCTGCTAAAATGTACCTTTTTCCAGTGAATTCCGCTTGGCCTTTCTTGTTGAAGAGGAATTTTGTATCGCTGTATCCCCAGCCATTCCACTTCATAATCTCCTGCCTGTGGAAACATAAACATGTACTTTACTATGCACAATACACTTGGCATGAGATAGCATTACCAGACATAGTAACCAAAAAAAATGGTTAGTCCTTGAAGTGCTCAGACAGTTCTTTAGAAGATTTACAGTTATTTCAAAGTGAATTACTCCTGATTTTTCCCTAGCTGAAAATCACTGAAACAAAAGTCAAATCCTGCTCAAATTACAAAATCATTCAGAGATTTTTGAATTTATTTGAAGGTGTTATTTAACCCGAACTTGCACATTCACAACAAGCGTGGCTCCAGACAGACGCTCCTACAATATCAATATTGTCTTATCAACACACAAGCTTTAAGGTCGCGCTCACACAGTAGCACGAACACGAGCGACACTATCAAAACTACAAACCCGTCAGCAGATGGAAGCGAGCAGACACTCCCTGAGCTGTGAGCGATTTCCATCTAACACGCTCAACTATTTTACAGTTATGGTGTCTGTCAGATGTTCGTACGCACTGTTAGCTTCTAAACTGCTCGTGTTTATGATGAGGTCCAAATGTGTGTGCAGGCCTAACAAGTTTCAGCGAATAACTCAACAATCCACCTCGGCGGCATGCAAACAGCAACACTGCTTTCTGACTTCTGCTGCACAACCAGGGGACGACTTTGAGAAGAAGCTAACGGACAGTGAAAGTGGAATTTATCAAACAAAAATACTCAGTTACAAGCGAGGGACTTTTCATTAAAATCGCTGGCTTCACAGGCAAAGATGAAACTTCCTAACCCGGTACTCTAATACAGCAGGTGGTCAGTGTGCTGTGCTGAGATGTGTTGCAGAAAGACAGGTCTACAACCACTTAGCGATCCACTATAACTCATGTGACGTCCAGGACAGGATGCTAACACTGGGGTAAAAGCCATTATTAAGATTAATACCTGCCAGAATGGAGTTTCTGATAAATTACGAGGGACTGCAGGAATGAGAGTGACACCCTAAGTCACTTTAATGAATACTCACCGTGAGCTGCTGAACATACCTAATACATACATACAGATGTATCAGTAGAAAGAATGCTACTCGGTCAGTGAGACGACCTGCTTTCTCTACAACAGGCACCTGCAGTTTCGGGTCATTAGCAAGCTTCTGTTAGAAGACAATCGTTGGTTTATTTGAATTTATCCTGCAAAGCTGCTTCTGTGCATCTTGACAGGCACATAGCACACTTCACTCACACGTATGTCCACTCTGGATGCAAGTGTGCTTTCTGTTGCTGGTCCGAATTTCTTTCCATACTAAAGATTTGATTTTTCCTGAGCAATTTCTGGACAACTTAGAGTGTGCCACATGTTGTAGAGACTATGGAGCAAATCGTCAATCTATCATGTTGAGCCAAATTAATTAAATAGCCACATTATTCCGACGAATAAAAAAAAAAAATGTGACCGAGATTCTAATTCTAATCTAACCTGTCTACCTTTAAATGATCAAATAAAATTTCATTTCACAAATATTTAACCTTATAACGATGCAGTGGAAGGCAGGCCTGTAACGTTGAACAGATCTCTTAATGTACAGAGTTACATCTCAACAACAATCAAGTCATAGCTTGCCACCTTCAACATTGTTTCAACCGCAAGTGATGTTTGCATTCTTTGCACAGGAGATTACATTTCTCGACTGGTGCATTGCAGTGTGGAGACTGATGAGTAGATGTAGGGTAAAGACGGTAGTTTGCCTCTGGGCCTGTTTAAGTTTAGGGTGAGGCATATGTCTGGAAAAGCTCTTAACTGAAAGCAACCTGTATAGCAGGATTTATGCTTGAAAAACCAACAGACTAGTCATACAAGAAAGATAACAGTTAACATACTGAACTGAGGAAGTGTCTTCAGGAGCTTTCCAAACAATCTTATTGCCACAGTCCAGCTGGGACAAAAGTAAACAAAAAGTTAAAGTGAAGGAGCTCATCAGACACGGCTTTATACGATTTCTGCATACCAATATACCATTTTCTGGTATTTTTTGTGGATGATAGTGGCTGACTGTTTCCCCATCTAGTGAACAAACACAGGCAAATTCAGACAAAACACTTGTATTATGTGTCTGTACGTCTCCAGCATATCAAACAAATACTTTACGAAGTGATGCACTGCGAGTCAACATTACTGCACAAGACAACCTTAAACCCTAATAAACTCAACATAGGCAGGGTTTATTGTAGCATTACTGACCTGGATCATATTAAATTGCATAAGTCTAAGTGCTTGGTGATGATCGTACACTTTACTGCTGTTGTCTGAGACTGACACTAGATGTCAGTACAGTGTGGAGGCATTTCCTCAGAAGGAGCCACCCTGCCAATAGGTTGAAAGTCAGACCACCATTTGTTCCGACCAATCAGATCAACAGAACAGACAAGTTTCATATCTACACCCAACTGTTGTCATCGTTTCACTTGAAGATCCCTACTTTCCAGCTATAATATAGATTTTCTGTTTTAAAAAAGCAAGTGAAATGGTGCGTGTGTAAATTAATAATCAAAATAAAAGTAAGTTGTGTCATTAAGGGAAAACAAGTAGAAATGTCGCCAGCATCGACACTTTCAGTCCGCAGACATACAGACCAGTATAACTTGTCTTATTGCTGGAGGGAGAGTGGTAAACCTGGAAAACAATGTAATCACAGCGGGGATCGAACTCAGGACCCCCGACTGGAGCCCACCTCGACTGTCTCATCTTCACTGTCACTGGAGGAGCCGCGCTAACGACTGGCAGACAACACTTCATTGAACTTTACAAATGATCAGATTAGTAATAACCCAAGATATGATGAAGAGCAGGGGAAACTAATGCAGACTAACTTAGTTAAAGTCGACCACACCGGCTGATAACCCAAACCGCACCCACCCCGTAGAAAATGAATGGCTTATCTGGAGCTAACAGGCTAACTTAGACACCGCGCAAGTCTCGAGTCTCCAGACGTCAATAATGTTTAGACGGGGGGAGAAACCCGGTTTGTCACAGCATGTCACCCCGGTAACTCTCGTCAGGCACACGGTGTGCTGACGTTTGATTCAACGACGAGCTAAAAGCCAGAGAGGATAGACCCTCGTCCAGCGCTCCATCGCCGCCTCGTACCTCCTCCTCGGCACCGTCTTCTCCTCGCTGGACACATCCGCTTCCTGGGCTTTGCACTCCGCGGCGAGGACGGCCACGGGTCTGTGTAGGTGCCCGGCAATTACGCCGAGTCTGTGCTGTGCAGCGCGCTGCCTGTCGGAGCTGCCGCCGCTGCTGTTGGCCGCCATGCTGCTTCCGTGTTAGTGACGGGAGCGAGCGGATCCATGAGCGGCTGTCAGAGGTCAGCGCAGGGAAAGTGGGCTGCGTTCATGGTCTGTGGGAAATACCACATTCCGGACAAATGAGGCGCATTAACGGCCCCATGACACCGTGTGGACCGAACCGGACACAGTGGTGGGTGTGGAGGCTCCAGACGCCAACTCTCACACAGTTTGATATAGCTCTCGTCAAATATATCTACCATATAAAACTTGTTAGGGGGTACTACGATTTGTTTTACCCCCTTTTATTTTCTTTAAGATTTTGGACAATTTGCACCTTAGAAATAAGGTGCATTGATTAGGCAACACTATCATCACTTTAAAATCTGTATGACAACCATCTGGACATAGTTTCTTTAGCAACATACACCCTGCTTGTCGTTGTGGTACCTTATAGCAAGCTGAATATATGGTTGGGTTCTGGGTTCTCGTTCTAGTATTTCGGATTTATATATCTCACGACGTATAAAACAATACATGGATGAAACTGTAAGTGTTTTATGTTTTTATTGCATTGGCTTTACTGCTAAAAGAAACTCTTGGGTGAAAAACCAGAGTACGTGAATGCAGCTTTTAATGCATTTCCCAGCATGCTTTGCTCTATAGGACTGGTTGCATATGCTCCATTGAGAGTGGAATTTACAGCCAGTCTGCAGACATCCAACCGCCCAGACATTCAACACGTCATGCTTTAAACAAAGTGACACTTTTACAAAAAACACATTAAAATTTTTTCTTTTTAGCACATGATTGCAAAAAGGAAAAGTCGATATTAAAATAATGGAGTCGTAAAAAGAAAAGAAAGAATCTGCAGCTTCTACCCAATATGATAAATACATGAATGCCAGATCCTCCTCAGGCTTTGTGGTGTGTTTGTGAAAACAGAGTCGTTTGAAACATATGACAACATTGTTTATCTTTCTGCCTCACCTCCTGTCAGTCACCTGACAAGCATGAGTTTCCATATGGTACACAGCATTGCTGTTTAATGATTTAAGCCCGACACATATTACAAACAATACGATTATGAAGGGGAAAAAGTGTGCTTTCATCACATTGTCAAAGAAGGAAAGCCATTTGTCAAAGCAAAACTTTATTAGAGAATATTTCATACATACAGTCGACAGAAAGTTCATAATCATGCTGGAGACTGAAATGTCCAGATGTCTGCCGATATTTTTTTTTTCCAGGGTTAATGTATTAACTCCCAAAACAAAGTTCTGTAATGCACTGACTGCAGGCAATCAGAGTCGGAGTGTATCACAGAACTTTATTTGGAAAGCCACAGTGCCACCTCATAGGTTTGTCCTTGTGTGGAACCGTATCCTCCTCATGACTGGGTGCTCCTTTAACCTGCAGCAAAGCACAAAAACCAAAAGAAAAAAGAAAGGACACTCGTGTTGCATTATCCTTTTTGCAGCTCAGACGTCAATGTTTGGTACATGACTGAGAAAATGATTAACATTTATACAAGAGTGTTGAAGCAGTAGCTCTGATCTGCATGGTTTAAAGCCTGTGCCTAGAAAAAAGGTTTTTCTCCAGAGTCACAGGTAAAGCAGGCCAGGTGGAGTCTTTTTACACAATCAGTTCTGAAGAAGTGATTAAATGGATAAATATCACTTGAGCTTTTGCAATAGCTAGTTCTGGAGCTCACCACATATCCCCAAAATGTTCCTAAAATGTATTTACTTACCTCTTCAAGGTTGACCATCTGTTTGTTGCAAAGTTTAAAAATCAAACCAATCTGAAGTTCACAGTTTTGCTGATATATTTAAGAGGGATATTTTACTCCTGTGTGAGGGTGTCATTGCCTCCCTACCTTTCGGGCTTTTACAACTTTTTGAATACCTCAGGCTGTGAGCACCGAGCTATTTACTAAACAATGAAAGCACGGTAGATATGATAGCAATGAAGATCGACAGGCCAACTGAGCTCTAGTAGTTTCATCAGTTTGAAGGTAGTTACCAGACTTGGCCCTCCATCAACAATAAAGTGACAGCAACTTCCCAAGAGCAAAATACTCTCCTGTAATAGTGGCGTGCTTTCAGGCACACAATGAAGAGTGGTGTGCTTTAGAAGTATTGTGATATAGTTAAAAGTCGATTCTCATACTGTACCTGATGTAGGTGGACGCAAGAGACCAGCTGCAATCCAACACGAGGGGCAAATGGTCTAGAGCTTAAAACGCACCAAAAAAAAAGAAAAGAAGAAAAAAAAAAAAGGAAGCTGGAGACATTGCTGGATTCACGCTGCAAATGTGTGTTTTGGCAGCGTTTGGTGTCCGTGTGCGGACTTGCAGCGCTCCAATCGTAAGGTGTCTCTCGCCGCTTTCACCTTTTCTCGCTCCGGCTGTGAGCGCTTCACTATATGCAGCTGGAAGAATGTCGACGTGGAGCTGCCAAACGTGAACGCGTGCTCATGAGCGCGCACGGCAGGGGGAGCAAAAAAAAAAAAAAGAAAAAAAAAGAGGCTTTTTTAGTGTAATTTCGCGCAGTAGCACAGTGAGCTGCACGTCAGTGTGAGCTTCTTTACAGATAGGTGCGAGAGAAGTCTGTCTTATAACCCTGACGAGTTTCAAAAGCCACTTAATTACATCTCGATCCGACTTCTTACTCACGCGGAGGTGTCAGACTAGTGCAAATGAACTACGACGGTTCTATTTTTTTAATTTTTTCTAATTTACTTTGCTCTTGACGACTTTCTTTAAGTTTCCTCGTGCAGACGAAAGACACTTTAAAGTAGATTTTAGAATCACAGACACTCATCTGTTCTGTTAATCAGTGTTGAAATAACTGTGCCTTTTAAAAGTACTACGCAATGTAAAGAACATAAACACAAAAATAACCACACTTTAATTTGCTTACATCGAGTTTTCGTGGTCCCTGTTGAAGAGGCCGACACTATAATTCCGGATTCTTATTTCTGATGCATTCTCAGTCCTGTCTCTTCACAATGGAGCAACGTTTCACTGCTGTTTAATACACAGCATGTGTAATGGAAAATGCATTACCAAAAGCCTACAATGTCTACCACTGGCTAATGTTGTCCTAAATTACAAGTCTCACAGTCAGACTCAAATTGCTGTAAATGTGCATACAGAATGTACTCAAAGTAATGTAAAAGTGCTCACTCCGCACCAGAATATTAGTTGTATGCTCTTGTAATATTTGATCAGAATACAGATGACCTCCATCTACTGTTTGGAAGTTCAAACTATAACAGGGAAAAACATTTGATCAACTCATAACATGAAATGTATGTTGTCATATCAATCACTATCAATTGGCCTATCAGTTACAGTCAGTCCACACAGTATTTAGCTGTGTAGTGAAGTGTACAGAAGCATAGACGTACTTGAGTAAAAGACAAAGACAATCATAGTAATGTAATCAAAGATATCTGAGCAAATGAACATGGGCACAGTCCGACAAGTTTGTTGTTTGTTTGGATATACGGCTTGACATAACTTAGTTCTGAGAGCACATCATGTTTCTTTATTGTGGAATAAAATCAAGCTAAACAGGGGAAACACATTAGTTTTTCGAAAGGGTAACATAGGTGAATGTGCAGCTTTTGAGTGAAAATCTATTCATTCAATTGGTTGCGTAAGGACTTTAATGTAATAAGTTTCAAACTGTTATTTGTCGAGCAAAGTTTCAAATTGAAACTGTCAATGTGTGTAGACAGAGGGTAAGAGGGAAAACAAATCTTTGTCCATCAAAGCTAAAAAAAACAAAAAAAAAACAACCCACACATTCGGCCTATCCCACAAAAAAAGAAGCAAGATGTTTTACACACAATAAAGACATTCACATGCCAAAAGGCAAATGTTTTCAGCAGTGTCTGCTAATGTAATAATAAAGTAATACAAATAAATGAGCCTATGCATTGTGCCATGTGACATGTTCAGAAGGTTTTATTGTTAACATCACTGTGATGTGCAGAGTGGGACAGAGTCTATGGAGGATGCTAATTACACTCACCACTAATGGCTAGTATGTTCTTTTTTTGTACTTTACTGAAGTACTGCACTGAAATACTTACTTAGTGTTCTATTTCATAACTATACGACCACGAATATACTTATTCATTTAAAATTCATCATTTTAGTTGGCTTCTACCTTATAGTTTTGAGACACACACAGTTTTGTCATACATCTGTAATGTAATAAGTTGGAATGAGCTACTCTCGACTGGCAACCTGTTCAGGATGTACTCTGCCCTCGCCCATAGTCAGCTGGGAGTGAGTCCCGCGACCATGAACAGGATACAGCAGTATTGAAAATGGATGGATGGATGTATTGTGACCCCCGGCTAGCTCAGTTGGTAGAGCGTGAGACTCACACTCTCAAGGTTGTGGGTTTGTGTCCCACGCCGGGCGCCACCTTCCCGTGGGCTCACCACTTGCAAGAAAGGTTCTTAATTGGTGCAATGTGATCTGGGTGACAGTGCTCAGAAGATGAATGGATGGATGGATGGATGTATTGTGCAGACCCCTGTATAAAAAGAGCAGCCACATACACAATTGAATACAATAAATAAACAGTTTCAGTCAAAATCACAAAACTTCAATAATCCCACAGGAAAAAAAATCAAATAAATAAAAATATCGATTGTTTAAAGTCACAAGATCTTCTTTAGTGTTTGAGGCAGTATAAAGTCTTATGGCTGCAGGCATCTCTGGCTGTTGGTGCTCCTGGCCTTCATGAGAACATCGTGGCCTGGGTGTCTGTCTTAATGTGGCTCACAGAAAACACCCCAATCAGTCACCTCAAAGCAACACTGCACAGCAATACATCTGTCGCTACTCGGTCCATGTAATCACTGATGTTATTCATATCACTAGGGGAACGTGCATGAGGCCACAAGCACCAAGTTGTGACCTGACATTAAAGAGGGAGGGATGTTGACCCCTATGCAGATGGACGAATAATACAAAAAGCACATCTTCCTTATCAGAACATCAATGCAAAAGATTGCATAACAAGTTAAGAATTATTATTCTTATAATAATGTAGCTCCCTCACATATGTCACCCTCCAACAACTAAACATGTATTTGTCTTGCAGAGTCTGTTCTTTATTCAAGACAAAATTATTTCCACAAGAGAGGAGTTAATCTTATGAAATTTAATTAAAATCAAAACTACATTTGTAGCAAATAAAGAAAAGAATAACAATTACTCGCTCTTGCACAACAATTTGCTGTACTCTATCATCCTCCATCAAAATTCTGGGTTTTTATTTGAATTCTCAGACTTTCTTTGAGATTTAATACTGAGCAGAGATAAAGTCATTATACTGGGTGACCCTTACATTCATAGATGTTGACAATGACAGTCTCAACAATGCATTTAGTTCATCATTAGAGACAATGGGCTTTTTGCAGGTGAATAAACCCATTCATTATGATAATCACACTCTTTGACAATGCTTTCTCATATTTGGCATAAAGATGGATCAATTAAGAGTTTTTCTCCACAACCTTATTTGGTCAAGCTATTTCCTCGTTGTCATGACTTTCGCTGTGTCTGTCCTGTACTTTTCTCGCCTTCGATCTCCCAAACCCAACTGGAACCGCAGAAAGTCTCCACCTCTGAGCCTGGCTCTGCAAGTTTCTCCATGGTAAAATGGAGTTTTTCCTTCCCACTGTCCACCTACGCTTGCTGATTTGGAATTATTTGGTTTTTCTCTGTAAAAGTGCCTTGAGATGACTGCATTGTTATCGGCTGGTTAGATAGAAATAGAAATTAATAAAGTGGCTTTTGTTTTGAATATTCTCGACCATCAAAGAGAAGTCAGAATGCTTTAATTGACTGCCGAGTGTTGTGTGTGTGTGGGTGTGTGTGTGTGTGTGTTTTCACAGCTCTGGCATTGTTTCCACGCGCTGGTGGATGACATCAGAGTTTCCACGGGGACATTAGGGCCCCAGGGCCTCCAGCTCCACGACTGGAGTGTTGGACAGCAGGGGGCGCTATGGACCACAACAAACAGTCTATGACGAAGTTCAAACAAAGATGTTGAAAACAAGTTTTACTTGTTTATGGTGGGACCTAATCTGTGGAAACGATTAATAAGGCTTTCATTTGATATCTTGTCGATCTTTATTCATTTAGGCGCCTTCCAAGGTACTAAAATGTGTTGTGTAAGGTTGCTCAGGCTGATGATGAAAAAACAGTAAGGTCTGCGCCTGTCAGCCCCGCGCGCTGCGCACCGGACGCGCACGCACACGCGTCCTTTCTCTCCAGCCTCATAGGCCGGTGAGAGGGGGACGATCCCGGCGCAGCAGCCCAGTGGGCAGGGCCTGCCGGTCCGTCGTGTTGGTGAGATCTGGAGAAGGCAACATTTCCCCCGAGCTCTGCTTCTGTGACGGACTGTGTCGGCTGTGGACCGCTCGCCATCTTACCTGCTATTTGGGGGAATAACGCACACATTCATTGGCCATAAGACGTTTTTTTTTAACAAGACAAATCTCCACGATGCTGGAAATGGAGGCGATGCGCTCCAGTCAACAGGTAAATAAAGAGCTTTCCTTATGTGACCGCTTGAAAAGACACATTGGCTGTGAACTTCCCTTTTATACAAGCTGCTGTGGAGAAGCTGTTCAGATAAACTTTTTATTTGTAAATATATCCGATCAAACCGCTGTCACACAATGACAGTCTTATTAAGGCCTAGTGGAGTTTTGCTAATGTTTAATATCAACTTAGGTTGTGCCGATAGCAAAGGAAATCGAGTATTTGGCTGTGTTTATTAACAGATATTAGAGTGACTTTCAGTTCTGCAAGTCATCCACTTGTGACGTTTTTGCCCGACAGGAAATCAAATAAATTCTAAACAAGAAAGGAGTCAAACACCCATGTTTTGTCTTTTCTTATTAATAAAAAGACATCGTCTATTTCGTCCTCTTAAGTTTGGTATTCAAAATACCTGAGGTCTTGTCAGTATTTTCTCGAAGCTGTGTTCCTCCGCCTCCCTCCTCTATCAAGCATGTGATCCCATATCTGATTTAGAGAAGCCTCAAACCACCACAAACACGTTCTATAAGGGATATATTGTTGCCTCTATCCTTGCTGTGTGCTTGTCTATTCCAGTCATGTGAAATGACCACAAAGAGTCAAGTTTAGACATGTTTCCCCCCCCTCGAGTTTCTTATTTGCCCTGGCTGAAATATTGAACTGAGTTGAACTTTTCTAATGCGAGAGTTTACATCTGTGAAGTTGTTTTAAGAGTGTCGTGAGGAGGGGGTAAGTGTGAGTCCAGTGATGACTGATGGAGGGCTGGCTTGCAACTGTGTTTCATCATCCCTGGCCAAGGGTGAATGTCCACTGAAATGTGATGAAAGTAAGTGTAGAAAACCAGCAGAGGCAGGTCCCCTCTGAGGCCTTTGTGTAGAGAAGTAAATGAACAACCCATACGTGAGAGCACAAGCAATTACACAGAGACACACACTGTCAGAATTAGCCATTAAAGTTGACTATCTGTCATCATCTTTGAATTTCTGGTGTTCTGTGTGGGCTTTTTGCTTATAATTCAAACTTCAAGCTTGTTTGACTCCATATTTTCATATTGGCTGCCTCGCTAGATGTGGCTGGGAAATAGTCTGGCTCATTTTTCGAGCTCGTTTCCTCATACTGGTGCCAATCCCAGTCTTGTGACGGCTTTGGAAACGATAGCATACCTGAACATAAACACGTCCGCACTCAACAATCCTGTTTGTGGTCAGTTCTAAATATGCCCTGAATAACAAGCTGCTTGTGTGGGGTTCCATGTGAGTCTGCTTCATGGGTGACAGTGAAAGTGTGAATTGAAGTGGTGTTATGTAGGCAGGTGGCCTTTTTTTAGACATGATTAATTTGTGAAGGGGCTTGTATGACCTGTCTGATGAGCTGACAAGGTGTGACCAACAGACAAAAGGCGTTGTTTTTTTTAGCTTTGAAAACATCAATGACCTCAAGAAATGTGTTCCCACACAGACATTTTAGGTGGCTTCCTCATTCCGACAGAGGCTATAATTTCTTGTTGTGTGCTCACCTCTCTGTTGCTGCTTTATGGTAGGCAGCCTTGGCAATGTGTAATCCGTTAGTGGTCACGCTGCTGATGCAACACTGAGGCAAAGAGGGTTAGTGGGTTTTTATTTTCCAGTGCCACTGTTGTAGTCAGAAGAACACGTCAACAATAGCCTAATATATGTCGAGCTGTACTGGTATAGCAATGATATTAGACTATAAAGAGTCACAAAATGCCACATTTTTATATATTAAAACACATCAACTGAGCCAACATTATCTTTAGGTACTCTCTAAACAGTTTAACATCCTGATGACTGTGCATTGTTCTTCTTTGTGCTTCGTTCTCCCCTCACTTCCCTCTTAGCTTCCTTTAGTCTGCCCATGCCCTTATAACTTAGTATAAAGTTGCTTTGCTCATGAGTTATGTTTATACCCCAGTGTGGGGAACAAACAAGTCACATGGTTTCTCCCTGAACAAGTGTCTTTGGTTTATGCAACACAGCAGGGCCTTGAGAAATGGTTTCCTTCTGTAAATAATTCCGGTAAAAGGGCCCAAAAAGAGAGCAGCACTATTCGTCTTAGTCTTTCTTGTTTATAAAGAGGCGTTTCAATTGGCTCGTGAGGATATAGTGTTATAATCCTGTCATCATTGTGGTTTTGCTGAATCTAATCTTGTTCACAGCACTCAGCCTGTGAACCCTTGAGACAAACATACTTATTTACTCAAAAGTGTAAGTAGGGAATTTAAGAACCATAATTTCTGCAGCAAAGCAAAAATGTAACATCGATTTTATTTGATGAGGCTCATAATATTATAGTGTTATGTCATAGCCCCTAAGGATGTGGCTTAATATCCTTTTTCCTCCCTGATATCCTGATTTCATAATAAGTAGTATAGTCTGAAATGAGCATTTGTGCCATAGAGTATTTTGTAAAATTACCAGGCTGCCAAAGAGGTTGAATATGACACGCAACATCACACCTCAGGATAAATGAATGGGTAAAGATTTCTTTACTGGCAAAGAGTATCAGGTGAGGATACATGTCTTTAGCTGGTGTGTGGTGGCAACAGGGGAATGAGAGAAGCGCATTCATTATTCATGCGGCTTCTCCCCCTTGACATTAGTGCCAGTGATGTTGTCAGTGAGCAGATACTGAGGGACAGGGCAGGGTGTGGCAAGTGCAACAGCCACGCTTCACAGCAGGGAGGCTCTTTTCTTCCTTCAACGCGGGCTGTATTATCGCCACTGGACAGCATGGCTGGCTGCTCACAGCTCCCTGAACCGGTCCGCATTTGTCTTTCCAGGACATGGACTTGATTGACATACTGTGGAAGCAGGACATCGATCTGGGTGCCAGGCGGGAGGTGTTCGACTATAACCACCGTCAGAAAGAGCATGAGCTGCAGAGGCAGCGGAAGCTGGAGGAGGAGAAGAGGCTGCATTTGCTCCGGGAGCAGGAGAAGGCCCTGCTGGCACAGCTGCAGCTAGACGAGGAGACTGGAGAGTACATACCACGCCCGCCACCGAGCGCTCCGCAGCAGACGGCCATCTCACCTCTCGAGGTTACGCAGGTATGTGCACATGCCAACATTGCTCATGTCAGAAGAGAACCACTCCCACCGTGTTTGATAGGCTGTGGCTCTTGTAGCTACGTTACCGCCTCGGTCTGTGTAATTACAGCCAGGCAGGTGAGTCTGTAGTTTTGCATGGGTGTCGTTGTGCCACAGAGTCTTCACCAGAGAGCTAAGGTTAAAAAAAGAGAAGTATTAAACTAATAAGAGTAATTGTTATTACATTTAACAGCAACTCAACGTCTTTTGCAGAATGTGGGCTTCAGAGCGGAAAGTGATGAAGCCATGTCCTTCGATGAATGTTTGCTGCTATTGGCTGAGACGTTTCCTTTAGCAGAAACTGAGGTAAAAATATTGAAATCTTATTAAAATCAAGAAATATATATATATATATATATATATATATATATAAAATGATTTTAAGGCATGTTTAAACTGTGTTACACATGTTGTTGCCTTACAGAATACCCCAGTTTGCCTGGAAACACCTGCTTCATCATCCATCAGCAACAACACGATGATGTCCTCGGAGCAGCCGGCTCTGTCGCCGGCCGCCCTCGCTACAGGTCAGCTGCCTCCAACACAGAGGATGCCTCCAGACGTCGAGGAGGCGTGGATGGAGTTGTGGTCCCTGCCTGAGCTACAGGTATGGTTTCTGCACCTGATGGCTTGGTGGTCTGCATGAAACAGACACCCAAAGAATGCATGAGTGGCCTGGCATTGGAGGACAGATGCTTTATTGTTTGGCCTGTAAGAGAGGGGTCTCATTCAAACAAGGCAAGTGCATGCAGTTCATTCCTCTGTGACTAGGTTTCCTTATTAAGACCTTTAAAACCTCTAAAAGAGCAAGTACCTAAGATGTGGTGGAGGCTTTATCATTAATATCCACTATTGTGACACGAATATCTCAGATATGAGGTGTGGCAATCATCGAATTATCCCTTAGTGGCTGAAAGGTGAAGATTTGTGCAGAGTAGCTTTCAGCTGCAGCTTATCAGTGTAGTTTCAAGTCACCTCATATTTGCATTGGCTGGTGGGTGGAAACAGTGTGCCCTTATTTGCCTCGACCTCTCGCCAGCTTACAAGAGTGGACTGAACTCCAATCTGAACCATAAAAAAGCAATGCATCACTTTTATGGCAAGCGAGCTCAGCCACATTAAGGGGGAAGGCAGTTTTCTGTCCAATATGTCTCAGCACTGCATAATAGAGACAGACTTGTCCGTCACCAGGATGCTGAAAGGTTTCAACAACTGCATATCTAGTTATCAACAATAACCAGCTCCACCAGCACTCATCTGTGAAATGTCAGTCAATTGGGACAACTGCATGGCTCGATGGACAAAAGCCATGGCACCTACCACCTTTCTGATACAAGAGATTAGGATCAATTATTTTCATGTTTGTGTCATCTTAAGATGACAAACCTTTTGTGGAAGCCACTTTAGGTGCAATTCCAAGCCCGTATTGTGTGCTTTCTCTAATGTATTGTAAACAAAACAAAGTTGATGACTACTATGATTTATGTTGTTTATTTTAATGACCCTGTACCCATCTGGTTTCTTTTACAGCAATGCCTGAACATGCCAATGGAGGACACTTCAGAAACCACAACCTATCCTCTTCTAAACAGACCTGAAGTGCAGAATCCAAACTTCCCCTTTTACCCCATGACCAATATCACAGATGAGAAAACAAACTGTTTAAATGTCGGTCCTGCAGAGTTTATAAATGCATTTGAAGGCTCCGTTCCCTCGATGGCTCAATCTGAGGATATCAGCCAGATGAAGGTGGAGGCTCCTCAGTTAAACTCCAACTTCAGCGCAGACAGCTTCTCTGATGTATTTTATTCTAACACTATGGTGGAAGAGAGCGGTTCCCAACACAGACTTGAAGGAAATGAAAGCGCCAACTTGTCTGATGTCCCCAACAAGGCCCCTTTCACACCCATGGATGTATACAACCTCTCACCTGGAGACGGATTTGACCGAGGCAAACAAGGTTTGTCAGAAGTGCCAGACTCTGACTCAGGAATATCATCAAATGCAAGTCCAAATGCAAGTTCACCGCAGAAATCCATGTATGGGAGCGGGTCCTTTGGCTACAGCGATTCAGAGATGGATGAGTTCGACCAAAACCCCGGGAGTGCAGAGTCCGACTACTCTGAGATGTTTTCCATTAATTTCCAACCTGATGATCTAGATCCGGTGCTTTGTTTATCTGCACCAACTGGTCAGCCACAACAGCAGGGGAAGAAACTCAAACAACACATGGCGGAGCTGGCAGAGGAGAGCGGTTATAACGGCGCTCCCTTCACCAAAGACAAGCAGAAGAGACGCTCTGATGTCCGTCTCTCTCGAGACGAGCAGAGGGCCAAGGCCCTTAAAATCCCTTTCACCGTCGACATGATTATCAATCTGCCTGTTGATGACTTTAATGAGATGATGTCAAAGCAGCAGCTGAACGAGGCCCAGCTGGCCCTGGTCCGCGACATCCGCCGGCGTGGCAAGAATAAGGTGGCCGCCCAGAACTGTCGCAAACGCAAGATGGAGAACATTGTGGGTCTGGAGAGCGACTTGGATTCACTGAAGGACGAGAAGGACCGTCTGCTGAGCGAGAAGAGAGAGTACATGACTAATCTGAAGGATATGAAGCGGCAGCTGAACAGCTTGTACCTGGAGGTCTTTGGCTTGCTGAGAGACGAGAAGGGGAACTCTTACTCCCCCTCAGACTACTCCCTCCAGCAGTCAACCGACGGCAGCATCTTTCTTGTTCCGCGCATTAAAAAGACATACAAGAGTGAAAACAACCACTAATCCTTGCAATATGGTACTGCACTATCATAGTATACTATGCAATAACTTTGTAGTCCCTCAGCTTTAAGCAGTCGTAGCTTGGCAGAACTATTGTATAGTTTTTGCTCACTTCTCTTGAATGTTGTAATATTTTTGATATTTTACTTTTGTACTGAGATTCTTTAACCAATAGCTTGTAAATACATTACTTGCCTTGATTGATAATGTTACTGTACGTGTATATACATTGTAAATATATTTCTGTATGCTAATGATTTGTTTCAATCACTGTTACTTGTTTTATATCTTTCTCTTTATGATTTGCTGCATTTTTTTTTTTTTAAATCATGATTTCTGTGCCTTCAAATAAACTGTTCATATAGCTATACGTCTTATTTTTCTGAGAACAGAACATTGTGTGGTTTTCTGCAGCCACATCCTGCAGGAGATTGATGCCAGATGGATTTATAGTCCGAGGGTCGGTTACATAACTTACCACATGTTCAAGGCAGTTCTTGACTTGGAGCCTTTTATCAAGGGGCTTGCAAAAAAATAAAAAAAAGGGGGGGGGGGGGGGGGGGGGCAGGCAATAAATGCAATTTTGTATTGAAACAAAAGCGTCATTGGTTTTAACTGCTTGCACAATCTGCTGGCCCCTTTTATTAGAGCTGGCGTGTTTGTACAGTAACCTAAATCTTTTAATTCGGTGGAAATCCAGCCCAATGGAATCACGCCCACTGCATTCATTTTGATGCACAACAAAGACTACAATTGTTGGGTTACAGTAGAGTATGCTTAGTGCAAAGAATGCATGCCAACTTCACAATGGGCCGACGGGGAGGCATATTCAAAAGGCAAAGCCCGGCGCAATCGGTATGTCTCTTGCCTGCACTTTCACACAGATACTACCCTTTGCCTGCCAAGCCCACCTTCTACGGGGAACCAAACCGGCGAGCAGGTTGGCCAACTCAAGGACTGTTGTGAACCAGTGAAATCAAACAATAAAACTCTTTTGACAACGGTTTTACTACACAATAAATTCAAACATGTACAGCTCAGCAAAACACTCAATTCTTTTTTCTTTTTTTTTCCAGAAACAAAGTCACTCGTTGCATTGAAAATTTTTTTTTTATTATAAAACAAGTTACATTTACATAATCTGCTTTAAACCCACAACAGTTCATCGACCCCTGTGTGCTTTCACCAGTTTCACCTTGTGGCTGAATATACTATCAAAATACTTGCCTCCAAGCTGACTTGCTTCAATCTGAACATGTGAACCTATTTCTTTAGAAATTTGAGAAAAGTTTTAAAATACTTTGCCATTTTAAAAAAAGGAACAAAGCAAAATATGGGTGGATCCTCATTTTTAGGGGAATCCTGTAAGACATGTCTACTCCCTAAATGATATCAAATGTCAATGCTGTTCTTTGTTTGGGACGTTAAAGTGAAAATCACTGATCCTTGAACTTCTCAGAGCAGATTAATTAACCTTTAATACTTTGATATGGTATTACGAAACATTCACATTTATTACCAGCAGTTTAAAATGTTATCACCGTTGCAGTTCGTGTTTATCTTCAGTGTTTTCCTGCCTGATAAGTTGAGCAGTTCCTTTATTTTAAAGGCGCCTCTGACAAGTGCAAGAAATTTAACCGAATAACTCGACCCGTACTCTTTACCTGGAAAGACCGATGAGCCTCACTAAAGGGTCGACCATAAAGTGAAACGTGTAAACTCATTTTCCTGAGAATGTATAAAAGTACGTGTGAAGGACTCGAGCGGTTTGTGGCTCGGCGATGAATGTCATCCTCGCTTGGTTCACCTTCAGACCCCATGGCTTGCACCTTGTAAAATCACAGTATGAGCAGCCTTGGATAATATTTCAAAAGATTCTTACCCATCCAGAACCTTCCATGTTATCAGGTCTTTACAGATTTTCAGCAAGAAGAGAATGCCTCTTTCCACATCTGTAAATCAAGAAAAGTGGTTACTCTTACCTGCTCCATCTTCTTTAAGTCAGCTTTTGTGATATACTCACTCCCTTTTCTCGTTTATGTCTGAAATCTAGTGTTTGCGGGTTAATCTGCAGTATCTCTGCCTCAACGGGATCTCCGGTGTGTCCAGGACCTAGTCTTTCTTCGCTAGCACCAGCTGCCGGAGAGTTTAGCTAGCCTTGAAAGAGGGATAGATGCTCACTACCAGGAACGACACTGCAAGCTTCCTCCGTGGCCGGTGTGCTCCATGCTGCCTTCTCCCTTCTCTGTCAAACTGCTGCCTGGTCCACTGTGCTGGGGCTGAAGACGTCCTGTCTGACAGTCATCTGCAATCTTCCACACTAGCGCCGAGGGGGCCCAACTGCAGGTGCTTGAGGCTCTTCTAATCCTAATGCTGAACGCTGGCATAAAGGTGTGCATGGGCCCTTCTCTAGGACTACCCAGTACTCCCTTTTTTATTGACTCTGGCACATGTCGATGCATACATCATGAACATTTTCAGCAAACAAATTCAAAACATCAGTCCATGGTGGCACAGTTCTGGACAGGCTGTGTTTGCTACACTTCATTCACAATCAGTAGAAACAGATTATTAACAATTCATTCAGCTTTTCTTTTCTTTTTTTTTTTTTGGAACCAATGACGCACTGAACTTCATGTTACTTTACTACACAATTTTATTCGGTCTTTGACTGCTGAGGAAACTTCGAACAATCTAATTTGTCAGGAACAAAAAAGAAAAAGTGGGAATTTTCCCTGATTTCTAATCCAAACTGTACTTGTTTGACACTGTTACTATGAGGAAATTACACACTGTGCTTCACATACAAATTCAAAGTACACTTGACATTTTTAAATTGAGCAATAATAACGAGGGGGAGAAAAAAAAAAAAAAAAAAAAAAAAAAAAAGGAATTCTATCTCTTCTAGAGGGCCTGGTATTTTCATACTATTGAACAAAGAACAGGTTAAAAGACAAAATGAGTGACTGGCAAGCAGAAATCTAACCCATATATAAAAAAATTTATTGATTTATAGACTTGACTTCAGATAGAAATTAAAAAAAAAAAAAAAAGAACAATTTACTGTTACCCCTGATACCATAGGCACAATACACACACTTCGGACGCACACAAAGTAAAATTGCTCAGTAGAGAAAACATCTATCACAATTAGGGAGGGGTATCATCTGCACTCATGTCTTGTGTGCACAGTCCTTCTTCCATAAACTTCTCCGATTTAGCTGCAGTAATGTCTGACTTGTGTGTTCCTCCTAACGCTCTCAGATGACTGCCTCAAAGTAACCTGCAGCTTTCCTGACAACTCCTTTGCTCACCTCCTCGCCTCTCCTGCTAAGAACTGAAGCCTGTTGAATGGATACAGGATAGAACACAGTTATTCTGCACTTTCATGGGCTCACTCTGTACTGTGCTACGAAGGTGGTGCGAAAATGCTTGAAACTTACCAAAAACATGAATTTACTAATATCGCCGGGAGCCGTAGCCACCGCCGCCTCCGCCGCTACCACCACCACCACCACCACCACCACCTCCAGAGCTGTAGCCACCTGTTACGGTGCGACCGCCATGAAATATTGTTGTTACTCCAGAGAAGAAATCTGATTGTAACACAGAGGGATGCAAGAGGAAAACTCACCACCGTAGGGTCCACTCGAGTTCCTGCCTCCAAAATTGTTTCCCTTCATGGGACCATAGTTTGACTGCTGGCCACCATAATTTCCAAAGTCATTGTAATTTCCACCACCTCCATATCCTGAGGATATTTAAAGTTTATATTTACTGACCCTGGAGTATCACACTGCATGTTTCCGCCACGGGCAAAATTTGGGGAGTGAAAACACTCACCTCCATCATTGCCTCCGTAACCTCCATCGCAGCCGCCACCAAACCCTCCACCCTGGTTGCCATATCCAGGACCTCCACCTCCATAGCCCCCTCCTCGGCCGCCTCCATAACCTGGCCCACCGCCGTAATTTCCCCCCGGACCTTTGAGAAACAACACAAAGATGCATATTTACAACAAAAACAATTCGCGGAGGACAAAACGGCTCCTGTGTAATGGAGCATGTGTTATGAAAGTGGCACCACCACAGAAGTAGGCCATCAGATTGCAGGAAGAAACAAGTCACCAGCACACCATTATCAAAATCATCCGCATAGCCGCCACGCCCTCCTCCACCACCATAGCCACCTGAAACACAAAAGGTGAAATGTGGATTTATGAAAACAGACCCGAAATTCAAGGTACGACTTGAAGAGATAAAACTGGTCTTGTGTTTAGTTTGTATGAAACATAAGTAATTCCAAAAGGCTAACATATGACAGCCAACAGTTCACAAATATGATTAATACATTTCTGAAGTCTCAGACTTTAAATGTGACTGTTCGCCGTACATGCACATCAATGAAAAGCATTTCAATGAACATTGCTGATTGCTATTACCATTCAAAGGCGAGGTGCAGCTCAATCAAGTACCACAACAATACAAGTCTCATGTAATGACAAGCCCAACGTTATTATTATCTTCACAGAGGGCAGGAGAGCAGAGAGAACAACCTCCCTAGCCAAAGCAGAGCAGGTTGACCAACTGGTTCTACCAGACAGTTTTGGTACACGGAACTGGTCCAACACCAAAAATGGAGTTAAGGAGGAGGAAGTGCTTTTACTTTGTTCAGTTGATGTGAAATCCCCTTCTGGCACAGAGTCGCTCAAAAGTAAACAGTGGCAGGGTTAAACTGATACCTTACACTTTGGACTTTTACATCAAATTAACGCTCGTTTGATCTCATCTTCGGTGTTTGATCTGAAATTAAAATGCTGAAAGCAACACTACCACCGTTTACACAGTGAAACATGTTTGCGCTACTGTGGTTAAAAATCTCTGACAACTTTCATTCGATATGCAAATACCACTCACCTCGGCCAAAGTTGCCGCCGCCGCCGCCTCCTCCAAAGTTGCTGCCCCTGCCCATGAAGTTCCCTGACCCTCCACTCCTGCCTGATATAAGAAGTGTCAGGTTGGAGACATTTATCATACGAGTGAAGTGCCATCAGCTTAAGAGTCCGCACAATAACATTATATTACTCATTTATTGGTTTGCTTACCCCGGTTAGTCGACATGGCACTCATTTCCTGTTTGGACAGCGCTTTCCTGACCTCACAGTTGTGGAAGTTGATTGTGTGGAATTTCTGGGCTTCAAGAAAAATAAACAAACTTAAAGGTGCAATGTTGAGGTTTTATGCATGTCACAGTGTGATGCAAGTGTGGGCTAACAATAGTACAGAGTGTCAAAAATGTCAAATTCCTGATGCCACAAGGTGGCGCTGTGACTGTGAATGGACATTAGCATTTGGAAGTGTTCAGGGCAGCAAACGTGTACATTTCTAGGCAGATTACAACATGCAGAGCAGAGTTACAGGTCACTTCCTGTTTCATGGCGACGCCTCGATTTTCAGCGGGCCACCATGGTCACGCCCTTTGACTATTCCAGAAGATTTTGATAACTTTTCATCAGGAAGGCCTGTTGTATATACCGGCCAAATTTCTGGATTCTTGGACTTACCCCCTAGGAGGAAATCATCACAAAAATGTCAGTTAACACAAAATGGTGGACTTCCTGTTAGGTTTGCAGTATGAGTGTTAGTAACATTTTTGTGTGCCCCAATGTGTTTCATATCCCTACCAAATTTTAAGATTATCACAAAGTGTGGGGCCATGGTACATGAAAATAAAACGCCGTAAACTTTATTACCAATTGGTGACGCTATTACTATTTCTTCAGACTGGGCTGAGATACAAACACTTTCATTTTCATGGCGGAATATTGAAATTCGCCGCACCGCTACAGACACGCCCTCCGATGACAAGTCACCATTTTCTTCAGGTATCATCGTAAACTTCTCTAAGTCTATGTCGCTGTATTTGAGCCTAGCATCGGCAACAGATAACAATAATGCATTAAAATTCGAAATAGGTTGAATTCCCTGCTACCACAAGGTGGAGCTATGACTGTAAATGGACATTAGCACATGGATATATCAGGAAAGGACTGTGGTGACACATTTAAGTTTTAGGCCGATTGCAGCATGTAGAGCAGAATTACACATCACTTCATGGCGAACCATCAGATTTTAATGGGGCCACAATGGCCATGACCTTTGACTTATCCATTTTGATCAGCAAGGCCCGTTGTATTAACTGGCCAAATTGCAGGTCTCTTGGACTTACCCTCTGAGAGGAGTTTGTTACCACAATTTTACTGCTGATACCAAATAGCGTTTAGAGTTTGGGTGTCAGTGGCATTTTTGTGTGTGCTGACGTGCTTCACATCCTTACCAAATTTAGCAGTTATAGCTAAAATGTCCTGGCTGTTGCAGACGTTACAAATATGTAAAAATTGTAGGGGACACTACGGAGACATTTTGCCACACACATGAAGTTTAAGCACATTTAGGCACTATAAATCTAATAATTCCTTGCATTCCTAAATATTCAGTCACAGACAAATATACATTCAATTAAAACCTACATCACTAAGACACATGGATCAAGTGAACTCTGAGATGTTGAACCACTTACCAACTATTTTGTCGACGGTGTCATGATCATCAAAAGAGACAAAGCAGAATCCTCGCTTTTTCCCCGTGGAGCGTTCTTCCATGATGTCGATGCACTCGATCTTTCCATACTTCTCAAAGTACTCTCGAATGTGGTACTCTTCAGTGTCCTCCTTGATTCCACCGACGAAGATCTTCTTCACTGTGAGATGGGCGCCTGGTTTATTAGAGTCCTGAAACACAGAGCAGACAGTGAGCACAGAAAACGTGGGACTGCAATCGTAATCACCTTCAGGCCGAGACCTTTATATTTTCTCACCTCTCTGGACACGGCTCTCTTTGGCTCAACAACCCGGCCATCTACTTTATGAGGCCTCGCCTTCATGGCGTCGTCCACTTCCAATACAGAGGAATAGGTCACAAAGCCGAACCCTCTTGATCTTTTGCTGTTGGGATCTCTCATGACCTAAAACCAACACAATGGCAGCAGGAGGTTTTAAGAAGTTGAATGGCAATTGAGAGCATCTTTTTAATATTTATAAGGAAATTACAAACCACACAATCTGTGAGTGTTCCCCATTGTTCAAAATGGGCCCGCAAACTCTCCTCAGTGGTTTCGAAACTCAGACCCCCGATAAACAGCTTTCTGAGCTGCTCAGGTTCCTTAGAGTCACGATCCTTTAAAAAAAAAAAATTATTAATTAAGTGAGGGAAGCTGATTGTCCACGGCTGAGTCATGCTTAAGAACATTGATCGTCCTCTGAAACAAACATTACACAAACATATGTGACCTCAGCCTACTGATGGCACTGACAGCCCTTAATTAGAAAATGTACATCTGGGATGCACCTTTGATTGTAAAGACCATAGAAATTTCATTCACACTACTGCACTACATTTATCGTCTCTTTATCGTCTAATTCTGTCCATCCTAGTCACTCAAAATGAAAAGCATCTTCATCTCTGCCACCACCAGCTCAGCCTCTTCTTTTCGACACTGCCACCGTCTCTCGACCATACATCATAGTAGGGCTGTGCACCTTCACTGGTCCCACGATTCGATTACGATTATTTTGTCAACGATTCGATTCCACGACAATTTTGTGTTACATCCTCAATTTTCTTTAGAACTGCCCATGGCTAACTTTTCCCTAAATATGAACTCGATTTTTGTTATAAAAAATGACAAACCTCATAAACGCAGCAACAATCACAACAGTAAATACGAAAACGACATCAATACAGTGCATTCACAAGAGAAAATATCTTACAGAGCACATCCAATGCTGTCTTTCTACTCTCTCTTACAGCACCACTTTGCAATCTCCAATCTCTTTCAGATGGCGTTTCCTGCTAAGGATACAATCAACCCGTGTGTATCTTCCTGTATTCTTGTATGTCACACTATGTTCCCCACTCTTCTGAAAATATGTGTTCACCACAGCCATTTCCATTCCCGTTGCAAAGTCTACAACCATCTCTCATTCTGCATTCCTATCTTCCACAACACGTCTACCCAGCTTCTCTCCATCTCCCGTTTCCTTCACCAACATGACCACCGAAGTCTGCTCCAATCACCACTCTCTCCTCCTTGGTGACACCTTCCACCACTCCATCCATCTTACTCCAGAATTATTTTCTCAAACTGCCGACCAACGCATGGTGCATACACATTGACAATGTTCAGGATGGTACCTTCAACTTCCACCTTCAAGTTCATGATCCTGGCTGACCCCCTCTTCAGGTCCAAAATACTCTTCACAAACTGTTTTTTTTTTTTTTTTTAGGAGTACACCTACTCTTCACCTTCTCTTGAGAACAGTGTGAATCCATCTCTGATGCTCTCGGCCTCGTCTACCTTCCATCTCTTCTCATGAACACACAAAACAGCTACCATCCATCTCTCTGCCTTTACAAGTCATTGTCCCTACATTCAGAGTCCCTACTGTGACCTCCACACTCCTGCCTTTCATATTCTCTTGCTGTCCCTTAACACGACTTCCTCCTCGATTCCATTACAAACAGAAACATGAAGACATTTTGATGAATGCATCTTTTTATCAAATGGGAACCAAATCAGATGCGAATGAATTCAGAATATATCAGGCATTCCATATATCTGAAGGTTGAATCTCCTCAAGATAATCCAGTCCAGACCAGATTGATCAGTGTATGATTTTTAATCTGAACCAGGTTTAATGTGGTCTACATTTAGGGAAGATGGCTAAATGTATTGTAGTCATTCTTTTGGAATCAGTGTTTGTACATTGAGAACTGAGGTTGCAAAGCCCTGGATTGTGTGTAGGATGGCATTGTGGTTTTATCTACAGTGTGTGTCACTGGCACCATTCTGCAGCACGAAGAATCGCTAACATGGACAATGTGTCTCTGGGCGCTGCAAATACAAACTAATTCAAACAGGCTCCATTAACAATAAACACCCATATCCAGACTGAATGTGTAGATAAACGTAATGGTCAAGTAGTTAAGTCGTTTATGAATGAATTCACGTTTTTTATGATATGAAGTCGTCAGGCTGAGGCCTTCAGTCACACCGCGTCAACCCGAGGCTAGCATTTAGCTTTAACAGCTGAGGTGATTTTCAACAAAACGTCAGCTTTTCCACTGTTATTACATGGGCAACCTTAACGCATTCGTGTTGTGTAGTAAGGGTTATGCAAAATCAAGTCCAGAGACGCTTACAGGCGATAAACGGGAGTACAGTGCTACACCCTGCTATCCAATGCTAACAGCAGCGAGCGAGTTAGCTTCCAGTCATTGAACTGCGGCGCCCCATTAAAGCTGCACACACGGCGCAAATCACAATGCAACACGATGCGAACACTCAACACTGGTAGATAGAAGGGACAAAGTAACGTTGGCTTTACTGCATTTTGGACACAACCATGTTTTATTGTCCGTCCACCTCACCTCCATTTTGCAGATGTTCACGGACGCAGATCTTCTTCTGCAGCTGAGCGATATTTTTATACACGCCGATCTGATAGAGGTCACGTGACTGAACAAATCCTTCCCCCGAAATAATTGACTTCAAGCCCAAAAACAACCGTTATGCTTTTCTATGGGCAGGCGTTAAAAACGTTAGGAATGGTATCGGATCGAAATATAAGGTTATGTTTGTACAATTTGTCCTTATTTTCTGACTCCTCCTTCGAGCAAATGAAAAGATGACAATGCGCGCCACCTACTGGTCAAACAAGAAAACACCATGAGCAACCGTTCAAACGTTACACGAATTATCTAAATTTAAATGATATATATTTAGGATTGATTAGAAAAAATTACTTCTTTTTTTTTTTTTTTTACCTTAATCTAAGGCATAAAAACAGCAACAGCACAATATAAAGTACTTTTGAGTAGCTAGATTCCGAAATTGAAATGTTCACAGAACACAAAATACTTCAACACTAATCTAAAAAATAGTCCAACAGAACAAAAACGTCTAAGGAGTGCCCATCTCAGCTCCAGAGTCGAGGTTTTATCAAGTTCCTGACAGATCTTGATTTGCCACCCTCTACAAAAGACAAGAAATACTGGATGCTATGAATCTAAAAAGTGCAGTTTATATATATATATATATATATATATATATATATATATATATATATATATATGTGTTCCGTCTGGGAAAAGTTCATTTAATAACATTTAAGTCACAGCAGCAGTAGCTTTTTCTTGTTTTAAACATTTTTAAAGATACGGCTACTTTCTGTGGCTGGGCTGTACTAGAGGCCAAAGAGAGATGCTGCGGTGCGTCATTACTTACGTGGAATCAACAACAAATTTACATTTTGCTGTAATTAGAGAGATTTAGAATAATGATGTAAACTTGTATCAGATGTAATAAGCCCATTTCCAAAAGCACCACTGAAGGAAAAAGGTTCAATATGATGTTGTTCCACTGAAATTATGCAAGAAACAATTGTGACCCTTGAAAACGTCTCGATAGAGTTTGATGAAAATCTCTTTCTCTCAAAAAAGAAATAAAAAATCAGAGGGATGACCTCACCGCAAATGTATGAACTGTATTGTAAGACCTTGCTTAGTGCTTTGAAAGGAAGACTGTTAGTGTTCCTTCACATTTTATGATGATCAGTTTTGAAATGTTTGTTTTTTAATGTATTTTCATGGAGACACAATTTGAAACAATCTTACAAGTGGATTCCTCGGTTCATGCTTTTCTCTGAACTAGAGAGATGTCTCCTACCTGAAGGAACAAGTCCCTACCAGCACATGTATGCCAATATTCAAAAGTTTAAACAGTATTTGAAGAAACAAACAAGAAGGCGCCTCTATTTTTACTTGCAGTTATATCGCTGTGATGAGGACACTTGATTGTGGAAGTATGATCTACGAGCCAGATGCTACTGAGCCTTGTTGAAGCTGACCAGCATCTCCAAATATATGACTGTTTTATGGTTGAGACAATGTCTGTCATTAACTTTATTGTAGTGTGTGAGGAAAATACAGCCCCAATAAAAAAGGGTAATGTTTTTCTGACACTGTTAATGATGAGTATTTATGATCCGTCCATAGTTCAAATTCAAGAGCCGGGCCGTGTTTTGTTCCTCTGATTCCTTGGCATTTGCCAGATTTACTTAGAGATAACACATTTGATTCTTACATTAAAAGACAGATTCTTTTCCGTCCTTCAGATCTTCAATACTTCAGAAAATTGTGGCCCAATTACATTTTAGTTCAGCTGAAATTTCACCTAATTAAACGTGCGATGAGTGTGAATTAGTTTTCAGCAAACTGTCTGCTTCGGAACATTTACAGCACAATGACTTTCTGACAATCTTCCTCATGGCATTACAGCGAGCATTAAAACGGACCATTTGAGAATATAAATAGTATAATTTCCATAGGTTTGCAGTGAGTTTCTGTTTATTATGACCAACGTCTCGCCTCTGAAGTCTGCATCAACACAGTGTTGCTGAAGATGAGCAGATGGTCGGGAATATTGTCCAAATGTCACGCGAGATTTAAGGTTTTTATGTCTGAACTGGAACCAGCAAGAATTACAGTCGAGCAAACATTAGAATACATTATACAGTCATGCAATAAAAAACTATGCATACCAAAATCTGTCTTCATTTATTTCAGAAACTGATAGGTCTCTGGTGACTGGCTTTGTTCCTGAAGTCATTTATATTTCAATCACACATTTCTGCTGTTTGGAAAACAAAGAGACACAGACAAAGAGACACCAGTGCTTCATTATATATCTTTTGACTGAGCATTGGATTCCCTGTCTAAAATTTGGAAAGTTACTAATTACATTTAGTGAGGTAAAGTAATAGATCAGATTTGGGAAATATTCTTTTATCTTACAGCACGAAATATTTGAACTTTACTACATTTAAGAAGTAGCTGTACATCATAGAGCATTACAGTTCT
Organism: Lipophrys pholis; assembly: GCF_963383615.2. Taxonomy (NCBI): domain Eukaryota; kingdom Metazoa; phylum Chordata; class Actinopteri; order Blenniiformes; family Blenniidae; genus Lipophrys; species Lipophrys pholis. The sequence goes on from NC_137632.1 coordinate 11,971,163, forward strand.
TATGCCGACACACAAAACCTGACTGTGGTGACCTGGGCGTGATTTAATCTACCTTACAAAGATAAAATTACCAAACGCACCAATAAAATAGATCAAACATTAATGTTTCGGTTGTCATAATCTCGTAATTTTATAAATCATTTGTAATATACAACGCAAAACATGTAGTGGATATTGTTTTGTCCGTTTAAAGGTGTGTTCACTGTCCATTAGTATGCACATTTTACAGCTGTAATTCCAGTTTTTAAGAAAGATTTCATTGTTGTAGTCAGATTTCTTTCAAATACATATTAACAGAGTTGATGTTGGGAAATTCTGGAGTATCTTTATTACAGGTCACATTAGAATGTTACAAAAAAATAGTAGAGAAAGCTGATTAAAATTTAGGCAACACCTGTTTTGTTTAGATCATCTTTAAAAATATATTTTGTGATATTATGTCCCTGTGACTCTCAGCACGGTAATCACACTACACTATCCTGCTGGTTTGGGAAACTGTTGCCGTTTCTTTCTGTTTTCCTCTCCGACTGGAAGTATTTTCCAAAGACACTTGTGACTGCAGCTAAGCGAAGCACAGCAATTTTCCCTGTAAAGAAAAGAAAAGAAAAGAAAAGAATTCTCATCATTGAAAGTCGGCATCTGAAATTCGCAAGCAGGAGATGAGCTGAGCGTAGCGAGCGCGGTGAGGGTAAACAGCAGCACAGTATCAGCCTCTCACAGATGTGGTTTGATGGATGCTCTGTGTACACCTCCGCGCCCTCACCTCAGGACAACATGTTTGTTTGGTTGTTGATCACACCCCTCAGTCTTTGTGCCTAACTGCCCCCTGACACAAAGATAGATCACAGTCTCCACACACTCCTACCCGCTATGGACATGTGGGCTTGTGGTGGCTCCTTCTTTTTACTTTCGTATGACATTTAGTAAACGCGTAAAAAGAAAATCTCAACATTTTCTATTTCTGTATTATGGAGATTCTTTTTTTTTTTTATCACTTTGGGTGTTTATCTCGCTCTTGTATGCCAGGCCTTCATCTCTGTCTAATGCTCAAAAAGTGAAATTTAAATGAAATTAGCAGTTCATTTACATCAAATGAAGTAAAAAATGAATAAAATTATTGGTTAATGATACTCGTAAAAAAGTCTTGGTTTGTCCTGATTTACCATAGAACTATACAATCTTGGTCTTAATTGTAATTTTTTTCGGTGACAAATGAGTGATATAACGACCGGCTGAAATAGAGGGGGATGACATCCTCGTCTGGGCTAAAAGGCATCACTTACTGTAGAACCACGATTAAATAATTAATACAGGTTTTATACCCATTTTACACCTCCAAATTATGGTTGGCCATATATCTAAGGAGCGCCTGAAGAGTACCATGTCAGCAAAAATTTCATGTACAGTAAATCTTACGAGGGGAGGGACCAGTGGTTGCAAATCATGTGTGAGGTGAAGGATGACATGAATATAACCTTTCCCTCTTCATTTTTATTATTTGGCTCAAGTGAAAGCCTGCATGTGTATAGAAACACTGGGTTATTGTGTGTATTAGTAAACTGAAGTGTGCTGAACTGAAGAGAATGCCACTGTTTCTCTTTAATTTAATTATATTGGTAGGAATGCTGCACTGGTGGTGCTGTGATCCAACAGCAAGGTTGCAAAATATCATAATGCTCCGGACAACAACAACAGATATAAGTGAAGAGCAGGGCTTTATTCTCGTCTTTTTTTTTTTTTTACATCCCACAAGCATTATCTAATGAGTTTAATACTTCAGAATTTGCGCAAACCATCACAATGTTCAGTTTACATACAATAAACTGATCAAAATCCCTATATTTAACAATTTTTTGATTAAAAAGACTTCAAGTTGGAAAGACTGGAGAGACACTGGGTTTCTGTAGAAGATTGGTTGCCTGCTTGCAGGGCAACAATGTGCCACTATACGATGCATTATTTTGAAAAATATATCCTGTTAATACGACTTACCTAATGAGGTTTATGTGTGTTATGCTCATGCATGTTTTATTTTTTCAGCGCTTCTTAACAATATTTTCTAATTAAATTCATCACTCAGGTAAAGTGACCGGAGGGGGAGAGATAGTTTGCCACAGTTTAAAGAAGCAGCGCCTCTCACAATGTGTAGCTTAACAATTTCATCTTGTATAATAAAATGGTAATGGGTTATTTCTATATGCCGACAGCACATAGGGTTGAGAATAACACAAAAATGACCTTTACCATTCTGAACCCACTTTCGCCCGTCCATCAGCCTTATAAGGGCCACAACAGTTACAAGAGAATGACCTTATAAGGGCCATGTTGTGTATGATTCATAGTGGCCTCTAGATGGCGCCATGGTCCATGAAAAGATGGGCCTTTTATTTTTAAATCATATCACCTTGTAAATGTCAAACAGTATTCCTTCATACTAAATTACTATTTTCCCCTTGTGCCACATGTCTCGGTACTTGATTATCTGTAATAATCTCAATACCTTAATTATGGTTGTTTCTATTTGTTTCTATAATTAATGTAATCATGAGGAACACGTTTTTATTATTGGCCTATTAGTTGTTGCATCGCAAAAAGATACTTCAGGGAGACTGTTGCATAAAAAGATTACTTACTTAAAGCATTTTTTATTATATTCGAGGAAAATTTGCTGCACAAAATTTTCATATCTTGCTTCAGTTAGGTTTTATTTGATTATTTTAAGTATAAAGGCCACACATGTTTATCTTGTGTCATTATTTCACATTGAAATATTGTTTTGGACTTGATGCTCTTCACAACGGCAACCTCCCACTGCGTGTGGTGCCTGGGGTGTCGAGGCTGACCTTGTCCTGAGAAAGTGTAGACTTGGCTCTGCGGCTCCATTAGGGAAGCCTGCCTGCCCGCCATAACCTGGGTTTGGGCAGACGGACGTACGCAAGTGGAAACTCTGAGGAAATGGAGATTCAGAACAGGGAAACCAGGGAGTCAATTTAGTCACTGTCTACTACCTTTCTGCATGCAAGTACAAAGCCAATCTCGTGTGTTGGTGTTGACTACAATCCCTCTCCAAGGAATTCTGGGACAGAACAATTCCCAGCATCTGTTTCCTGTTCACTTGCATGGAGGAAACTCAGTGTAAATCACATCAAATAAAAATAGAACCAGCATTCAATTTACAGGAGCTAAAGTTGGTTACTGTGGCCCTGCATGCTGGCTCTTTACACTGAAATGTGTGCTGATGATATCTATTGATTTTCCTCTTAGATAAAATAAGAAACAATTATAATTTATTCTTTTCCACTGCCTGAAAACATGAAGTTGTAAACCCTGCTCGGCTTACATTCGAATAGAATGAAAATATAAACACAGGATTGTAATGAAAAAGTGATTATCTAGTCATGTGGCCATGCTATTTCCACATAAGTAAAACAGATCACATATTTAAAAAAGAAAATATTATAATATTCTAGATTAGAGAGTCCTCAATCCATTATGAAATTAACACTTGTGTATTATAAACATATACGGATAGTATAAATGTTAAGAGCTTTGTTTATCAGGAATAAAAGGAGGGGTGTGAACCTGAACTTAAATTGTTAAGCCATTGTTTTGCTGTCCATGAATAATTTAATACTTTTTGAATAATTTTGAAACAGAAAAATTACATCTATTTTCATGCCTGTATTATGCAAATATTATCTGTTACATGTAGACATAAGAGTGACAAAATACCCAATCAGGTTTTTGTATAACATAATGTGAGAAAGTTCCATATTATAAAAAATATTCATAATGTAACTGTCAGTGAGATAAATTTGTAACAAGTAACATTTTGTGATTGGATGGTAGTTGAATGTGTTTTAGTTAAAAAGACTCAAATATATTTCCTTGAATCTCTCCATATGAACGCAGGAAGCTTGTTTTATTTAACATCGACTGATTCCTCCAGACTACTGTGGGGATCATAACACCCTGCACTGATACTGTCAGACAGGCCAGGACAAAGGATTTTTAAATTGCAGCTTTTCTTTAAATGCTCTGAGGGAGCAATAAAGTGTGTTAGATGGTTTGCTTTGTCAATGCTTGTTCACATGACAAATGCATTGATAGGATTCACTGGATTTCCCATACAAGCCATGGACAAAATACAGATCGATGCTGGAATGTGAACATTTTTTAGTTTTTAAGTCCTCCTTTTTTTTTTTTTTAGCTTTTGTTTAAAAAGAAGGAGGAGGTAAAGGAGAAGTGATTATCCTGGGAAACAGTCCAATGCATTGGCCTATTGATGTCCAGAGAAGAGACGCAGATAGTGAGGTGTAATAAAAACCTTTATTTACAGCTCCTCAGCAGAGAGCAACAGAGGAGTGCTGTGTTTCCCTCTGGCACTAATTGACTGCCTGCAGCAGGAGAAACATAGACTCTCACCCCTCGCCGACACACTGCTCTCAGATGTAATAATAACCACCATGCTTTCTCTCAATGTACTGCCATATCCATTGTCTTCCACTACTACTGGAAAAGAGTAATAATTCTGATAACTCAGGGGCTGAATAATAAAATGAAGATTTGGGTCGTGCTATGTGTTGTATCGTTTCATTGTTTCTTCCCTGCTTGACTTCCTCTATTTAAATGCTTTGAGCTCACAGTGATCTGTGCCGCTCCGAGGCAGTTGCGTGCGGTCCACTCAGTGTATGTCCCTTCATCCTGGGTGAGAAATAAGGGAGGGGGGAAAGGTGTGGGAGGCAAGGGAAAACCATCTCTCCCCTTTCCCTAATTTTTGTGTACGGGCAACAAACGACCACAAAAGTGCTGCTTTCACAGTTTTCTGTGGCCCGACGTTGAGCTCCCAGCACAACGAGACAAAGGAATGGCGGGATGATGAAGTCCCGAGCAGTGCAGGGCAGGTGTTTCCTCCATCTCCTGGGAGCTGGGGAGTACACCTGCCCACTACTAACCCACTGTGATGGATCGATGAAGCAGTAACTGACTCAGCACTTTAAGAGCTCTACCTGGGATTAGAGCACAGAGGACCTGATTGAAACACACTGTCATCCCACAAACAATAACACACATCCATCTTGGATGGCCGGCTTCTTTTTCCTCCCTTGTGTTTTACTATCACGGAGAATGATTGTCCTGTTGATGAGAGGTACAGTCTACTGGACGAGAGCGAATGGCTAAATTCGGGGAGACATGATGTCTAATGGCACCGCTTGGTTACGGTAAATACCATCTGCATCAGTCGGAAGCAGCTGAATTATGACCTTCACACCTGGTGATCCAATATTGGTATACAGAAATGAGCACATACATGCAACAAAACCAATGTGTGGATCCACGCGAGCGCACACACACACACACACACACACACACACACACACACACACACACACACACACACACACACACACACACACACACACACACACACACACACACACACACACACACACACACACACACACACACACACACACACACACACACACACACACACACAGTTGAATTAGACGATAGTCCACTTAAAGAAGAATAACCATAAGGCCTGCGAGGTCCCAGGAGTCAATGACTAATGTAATATAATAGCCAGTGCTGGCATGGGTCATTTTGTACGTCGACCCAGGCAAATCCTCCATGGTCTTTTATCCAGTTAGAGAAATGATTACTATCAATGCATTCCAACACATTTTTAGACTTTGTGAGATCAATTTTCATCAGCCGATAACTGAAAAAAGAAGTAAGTGGTGCTTTTATTATTGCAGCAAAACTTCTCAAAGTGCTTACAAAATGAACTAAAATCTGATCTTTACATTTATTTGGTAATGTTGAATGGAAATTTAAAGGGTATTTGTACTATTCAAACACAAGCGGCTCTTTTTATTGCTGAAAATTTTATCTATATGAAACTAATTGTGATTCATATTGAGGTTTGCAGTTGCACCAAAAATATACAGTAAATCACATGCAATGCTTGGACACAACTTTGGAGGGAGCCTTCAGCATGAGGTTGAAGCTGATCGGCACAGCCATTGCTACAATCTCATCTGTTTTCTCAAAGATAATTTGTAGAGAGATCGATTATTGACTGTTCCTGTTGAATTTAACTTTGATGTACAAAATAGTTATTATAAGCAATGATGGAAGAAACAGAAAAACTCTCCTCTGAAAATCAGAGGTAAAAAGCTCTATATTTATTTATTTTTCTAGTGTTATGAATGTAAAAACAGTTGAGAGAAGCACGCACATTTATATACACATTTTGTCTTCATTGATTGAAATGCAGCTGTAAATAGTTTGTGAAAATACTTGAACACTCGAGCAAATGTTTAGAGGCAAAGTGGGTGCTGTTTCATCTGGTGGTGGCATCAGACTATCTCGCTGCTCTTTGCTGTAGCCAGCCCCACGCTTCCTTATCTTGTCCTGTTCCGCTTATCTGGCCTGTGTACAGAGTTGGGTCTGTAATGAGCGTCATGCCTACACCTCACCCCATGTGGACGGACCGACCGCTGTCCCATACGTCCGTCCACACATACAATGGACGGGTGGCTGTAAGGCTCAAAACACACACACGTGTGTGTGTGTGTGTGTGTGTGTGTGTGTGTGTGTGTGTGTGTGTGTGTGTGTGTGTGTGTAGGGATGTGTTTGTGGGGGGGGGGGGGGTAAAATGTGGGACTGGAGTCCAGGTGGCAATGACAGATTTAGAGGATGTTGTGGACGGAGGTGGACAGAGGCTGGCCTATGGAGGATGTGTGTGACATGTAACATGCAGTGGTGGCGTGGAGTGATGACATCCTCTGTTTAATGAGCAGAGTTAACACGGCCCATGGTAAAGCGAGCTGCCTGCCACAGAGAGCTGTAAATCTGCCTGCTATCACTACTGCCCCACTAATACAGGAAGTATTATCTAATAAGTGCAACTAGGAGGACTAATTTCACCAGAGCACATACCTCCCACGAGCGGTTTCCAAGCTTCTCGCGGGTGTGAAGTTAACCCAGTCAGAAACTTCTTTCACCGGGGTGCACTAGAGGCAGAGTGTGGTGGGACAGGCACTAGCCAGACACCTCTCTGCCGTTGCGTTGTCTTTTGTTGAGGTTAGTAAAATCAAACACGGTGCCAGACAAATCCCAGACGTCTGCTTGTTCTGCCCCAGCTGCCTACGCTCTGCCACATTCCTGGGCCATGCTGGAACTCTAAAGGACCTCTGTGTCAGTGCCCCCCATTCTGGCCTGCCCTTCAGCCCTGATTTGTAGAGTGCTGGTGTCAAAGGGGACTACTTTGTAGATGGTGTGCTCTGCTTACCTGTTTCCCCACAGCAAAGGCAATAAATGTCACTCTATGACACTCTCTGGACTGTCTCACTCTGACCATTACATGGCTCTGGAATAGAGACACAAATACACTCCGAGGGCTAAAAAGAAACAAAAACTTCCTCACCTATCAAGGCATTTCTAAGTTAAAAGAAAAAAAAAGAAAAAACGACATTCTTCCATTGTAATCTGCGGAGATACCTACTTTCTTTTTGATTGTGGTGTCTGGCATTTCTCTACAGCTGTAATGCAATTGTGTTTCAGAGTTTTCCTCCTCTGAGCAGGGGGTAATTGCTGACTAGTCTTTTAACCTTATTAAATCATCCAGAGGCAGTGTTGGAGCGAAGATGGAGTTGATGATACTGCACCTCTCGTGCTTTAAGGAAAAGGAAAGATGCTGACTGCACTTCATCCAGGGGATTTTACACTGAATTCAAGCAAAGCTGCTACAGCTAATTAGAGAGAAAGGGATGCACTGTGACAATCACCATGGGATGAACCTCAGGCAGTGGATTTTTTTTTTATCAAGCAATTTTCACTTTTCTGTGCAAGTTAACTTGGCAGAGTCATTATTGTTACTGTTTTGGTTATTATTTTTACTACATTGTGTCGCGATTGTTGTCATTAAAATTTATACGATCCCTTATGCATAACAATTGTCAGTTTTTATGGCCATATATCCATCGACAGCCATTATTCTATCACTGTGATGTGTGTTCATAAAAACACACATACACAGGTTTGATTGTTCATGGCCATTTCTCAAAGCCCGACAGTCACAATAAGACTGCTGAAACTCCAAAGAGGTTTGGGTCTGAGCTTAATTAGATCCTGTGGAGCTAAATCAAATCAGTCTAAACGAGAGCACAGAGCCAAACCCTCCCCATACAAACGTGTGTCTGTTGTCTTGCGCTGCGTGATTGTTATCTCAACAGGACTGTGTGTGGAGGATGGAGCGCGACTCCTTCAAAGCAAGAACCAGCTCTCCGTCTTTCCTTGTTCACTCATTCACCTTCTCCCACCTCTCATGCATCTTTTTTTTGGTAGTGAAAGAAAGCGGGAGTGAGAAGAATGAAGAGGGTTTTTTTTTGTTTTGTTTTGCCTCTTACTCCTCCCCCTGCTCACACTGCTTAACCTTGACAAGTCAATATGATACAGATGCAATTTGCTTATCTCCTCCTGACATTACCACTGTTCTCCCTGCTGCGGGGGCATGGGGTCTGCTCCATTAGCATAGCTTACAAACACATCACTCTCTCTCTTCCGCTTTCTCTCTCTTTCTCCTTCTCTCTCAGATACCAAGCTCATTTATGGGTACTCATACGGCACATGCTCAAACACAACTACAATATCACACTATAACAGGATTCAAAGTCTTTTTTTTTCTTTTTGTCGAGATTTAGATGTCTTGTGATGGGAGATTTTTGTTGCGATAAACCGATATTCTTGACAGGAAAACAACCCGATAAACTGAACCCGCATAACTAAGGTGACAAAGTCTTTTTTCATATCAATTTCTGGCCAACTTCACATGGCCACACTAGTACAGAGTGCACAGTCAAATGTTGTGTGTCAGGCCCGTGAACTGAGGCTCTCAGCATCTGGCGGCTGCTCCCTGGCCAGAGAAACAGTCATCTCCCTGGTCTCCAGCTGCAGGGTGGCTCCAACCCAGGTCTATTAGTCACCAGACCCTGGACACCTCTCGCTCATCCCACCACATAAGGTGGCGTAATTGATACCCATCAGCCACAAGTATAATCTCCTTGGTGGGAGGCAGGATGCGCACCTCATGTTTGGTTAAGAAGGTGCTGAGCGGGGTCCAGGACTCCGGGCCTGTCTCTTTGCCATCACTCCACTTGAAGGTGAGATGATTTAGGGGCCTGGGAGAAAGTTAATTTCTCTTGATCATTGTGTGCAACCTGGAGCCTTAATGGCGGGCGTAATTAATTCTGCTGATGTTAATCACCAGGGCTGGTCCCCACAATTATCAGCCCTGTGCAGATGGGGCGCGGCGCAGACATGAAAAATTAGGAAAATGAATCTGTAATGGGGTGGCAGATCTAATCTGCGTCAGAGAAAACAAAGTTAGGAAGAGCAAAGAGCCTTAGCATTCCAGGTGAAAGCCACCAATACCGACAAACCTGTGTGGCAGAGCTGAATAATGTTGCCGTGTCCAAAGTGTTTTGTAATTACTGGGGCATTGAATTGTACTATTGTTAATTCATCACTGTTGCAGAGGTTAAGTTCAACATCTCTTTCCTGGGCTATAGGTTGAAGAGGAGGGGAAGCAGTGGTGGTCACATGCTTTGTGAGTCACGGTAAGGTTAATCAGGTTCCACTCTGAGATGTGTGGGCTTTGCAATCACCCTCTATTGCACGTTGGTAAAAATACATGTAGAGGCACCCACACCCACACACACGGTCCCAAATGAATGTGCTCATGCACACACACTTGTACACGTACGCAAACACACACGCACACAGACTCACACACACTTGATTGTTTCAATCATAGCTTCAACTGGTGAGAGAATTACTAAAGCATTAGTGGTCAAAGGACAGATACTCCCAGAGGACGTTTCCTCTGCCAACGTCAAACAAAATTAGGCAAAATACAACTGATTAATTGAAATTGCAGAGGAGCCATTTTTCAAGCTCTTATGTGGCTCTGGCAGTTGAGCATGCTGTCATTCCTATTTGGTCAGCTTAATTAGTCCTCCACCTATTTTGTCTTTAATAAGGCATGCCATAGATTCCTAGAAAATCTAGGATGTTGGAATGAATCATTATTCATCATCATTGTTGTTTGAATGGTGAAAATCAAAAGATAGACTGAGCCGCTGGCTGTGATTTAGTTAAAGTGTATTATTAATGAGTGGAATAACTAGGTCTGTTACATTGTTGGGCTGCACACTATCAACGGCACTGATTTAAATATCACACTCTATGGTAGGCAAGAGCAAATATAACCTCTACCTCATGATTAGAGTAATGCTATCTGGTTTCTGTGGGGTAATTTATTACATCGCCATCAACAACTTTCAAGCAGTGAAGCCACCCACCTTTTGACTGCCAAGGTACTTAGTTGTAATTACAGTGGCGATCAATACACACATTGACAATATTACACTTAAAGTTTTTTTTTCTCCCAATGTACATCAAAGGTCAAAGGTTCATTTTCTCGTAATTACTCATGAGATGGAGGGGGGGGGGGGGGGGGGGGGGGCAATTCTTGATGTGAACCTCAACAAACAATAATAGATGGACCAGCTGGGTCTTCATTGTTCTGCGTTCAGACGTTCCACAGCAGAGGTGACCAGGTGTTTACACAGGGCGCAGCCACACAGCCTCACGGCAAGGGGAAGCACTTGAGCAGCATTTAAAGGAGCCATACAAAGGTCTCACTTCAAAGCAGAAGCCCATATGTTGCCAAAGACACAATCCAGGCAGAAAAGTGTTTTTTTAATCTGCTCAGTTTTCCTTTAAGTGCCAAGTTACAACATTATTGTCTCATCTAATGGCACTTTACACACTAAGGTCAAGACCTGACAATGTTATGCTGGAGAAACTTGACAAGTCCCACTTGAGCAAACATGTATTGAGGAAAAACTCCCTTTAAACAGGAAGGACTCGCAACAGGATCAGGCTCAGGGTGAGGGACTGCCTGTCTTTACCGGCGAGTGCAAGTATTGGATTACATTTGCAAAACTGGAAAACTTCCTGTCCTTGAAACGCTCAGAAATTTTCTTCCACATACAGTGCTTTTGTGTGTGCACATCCTGCATTCCTCTGAAAGGACGTAGTGATGAAGATTAGTGTCGTCATAATTCCAGGGGATTATATGCTAATGCACTCCTGCCTGTTTGTGTGAGAAAATTGCATTGTGGTTATTAGTGTGACACCAGAGCTCCGAGATGCTGCTTGGCAAACGCCCTCATCTGTTCTGAGATGCCCTCCAAAGATTTACATATTTATTACAACATGAGAGGGAAAGCTGAAACGGTATCACAGCACATGCACAGACCAAAGCCACAACTTGAGGGATTTAATTGAATGTATTCAAATGTGATTCATTGAACAATTACACTCTCATTCTGGGAGCACATAGTGCAATTGTTTTGCCTATACTGGGCTCTCCTCCCCTTTTCTCATCCTCCTGCTAACACTCCCACTCCCTTTAAATTAGAAATCGGACTGGCCTTTGTAGGAGACACTGAGGGGGAATCAATAGGTGCATTAATTACAGCAATTCATTACCCAAATAAACATGGGACTCAACCTTTGCTGGATACAAATTCGGGGGACGTTAAGTGTTTGGCTGGAGACAAAGGCCTGGAATCCCTATTGCATTAATCTGAGGGATCAAACTCCACTGAGTGCCAGGGCTCCTCCTGGGAGTGTCCAGCCTGGGATCAATCCCTGTGTACTAGCAGTGAGTTATGGCTGCTGAATACAAAGGTGGTCATGTGACATGGCAGCGACACGGCTCTGCTGCTTCCGTGGTGTGTTCGCTACGTCTTTCCCTACCTCTCTCTGGCACTTAATGGGAGTCCTGCTGGCCCACAATGCAGTGGACTAACAGGGCAGGCTCCTGCTCCCCAGATCCCCTGCTTCCCTGCTTATTCTAGGGTTGGGTCTCTTCCTCACAGGGCCTCGGAGACTCCTGAAGGCTGCTGGCAGAGGACGAAGGTAAAGGACATCCCTCTCCCTCACTGTCATCTCTACAGTGTGTGCCTATTTGTGAATTATATCACCAATGGTGGCCATAATAAAACATGATAATGATGGATTGCACCAATAAATTACTGTTGAGTGGACTGTTAGGTCAGATGTGTTAGTGTGTGTGGGAGCTGCAGCAAATGTATGATCATCCTGAACACCCAGGAAACTATGAACACCCTCCAGCAAGGTAAACACATGCAAGGGAATAAAGCACAAAGATACGAACATAAAATGTGCATTTCAATGCCACGTAATATGCAGCATAAGTTAAGGAATTGACACAGTGATTTCCATTGTGAGTGACAATGATGGGCAGGATTAAAAATGAACAGATCAGAGGGAAGATAAAGCTAGGGAGGCCAGGTTGAGAAGGTTTGGGCATATGCTGAGGGAGATGGTGAGAGGGAGATGGAAATGACGGTGGAAATTGAACTAGAGCAGAGGAAGATCTCAGAGAAGATTCATGAATGTAGTGAAGCAGGACACGGAGGCATAAGTATAACATAGAAGAGGCTAAGATCGAGGCCGATGACCCTTGAAGGGAGCGGCCGAAAGCTCTGTATTCGCACAAGATTTCTTATGTAAAGTTCAGAGGATTTCTTTTCAGCAATGGGTCCTTAATCCCATGGTACCTTTCATGTCCCAATCCATTCATCAAAAGCACACATTAAATAATAACACACTCCTGAAACATTCAGCAGGATGCATGATGACATTAGGTGTTTTTTACCATTGCATCCTCAGTTTTATTGGAAAGAAAATGCTACGAGTTAAGTTTTAATGGTGAAACATAGAGACAAACCTCATCCAGAGAAACTAAACATGCATCTTTCTTTTGACAGATGTTGTACACAGACCATGTAGTGTTCCCAATGCCACATTTACAAAATAAGGGCTAACATCTATGAAGACATGGGCCATACTTGAAATACTACATTGCTGCAAAAGTGATGAAGAGTTGTAATATTGTGTTATGATAAAATAAAAGAGGCAGTTTTCTGCAGGATCTTGAAAGATGAGTATTCCTCCACAGCAGACTTCAGGGGCTTGACCCAGCCACCATAGAGTGCACATCTGGGTCTAAAGTGTTGCAGATGTTCATGTCTCTTTGTGCCATCATAAATACTGGCCCAGTTTATAAAAGCTGTGTGCACTTTAATAATGAACTCATGCCAGATGAACTCACAGGGTACGCCGGTTTTGGGCTCATCTGACCTGCTTGTTTAATGTGGAATGACATTTCGCTGGCCCAAAATTTTCAGCAACCCTGAGACTATACCTGACCTGACCCACTTTTCATCTCCTCTGCTGCTGTCCTCTTGGTACAGAACTTTAAGAACTTTAAGGTCATCTTTGTGCTCTGCGTGGTGATAAATGCAGACATAGTGCCACCACTATAAGTCATATAAATGTAAGCCTTTGCATAATTATTAGTTTTCATTTTGTGGTGAATATCTGAGCACTGTTAGAGCTTCAAACCATCTACTTACACCTTTCAACACTTAAAGCTAAAAGGTGATTAGTTTTTCATAAAAGTCCATTTGAGTTGGCCACCATCCAAAAGTGTTACTAATTAAAAATCAATCTGTGGGCCATTAGCGCGAAGGTGTGTGCCAAGGTTGTGTGTATCAGAGGATCATTTGTAATGAGGCTAGCTTTGGATGTAGAGGAGGGGGAGAAGGAGGGACGGGAGTGAGGGGAGGTACAGATCTGAGATAATCTGGGGACCTGCTGTTGCTCAACTTAACAATTGATACTATGTGTAAAGATGCTGAACTTGTAGTCTTCACTAATTGATCCACTTACCCTCATCGGGAGAAAGGAGAGAAATAAATGTGGGTGTTCATTGCATGCGAGAGACTCCATAGATAACTATTAAAGCTGGATTTGTTGCCCTGATTCTGATGGCTATGGAAGGGATAGTGGAGCAGGAAGGCATTTGTCTGCTTTAGCAGGAGTGGTGTTGGATGTTTATGTGATAAATGTTGGCTAACTCAGACCAGCACCTTGGGAGCAGCAACCTGGAGCCGAGGACTCTGGAACTTATTAAAGTTGCAGGGGTGTATTTCATAGCACCTCTCTAAATTCTACCCAATTACAGAGGTGTAGCTGGTACTGATGCCTACCGATTTTAGCCTTTTTGTTCAAACTGTAAAGCACTGCCACTCTTGTGCAGTGGACGTGACAATGGTGCAGTTTATTGTGATCATGTTGAGAAAATGTTTAAAGACAAGCGATGAGCTTTGTGTATCCCAAGTCCAGCTTTTATGTATCATGTCAAATAAAAAGTGTCTGCTCATGCATGTTGGTGGCCAATTTCTCTCCCCTCAATGTTCTTTATGGTAGAACAGCGACTAATGTGGCATAAAACTCTGCCCTCTAGATCGTCTACGGCAGTAAAACGAGGCCTTGACTGTATTATAGGAATAATTGTTGCAAGTACTTTGAAGGTGGTTGGTTAAACAGCTCTTCACGTTTATACACATGGTGCCTTAGGGTGTGTTTCAAAGATATGGTACACCTTCAGGTTACAGCAGCAACTTGAAAACCCATTAACAAGTGTGTGCACCATCCTTCTGATAAATTTGTGTCACATAATAAAATTTAAGAAAGCATGTGATGGTGTTAATGAGAAGGTTAATTCTGCAAAATTGTTTCGAGAAGGCAGATGATTGTTTAGCTATTTAGAAGATATGCACAAACCCGGTGTCTTTTTGTATCATCTGACGTGAAGAACTCATTTTGAATAAATTTAGCTTGTTAATGTGATTATGTTTTGTTATGTATTTAAAAAAGACTTTTAAAAGAGTCTACATTTATACTCAGCATTTTTTTTTATTAGGTATTAGGCCAGATAGGCAGTAGATTTACTATTTCTTCTGTTATTCCTCTATATAATGTGGTCATATATTAGGAACATAGCTCAACAACTACAGTGTCAGTGACACTACATGTATATGCAGCAGTTATAATATATGATCTCTGTGAGTTAATGCAGTACAACATGTTTTAATAAGGTGATGTTAAAGTCAGAGAATTTTTCCAGTTTGATTCCAGGCTTAGAAGATTTCCTGTGTGCTTAAATGTCCTCCTATAGACCAAAGACATAGGCATTGTGTGAACTGGTGTCTCTGAAATGCGCATAGCTGTGACCTGTCCAGATCGACAAAACCCTAATTTGCATATTACGGTATATAGAGGCTGGATGTATATTTCTATGGAATAAACACATTGGACTTGTTTAAATGCAAGCTATAAGTGAGCAATTTGTAATTTAGGTGAAAATCCCGTCAAAAAGAATGTGGGAGAGAGAAAAAAAAATCTGATTACAATAAATTTTTGTGGAATTTTCAGCAATTGCCAGACAATGTGAAAAACAGAGTGAGATAGGGGAAAAAACATAGTGAACGAGAGATGAGATAGATTGCCTCTGTGTGTGTAGGTGTGTGTGTGTGTGTGTGTGTCAAAGAGAGTGGTGTTGCGTGCTTTTGATAATACATGAGCCCTGAGAGCGATCTGTTGGCTGCTGTGACAGAGAAAAGCTCAAGGAGAGCTCAATAACAGAGCTGTCAATGTATTCCCTATTTGAGTGTATTTTTAGTGCAGGCATCATGGGTCTCATGCATATTTCAATAGATCTTTTGTATATTAGGTGCGAGAGCACACACAAACTAGAGTGAGGACTAGCACAACATGACTCTAAGAAATATGGGCTTGATTCTTAGATTTGACAGAGCAGCTCAGAGTGGCCCTAGATAGGTTGGGTTTGACTTTCAGTGGATGGGGTAGGAAGACCTTCATTGATTGCATTTTGAGACAACAAAGAGATGACATTGAATCTACTATGAGGAATGCGACAAAAAAGATGTACAACATATTAAACCAGCAGCGCCAGACGATGTGTAATAATGCTATACAAACAGAAGAAAATTAATAGATGCCTTGGTATGAGAACACACACACACACACACACACACACACACACACACACACACACACACACACACACACACACACACACACACACACACACACACACACACACACACACACACACACACACACACACACACACACACACACACACACACACACACATGGAAGCAGGTGGTTATGGTATAAAGACTTTTTGTTTCAAGCTGCTTTTTAGATTAGATTCTCAGGGATCGCATGCAAAGGTATGAATTCTAATCAGAGCCGACTCACATCACATCTGAGATATATCATCACAGAGTTGTAGATTTTGTCATATAATGGTTCAATTTCTCCTGTCTGATTAAATCAAAGTTTATGAAGCTGTCATGACTTCGCTGATGATAGTGCCATAATTTTTGCTGCCATGTGTGTATTTTGTGACATCAGGAGAGCAAGTGTATTCCCTGTGGATGTCAGGGTTGAGTACCCATAACACCCATGTGACCACAGAGCCTGTTCACAGTTCAACGGCAGCAGCAAACAGCCATACACAGTCCTTTGGGGAGATCAGTTTTTCCATTACATCGAGGATTTGGTATTCACTCGAGCTCATAGCTGGATTCTATTAAAGAGTCCCTCTCTTTGAGACTTTAAGATGCATTGATCACATTATTCTATAATCGATTTCTGTGATGAGACATGGATGACATCTCGCAGGTCTGCACACTGTAAAAGAGACAGCTCTATTTCTTTGTAGCACAGAGGTCTCCTGCGAAACATGGAAGAAATGTGCCCACAATGAGCCCTGCAGGGTTAAGCATCCTCAGATGTCAATGGGTGTTCCCGCACACTTTCGATTCCACTACAGAGCACTGCCAGGAGGGGGCGTGTTTTCTGTCAAGAATGTGATTGGCTCCATTAAGACAGTGGTGCCCGACCTCTCCATTACCTCATGTCTGTCCAGTAATACATTGGTTCAGATACTTTTTGCATGAATCATCTGCAGCCGATTCAGGCTTCAACATTCATGTTTCAACAGCTGGTCCCGGGGGAGTTCCAGCTGAAAGCAACATTTTGGGAAACCGCAGTCAAGTACTCGACGCGGTGTGAAATGTACCCTATGTGTGAGAGATTTCTGCTCTTACAAGTATATTCCTCTCATGCAAAGGAAGTCTATAGTTTGTCTGATGGATAGCTTTTCAGTTTGACACATCATCTTCTGAGTTTGCAACAAAACTGCACTCTTGTAGTTTTGGGTTTGAGGTCATATTTTCTCTCTGCTGGTACCTGAACATGCATGTCCTTTTCATGGTAGGATACCACAGAGAAAAACCCACATGAACATGAGAAGCATAAACGTCACATACACAGTACAAGAGACTGATAGATTTTTAAACCCAGTTCCATTCCTACCAGTCCGTTTACATAATGTTCATCAAATTAATTGATTAGAATTGTGTTTTGTTTGCCTCTATTTGACCAAATTTCACTTTGAACTCGAAGCAAAAACACTTAATATCTCAATTTTGGATG
Source organism: Lipophrys pholis (assembly GCF_963383615.2). NCBI lineage: Eukaryota > Metazoa > Chordata > Actinopteri > Blenniiformes > Blenniidae > Lipophrys > Lipophrys pholis. The sequence goes on from NC_137632.1 coordinate 11,988,641, forward strand.
ATTAGTAAATTCCCATTGTTCGAAATGGTTTCATTGTCCTCTGTGAGCAGACATTATCATAATTTCCAAACCCTCATCATGTGATGCAAGCAAGAGACATAAACACAGCACATCAACTCATGTGTGTGTGGTGATGTCAGAACCACACACACACACACACACACACACACACACACACACACACACACACGCACACACACACACACACACACACACACACACACACACACACACACACACACACACACACACACACACACACACACACACACACACAGCTAAGGGTTTTACTTTATTAATATGCTATTTGTGGGGTGTTTCAGATCACCTCTATGTCAGCAGGAGCCAAGCGATGACCAGATACACTGCGAGGGCAGAGTGAATTTGATGAGATGATGATTAAATTAAATACGGATTTGTTTCAAGAGGACTACAAAGGAGAGATTCTGTGAAAGGCAGCAGACTTACTTAAAGGTGTAATTACGCGGAGAATACCAAAGTCAAAATATCCCCACACCATTGGAAATCCATTGTGTCTATGGATTGGCCTAGAACTTTCAAGGTGCTCTAACGAGAGGGAGAGGAGCGGTCACATTGATGGCAGAGGGGGCATCAGATTTCCATTATTGACTGCTGCAGATATTGCACTGTAGTGGTGTGTAAATTGGTTCCTGAGGGGTTTTCAGCTCTCTGAGCTGGGGCAAAGTGTGCAGGTTCAACCCCACCCCCATCCTCTGTAAATCGTAGTGGCGGATCGCTTCCAGTCCCTCCCTGGCGCCGGGCCCCCTCCTCTGATCAATACCTAATTCTAGCCTGCGCAATCAGCCGCCGTTGCCCTGGCAACGCTGATGTCACACAAGTTGAGTGCTCGCTGTTACAACAAATCATTTCCTTTAAGCAGACGTAATTGAGAATTTGTACAGTAGGCTGTCAGCTGAGACTATTTACATCAAGCCTGAACCTGGAGGACATTAGTTATGCCTGTTCTCCGATGGAGGAGCGCACCAGAGCTGGTGACCTTACAAAGTAGCCGGGAGGAGGTAACTATGGCAACACAGAGTACCGTGGAGCGGTGCAACTCCGGAGAGGATCGGGGTCATGGTGGTGCAGGAGATGGGATGGGCCCCGCTCTCTTTTTGGGAGGGGTGAGCTCAGACACTTGTAGGGAAAATTAGTCACTTGTTCTTGTCCGCGGCAGGCACAGAAACATGACCGATGTAGAGCAACTATCAGCTGTAATATGAGAATACCACGTAAATCAGTTTGCTTTATTGTCTCTTCAGAGACAAAGACATATTAACAAATGGTTTGATCATATTTCCAGAAATATGAACGGCGGTGTCTTTCCAGGAGACCATAAAATAAAAGCAGGTTAAACTATAAGTGAAAATATACTTCAATATATTCAATATATCAACACTGCATCTGAGAATAACTCCTCAAATTGCTCTATTTTGAAGAAGGAAGGTTTGAGAAACAAATTTTAATGGGAATAAATACATGTGATGAGGATTTATTTGCTGTGAACACAAATCAGCACCTTTTTCCTTTTCTCTTGCAGTTTTTTTTTTGTGTGTATATGTAAAGACGAACTAAACACAGCTGTAATTGCTGCATATGTTTGACGAGCTGCAACTGATATCAGAGAAAGTATGCACCAGTCAGAGGCATCTTTCATTTCTTAAGTAGCTGTCAGGACGATTCAAATTGCAAATGCAGCATAATTCACTCAATAGTTACGTGTCAATGATGCACCAAGTCATAAGTCCAGTGAAAGGATCATTGAACTACCGTCTCATCTCAACATTAGCCACAGCCCAAAAGTCCATAAATAAAAAAAACTTTTCTTTAGAAATGGTAATACTTCCTCGTCTACTTATGTAACATTAGATACTGTAATATGGTAATTAAATATCTTGCACCTGATATTACTACATGCACATGAAAGAAACAAGCAAAGGTGATTTAAATTGTCTTTATCAAACCTCAACTTGAACTCAGATCTCATGAGTCAAATAATTTACATCAAACATGACAAAATATGAGGAGAATCTTTCACTGGCCCTCATTATGCTTATGTTTATGACACACAATGATCATATATCCTCGATAAAGTGTCTCACAGCATATTTGTTTACATGGTCATTTGATGGGAAGTGTTATTGCATTTTCACTGCTTATGACAAAACTAAGACTTAAAACTAATTTATTACCCCCATAACAGCAGAATGTAAAGCAAAAATAGATCTGTTAACCTTATAACCACACCCCACATAGGATATTACTGTTATTTTCATAGTAACGATACTGAACCCAATAATACAAACTGACAAGCCTGAAATTTTGATTTCGATTATGTCTTTGAAAGGTGAATTTGCTGTCATTTGTCAAAGTTATTGGTCATTTAGTATTGGATGATGATAATATGTCTCAGTACAGTGAATGTATAATAGTCGTTGACTCATAAAGACATAAAGACTAGAGCATGGGGTGACGATCATAAATAATGAATTTTTTATGCTCATAGAAAACAAATTGTAGGCTCCCGCTTTGCAAATGAAACGTCTTTAAACCCTTCCAAGCAGATCAGATAATGTTTCTGTCTTTTCTTTTTTTTTTTTAACCCAAGTCCTTCTTTACCAAAACAACTTTAATGTGCATCATTGTAAAGTGTGCGTGTCATTTAAAATGATCTAGACAGCATCCAAGTTGGAACACCTCGGTTCAAATTTGGTAGCCTCAGTTTGGTTTCTCAGCTGTTGTCAGTTTCGTGATCATTTGGAGATCGTGAAAGCACTTTTCATTTTCTGTTTTGTGTGCTTAGTCAGAGAAAAAGTTGAACGAATGACCTTTAAGTCCTTAAACCTTGTTAGAGCAGATACAGGGGGAATCGTGTGTGTTTTGCTGCTGGTTTGGTATAGATGAACTCTCCCCAGGGCCTCAGTGGCCCCTGATTCAATAAGTGTGTCTCCACGTCCACTGCTTCCTGGCAATGATGTATTGCAGGGAGCAAGCGGTGGTGTGCGCCGTCACTGCGTGGATCAAGTTATGTCACAGCCATTTCACAGCAGCTGCAATTTTATTCAGCGGCTGTCCAGAGACGGTGAGGGGTGAAGACATTAGTTTGATGTGCCTGGTGTGATCCCTTTATCTGAATGTGGATTGAGCAAAGCAAGATGAAGGTCGACTGGATTTCTTCGTGCTCACAGTGACAGAGGCGGGAGGGGGACAGCGTGCAGAGGGAGAGCGCGGACAAAGTCAAAGTGGTCATGATTCACGATATAATAAGCAAAGCTAAACACTTCCTTTCATTTAGGAAAGAAAGAAATCTCAAAGCAGAGACTTCCAGTATCTGTAGCACTTTGCCCTTTTACCCCTGTTGGCTGTGCACGTTAAGTAAAAACAGGCTTTCAACACACATATGGGGCACCAATGTTCCCCCAACACAGGAAGTTAGTGGAAATTAATGAAAACTCTGTGCTTGTGTTTAATAAAATACAGAAACATCACGCTCACTGGAACAGTGTGATGTATTGTCTCTTTGATAGTTTCTGGACAACAGGAAAGCTCAGGGGCCCAAAGCAATGCATGACATCCAGCTGTGGCTAAATATAAACCACTTTGACTTGTTTACAATATCATTTTGATCCATTCCTGTTTGACTCAGTGAAAAGAAAAAAAAGATCGACAAAAAATTTCCAAAATGAGCTTTCAGGTACTTTGAGGCTTTACTTTTGCAAGTTACTTAGAAGAATCATCCCTTAAAAGAGAGAAAACAGTTAAATGTTGACACAACAACTACTGTTACAGTACAGAAATGTAAGTCAATTACTGTTATTAGAAAATACTTAAGTTATTTTAAGTCTTAAATGTAAATGCACTAATCGTAAGAAAATACAAACAATACTAAGTATTAACCTTTTTTTGTATCTATGAAATTTGAAGTACAGTTTCAAGTTCACTCTCAGACAAACCACAAAGTTGATAAAAAAGTTGCACAGTGGCAATTTTGTGGTTTTATTAGAAGAAAGAAAAATCACAATTCAAAAGGTTTGACTATTAATTTAAGTTCTGGACAATCTCAGGAGTGATGAAAGCCACATGTACCAAACCACATTAAAGGATGTAAAGGTACATAAGTATCAGTAAAATGGCTCAATGAAATAAAAGAAACCAAAAAATAAACTATTGCTTTTACAGTAGTCAGTATTTGTAATTAGTTGCTTCCTCCCCTGCTTATCACCCTAAAATATGTATTTTTCACATGACTATCAGCGCCAATGACGTATATCATGATATTGTGTATATGACAATGTCATTTACACAAAAACTTGTGTGTAAAATTTGAAATTGTGTGTAAATTGAAAATTGTTTGAATCCCGAACAAAACCTCCTCATACCTACACCAACAGACAAATTCAAAAAGGGGAAGTTTATTCATTCCACACAGAAATGATTAACAATTCATAGAACAGTCACATAATGAAAACAATAGACATTTAAACTAGGTCTAAATACAACTTTTAGTGCATATAAACATAACCAATAAGATTTATTTTTCTTAACCTGTGTTTCAGCGTTGATTTCGGACAACATTGTACTTACATGTGAGCTGTTTATAACCAGGCACCAACAGGCCAATGAGAGCGTCGGCTGCTTGATAGAATATGGAGATATTGTAATGTGAATCTGATTCAGACCTTAGTGTAAATTTCCATATGTATTCTCCTGGTGCATGTTTTATTCAAGGTGACATTGCGTTCTCCACATTATGCTATGACAATATGCTGAATGTGATTATATGGCACTTATTCAACTTGTCATTTCCCACAAGGGTTAAATAAATACAAAGTGAATTAAATGTGACTATTCTTCCCCTTGCAAAGGAAAACAAAAGCTGAGATGCTGCTTTGCATATCCTCTGACACGTCTGGACTAACAGATGAGCCGCGATTTAAATATGAGCTCGCTTTCCTCACCTGTCGACCTCCTGTAAATATTATTAATGGCCTAAAAAAAACATCTTTTAATTCCACGTATGCACTTTTTTTGGTGATAGCCAAGTGTCACTTCTAGGACTCAAAGTATCGGCTTCTGCCCATTTTTCATGACCACAATGAATATTCAGAAGACGTGTTATAGAAAGGGTGAAAACAGAAAAAAAGGAAGAGTTAACATTAATTAATATTCGTTGCGGTAAAAATGAAAGCTAGACCCATGCTAATTTCAATAGACAATTAATCATGAGGCTCAGTAATTACACCGGGGAGTTTACAGATGATTTTTTTTTAAGGGGCCAGAGTACAGGAAAGAAGATAATCCCCTACCCATCACAATCACTGGCTTCCCACCAATCCCCGCAGAAAGAGCAATTAGAGCAAACAGCAGCGGAGCAGTAATTGTGTACCAGGAGAAGATGAAGGCAGATTCTTAATTGCAGTGAACGAAGATCACTTGCTCCTCACACCTGATTGTGCTGAGGGGGGGAAAAAAAAAAAAAAGAAAAAGTGCAGGCCGGAGCAACTCTGTAACACCTCCAGGTGCCGGAGTAAAAATAACCTTAACAGGAGCTCCTGCTGTATGAGGGTGTGGAGCACATGACATGTGGGCATCCAGAGCACCCCATTCCAGTTCTGTCACGCTCAAGCCCCCGCCAAATCTCGCAGGGCATGTTACCATTATTTCACACATCTCTATCTGCCTGTAAATTACACATATTGGCCTTATTTCTTCAATCTTTAGTTGTAGAATAAAAAAAAGTATGACACAATATGCAGTTTAAAAAACAAATAAGAGTTGTCTCCAAGGATGCACATTTAAACAGTGTGGTATTACTCTTTAACTGAGCTGCATATGTAAGTGAAAAACTGACTTTTCATGTTGTAACCCTCCAACTGAAGTCATTTTGGGTCGTTTAAGATATGTTCAATATTATTTCTACAGCGAGTAAGGCCGGGTTAGCATTAGTAGCAATAGAGACACACAGAACGTAAAGGCAAACAAGATGCTGAAACAATCAAAAGAACTATTAATTATTATCTAATATTGAAAACAAGCAAGGAGACACCAAACACTTCATTAAGAATAATAATAGAACTCTGGTCTGTTATCATCTCTCAAGATAATATTGAAACTAAGTTTGTGTCATTTAGCAACTACACACACATTGCACACAAACTAAAGCTATATTTACACCAAGTATCAACATGTAAACTGTTGTTAATATTCGCTTCTTTCACATTAGTTCGATAACAAAAACTTTAATGTTTTTTTCCTGAAAGAACAAAAACATCCTAAAATACTGTCACCTACTGCTACAATCTAGTCTCCTTAATCCATATTTGATTTCAAGATTCAGAGGTTGATGATTCTAAAATTCACCATTAAAATCCAGACCTGACTCAACCCTTGACAAGGTGGGTCCCAGTATATTCTCGGTTTCACTGGTCGTCAGATATTCACCTTCAACTGTTTTTACTCATGGATTCAAAAAGCTTTTAGGATTATAAATCTATTATTTGTGGTGTTATTTTCATTTTCTTTCCTTAAACACTTGCCGTTAAATTGTTCAAAGCACTTGGCTGTTTGTCTTGACAATTGTTCCTGAGCAAAAGATGGTGTGGCTTCGCCTCACATCGGCACTCAAAGTGAGCGAGAGTAAGTGCAAACCCAGGTTGCTGAGAGTTTCTGTGTGTTTATGGTGAACTACATTGGCTCATAAGAAGAAAATATTGAGTCAGGTCACCCTAAAACGGTGTTGAAATATTGTGCTGTCAGCACATTACCACATCACCTCATGACATACAGTCAGGGCACAGAGCACAGGGCCCGGCCCTTCACCACACTGTTGATCCTGGCTGCTGCCTCGCCCCAAAACTGGACCAGCACTCACTGCAGACATCCAACCTGGCTAATTCCTGCAATTACTTCAATGGCAGCAAATGTTTTTTTTTTTTTCCAAGATAGTTAATGAATACATCACTTGTTATTGTTGAATAACACTCATCAATGTCTCTCGAAGCAGTTACTCCGGGACACCGCCAAACCCCTCAGACTCGCATCCTGGGAGTTTCTGCAAAGCTTGAGCTGCTTCAAATGCCCCATGTTATCTTCTTTTGAGGAGAAACGTGTTACGTCAGACTGTGTTTAAATTGTGCGACTGGTTTACTTTACAGGCTTTTAGTAAAAGCTGTGATTCCCACTTTAACAAGATGGAGAACTACTCTGCCTGTGGTGAGAAGGCGGTTTTATCCAACAGTCTCATCGGGAGCAGGGTGATTCTCTGCAATTTAACGGTACATCAAAAACAGATTACCAATTAAAGAATACTTTAGGTTAGTTTAGGCTGCAAAATAGTTTAGATTCAGTGGTTTCATGCCTTCGATGGGGGGCGCCATAGAGCATAAATCTAGAGTGGGGAAGTCTTTTAAATTGTATTCATATTTGTGAGGGGGATTATTTTAATCATGCTGTCAGATATCTATAAAACACATTTTTGTAACTGAACGATTGAGATGAATTAAAGAAGCATGAAAAAGAATTATGCTTTTTACTGCTTGTGGCTCCCAACAGTCATTAACAATAATATTTTAACATTATGAACATTGTTACGTTAATGCAGTAGGAGATCTAACATTTAATCAAAAATTACTACTTGGCATGAGACAAAGCAAGTGTGGTGGGAGTGTTTGGGGGTGGGGTGGGGATGGTGGTGGTGGTGGGGGTGGGGGGGGGGGGGGTGCACACAGTGTGGTTGAAGTTCTGAGAGGGAGCGGGAATGAGGGTCTCGTCCTCCAATACTTTGAAAACCCATGGTTTAGAGGAATCTCAACTTTAAGCTGCTCTGTGTGCATAAAACTGATAATCAGTCAGCAGAAGCCTTTCTGATGAATGACTATTTTAATATTTCCCCTTTGTACTGTATTTGTTTCCTTTTTTCTTTTTAAATATTGTTTGGACAATTGGCTTTGTATCATATTATTATTTGGATTTTACCCTTTCCACAATCAATGTATACTATTTATATTGATGTACATGTTAGTAATTTTTGCACTAAATGTACCTCACAAACAATAACGTATTTATATTATGGCCTTATTGAACTATTCACTGTAAATGTATATATGTTTCTTTAGTTTTTTCATTTATGTCGGAAAAAATGTTTCGGTACAAATATCTAATTCAATTTGACACAAGGGAAACACATTTCAGTATTTTATACTCATATACAAATTTTGCCTGTTTAATGAAGAAAACCAATCTTTTTCATCGGTGAAATGACTGGTAGCAGTACAATTCAGCTCAGTACTTTGTTCCCCACGTATGACAGGGCGACTGGGGAAAGCAGGATTTCGCTGATGTGTTTGGAGAAGTGTGGCCGGTTCAGAGCCGGATAATCATTAAGAAATGAATTAGAGCCAGAGTGAATGATCAGTGCTGCCTGTGATCCCAGTTTATCGTGTAAGAAGATACAAGGGCAGGCATCCCTGAGCCTCGTGCTTTAACCTCGGCTTCCTGTGTAACAGTGTAGCATTTCTGTTTAACTTTATAATCAGGGCTTTATTAATGCAATGCTTTTCTTCCGCCTAATAATGAAACAACACAAATAAAATAAATTGTGATCAATGGAGGCGAGCAGAGACAGATGAGGAGTGTGTCACACTGGGGATGATACCAATTTATCTCTTTAATGCATCTCCATGGGGTTCTCTCACTAAAGGATACAGATTACTGAACCCCTTGTCTCAGAGGGAAATGCGTGAGAAGAATCCATATAACACACAGAGATGGAAAGCGCTTCTTTCATCTTGTATCATTCATGCTTCTTGGTCACTCTTTACATCAAATTCAAGAATCCAGCGAGCACATGTACACATATTCAGGGGGAATGGCGGGAATGCTTCTGTTATGGAAACTGCGCTCATCTTCTTTGTTTATTTTTAATGTCCATGTCACGACTTCTATGAATGTCTGCAATGTATCACAGTCTTAGCAGTCACAAAGATTTAGGGCAGGAAGCTTGTGTGGAGGAAAAAAAAAAAAGAAGAAGTTATATTTGTTTTTAGTTTGTTTTGTTCTGGTGGATTTGATACTTTGCTTTTTTTTTTTTTTTTTTGCCACAATCAACAGCCTGAGTTTCTCTTTTTATTCCCCCGTCCCTTTTTTGTACTTTCTAGGAATGATGCACCATAAACAACCAAAGCTATAAACAATCAAAGCTTTGAAGAAGGGAAGAGACAGAAATCTTACATGTGCTGGAGAATGGAGACAAGGCGAGGCACACCCCTGTAGTAAAATAAGGAATTCCCTGCAGCTATCCTCACAAACCAGAAGGCAAAAGTCATACAGGTCAATGTGGAGCATCAGTGCTTAAAGAAACTAAAGCTAGACGAATATGAGGGGTTGGTTTGCAAAAAAAACCCAATCTGAATCTTCTTTTACACTATTTCTAATCCTAAATTAGCGATGATGATTTCTCTTTGTACTTATTTTCTCATCATTCGGTAATCCATATAAAGAAACTGGTTTATGTCTTCATATACAAACATGTTGTCATTCATAGGGTTTCAACATTTTCTGAGCACTGGCATTTCAGGAGGCCCAAGGTCAAATTCAGACTGGGTCATAAATTGTTTTGTTTGATAGCCTACGTTTGCCTCAATAGCAGGGGGAAGGCCAAGCCCATAAAAACGTAAAAGACAGGCCGGCTGACTGTGGGCTTGGCTGCCAGCATTGTTGTCCCGGGGACCACGAGATGCTCCCAGTGGAGGTTTCATGGTGAATAAAGACTGTTATGGTCCACCATTGGCACGCACAGGGGGCTCATGGAGATCATTACTGCCAGGGCTCATTCAGGGGAGAAGTCACAATGGCAAACTCAAAGCTGAAGCCACTCCATTGTCAACAGAGTATACAGAGCCTGTCACCAACAGAGGGCTGCATTTCTCTGTACTGATGGATTCAAGGGAGGCATGAACGTTGAGCTGAACGACCACATCAAAGATTTATGAAAAACAATTAAACATGCTGAAAACTCTTTTGATTTTAAACTTGTAATCTTATGTATGCTGCAATAACAGTAACACCTTGCAAATACTCACAACTGTCATCATTTTTGGATATTTGGATATTGATGAGTATTTTTACATGCAGATGTAAATTTACTCAGAGTAGAGTAGAATTTACAGCACGTGATCTGCTACTAAATAGTAAATAGATAGTAAATGACACAGTTTATTATATCTTCTTATCTATTTAAATATAAAAGCTTTGGATGAAGTGAAACTTTCAACAGACCCCCCCCCCCTCCAAAATTCTTAAATAAATGTATATAAAAAAAAATTGCACTATTGAACACTTTACAGTCCCTGGCTCTTTAATACTTATGTGTTTCTTCAATCGCAAACCTATTTGTTGCCATGATGTATAAATCATTAAAAACAAGCCACATTGTGAATACAGCAGGGTGCTGTAGATTTAAAAAGAAATTACTTTAACAGGACAAACTGGTAGATGATGTGGAGAACAGTTTCAGCTATAGATTAACACACATCCAGCGTCTAATGAGTATTTAGAGCTGAGCCAGTGGTGTAATACTGTCTTAAAATATTGTGTCCCTGTGCTGTGATTTGTGTCATTAGTGTATATTTCACGGTATTTGCTCACCAGAGTACTTCATTCATACAAAGGGAATGCTACGTTAGGCTTTGGATACAGGGATAATATTCTAAAGTGTATTTAATCTATTGGTGACATGGGTGAGACTGACAGTAAAATCATGTGTGTAAAAGCTAACCTGATGTTTCACCCTGAAAGCCCTTACAACATTATCCAAATGAAAACAAGAAAGATCCTCAAAATCATTTATGGCTGCGGTAACATCCAAATAACCTTTTAGCACAGCCAAGGTTTCCACGGGCTTCCTAAATCACTGCGGTAGGCAGTTCTCAGCATTTGCTAATAGCACTTGCTGAGTAGATATTAACACGTGAGGAGTGGGTGTTTTTGGTTGCACTGAGAAGGGAGATGTGGTAATCCCTGGCCAGACCTCCGTGTAGGCTTACCCTGGACAGGCCACACCTCGCTCCTCCAGCCGCCCCCACCCTCCTCCTTCACCGAGCTACATCTGCTCCTCATTAACACCATCATAATGAGCCGTTGCACCTGAGGTAAATAAAACTCTGGTCTGGCTCTGGGTCTGCTCCCTCGCCCTCACATCAACAGATCCGACACTGGCACTGTGGTGCACCGAGCAGAGCTTGGCTGCTGTTGTCAGAGGAGCCGGGATGCACCCCCTCGACCCGGGCCTGTTTTTTTGTTTCTGAGAGGACATTAAATGTGGTCAGTGGAGGAGCTACTGGCTACACATAAAACCCCCACAGGTTCTCCATTCACAGCCATGGCCACAAAGCGGATAATGAGTTCCATAAAACTGTCAGGAAGGAAGAATAAATGTGCATCAGATACACCGACTGCAATTCAGATGTGGCTCTAAGTAGCTGGAAGAATGATAAAAAATGGTTTTCCCTGGCATTGATCAGACGCCGCAGAAATATTAACGTGGTAAAATCCTGGTAAGAGGCAACAGTAAGTCTCCACCCTGGGAACGGCCGTGGCCTCTGGCCGTCTGGACTCTGTCCAAGTCCAGCTCTCATTCATGTGAAAAGGTTGAATACTTTTTAAAAAAAAATTGATTTGAGTGTTTTTCTTTAGAATTTTGTCTTCACACTGAACAATGACACAATTGTTGTTTTATTTTTATTTTTTTCTGGCATGTGCAGCATCTGTTTCTGCAGAGTGCCTGCTGATTGAATATGTTTCCTCTGAAATATTCAACTGCTTATTCTCACTTTATAGACCCATCATTAGTCTTGATATTTGCTTAAACACATTAAGACTGAGATAAATTGCATTTAGAATTGTGCACAATTTTATTATTATACTATTACCATCAATATGACACTCAAATAAAAATCCCCTCCAAATCTGATTTAGTTGGACGCGAAGCAGTAGGCAACTTTGAACAACGCTGTTTTGACAAATGAACATGACATGCAGGGGGAAAATAATTTGACAGGTGACAAATGTTGAGCAGTGATACAATCTGAAAAGCAGGCCACCTGAAATATGACTCACTCTATTAAAATCATTCATGGAGGATATTGAATAGTTCTTTAAAGACTTCAAATATCTGATAAGACTTATTTTTATTTGATTAAACATTGTTATGATGAGTGCATTGAAGACAAAAGCACAGACCGACGTATGTGTGGAGCAGTCATGATGGTTATTAATTCGTCACATGTTTTTTTTTTTTTTTTGGTGGTGGTGGAGGGGTGGTGGGGAGGGTGGACATAAATCTCCTTCTGTATTTGCAGCGTTCACACAGCAGTCCTCAGCGATCCTCGGTGCCGATCATAGAAAAACTATCAGTCTGATGAGATGGAGTGTCATCAGCCCTGTGCTGTACACATGCAGATGTTAGGAACAAATGGCGAGCTGATGACTTAAATAGCTCCACAGAACAGAAGCAAGATTGTTTTTTAAAACTTCATTCTTGAGTCACTATAAAATTGAACAGCTGAGGTTTGTACACACACACACACACACACACACACACACACACACACACACACACACACACACACACACACACACACACACACACACACACACACACACACACACACACACACACACACACACACACACACACACACTCGGGCAAGAGAAAAAGGGTTGAATTCATCCAGTAATGAACAAAACTACACACTGTGATACATTGAAGTGTGTTAAATAATCATAGTTTAGTGTCCCTCTGTTACCTATTTTTCGGGCTTTGGTTCAGGATTTCATCAGAGTCATTCTCTGCTCAGAAAAACAGATGGTCTAATGATAGTGAGTAGTCAAAATAGAAGCTGCGCAGTTTTGTTTATGTACTTGAAACAAAAAACTCCAAAGCTTCAAAAAAAAATATCAGGAAACAACTCAAAGAAGATCAGATTTTTGCACTTTTGTTAACATTCATTTTAGTGTTTTGCGGCCAAAGATTCGCCTCTTCCGAGAAATATCCTCTGTGATTTATGAGCACATCCAAGTTGAGTTCAACAGACTTTCTTAATTTAATTCTCAGACTCCTTTCAACTCCAACACAAACAGAGGAGTCATGTACAGTGAAGGTCAGGTGCTTTTTTTTTTTTTTTCCTCTGCACATTGAGAAGCTTTTGCAAAAAACTCCCAAGACTGCTTAAGTTTAAAAAATGCATTGCAGATACAATGAGTTGCTATTTGCTTCATGAATATGTAGAGAAAATGGAGCAGGGGAGTTTTTATGAAGTTTAAAAAGTACGAAACGGTTCTTTTCAAGAGCCCTCCCGACTACACATGCTTTTATCTCATGCCAACAAATTTTTTGATTGAACGCTGGACTTCCTGATGTTTTTCATTAAATAAGACTTTATTGTTAATGACTGTTGGGATCCATTCACGAATAAAGTCTGAAGTTTCTCATGCTAGTGAGATCTCATAATTTTGAGAATCCATTACTATGAACTGAATTACAATAAATTCAGTTCTATAAACTTGTCTAATAAGAGAATTAATAGTTTCACTATCAACTTTTTTGCAGACATGATTTCTTCTTCAAAGATTAAAAGAAAAAATATTAAATCATGCTGGGAAAAGGCATCCCCCTGAAACCTGGACTTTTTCCTGCTACTCTGCCCCTCCGAGGCTCTTTGATGCCCCCTAGGGGTGGACCAGAGTCATTTTTGACAATGTTGACGCTACTATGGCTTCAGCCATACACAATATGCAGCTTTCTGCAGGCTGAACTAATTCTGAAAAGAATTTTGGAGGAAGAAAACATAAATAGTGGGACAAAGAGTCATGAACTCAACTGGGACAGAATTTATACTTAAAAAAGCCCACTGTCAACAAGGCAAATCTAAGATTTGACCCTCACACAAAGACTGTTGAACTCCACCAGTCGTGTTTAGTCTGCCTCCGAGTCAGCCTCAAATCAAATTATGGAAGAAAACAACACATCGCTGCTTGTTATGCAGTTTCCAGGGAGGGCAGCAGGAGAAGTGCATCAAGAAGCGGCATCAATGAAAACAAGAAGGTAATAAAAACAAAAGAATTCAGCTAAAAAAAAGATGGTACAGTACTGTGTTTATGTATAGCGAGGTCAGGCTTCAGGTCAAACCCACAGATACATTTTAAAATATTTCCCCCAAGACAACATCACAAAGTGATCCTTGTTGTGAGTTTATGTTGTTGTTGCCGTGTTGTCCGTTCCGTATTTCACCAAGCATGAAAGTTACTGTTATCTGACCACTATATCTGTGTATTTTCTAATCACTCAAGCAATGATACAAAGAACTTTGTGAGTAATCAAATATGCGATTGTGACTTTTTTCTCCTTGCACCTTTTTATAATGTGGTTAAAAATAACTATGCCCATACAGATATATTGATTGGTTACAAATGCTCCATGCTTAATTATCCTTTACGCGTTTGTTTCTTTCTCTCTTTTTATATTTGTTTCCTCTTTTTTTTCTAGAAGCCAATGATTTACTGTTCATGAATATATGCAACAAGGGAAAGCAGCCAGTTCTGGAGGCCATAACTCATAGGCCAAAAGTTGGCCTTATTTACATTTTATACAATGAAAACCTGATTTTTCATTTTGTTTTAAGGCTGGTGTGTAAATCTTCATGGGAAAATATGCAACTGATAACAATGCAGAACTTCACTGTCCACTAATAGAAATAAAAAGATCATCTCTCAAGCATCTGCACTTTGCTTCAAGAGTTTCTGCATTCGTCTGTGGTGTTGATATTTAATGATGTGTGTTCGTCATTTGGAAAATCACCTGTAACATGGATTTTCCCATAAATCACACAACCTCAGATGTTGATACAGTACCAGTATAATCACAGGACCTCATCAAAATATAAAGCGATGCCACTGAATCACTCAAGTCTTTATTGTCGCTGTCTTGTGTATTACAGTGGTGTTGGCACCGCAGAGCGTACAGTGTGGGAGTCACTTCTCCGAGGTTAATGGATAAACTTAAGGTCTCTCTCACCCAAATGTTATTTTTATGGCCGACTTTGGCAGGGAGCCTTTTGTTTCATTAGACTGCGTCTTTATCATTTATGCACTGATGGGAACACAAGGTTTTGGGGTTAGAGACACTTATTCTCTAAATGGTATTTCACTCATTCAGCCACAGGGCAAGGCTAATGGAATCTGCTGATCCCTACTGCTCCAAACGTCTGCAGGAAAGCAGGACCAAACCCCAATTCTGCTTGAGATTCTGAGCACAAATATTGCCAGAAGTAATGCATTAAATATTTTATATTCAAAATATTTGATGGCTATCAATAAACTTCATAACAGCTTTCATGGATCTATAAAAGTATCTTTCATTTTGTTTGCATTTTCATCTGCAATGAATTCTCAGTTTCCACAGGCTATGAATAAGAACGGTGGATGTTTTTACGTATTTTATATTGATTGGGTGGGCTTATTTAATTCAATTGCTGCATATCCTTACTTGGAGGTGCGGTGAAAATCGTTTGAGAATCAATGGGCGGAAGCAAGCAAGACAAAAATAATTGACTGTTTTCAAACTCCTGCGGGCTGCAGAATAACTAACCAAAACAGCTCCCAGGGATGTCTGAAATTGGTTTTGCAAATCCTTCAACCACATATCCAAACCAGGAAAAATGGTAATATAGAAATCCATTTCAAACTCTGCAGCGCACATGAAGTTTATTTTATTCAATTTTTTTTATGTTCTGACACTTACTCTGATATACACGGCTATGCTAATAGCCAGTAAGGTCTGCTTCAGCTAAAGGAGAGACAAGGTGTTTTTTTTTTTTTTTTCTTTCTTTCTTTCCTTTATCTTGAGTGTTTCAGGGTGTACGAACCAGATGCAGCGAGGTGGAGCTCTCCCCCACAGAGCTGTCTCCCTGGGTGCCTGGAGGTCCACTTCCAATCTATTTGCTGTAATTGCCGTCAGAGTGTACACCTTGGAGTCTTCTAATTCCCTCTTTTATTTCAGCCACCATGAGGGAGACCATCTGTCCTCCTGCCTGCACTTCCCCCACCCTTTGGCGTCAGGTCTCTCCCAGTCTGCACACACACACACACACACACACACACACACACACACACACACACACACACACACACACACACACACACACACACACACACACACACACACACACACACACACACACACAGTTTTTTTTTTTTGTCAGGAGGTTTGATGCATCACACCTTCGTCCAGCTTGTATCACATGACTGCAGCAGAGGACATGAGTTTGGTTTTATGAGGTGCCAGTGAGGATGACCACAGCACTGTCACATAAAAGGCAAAAGTTGTCAGGATAATGAAAGTAAAGTGATAGAGTTGCCCATCTGGTAACTTTTCCCCCCCAGTTTAATTCATTCAGTTTTTCAGAGATTGAAAAAGCTTTACTCAAAGGATGCACACACATGCAGACATGCACACACTTTTTTCACACAACACATCCCGGCCTTCTTTGCCTCTAAGATTTAGGTTATATTACTGCTACCGGCTACATTTCCTGTGTCTTCTCCCCTGAGAACTGAGAACACACTCAAGCTGTTGTTTACAGTAAAAACCATCTTTTGTGTCCTCCTGAGGTGGTCACACTCTCTTTAACGGACGAAAGCTTTGTTCTCGACCAGGTAAGACAGGTGTGACACAGGCGCACACCTTGACTTCAGTATTACGTCTTTTGTTGGCAAGTCGCCCGGACCAGCTCACTGGTTGTGAGTTTAAAATGCAAGTCCTCAGAAGAGCGTGCTTATCTAAGCTGTAAATTGTATTATTCCAATCAAAAGTCATTCAAAGGCACAGCTGCCGACGCTGTTCTGCTTAAACAAACAAAAGTAATAATAATAGAAAGTGAGGCTAGCAGTAGGCTTCCTTCACTGAATAATAAGTGACATTTTCTCTATCTGTCTCACTGCATCCGTGCTCTCTCAAAGCGTCTTTGTTTGTGGTTTTCTAGACTGCAGCCCCGGTGTCTGGGGCGCGACTGATTTAAATACCATCCCATCTCATTAACATGCACAGATAGAGCTGCGAGGGCCAATTACATTCATCTTGTCATGTGGCTGGGCTTCCAAGTCGTTAATATTTTATGGCAACACGCTCCCCCAGCCGCAGCAGCAACACACCAGTGCTCTTACATTATTCCACAGCTCAGGACACGAGATCAGAAACATCCCCCTGAATACACACACACTTCTAGGTCATGACAATATAAGCATGAAAAATGAGCGGAAGGGGAAAGTGGTGGAAATCCACATACAGGTATGCCATTTTATGATAACTGATTATCATCAGACAACCAAAGCTTAGAAAAGAAAAACATCAGAGAAAGACTCTTAAAGAAGCTCATGTTACTGTAACACCACGCTAGTGTGCAAACAATTAACATACTGTGAAATACAAAGATGGTAAATACCTTACATTGAAGGGGTTTTCGGAAAATGTGGACTTTTCTGAACACGTCTATTGGAGGAGTCTGAGCTATCATTTTCATTCTCACACATCTCCAGGAGACTTTCAATGTTGAGAGATGAAATTACTCAATAGATTCATCCTATAAAGTTTCTGTAAACTATAAACGCAAAATTATCTATTGTTTGATTCTCTGCAATAAGCATGCCCATCAATAAAAACACAATTTCTTAAAGCAAATTGGGAGATTTTGTAGATTGGAGTAAAATTATAACCAAAGAATTCAAATTAATTCAAAATACTCGACATGTGATTGAATTTAATTCAGATGACCCTTTGATGGAATGTTGAGGTTATGCAATGAATTTCAGTTTCTCAGTGACACGCCTCTTTATGTGTTGGTCACATTACAGATATTGTAAGCGAGGACAACCTCCATTACTTCATTTTCCTCACTGTACATTGTAATTCAGTTTGAAGTCGCATAAGAGGAAGTGATTGTTAGAAATCAGCAAAATTATTATTTCTGTTTGGTGAAACAGTTTGGTTTGATTCCATATAAATTAGTATCCTTTGGTATCTTATGACCTACAATAAGAATTTTTGATAAAAGTGTGGACTTTTTGTATTAGTGTGACTCTGCTTTTATCAGTTCTAAGGGTAACGTGTCGTATTTTAAAGCCTCTATGCAAGGTGAGTTGAAAGCTACCTCATCAGTAGACCAGACAAAACAAATGCTCATAAATATATTTTATAAATCGAAGAAGAGTGGAGCTGCCAACTTTATTCATCAATAGTGTGACTCAGACTCATGGCACATACTTTATCTCATGCTGATTTGTACCTTTATGGCTGAATACTTTACTTCCTGTATGTCCACATTAAAATGTGTTGTTGACAACTATAAAGATTCATGCAGAATAAAAACAATTGTAGAACGCCTGAGTGAGGCATTCATTGTGTTGGATATATACTCAAAGTTAGGAACATCTCTCATTTGGTTTCATCAAAAAACAGTCTAAAACAATTACTATGTACTGCTTCTCAACTTTTATAATCTGACACGCATTCACAAATACAGCTTGAAACTGTTCTATATAGAAAAATTGTACACAAAGAAAATATTAATTGTCATTTTTCCCCAATAAAAGTATCTGATGTTTAGGATTTTTCCACTGGGCATTCCACTGTTTAAGTAAGATTACACTACAATACTGAGACCCCATCTAAAAGACCTGGGATGCTGAAGAAGCTTTAATGTTAAAGCCACACTGAGAATCAATCTGTAAAAACGTGCATGATGAGAAGATGGTAAAATGCTGCAATTTCAGGACATGATGTTTACAGTTTTGTTCAGGTTTTCTATAAATGTATGTAATATTATATGGAAAATCAACATCAAATTGGGCTCCTGAATTGAAAGTGGGTTGAATAGAGAATTCGCTCATGCTACTGTGGAGCTTGTTGATGGTTTATTAGTTGTTTTTTTGACTTGCTATGCTAAAAAACCCACAATAAAAACACAGAATATAAGCAGATTTAGTTGCAGGAACTTTAGTTTACCCCGCATGTCTGCACAGAGAAACACTCCTTTGGGATGAGGATGAATTGGAGGTGAATGAATGGCTGAATCAATAAAAGCCTGAAGAAAGGTTTTCATCACCTTGTTGAATGTTTTCTTTAGAGAAATCAGTTTCCTCTGAAGACAAATCACACAGCAACACAAATTGGAAGCAATGGTTTCTTTTTCCCTCCTCTCATATACGTAAACATTTCTGCAACAATCACGGCTGCATTTCAGTTTATGTGCTCGGTGAAGTCAGCTAAATCCAGGATCACGAATCCGGGAAAAATCCATGGCCGGGCTCCTGTAATTCCTTTAATGACTTCTCTAATGAAAGTGACCAGTCTTCAGAACAGTGGCTACAGTTTTGTGCCTCTACTGTAGGAGCGAGGATGGCCTGGGGAGACAAGCTCAACACATTTCTGACTGGTAACAGCAGCGTACACCGACTCGCCTCCTGGCTCAGTGACGATACGCACCAAGATTGATGTGTGTTCCCGACAATGGCCATTTATATAGAGAGATGCTGCTTGGCAATGTGACGGGAAGAGTCACTTAGCAGAACAATTTCCTCACACAGCATGGTCCTCTTGCTTCATCTTGCCATTACAAATTATATTCAGAGAAATTGCCTTGCCTTCACACCAGAGAGTTTTATCTTACTGTAGCACAGATGAAGTTTGACAACAAAATCAGGACTAAAACAGATATATCCATCTGTGTTGATAAATGCAATGAAAAAGAGTGTTCGTATTTAGACTATAAACCAGGGGCCTGCAATCTGCAGTCGCAGATGGCTCTTCAGCCTCTCTGTAGTAGCTCCTTGTAGTTTCCCAAAATTACTTGTGAACAAACAGTTTTTAAAAAGGAATTTAGTGACTAAAATCAGTGTTACCTCCTACCATGACACTTTTCCCTGCAGGTGATTAATGTTGAGTTTCCTCGGTAAGCTAACCATGGATAAATCCAAACAAAGAGGAAGAAAAATGGAAAGTTTAATTTATTGTTGACAGACTCATTTGGTTTCACTGCCACCACTGCTGCTTTTACTGTACGCTTTTGGAGAGAAATTAGCAAACAACAAAAGAAGTCGTGTTGCAAGTGCGACACAAGAAAAACAAAACCAGCCATGTGGTTTGGAACACTAGTTTCTTATTCCAATAATGAAACATAAACAATTTGGGTATATATTCTAAGATATAGGTTTGAAACTATAGTTAAATGTTGAATTTGTTTTGCAGCTCCAGATAAGTATTTGTACTAAACTGAAGAATTTCCCTCTGGGACTGATAAAGTATTTCTATTGTATTCTATTCATTGGGTGTGAGCTCAAATATCTCTTTTGTTGTAAATGTTGTGGACCCCTGACATAGACCAGCACGTTGGACTGTACGGCCCCCACGGGGTATGTAGCGTCTATGTGACCACCAAATCATTTCTGTTTTGATTTCAGTTGGTGACAATATGCTCAAATCTATAGGTTTCAATTATTCTAACACACAATTTGAAGACTAAATTAGAAGCTAATAGCTTTTGGAAATCTCAAAACAGCGAGCCTTGTGAGATTCATTTCATCTTGTTCATGAAGGCGTTACATTAATTCAATCTGTGACATCACGTGATGCTTTGAACGTCCTGACATTTAAGCAGCAATTGCAATGTGGGACTAAAGTACGAATGGTGCAGAGCTACTGTATGTTTAGATAACTGGTTATTATTGCTGTAGCAGAAAATTACAAATGAAATGCGAATATCATCTCCTCCGAATTTGAATCTGCCATTCAACATTTAACGAAATGTTTAAGTCAAAGAAGACATACATGCATGCAGGACATTCTTTACTGTAACATAGATTATTTCTCAACAATCCATCCACCTGTACCTCCAATGTAAACATTTTTAAAGTGTTTATCATTTGCAAAAGCCAGAGTGTTTTATTTCTAGTGACATCATTCTTTGCAATTGACTCAGGTACAAATATAAACATATAATAAAGAGTAATAAAATCTAAATCTTCTAAGCATTACTCATGTCTCTTATCTGTTGTGTCGTAGCAGGGCATTCCTCATATCTCATTTCTCAAACAGCCAGAATTACTAAAGCGTGAGGTGAGCGCTGCTCCGCGTTTTGCATATCAACCATCTTCCTGCTGACAAACGTTAGCTTTAATAAAACCACAGAACGGAGAGATGGGACCGGGAGGAAAGCCCACCAGGACAGGACTGATGCTGAGACAATTTACCAGGAAATGAAAAAGTAGAATTGTCTGCGGAGAATATCAAAATCATCATAATCATTTGTCAAACTGCGATCTATATCTTTACAGCTCACATTGTGGTTCCGTAGCAGCCTGGACTCCTAACTTTCTGGGTCTGGCTCTTTGTCTCCATGTTTTCACACAAATAGTTCCTAACATCTACTGGATGAGTTAAACCATGGCTGACAATGAGCAAATCACAGATTATCTTTTATCTTGTCAGATTTATGTAGATACAATATTCAACAAGATCATTTTCTTTTTACCTCTAATAAACAGAGAAAAACAACCACCCAGCGCTTTAACTAAACAAAGCTTTGTTTATATTTGGATCAGACCTTAGTGAGGCAATAGGCGAATATGAGGTGATTTGATCACTGTAGTCCATAACGAGGGCGATTAAAACTAAGAGAAGGACTGTCTTTTGTGGAAGCAAACCAATTCTCTTCTGACTGGAAACTGGAGGTAAATGGCCATATTTCCAGTGTCTAAAAGTCTGTTGTGTTGTTTATATTTGCTTAAATCGAAATCGAAAAAAGTGTCTTTAAAGTTGAGGTGAAAAGAGGTTACGGTACATGTAAATGGATAAGTAGACATTTGCAGCCAGCAGCTGAATATCAGCGGCACATTCCATCATATTTGTATGATTAAGGAGTTATTTTTGTCGTTGGTAGCCCAACGTAAACCATGCAGGTGTTAGCTGAGTTGTGCTTTTCACGGTGGCTGTTTTATGGTAGATGTACATGTGCAGTTCGGCTTAGCAAAACAAAAGAAAAATCTAAATATAACAAAAAAAGTCAATAAATGCATCGAAGTGGGCATAAGCAAGAACACACAACATTTGTTATGAGACACTATATAGACAGCGCAACACATGAAATAACTCTACTGAGGGAGCATATTGCCACACGCCTCTTGTCTACATGCAAAAAACTAAAAGGAGAGCTGAGATATAAGATACGGGAGGGATGCTTTAAGTAGGATTTGGGAAGATTTACAGCATGATTGCAATTTAAAATGTAGATTAGCATGAAAAGGAGACTACTGCTGCCCATCCATCACTATGTACACACATTTGATTATTATATATGGCATAGTTTATGTCTCCAAAATAATTTGACATTGGCAGTAAAAACTTGAAATGAACCAAAACATTTTGTGGGAGTGAAATATGAGAAAAAAGTATTTTGATCGCAGTAGCATCTTTTATTGTATGAGTAGCCTTATTTTACAAAACCAAACAAGCCTCCATTAATCAGAGTGGCTGAAACTCATCACACAGACTGTTTTGTTGGCTTCTAACACTGGTTGTGATCACATCTAACATTCATTGCAGAAAAAAATTAATAATTAACACTATTAACTCTGACAAATGAGTGTTAAATATTGGGTCTTTTGTAAACTGTGAAAATATCAAAAACAGCCAAAACTGAATAAAAATACAACATTTTCTTTAAAGTTGATTAATGTTATAAATGCAATTCCATCATATGAGTGAAAATAACTTTGAAATGCTAGTATTTAATGTACAGCACATTTTGGAAAACTACATTGCTGTGTAAGGATTTTATGTATGCCTGAAATAAATGTTACTATTTTACGATACCCTTAGGAAAGCATCTGATCAGCTTCAGATTTACTGTGCGGCACAGTACAAAAATCCCAATCATATAGTCGATGCCATCAGGTACTATTGTAGGGTATAAGGACAAATTGGGAGTCCTGGGAGTTACGACACAGCCCCCTTTGGAGTCCTGATCTCAACATCCTGGAGTCTGCCACAGACAATCTGTGCTGAGAGATGTGTATTACAGAACACTTCTCCATAGTCCATTAAAATTACCTCCTTAAACATTAAAGGTGTTCAGGGTACAAATGGTTGGTCACACTAAATACTGATTGCTCTTCTGCCCATTGACTTTTTTCAAAGGTTGAAAGTAACATATTACGACCTGTATTTTAGAAAGCATTTTACTCACCTCATATTCACAGTATTCTATAAGCAATCCTCAAATAACAAAAGGCTCTCAAATGTAAGAAATGCATTGATATGCTCTATGACTATTGTCTAAATGTGGGAGGGATTCAGTGAGATCTCAGACAGAGTTCTCCTTGATAAAAATTTTCTGATGAAATGGCCTTCAGCCACACTTTAAAGCCGAACAGGTTACTTTCAGTTTCTGAACATCACATCTCTTCCTGTTTAATTGCCCTAATAGAATCATGTACTGAGGGTTCGGTGGGCGAGCCATCTGTGTTCCTGCCGCAACAACACAGCGCTTCTGCACAGAGCATCACACACTGTTGCAAAAAGTCATAATAGTGGGCTGAGAGCATGTTTATTACAGAATCAAAGTAGTAAATATGTGTTATAGGAGCCACATTTAGGAGAAAATAGGCTTCATAAAACAAAGTCTTTAACTAGACTGCTTTGGTGAGGATGATTTAGAGTGGACATACGATTGACTCCTTAAAAAAATTTAATATATCTATTTTTAGTGGATGATGCACAGACCATAACCAGCTTAGAGGACTTCATAGAGAGAAAATATTGGTATACGGTGTTAATCATAGCAAAAATAATCAAATCAGAGAGGATGCAAAGTGGGTCAAATCTGATTTCTGTATTAATTATGGTCAAACTCGACTCAGTGTCATAACACCTCCTGAGCACAGCATGCAGCGAAAGACCCCGTGATGTGAGAGAAAATACAATTCCCAGTAACACCCTCTCCCTCCCGCTGAGCTGATGAGATGACCAATTAGGGTGATGTGCCAGGGTAGGTGGCTTGAGTCTTCACAGCGGCTCTGATCAACAAGGGAACAAGGACGACTTATTTTGCAACATGCAGCACATCCGTCCGCTCATTAAAGTACAAAAAGAGCAGGATTTTGGCTTTTCTCGCAAAGGAAACTACTGAGGATTAAACTGTCACAATCCTGCCAGAGCATATCAATAACATTTATTATGACTTGTTTTAACATGGAGACACAGTGAGTATGTAAAGCCACAGTTTTACTTTCATGTTGCAGTTAATAGCAAAAATACAGAAATCCCTGAACAACACATATTTGGCTATTTCAGTTGCAGGCTCACATTTCTCGTCCTCAAGTGGCTAGTTATATTGTTTTCTGAGAACTCCAGTAAAATATTCTAAACTGGATGCATTGTTTCTGCTCATTCTCCAATATGTCTGGCTCAGAAAAGACGATTGTTGTGGCCCGCCTTTAATTGCTCCATCTGTACTGAGCCCATCGGGACACTGCTGCCTCAGATACTTTCCCATATACAGGCCGGGCTGATAACTTCCACACAGACCCAGGGCAGAACTGCAACTGCAGCAGTGCACTTCATTAAAGAGAAGAATACACTTCGAAGGGACCCCTTTGCTTAAGCTGGCACTCACTGCTTGCGTAATCAGACGTCCTGAGCGGATGAAGCATGGCGCGCTACGCCAGAGCCGACTGCTACATTTACTTAAAGGATGTTTCCATCACTGGTGTGTCATCTGGAGTCCGTTCCCTGATACCTTTGCTCCATTCCAAACCAATTAACGCTTGATGGTCTGCGTGAAGGTGGTTTCCACTCCAGTGAAAGCTAATCTAAATAGCCGATACTTTGCCAGCCAGCAGATCTTTGACGTGAAGTGCCAGGAAATTCAAAGTTAAACTCCAGTTGTTTATTCTGTAGGCTGTACAAATATCTTTATAATCATCACTTGGAAACCCATCCATAATGCATTGACACGTGTGCTTCTATGTCGTGCATATGTAAGGAAAAGCACATTCAAGGGTTATATAAGTCTCAGCCCACACATGCCTTGTCTCACGACAAGTTGTAATTAACTTTAAGGTTGAATGTTGTACTTTGTAATTTCACAATGTAAGATATTGTTGATAACAGTTGACACACAGCACAACTCTTCTTGAATTAGATGGATGCCTTTTAAAGTTAATTATCTGCATATATAGTCTGCCACTGCTGAAACAGCAGAAACATAATGTGGGAAACAGAGACGAGAGGATCGAGGAAAGTCAAAGATACTCAATGCAATGGTTTTATATCAAACACTATATCATGTTTCTGAATTGAAATGTATCTCAGCTACACTTAAAACAAGACGCTCATCTTATTTTAATGCTCATCCCACATTCTAAAAACCACTGGGTGATATGAATTAACTTCAGATTGAAGCTTAAGACTTGCCTGATTTGGATTACAATGAATAAATTAAAATATTCCAAGTTTAAGAAGCAGTAATTAAAGATAAACTTGGTAATTTTATTTGTGGGAACACACAAAACTAAACTTGGGCATGGTGATGTAATAGAAGAGCTTTAATGAAGCTTTAAATCAAGTTTTTAAGAACATTTAAGATCTGTATGCAATGTAGCAAAAACAGTGGATTTAACCTCTTTGAGACCAGAGAGGAACAATATTTCTATTATGCATGAGCTGTTTTTTTTCTTCCCGTGTATACTTTAATAGGCATACATTGCTGAAGAGATAATCTGCTGAATTCTTTTACAATGGTTCCACAAGCAAAAATCTTTAGTCATACAATTGGTTGATTTTGATTTGTAGGTTTCAGTTCTACAGCCAATCATCCCAAATATACTAACTACACTACTGGATGAACAGCATTGTTTGATGTTGCTTTTTAATCCACTTTCATTGTTTGCAAAATGAGTCATCAAACTATCATTACACTGGTTACATGACACAATCGTGTCAGTGAATGTGTTTGCTGGAAGTATTCGAAGTAGAGCCGAACGTTACCGGACCAGTCCTCTGCAACACATCAGCACCAGCTGCTTCTCCAACTTCTGTTCCTGCAGCTGATCTGATCCACCAAACGAGTACTGTTAGCGCGTGCTGCATGTTGCCAGGTCTGAGGGACCAAAACCAGCCAAAGAGCTACTCAAAACAAAACACAACCTCAAACAAAACAATTACATAAACACATCAAAAAAATCAGAATTGCATGATATCAGGTGAACATGCAAAATGCAGTAATTTTGTCAAGTATTGTGATTATGATAGAATTGTGATGAATGAAAACACAAGTAGATTTAATAAATTTGTGCCTTCACAATGATTCCGCCAAAGCACAGGGCTCTTTCTCTGTTCTTTTAAATATCTGTCATTTTAATTTAGCGTGGCATATAATTTATAGCAGTTCAGTTAGTCTGTTGTGATCTTTGTATATTGGGCATGTTGCAATCTCAATAGAAATACATTTGCAATATACTGTGCTGCCCCATTTGAGACTCACAATCTCAAGGTAGTGGGTTCATGTCCCACGCCAGGCACCACCTTCCCGTGGGCTCACCACCCACAGCTGGGCTCACCACCCACAGGAAGGTTCTTAATCGGTGCAATGTGATCTGGGTGACGGTGCTCAGACTGCCACCCCTGCGACCTGGAAATGGATAAGCACGAGAAAATGGATGGATAGATGCCCCATTTGATACCATCCCTAGCCACATGTTATACCCATCTCTTCTTCACATTTCCAATTTATTTTGTATTTACTCGCATTTCCATTTTTGCTGATTGTTTGCTTTAGTGTCGGGCAGCATTGCTCCTCATATGTGACTGTGGGTCACTAAACCTGCTTTTTACATGGAGTGATGAATTGTTTCATCCTAAATATTAATATCTTTAGTTGTGGATATTATGTAATTTGGGCATTAACTACTTCTACCTAAACCAAAATTTTGCCAATACACCATAATAAAGATTCTAATCATAGATTTGTATTTTCCGATGCCTTTCAGGACACCCAAGGTGAAAAAGCAGCCCAATCCCAGAGGAACATAACAGACCTGGCAACCCTGGACGCTTCTTTTCACTCCAGTTAGATGAAATAAAGCTCCACCCATTATGATATGAAGCGCAAGACCGAGGTTTGTTTTTGATCACGACTAAACTGCAGGCAAGTAATCTGAATATAGGGTCCTATTGGAAAAAGATAAAAGTATAAACTGTCAAATGGATCATAATATTTCCTGACTGCTCAGGTGATGGCTGAATGACAGATGTTTTAAGCTAAGAAATTCACTGGAAACTACATTTAGATTACATTTTAGATTGGTATCGACTTCCAAAGTAGGTAGACATGCCAAATAATTTGGTTACTCTAATTAGAAATATGTATGATGTTTTTTAGTGTTTGTGTTTATTAAGAAATATTACACAACCAGAACTAGTTTATTAAAGGGATTGTGTAAATGTTCTCCTCTTTCTGGTTATGAGTGAATTAATCATAACACAATGTGATATACAGGAAACAAAACATGAGGCAAACTGCACCTTACTGTAACTTCTTTCGCGTGTTCCTGATATTTAGTGTGGACAGTGATGGCTGCTGTGGAAACACCTTGATTATCACCTGGCTTTGACAGGATGAATGTGTTATCTGAAGCAATTAAGGTGTCTGCGGAGATGGATGACACTTTGATGATTATGATGAAAAGCTATAGCCTGACCTGGGATGAACTGAAGCCCGCGGCCATCTGAAAGATATTCGGAAACCTTTCATGTCAGATCATAGCACATTTTTAACAAGGTGTAAACATCAACGCTACATGTTTATGTATGTTAGTCAAGTCGTTTTTGTTCATAATTCATAATTTGTTCAGTATTATCTCACATTACTCACTGACAAGAGTAAAAATACAATAATGAGGCCTTGGTACGGATGGAAAAAGGCTTTTTCAGTGTGCATGCTGATTGGCTGCAGACACACACACCCATGCCTTCTTTGAAAGGGGGAAGCTATTTCCTCAAGGCTTTCTCCGTGCAACTACCGCACGTCTCCCATGACTTTATTTACAGTCAAAAACTCTTAAGCGTGTGCATTAGCGCGAGAGATTTATCACTCAAGCCTGTTTCATTTGAGAGGCGCTGTAACTCTTCCCCTCTGTGCTCTGTAATAAGAGGGCAGAAAAAATGTACACTAATGTAGCCATCTGAGGAGTTTCTGCAAAATCTGCTCTAATCTGGACGTCTGGTGATGGCTGGTGAGGAAAAGAAGTGCAGAGTAATGGCGCTGGTAATTGGTAAAATGGGTCACCTGGGATACGAGGTGTTTGCAGGTGGAGTTAATGGAGGGATTGCTTTGGTTAAGAGCTAATATGAATCACCGATAATGCGCTCTAAATGTGGATGGCCATGCTGTCACTTCAGTTCAAACAGCACAGATTTAAAGGTTTACGCACCTGACAGATTGAGGTCATGGCTTCAAACTAATACTCTTTATATCTTGATGCAGGTTTGCGTCATGCCTGAATCTCGTGACGGAAATGAGTTGAATCCAGGTACCTGGTTGCTTGTAAAAAGACAAGATTCAGCAAGAGGGCTCGGCGTTTATCGCCAGCCCCCAACGCATGTTGTGGTTAATTATTATTTCCACAGGAAATCCCCGTATCGAGCGACGACCCCCACCTAAAACACACTGACACAGAAACACACAA
Organism: Lipophrys pholis; assembly: GCF_963383615.2. Lineage (NCBI taxonomy): Eukaryota > Metazoa > Chordata > Actinopteri > Blenniiformes > Blenniidae > Lipophrys > Lipophrys pholis. The sequence goes on from NC_137632.1 coordinate 12,017,453, forward strand.
AGACACACACACACGCATACACGATATTGAATGCAGCTGCATCTCCCAGAGGGGAAAGGGTAATTTGTCCAGCTCAGAAATAAGGGTCTCTCCATTTCTCTCAGCAGGATGATGAAAAACATGAAACCGTGCTGCTAATGAAAAGAACACTCAGGATGTGTATTATTATTCCATCAGTCTCACCTAGTGAGCCCTGGCCCAGGTCCATGCCAAGAGGAAGGGCCGCAGCTTTTCCACCCTCTCCTTTCAGAGCGATCTCGTGGTAGGCTGCCACTCGCAGATTTCCTCTTCATTCATTCCACAGGAATTTGGCTGCCATTTCCTGAGCAGAGGAGAAGGTTTGACGGGCTTCGTGCAGGGCCAAGCTGGTATTTATCTAACCACACACTGGGCTTGATTCATGTGAAACAAGCACGCCCTGTAAACAGTCTCATTACTGAACCCCAACACTTCATTACTCAACAGGCCAAGTCACTGGCTGGAGAGGGAACCAAGAGCGGTGTAAAGCCGGGTCTGAACACATTTGCTTCGATACACTCAGAGGAGGACTGATGGATTTATCTCCGAGGTAACGTAATCTTGCATACGACTGATGTGGCTCAGTCTGGATGAATAATCTCTCAGAGTACAAAGGTAAAAGAGGCTGCTGGATGACTCAGCCAGTGCAGGCCAGCTTTTCTTTTTTTTTTTTTTTAAACTGTTATTACTCAATGGAAACCACATTGACAAAACAATATACTGACTGAAAAGTGAGGATATAATCCTTACTACGGGGCCCAGGACGTTGCATGTGGATGTTGGACTGTTCAGCTCTGAAGCACTTACCCTGGCACATTGTAACCTTAAACAAATCCGCCCCTGCAGCAATGTTAACCTCATCTCCTCATTAGCCTTCTGCTAGCACTGTTAACATGACAATTTGCCATACAACAAATCAAACTAATGTAATCTAATACATAATTTGATTTATTTTTGATGAAAATAGACATATTCATTGCCTCCTAACAGCATTACGTTTATCACAGTGGGAATCACAAATTATTTCCTAATACCCTCTGTCATTTAATCTTTTGCATTTGCACAACAGGAGTCTAGGAGGGAATCATTGCCCCTCTAAATCTATTTGTCGCACCTCTCAAACTCGCAGCTCTCCTCTCCGTGGGTCACCTGTAATTTGTAATGTTAAATAAAGGGCAATTCATTTCCTGCAGGGCCGAGCAGTAAGCCAGACTAATAGTGAATCAGCCACAGATGCAAATTCATTACAGGCCGGGGCGCTGAGCTGTTTCTGTTCATACCTGTATGCAGCCATGAATACTGCATCAGTCTGAGAAGTTGTTACAGTCCACCCAGGAGTCTGGACAAAACTTTTTATATGAAGGTGCAGAGCATTGCCAGTTGAACAGAGATGTGGATGAAAGCCGGAACATAACATTTTGATTTTACTGTTTTGATTAATTTCCTTAAAATTATCTCGGCCATTATAACTCAAGCTGTATACTTTGTTTTTGTTTTATTGTAGTATGTCCCGATATTAAGACCAGGGGATCGAATATTTAAACCCACAGGCTTTTAAAAGATGAAGACTCTGACAGAATCTGCCTTTCTTAAAAGAACTGACTTTCTCCAAAACAGTTTTACAATGTTTATCTATAGATGAATACATCTCAGGTGAATATATGGGTTTAAATTTCAGTTAGCTACTTGAATTTATTGTCTTCACAGTTTCATTGTATTTGTACTCTTACTCGGTTCACTGGAAAATACATGATAGTAGATGCAAATACCTTACTATAATGAAAATTATTTACAAAAATACAGAAAATTTTGAATTTTTTGAATATGTAATACACCCCATCATTCAGTCATACGTTTTTCAATAGACTAGACTAGTATAGAATAGAATAGAATAGAATAGAATAGAATAGAATAGAATTCTATTCTATTCTATTCTATTCTATTCTATTCTATTCTATTCTATTCTATTCTATTCAATTCAATTCAATTCTATTCAATGTGTTTCGAGAAACAATGAACATTTAACTGTGTGCAAAAAAAATCAAACTAAAAATAAATAAATTCAAGTGCAGTGACTCCCTTTCCCTCTCAGACTCCTGCCCATGATTGACAGACAGCTTTTGGTCTTCACTGTGAAAACTTCAATTTGGGAAGTATTTTTAGATTGTGCTGATGTTGCACAGGCTCAGGTGGTAGAGCAGATTGTCTTCCAGTCCCAGTGTTGGTGGTTTGATTCCCCCATGTTTCCTTGTCCATGTGTTTCAGTGCCACTGGGAAAGACATTGAACCCTGGATAACTCCCAACGGTGTGTGAGCACCTTGCACAGCAGCTGTTAACATTGATACAGAAATGATTGCATATATGAATATGACTGATCATGTTTGGACTGCTGAAGCAGTTAAAATGCAATAATTAAGTAAAGTTATTTTTCCATTATATTGACTTTTGCTTTGACTACGTGTTCCACGCTGACTCTCTAATTCTGTGATGTCTGATGAAAAAACGACTTAAGCGGGCCATTTCTGACATTCAAATTCAATAAAAATGTTTTTTACCAAAACAAAAGCATACATATGACACACACACATTATACATTATTTGTTTTCATGATAATAAAAGAAGTTCACTGAAATTGTCTTCTCTTGTTACAAGCTGCACGTCCAGATATCAAAATACACACGGTAGATAAAAGAGACTGGTCTTGTCTTTCCAGTACAGTGGTGGCGTCTCTGAGCAGAGCTTTGCAGCATGTTTGAGCAATGAGTGTCCAGTAGGATCTGGCCATAGTGCAAGCCCTGCTGCAGAGCAGGGACTGTGCTGCTGTCTGGCTGTATTCACCTGAGCCAAACAAATGGCTGTGTCAAGCTATCTCTGTTCATATACCCTTCCAGTCCAGAAAGCTCCATTTTTCAGCTGGAAGCGGCTGGCAAACGGCTACGGAGGGAGGTGCGTGACCCTGATGACTTCAGTGGCACTGGAACCAACTGTGAGACAGAAATTGATTTTGAAAATAAAGACCATGTGCTCAGAAGCTGTTTGGTGTTTCCCCATGAGCTCCCTGTTCTGGTAAAGAACTTCAAAATGTGCCGGGTATCAAGAGGTCTCTGATAAGTTATGATATCCTAAACATCTTCAGACTTTGATGGGCTAAATGCTTTTATTACACAGGATTTGACAAAAAAGAAACTTATCCACACTCTCATTACGACACTTGTGGCATGAATATTTGCTTTTTTACATGGGACCAAAATACTTTAAGTTTTCTTTTCTTTTTCTTTTTTTTTTTTTAAACCTCTCTAAGTGTTCCTGAAGTGAGACTTATTAGACAGTGACAGACATTTACCCCTCACTTCAGCAGGAGTGGAGGTTTGTGTTTCTAAATGCTCGGGCAGTTCAGCAACACTTTGCCAATGCCAAGGAAAACTACAGTGTGACTTCTGTTAATGTAGCATAGAAATGATTATGACAGGCTTCATCAGTCCACCTGATCTCAGAGAAAGGCTGCATTTAGTCTGGAGTGTACACTGAAAAGAAAAATGTCCCTGTGTCTCCAGCTTTCTATTTACAGTTTTCTGCTCCGTATTTACAGTTTGGATCCTGCCAAGAGGAAAGATAGGGGAAAAGAGAGGGACAAGAAGAGGGATTGATTGGAGAACAACTGACCATGTGGTTATCAGATGATCTACGAGTGTGTTTCTGGGAAAGTTGAGACATAAAATGTGAAGACGCTCATAGTCATGTGTCATCATTGTGCTTTGAACTTGACAGCTGACCCAGTGAAGGTAAATACATAAACTGAAAGACTTTCAGAGCTCACATTTCTCCCTAACCTGCGTCTCTCTGAGCCCCGCCAGCAGGGGGAGCAGTTTTCTGCAGGACTTCAGCTTCAATGCCATGTCCAGGCTGCTTGGCTTGGCCCTGCCTGACTCCTCCTGACAGCCTTAAATCACATGAATAGACTGAGAGGGTAGAAGAATCTGCATTCCACAAAAAGTTGTGCTCTCCAGTGAGGGCCATGTTGAATGTTTCACGACACGCATGAGAGCAGGCCGAATCATTTCTGGCAGGAAGTCATGTAAAGCATTTTTAAAGTGGACTAGATTGTTGCAGTGGTGCATTCAAGATGACTCTGTAGTTACAAATGTTCACTACATAATTGCATTTGTTGTATTAAACATATTTATTGCAATGCTGTTGAATGTGTTCACAAAGTCTTTCTACTGATGTGCCACTTCAGCAGTTAGTGGCCTCCTGCATGAAAAAAAGAAAGACTGCTGATTGTAGCCACAAGGTGGTGCTCTAAGAGGAGATTTGAGTGTGTGAAGATCAATCTGAAAGGCTGTAATTGCCTATATGCATTTATTGCACACTCTTAGTGCAGTTTAATGCATCTCACATGCAACCTGATACAAGTATGATTGAAGCTGTGTCAAACTTTACATTCCAGGTTATTTATGTGCTCCTTCAACCAAACCTTCTTCCTGCCTTCAAGACTCTTTAGAACAAAGGCAGACATGAGAAGCCTGATAGGATTCATGTTTGTCAACAGCATTTACTGCCTCTAAAAGAACAGGATACACAGAGCACAGGGAGAAAACGGTGAAGCTGGGCTCCAATGGTGGCGGTGAACAATGCAGGAGGGCGGCTGCCAGGTTTTATGGTCTGAGATCCTGCTCCCAACCCCCACCGCCGAGTCCCTCTTCCTTCCTGCGATGTACTGTAGTTTACACTTGAGCTGCTATGAAGCACGTTTGCTGACAGAATCGAGGCAGAACAATGAAACAATGAGGTCGAGCAAGAAAGGCAGTGCAAGGCGGCGATCAGCACTTGACATGTGTTTGTAACACTTTCATGATGTCTTTCAGTATCAATCTTCAGCACTTCAATTCAGTCCTGGCATCAATGTGTGGGAGTACTTCACGTGTTGTTTATACAAACGTACATTGCCTTTAAAGTGAAATGACAGTTCCCTTCATGCATTTTCTGCACTGTTCCATACATATTTTTTTATATTGAAATGTTTTGCCATATATTTAAAGTACACAAGAGAAATGAACAATTTGATAATCACATGATTTGCATAGATATTTCTACCATGTATTCTCCTTTGTTTTTGCTCCTCAATGTCATAGTATTTAGGTTTAGTAAAAATGCAATTTACATTTCTGCTGGCTCTTATGTTTCACCTTATGTTCTCACAGAGCTGTTGGATTTTATAACGTCTGATAGTTGCTTTTTTTATATCAAATAATCCGTATTTTCCAGCATATGCAGTAAAATTGAAATCATTGAGAAGTCCTCTTCGAAGTTCAAAGAATTTAGAAGGGGACTTCTCTTTGTTGCAGGTTACATATTTTACCCTGTAACTTAATGAGAATCCTCAGCAGCTCACAGACGGAGAGACCCAAGTTGACCATGGCTTTACGTTGCATTCACAGCCGACGCTCACTCACAAAAACACACACTCACATGGAAGGTGACAGGCTATGAACCTGTTTGTGACAATGCTTTAACAGCTAAAATGGTGGTCATCCATCAGCATTGGGTTTGATATTAGGGCCGACTCCCTGGTGGGTCATTGACACAGATGACAAACCTGTCTGAGGGAGTTATAGAGCTGCCAATCCTTCCACTATGTGCCACTTACTCAACTCACATTCACCCAATCACAGGCCAAAGGCTAAATTGAACAACCCACTTCCACTATAGTCTAAATACACTTGCTGCTAATCGCATTATTTTATTATTTTTTTAATAAAGCTATACTTCAAAAATGTCACATTTGTTTTTCTGGTTTTTAAGGCTTTCCTACACCGATACCTGAACATTTCAATGCAACTTGTTGAGAGGTTTCCGCGGTGTCTGTGATTGGGACTCGTGCACATTAACACCCCACCTTGCTGGTGAGAATACTGTGCTCTCCACACAACAGAAAACAATACACAGCCACACAGGCATTTACAACTCCAACTATATGACTGCAATAAAAAGCACGGCAAATGAGGCATTCTGAGAGCCCCGAGCCAGATGTTGAGTGAGTGGTGTGCGTAATAGGGCTTAATGAAAGGTTGGAGTTGCCAAAGTGTCCAGGGAATGAGATGGAATAAACACAACATAAACAAGTCCTAAAAATTTTACTTGTCAATCTGAAACACGTTGCAGGCAAGTGCTTCCGATGAGATAAATTTAGATTTTCCTGGATCAGTTTCTCTCATTTTGTTCAATCAACTGCTTGCTGCTTCTGTATAGTTAAAGAGAGCATCCTGGAGGGCACACATTGTTCCTTGTCTTGGTGTGAGCTCGCTGCTGGGTCTACTGAAGACCACCGTGTTTTCAAGGTGACATTACCCACAATGGGAAGAGGCATCCTGCACCGCAAGCCTCTGGTTTACAACTTCCTTCTTGTGGACAATCCCTTCAAAAAATGTGTCAAGTTGTTGAAGAAGAGTGATGGCGTTCTCCCCAAGTTCAAAGTCTGCACTCATTAGACCAAGCGCCTCTACTTTAATACTGAAGTATAATAAAATCATGCTCTGTGATGCTGCTCTCAGCTCCTGCTCAGATTAAAATCCTGCAGCTCTCTCCATGTGCATATTTTCTGCTCATATACTGCAGCTGCTATAAATGAGCAAGGAATTGTTGTGCTTGGCTCTCAGAGGACGGTAATACCGGACCATGCTGGAAATACTTTCCTGCAACCTCTTACAAGCCAGAGGGGAGGTCGCAGCCTCCTTCACCTTGAGATAACATTTCCTTATCAGCTCTCTGTTGAAATGAACTCTTTGATGTTTTGTTTTATTAATTTTTTTTTTGCTGTGAAAAGGTAGCAGCAGTAAATCAAGAGCATAGTGAAAGTTGTGAATTTATTCTTTCTTATCCTCTCATTTCAGCACACTAATAGTGGTGACAACGGGAAGCAGCACATGAGAGTGCTTGATTGAAGTTGCAGTGCAGTTTTTATGCACGTCCTTCAAGACAGAAACGCAACAATCTCTGACAGCTGCAGCCTTTCAGTACTTTGGTTCTCACACTGTCGTCTCGAGCCTGATGTGTTCCAGTTCTGAGCTTGCTGTGCGCTAATAACCTGATAGTCAAAGGATGTTGTTGTTCCTGAGAGCTCATAACAAGACAAGACAAATTAAGGAAAGGTTAAGAGATGCTGGTGGCTGCACAGAGGTCCACTCACTTAAAGTGATGCATTGCAAAATTGCCTTCCTATTGGGTGGAACATTTATTTTGTGTGATGGCTGTAGGCTTACTGTGTCAGCAAACGGGCCTGCACTTTGTGTGTCAGCGTTAACCTGTATCTGAAAGAATTATTTCTGGCTGAAAGTTTTAATGAACGTTCACTGCAGACTTCGGTGGCTCATCAAGTCTGCAGCCCATACGTCTGCCTTTTCTATATTCAATCATTAAAGCATGATGAAATCTTAATGGAAACAGATCTCCATTACACAATTTTATTCTTTCAATTTTATTTCCAAAGTCTTGCTTAACACATTGAGTACTTTATGAACTTCCGGGGATTTTATAAGCAGAGGAAAATGCAATGTTAATGCAGGCTTTTTTTTGTCCGGGTCTTTTCTGTATTTCAAAGAAATGGTTGTTTTTTAAAGTTGTTGGCATCTGCAGCTTAGAGGTCACGAGCTTGACTTTCAAACACTGTTGTGAATGTCATGCAATTTAATATATATAGGATAATTACTGTTAAAGTACCATGGTTGCATTCAGAAACACAATTTTATTGTATCAATATTACAACATAGAGAATAGCAGAATAGCATGGAAACGTGTGTGATGATTTTCACTATGCTTGAGTTGTGCTTTTCTGATTATATAATTTATTGATTATATAACTTTCAACATTTGACATATTGGACCACTGTTTTAATTTGCAGAAACACAAAGTCAGATTTTAGATATGTTTTCCCTATCTTTTTACACAATGTGTAAAGCACAAATTACAGGTCAGCCATCTCACAATGCAAAATGTAATGAAGACAAGTACAATAATCAACAAACCCCACATGAGCTTGCATAAACACTAAGGAGGAGGAAAAAAACTCTTTAATCAGGGAGAAACTTCCAGCAGAGCCAAACTCAGCTAGCGGATGGCCATCTGCTGGGGAAAGAAAAGAGAGGGAAAGAAAAGAACTGGATAGAGAACAACAAACACTCAACATGTACTGGCCCACGAGGTGAAAAACAGGAGATCAGCAGCCTGCAGCTTTGTAGACCACAGATACGTGTACGACAATACAGGCAGACTGGTGAAAAAAAGTGAAGAAGGAACAAAGAACAAAATTAACACCATCCAATAGTAACACAGAGAGTGAAACATGACAGAATAGTAAGACAGACAATACGTCAACAGCAAGTGTTTAACTACTAAAAACCAAATACATCTGTTCACAAAGAAAACAAAAAAAAACTGAGAATCACTTGTTACATGAATGAAATCTTTGAGAAAAGATTTCTATTCAACTTAGAATCCAAACAGTAAAGCTCAGAAGCTTACAGTAGATCTCTGTTTCACAGTCACATCATTACAAAACACTGGAGACTGGCCTGCCTCTGTCTCTGAGCCTCCATGCAAATGTGGGTGATCAAGTGGTGAGGTGTGAAGTGACCAATGCTGTGCCAGAGAGATAAGCCAGAGCCTGAAAAGTCAGGCCCGTCCAGTTGGCCAGGTCAAGATATCAGAGTCAGACACACAGCAAATGGCACACCGTTTGTCTCACGTTACCCAGTGACAGCGAGGGGCCGAGCAGCTTTTCAGCAACACCAACACCAATTTCTGTTGGGCTCTGTGTTCAGCACACACACACACACACACACACACACACACACACACACACACACACACACACACACACACACACACACACACACACACACACACACACACACACACACACACACACACACACACACACACACACACACACACACACACACACACACACACACACACACACACACACACACACACACACACACACACACACACACACACACACACACACACACACACACACACACACACACACACACACACAGGAACCGTGTGCAGGAAGTATCTCATCATACTCGGTTACTGTTTTCCAGACCTGCTACAAAATTACCACAAACTTTTCTCTTCTGGGTGAACTTACAGTTGATTTGAAATGTAAAAATACATTAAGAGAAAATCCCTTGAAGCTTGAACTAAATACAAGCTTTATTAACCGATCAACGTGCTTTTGGTGAATCAATAACTAGTGTAAATATTGTAAAGTGAGAATTATATACTGAGTTTATAATAATTTTAGGTGAGTTGTTCATGTTGGACATAGTAGATGTTTTCATTTGATGTCTTGGACTATATTAGATTTGAGCAATTTCTTTTTATCTCCACTTAATATCCCACACTATGAAGTCCACAGTCCACAAACTTTCTTCCTCACTTACAAATGAAAATTAAAGTTATATAACAAGCCATATAACTGATGAATCAAATTGTTCTTCGGGCACTTTCTAAGAGCCGCCTCTTTTCACAGCATAAACCATGACATGTCACTAATGCGTAGGTCAGAGCTGAAAGGGCCGCCAGGATTTTTAGTAGCCTTGTAAATATTAAAGTGTGCTTGTAAAGTTTCATAAAGTGTTGAAATCTGTAACAGCTAATTTCTTTTACTGTCAGTCTGCAGAAAATTACAAAGCTGTTGATGTAAAATCCCGTGCAGATTGACAAGCCATCTTATTACATGTTCAAAGAGTTTAACTGTGGGCTGTGGTTGGTGGAGTGGCTGCCTCACTGAGCGTAGGAGGCAGGAGTTCATGTCTGTTTGGACTCTGACACTGTGAGTTGCCACTAGAGGGCAAAGCAGCTCCAAAAATCCTCTCCTGACTTGTGCCACCCTCAGTTGTCTGTGAGAGCTTGAGATGCTGGAGATGAAAAAAAAGACTTCGTCGCAGATCATTCATTCACTGGGGTGCAAATTACTAATTAAAATATGTCAAATAAGATACATAAATCTTCAATAAAATGAATGTTTGTTGCGGGGACAAGTAAATGTGTTTTCTCAATGAGACTAGCATGCTGGTTAATTTTGAAGGAGGACTAATCACTTTTATCTTGGATTGTCTGTATGTGATAGATCCTGCTGTTGCATAGGACACATATATGCATATATCCTCAAGCTGTTTCAAGTCCTATAATAAAATAAACCGTCTCGTCAACCTAAAAGTAAAGCAGAAGACAAACATTATTTCCTTCATGCACACTGCGGGTGCTGAGATGGATTGAATTAGGAGATTCCTGTCATGGAGAGTTGTAGTATGGTTGTTGTATGGAGCTGGATTCGCTGCTCCTCTGTGTGATCTCTGTGTTATGGGCAGCTCCTCTCGGCTGTGCTCCACTGAGAGCCCTGCTCCGCCTCTGTGAGCGGGGGCCTCAGGCCCCACAACCACCTGGGCCACAGGGAGAAGGAATGCGCTGACTTAATGATGTACCGTAAATCAGAGGAGCCACACAGTAATCCTGGTGCTGCCATTGGTCAGCGCCGTGTCCCGGAAGCCCAGCCCACACTGAACCCGGGACCTGTACAAAAGGCATGAGGAAACATAGTATGTGGACCCACTCAGAATCAGTTTGCACAGGGAAATGTCCTGTGTTGCTGCACTCTTGGAGGTTCTACTTCTCCACTCATCTCTGCAGAGGTCGGGGAGGTCTTAGCGTGGCAAGACAGAGAGCAGGAGGGTTGAAACTGAGTGCAAGGAGCTGTAGCCCCTCAAGGCTGATGAGAAACTAGTTGGGGGCATGGAGGGGCTGAGCACTGAGGCAGACTGTTGTAAGTGATTGCAGCTGCTGCGGAGGCCTTGAAGTTGGCTACAATAACATCCAGCCAAGTCAGGCAGATGACAAGGTGTGAGGGGTCTGTTTGTTTAAATCCTGCAGAAGGTGCCAATTCGAAGTTGGGACTCAGCAGGTAAATACAACAACAGAGGTGCAACAGCATGAGAGATCATTGCTGTGTTATCATATTCATGCGTGGATTAATACAAAAGCTCATTTAAAGTCATGACCTTCAAATTCAACAGAAATACACTCTGTTGTAGGAGTCTTTTCACATCTAGACTTCTGCAGCAAATATACAGAAAATGTTTATTTCGCTTCAGCCGGTGAAGATGCATCCCATCTGAGCACATTTCAGTAATTTATTATTGAATTGTCCTGCACAGCACTCATTTACAATATGACATCTGAACAAAGATCTCTTTCACTTCACTGTGCAGATCTCCAAGTTGCACACTTGCATCACATCTTCCGGTTCTGCTAAATAGAGGCATTTAAAGCGAGATAGCTGCAGCACCAGCGGAGAGGTTGGTGGTGAACGATGCTTCATTTTTCTCCCCAGGACTAACTTCTCCATGCAGCGTGGGACAGGACTAATGACAGTCATGTTAATGATGTTGACACTCCCACCAGCGCCAGCCAGCGTACAGTAATGAGGGGAAGTAAATAGCAGGTAGCTGACAACACGGGTGCTTCCGCTGCCACACGACTAATGATCCCTTTCACACCCTCTGAACATACTTTGTAAAGATGACGGAACACAGTTTAGAAGGGTAAATCCGGGTTTTCTTATACCTTCACTCTACCTGTCAGAAAAGACCACCTCTGTTAAAACATGATCACATCTACATCTACTATTTCCTTAAAGGTTCTTTACAAACGGATCTGCTGCTTTCCAGAGGCCTGATATTTAGCTGGTCATCATTTTCCTTTATAGCAGGCACATCCAGAGTGTGGGAGGATTCACAACCCACCACTCTATCACCTTGACCCTTCTGAACTTCCTAATGTTTTCCTTATTATATTAGATAATTGTAATCATCTGATAGAATCCACTCATTCTCAAAAGTTTACATTCACTCTCTTAGTCCTCGAGAAATGCTTACATTTTTATGCTGTTTGCACTCATTTTACCTGTTACTTATTATTTTGCATGAGAGCTTTCTTTATCATTTAAATTCATTTCTGTTACACAAAATCTGAAAATGATTAGTTTTGATAGAATAGTAAATAGTTTTAACCTCCACTTGTGTCTTTTTAGTAAGATTTTCAAAAACTAAAATTCTATTGGGAAAAGGTATTCCCTTCACCCACCGATTTGTCCTGCTGCTTGCGTCGCGGTGACATGTAGAATCATCACGGTGACAGCAATACTAGATCATTGGGATCATTTGAACCAAAAAGAAATTCTGTCATGTGCTTCAAATAATATTTTGAGTTACGCGAATTGCAGCCCAGCTGAGAAACTTCATGCAAAATATCCTTCAACCTATAACATCTGTTGCTCAGCGTGTCATCGAGCCGCATAGCTGGAACATCTGTATCTGAAGAAGGAAGACATCTCCAATCTTGAACAGCCACATATCAGTCTGCTGAGTGGTAAAATCAAAACGAAATCCAAGTAATCGGATCCTATAGAGGAAAAGAAAAGGGAAGACAAATGAGTGTGGAGAGTCCTTTGGTTTACCTGCTGTGTTCCTCTCTTATGTGATGGTGTGAGTGTGTGTGACCCTGCCCTGAACTCCAAAGTGAAAAATTCATTCACCTCAGGAGCGTCTGTACAGCGTGTGAAGATTGATGTGTGTGGCAGAACACATGAGTAATGATGTCAACAATCATCTCGGCAGTGGCAGCCATTATTATCATTTCTAGCATGAAATGACACGGGGCCTAATCTCATCCCAAAACAAACTATCACGAGCCAAACCAGAGCCCTGTGCCATGCTCCGGGGGCACATGAAATAATCTGCATAGTGAAATCAGTCAGAGTGTGAGATCTTTAGTATTAATGGCCTCCCCAAACGAAAATGATCTGCATGTTACAGCAGCCTATCTTGCAAACAGGACATGGTAGATGTTCTGCCTAGCAGCATGTGATATCTCTTGTGATGAGCACCGAGCCCATTTGCCATTGGCTGTGCCTGAAGCCACACGGCGTAGATAAAAGCATGAATCTGCCCGAGCAGCTGAGCTCCTGAGAGCCTCCCTTTGACACTCACAATACACACACATCATGGATCACTCTGTGAAACTAGAAAAGTAAATTATTTTCATGTGCTAAATTTTTATTTAATCAATTCAAGTGCTAGATAAACTTTATTTATCAATTAATTTATCAATTAGATGACGTGTGGTTCCAACATTTGCTTCTTTCTTTTTTTTCTGTGTGTGTTTGTATGTGTCATCTTATCTAACATATTCAATGCTGACTTAAAAGAATGATCAAATTATTTTGTTACCCTCATGCTCCCATCATGACCAGGTTGTGTTTGTTTGGTTTGAGAGTATGTTTGTGTCTGACTGAGACAGACAGACTCAGAGTGGGGTGGTGGTCGACGTGGAGGGGTGCAGCTTCCATCAACACGGTGTCTGCGGAGGCACAAGGACTCCCTGACCCTCCTGTGAACCTTCAGGGGGGTTGCAGAGGCCACCGAAGAGGGCGGAGGTCAGCATTCATGCTCATCACAAACAATGCTCTGCTTTGCCAACAGCCCAGAGGAGACCCTCAGCACAGGCTGCTCATATGTGCCCGAATGCAATTACACAAAACAGACACACATGATATTTCTTTTGTAATCTCTTCAAAATGTCAAAATTTCTCTCTTACTTCTGTCCCCCCAAAAGAGTTCAGATGGTATTTAAGAGGCCCTATTGCTTTAAAAATAAATAAAAATCCATAAATAATACAACATTCATATGTTTATAAGAGCTAGAATTATAATCTGTATACTTGTGGACTGTGGGCTTGAGTTGAAATGCTGCCTCCATAAGGTCTGCAGAATTGTCTTATTGGTCTATTTCTGCACATATATACACTATTTTCACAGCTATATGCAATCTGCACAATTCAACTTTATTCCACACGTTAACGATGAGTGCAATGAAATGCAGTTTACTATCTAACCAGATCGCCAAAAATATAGCAATAATATGCCAAAGTGAGTGTGGAGATATATAAAGAGAAGAAAATGTAGCCTGCAGAATAAATAATATACAGATGGGTAGTCATATATGCAGAGCATGCAGCTGTGTGTGTGTGTGTGTGTGTGTGTGTGTGTGTGTGTGTGTGTGTGTGTGTGTGTGTGTGTGTGTGTGTGTGTGTGTGTGTGTGTGTGTGTGTGTGTGTGTGTGTGTGTGTGTGTGTGTGTGTGTGTGTGTGTAAAGGAAACCATATGGAAATGAAAAGTATAAGTCAATTTCTCTCAAAATATTGAGATCAAATAGCTAATTATGAAAAAAGAATGAAGTTGGGTGGGTTTACATATGATAAATCAGGCTTATTTAAGAGGGTGAATCAATGTGGAGAGAATATGAAACACAAAACCCCAAGGGGATTAATAAAGTGTGATTAGTTAGTTTAAAATGTGTATTTTAAAAAAAAGTGAATCGATTTGGGCGGCTTAATAGGTCCCCTTTAAGCTTCATTGATTCTGTCTTCCTTAGAAATTTTTATTTTTTTTGTAATTCACACCCTTGGATCAGTTTCTTTATTCCTTTGAAAAATATCTTGAAAGTGCGACCAGTGCTGAAATGAGAGTATTTTCTTTAGTTGTCCATAACCTCTTAATCTTAAAGAGACACACTGATTCAGTATGATGGCTCCTTTGCTTAATGTTCAGGGTATGTACCTAAAATCTATTTTCATACTGAGTAAATTGACTTTTCAATGTGTTTTGCATGATAAATAATGATAAAGACCTTATTATTCTCCATTAGAAATCTGACATGTCAACATAGGTGTTATAGCCCATCCTCACCCTTGAAGAAAGAATCATCAAAGCACCAATAAATCACTGCCTGGTCATGTAAATGTTAAAGAGTGATCCAAACATAGTATGTGCTAGTGGGTGGTAAATTGTTATGTCAGCACAGAGCTTTGCTGAGAAAGGAGTGCAGAAATGTCCACTTTGCCCTTGTGGCAACATGTGCACCTGCTCTGCTGCTACCTGCTCGGAGATGTTTGGGATCTGAAGCTGCTAACTAACGTGCAGAGGAGCATCAGGCTGGGTGCCATATCTGCTGCTGTGCTGAGGAGGAGGCAGACAATAAATAGACAGAAGGACACTGAGGGGATGTGTCTGTTGCAGAACGATAGGAGTGACTAGCTCAGCTTTGCATGGCCCAGTCATATATGTCCCCCCCTCTGTGTCCCCCTGAGGCCCCCGAGAAATGCTGAACAGCAGGAAATCAGAACACCAGAACAGACAGGCCCAGCGGTGCACCCATTCCACAACAACACAACAACACATCCCAACGTCACAGCTTTAGAGACACATGCACATAGAAACATCTGCACACATGCAGGAAAACTCCCCAGCTGTTTCCTGCAGCACAAGCCCCACAACTGTTATTTTTTAACTATGACCAAAGTCACCCAAGTAGAATGTGGACATAGCTTGGATGCTTTAAGTTATTTTGTTTACACTCAGCACTGAAACACATGCTTCATTTGTTTATTGGCGCAGCTCAGGTCTGCATTCCTGCCTTAAACCACTAGGGGGTTAAGCTCCCCACACTAGATGGCGGCTGATGTATGCAGCAGGTCTATCTGCAACTAACCCCTATGCACTGGACCAGACCTCCCTCTGTTCTGTTATCCACCGGCCTAAATGAACCAGTCCACCTCCGCTTGATTATCATGATGTAAGGCTCTCCTAATTGGATTCTCCGCAGAGCAAGGACTTGTTACTGTAATGCGTTATCTATTTTCTAGATTTTCTTCTGCTGCATTTGGGAGATGTTGTCATTCCAATGATAAACACCATTTTCACTTGAGCCTTTATTACTAGACACCGTGTGCGAGAAATGGAGATAAATGAGTGCGGAGCCCCGAGCTCTGATACGCAACTATAAGCTCTCACCTCTTGTATACCCCAACAGTGCCAGCGGCCTCCCCTCCGCATGGGAGATGCACCAGTTAACAAATGACCACCAGGATTACACACTTTGAGCAAAGGAGGGGCGACTGTTTTATAACCACGCGTTGAGAAAACACTCTTCAAGGAAAATATATTTGGCCTACCTAATCCTTATCTGAAACATGGGGAGATTGCTCAGTGAAACTACTTCCCTTCATGAGCAACTTGTTCTTTTTCCCATATATTACAATATGGTTGTACATTCACTGGTTTGTCTCCCTGACATGCGTGTGAAAGGGGATATTCATCTTGAAATCTCGTAATATGATAAACCGACGCTCCCCCAGTTTTTTGGGAGCCACATTTTGGAGCAGACATTGATGCAGTGCAGCAGATATGAGGGAACACTGGAACATTAGGAGACCCAGGCAGACCTTCAGCATGAATAACTGTATTTGAATAAGCTTCACATCTGTTTTTATTGGCCTGGGTGTCAGAGTAACGCCAGCTAATGTCCCGGTGTAACTCCTGACCCAGTGCCCGTCTGACTCAAAACCTTCATGTTGACATTTAACCGCAGTGTGGAGGAGGAAACCACCTCATCGCATGCAAAACGACTGCCCGCTGCCACAATGAGAATAATCTTTTAACATCGCAAGTCATATCGGAATCTAATAAGAGCGGCAATATTTTGGCCCACCTTAACCTGATGGTGAACTCTATAGTTAATACGCGGCGGTTATTATTTTACCATCAATCAACAGCGAGGCAGGCAGGGTGCTCTCTCACCTCACAGTGCTGCCTTGCAATCTAATTGTGCCCGAGCTTCATCAGTTTCCAGAACAATCAATTCTTCCTCTAGCTGGATGCAGGCAGCCGAGCAAAGGACCACTACGCAACCTTTAATATGAGCTCCATCTTCCAGGCCTTCCTAACCAGAGAGCCAGGAGGCAGCCTTGTTGGCCTGAGCGGGCCTGGCTCCAAACCTGTGTTCCATCATCATTTTTTTGTGGTATCTCTCTTGACAGGTCGAGTCTCTCTGTGAAGCTTTGAAAATCAAGATGTGGTGAGAATGTGATGAGACCCTTGAGGAAGTGGCTGAACTTTTGAACTGGCGTGTGGGGACAGTCGGGGCAACACAGACAATATTAAGTGGCCTACTGCCTCAGAGCTGTCACTAATGGGGTAAACATTGACATACGAGCCCAGTCTCAAGAAACCATTCATCTGAGCAACTTTGCTAACCTTGAGAGGATGCAACATCCTCCTGACTGTGACAATTCGAAGCAAATAGAAAATAGATTATTTTCATAAACACATTTCCAAGAGGAATCATGCTTGACTAAGACACATGAGCCCAGAAACCACATATTGTGTTCCTCTTCCAAAGCTGCACTGTAAATGTTACAAGTGTATTATGATACGAAAGTATATCTATTACAGTACAAGAAGTGCACACCTGTCTAATAAGAAACTCATTTGTATTTCAATAACAAACTCTTCCATCCTGCTTTTATGGATGTGCTTGTCAAGAAAAAGGTTTATATTCATTTATTTTGCTAATTCATGCAAGAATCTCACTTTAATGGCACAACATGTAATGAAGTAACCCTGCCATGTGTATCAGAACCCTACTATTTTGCCTTTGGGTTTTCGGCTCACACAGTGTGGTAAACTTATTTGTTATACGTGTGTCATTGCTGGAGATGAAGACATATGGCTCTTTTAAATCTCCTAACAATACCAATCAATAATCATGAATGTCTCAGTATTGTCATATTTCATATATCAGCTCCATTGTTGCAGGATGACAGTGATCACTCTCTGCGGAGTCGCGGCTTGAATGCATGCAAATAATCCTTATCTTGATCACAGTCATCTGAACTTACCACACTCACATCCATTATGTTCCGTGCTCTAATAGTCCTGTAATCCTGCATCAAAAAGGAAGACCTGCGGAGAACGCAGACAATAAAATAAACCTTCACTACATGTGACAAGAACAGTGTGGAGACGCATGCTGAGGTGAGGACACACTTCACATTTACATGCATGTTCGGCCTCCTCTGTGACAACATCAAGTACCTTATGGTCACCCTAAAAACAATCAAACATCCCATAAGTGTTTTAATTTCATTCAGACTACTTGCTCTAACTTGTCCACGCGTCTTGCAGTTACTATTTAGCAGTAGATTTATGTTTTAAGAGCACAGCGGGATAACCTGCTTGGCAAACTGCGCTGGTTCCAAGCCAAAGCTATCTGTAACACACGCTTTGAATCAGAGGCTGAGCAGGAAAACAAGCCAGTGACACTGTCGCAGACCCAGTATTTTTTTGTATCGAATGAAGGAAACACTCGTCGAGGCACAAACTAGCCCCTGCACGTAAGCCAGGGCTTCCTCCCAAATACAGTAAGTGACGATGGACAAAGGTAAAATGAATAGGTCTGTCTCCGACACACAGCACCTCACGGACACATTCATACTCCAAAAATAACAGAGAGGCTCTTCCTCGTGCTGTTACACAAAGCACAATTGAGAGTGATGTGCACAGCAGTCAGGCAAAGGTTGAAGTACGTGGGAAAATGCACAGGCGCATAACTGCTGCGAGGCATGCGGCAGGAGAGTCTATCTGTCACTGGACTTTTTTCAGTGCTGTGACAGAGCAGCTAAAAATGACAATCTAATAGCAGGGATGACATTTTGTTTAAAAACGTGATGACAGAATGATCCCATGTTTCTGTAACTGTAGCTGCTGCGGGGCCAGGAGTCAGCCATTATTCTCTGCTTTAGCCACTGTCTGTCCTGGTGGTCACTGTGAGTGCTGCTTGTAATGGCCTATGATGAGTTTGTATGACTTATGATAGGATCTCCCGTGTCAACCCATGTCATGCAAATATTTATGTCAAGTAGGAGCACTTGAGTTAGCGAGCACACGCACTGATAGATGTGAATTCCCTTCTGGCGCTGGGATGATAGAACGTTTCTAAGGCAGTGGCCTACTTCCTCATGTACTCCCTAGGCCTGGCCACCAGCACTTTGCCAGGGCACTGCCCCCTCTTCCTCTGAGAGATCCTGTGATTGAGAGAACCGAACATGGTGTTTACTTTGGCCGCACCTCTGAGAGACGCAGATGGAGGGAGCGGTAGATGAGGACAGGGAAAGACAGATAAAAGAGAGGAAGAGAGGAGCGAGCAGGCAGACAGCTTCAGTCTCAATATCTCATTTCTCAATGGGCAAAAATCACTGAGTTCTGTGTTGTCTTGTCACAGCAGATCAATATTTAAACAGCAGGCGAACGCCTGAAAACATTTACAGTGTTAATATGATACAATCAAGAGCACTGTTGGGTTGTGGGATTATAAGAATCAGCTTTATTTATGCCCTGTTGTAAGTAGTGAAGTAATTTGAAGTCTAAGGGCTGATAAACACTCACTGTGTTCACCCACCAACACAGTGAGGGAGTGGTCTAAGTGGTGAACCCTCTCTTTCATCCTCTTCCAGTGCCTGTGGCTTTCCCAAGCGTCGACATTCTTCCACTTATCTTTATAGCCATTAGCACTGTCAGCCTAACCGCATGTCTGCTCAGGCTCACTGTGAAGCCCTCACTCAAATTCCTTGAATATCGGTTGACAAGCGGCATGCCTTAAAACGCAAGTAGCCAACAAATTGAGTTATTTGAACTCTTCGAGGAGTAAACAGTGAGAAACATGATCTGATGTAAAAGCTTGCAGTACTCTAGTTACACCTCTAGTCTTGTGGAAAACACACACACAGAGAAAAACACAAAAACAAACAGGAACGCGGGACCAGAGTAAAGTGGCCACTTACTGTCTCCGTAAAAGCGTGTGTGTGTGTGTGTGTGTGTTTGTGTGTGTGTGTGTGTGTGTTTGTGTGTGTTTGTGTGTGTGTGTGTGTGTGTGTGTGTGTGTGTGTGTGTGTGTGTGTGTGTGTGTGTGTGTGTGTGTGTGTGTGTGTGTGTGTGTGTGTGTGTGTGTGTGTGTGTGTGTGTGTGTGTTTAAGTAACATTGTGCCGCCTCAGTATTATGCCACAGTTCTATAATGGTTCACACTATTGTCAGATGCCCTTCCTGACGCACCCTTCATCCAGCCTTTGGGACTGGCACCAGAATAAAACAGAAAGTGCCCCTTTAACAGCTGGTTGCACACTCGTGGCTACTGCAGTGAAGCCCCCATACAGCAGCTGGGGGCTTGGATACACTGGTGACACCTCTGCAGTGGGATTCAAACCAGGGACCTTCCCATCACAAGCCACCACTCCACTATAATAATAATAATAATAATAATAATAATAATAATAATAATAATAATAATAATAATAATAATAATAATAATAATAATAATAATAATAATAACGTTTGTAAGATTTGACATACTCGAGGTGCTAGTTTGTTGGCTGTAAGATGAAAACTTGCACTACAAATGTTTGTTTTTTTAAAGTTCAGTTTTTGTCTAAAATGTTATGTAAGGATGGGGGGGGACTAAATATTGCAACTACATATATCACCGGGCAAATATTAATATTAACATGATATATAATGATATAAAGTTAAAAATGTTCCTTTAAAAGGTTCAATGATAACGGATATAATAACCCTATTATAAAGGTTTGACTAATGTTTATAAAAGTGGCTGAATATATAAGTACAGTTTGCAAATCCCTCTAGAAAAGGCAGTCTAAAGTTCAAAAGATGTACAATTTAAATACATTTCATTATTCTATTTATTGTAAAGAAAGCGTCACCATGTTAACACATCACTTTACTGTTACTGAAAGTTACTACTTTGATGAATAAAAAGAGCTTATGATAAATTTAAGAATGAATAAAACACCTTATTAATGGGATTTGTTGTATTATTTATTGCTCAATCAGTGAAGAAGGCAGTTTCCTGCCCTCAATGGAGCATTGAAGTACCCCTGGCAGTCTACAGGGGGAGTCTGACATCAGCACTGTGTGATTAGAGGAAACACACACACACACACACACACACACACACACACACACACACACACACACACACACACACACACACACACACACACACACACACACACACACACACACACACACACACACACACACACCATGCTGGACCACACACTGATAGAATGGGCAATCCCGTCATCAGCTTGTAATTACAGACTTTAACCAACCAAATTCAGTCTCCAGAGTTATTAAGAAGAAAGGACAAACTGTTCTTCCGATTCTGCCAGCGTGACGTCTTTCACACTTCACCACAGTTTACCATTTTCAGAGGAAAGTGGCACACGACCCCTTCGTTTTATGCTATTGTAAAGCACACTAGTTGTTTAAGTCCAGTTAGAACAGAGAGCGACACCGACCTCTCAACCAAACTGCCTTCAGCTATTGTTGATGGTCTTATCCCTCAGTGTAATAGAATTTAGGACAGACAACATGGGGATTTAGCTAATCCCTCATTAAGGAACTCCATAATCCTCTTGAAAAGCCATGTATACACACCAGGTTAAATACTGTAGTCAAAGGAGAGGTCAGAGGGATTAACCTCATAGAAAGTGATATGAGTGTTTCTCAAAGGAAAAAAAACCATTCCATTTTAAAAGATGGTTTTAGGTTTTCTTGTATTAAAAAAAACCACTATACAATGTACATCTGTTATAATATTTTACATTATGATGATACTCACTCTGCACATTTTAAATGGATTTCTTTCCAGGTTTAATTATTCTCTTAACACATAATAAAGGCTGTGTCAGCCTTTGGAAAAAAAAAAGGAAAACAACACAACATGTGGTGCAAATAGTGTTATAGTTTATTAAGGCATCATTTGCATAATTAAATTTTAATGTTTCTTTTTCTTGTAGCAAGTGAGTTATTGTCTCATAGTCTGCCATCACTGAGTAATCATATTATTATTTTCACTGTTCGAAATTTTAATTTCCACTAATGTCTAATTCCATGTCCAACAGTAAAGTCCCTGTGAATTCCTCTGTGGATGGCGAATATATATGCTCCATATGCTCTCTGGCTACTGATGTCAAGGCAGAGTGATTAGGTGGAAGTGGAGTCTGTGTAAGCAATGGTGAGCGCAAATCGGCCCCAGATCTCCCCACAAGATGCTCACACTCACTGCACCCGCCGCTCTTTCACACAGAGCACTGAGATATGTGATATTAAGTAGGAGCCCATAAAAACTTGTCTGGGCCCATGTGGTCGACTACAAGTAATCGGGAACAGCCAAATATATATTCAAGTTTTCAATGAAAGCTTGTTGAAAGTGTAATGATGTTAAAGTGCTGTCAGGGGAGTCCCAGCCTGATGTTTTATTGGCTGTTTATTTTATTGGAAGACAAGCCATGAATCTAGGTAGCCTTCAGTGATATTGCCACAGTGTAGTTGAGCCCCCTCAGTCTGCATGAGAGCTTTTATTAGCCAAACATTTGTTTCTCCATAACGAAAGCAAAGCACACAGGACCATGTCTTTCCAGCTCGATGGTGAAAATAGCAAACAGATGTGTGTGTGTGTGTGTGTGTGTGTGTGTGTGTGTGTGTGTGTGTGTGTGTGTGTGTGTGTGTGTGTGTGTGTGTGTGTGTGTGTGTGTGTGTGTGTGTGTGTGTGTGTGTGTCTGTGTGTGGAGTCCTCTCTAGCACTGTCTGTTTGTGATGTTTCACTTAAAATGCAAAGTTTTACTTGAAGTATCAGGAATGTAGGCTGATGTATATTTATATATTGATGTGGCTACACTAGTGGCTAATATGTTTATGAATGAGTAAAGTAAAAGGCCTTTTTGCACAGAAGTATTTGCACACAGCAAACGCTCAGTGTATTACCGAGATTAATTAATTTGTGTGAAATAACGGCACCAAAGCCCATACAACCTGACTTAATATCACAGCCAACACGAATTTCTGCTTGCATGGAAAGCCCTGTGATTGTTTATGAGTACTTCAAAACCCTGGGGACAAAATAATCATTTTCCCACAATGCTCCGTTCCATAAATGTGGATGGGATGCTGGGCAATCTCTGTTTCATTTTCTCAGCTCACTAACTGTTGGCTACACTGCAATATGTGATAACTACAGCAGTAATATTTGGTCTATGGGACTAAATCCATTACAATGAGCATTTGCATAATACAGTGGTGTCATTGAGCAAATGAGGAATATGTAATGATCCAATCTGTGTGGGACAGAATGAACACTCCAAGTAAATATGTAATGATTTTCACATGGCTGCACATTTGATGAGATAACAAAAGCCCCCCCTGCCTTATGAGTGACCCTGATCGTACAATTGCCCGCCTGGTCATCACTACTCATATCAATGACCCCAGTTAAAGCTATCAGCAGGAAGTAAATTAGGTAAGCATCAGGTGTACATCTTAAGAGACTGTCCCCTGGCCAGTTGGTGCAGCAAATATAATAAGCACAATAAATACTCACAGGCTGTTTGAGGCAACTGACAGGTCCGTGACTGATGTGGTTGCAAGTGAGTGGGCTGAATGGATGGCACAGATCAGCCCAATGAGGTCAGAAAGCGAGGCTCTAGCTGCATTCGGCTCAACTGATCTCCAGTTAAACAGGGCATTGACATCACACAACAGAGCAGACCATGTGAGCCACCTCTGGATCTGTAGCCAAGACATGTCACACACACCCTCTAAGCTTTCACTGCAGGCTCTCCCAAGAAAAGAAGAAAAAAAGAAACACACACACACACACCAGTCTGTTTCAGGAGGGATTGTTGCACCTAATTTTGTCTTTAAATTCAGACCGAGCCTGTGGGAGCGCAGTGGATGTTCATCCCAGGAGTCTCCTGCTCTCATGTTGGGCACATGATCTAGTTTCTGCAGGTCTGCACTGCTTCGGTTGCTCCTTTGAGGAGGTAATAGTGAAACAGGCTTACTGGGATAACACATTCCTTGCCTAAAAATACGGAACCCGCAGTCAATACATCTATGAGTATTATTTATCAATTAATACATCTGTCTCCATTGTAAGTGTCCGCTGCCCTGCTCGCGGCCTGACCAGGCAGTGAACTCTTGCATTCCTAAAAAACACGGTCATCCAGCCTCTGTAATTTGTCATGTTAGAAGTTGACAGTAAAAGGTCATCCACTCCCATCGCTGGAGGCAAGAAAAAGCACCAGGATGAAAGTGCACGTTCAGACGATGGCTATTACTGGGTTCTCCCTATTTGTATAAGACTGGGAACACACACACACACACACACGCACACACGCACACACGCACACACGCACACACGCACACACACAGCTTTATCTAATCTAGGTCACCTATCTGTCTTGTACTTCACAGGCTATCAGAAGTCAGAAGCATCAGTTGCTCTAATAAAAGGCATTCCAGCACCTAATCATCCACCTATTTCATACCTTAATCTGTGCATAACATCACAGCGGCAGTACGTAGAGAACAAAACCTTTCTGCACCACGGGCCCTTATTGCATGTTTGGAGACATATTTACTTCAATGCTGCTCCAAAGTCAGATTTAGTGTCCGCAGATTATAGATGAGGCAGTTTTAGAGACGTTAAACAAAATGATATTCCTTCTGAGGGTACTTTCATTGAAGGTGATACTGTGTCATACAGATCATGATATTTGTGTTCATAGCATATCAGTGAGGGAACACCATCCTCCGCCAGCTGTGTGTTTTATGTTGCACTGGTTGCACATATAGTTTCAAAGCCGACAAGCTATCCATTAAATCGGGCCACCTCTGACTCCATTCCAAAGAGAGGGCAGGTCTGCCAACAGCTCATCCATCATGCACAATATCAATTGATTTCCCAAACATAAACAGAGCATCTATGATATAAGGGACAGCTGGATCAGAAGGGGCATGCTGGAGGAAATGCACTTATAGACACACAGTGGCCAAATAGTCCTGCTCCTGTCTGTTGCCCTCTCTTCCCCCAGACTGGCATGATTTAGTCGGGTCCCTCGCTTCCTGCAATTATTTTACTTCCGAAGCACAACACTGCGAGAGCCAAAACACCAGGACACTGCGAGGCTCACTCTAATGACTCCTCTACTCCATCCATAGCTGAGCCTTAATACCTCTCCACAGTGTTTCAGGGGAAAAATAAAAAAAAACATTTCTATGGTGGAACTTTTATTTTTCCTCTGTTGTTGCTAATGTTACAGCTTAAGTTTGAATTTAAAAAGTGGGCATCATTTTATGAAATCTAATCAATTAAATATGTTTTTTTTTATAAACTGCAGGTGTAGGTTGTGACTGTTCACAATGTTTGTTCATTGAAAGTCAAGCTTTCTTTGAGAGGTAGGGTGTTGTTTGGTTAAATAAAAACTTTGACTTAGAGAGGTAAAAACAAAACAGCATCTTTCCATAGAGGACGTTGAACCAAAGGCTTTTAAATTACAAGAGATTACAATCAAATAATATCCTACCATTACAAATATAAAATGTCATTCTATTAAGCAGTGATTTAGTATGTTTGCGTTTGATGCTAAATGAGGTTAAAGATCAGTCAAGGAAGAACTATTTACTACTAGTAACCAGCATTCGATTCTATAGGAGCTTTTGAACTCACAGCTCCAAGAATATTTAACTGATTACTAACATAAGCCACACCAGGTTTTCTGGTATCTTTTCATTTTCAAGTTCATAGATATTTCTCTCTCCTAAAGATTTAGAAGACATGTGATGTTACTTTTAAATAGTTTTTATTGCCTATTAAACAATTACTGCTTTTCTTTCTACGGCATTGTTATATTGCAATTGTATGACTTTTCTCTTCTTCTCTGGTTTTATTAAGAAGCACTTTGTGAAAATGTTGAGAACAGCACTATCTAAATTAAGTTATTTATCATAATTATTATTATTATCCCAAAGGGTGTTTCATTGTTAATATTTCCACACTTGTTACTGTATTACAACCTGACCAGCTCCATTTTCCTTCATTACAGTGCACTTACAGAACACTTTTGCTGCTAATAGCACTGAGGTTAAAAAGGGCACAGTAAAATACATATAGCAGAGCATTATGCATGTATGAGAGGACCAGCTTGTGCCCCTGATAGCACTTAGGAAATGTGGCTGAATGTGATGACAGTGGGAGTATCCGCTAAACGCACTAGAAAGGAGGCACTAGTGTAGAAGATATGAGGAAAAGATTAATTTTAACATAATTCTTTCATTTGATTCACTAAATAACATTTACCCAGTTAGTAACTACATTTAGTAACTGTAACTGTATTTAGAGCCTTGCTCTTAAAGTACTCATTAGAGTACTATGTTCATACAGCATTTGTTTTATTGTGTACTTTGGCATTCCACAGTCCACAGATCAGCATCCAGAGATCATATCTGCTTTATCTCAATTATGAAATGTGTGTATGTTTTATTAATTATTCATTGCTAATCTTCTTGAGCACGATATAGAGCAATTCAGTTAAGCTACTTTGAAATATTATCAATTATCATGTTTTAATTTTTACCCTAGTGGCTCCCCTATCTCCACTTACATTACCCTCCTCTGCTCTTCCATGCAGCATTAGAGAGGCGTCATTAGTGAGGACCAGTGGGGAAGGCTGCCCGCAATGGAGCAAATGGAAGTCATAAAGCAGCGCTACTCATCGCATGGACATTACACACTGACCCTCCCAATCCCTCAGACACTGCAAGTGGCTGACAGTCTGCACCAATGACACGGTAAACCACAGGCTCTTCAAACTCAATTTAATCCCGCATTAATTATTCCTCTAAGTATTCTATGCCCGTTAATATTGAAATTCATAAATGTATAAGGTTAGGGGCGAGCATGTTGTGCTACACTTACGAATGTGATGATACAATTCCCATTTGATGGTGGCTACCTAATTAAGACCAGCGAGCTGCGTGTGCAGCACTCATACATCTTTGTTATAACAGACAAATGCTCCCCCAGGTTCACGACGAGAGCAAGTTCAGAGTTTTTTGATGACTGAAACTTCTATTAACTTTCATTTAAAATTCAATCGCTATTGTATGAGGAACTACTATACCTCCATATCCATCTGTATCTCGATACACCGGACAAAAACGAATTACCCGAAGTGCTAAATTGAATTTGCTGCAGCACAGCCTCAAATCCTCCGAATGTTTGGTGCCATAAGTGGATTAAAATCTCCATGTGATGTAAAAATATTCAATACAAGCAGTGGTTTTCTCCATTTCAGGAGCATACTGCACTGCTCAAGCAGGGTTCAGATTCTCTGTCAGAGGGTCATGTTATCTGTTTAGACCCTTGACCTTTGTTGCGGGGGTTCAAATGTGCAAACTTTGCTCTGACATCAGGGCAACAGCAATGACACTGAACACAGGTATGTTTTAAGCATATGTCATTTGTGCACAAGACTGTACAGGCTAGTTAGAAATTATATTACAAGCTACATCCACACGGTTTGTATGGTTTAAATTCCTGCTGTCGTTGTGGCAAGACATGCCTTTTTAGCAGAATGCTCAGTCAGCATGTGGTTGGAAGCTGGTCCCACAAACACAGCAATCACTGCAAAGCTGCTGTTATTTATAGCATAATACAGCTCTTTTTAATGACCTGTTGGACAACACACAAGCTACCACAGCCAGCAACAACTCTGACTTGAGCTGAGCCTGCTGGAGATCCAGTTTATTCCGACTCGTGTCTTGAAAGCGCCTCACAGACAAGATAACTCCCATACCAGCCAGACCGTAGAGACTAGAACCCCCATTCTTCAATCAGTCTACTTGGTAAATAAGAACAAAGATCCTAAGGAGAAATAACCTCTGCAACCTAAATCACAAGCAGCTTCTGTGTCTTAGGACCAGTGAGCTTATGTAGGTCAAACACTGAATGTGGAAGTAAGTGATGCAACCGAGTGCAGCTACATGAAATATCTGCTCACCGAGCGAAAGACAACAAAGAGGAGAAAATTTGAACAGCTCTTTAGTGCACTGGCATGTTGTATTTTAAAGGTTTGTCACATTTTTGTACCAACAATTCTTGTAAATGGACTGTTTATTTGACTTTTGAATGAACTATTTTTTGATCGAAAGTCATCTTTTAATAACGCGATAACTTTGCAGGTGAAACTGAAACATGGGCAGCTCTTCTTTTGAGGGACTGTACCTCCATTTTGAACCTATCTGCTGTGAAATGAAACAGTCAAGCTATTGTTTAAACTTCATATGATCTCACTGTCCAAAAACACACCTTTTAATGTGTCAATTCGAAGTTTGGCGGGGGATTGGCAAGTAGGTTTATTTAGATTGTCACTCTACCATTTCAGTATAACAGCTTAGTGTTTGACTGAACTTAAACCTAAAATCTCACACATGTAATGACTTTGTAAATACTTCTAAAAACTTAGTATTACACCTGAAAGGTCTAGTATTAGATATATTGAATTATAAAGCTAAAGGGCTGCCATCACTGTGAGTCCACAGTTATTGATAAACATTTGTGCTCATGTGCCATGAGTGAAGACTTTTTTCTACATTTTGTTTTGAGGAGCAGATCCCCAGGAGATTTTAAAGTGGTGACTTCATCAGGTCCCGACTTTTGTAATTCCTTAGTGTTATAACAGAATAGCACACTCTCACCACTTTCTTTCATAATGATAAAAAATGTTTTCTGTCAACAAGCAAATATTTGTTGTTCTCTGGATAGATGCAATTTCATAAATCCATCAGCATCATGGGCCACAAAGTGTTGTGGTGACTGGTGCTGTCATCTCACGGTAAGAAAATCTCCTGTTTGAGTTCAGTTGGGGGATTTTCAGTGCGGGTTTTAGGTATTCTCCCATTGGGTATTCTGGTTTCCTCCAACAGTCCAAAAACATACATATGAGGGTAATTGGTCACTCTCAATTGCACATAATTGTGAATGTAGTGGGTGATTGTCTTTCCGTGTTTGCCCTGGCAACCTATCCAGGTTACTCAGCTGGGATCGGCTCCAACGTCTCACAACACTAAAGATGGAGAAGTGAGAAGATGGATGGATGGACATAGTGCCTCTAAGTATTGTATTGCATGTAGCTTATAGCATTTTAATCTTAGATGTTGATTTTTATTGTTCCAAATGCTGTGTAAACCACTGGAAGTTTTATCATGTTCCATTAAGGAGCAGATTTCAAAGAATAAAGTCTAAAGTTTGAAACTGTCAGTAAGTGTGGAGATCCTGCAACAAATATGTCCCTTAGGTCTAACTACACTCAACCCAAAGTAAACAAATCTGCTGATTAAGACAAGGGAAGTGAAACTAACATGCATTTATTCGATTTTAATTGTTGATCAAATTATTTCTCAATAGAAATGAGACAGCATTTCAAAGTTTTACAGTCACAGACAACTCTGCAAACAAACAAAATGTCTAAGTCACCATTTTACGACTTACAGCCAATGTAAATGGCAAATCATTTTAGTTTATTAAAGGGCCAAGTGCAGGTTTATCTTGTTGCAGGTCTTTTCTTGCATAAAATCAGTTCACTTTCTGTATGGGGAGAAGAAAACAGTTCAATATGGTACAGAAGCGATGTCGAACGTCCTTCCTTCCATAAAGTCTTCAGGGATCCTATTCTGCAATAATGGTATAGGGCTTGTGACATTCAGTGCTGATAGAGGACATCATTTCACAGGAGACCTCACAGAGCAGCTAGACCAGGAAGAATGTGGCCAGATGGAACTGGGCTGAATTGTCAACATTTCCCTGTTGACTAGCCAGCTAAGCAAGTTCCACAACGCAGGCAGATTTTACATTTAGGAAGCGAGAGATGCTGCAGATACACGCTCCTGCACACACAAACAGTTCCCCCCAAAAAAGGGCTTTGAAAACAAAACTAAAGTGAGTCCACAGAGCCTCCTGAGTGCCTCGTCTGAGAAGGGGAGGACAAAGGTGAGGGCTGGCTGTAATAAAGCCGTATGCCCGCTGTTAAGAAATGAAATGTAAAGCCATCACCGTGATCCATCTTCATTAAACAATTTCCCCTCGCCCATGCTTTCGAGGGTATCAGTTTCAAGGGGTCAGGTGCTATTTCTCCTCCTCTTGGGTGTCGGCATGTGTTTAAATATACTGTAGAGTGCAGAACCAGTGCAGTGAGGCAAAGGAATGGGAGGCCATTGGTCCCGTGCCGATTGGCTGCCATTCAAGGTTACTCTTGGAGGGTTTCCCATCACCCCCCTCTAAGTGATACATTGCAATCTGACAAATGCAAACTGTGACATTTAGGAAAGCACTGGGAGAATAACTACTGTTGTGTTCTTAATCTGGCCTCCTCACTGCCAAGCTGATATGTTGGACAAGCAGCTTTACACGCCTGATGTGTTTTACGCAGCCAGACCATTTCATAATTACACTAAATGCACTTTTCAGGCTTTTTATTTTCAATCCACTGCGTCCAAATGTTTTCATGATAGAGAAGTTTCCAGTTGGACTGTAGATGTACATCTAAATTGTGTTTAGCATCTGTGGATGCTGTAGATTACTGGTTTTTGGATGGAAAGTTTATTTTCTGCTCATAGTTCAAGCAGCGAGTGGTGAATGAGAAAACTACATTAATTAGCAACATTCAAACAGACCATAAAGATGAAAGCACCTTTTTTTATAGGTATACCAAAGAGTGTGTGTGTGTGTGTGTGTGTGTGTGTGTGTGTGTGTGTGTGTGTGTGTGTGTGTGTGTGTGTGTGTGTGTGTGTGTGTGTGTGTGTGTGTGTGTGTGTGTGTGTGTGTGTGTGTGTGTGTGTGTGTGTGTGCAAAGATCAGATGTTGTTTTGACAATTTAATTACATGATTTATGTTGTTTTTTTCTACTAAAAGTCAAGGATGGCTTAACTATTTTTGCTGATTCATAGAGAAAATACAGCAGGACAGATCAGATGAATTGCTTTTTTCTCAAAGCCGTGTTTGTCTAAATGAGAACTCTGTGATCAATCTTCAGTCTCTCAGTTAGGTTTATTGTCGGGACTGGCTCCTTGTTGTCTGAGTAATCGCTAGGCATTTCCAGATAGCTGATTACCTCATCACTCCAGGGCAAATCTGTTATAATTTGACTGAGCAGGTGCACATCTCACTGTCTTGTGCAGCCAAAATAAACATGGGAGATAAGACATTGGTAAATTCTCTGGAATCTCATCAATGTGTATGCACAGATTTGTCAAAACATCAGAAGCATGGTAATGCAGTCATTTCATATTTTGCTGAAGAAATAACAGCAAGCAGGAGGGATTTGAAGGGACTGATGGAGGCATTTTCTCTCATTTTGTCCCCAAATGCAATGAGCTGTTCCCCAGGTATGGTTGCAAGGCATGCATTAATTATGATGCTCACAGGAATTGCTCCACTGCCGCTGTCACAGAATTACCTCCTTTTGCTACAGATCCCCATTCTCTACTTTAATGTGCCATTTAATGCAGTTTCTCCTAATCCAGTTCATAGACAGAGGTGAACGGAAATGGTGCTGTGTGTGTTTTATGCAAATTGCGAGACGAGGTGATTAATTTATAATGGGTTTCAGTGCAATTGAAGGCAGCGGGAACTGATCAAGGGCAAGGACATTATAGAATGGTACAGGCTGCATAGGGGTGGCTCTGCTTGTTCTGCACTGTACCACAGCAGGACAGTATCTCATTACATCTAGACAAAACACCTCCCCCATTGATAATGAGCATTTTTCATGAGGGACCGTTTTTGTCTCTTGTTGTATTTTCTTGTTGTTTCAGCTACATCATTCTTCATGGAGCTAAATCACCTATTGATCCAACACTATATCTCATATCCATGCACTATAATGTGGCGTGTATTGTGCATGCAATGTGCCTGAGCCGTTTGGAGATCCTCTTGTTTACTGCAGGAAGCTACATATGAACTGCAATGCATCACCATCCACAATGTAATAACAATAGACTTTACATGCGCTAACTGAAATGTGCTTCTCACTGACACTGCCAAGCTCTTTGAAAATAAACCAAACACTCACGTATATAAACTAACATCGTTTCTCTCAGTCTCTTACTCTCCCACACGCATGCGGCCACCACTTTTAATGGAATTGCAGAGACTGCTGAGTGTAATCTCTTTGCCTGAGGAAGAAAAAAAAATGACTTGAAAATTCTGTTTGTATGTTTGATGCCATTCATTGCTGATTGTGCGCTGGTGAGCAGGCCTGCACGGATCCAACAGTGTCTGTTGTAATTTGGTATGGTATTTTCAGGATATCTTTTCTGTCTAAAACATGTTGGGATTATATGTGTAATAATTCAATTTACAAATCCACAATTGTTAAAGTGTTCACGTTGCGATTCTCCCAACAGCTGCCATGTTTCATCTCATGGACAGTTCATCAGTCAATACTGTATGTTAGTATTTAAAAACCAGTGTGTTCCTTGTGGAATATACTTATCGTGTTTTATTTACAGTAACATCCGTTTATAGAAATATCATGTAGAGTAACTAGTGGACCCTACTGGTCTGGGAGCTCTTTCATGTTTGTTTGCACATGTCACTATGATTCTGTTGCATTTTGTGTTCAAACAGTGAAATATAAATGTGAACATAAATAAAATATAACCCCCGATGAAAAACATTGAGGAAGCAAAGTAAAACATTCCCGATCTTTGAAGCATTCATGCAATTTCTCTTGGTGCAATTTCAGTTTTTTTGTAGTTTTAATAAGAATCTCCCAAAAAGTTGCAATATTAAAAAAAAAGCAATTAATATGAGCAAAAAAAAAAAAGTTGAACGACTGAAAAAATATATAGCCTCTTCATTACTTTATAGTATTGTGAGTGGAAAAAAAATTGGGTTTCATTATACTCACTTGAGGTCTGGAATGTTTCCGCATGAGTATACTGCACTATATGATAAGAGTACGGTGAGTGTGCTTATCAATTAATGACTGCTACTGTTTAAATACTCGGTGTCCTTTGATATTTGCATCAACTAATAACCATACCATGATGCTTTCCTCCAGCCTCCCTTCATACAGCTTGGCGAAAAGGGTCTTCATATACTTTTTACTGAGGAGAGCAGGAGTCCTGAGCAGCCCGGGAGGCTTAGCACAGAGACACAAAGCAGCAGTGGCACCGTTCATACCTTCAGGTGACAGAGTGCTGATGATTATAGCAAGGACAATGCCCTGCATGTGTCAAACAATTGGCAAATAATTTATGTCATCTTTTCCACTGTTATTTCCGTGGAGGGCACTAACTGTGTTGCCAATATCAAACCTCCTGCAGAGGAGAAGTGGGGGAAAAAAAGGGATGTGCTACAAAAGACTGATGGAGGCAGAGAGGAAGAGGGAGCAAGAGGAGTGGATTGGGGGAGGGGAATAAGTGCCAGGCTCAGCTTTTTCCTGACTGAAGATGCACAGCCATCTGTGAGGAGACAAACACACGTATGGCCATCATTTGTCCAACATCTTACGTGATGTGAAGGCTTTTCACTCGCCATGCCAACCTGTGTGGCAGATGATGTATGTGTTTCTTCAGTCCCGTGATTACTAGCATGGAGCTGCAGAGCAATGCTCTTCACCTCATCAGTTCCACAGGCTGCGCTCCAAGGTGGGTGAGGGATTCTCTGCAAGATGGCTTCTGACACACAGCACAACCAAGGCGTACCAGCATGAATATTATACAGTGCATTTCACCATAGCCACCCACTGTGAACAGATCAATCGAGGTGGATGAGGTGAATTAGAATTTTAATAGAGTGCCTAGGTGCAGTAATTAAAAAGAATGATTATATTTTCCGTAAACGTATGAAAAAGTGGATGGTGCATTGGGGTGGTGTTGGCTTTTTCAGTCTAATGTGTGCTGCCTATTTGTTTCTTATATGTGACTTGATAGAAACTTTTAATTAACAATGGCACTGCTACAAAACATGTATGTGTTATATCCTTTCCGGGTTGTGGGTTTTCTTCCTTGTAGTGTGAGTATATTTTCTGTTTTATGTGTGGCAGGGCTCAGAAACACAGTCCAATGACTATATATTATACAGAGCAGTTGACCTGTAAGTTTTTGCATGGTGGTCTTGCAGCCATTAATCACTGCCAGGATTTAGGTA
This sequence comes from Lipophrys pholis, assembly GCF_963383615.2. NCBI lineage: Eukaryota > Metazoa > Chordata > Actinopteri > Blenniiformes > Blenniidae > Lipophrys > Lipophrys pholis. The sequence goes on from NC_137632.1 coordinate 12,051,446, forward strand.
TGTGTTATTAAGTTTCACTTAATTTGGAAAATTAGGCCCATTGCTCCTTTTGGTCTATAATTATCTTTCATGGCTGGTGGATGATGCATAACAGGTTTATATAAGACTAATATGGCACAACCAAAACAGGAAATATAAAGATTTTGGGGCCGGTGGCAGACAGAACAACATAGTATCATCAGGCAAGCTGAGAGACAAGTGGGTGATAATTGTTGTGGGAGCTGCAGGAGCAATAGGCTGTTTGAAGGAAAGGTAACAAACCAGCAAAACAACAGAGATGAATCACAGTGAAAGACATTTTGTGGCAGCCTACCTGCCACCGAGGTCCGATTAGGCTTGGCTCACAAGCTTTATGTTGTAGCCCAACCAGCTCATTGTGATGGCTTAGAAGGCTCAGGCTGCAACAGATATTTCAAATGAAATTCTTGAATCAAACAAAATCAAACTTTATTTATATAGCACGTGTCATACAGATGTAGCACAAAGTTCTTTAAAAACAAGACACAAGGATGCACAAGCTCACCCATCCCCCACCCCCACTAACAGGACAAAAAAAAAAGAAATAGGATAAAAAAAGTTTTATCCTATTGCACAATAGCCAATCACCTAAGTATTATCGATTTAAACATGTCCAGAGTTACAACAATACAATGTCCACGCCTTCTAACAGGGAATAATACTTTTAAGTCAAACATTCCAATTTGAAGCATGTTGTTACTGACAGAAAAATCTCGCCAGGTGAGTCAAGTGTCAGAGCTCCTCTGTCTGCCAGTCAACAAAAAAAGAATCCATTGTTTGTTAGCTTCATCCAGAAAGAGAACAATGTTTTTTTTCCTAGAGTGACCAGGGCAAGCATGCTATGTCAACTGGTGTCAGGCTACAAGTGCGAGATACCCGCCTGCCCGCAGGCCAAACCTCAATCGAGGCCCCTTGTGTGCTAAACAATACAACTAAAGATAAGGTTCCAAGTCTCTTCCGTGACAAATATTTCTGGTCAAAAAGGCCAAGAGAAGAGACATGGTCATGGTAAAGAGACAAAAACAGGTCTGCCAACTTCCGTTTGGTATTTCAGGAGATCACAGCTCAAGTACAGAGACATTTTAAACATCGGCATGCTGAAAAGTCACTTGGCACTCAGAGTACACGTCTAAAATCATATATTGCTCAGTGTGCAGTGACAAAAAGATTTGATTTGATTTATTTTTTTGTTCCTTCGGGGCAGAAGTCAAGCGCTCTCCTTGAATGCGTTCCCATCTGCACAGAGACAGCTTTGTCTCTCATCAAAGACAAGGAAGTCCTCTTCAACTGAAAACATGCCATTGACCCTCAAAGTTCAAGATACAGATGATGCTGCATTTCATGTTCCAGTTGAGGGGAAGAGGAACAAGTAAATAACCTAACCTTTAACCCAGGCATGATTTTTCACAGCCTGTGGTGATCAGTCTTAAGTTCAGGCCTGAAAAAGATGACACATTTCTTTACTTGAAATGTGGAATTGGTCTAAATTTAGCAGAGAGGTTTAATTAATTTTTTTAATGAACAATGCAATCTCTCGATTTATTAATTTTTTTTTGTCTTTTGGACACAAACCAAGCCATCCAGTTCAGTGGTTCTCAAAATGGGATGCAGAAAAACTCATTAGGTTTCCCCTCACCTCCCTCAGCTGTGGTTGAGCTACAGCAGGTTAAGTGTCACTCAGAAATTAGCGTTCTCCTGGTAGAGCAGTGGACGCCACATCAGCTGCTACCATTTTTGTAACTACATTAAACAAACCCTCTGAAGGCCTCAATGATGCATGCAATCTTAATTTTTATTACAGCAATTTATTATACACTCCCCAAGCTTATGACAGCCCCGACTGTCATTAACAGATTAATTATAATTTCCCCCTGCGCTTGGAGTTAAAGAGAACCGCGAACGCATACAGGCGATCCTTAAAAACAATGAGAGTTGGTTAACCATGCGTCATCTTTCCACTGCTTTTACCCTTCACCCTTCATAAAAATATGTGAAATGAAGAAAGCAGGGGTCCGGCCTGGAGGTCTTCCTTGCAGCCAATGTGCGTAACAAAGCGCTCGGACACTTGGAAGTGACGAAGGTCTCCTTTCAGTTCATCATCTGCAGAGAGAATCAAAGAAGTGAAGGCTGCTGTTGGTTCCACCTTTTCTAAAGCATCATCTAAAAACATGTTTGACCAACAAGTTAGTCCATCGCGGCCGATGCAACATCACAACAAGTATTCAATCTGAGTGTCAAAAAACCAACAGTCCCTCTCATCTCCTTATAAGCCTGAATATTTAATCACAAATCTGCTTTGTATCAATCGAATCTGCAACTCTCCTGTAGCACATTGCTCAACAAAGGTTCCTCCAAGTGAGGATCTGTCAGGAATCACCCTTTTAATCTAGCAAACAGACATTTTCAGATTGTAAGGAACATTCCTGGCTGTATATGTTTACACAGACCAAAACTGACTTCCCAGAACATGATTTGAAGAGACCATGTTCATTCCTGCTTTGAAGAAAGTACCTTCCTCTGTCCCCTCTACCTCAAAATAAGAAACTGTAGCAGGAAACAGTCAAACAGCAGGAATGTCCAAACATGTGAATGTAGTATAGGCAGTTGCTTTGTTTGACATACTGTACCATGGAAACAGTTTGGGGAAAGTAGACATTCACATTTGAAGAACCAGTTTCATGTTTTCATTTGTCCAGGTGCAAGACATCTCAAATCAATTTAATCCGATCAACTCATCTTGTTAATACAAGTGTTGAAAGATGTTTTGATCCTTATCTAAGTGGCTTCAATGCCTTTGGTGACACTCCCAAAGAGCTTACGCACAGGAGCTTCCCACTATTTAGGTCCACAAGGTATTCTTGTCAAGGGAACAGGATGAACTGATGAATTCACTTGGATATGGGGTGAAAGAATTGATTTGAGAAAGTCTTAAGTCAACTAGTTCTGTCTGTTGTTATTCTCTGTTCTCTTGTTATCCCCTAAGAAGAACCAATGCAGGCAGAGACATTTGTCTTCTGGATCTGCTGGAGGTTTCTTCCTGGTAAAGGAGAGTTTTCCACTCTCCACTTGTACACATGGAATTGTTGGTATTTTTGCCTATGATTTGACTTGAATTTGAAATGATGTGAATACACTAAGCCCTCAAGAAAAACTAAAGTTGATAGTCTGAACTACTCAGGAAGTAAGTTAATGTAGCATTACCTAGCAAACAGCAGGGACTGACAACATCAAGGTCTACCTCCTGTATGTTCATGTTGTATTGCTTTAATTCGAACTAGCCTTTGACAGTGTCAATATAAGACAGAAAAAGAAACACAGCCTTTTAATTCAGGGTGGATATTTAGGGAATAGCTTCCATTTCAGGAATCCTGAGAACTGCAACATTGGTCTAAAACTGAATTTTCATATTCTGTAGACATGTGAACATTAATTTAATGTAAATAAAAGCACAGCCTGCTGGTACCTTTGGCTCTAAATGCAAAGATGGTTTCAATCAACTCTTATACTACTTTTATGTCTCTGTCAAGGATCGCTGATTGTTTTGTAGCAAGCAGCCATAGAGGCCATGCTATCAAGACAAAAATCCAAACACAGAGAAAAGCCTGAAGCACAATTAACGTCGAAATCACTGGAACACAACCAACACTGATACACAGACCAACTGGCAAACAAGAAAAGCACAATATATACCAAAGCCACCAGGTGAAGACAATCAGAGACACGGGAAAGACATAAGGGCAGGGAATAGCGATCACACAGGAGATGAAGTCAAGAAGCCTGAAATGAGAGACAGAGTCAGAATCTCAAAATAATACAAGAAACCAAACATGAACCATAACAGTCCCAGCTCTATTTAAATCCCAAAGGCGTTTTACCTTTAACGGCAACTGTTTTGTGAAAGCAGTTTTCTATCAGTTTACCTGTTATTTAGTCATTTCTATTCATTCTAAATGAGCCCCAACAATCTGGATGTGTTCACTTTCATTACATCACACCATATTTAACCTATTTGAACTTTACCAGATTTTGCTACAGAGAGAGAAACAGGAGCTACACATTTACCACTGTTATGATGAGGCCTAATGAACAAAAGGATCTGAAGCAAAAAATGTCACAAAGAAAAAAAAAAGGTGCTGTGAATCAGCTGTCACGAAGAAGTATACTCACCAAAGGTCTGTCCCCTGCAAATTAAAGCAGGAACTCAGAAATATTAAGGTCAGGGTGAGTTTAGCTAATTTGTGTTAAAGGCTGCGAGGCAAGAACATTAAAAAGCTAGTTGGGAGGCTGGTAATAGCCCAATATTAGACAAAGGTGAGGATTAAGCTCATTAGATCGCCCTTAATCATCTTTAATGACCCTCACCTGTAATTTTTGCCCCATAAAAGTTCCTCTATTGCAGGATTCATCATCTCGGGTTACATCAGTAAATTTGAAAACACAGTGAGTGCGTAACAGTGAGAGACTAAAGCAGGTGTTATTAACCATGAAAGAAATTGAGTGAGATACAAGGAAACACTAAAAGGCCAATAGGCCATATACTGTAAAATATATAGTCATGGAAAATAGTATCTAACAGACAGGACTCCGTACAAGTCTGTTAAACCTTAGATGGTAAGTAGATCATCTTAATATGGATTTATTTCTTAGTTTTCTGAATGTGCTCCAGGTTCAAAAACGTGTATAAGATTTGTGACCTTAAAGTATTTTTACAACACATCAGTCACTGTGTAGGATTTTTCTCTGAGTTGCTCAGGACTTGTTGTGCAGTGGTTTGCACTCCCGCCTCACCTCAAAAAGTTCTGGGTTCACTCGCACCCCAAGCTCGTCAAGTTTGCATGTTTTTCTTGTGCCTGTTAAAGTTTTCCTGGATACTCCGGCTTCCTCTCAAAATTAAAGATTTGTGTGTGCATGTGTGCAAATGAAGCAAAAAGGACAGACTTTAAATGTTTCAGACATTACACAAACTACCACCATGTTAGAGACCTACGTTACAAACTAATCATCGAAGCAGGCAATCCCTGTGATGTTTATATAATTTAGAATCAGAGTATGGCATATAATCTCTAACATTGTTCTGGCTTCTGTTGCAGGTGAAACATTCCACACATTTGACAAATAATGCAGTTTGCAGCATGAAAACACCTCCTCGTCATGAGCACTCGTGAGCTGTCTGCGCTTTTGCTTTGCTTTCTGCATGGGGACGCACCTCACGCTGAGGCTGAATAGAAGCCGCCCTGCTAAACTGATGGTAGCCATGACAACAGTGCTTGCAATATTTCCAGTGGCTAAACTGATTCCCGCAGGTATGTTCGCATAAACGTGAAGCAAAACGAGTGCAAGCCTGCAGCGGTTGTTTTGTTTGTAAAATTAACAAGAGCACAAGAAAAAAACTACTCACACTCACCTCAAGGCTGTTTGATTCAAATCCAAAGGAGCAAGGCTCGGGTCCAACATCAGGGTAATCATGGTGTCAAGTTTTTAAAAAAAAAAGTGGAAAACAAACTCTATGAAGAACATCGGATGAACAGGTGATGACAAAATAAATCAGCTGCATTCATGATGCGGAACACTTGTTTGCCTGTCAGTAATAAAGGTGACCAAAGGTGTTAGGGACGGTGAATAAAACTTGTGCTGCCATGGTAACCACATGCCCACACAGTGTGTGTTTCACACACATCAGAAGCATCTGGCAGAACAGATATTTATAATTCATTTCTGTGTGCCTGCGTATAACATATTGGATGTGGCCGCTGCTTGTGTGATGTGCTCTTTGAAAAAGCAGCTGGCTACAGAGCTGTAGCAGCACACATCCCATCCACACTACAGGAGCACCGGGGCTGCTGCTGCTTCATCCCAGGCTGCTCATTCAACAAACACACCGTCAGTGCATCTCTAACTACTTCAAATTACAGTGCATGAAATTGTCTCCGTGCATTTTTTATTTTTTTTAAAGATACAACCAGGGGCCACCCAATGGAGGCCCTAAACCAAAGGAAATCATAACCCCCTTTGACCACTCTCACCTCTGAACGAATTTCCCAAATTTTGTCTGTTTTAATCCTTTTCTCTCTTGCTTGCTCTGGATCCAAACACTCTCTTTGTGGTTATCTCCTTCCTTGCACTGTTTTCTGCTCTCCTCATTAACTCACATGAGTATACGTCACAAGAAACCGTGTGGGCCACATGACATGCCTGACGCTCTGTTGCAGCACATAATTGCAGTGCATACGTTCCTAAAATGAGGCCCCTAGCTCAACATGAGGCCCTGAGTACTGTGACTTGTGTGTATAGGGAGTGAGGGTCCTTGTAGTTAAGGCCTGTTTTGTCCTGCCATGTTTTCAAAACGTTTTTGTTTTTTAGTTTTTTTTAATAAAACCTCCTTTAGAGCTCATTGTTTTGTGTGAACAACAGCAGTTGGCAAAGAACCTGAGCTACTAAAGAGAACTCACACTGTTCATAACATGAAATATCGGCCATGTCTCCCACAAAAATACCAGGAGGAGTTTATGTTATCAGATTAATGTACAAGTGAACACAGGATCTACATTGTTTCCAGCAGATTTTTCTTGTTCAAACATCTAAATCATGTCACACCCTCATTTGAATACTCATGTTTGCATGTCATGTCACTTATGGTATTATTTTGAGTAAATCATTTGCCAAAGAAACGCAAGCAAAAAGCTCAGTCTACTCATGTGAGCAAACCTTAAGCAGGATCTAAGTAAATGTTTCTGATGAAAATAAGAGGTTACACATTCTGCACAGAGATGTAGTGGTTAGCATTTCCACCCCATAATGAACTTTGTATGTTCTCCCTGTGTGTGGATTTCTAATGGGTGTTCCAGTTATCAAAAATTGCCTATCACATGAATTTGTGCTGTTGTTTGTCTCTGTGTTTTCCCTGTTCAGAGTGTAGGGAAGACGTATGGATGATGATGGTTACGCTTCGTCCCCAATCCTTATTTGCATATTTAAGACAATAACAGGATCTGTTGGAGGGTACACGCAGTAAACTTAAAAACTTACAGCACTGAAAACAAATATCCCTTGACTCAGGATGATTAATTAAATCATGCGCACACTGTTTTGAAACTATACCTTAAACCAGATACTATTACTGGTTTGTCTTTTGTTGCAACAGGCCTAAACGAACAATACACCGAGCACCATAAGAGCAATGCTACAAAGCACAATGTTTCATTTATGAGCTGCAAGACACAACAGTAAAGAGAACCGCATTTCATTAAATTTTAATTAAGACAAATGATCTGTGAGAGCACACCGTCTCTTAGGTGGCTCTCCTCATGTGACAACCAGCTGCTCGCAACCACAGAGGACAAAGAGTGAAGACACCGAGAGAAGGAGGGAACGTTAGCAGCGAGCTAATGAAACTTGTGAGTTTCTCGCTGAGTTCCATACATTGAGGGCTCAAACGGAAACAGTCACAGCGGAGGTGGTTGTGACAGTTGCGTGAGCCAACATCCCCACCGGCAACTGGTGTGATTTATACTGGGATGACAGCAATCAGAAAAGGTTAGCAACATGCCATTAATGAGATTTCACAGTATCATGGTGAATAGGCATTTGACTATTTTGTCAGTCTGCCCCTCAGTGTGGGGGTCTCACAACTATAAACTGCCTGGTTGGAGATCATTTCATGCAAAATAGGATTTAAATTAAAAAAATGAATTCTGGCTTTTTGTTGTGTTCATGCAACTGGGAACTTCGGAAATTACTAATTAAGGAATTCCCACTTTATTATTGGAAGAGTTGATGGTGAAAATAAACAGGGCTGCCAGGTCTGAGAAACAAAACCAGTTAAAATGAGCCCAATGCCAAAATTCGAACTATACCACACAAAGCCAAGAAACCATGTATTCAACTTGTCTTGCTATCACTATTAAGTGTATTATGAGGTGCACAATATAACATCATAATTAGTCAGTGTGCCAACAATTGAAATATTTTGCACCAAAAACAGTCCTGTCACCTTCCTTCAAAAAGGCTTTCTGCAATCACATCCAGTATATTATTAGCTCTCCGCCACTTAGAATGAGTCCAATCAGATTTGCCAATTTAATATGAATATTAACCAATTCACTCCCCTTTTTTTCCATTTTTTCAGACTAATAAACAGAGCTTGACTAAAATGTTGGATGTTCGAATGGACACTGAGTTCCTGGGTGACAGAAACATTCTTGTAAAAAAAAATAAATAAATAAAAAAATTGGTTATTCATAGATATTAGAATATGAGAATTTGCATACCAACGAAATTCTGAAAAAGCTTTACCTGCAGACAAAGTACAGCTTGACACACCTAACACTTCAAAAGCAGCGTTATTCTACACGAGAAATGTCAGATCTGGCAACCCTGACAGGACTCAGCAAACAATGTTGTGATTGCCTTAAAGCCAGCACTCTAATAAATTTTGTAAATTCAGTGGTATTTCTGCACTTTTTGTAGCTGGTTAATATTTTATGTAAGGCTGATTAATACTGGTTCTTTATGCTTTTAGGTTCCATATCCGGTTCCATCAGGAAGAGCATCCAGTGTGAAAACTCCCCTCTTTAGTGAAAGTGTCAATGACCTGTGTCACATGTCAGAACTTTCCTTCTTCCTATTTACTCATTGAATGCTTTATGATAAATGGACTTTACTTTTATCTTTAACTTTTTAGCAGTCTCGCTGTAGACGATCAGTCACATTCACACGATCATTCAGGCACTCACACACCCATGATAATATCATTTTAAAGTTGAGCATCTGATTCCAGTTAATCTTACATTGACTTTTCTCTGATTCTTTCTTTTTTCCCCGTCACGTACTGACACAAATAGATTTAGATATCAAACTCCTACAGTCATTTCACCCAGTAAGTCACTTATTTAAACAAGAGTTGAAATATTGCAAAAAGCTGTTTTCTTTGGGGTTTCTTCTTCAATGAAAACAGCTGCTTTCTGCATACAAAAAGACTGCTGGCTAAACCAGAAGGGGGAAAACAAAGTAAAGCCGAGCTCTTTCAAGCGCACCATATAGCGATTTGGGTTTGAAATTAGTTATTGGATTAAATAGTTGATCTATTGATGGTAAAACAAAATAAAAAATAATGAAAACATTCGTCAATGTGAACTCCATATAAAAAAAAATCAAAGACCTACATTTGATTGGCCTCCGGGGTTTGAAGCGGGTCAGATTTTAAGCATGTGAAGCTTAGTAAAGTTACACTCAATGAGACACAATATTATGTGGTCTCACAGTATGCTCATACTCACCGTGAAGAAACAGCTCCTACACCAGCCACATTAGTCGAAAACTCATCGAACCCTTGACTGTAGAAGCCTAATGTCAGCACTTCCCTGCAAGAAAATTATGTAATTTATTTTCCTGTCAGTCAGACCTGACTAGACTGCTGTCAGTCACCGTGAGGCAAAGAGCCATGAACACACTCCTCTGCTACATGCCATTAGGAACAGCAGCAGCCACATTTTAAAGACTTACTGCTCCAGGATGTCAGCAACACATTTTTCACGAGGAGACTTGACTCATAGCGCTGTGGACAAAATCCAAGCCTTCAGCATGTGGTTTTAGGACAAGAGGTCTGTGGATGTAACACCATGTGCGTTCCTTATGAATACATCAAGATGTGGCAGCTTTAACAATAAATGGTGATGGCTGTTGAGAGCAATAAGGCATAATGTATATATACAGTGAAAGACAACTTTAGAAAAAGTCAGGATTCAACATAATGTCTGCATTTACACGCACATAAATGTGTCCATTTCAGATTGGGAAACATTTTCTAATGGAGAGGACAGTTGTGTTATGTATGCAGGCATTGTGCAGAGCAGAGGGAGATTGATGGACTGGCGCAGCTCTGTGCAGTCTGCGCTGCCTGGTCATACTACGACAAGCTTTCCCCCGGGCAAGCGAGACTATTGGTCGAAGTTCAGATATAACTTCATTTTCTATGTGGATGAAATGCACCTTAAGGGCAAAGGCAGTGGGTGGATGAGAGAAAGGAGTTTAGTAGAAATGGTGTTTCCCGCTCACACGGATGCTCAGTGAGAGTCGGAGAGTCTGAGACATAAAAGAAATCCATTGCGGCTGTGGAGCCCGACTGCTGACAGAAATTAAATTGTGTCCACTGACTTTTCATAAAGCAACCCAAGGTCCATGTCAAAAGTGCCAGACTCTCAGTGCCATTACCAAGGAAGCAAAAACACATTTTTGTTTGTACCCCAGATGTCAACATTAGAACTTTCTTCATCTGTCCTATGGTATGCAAGGATAATCTATCTATCTATCTATCTATCTATCTATCTATCTATCTATCTATCTATCTATCTATCTATCTATCTATCTATCTATCTATCTATCTATCTATCTATCTATCTATCTATCTATCTATCTATCTATCTATCTATCTATCTATCTATCTATCTATCTATCTATCTATCTATCTATCTATCTATCTATCTATCTATCTATCTATCTACCACACCAAATGAATCTCAATCACATTCTAAATAAAGCAGAGTTGTTACTATTGAGAGAGAGAAACTCATGTGATTAACTCCACACACTCTAAAACCAGTCTGGCAAACACCAACAAATGTATTAGAATGCAATATTATCATTGTCAGTGGCAGAGATTTAGGAAGATATTTCATAGTTGCAACACATGTACGCAGCTCTGCTGCTTATCCCACAAATGTATTTTCCTTATGAATATGGAACAATTTTAAAGGGAAACAAACTGGCTTTTCAAGAAGCATTGCCACAACAAAGGAGTCATTTACCATACACACACTTCTTGGCTTTTTGTGTGGGATTAGAGTGACGTTCATTTATCATTTATATACCACTTGCCAACAGAAAATATAAACCCAAGGAACACATTTGTTCAGAATGGAGTTTTCAATTATTCTTTTTGATTTCTTTTTGATTTATCATATATGCCTCATTATTCTTTTCTTAGAAGCAAAATCAGATGCAAAAATCACTGTACAGGTCAAGTCTTGATAGAAACAAGTTCTGCTTCACCCCTGAATCTGTTTACCATTTTACAATATTTTGGGGAATAAAAATTCTGATCTGTTCAGACTGAACGGGAAGATCCCGATTCAAAAAGACAAGCTACTCAAAGGATTTCAGCTTAGCCTTATTCTCTCCTCGACTGAATCTTCAGAGACAGATACAGTGCTCAAACAAGCACCAGATTGACAGAGTGATACATGAGGATGCCGGACGTGTTGATAGTAGCAATCTGTATGAAACACAGGCCAGAGCAGCAAAGAGAAATTACTTATTTTTTTGATGCATGGACCCCGCCATTGAGCCTAGTTCACAGAAAGTTCAGTTGAGCAGCAGACTCTGTCGTGCTCTTTCTGAATGGATTCACTCTCCGCTATCTCTCTGGCAGGCCACGTGTAATGGATGAGGTGCAAGGTTCCAACAAAAAGCACATCTGCATCCACACGATAAAGCGCCTCACAAAGGACGGACTGGTTTTCTTTCAGCCAGGACCCACTTGGAGTTTCCCACACATGACCCTCTGAAGCAATTGAGGTCCACAACTTACGAGAAGGTTTCTCTTGTAGGATAGAGGCTGAAAATATCTGATTATACCTTAAAATCTGAGTTTTGAGATGCCATTATGTTATTCTCTACTGACCACAGTACTGCAGTATAATGACATATTTTGCTAAAATATGCAATGATGGTGGTGTGTCCATCAGTGTGAAGTCTTTGGAGGCCCGTCTGCCTTTGTCCATTACTGAGCACATGTCGTTGCTCAGGGTAGACAGTGTTGTGTAATTGACTGGCTGGCCCTGAGGCAACTGGAGATGTTAGGCATCTCTGTGGTCACACCTCGGTGCCTCACAGTTGGCAAGGCCGGGCTTGCAACAAATCACACTCCAATGACAGCCATGCTCATCTTTCCCTGCTCACATCCTGCACAACTGCAGCAGCAGCAGTAGCAGGAGCAAAATGCTCCAAGGACAGCACATTTAAACATTACTCACCATCAGAAAAAAATTATCTGGACGTTGTCTGCAAATAAGTACCATCTTGTTTCAACGAGAGATCTGTGAGCACATGGAAGAGGCTCTTATGCTGCCGGTAACCTTAGATATGACTGGAAAACCTCTGGTCCTGCAAATGGGAAGGTCTGAAATGGGGATATATTGTCTGGGTACTTCAGAGAAAGAACAGATGGGGATGTGATCCTGTTGTAAGGCCAACAGGACTCGCAGATTGCACATTTACATTTAGATCTCAAATACGCAGCCATTACCAGCCAGTGAGCAACACAAAGTAATATGCATTGATGACTTTAGTATTGTGCTGTCTGCAAAGGAGACAGCTGTCTGTGCAAGATTGCATCAGTTTACTGAAATGAATGTGTAATCATTCCCAAGTGGAACAATTGTATAAGAACTGTAATGACATTAATCATTACTTACAATGTGTCCAAACACAAAATGATCTGTATAAAATCAGGTGGGAAGAGAGAAATGCTGGGAATGCGGAAGGACAACTATTGCATCGCTCCTGGGGACACAAATGTATTCAGATTACGCCTGGTGGTCAGAGTGCATCCCAAAATCCTCTAGTTTGATTTCATCCCATCTATCATTATTCTCTTTGGCAAACACAATGCCGTTGGTTCCCAGAAGAATTATAGGGCTGCACTGCAGAAGACAAACAATTTACTGGCACTTTGCCTCACTGAACAGCACTGTCAGCCTGCCAGGAACCATCCATTTTAAACAATACATGTTTTAGTCACGAAGCTGCACATTTCTGGGACACAATAACTCAAAGTATTCATGGAAGCATTCACGTTCGCCCAACTACTTAAGATAATAGAGGTTACTCAAAAACTGGAAATATGTATTTTCATCACACAGATGTCTGGTGTCATATTTTACACAATGAGTTGAGATAAAAATTACATAGATCAAATGTGCAAGCGGATGTCCTGTAAAAATACCATTACCTCCTCCACCTCTGCTTTAAATTACCCCATCTTTAAAGAGGGAGAGCAGATAAGATTCTTCTTGGCAGGCATTTCTGCATTAACTCCCTCTCCTACCAGGGTGTAAATTAAGTGGGGATCTAGTGCAGTGTGCCGGAGCAGGAACGGGGGCCTGAGGCAGAGCGGAGCGGAGAGGAGCAGCGGGACGCTCCAGGGGAGCCGGAGGCCACATTATACTGCAGCAGGACCAGAGAGTCGACTGTCTGACAGCCCCGCGCCCTCAGTGGACACACCAGGACCACTGCCACCGTATTCTCAAGGCATTTACATTATTCAAAGATAAATGCATTGTCAATTTTGTGTCTCCCAACACTAGATATGTGTGCCGCTTCACTCCTCCTGCAGCCAAAGGTGGGCTCACCTCCACCCGCCGCAAGACACACTACAAATGAAATCAAATGTCTTTCTCGATGGTGCAGAATTACTTAACCCTGCAAGCTGCCACAGTGCTCCAGGATTGTAGGTTGGGTAAGGAGAACAATATGGGAAGGAGATATACTTTAGCATTAAGGAAGCCTATTTAAAAGGTTCCTTCAAATTGTAGTAAATGAGCTCTGGGAATTCTCCTAATTCTATATTTTAATCTGACATATGTTGGTTTCTGCATCATCTTACTGAGGTAACACAAACATTACCTCTGCCGTGTTAGTGCTCTAACAATAGTATCACTTACCCTCTCTGTCTATAAATATCAGCTGAGTGCATGTTTGTAATGTCTCCTAATTTGTTACTTATCCTTTCACTAGATTCTCTAGATGTGCTCCATTCACGGGTACATCCCTTTCAACAACTAGTAAGATGAGGACAATGGCAGTCAAATGTCACAAGTAACTTCAATTTGTTTAACTGTTAACTTAATGATGCAATAAGTAAGTAAATAAATCCTATTTATGTCAATAAATATGTGTGTGTCATAATATTGAAGAAAAGAAGTACATGGTATATTTGAGAAAGTAAATTAGAAATATATATATATATATATATATATATATATATATATATATATATATATATATATATATATATATATATATATATATATAGTATTTAAGTGGGTATTAAAGAATCTTATTATATTTAAGTAGCATTAGTGAATTGCCTTTAGTAGTTTTTCAAGTATGTAATTTCCACTTATGTACAGTTTACACGATGTGATCTACCTTTATACTCATAAAATAATAAGATGCATTGGAGTAACGCACAAACACGAGGCAAGTCTGAAATGTAAGCCACAATAACTTTCGACCCCCGTTACATAATGGACACTCACCCTTTGTCCTTTTGCTTGCAAGTCTTTTTGTTTTGACAATGCTTTGACTTGTGATTAAGAACAAATCCAGCAATGTACAGGTAACTGTAAGTCTACCAGTTTGCTGTATACTCTTCCCACCACTGGATTTAACTCTGACTATTAATTGAGTTTAATAAGAGAGCACAGCTCAACACCAAACAACAGCCATGTGTCTCACACAAGAGAGAAACAAGAAGCAAAGAGACCTACAAAGCAGTGTCTGGAGTCACAAGATCAGTGGTCATTTCACAGTGGCTTCTTGCTTATCACACGCTTCAGATCTGTGCTTGTGGGATTGAAATCTGCTTGAGGCTGGAGCCTGTCCAAATATTCATTTTGTGAAATGTTGTCATCTAAAAATCTGACAATAGGCATTCAATTTTCCTTGAGCTAATGATGTGAGACTTCTATTAATTCTAAATCTCGGCTTTTCCAAAGTGATGGTGTGAACGAAGACAAGATGTCCTTGAAGGGTTTTGTTTTTTTCACTAATCAGAGGAGCCGAGTCCAACCGAGAAGCTGAAAGAAAAAAGCATAAATGTGTTTATAATATGTTGGACAGAAAAACTGTTGGCAACCAGAGTAGATGTACAGTCAGAACTGGTCCTGCCACATCAATGGCTGATTGTGCAACCATCAAAGCAACTTTGATGACACAAGTAATCACATAAGTACAATGATGCACTGTATCCTGAGACTGTCAGCCTTTGTATTGGAAAAGCACAATATTGTTACATTTCCTGTTTGTAAGAGCATAAAGCTCCAATTCAAAGATTTTGCATTTAAAAACATGTTTTGATTTGATTACCTGAGGCTTGATCAATGAGGTTCACGGCAGCCTGAGACCGACCTAATGGGACAGTTACACATTAGAGTTTCACAAGTAACATAAAATCATTCACATTTTAAAGAGTGAATTAACACACACAATTTCAACAAAGCATAAACGCACAGAAAGTGCTCTTCAGACAACAGGGTAGTAACGCATCCATCAATTGATCTTCTATATCACTTTATCCAAATTATAAGCAATTTTAGTAAACAGTGAACCTTAAACAAGCGCTTTTAAACTGTGGGAGGAACATGGAAGTGACACAAAGTGAGTTGAATCCACTGTTGTAGAAAGAGGTAATGCTGTGTATCTAAATTGTGGAGGAATCTTACTTTTGAAGATGAAACAGTCAGAATTGTGTCAAACTGAGCTCAAAATGCAATTAGGATATACGGTGGGATTTTTGGTTGTCAGATCTGACTTCATAAAGTAAATTAGGTGCAGCTCAATTTTCATGAAAACACCAAAACTCACAAATGAGTTGATCCAACTTGTATATATTACAAAGGTACAAAATTGATAACGCTTCTGCTGTAACAATGTTGTTTACTGTTAACAACATAGTGCCACAATTTTACACTGAGTATTCTGTTCTTACTAAAGCAGTTTGGGTCAGTTCATTGGAAACGTGCACAAAATAATTGATTTGTGGGCATAAATGTTTAGTGATTTATTTCCATTTAAAGTTATTTGGACTTTTTAAATAATGAGACCACAAATTAAAAAAGATTATGTCTTCAGAGAGGATGAAAGTGATGTTTTTGATGCCGACACAGAAGATGTTGATGTTTTAAAGGGATGGGTTACCACGAGGCTGTGTGACGGTATCGTACCAACAGTCTTACCTCACAGAAAGAATCTCCCTGGGTCGAGGTCAGGCTTGTGGCCCTTTCTGTATAGAGTTTGCATAATCTTCCTTGCCATGTGGAGGTTTTTCCTGGGTTATCTAGTCTCCTTCCACAGTCCAAAAACGTGCATTTGAGGTCAATCGGTGACTCTAAATTTTATGTAATTTTGAATATGAGTGTGTGTGTGATTTTGTCTCTTTTCGTTTGTACTTGTGACCTGTTCAGAGTGTATCCTTGATTTATCCATGCTTCACTTCTCTTAGTTATATAAAGATGCATAGAAGATGATCGGATGATGAAGCGATCATCTCGTTTTGCCTCTGACTGCACATCACTTCGGATGGCACCGATGAACTCGACAAATCTGCCTCGGTGTTTCTGATGTTACTCTGCAGTGGATCTTGCTGTCGCTCGGCTGTTACTTTCTGCTGTGAATCTGTCCTGACATTCCCCCGGGAGAGGTGAGACCTGCAAACATGCTGGAGCCAAAGTTACACAGGACAGGATGGACGCCCAAACTTCCCTGGATGAATTGTTAACTTTAATATAGAAAGTTATGAATATAGTTATTCATTTAACAATCCATCTCTCATATCTAAAAGTCACAGACTATTTTACTGAAATAATGTGTCTGGGATTACAAATGAAAACCACACAGGATCATTCTTTATCCAGCAGACAGATTAAATTCCAAACCCTGTTACTGTAATAGGCACACTTGTAGCTTGCCATGAATTAGAGCTCTAATTATATTAGGTAGTATTTTAAACAAAATAACACATTTCTTATGATCCATAGGTGTAATTTATAGCAAAGCCAGGTTCATTTTCTTGGGCAATCAATTTCGTGGTGTAGCAGAAGACTAATATAATTATGTAAAGCGCTGAGAGCTGAGTATCGCAGTCAGCACAGAAGGTTTTTTCCAAGATAAATGAAGATGCAATTTATTCACTCATAATTTCATACAGAAATGCCGTGAAGGAAATCTATATAAGCATCAGAAAAGGGTAGAAGCACTAATACTTTTTGATATAGACTAGCAGAGCATTGCAGTCAAGGCTTGGGTAATGTATGAATTACTCCAGGTTTCCTCACATCACTGAGCTATCTTTCACACAATGAAGGAGGAGAAGAGGCTTTTGGCCAAGCCCTCTAAATCATACTCAGAGGAGCGGGCCATTTATTATAGTTACAATTATATCAATATCACTAACACATAAGAGCTGCGATAAATCCACGCACATCAGTTTCTGTGACAACATGCATGATCCATGTGGGGAGCTTCCCCAGCTTCTGTTATTCTGAGCAGGTTGGTTGCCGGTTTCTCACAGTTAACGTGTTTTATGGATCATCAAGACAGATGCTCAACAACAAACTCAGTGTGGTAAAGTGTGAGATCACACACGTTCTGTCTCGATCTCTATCTGTTGGCTCCTCTTCATATTTCATTAGAATGTCATTCCAGCCAGACGAGAATGGGTTAACAACGTGAGGAAGACTTCAGCAGAAAGTAATGAACAATAAATACTCTTTCTGTTTTATCTTTACATTTGTATCATGACATTTTATCGACTTGATTTTTGTCCGTAAATTTTGTTTGGAATTCAGATTTTTCATTCAGGCAAATTCATATGAATGTCAGTTATTGACCAACCAGTTATATTTATGTAGCTACTTATATACTTCAGGTGTTTTCTGAGTAACGATGTCTTTTACTTTTATAACACACTTTCACTCTTTACAATGAGGGTCTTTTTTTTGAGTTTTTTTACTTACTTGCTCTTAAAGGTAAGTTTGTACTTGAGTGTTTACAAGAGTAATTGTACCTTTCTCTATTGTAATTACATGCAGGAAAAAGTCACAAACACTTTGAGTTGTTTATACTTTTTCCTTCAATCTATTTAAACAATACTACATTCACTTATTGACAGTGTATTTACTTGTAGTTGAAAGTAACTAATGGCCTAATTTTAGTTGTTTTGACGTATAAAGAGTAAAGAGGACAATATACTTTTACTTGAATATATTTCTAAACAGCTAAACTTTTTTACATTGACATGCACTTAAAAACAACTAATACTTGCAATAGGTTGTGAGAAGAGTGTTCTATACTTTCTTTTTAGACAACGGGAGATTACTTTTACATGACTGGCTTCAGAACAACTGTATTTGGGAGTGTTTTTCATTAGTTTTAAAGAGGAGTACTTTAAGTATTACTAAACAAGTGCATTTTATTTTTGGACAATGCAGCTGCATGCAGCTAAAAGTATCTATTAGTTTCAGTAGTTTATGAGAAGAGTCGTTTAAATTTTTCATGAATCTTTTCAAGCAACTGTACTTAGTTACATGCAGTTAAAGTCACTCAGACGTTGATCAGTTTTTGGAAAAAGTATTTTGTACAACAGTGTTTTCTCATTTCCAGAGTAATTGTATGTGGTTAAAAGTATGCTGCAGTCAATTTTTGTTGTTTGTCGGCTGTTAGCTTTAAATGTTTCCATCTTATATAAAGACTTTAACCTTTTCCACACTGCTATAGTCGACCCTTTGGTGATGTTTTTATACATTAAATGTGGGTAAATGTAAATTAAAAAAATAAAATATGATATCCCTGATGATCTGTAGGACAGATGTTGCTCCCTGTAACCACTATGTACATGTACAGACTATGACAATTGCCTCAGTTTTCATTCAGAAAAAGAAGTACATCGTAGATTTTATTGTTGTCTAACACAGATACTTTAAAAAGTGTCTGCCTCTGCACTGTCCATTCACCCTCTCTCAGTGTGGTGAATACTTGATGGCAGCAGAGGCCGTATAATGAAGGGCTGCACCAGTGTCCTCTGACATTCATGTCCTCTGTCAGTGTGTGCAGCTGGTACAGGTCACTTCTCCTTCCTCCTCCTGACTGACGCCAGAGATCAACACAGACGAAGCTCTGCATGAGGACAGAAATAAAATCCTGGAAAAAAAAGAAGTATCGACCTCAAAAATGTAGAAAATGTGCAGTACTACTGCAGCTTGTCCAATCACACAGTAAAATCATGTCTTTTGGATCTAATTAATATTAGAGAGAGAAATTAATGCAGATTTGATGAATAAAAACACTTTCAAGTTATAACTGTTTATTTGGACAGAAAAAAAAACATTTAAACATAAATAAATATTTCTCTTTCATAATACATCACACACCGAGTGAGAAATTATTATTATAATGGTACATCATGACACGACAGCTTACTGGCATTTGGGCATCCGTCATTATAAGCAATACCTGTAAATACAATTACACACTTAGGGAAGTCAACTTTATTTGTGCAGCATCTCAGCAAAAATGTACAGTGATTTAAATGAGCAAACAGTAACACAGGCAAAACAGTAATCAGTAAGAGAATAAAGACAAGAAAATGTATAAACTACCACTACTGGTCAGTTTAAAAGGTCTTCTAGTGAATACTGATGTTTCTTGATTCAAAGGACAATGATACTGATTGAAATTAATCAAATATTCTGGAAATAAATGTAAATTATGCATGAATTTATTCGAAGCTCCCATCATGTTTACAATTTACAAACAGTGAACTCACAAATCCATTACATCTTTTTTATATAATTGCAGTTTTTCTCGTTTGTTGTCACTTTATTGTCATTAAAAACTCAATTCAGAAAAATCTGTACACTTTTCTTTTTTTTTAATAAAAACCCAAAACAGACCTGTAGGCCAAGCGTCCAGTCCTTGTGTGTCTCCCACACAGTGAAAGACTGAAGTCCTTTCCCTTCACTTCTGCTCATTTTCTTTGTTGTGATTCTGAGTCTTGATCCGACGCGTTATAATCCACAGATCGCTCGGTGCGCACAGGACGCGGCAAGTCCAGGACAGAGCAGGTGTAATGAAAAATAAAATTATTACACATTTTCTACAGTTAACACGAGCTTATTTTTTCACGGTTGTACCTCTGTTGCTGTCTCTTCTTTCTCGATTCAACCTGGGAATGGAGAGATCACTCGCAGAGGATCCCTCGCGATGTGTTGAGCCGCTGCAGACGCACAACTTTCTCCAAGTGAGGATTCAATGCACGTCTTGTGTCAGAACTGATCGTATAAACACCTTTTTTTCTTTAGGAAAATATCCCTGTTCGGTGAAACACAGATTGAGACGGTGGCTCTCTCCCGGTGGTCCCTGTTATAAAAAGCCTGTGGCCACCAGAACAACACATAAACACAAAGAATTCAGAATACCCCATTACAAAATAAAAGCCCCCGAAATGTTTCCAGCTAGGATGTCCTGAGTGGAGATAAGTTTAAAAGCTGTTGGCACCTCTTGTTCTCATTAATAGTTGGTAGGACTACTTCCCCATATGTAAATAATATCCTCCACTGAGGGGGCGGGGCCTGCTGGGTCTGTGTCCAATCAGGAGCTCAGAATGAGCTGCACCGCCTGCATCAGCAAAGCTTTTCTTCCTTCATTTGTATGAATTACTTGACATTTTTAGCTACATTTTCTCACAGTTCTAATAGATGACCTACCGTAGTACACTTTGCACATCAGATGCATGTACCTGCTTGTTTTTCCCCCCAATGGCTCCATCCAGACGTTGCATGAAGGATTTTCAATGCAGGTCCCTTTAAAGTTGTGTGTGGTTGTTCTTGCATCTTCAAGCGAAGGATTTATGCAGCTGCAATTTCCAGTTGGGCTGAAATTTTCCTGCTTCCATGGCAGATTGTTGCATTTGATCTCAGCTCTTCTCACAATGCTCAGGCTCAGGGGCACTGTGGAAGATAACATCTACAAATCAGTTTCCTTCCTGGTTTGATGGTACATTAGTCCACGTCGCCACACATTTTGATATTTATAAGTTTCATTTTAAAAAACCCAGCAGTTTGAACTTTTTGTTCAAATCTAATTAAAGTCGCCCTTGTTTTTCTCTCATTTTCTGATACATTGACTTTAAGAGCTTTTACAAACACCCTAGAAACAACCCCCCAACAGCTCTGATTGCCACTGTTTATATATATATGTTTTTGTATTCATGCTGCATGGCAGCTAAAGCTGCTAAACGCTGTCTTGACGTTTCCTAAACAATGATAATAAATTGTGTTGTGATTCTGTCTTTAAGAGATCATTGACTCTGTTGTCACTGCTTTATCTCATCAGATATTGTATGCATACTGTAGATAAATATTTAACCGGATAAATACTCATCTTGTTGAAGGTCTTTGCAGTCAGTTCTGTGGGAACTGAAAGAATCGATGTGATGGGAGTGGGTGAAAAACAGCAGTCATGGTTAAAATGGCCGCTTCCACTGAGAATGTGGTTGATTTAAAGTATTCACACAATTTTATTGTGGTGGGGAGATCAAATGAATATCAAATACGTTTCTCAAGTATTTCTGTATATTTCTGCTCTCACACTGATGTGAAAGTCATTCGTGTGATTGTGAACCTGCACGAATTCAAAGCCACCTCTCAATTCTGTGACATGATTTCCATTTGCCTTCGTATACGCTCTTCAATCCGAGGATACGTCAATGTAGAAAATGTGAGCTCAGCCCGCTTATTTTCTTTCTTTCTTAAGGCTCCCCCACCATTAAAGATCGGCCCGCTCGGTTAGAAATGTGTTACTTGGATTTGGAATGCAAATGCTTTGTTCACTGAGGAGGAGGGATCAGCAAGGAGTCTGAAAGCGACGAGTTTTTGATTAATGAGCTTTGAAATGGCTCTCCAGGAGCAATAAAGGATGAACTGCCCCCCCCCCCCCTCTCGCTCTCTCTCTCTCTCTCTCTCTCTCTCTCTCTCTCTCTCTCTCTCTCTCTCTTTCTCTGACACACACACACACACACACACACACACACACACACACACACACACACACACACACACACACACACACACACACACACACACACACACACACACACACACACACACACACACACACACACAGCGTTGCATCCCCCCCAATGTCAGAAAAGCTCCATGCATTTCTTCTTTTGGTTTTATTGTTACCAATCAGCCATACCGGCCTAGAAATGCTCTTTTTATCTATTTATTTATTTATCTTTTAAATACTCCGCCACTTTACCGGCTTGTATCTGGACGAACCCTTTCTATCACTGAACCGATCAATTAGTCAGTCAGTGATTAGACTTTGGTCTTTAGAGGAAAATTGAGCTTATTTTCAGGAAGGTAATCATGTGGCCGAGCCTGAGAAATGATAAGTGACATGTGGAAGATGCAATAAGCCCACAGACTCACTTCCCTCATACCAATAAAACATCAATAACCTCCAGAGCCTTTTATTCCGCTGAAATGCACTTTGCATTGGAAGCATAGAGCCGTCTGATGAGTTTTAGATATCCTGGTGTCTAATTATTGATCGTCTCTCCCTCTTTGGACTGTACAGTAGAGCTGAGAGTCAATAAGCCTCCTCTGCACTGTTACCTGACAGTTTCACTGGCAGCAGCAGCTGAATGTGGAATTAAAAATAATGAGGAGCTGCAGGATGTGGAGAGTTTCTGCCGCAGGCTTCTTATTCTTATTTGAGAATAAATAAATTCAATAAATAAATAATGCAAGAAAAAATATACAAGTTTAAGCACTTTATTTACAAAATGTTAAACACAATAAAATATAACATTTCAATATCATTAGGGTTTCATAAATTTATGGATATCCAACTGAATGGAATAACAATGGAAGACAAATAAAAAAATAGCAATGGGCTACACAAAATGACATGCTGGTGTGTATAATATTTGATACTTCGATAGTCTACGTTTTGCTTAAGATTTGACACTAGATTAACCATGGACATATAGTGATGTTTGTACACTATAAAATGCCCCATTTATCCCAGATTTACAATTAGAAATGCTCCTTTTTTCCAATAATACACTGCGAGTCATAGCATTTTCCAAAACCCTGTTTTACCAACACTTTCAAGTGCACTGATCTGTCCAATCTTACAACAAACTCCACACGTATAAATACTGGCATATAAACGATAAATAATGTGCAATACAATAGGAATTAAATAATAAATAGGCTATATGCTAGTAAGAAAGATTATGTAGAAAAGAAATTATATAACAATAAATAAATAGGATGCCCGTGAGGGAAATGAGATCCTAACAAACAGACAAAAAATTTCCCAAATCCTTTTACTCTAAGGATGAGTTTCTACTTTCATGATCTACAAGACTTACCTTCAAGTAACCGCATGAAATATACCCAGTCCAAAAAATAGCGCATTGCACTTGAGAATAAACAAAAAGAGAAAAAAAAAAACTATTACAACCAGGCTAGTGTGCCTCTGCACATCCCAAAATATTCAAGAGAAATGGACAAAGCTGTATTATTTAGAAAATAATTACACAATAGCATTAATAGTAATATCAATAATACTGTAATAATACACACGACTCGCTTGGAGTGTAGTTATTAGACTAGTGAGGTAATAAAAAAGAGCGCAACATAATTTTGGCACACATACACGTACGCACACGCACGCGCGTGCACACACACACACGCACACACACACGCACACGCACACACACACACGCACACGCACACACATGGAAACCACATATTACAAATGCGTTAGTTTAGGCGCTTCCTGAATCCTTCCCTGAGACGCTTGGTGAGAGGTGAGGTCTGTGTATGTGGGGTGGGGATCACAGGGTCCATGATGGTGGTTTCCTGGGATCTGAGCGGCACAGCTGTAGTCCACGCTGGTGGATGAAGGGTGGGGGAGATGGCCCAGGTTGAACATGGGCCCCGAGGCTGGCATGGAATCAACAAAATTCCCACCGACATAAACGGGGCTGCCTTGCAAATTGGCGTTGGCAAAGCCGCTGTTGCTCTGCATGCCGTGGTGTTCGTACTCGGATCCCGGGTACCTCTTCTGCTGTGGGATGCAGCCACCCAAGGGGGCCGTGTACGCCGCCAGGCCGTACATGTTTTGTTGGGGTTTGGCGAAGGATGGGGGCGAGGGCGCGTCATAGCTCAGGCTGTTCACGTTTTGGAGCTGACCAGAGTATCCAATGTGATTTGGGCCACTCAGCGGCGGGCTTCTATCCGGGGAGTGTCCCAGGGGGGAGTGCGCAAGCCCTTTAGACTTCTGGTCCTTTTTGTATTTCATCCTCCTATTTTGAAACCAGATCTTTATTTGACGCTCGGTGAGATTCAATAGATTTGCCATTTCCACTCTCCGGGGACGACAAAGATAACGATTAAAGTGAAACTCCTTCTCCAACTCCACAAGTTGTGCGCTGGTGTAAGCAGTTCTGACCCGTTTGGAGGCTGGTCCTGGTGGGCTCTTCTCGTCACTCACCTCACCACCTGTTAAAGAAGCACAAGCCTAAGTTATTACTTTTTCACAAGTGGAGGAAAGAAACTCCCTGTCATATAACAAACAGAAACATTAGATCTATAAGGTTGGGTCCTTCAGTAGATCCGTATGGTTTAATAGCTTTGTGAAATCTGTCGTTTAGTCTAAACTAACTTGTGTAATTTATTGGTACTAATTCGATTATTGTTATATGGATTCGAATTATATAAGGCTACTTTTCTTAGATTATAAATTAGAGGAACTCAAAGGAAAGTGGCATTTTGATGAATGCCAACTCATGAAATACATCAAGGCCCTGCAAGATCCCCCCCCCCCCCCCCCCCCCCCCCCCACACACACACACACACACACACATACACACACACCACCCCATACACACCTCTAACCCGCCCCCTACACACGCGCACCCGCGCGCACGCACACACCTCACCGTTGTCACTACCTGCAGTAGCACAGTTGTTGCCCTTCTGCTTTGCGTTCTGTCGGGTCTCCTTCATCCAAGGGAAGATCTGCTTGGTGAGGGCCGGTGTGGCTGTCCCGGAGGCGCTGCCTGACGGGGACTTCTTCTTCTGGGACGCGGAGCTGTTGGAGCTGGGGGATGACGCGGACAGCGGCGGGGGCGCCTGCTGCTCTGCTATACTGGTGGCTTGGCTGCTACTGTTGCTTTGACTGCTGCTTTGCCGCATGCAGTCTGCGTTCAGGTCACTGTCTTTGAGGGCAGGTGGCCGGACTGGAGGGGTCTGGATAGGACACACTGAGCCCTGGTAGTCACTCTCAATGTTAGAGGTGGAGTAGGACTGATGTGCAGGGCCATAGGTATAGGAGTCTGGTTTGGGGTAGGAGTAACCTCCAAAGAGTCCAGAGTTATCATAGTATGTTGCTTTCTGCATTTTGTGGATTTAAAGCCAAAAAGCCAGTGCAACTCTATCCAATGGCATGGGTGTTGCTTATTCACGTGATTGGTGTTTCCCAACGTTGCTCCAGTATGTGACCTACCAAAAGAAATATCACTCATTATAACAGCATCTCATTTAACGTCTCTAAAACGAATGTATGAGATTCAAGGTTTCACAAACAGAAGACAGTCACCCTTAGGATTCACTCTGCTTATAGTCCAGGCTCAGGTTGCTTTAAGTTTACAGCAGTTATTGAATTAGAAATGACCAACTGTCTCTGCACTGTCTGGATCCATGCGTCATCTCCCAGCCTCAGACTTCAAGACATTCCTTTTACTCTTTTCTGGCACAAAACAGTTAAAGTTTAACTTGCACCAGAAAAGAGCCTCTGGGAGGCTTTAGGAGTCCCGCACAAATAGGCTGATTCAGCATTTGACACACACACACACACACACACACACACACACACACACACACACACACACACACACACACACACACACACACACACACACACACACACACACACACACACACACACACACACACACAATACCCTTTTCACTAATCACAAAACCTGACAAAGGCCGTCATGCATTCATTGTTCCTCTGCACGCGCATTTAGATGGCGTTTTTACGCACGCCAAAAGCGAAACACCAAACACCTCTTTAATTAATTGTGAAATAAGAAAAATGTAGGTGAATGTGTCTGAGGGGGAGGGGTGACCGAGAGGGTGGCAGTAAAATAAGATATTTCATTTGTCTCCACATATGTCTCGACCTCTATATTTTATGTTCGCTTGGTTTCCATCTTGTGCAACTCTTCCAAAATTCCCATCAAACTACAACAATAAAAAAGCGAAATAATTGGGTGTTTGTTTGTTTTTTATTGGCTACATTTATTTTAGAGACATGGCAGATAAATGCATGCCAGCATTAGAACTAGTAAAAAAGTATGAAAGACTCCTGTACTGTACGTTGGTGGCTTCGGGAGGTTTTGCAGTCTTGCGCCGTGCATAACAATTGCACCTGTCAGTGTGGACCGCGGCAAAATTTATGACCGCAAATGTTATGGTTGTAAACGGCCTGAGAGAGGAATGAAAAGCAAAACACTCCTCAGAAGTGTAAAACCAAGCGTAGGAGGAAGGCAAGGGAAAGAATTTCATACTTGGCGGCTTCTCCCCATACACAGGCTGGGTTTATAAAGCGATGCCTCCATTCTGGCTGCAGAGCGAGGCCGCAGCTCAACACGCACGAGGGACACGCAGAAATAAGAGGAGGAAATGCTGGCGATGGCGCGTCTGGTAATCCTGGTATGACGTGGAGGAATTCTTGCAAAATTTCCACCTTATACTGCTCATGTATTTTACCAAAAGCTGTAAAAAAAAAAAAAAAAAAAAAGTTGCCTGTTATGTATTGTGTTTAGTTATGCAAAAATGTATTTTCTTTCTGACTGGTGCGTGTGCTGAAAATGGACATAGGCCTGCGTAAATAATAATTTGTTCGGGGTAAGCTGGGGCCATTCCTGCTGTCTGCTTTCGTGATTTAAGCCTCCCGTGAAACACTGAGAGGGTAAATATGCAGCTTTTAACAAATGATCCTTTCAGCTTGTTAGTAGTTGTCCACTCCCTTCTTTAAAAGAAGTGTTACTCACCGAAATCTGCGCTGCTCTGTCTTGTGTCCCTCAAGCATTCATCACCGTTTCCCTCCCGACCTGAAAGACAAATAAAATAAAATTCAATAAAAAATACTTTCTTATTGCTGGATTATTTTTTTCTACCGCAGAAATAAATTGGATCGATTTTGTGTTGAAAAACATACGCGAAAAATAGTCAATTAAAGATACTTTTCAAAATAATGTTGTATTACAATAATGAATTATTAATGAAGGGTCGAATTTGATTTTTTTATTTTATCAAACTCATTTCCTAAATGCATATACGATTACGATTTTTTTTTCTTTTGAAAAGAGAGAGAGAGAAAATTATTTTCATTGCAGTGACTATCTAGGACTTTTTTTTTTTTTTTCTTCAAGTTAAAGCTTTCCATTGTTGGAGAGTGAAGAAGTCCTGCATGTGCACTTTTCTACAAAGCGCCAGGCCAAATATTTAGCAGCCATAAGCTTTTTTGGGTGACCTTTGGGTCATTCAGCTTTAAGCCAAAGTTTAATGAACAACGAGGAGTTTGCCTTTAAGTAGACCCAAGTCTCACCCAAAAAAAAAAAAATCACAGCAGCTTTTCACCCGGTGACACAAACAGGGCGAGATGTTGCACCGACGGCAAGGAAAATGGAATTAAACCTCCAGATTTATCCACTGATGACTTTAA
Organism: Lipophrys pholis; assembly: GCF_963383615.2. NCBI lineage: Eukaryota > Metazoa > Chordata > Actinopteri > Blenniiformes > Blenniidae > Lipophrys > Lipophrys pholis. The sequence continues at coordinate 12,079,051 of NC_137632.1, forward strand.
TTGTCAGGGATGGGAATTTACCATGTACTGCATATCAATGATGGAGATTGAGGGGGAAAAATCTGAGCATAGCAATGAGAGATTGGGACTTATTTTAGTGAAATCTTTTGGATAATGTGCTCTTGGAGTGCTGCTGGGCACACTGAGCGACTCCAGGCAGACATGCTCTCCTTTTCATGCGGCTGTGTTTTTCGCCTACGCGCTGTTACGGTGAGTTTGGTTCACACAATGGCTCGGACTCAATATGGAGTGTTATTATCCCACACAGTCTTTTCTCTTTGGGTAAGCTTTTCAAATTCTGTCAATATTACGCGTTAAACAGCCCCTTGGTGTGAGTTATTGTTGTGAAAATATTTAATATTTACTAAATATATATATGTATATAAAGTGCAGGTATCAGCTGGAGGAGGGTGGATACAAACACAGACATTTCCTTGCTGTTGCGATAACACGAAAGTTAGTTTTATTTAATTTTTTTTAAATAAAATCTCGCATTAAACTTAAAGGTAACATTTTTGCTGCAAGCTGTCGAGCTATAAAATAATTTTTAAGTGCAATAAAATGTGAAACTAAACCTAAAGCGGGCCAACATTGTTGATATAAACACAGTGTACACAATCTTACCTTTAATCCAATGTCAAACAGTCAACCGAGACTGTGCAAAATTCATCTTAATAGAAGTGTTTATTGTCTGAGGCCTGGTGGTTATTACAGTGGAGACTACACACAAAATCAGAAAAAATATATTTACTTAAGTGGGTACTATTTCCCAAGAGCAGCATAGTCACAAATGAATCCAAAAAAAGTATAAAAATGTCGGTATTTGCCTTAGTTCTTGTTCACTACTGAGCCCGGCGATCCTTTTTAAAACATCCAATATGAATCCATGTATAATATAACGTCGCAGGTTAACAAAGCCATACAGTTGAAACCACATAAATCACGGCCAACGCCAGTGTGACGATAAGACAACAAATTAATGTGATTTACGATCCAAGAGTCAAAAAGAAAAGTCCCTCTCTTACTTCTTCCTCCGAGCCGGTTTTCATAAACGTGAAATCAGCTGGAAAAAAGGCGCAGGGCAGCTCCGGCTCGCGCTGTCGATAATATTTGAACGCGCTTTCTTCAAAAAAAATGAGATATGTGTGCGAATGTGCCTGTGGAGAGGCAGCTGCGGGCTCCATATCCGCAAGGATGCTGGCGAGAGCGACATTAACAAGCATCACCTCCGTGGATGAAATGAATCATATATAATTCCTTGCATTATATTAACCCGTGGTTAAAGGTTGCTTTGTGCCATGCAATTGCTTACCTGTGAATCAATTCATCATAAAGCAGTTCCCCCTCAGTCTCAGTTCCTCACCACGCAGTCTCTAGAATAAATCCTTCACCCTTTGTCTGGAGACAATGCTGTCCTAAACCTGATCTTGCTGTTTTTCAGACATTTCCATATACTGGTGGAGACAGTATTCCCGAAAGAATGGAAGGACTCGCATACAGCTACCAATAAAAAGCGAACAAGGTATCCTTATTCCAGAAAAAAAAAATCTGTGGCAATCAATCACCCAGTGAAATATACAGGAATTCAGAAAGGGATAGGCCTGTACAGATTTGGAGCTAACATTAGGATTTTTGGGGGTGTTTCGGAAGCTTTATGATGACAAATAAAGGCGCTGCCTTAAGATACAAGCATATTTGTTCACGTGATTGTTCTCCTCTTCAAGCGAGCCTTACCTCACCAATCCATTTTGATAAAGGGTGGCGTTTATTTCCTCATCTGAAGTGTGTGAATGTGAAAATGCTCCTATGCCTATTTCTGTTTTATCTCCCTATGAACAGCAAGGAGTGCAACCCGCCTGCACTTCAGTATTCCAACACCAGTAGATATGATGTTTTGGATTGGCTCTAATAAGAAACATTTACACTTTCCAATGCAGCCTCCAGCAGTGCACTGTCGCCACAGCATCTATCTGTAGTGCATGTGCGTAAAACTGAACCGTGCACTTTGTGGAGCACAAACTCTGACTTTTACAGCAGTTTTCACACATTTTCTCATAAAGGAAAGAGCAGGAGTTTAGCAATAAAAACACCTTAAGGGGGCCTGTAACACACTGAATACTCAGTATTTTTGGCGTAATATTGCAATTTTGCATTCAATGCACTCTCCTTATCATTGCAGTAATGGCGGTGTGCATTATTTTTTTACATTTCTGATACATTACATGTGACTTTTTTCATATTGTATGCAAATAAAGCACATTATTATTTGTTGGTTGTGTCTGTCCCTCTCTCTCTCACACACACACATACGCAAAAACATACACACCAAAACCAAAAGAGGTCCACAGCTTCATTTTCTCAATGTTTTGAGCATTAATCACACGACTTCGTGCAGTAAAGCTAAACTCGGACAACCAACAAATAAATACAAATGAAGGCCTGGATGGGATTGGAAGAGGAGGACAGCCGCAGAGACCGTCGGCTTGGTTCAGTTGCTTATCTTTGCTGGGAAGCAGGAGCAGGGATGCAGGACTGGTAGCGTCGCAGCATATGTTCAGAGGGTAATAAAAGTGAAAGATTTACAGTTTTCGCCCGGCCCCCCAAACAGCCTAGCACCCTTTCAGGAATTACTGGGAATGATTTACAAGGAGGCAGAACTGTCAGCCGGCCCCAAAAAACTTCCACGACTTCTAAGAAATCAGAATCAAATCATCCCCCACTAAAACTGGAAGGAAATCAACTTCTTTCCCAAGCAAAAAAAAACAAAAAAAAAAAACACAAATAAAGAACCACTGATTTATTATAAGCTGAAAGCTTCGACTATGAATCAATGTATCTTCATTTACTTAGCAAACAACTCGTCTTAATACATCGTTTTATTGCTTTATTTTATTGCAGATATCTGCTTCTGTCTTTGAAATTATCTCGTAATCGGTATAGATATATAAAAAAGAAAAATCTGAATAAAACTCAAAAAGAGAGATTAATGAGCCCGGTGAAAGGGGGCAAACTGAGCTGTGCGTGTCCGAACGAGCGAGCATCCATAAATATACGTCGGTGCCATTTAGTTTGTACGGCGAGTCCTATCAATCCCTTTCAACTTCCATGCGTAAACTGCAAACACGATATTTCTGCAAAAGGATATTTACAAAAAAAAAGAAAAAAAAGAAAAGACATGCGTAAAGCCACATAGCCACAGCCACAACAGTGCCCAGAGCGCACAATCAAAGCGAGCAATTTATCAAATATCAAGACATTTGATATCGTTATTTAGCAACTCGGGCAACATGAAAAATGCTGAAATATTTACCTACCCAAGCATCCATCGGTTCAGGTGTGTCGCTAAAGTGCGGGACTACAGTTGCGCCGGGTATCGGATATTATTTTCTTGGGGGATCTCTTCAGTTTTCAAGTCTGATAGAGTCCTTGCGATTAATGACGACGCCGTGCTTCTAGGGGGACGTGCAGCATTAATTATTTAGACAATCACGTGGTCGAGCATAGAGAGCGGAGTGGTATAGTCTCTGGATTATATCTCTGAATGCAGACAGCGCACTTTAATATATCTTAGGGGGGTTGTCTGGCTCGGAGAGGCTTCTGCGAAAAAACAGCTGGAAATCAAATATGGCCGGATGGAGAGCAACGACGTCGTATTCCTGCACTGGGTGCAGTGTCATTGAAAATGGCACTGCCTTTGGCTCCCATTTATTGCTGTTCAGACATGTAGGTCAGTGTGGCTACACGCTGCACGTCGTAGTAGGCTGCACTGATCTGATAATTACTGGGGAAACTGTGATCATCCAGATATTAATTCAACTCATCTTTTAATATTCGGAGATCAACAAACCCAGGTTTTATATGAAGTCACTTCAAAGCAGTAAACATAAACCAGTAGTTAAGTCAAAGGACTAGTAATGTGTATTAGGTAGGTTAGATGCCACCCTCCCCTCCATCATACCCCCCCCCCCCCTCCCCTCCATCTTTCTCATCTTCTCTTCAGCATCTTTGTGCAGATCAGTTTTGTCAGGATGGTAGATTGGTGGCATCACTTTGTCTCTGCTTCTCTCTAAATCTAAATGACACACTCTTGTATTTTGCACTTACACAAACATTTATGAGCGTGTGCACATCTATAGCCCCAGCATGTCCTCACTGGGGATCAGACGGTGGTCACATGGGATGAAAACTGTGTGGATGTCTCTCTACATGTCCGTTTAGGGTCACTTTGTTTGTATCTGAGATGATTCTGTAGTGAAGGAGGGGGTCGAAGGTCAGTGCTGCAGTGGGTCATCCTATATAATGTCAAAGGTGGGGAAGCATGGGGGGGGGGGGGGGGGGGGGGGGTATCATATCTGTTGCACTATTATTTATTATTATAATATGTGGACTGTATTGAGGGTTTTTTTTAATGCTGGAGCATTAATGTGATGTGATCAGTTGTTTTTTCTTATCAGTTTGATATGATCAAGTCAGTAAATTTGATTTGTCTTTCTCTCTGACAGTAAGCATGGAACATCTCATCCGAAGTGGTTTTCATAATAAAGGATTTATTTGAAAAATACTGAATGAGCGCCTCCGAATGTTTTCTGCGGGTTTATTTCTGAGCTGGGTTTACGCGCCCTACGATATCAGCCAATGAGAGAAAATTAAGACACAACAGAGCCAAAACTGTTGTTATAATTATTTTAAATGAAAGTTTCTCTCGATCTTCAAGAAGTGACGCACTTCTACTGTTAAATCTCAGCAGAACAACAGGCTGAATCAGCTCATGCAGGCACATTTGGTCCATTTGTGGATGTTTTGTAAAAGGGGGCGGGGGGGGGGGCGCTTTAGGTCCATATGGCTCTGTCTGAAAAAACACCAGAGGTTCTCCCTTCGTATATCGAACAAAGCAACTCAATAAGTCTGTTAAAGTAATATTAAAGTGTTTTTTTTCTTCTTTTTTTAAATATATATATATTTCTGATACGCTCATGGGTTAGAGAAATACGTTTTCTCACAAAGTAAAGCTTCCTTCAATGGATTAAAAACAGTTCGAACAAAACCTTTTGGAAATATTTGAATGCATAATCAGTAGAAATCTTTATTTTTTTTCCAATATACTTCTCACATCTCAATGCACAGTACAAGGTAAAAAGCATGTACAAAAATAAAACCATAAGGATTGCATATTGACATGAGGAGACAAATGCACAAATCAGAACCTTTCGGGGGCTTTTTCTCTGATACAAAATATACTGTTAAAACAAGTATAAACGTGTGCCATTCACTTGGATCGTACTTTGAAAGAGTTTTAGATTCTTTTTTTTTTTTTTAAGTGTGGAGCAGCAGCCCTGAAAAAGCCAAAGCGAGTAGCGCCTGGGAGAGAAAATGCAGCCTGTCCGGCGGGTCAGGGGTGCTGGGGTCAGTCCTTGCGGCTGAAATGTGTCCCCTGGATGAACCTGCCACTGCTGCTTTGTCGACCTTTGGTTGAAATACCTTTTCAACTCTCTCATCACCAAGACTTCAAGAGACCTTCTCATACTGGGAGAGCTTCTGGGCTTCTTCTTTTTTTTTTTTTTTTGAATGTGTCCGAGGACAATGACGGTAAAAAACAAGAAATGTGTGTCTTGAAAGGTGATCTGAAAGCCTCCCCTCGGTAAGCTTAAATGGAAAAAAAAAAAAAAGATTCCCATATTAACTAAGACTAAATTCTTTTGCATAAAGCCATGCTAATAATGCACAAGAGTTCAAACGTATTTCAGAATAATAAATGTTCAACGAATACTTTTAATTAAACTGTGTGCTATACGAAATTTACACGTTTTTTAAACAAATAAATAATGAAAATCGCATCAAGGAGGAAATAAAAAAGAACAAAACAATTATACTCGTAAAATTCAGGATTTGATTATTCCTGATGAGAAACATCCAATATCAATTTGATGCCATGCAGGAACAAATGATCTTTTCAAACAGCATGAGAGAGCCTCAGAAAATGTACACTGTTTACAAAGATGTCAGGGGGAGATTTATAAGGGCACTGAATAAGTATGCACACAGGAATGTCTTACTTTTGGGAATTATATTTAGGCGAACAAAATTTCAAAGCTATTTTTGTACAAAATAAGTTAAAACATACAGGTCACAAAATAACTGAAACATTCAAGCGGGAAATCTTGCAAAGGAGGTCGGAGAGTGTTTGGCGTGCTCTATGCAAATAATGTTTCCTTCAAGTAGATAGATATATATATATATATTTATTTATTTGTTGTGCGTTTATGTGTGAGCTCTCTACTGAAGAAGAAAGAAAAAAAATAACCTTTGTGCGTGTGTAATTCTAACGAATGGCCTCCCTGTCTTGAACTGATGCTTCGAGTGTTGAAACAGCGTGAGTCCACGTGAGGAAAGCAGAGGCAGCTCCTTTAAATCCATGAAACCAAGTCCAGTTTGTTCGTTAAATGTCCTCAGGGGCAAAACGCCCAAAAGAATAATAATTTAAAAAAAGTAAAATCAAGGTTCGATGTTTTTTTTTCTATCTCTTTGAGGGAAATTAAAACAACAACAAAAAAAAACAAAAAACAACGAGGCTCAACTTGCAATCCTCATTTAAACACATTGATTATTTTTTTTTGGGACTCAGTCTTGAGTCAACACTGTTTGGGTCACTGTCGTTAAATAAAAAAATAATAAAAATAGGTGGGAAAACAAAATGAATCCATGCAAAAGTCAGATGCAACCTTTGTCTTTTTTATGTACAATGTTATTTCGTGAAAACAGGAGAGCTCCCTGTCTTATAATGCTGTGATATCAGTCTGGTTGTCCTTGTGAATGCTTTGCAGATGGCTGGAGGCTGGTGCAGATCTGCCCTTCGTGTTTGGGAGTTTGTGATCTTTCTTCCATTTCATCCGTCTGTTTTGAAACCAGATTTTGATTTGCCTTTCGGAGAGGCAAAGAGTGTGCGCTATCTCAATCCGCCGCCGCCTGGTCAGATACCTGTTAAAATGAAACTCCTTCTCAAGCTCCAGGACCTGCTGCCGGGTGTAAGCGGTTCTGGACCGTTTGGGCTCGGGTCCTGTGTAATCCGGGTTTACTGGGAGAAAGAAAAAAATGAATAAAAAGTCAGCAAATATGAGTAAAGCAGCAGCATGCAGCCAACACTACAGGAGAAGTCTATGTGCGCGAGGCGCTCAAACTTTAAAGAAATTCACGTGGAAGCAACAAACAGGAAATAATTCTTGATTTTAACAGAATTTCAGCAGATTTAAGAGCTTTGGCTCTGGTCAATATGTGTTTTTCATGAGCTTTCAGGCGCTCACGTAGCGGCCTATTTCCTGAGCTATAAAAATTTATGACTTGTGTAATTGGTGAGGCCTTTCAAAAGACTCCTATAAATATCACACTGAATGATTCCTAAACTACAGCTCCCAGCTGACCCACGAGGAGAGAAGGAGAGGAATTCTTACCAGTAGTTACGTGAACTTTCTTCATCCAGGGGTAAACTACTGCAGGCTGTTTGGCTTGTATCCCATTTTGGCTCTTTGTGTTTTGCTGCTGTCCACAAGTCCGGGGTCCGGCCGCCTGGACCGGGGCCCCCTGCTCAGTCTGTGCGCTACAGTGGCTCGGGAGGCTGGCTCTCTCGTGCACATGACCCCGTGGCTGCACTGTGGAGTCCTGCACAGTGTTGCAGCCGAAGGGCTGCTCCGTGTAGTTTGACCGTGGGTAGATCCCTGGATGCTCAAAGTCTGTGTCCTGCGATGGACTGTAGTAGTCCGAGCCCTGCTCAGGTATATAGTTATTTTGTGAATATTCCTCGCAGGGAGGAAATTTGGGATCCACATACTTAGAGTTCACCATAAACGAACTCATGGCCATTAATTTCTGAAGGTAGAAAATACTAATTTTTCTCGAGTTGTCTTTTTTTCCTCCCTCCATAAAGCCCTCCTACTTGGTGTCAACTGAATAAAGTTAGCGAACCATGTGACCAGATCGGCCAATCGAGGTGATGCTGGTCCAAACACGGGTAAACATACAACTAAATGCATTTTTTTACTCACCCCAGGCTGCCTAAAATTAAACCTTGCTGGGAAAAATCAAATAAAAAGTTCATGCAGGGTAGGAAATAAAAAGGCGATTCTGTAAAAACCCAGGAAAGTTCCATATTTCTTAAATCCAACATGTAATCATTATAAAGATTATTTTTTAAAAATTTAAGAGTTTCCGAAGGAAAGGGGCAGATGTTTAGTCTAAGATGATCACAAATATTTCAGTTTGTGTCTTGTAACTTGAAGGCACGGTGTTGAACAGAGATACCAACAAAAGATACAAAAAGCCCCTTGGCATAAAGGCTGCGAATAATGACTGGGGACAATTGATGGAGACTGTCTTTGTCAAGGAGGGGGTCATCCAAAAGTTACACGAATCTCATCACTTCATCTGCTCCCATCCCTTTGAAAGAAGGAGCCTATTGGCCAGCAGCAGCAGCCTCTGGGAATCAATAATGCAGAGACAGAAACGACCCACAGGAGGAGAGGACAGCTACAGCTGGAGTGTCTTTTTGGTCAATCCATTTGGTGTTTGATTCCTACACGTGGAACCAAACTGTAACACAAGCATCCCCCTGCTTGTATTTCTCGGGACACATTTAGCATTAGGTTTCTTTAAGTCAGCAGCAGAAGAGTTTGAAAGTCAGTCCCACGAGGAACGTGGAGTTGTCAGATTTACTCTCATTAAGGCACCGGCAACTGTCACGAGTGGCAGCACATTAGCGATCCAAAACCCTGGTAAAAGTGGCAATAAGTCAATGAATCGAAGTTTTTTCATCGACCATATACTCCCCTAGAATCGAATCTGTGACTGTGATTTGATCACACAAATTCGGTTCTACAGGGTATATATAGACGACGGGAAGCGACAGTGCCCACTTTTACCCCCCGTGACCACATCAAGTTCTGTGTGCAGCACTGAGCCAAGGCTTGATTATCAAAGGGGCTCAAAATCAGGATAAACAGAAACATGACAGAGAGTGGGCTGCATGAGAAAACAGGAGGCATGCATCAAACACCAGTGTGGTTTAACACACAATAAAGCACTTGGATTAGAGATTAGAGCAATGTGTGATTGTTGTAATTTTCTTTCAACTGCAAGCGGTTTCAAATGGAGCTGTATTTATTTCAATACACAATAATCACAGTCATTTCCAGTCATTTCTCATTTTGTACAGTAAGTGGAGTTTAATGAAAGTGAGGTTTCTAACAATAGAAATATGGTACTTTGTGTATCTGTGCACTGCCTGGATGCTATTTGCAAAACGATCTATCTATCTATCTATCTATCTATCTATCTATCTATCTATCTATCTATCTATCTATCTATCTATCTATCTATCTATCTATCTATCGATAACCTTGTCAGTGTTTATATGTGTCAAAGAAGTTTTTTCCTGATAATCCAGTGAGTAACTGAGTTCACTCCAGGTTTCCTCCGCTGCAGCCCAAGTTCACGTTTTTAAAAAAAAAAAAAAAAAGCTTCCAAAAACTCGTGATTTATTCAAGGTGTCAGCTCACATGTCTTACTGAGTTGGAGGAAGAGGAGCATATAAAGTCATCAGCAGATGAACGGTGGACACTCACTGCCCATTAAAGTCCAGATTATCACCGCTGGTCACGAAAATGAGGCTGAAGGCCACCGAGGTCAAACTGAATCATTTACAAAACTCATCCAAAAGTTTAATTATTTTTCGTTGCAGCTGACAGCTCAAAGGGTGCAAAAGTTTAGCAGCCATTAACCAACCACCATGGTGGCCTCTGCGAAAAATCCTCCCAAAAAACCCTCTGTAAATCAATTTAAAATGGCAATTGCATTATGTTTTTTTTAATACAAGATGCAGCAAGCATATGATATTCAGAAATAAAATATCATGAGGACTAAACTATTATTTCAGGGAATCCTAAAGAAACAAATGAAACTATCCACTAGGACAAAAATGGCAATTTTTTTAATTCTCTGTCATTTGTAGCAAAGTAAATTAACTAATAGGGTAAATGAGGTCATACTTGTTATGATATTAGTGTTTTTCTAATTGAAATGTAACACTGTTTTACATTATTCCAGCTGGCAAAATTATTATACATCTTTAAAAAACGGTTTGGCCTTTTGTTTACTGTGTGACGTGTTAATAAGGGTCTGTTTACACAGATACAAATTTCTGATGATATTTAATTTTTGATTTGCAATTAAAGTTGAATGTTAAAAAAAAATCCTTTCACTTAAAAAAATATATAAAAATGTAAATAAAAAAGCTTTGGTGGTGAGCCTTTTTTAACGAATTGCAAGGACGGTAAAATATAGACTGAAATTTGTACAAAAACATAAAATATCCGTCACTGCTGCAGATGAAGGAATAATTATGGGATGTTTAAAATAAAAACCGTCCTTGCACTTCACATTTCAGTGTTTATTAGACAGCCTGACCTGCCATTCACCTTCCACAGCTCGTCCTTCAGACGGGTCAAAGCCGAGAATCACAACAAAAGAATGATAAAGTCAGCGTTTCCTTGCAGCTTGAATTAAATGAAGGAAAACTAGTCAGGCTGGACTGTTTATCCAACACCTTCACGGGCTTCTTCCTTCATAAAAAATACTCAGTGTTGGCGAGAAACCCAAAGGAGGCCTGTTTAATCTTTTTTTTCTTGAATTTGAAGAAACGAAAAACAAAAAACTCCTTTTTAACTTTGTCTTAAAGATCGTTCAATGCAGCAATTGTTAAAAACAATTCTTACAATAATGAAGAAGCCAACAGGTGAAATGCATCAGGCCTGTGGTGGGTAAAATATATAAGAATGGGTTTTCTTACAGTGACCTAAAATCCGTTTAAATAATTTTCATTTAGCCAGTAAACCATCCAGGAAATGATTTGTGATGCAGTAAAAAAATTTAACTTCTGTGAACACCAGAAAACATCAGATTTGAAATTGAAATGAAATGAGTATTCAAATATGAAGCTCTCACATAGCGAGGTACTAAAACTCTATAAGGCCAGTCTGGTGACTTCCGGTTGAATTACAAGCCTCCAAACAAGCAGGAAAATAAAAGATGAAGTAATAATACGAACGACATTGCTGAGGGGGAAAAAAAAAAAATCCAGCTCAGTTAAAACGACTGCACACAACTTCCTCTCTGCACAGCCTCCACAAACTTAATGTTTGTGCGCACAGTTTGAGCGCGCAGCATTACGCATGTGACATCACGCGTCCGGTACAACGAGAAAACTCAGCTTACCGCAGAGACCGCAACACATGCTCCACCGCAACACAAACACATCCAAGCCGAACGAAACTCAGTCCGGGTTCAGCTCCCTGTCCAATGAAGCCCCCATTCCACCCCATCTGGACAGTCTTACTAATACACAATGAGAATTATATTTTGGCTTGTCAAGTCCCAGGCCATAAAACAAACTTTAATGGCGTCACGTGTTTCCTCTCAGCCATTCACCACACCGCGCAGGCTCATAAATAATCCTCAAAGTTGCACTTACTCAATAATGCAGATTACACTGATGTGCACTGAGGAAAAGTGGTATGAGGAAACCGAGTGGTTGTGGTATGCAAATATGCGCTAAAGTTTGTTGGGACTGAAGGTAAACATCCAGGTTATTTGTGGGAATTTGTAGGAATCCGTTTGACTTCAAACAAGCAACAATCTGTTAGAAAAAAAAAAAAACAAGCCTGACTAATTGAGGCCTTATGGTCTTTTTAAAGTTGGGCCTATTAGGTTCAAACTTTTCACTCCTTTTTTTTCTTCCATTTGACACCCTTTGAAAAAGCGCACTGACCTCTAATGTGCTCGCAAAACACTGATCATGAACATACATTTCTCTCCCCAGTCAACCTGCCACGGTAAGACTGATGTCATTCATCCTTCCGGGCCAATCCCAGCAGAGTGCAGTGCAAGTCGTCCTGCCCCTCCTCTCCTCCCCCGGACCAAGCTGCAGTTGATGTTTGTGTGTGGCTTGCCTCTGTGGGGCAGGTATGATGGACGAGAAGGTGTCAAATCAGAGGTTTGTCATCTTTATACACGTATGTCCTCATGAAAAGTTATTTTCTTGCAAATTAGTTCAGAAGGGTTCTCCCTTCCTAACTAATTTGCGTGCGTATGACTGATGTTTTACACGCACACATATAGTGACTGATGTTAATTTGCAGGTGTCAAAGTGTTTTCTGAGTTGAGATGGTCGACCTGCAGCTTCATGGGTATCACGTCATATTCTGTGACTCTCATTATTGGAGCAGTGGTCACAGCCTGGTGTGAGAACCGCGGCTTGAGTTTCTGGTGTCAATAAATCCACGGTCTCTTCAACAACTTGAGCTAAAGCGATCTGTGGTAACAAAACACTCACTGGCCAACAAGGGCCCGCGTGTTTGATGGAGCGTTATGACAAGTTCCTGGGTTTGTGGAGCTCTCGAGAACATAAATGTCTCTCACGGCAACCAATGGATAGATAACCCCTATAGCTCGTTTGGTAACAGGCCCAGCTTTATCCCACACACTGACAGTCTGGAGGGGGACATTTCTCACGCGCTGCTCTCCGTTTAAACCAATTTGAAAAACGAGCAGGGTCACGTGACGCCCGCCCCAGCCAATCACTGGGCCCCGGGAGCTGCTGGAGAAGGAGAGCTGAGGCGGAGCAGAGAGGCTGACTGTTGGGCAACAGCGCCTCCTGCTGGCAGCTTTGTGTTTCCCTCCTTTTCCACTGTAGAAAAATATCAATCATTCCAAACATAATTTCAAATGATCATGTTTTTCAGGATGCAAGTGCGTTAGAAAGGGAGGAGTAAACACATACCGATGTTTGTGTGATCAACTTTAGTGACCGATGGTCCAATGAGAGATGATCAGAGACTATGGTGAGCTAAAATGTAATGCAAATTAAAAGCACTGCGAATGTTATTAAGTCTTATTTACCTTTTAGCTTTTGTAATTAGTAGTATGTTGGAGTAAATATCCTAATTTAGGTATTTTATTATCATTACATTTTATTAGTCATGATGAACATATATCAATAAAGGCTGATAGGAACATTTCCCCAAATTATAATTTTGTGTAACCACATGGTGGGGAAACATATCCTAATAACACCACAATATCTTTTAGATTTTGCAACGATGTGAATAAGTATGAAACATCTCTTTTTCCGCACATTGGTGCTGGGCAGGCTGATAAATGGGTGGACTACATGCGTGGGAGGATTACTTTTCAGGATTTGAGAAAGGGTGAAAAAGTCTCATTCACACCCATTCTGTCAAAATGTGCATAGGGCCTGCGACTACAAACGACGATTACAAACAACAAACATGTGAATATCACGTTATATGCCTGCATTATTCACATGAAGAGCACGAAGTGACCATGTCTAACTTTCTCCTGCTCCAGCTTGTCTTATAGGGTCCATTTTGCCGCATTGCAGTAAGGCTGTAAATACTTTCGCAGCTGCCTGTCAGGCAACAGTGAAATACTGTCTTTGTTCAGTTGGCCCCATCTCCAAGCAACTGAAAACAGCTATGAAAACTGGACTTCTTCTATCAGGCTTTGCATGTGTAGAATTTAGCAAAGCAGCTTTATTAAATCTATTTCATTCTGCAGGATTAGAACTTGGAAAATATACGAGGATTTTGAAATGATTTCTCAGGAACAATGCATCATTTCAAACACGTTTAAGCACACAGCAATGATTAAACTAGGAAATTTGCAGCACATTTTTGAAAGTTAAGGAGGAAAAACGCCCACCCTGAAGAAAAAAGCAGCTTCATATTAAAAACAAAATTGGATATAACCGGTTATATATAAATATGTGAAGCTTCTCAACAGAGCATGAGAAATAATAGCTCCAGTTGTCTGCATCAACAATACAGCCCAGTAACCCTCATCAGCCACCTCACAAACAAGATATTTCAATCAGAATAACATTGAAAATGCAAGATTAACGATAATAAACATCATCACACTATTTTCGTTTTAGCTTGGATGAGCTCAGAGAACATTTCTCATTAAATCTTGACAACATTGAAAACATGTTCATATAGTTTACACCATCACTACACTTATTTGAGTGAGAGAGAAAAATCCACAGCTATTTATTCCAGTCAACCTCTCAACATGTGAAAGCACCAAATTATCCGGAGCCTTATACTCTGCTGCTAATTTACATGACTAATGAAACAGGAAGCTGTCAGACTTCACATGCACACACACACACGAGCGCAGATAAACACCATTATCACGCAGAAATCTTACCTAAAGTCGACAGGTAATCCATGTTTAACCTTTGAGGTTTATCTATGCAATGCACTTTGATGAAAAAAATAAAATAAAATAAAATAATACAAAAGCTACGTGGAGCCGAGGCTGCTGTGAGCGTGGAGAAGACAGATCTGGATAAAGTTGCAGCCTTCCTCTTGTCATCCAGGGGAGTGAAAAGCGCAGTGCCGAAAAATATGTGCTGATCGGACCTTTATGAAACGAATGACTGGTGATTTTTAAGGAAAGCCAACCGTGGAGTATCGGTTTAACACCATAGACGCAGAATGCAGTGGGGAAAAAAATCGCCTGGGAAATCAGGAAAAGGGCCATGAAGACGTTTGCCTCTCACACATGACCAGTGGCATCCAATGACAGGCGATGGAGGCACATAAAAAGGTCTATTACCAAGTTGTAAATTGTCCTCTCACAAAAAGGAATTTCGACTGCAGCAATTCTCCCCATCTTTGCGCATAATAGCAGAAGACCCTCCATGTTCCCACAACAACAGAGCTTTTCTTCTGTTTTCTCTTTCCCTCATCCAACCGCGGCAAGAGATATTTGCAAATTGCAAAACACCAGTTAGACCTTCTGAAAATGTTTTACTACACGATAAGACAAATTGGATTAAACTACGTTGTTAAAGAAATAAGTAGAAACAATGCAGGAGTGTATTGTGAACATATAAAAATGCCCAATGCGCAGTTAGAATACGAATTTATTCATCATATTTAGTTCGAAAAAACAAAAAACTACATTAACAAAATCTTTATGTACTGATAACATTTATAACTGAAGAATCGACAACGAAATTGGTTGTTTTTTCCTTCTTTTTATTTCCCTTTTTTAATCGACGTCCAGTAGCATCCACTATACAAACCTGAAGTATAACTGTCCAAATCTATTAAGAAAAAGAAAAAGAAAAAGAAAAAGAGGTGGTTGTATTATAATCAACAACCAGCCCTGGACTTCTTTATGCTGTACCAAAACATTTTAAATCTCTATAGGCCTCTTCCTCTTGTGTCATCGTAGCCTATAGCTCCTATAGCCCAGCTGCTAAACATAAATAAAAATGCAAAAAAAAAAAAAAAAAAAAAAAAAAAAATACGATGGGAAATATGTTCACGCTATTTACCCTCAAGATTTCTGGGCTGAATAATGAAACCACAGTTGTGTGCATGTGATCATATTTTTGTCGTAGAAAACGAATTTCTTTTGTTTCCTTCCAATTCATCTGGTGGCCCAACTGAGTCTGAGCTCTGCGATTTACAGATGATTTCCTGCCTTATAGCCCAGTATGTGTGTGTGTGTGTGTGTGTACACACGAGAAACATACAGATAGCCCACACCGTCATGAGTGGTTATATTACTTAACAATTTGTTGTAATTTAATAGTCAGATGTGGTCAACTGAGACGAGCTGTGTTGGAGGAACAAGTGGGTTAACTTAATACACTTTTCTATACTAATATATCTCCACATAGTGGTATTGTACTTTATTTTGGGTTAGCTATGGGGATACTATGCAGCCAGTGGTCATGACTGTGAGGGGAAACTACCTTCTTCACAGCGAGAAATCAAACAGTTAATATAGGCTCCCAAACTCTCCCGCAATAAAATACATTTCCCCTCTATATTCTAAATTCCTTACTGAGATGAATCCATGCATGCACAGTGCGGGGGTGTGTGTTTGGTGGACGGGTGAGATTTAATTGCAGTGGTGTAGGCTAATGGGCTACACACAGCTGCAACGTTGTTAAACACCTAAAAGACTAATAAAGAAGTGACAACCGCAGCAGGCCTGAGAGGAGTACGTCTCCATGTATCCGTTTGTTTCATCAGCTGTTCTTTCTCCTTGGTTTGTCTAAAGATTGTCCAACTTAACCAGGTTGAAATCAAAAGGAGAAATAATCCTCGATGGATAATATGAACAATTAAGCCAAATAATTAATGTGAAAAATATGTGTGATGTGAATGTGTTCAGGTTTGATTTGTAATCCCTTAAATTAGAAAATCTTTATTCAACACTGCAGCTTAAGATAGAGGCCAAAGTTTTTTAAAAGCTCTGATCAAAGATTTTCATCCACAACACATCATTGAAATGTACATGACTACACATCGAATAGAGGTATTGACTTTTTAAGCTGCACATTTTCAATTCACCAGTTAGTGGACGCTGAACACACACGTCAACACACCGCAGTGTGTCACTGACGGGTGAAAAGGCGACATTATGTGTAAATCCGCAGTGTTACCATGAATCCCTCCGCAGGCTCTTGCTCCCATATAAACACACTGTGGTGCGTTCAGGTACCGCACGTCACGACGCATTTAAGAATACAGAACCCCTTCTGTCGACACAGGACCAATGTATCTAAATGAAAAGCCAACACATGCTGGTCCTGTGTAAATACTGTGTTTATTTGACAAAAGAAAGGTGATCTGGTTATTGTGATCTTTTTTTTTTAAACACTAGAAAAAAGTTGCTTGGTATATTAAGCAACTTTTCTCAAAAAGCATTTATTATTACCAGTAACAGTAGCAGATTGAAAATAATGTCATCATACTGTGTGTATACTACTGTCACTCACTCACACACGCGCACACACACACACACACACACACACACACACACACACACACACACACGCACACGCACACACACACACACACACACGCACACGCACACACACACACACACACACACACACACACACACACACACACACACACACACACACCAAGGGTGTGACAAAGGGCAGAGTTGGGGAAAAAAATGTTTGGAAATGTAGAAAGAGCACATCCGCGGGTCTAACATGACAACATGACTGCAGCTAATGGCGAGACTGAAATAGATGACCTTCCACTCATGGTCCAAGAGCACATGATCCTTTTGAAGCGGCACAGTGAGAAGGACTGCATGGAGATTTACAGTGTCATGTCGCGGTTTAAACAACGTACAGTCAGTCTTCCCTTATAACTGAAACATGAAAGCTCAAGATGTTTTCATCAAACTTCAGGTTCATACGTCTCTAGACTGATTATCCCCCTTATAATGTAATATTAGTAAAATATTTCTACTTTGCCGTTGACTGCAGCACTGGATACAACAGGCCGCAAAGGCCTATACAATGAATGTAATCTGATTATACACGTCTCATTATTGAAGGAAAAGGTGTAAATGTCATATCGACATCCTCACTCGCTCGATTATCTGAGCATTAGTCAATATCAAACAAGCAGCGCGATGCATCGACATGTCAGACCCGCACGGAAACATTCCGTATTTTCCAATAATTACAAATATTTGGATCCTTCCTGAGCTCTGAACAGCCGCCGGCGGCTCTCAGTGTCTGGAAACTTAAAGCAAGTGGGAGCGATCCTGACAAGCGCAACTTTTAATGGTGATGAGTAAAGTAATGTTCATGTTATCTCAACAGGAAAGAAACACATACTGGTACATCTTACGGTTATCTCTCCTGTTATACCCCCTCCGCAGACGGAACTAAACCACACCAGCCAGAGGAAAATGCAAGATTTATTGAGCTTTCGCCAACTATGTCCAATTATAGGTTAAACCTCGTGTAAGACAACTAATAGGTCGTTTTGTGTTGCTAAAATTGATTCATGTTTAACTTTTCCTTTAGTAGTTATTGTGCGTAATTGCTACATATTTCAAAAACATTATGCTGCAGTTTTGTTTATTGTATAGATGTTTGTCAGGTCACGTCTGCGATTGAAGGAAAAGACAATAAGTTCTAGAAATTTGATCGTAAAACAAATCGGATGTGACTCATTCTTAGTTTGGTTAATTTAGATTCTAAATTCTAGAGCTAATGCCAACATTTTATTTTAATTTTATTTTCACATTTTGAAGCTGGAGAAGCGTCAAGCTGCAGAATACTTTGTGCATTAAATGCGTCACTAAACCAATTTGATGAAGTTCAGAGGAGGATATGGGGAATTCCATCCCTGGAACCATAAATGTTTCTGTTGTTGTTTGCAGGCTTCACCAGCTGTGACCCTCTGCAGGCATTTATCCATACTAAAGTTGGGGAAACGTGGTAGCAAACACAGATACGTGGGAGCCTGAAGTGGTAGATTTTGAAATTGCAACAGGTTTTTCAAAATAGACGTTATATACGTCTATACAACTTAGGTTGAAGTGGTCATGCTGCTTTAAAAAATGTTTATCAAGACCGATGTTTATCTTGTTAATCAGGAATATATGATTAATAGTGTAAACACAAGTTGACTACACGCTGCTCCAAAAGGAACTCAAAGAACAACGTCGCCCTCTAGTGCTTCCACTTATATCTGGAAAAGCTTCATTGAAGGATAAACTATCTTCAGAACTGTGTCTTCCAGGGGTTTTCTCTCCGTTTTAATAGACCATTACAATTTAAAAAGATAATCAAGTTTCAGAGCAATATAATAAAATAAAATCTCAAAGCATTTCACCCTGACATTCTCACCGCCTGCCTGCAGGGTAAAGATTGCAACACGATGACTTTTAACATTTCAATCCAAATAATAGACTCCACCGCACACCAGTCAAAGTTAAGTTTTTTTCCCATCGGTGGGAATGCAGTTGATGAATAAACGTGACCATTAAGGTGGGGGGTGATTTCCTCTGAAACAATTCATCGACCAGACACCCTGTGGAAAAGTGTCTACGTTCTGTTTGTCAGCAACAGACGCAAACGCCCAAGAAAAGGAGCTTTTTCAAAGGAGAGAGTAATTACTGGCCAGTCCCATAAACTAATTTAGGCCAGACGTCTAGCCATTTCTATAGCTTTATTGGGCCGCGTTTCTTCCTGCTCTAAAGTAATTGTTCGTACAAGTTGGACAATAAATTGGAAATCCGCCGCAACACCTCTCCCAATCGTAAACACTTTATTACTTGTAATTCTACGCTGAAAAGAACTGAATTTAACATTGGTCTAGTGAGCTCGTCGGGTTTAAAAAAGCTGAATCTATCCATCTAAATTGAAAGACAATTTCCTAAAATCCATTTCTTAGACGTTGACTAGTCGGATTAAAGTTAAAGAGATGTGCTGGATTTTTTAAAATGCGTAGCTCTGCGCCAAATACGTGTAAAAGATACCAGTTGTGCAATGCGTTAAATAAAGAAAACGTGTATTTATTATAGTTTGAACTGAAGAGGACATTTTGCTTTTTGTCGTAACATGATTTGGACAAAAGGGGACTGACACAACCAGAATTTGGATTAATTACATGTTAAAAATGATTTATAAACAACTCCAAGTTTTAATAGCTATAAAAGCACTACATATAGGCACGTTTCCTGCTGTATGAACAGTTCGTGTAAAAAATAAAAACAATATTAAGACGACTGAGAACATTATTCGACGGATCCCGTATTTGTCTCAACCAGAGAAATTCCTGTATACACATATAGCCAATATGTTACGACACTGATACGCAAAGAAGATTCTACAAAAAAAAAAAAAAAAAAAAAAAAAAAAAAATCAAATGGCTATGCTGACGCTATACCAAAATGAAATTGTTCAGATGGCTTCTTTGATTTTTTTTTTCTTCTCCTTAAGAAAAAGCTGTGATTTTATAGCAGGTCCTTGGTGCTCCTCTCCCGGTTCATCTTCTTCATTTTCATCCTCCTGTTCTGGAACCAGATCTTCACTTGTCTCTCCGTTAAACTGAGAATGCGGGCGACTTCATACCGTCGGTCTCTGGTCAGATACATGTTGTAGAGAAACTCCTTCTCCAGCTCTAAAGTCTGATATTTTGTGTAGGGGCATCGCTTCTTTCTTGTTGAGCGTGCGTGGATCCAGTTGGCTGCAGGGTTGCCTGAAAAGCACAGGAGATATGGATTAGACCTTTAGAACTAAAATTACTGCAAACATCTGTGATATAACCAAAGGTTGCAATATAAAGATCAGGGATTCAAAGACTACATTAGAGATGTTTAATTTGACAGACAAAGGAGACTGATTCTATTGCAGGTTTGTGTGTTGAGAGAAAATAAATCATAAAGTCTCTTCAGTACAATCTTATCGAAAACTGCAATATCTATTTTGGGTGTCTCGTGGCATAAACAGTTGGATTCTTGCAATAACCCTTCCAGGACGGTTTTCTTTTTTCCTTTTTTTTCCTTTCCTTTTCTGAGGCACGGTATAGTACGAGACACTTTTATAGGTTAGTAAAACCTCCAGTTTTACGCACCCAGCTCGTACAGTTCTCGGGGTTGTAAATCAGCAGCGGCTATTTCGTTTACTTACTTGGGTCAAGTTGTTGTTGTTTCTCGTCTTTGGACTCACTGTGGTTTGAAAGCTCACTTCCACTGAGCTCCTTGCTCGTCTTCTCCAGACTCTCGGATTCTCCACACGGGAACTCGGCGACGAGCGGCCGCGGCTCCGCGTCCAGCGCGTCGCTCTCCGCCGCTTTGTGCGCCACCACCTCCGGCTTAGTCCCGTACGACCGGCTGCTGGTGGAGTGGAATCCGGGGAACGAAATGTGGTTGGAGATCGGCTCCATCCAGGACCGGACGCCGACATATCTGCCGTCCGAGGCGGGCAGATGCGACTGGTGGTGGTGGTGGTGGTGGACGTACGGATGGTAGATCCCCTGAGGGTGAACCGAGGACCAGGACGAGGAGAAAACCGCGGACTTTGGCGCAAAATTACACGAGGAAAAGTCTGCGTTGTCCCCAGCACCTGACGGCCTCGGGGTCATCGAGTGTGGAGCCTGAATAAAACGAGCCCCGTACACATCCTCCGGCTCCTGCCCCATGATAGCGTCCACATAGCAGTTGCTGAGAGTGCCACTGGAAGACATTTTTGATCTCTTCCTAGTCATATAATAAGCCTTGCACTGTTACGGGAAGCGTCCCTCCATGAACAATCATAGTATTTTTGCTGGCCTGCATCTACAGGGATTGGTTACATGGATCACGTGGTCATATTTACCAATACAGCGAGTAAATCAATCCTGCCCGTGCTTCTCCTCTTTTTTCCTCAGGTTTAATTTCGCTTTTCATTTCACAAATAATAAAAAGCCCCATCTGATGTGACTGGAGGGAGAAAACGATCGCTCGAATAAAACGCATTTCCCCCCTTCTTTTTTTTTTTTTTCTTTTTTTGTGGTTGCAGGACGTTGCAACAATACATGCAGCTCAAAAAAAGAGGAATAAAACACTATACCCCCCACTCAGTCTACCAACACAGATTCAGTGTATTTTAATGCTCGAGAAAACTCTTATAATATCGTCTTGATACCCACAATGCTTGTAAAATGGTTTATAGACTTACAGAGTCCTCGTAAAATAGATGTAATAACATGTTGTAAAATAACAGACGCCATTTCCGTTCACATTGCGCAGTATCCATTGTTAATATTTGGCCAGGAAACGTATTTTCTAGCTTGGTTTAATTTTTTAAGTTGATCCGGAAACCGCAGTTGTGAAATTATTGTATTCATTCAAAGGGGAGTAATAATGTATCAATAAATGTTTTATGGGGTGCGTGTGATTATACATGGCGTCAATAAAATAAAAAGACTTGGTGAAGTCCATCTGTGTATTGCTATCTGAGAGGCGTAATTTAAAAGTAATATCTTCTATATGTTCCTTTTTCGGCGTTACAGGGTTTACATTTTTACACGTTATGAAGTGGATTGTTGATCGAAAAGTCAGATCAGCGGTTTGTTTGTCTATCACAACTCTGAAGATTAAATCTGGGGCAAATTCTCAACATTATCTGTGTTAACTACAAGTAGTCGCTTAAACCTTCTGCATACTCGTCCCAGACGTATTTTGGACCATGAGGGTTTACAAACAGGCCTCACGACGAGAGCAAACATCCTCCGTGTATTTGCACTAGTCTGTTGCATTTTTCCTGTAAATTAGAGGATTGAAGGCGACGACAGAGAGAGATTGCATTTGTGTAGTTTTGAGGTTATTTTCTCCAAATTCTTCTCAGTCAATTTTACAAATCACGTCGCTTTTGTCTTACGGGGCTGTGCAATAGTTGAAAAGAGATTCTAGGAAATAAAAAAATAAAAAAATGCTGATTTAAAACTGTAAACAGAATACTGATTATTTTCAAGTTTAATCTCAGAGGCGCATTGAGAAATGTATTTACAGCTTCATTTCAAACACAAGTCAGAACGATTTTCTTAATACTAGAATGCAATAACTAAACATTTAGCTTTTCTTATTTTTCCCACGCCGTTACCATCTTAAATAATATTTTTGGCGTCGAAACGTAATAACACTGCGGATTTCACTAAAACATACAAAAAAAAGGTAATAATTCAGAATACTCTACCACAGACGTTTCAGGACATAAAACACGATTCTTTCACAATATATTTATTGCAAGATACATGCCACAAACATGCAATAGATTCACAGATTAACATCACTTTTTTCCACCACTTTAAAGCCCATAGAAACATCTCGCCATTGAGCAAATGGCTTGCACTTACTGCAAAACAAATGTTGCACGATATATACGACAATGAATGTGCTTTCATGACTGAAATCTAGAGTAACTCATCCATGTCTTTTTGGCAGAGAGGAGGCGAAGGGGCTCCTCTCCAATAATTTAAGACCAAAAAAGTGTTACCCTGTGATGAAACAAACAATCAAAAAGAAGAACAAACAAATACACGACGCCACACTACTTATACTAAGATCAGCATATACAGTCACAGTTTCGTTGAAATTTCAGATCAAAAAGTCCAATGCCACTAAGGCATCAAACTAAACGCGAGAGAAAAAAGTTGAGGACAGCTGAAGCTCTGGCGCATGCAAAGCTCACGAAAAGGTGAGGTTTGAGGTCAGTTCACGGATGCGGTTTTCCCTGTTCATTTTCTTCAGTTTCATCCTGCGGTTTTGAAACCAGATTTTGACCTGCCTGTCGGTCAGGTTGACGCTCCTGCTGATCTCTAGGCGGCGCTCTCGGGTCAGGTACATATTGAACAGAAACTCCTTCTCCAACTCCAAGGTCTGGTGCTTTGTGTAGGGGCACCGTTTCTTTCTGCCACTTTTTGCTGTTAACCAGTTGGTTGTTAACGTGTCACTCTTGCAGTCTGTGGAGATTCAGATCAGAAACACAAACATGTGAGCGACGAAATCAAGCTTGTAAGAAGAAGAAGAGAAAAAAACACACCTCATCTGCTACTTTTGGATTTCACCTCAGGGAAATAACACACAATCTAAACCCTTTCCCTGAATGACTAAAATGCAGGGGATGTTATTAGTCACGTACATGCCACTACTAATAAAGACAAAGATTAAATCAAACCCCAACTGATCAAGACGCACAACAGGAACACATCTTAAAAAAAAAGACTAACCCCAAATTTGTTATTTTTATGGCAACTTAAAATCAATCAACATGCAAATGTTATTTAAATTTTCAAAATCATCATTAAAATCGATTTCAAATACAATTTCTCTGCAATTTTCACCGCAATGAACATTACGCACTAATGTGGTGCATGGGAGTTTTAATTAATAAACTTACCACTTTCACATAGCACAGATGGTAGGATTATTAGTGCAGTTCATGTCAACTTCTGAAAACAGTTCAAAGCCAAATGAAGAAACAGACTGTAAAAAAAAAAATTGTTTGCCAACTTTAAATGTAAATACTTATAAGCGAATGGAGATGCAGGGTGCATGCTGCATGGTAAAACCATTCTCTATTGCCTATTACTGCAACCTGAGAAAGACTCTCATTAAACATTACGACTTTAGGGTTGTTTGTGTTTTATACTTGGTTTTATGATGCTGGAGCTTTCTCAGCACAGCGCCACAAGATAAAAGCTTTCCTTTGTAGCCAACCCACCTTTCCCTTCCTTCTGGAGCAGCTCGGGACTGGACACTGGGGCTTCCAGGGAACAGATTTTTTCCTCCGAGCTGGACTTGGGTTCGGGGCTCTCTGCGGGGACCGGTGTCCTCGTGCTCTCGGGGTTTTGCGGGACGTCCTCGATTTTCTTTTCCACCTCTACAAAATTAGAGGACACCGTGGAGGACTGCGGTTTGGGGGTGACCCGGCTCAGTTGCATCAGGGTCGGGTTCGGACTCGGCGGCAGCTCATGGCAGTAGGTCTCCTGGTGCTTCCCGTTGGCATAAGTTTGGCTCAGTCTGAAGTAGCCCGGCACCGGGATCTCGGGACCGTCCACCGGACACGAGTCGGGGATGACGTTAGAATATGCGGGGACCTCTGGCGAGCTGACTTTCTGCACTCTCTTATCGGAGTACATGCAGCAGTTACTCTCTTCCTTTATGCTCTGTGAAAATGTGCAGTTTGACATCTGACTGGGCGCCTCAATCCTGCAGGGTCTGCTCGGATCAGTCCAGTTATCTATCTGAGGTATGTACGAGTGGACGTTCATGCCCATATTTTGGTGGTTGACCTCCCCTCTTTTGCCAAAAGACGGCAGGAGTCCACAGGTTTGCATTCCGTAAGTTCCCATTTCTGAGCCGGACGGCATGTACATGTTGCTGCTGGAGTAAAAGCTGTCCGTCCTGCACGCGCCAATTAAAGAGTCCACTAGAAACGTGCTGGCCGCAGGAGAGCTACTTGGAAAGGACATTTTTTGGGGCTTAAGTTCTTTAGAGGAGAGAGATGTCCTTTGTAAGCTGACATATCTAGGAAAAACAATCTGTAAGTCAGGATGCCTCCGGACCACATGACAAACCCACCAATGAGATTTGAAAATGGCCTTGAGACGCAGCCTCCTCTTCCCTGCACGCGGCAGCACTGCGGATGCAGACGTGGTCAACAGCGACACCTACAACACGGACTTGAAATTGGTTTTGCAGAGTCGCGCAGGCAGCGAGGAGCATCGCGGGACTTAAAAAAAAAAAAATCATGATCAATAAAAGTGAGACGATTACATTTAAAGACTCTTTGGATCGCACCACAAACGTTTTACCTTCATCTGGGTCACACATATTTGACCACCGGGTCCCTGTTAAATGTTTAATATGAGTAAAATCCTCAAGAATGTAAATGTTTTTTGTTTTTTTTTTGCGTCAGGCTGAAACAGATAGTATGTACAAGTGTGTGTGTGTGTGTGTGTGTGTGTGTGTATGTGTGTGTGTGTGTGTGTGTGTGTGTGTGTGTGTGTGTGTGTGTGTGTGTGTGTGTGTGTGTGTGTGTGTGTGTGTGTGTGTGTGTGTGTGTGTGTGTGTGTGTCAGAACATGAAACGCAGCCTACAAGCAGCACAGGCGACAACTGCAGACTGTTTTCGAAGATGTAAGCAGCATACGGTGTTATTTTTATTCACATTGACCCTCATCAAGGCTCCGAGCCCACCAACGACGGAGCCCACTGTCACTGTGTCTGCACACACCGCTTCAAATACATATTTCCTTCAAAATAAAAAAACATGAGGGATCCATAAAAGTATGCAACCATAAATGTAGTTAACTCTCTTTATTAAAAAGAAGATTTGGTTTCAAGTCTGGGTAATGTTTTTTGCACATTTACGCTATTTTCTTACGTGTTTGTTGTTTAACTAAATCAGCTCTAAAACTTTTGATATCTTCAGCACCGCATAGATTACACGCAAACCCTAGATTTTAATATATTAAACACAAAACAGTGGATAGAATTTGGAATTTGGAGCTAAACACACGCACGAAGGTCAACATTACTATTTAAAAAGATACACGGTTGCTAAAATATGTTCACCTTATTTATACCAAAACAATCATTTATTGCTTTTTAAGATCATAAAACATGGCTTTTCTTGTTTTGCGTATTTTGAAATCGAGCTTTGAAATGGTCCTGTCGAAGGTGGCGATGTGCGGAGTCTGCGGGATAATTTGTTAAGTGCCTCATTGTTTTAGTGTGCAAGGAAGGCAAATGTCTACAAGACAAAGAGAGTAAGTAGAAGCAGACATACAGCCCCTGAAAAGATCCACGATGAAGGGAAAGAAATAGCAAGTTAGACTGAAATAATGACAAAAACGGGCCTTTAAAAAAATACAAAATACACAAATAGTAACTGGAAAAAATACATATTTGTAAATCATCTAAGCTCATTTAAAAAAAAATGAAACAGGTATGTTTGTCTGACATGTGTGGATACTCAGATAGGTTATTTAAAGGCTCTCCGATATTTATAGTTGGTTGTAAACATGTGATATGCAAATCATCGCACCATCAATACATCCAAAAATATACAGTCACGTCCATGAACGCGGGTGTGTTATTTAAAAATATTCAAATCAGACATGAGACACTATGGATTTACTTTTTTCCCTCTTTTGTTTTAATGGTCATGTGTTTAATAATGACACGTGCATGAATTTAACATCGGGATATTTCAATATACTGTGAAAACAAACCATTTACCGTGGGGTTATATTATTGAGGTAAAATCAACAATTAATACATACATACATACATACATACATACATACAAAATATACACACAACGTTGTGGTGAATGATGTCAACAAGGATTTAAAAAAATATATGTTTATGTATAGCTAATGGTCCACGAAAACATTTATTGTTAATAATAATAACAATAATAATAATAATAATAATAATAATAATAATAATAATAATAATAATAATAATAATAATAATAATAATAATAATAATAATAATAATAATAAAGGAACTAGCTGGTATTTTAAACAGGATTGTACATACAATGCAAATAATAGAATTTCAAGCAAAACCATGCATAGCTGGATTTATTCTTTACAAATCACTCATTCTTAGGTCGAGGACTGTATTAAAGTACTTACATTGCTGCTAATTGAAACGAAAGCAAACAGAAAGCATATTCATGTTATTTTTAACAACGCATAATTGATTTTAGCCTGCAGACAAGTATCACTGATCATGGGTTTATACAGTCTGAGAATATTATTTTCTCAAATTTAACAGGACAAAGACAAAGAGCAAAATCATACTGTTGGTGTCCGTGTCACTCTAAACAGGAATAAACTGGACATAAAACTGTGTAACTTGAATAAGAGTCACATCAATACAGAACCAACTAAAGAATGATGTCTATTAAGATTAGCTGTGGTCTCATGGTTCTGAAACTGCTAGTGGCAGGCTTGTGTTAAATCTGGTGATATATGTAGAGGCATTTTGGGGGGATTTTCATCATGAAAACAGAAATTACATTTAGTTGAAAACACATCTCAGTTCGATGGAGCGTGACAAGTAATAATTACAATAGAATATAAACATGCCTGCTGAAGGGATTATTATTCTTCCAGGCTGACTCATTTTCATGCAGGGTAGATGTTAAATTGGCTGAACTCTGCATTTCCACAGGCGACCCAAACTGAAAGTCTGCCCTCATGTGGATACAGCGAGAATCAAAGTGAAATACCCCACACAGTTGGTAATGCAATTTCACTGCAGGACAAGATGACAGCCCAGCTGAACGCTTAATGAAACCTCACTTTTATAATAGCCTTTTTGGGAAATAAATGCATGTGTGATCCATCACAAATGAAATCAGCATGAAGCCGTCTCTAAAGTTCTTTTTTTTTCCTAACATGGGACGCCGAAACAAGAAATTTAATTTTAGCTGCACAGACTTGAACTGGAAAAAAATAAAAAAACACTGCTGCATCATATGAATTATCAATAAAAGTGACTGTTTGTGGGGAAATGTATTTAGTTATCCTCTCCCCTTCCTGGTACGAAAAACAACAGAATGAACTAAAACAGTGCAGTGTGCCATTCAGATGATTTCAATTATCGCAAAGCCAGCCAAGCTGCACATCAGCTGCATTAAAGACGAAAAGGCATTCAGTCAATACTCCTCCATACAGCAGACCTGGATGCGCTCAAGGACATAAAACACTCGTTTTTTGCACTACTAAATAAGATAAACTTGAAACGTACCCATCCTCCATGTGGCGGTCCTCGTTAGAATATATTCCACTGTTATCCAGTAAATACTGACAACACAAGAGCCCCGTGATGCTAAAGTGAGCTAAATATGGATGGGATGAAATCTGTGGAGATCGCTATGCTTTTCTAGCCTGGAGTTAAAGTACTTTAGGACAGGAAGGAGAATCGGTCCTCATGTGGTCTGGGGGTTGGGACACCAAAGTCCAATAGCCCCCTATTTAGACATTTACAGCTACTTTTATTATGCTGTCTAGACGGTTCAAGGTTTAGTAAACAATCCAGCGTTTCAAAGCAAAGGAAATAACGGGACCATACAAGCCTACAAGCGCCAAATCTCTCCATTGACGAATCTTCAAAAAATAAAAAAAATAAAAAATAAAAAAATCCCCTTACGTCTTATGGTATATTTGATTGCGTCCATGTGATCGTTTGAGGGACTGTGGTGCATTTGTCTTTGTTTATCTTATTTCGCATCACGACGTAAAAGTCATGCGTCTTACAAATGTACATACACATGGCAGAATCCTACACATATTCTATTTAACATTTTCAAAGCACAGGTCGCAGTTTGCGGAATTATCTACTGCCAATAACGGGATAATAAGAGAATACAAATAAATAGTTGGAGGAATTATTGCCCCCAAAAAATAAAAAAATATGGCACCTTGAATACCATGATTTTTTTGTCAAATTAATGTTTTAAAAAGATAAATCAAAAATCAAACGTGAGACCAGTCTTACATTTGTAGCTGCTATTTACCCCGTGCGTGTCTGTGGAAGAGTGTGTGTCTATGCGTGTGTGTGAATGTGTGGATGTGAGGCATCAGAATAAAGGATTTCCAGTGAAATACTGAAGGCGATCACGATTCAGCTTTTTCTCCTTCATTCTTCTATTCTGAAACCAAATCTTCACCTGCCGATCAGTCAGGTTTAACATCCTGGACAGCTGAAGTCGCTTCTCTTTGTTAATGTACACGTTGAAGAAAAACTCTCGTTCAAGTTCTCGGATTTGGTATTTGGAGTAGGGACACCTCTTCTTCCTGGACTTGGTGGATGAACCTGTGTGTGGAGGAAAACGTCAGACACAGTTTTGGAAGTGGAGCACCAAATCACAAAATTAAAACTTGAGGTGTCGTTAGCAGGGGCTGCATGTCTACTTGATTGTTTGTTTATTTGTTTGTTGGTGCGTTAAGGCCCCACTCTGTGACACACACACACACGCACGCACGCAAGCACGCGCGCGCGTGCACACACACACACACACACACACACACACACACACACACACACACACACACACACACACACACACACACGTAAAGAGAAACAGCACCGATACATTTTTATTGAAGAAAAAAAAAACATCACATTGCACTGATTTCTATGTAAATGTTGCCCCATGGAGTCTGTTGTAATAAAGGTCTGTATTTCCTCAAAGTATCATTACATCTGCACAGAGTTATAGCTCACAAAAGAAGGACTGACAAACGATTTCTAATTTTATTTAATCTCATATCTGTACGAAACAAATTCAGCAGCTCAGTTTCAGTGGGCTCAGGGAAAGCTTTAACTATGGTTACTTAACTGTTTCCCATTGTAAATACCTTTACAACCGTAAAGTAGATCTTATTGGGATATAAAAGCTTTTGCATGCTTATAAAGAGGCACATAACCCTGGACGGTGGTGGCGGCGGACACTGTGCTGTCCTGACACCCTGATGTCTGAGCTGCACACCTTTGATCCAATACAAACGGAGAAAAGTGTCTTACTTTGTTGGTTGATCTTGTCGCCGCAGTTGGAGGACGAGTCCTCGTCGACGCTCCCGGTCGGGTCAGCGTTGTGCTGCTCCAGTTTGGTTAAAGCCTGGTCGTTATTGGCGGCATCACCAGGAACGGCAGAGTCTGTCTTTTGTTTTGGGGGCTCCGCGTTGGGCTTGTCCGAGTTGGGAGTGTCAAAAAATTGGTCGAAGCCCTGGGGAAGAACCCCATTCCGGCCGACACCGGCAAAGAAATTGCACGGCGAGCTCGTCCCCCCGTGGTGGCCGTACAAGGACTCATTTTTGAATATCACATCCGCCCTGCTGCCCGAGGACTGGATCAAGTCCCGGTGCATTATTTCGTCCGTTGAGTAGTAAGACGCGTAATTGCCCCTGTAGTGCCATTTGGGATGGTCCAGTCCATAATCCCTGAAAGCGACTTCTCGAACAGGTTGGACTTGGGTTATGTTTGGAGAATATGGAAAATTAACCTGACACGAAGTAGTCTGCGGTAAAAAGGAGGAGACTGATGTAAAATCGGGCGTCGAAACGTAATAAGTACAGCTCGGTAAAAACATATTTGACGCACAGCCGCGATCATCGTATTCCGTCATATCTCTTCTTCCCCTTTCCTCTTTGCCACAGAGGAAAGGAATTGGCAGCTTGACTGTGTTAAACTTTGTCCATCTATAGCACCACAGGCGTGTGGAAAGACCCCGCCAGGGAGAAAAAATCGGAAACGTAGGCAGACCTGCAATACATCTTGATCGATTCTTGAGGTAATTGTGTCATGTGATCCAGCTAAGAAATTACCATACATCAATATCAGTCATTAAAAACTGTCCGGAGAAACTCATGTGAGCGCATGCAAGACACTCCATTGGCTCCCTGGCTGCAGAGGGAACTCCTCTCCAGCCTGCTTGCCCTATGGCTCACGGAAAAAAGAAATTTGTGAACCATCGCTGGAATATTTAATTGAAAGCTTTACAGCAACATCATCCTCATCGTGTAATGATGTGTAATGACACCCACACATGCTCTTCGCGTCGGTAAATGAGCGCACTTTGGAGCATGCATTGTGCGTTTGTAGCAACAGTTAGAAAATATCAAAGTTGACCACTTCACTTAATGAAAGGCTTGAAGAGAAAAGCAACAGGGTCACCGTGCCTGCACATGCTGCACAATTAAACCAGAAGCCTCCGGAATTCTACGCGATTCATCAAGTCTGCCTTTATGCGAATAAATTTTAAGCTTCATTGCGTATAATCACTGCGCACTATAATGGTTGGAGCACAATTAAATACACGCAAACAAGAGCCGGAAGGAAATAATTTGAATTCATTGTCAAATGTATGCTTCTGGGCCTGCATCAGGGTGCAAAAAAACCCCAAAAACAATCCAAAAAGCTGAGACACCGTACAACAAATTACAAAACACCTAGAAATGTGCTGTATGGAATATTGTATATATTCAATTACAGAGTAAGCAAACCACGTCAGGTTTGCCTCCACCTTTAAGACACTTTGCACGAAAATGCCAAATGATTGGCTGCCTGTGTTTCATTTTAAAGCTAAATATTCGGTGCAGATGGCGGCGTTTGAAAACAGCCAAATGAAACAGGCCTGCACGGTTTACCATTGTAAAAGTAAATGCAGGCAAAACAAAGAAAAAAAAGGTAACTCAACAAATCCAGAAGTCATTTGCAAGCATGAATCACAAAAGCACATCCCGCATTGCCAAGTCCAAAACAACTGGCTTTGACCGTCTGTGGTCTAGGTGATGTCCACCAAGCATTCGCCAACAAGCCTCTGAAGCCAAATCATTTTATTGCACGAAGGCAGCCATGCTTGCAGTGTTTGTCTCCTTCTCGGTGTGGAAACCAACTTGAAACACTGGCAAACGGACACCTCGCGGTCAAGCCTCCACCAATAATTGAATGTGAGTATATACTTGTGTCTTTTAATATTGTTATTATTTATTTTCACAGTGTGTTTGAATATTTTCTGTTCATTCCTGTTTTTGCTGCACTGATGGCCTAAGCTATGGGTTAAAAAAAAAATACAAAACAAAACAAACAAAGAAATAAATGAAACAGAAAAGAAAGTTAATTTGCAAAGTAAAGCAGCTTCATTTTGAGTGCCAGTAAATTGTGGTTAAGGACGAGGAGATACTTCACAGCTTCCCACGCAGTGTGCCTTTCGCTTAAAGGCAACTCGTTTTATTGTTATTGGGGGTAAAATCAAGCTCACTGGTCCGTTTCTCTGTCTTCAACCTCACTACAATTCAGTGAACTCCCCTCATGCATTTTACCATGTAGATCTGTATTTATGGACGAAAAAGGGCCCCGAAATGCGCGTTTTGAAACAAACTACTTAAGTTAACCCAAAACAAAGGATTGAATTTGCCAAACACTTGCAACTATACTACAAGTGGAACTTTAATTGAAGTGTGAATCTAAAATGCTTAAACTTAAAAAAGGAAAAAGTTGTGACGACTTGTTGCACATCGGTTGATATAAGGGTTAATTTGTGGTTCGACCTTTGATATTATTGATGCAAAATAATACAAAAAACGAGCTATTTATAAAACTATTATTATTATTATTATTATTATTATTATTATTATTATTATTATTATTATTATTATTATTATTATTATTATTATTATATCTACGCACTAAACCATTTCATTAGAATCGCGGCATTACGCATGATCTTGATACACCGTCAAAGTGGCTAACTTCAATATGTATTATTTAAAATTCAACTACAGGATACAAGTTCTGAAGGACCAAAATAATAAAGTAGAAACCGCCTTGTTGCTGAGCCTGTTTTGTTTGCGTATCAAATTAGGCTAAAAGTTTATACTCTCACAAAGACGCACGAGTAACTGCTTCAAAATGGTGTATATTGCTTTAAACAATAATATAAGTGAAAACTGGTTTCTGTACAATCACAAACAACTATTTTTCAGCCCATATATTGGGAAGCTGCAATGCACAGCCTACTAACTTGACCTTAACTTTGTTTGGGCACCCCCACCATCTTTAGAAGCTGGAGCTACGTGAGTCTTTCTGGCAGTAAACCAATCAAACAACAAATACTATAGGAAAACGTTGCGTGTCGAGCGGAGAGAAATTCCATTGTGGGCGTCCAAAATAGCTTTCAGAGCAATTTCAGTCAATGGTCGTGAAACATGTTGCATTGCGTAAAGCAGCAGACCCCAAGAACAGTATGAGAGGCCGTGCAGCCACAGATGCGTCTATAAACACTGCACTAACTTAAATAGTGGAAACACGAGACGCAAGAGAACACGCTTATAAACGATGCATTCCGATAGGATACAAGTGGTCCTTTAAACATATGATAGCCTAGACAAAGCTATGCAAGAATCCTTAATAAAGAAATCTTTTCTACTTTTCTTAAACATTAGATTCGAAAAATTAGGATTTTCCTTAATGCTCCATTGCAACGCTAAAAAAAAAACACACTAGGGATGCAACTGAAAATGATGTCACGAGCGTGTATATGGGTGCCTTCAAGTATCTTCTAAAATTAGACTGGCCACTTGAGAAGGGTAAACTTAAACTTTGTCACTTCTCAACGTGGGAAATGTTTTGGTAAATATAAACAAGGACCCAGTTACATGGTGCCATACCACAAGCCTCAGCATAATCACCACTGACGAGTTCCCGTCCATTAACATCCGAGCTGAACATTATAACGCTGCAACGTTTAGTACATATGAGTTTTGAATTATGCCAACTCCATTTAGCCAAAGCCACAATAACCTCCTCCTGACATGTGAAGATTTGTATTGTGAGTGAGAGCTGCTCCTCCTGCTGCTGTGTCGCGCACTGAGAGGAGAAATTACTCGGAGAAGAGAGGCGGGTGGTTTGATGCAGCCGAGGACGTTTAATTTCAAAGAAAGAGGGCTCGTGTCATTCAAAGCTCTGTTAATAATTTCTCTGGTAAAAAAAACAAGCACAAGAATAAAAAACCAATACAGCCAGTTTAAAGTGAGAATCTTTCGTGAGAGAGGTAATCCGGTCCTCCTGTCTCTCTCACCTCCGCAGGCATGACTGTAGAGGAAGGAAACCATCTCGACTTCTATTTTCAAATCAGCAGTAAAATCTGATGAGACATTTGTGTCCTCTCAATACCTCTCCATAAATATAATTATAACCAACTGAGCGGCGTCACGCATGAGTGTGAAGTGCACGAGGCCTTTTACTTTGAATATTATCGATGAAAATGACAAAATATTTCACGTGACGAGGAATAACTCGCTACAAACCGTTTTCAATGTATCTTTATTTACAAATGCATTCATCTTTACGCCGCGTCCACTTTACAAAATCTCTTATTCCGCGGATGTAAAGA
Source organism: Lipophrys pholis (assembly GCF_963383615.2). Taxonomy (NCBI): domain Eukaryota; kingdom Metazoa; phylum Chordata; class Actinopteri; order Blenniiformes; family Blenniidae; genus Lipophrys; species Lipophrys pholis. Next base: position 12,113,350 of record NC_137632.1, read on the forward strand.
TGAGTGGTCCGATTTTCATTGTGCACACCAATAACATGCTTTCTGAGATCAACTTAAAGACAGTCAAAACCAAACTGAAATATACGTATATTGTGTATTTGTAAATTTGTCCATCAATAGTGACTGGTGCAACTGTGATTGCACAGATTGCATCTATAGTGTTTGCGATTGCACGAGTTGTCCATTTTTTGTGGCAATACAGCTGTCAAGCAATAACAATCCACGCTTAATCTACAACAGATATAATGCTTTTTAAAGTTACACCATCAGAAATTTTCACATCCACAAACTCACTTGTTTTGCAGGCTTTAAGTAAACACGTTGTCGCACTAAATGAGACGCGCCGGACGCGGCTTGGTAGAACATAAGCGATGTGATATTACTAATTTTGGACAGTTTTACAATAAAACAGGGAAAAATACATTTAATTAAATAACAACAATTAGGAAAATGACATGCAGGTATAATATGTTGAAGTACTTGCTGATGTTTAATCCATTCGTAAACATGAACTTGACTGTTTGCTTCCATTTTACGCAAATGCTGAAAGGGCAGGCCGCAATGCGGAAAAACTCCCAAAATGCATCAGTCGGTTTAAACATGTCTTATATTTATGTTGGATGAAAAATAAGTTGGGTTGAAGATCAATTTATAACTGCTTTTTCAAACAGAAACTCTGGCCTACTATTGAGCATAAGGACGCCCTGAGCGCTCCAGATTGGGGAATAAAATAATATTTCTTTAATCTACCATCTTGTAATGTTAGGTTGCTATCATTACAAATAGTGTTGGAACTTCTGTGGCTGGATAAAACTGTGACAGATTTTTTCTTTTCTTTTTTTTCTTTTACATTTAACCAAAAGAAAGAAAGAAAAAAAAATCTCCCATAACCTATAGGCAAAGTGCTTTTAATGACTTAACCTGACCACAAAACATATGGGCGGATGGAAAATCAGGTCTCCCGCCATTATAAATGCAGCAATTCATTCATTCTATTTAAAAACAAAACAAAATAAACAAAAAAAAAACAACAAACAGCCAAGCATATGTCACAGCAAAATCCAACCAGTGATTAGGTAACTACCACATAATAACTGGGGAAACAAGTGGGTAACATATGAGTAATTTCTAGCTGAGATGGTTGGGAGCATTTTCAGTTCTGGTGCTGATGCGCTGCTGGTCACGATCAAGTCCAAAGGTCATCAGTATGCGGAAAAAGCTTGCTCGCGCATCATCAGTCGTTTCTTCTTCATCCTGCGATTCTGAAACCATATTTTCACTTGTTGGTCGCTCAGCTCAAGTCTGTCTGAGAGCTCCTTCCGTTTCTGTCTGTTGATGAATTCATTCATCATAAATTCATTCTCAAGTTCAGCCAGCTGCGGCTTGGAGTAGGGCTTTCTCTTCTTTCTTGTTTTCACTTGTGACGAGCACCACGGGGCACCTAGAGGAGGGAAGAGCCAGAAACACGGTTTTTTTTTTTGGTTTTTTTTACATCAACAGTGAATCCAAGAACAGTCAGATTTAAGGAACAGACAGAGAATATAAGTCCCCACTGACCACAGTGTGACATATGAATAAATGCAAGCAGATGTTAATGCCATCATAATGAGTAAAAGTTCCAACCTCTGTGATTGACGAAAATAAGCTTCATACAATAGTAGAATACTAGATCGCTATTGTGGCAAATTATAACGTTAATGATACGGCAGCAAATTGACAAAGAATCAAACGACTTGTGCTCTTTATATTTAATACTAAACTAAGTATCTCGGGAGAATTCATCAGGAACTGATTATCATTTTGAATCTTTTAAACAAGACTGATCATTGCAGGTAAAAATGGACAACTATTTAAAAGCAGATCTATTCAGTCTCATTACTGGACACCTATACAAATGTAAGCGCATAAAAGAAAGTATTATTCGTAGGCCACTTAACCTTGATCAAAAGTCGTCCTGGAGCACGTGTCACTGAGGGGCGCGTGGATGGAGTTGTGCTCCTGTTTGGATCCGTTCGCCCTCAGTGAACCTGCTGAATCCGGGTCAAGCTGAGCCGCGGATCCCTGAGAGCGGCTCTCCAGATCCGAGTATCCGCGTATCCCGTGCTCCCCGGCGTACACCTCCTCCTGCCTGCCTGCCTCCTCTGTCTTGTGGGTCGTGTCCTGAAAGCACCGAGCCGACTCCTCCAAATGCGCCTTGACGTGGCCGCCGGAGGAGTTGGTATTTATAGATACCGAGTTGGACAGAAACGGTGGACAGTAGCCTCCAAAGGCGCGGCTCTGTGGTGGTGCTGCTGGTCCAGACGCGCACGAACTTGAGGAAGTCCAGGGGAGCGTGCACACCTCTCTCCTATTGTAAGGGAGCTGATGCAGCCCGGGTATGTGGGCTCCATTACCGCGCAAGTTGGAGAAATACAGCGATTCAGGGGGAGCAAAATTCAATAGCGAACCAACATAGCCGGGATTTAAAGGATTCCGCTCACACATTTCCATGGAGCTTTCCTCAAACGTTTCTTGCAAGCCTTTTAGCAACTCCTGAAGAATAAAGGCAAGGTAATTGTTGATTTGTTAATACAGCGTCACGTGATATGCAAAATATGTTGTTCCGCCCCACCCTTGCTACCAATGCTGCAAAGCAAAATACTCCATGAGGACATATTTTGGTATTGAGTGGGTGGGGGGTGAACTTATATCAGACAAACGTTTAGTTTCTGGCGATCATAAAGAGGAAAAATGTCAAAAATATCCTGAGGATATTTGTCGATTGTCAGTGTCACGAGAATCTCCTGGAAAAACACATGAGGAGGGTTTTTTTTGTTTTTTTTTCACTGTGTTGTGACATGAGGTACAAAAAGGTGACTGTGTGGACTGACAGCACATGATGCAACAAATACATAGATAGATAGATAGATAGATAGATAGATAGATAGATAGATAGATAGATAGATAGATAGATAGATAGATAGATAGATAGATAGATAGATAGATAGATTCTGCAAACTGCAATACTGCAATACTCTCGTATTTAAGATTCAATAATATTAACCTTACGATCCTGGTATTGCTTGCCGTTCATAACCGCAGAACTGTGCGCAACTTATCCAACAAAGACATAATGAAATACATCCATATATAAACATGATAAACTTTTACATAGCACCATTCCAAACAATGAAATTGGTAATATCCCTTCACCTTTTTTTTATCGAAATGAACTTCTCGATCTGTACAAAACTGTCGGCATACGTGCAGGCGTAAAAAAACACGCTTTTGCGCGCAGTCTTTAACATGAGCAGGCCTGTAGGTGAACCCAATCTATTCGTATCAATAAAGGTGAATTAAACTTTGCCAATTAGCGCCTTATCTGTTGGCAGGGACTAACATATGCATCAGGCGTCCCTCAATAAATGCTGAATTCACGCCTGCTGCAGATGGAGCCTTAAAATAATCCACATTACGCACACACACACACCTTTACATTTTGTATCGCTCACATGAAAAACGCTGAATTCTGAGATCAAAAAGTGAGCAGACCCAAGCCAGATGATCAAGGTGTTCCGCATGAAACAGCTTATCACAAATTCATGCTTGTATATTTGACTGTACTGTGATATTTACTGAATAAATACTCCATACAGGTACGCATACAACCGATAATCGTGACTAGTATTTGTCGCAGCGCTCCAACGATCCCGTTAAACAACAACCCATTGTTTGGAATAAAAACAAAGCAGATTATTAGGCCTACATTAGATTTATTTTTTATGATGTGAATGATTTTTTTCTAGAGTCCCCATGAAATCTCACACTGACCGCACTTGGTAGAAGAAAAAAAATAAAAACCTGTGTGTTGTGGAGTTCAAACACTGAAACTGAACACCGAGAGCAGCTGCTGGTGTTTCACTGGGTCCCCAAATGATATAATACTGAGTCACTGCTCAATTTTATAGCTGCTGATCACATTAGACATATAAATACTTGAAAAAAAGAAATCATGGCTACACACAAAGCTCAGGCCGCGGTCAACTGGGCTTATTTTGGTCTGGAGACCACCCAAAGAAAATCACATAACAGTAAAAACAAAAGTCCAGTTCAAACAGTAAGAAAACCTGCAGCGGTTTTAATTTTTTTTTTCATTTCAGCTGTTGCGATTGTGATCCAATAGGTGGCAGTACACATGTATCTACAGTCCTTTCATCCTGCCATGTTGTGTTCTCTTCCACTCCTTTTTCTTTTCCTCTTTGATAACATCTGATATTAATCACGGGAGAGAGTGAAGAATGGCTTCCTGCTCGAAAAGAAAACAATTTCTCGTATGTATATAGAAATATGAAAAATAAGAAACCATAACATTGTGAGTGACATTAGGAAGACAGCAAACCTGGCAACGCAGACGCGTGTGCTTTACGAAGGCGCATTAAAATCAGGAAACAAATCGACAAAAAGTAAAGACTAACTTGAAATAAAATACAACTTGAGCTGGAATGATCTCTTTAAGATTATGAATGCTTCTGTTCGAAAGGTTTGCGCATATTGCACATTTGTATTTCAGAACACCTGTCAAGTTCAATCCAACCCTAATAGCTATTTTGATACTAATGTTTTTTTATTTTTAATTTCTATTATCACAAGGAACACACACGTTCAAAAAAAAGTATTCTAATACACATTATTATCCATATAACACAAAATTAAATGTATTTCATTACCACTGCACTTGTTTTTAATGTAGTTATTTATATTATTTGAAAACAGTATTAAGACATTTCAAATACAAAATATTATTGAAACAGAGGGTTTTGTCTATCACTTTAACGTCATTTCTGTTTTAAGTTTAAGTTACAGTTGCATGCATTCATACTTGTGTGTGTTTATGATTTCTATTCAGCACTTTCTTCCCTGTGAAAGTCATAGAAATATTACGTGCGAACTTACAAACAAGAAAAACAACTTTCCAACAACAAAATTAAAATAATTATAATAAATATGAAAACAAACCCAAAAGGTTTGCAAATGCGGAAAAATGCAGAAAAGAACACTCTTTCAGTCTTGTGATTTTAAAGGGTCCTGTGTGCAAAATAACAATTTTTAACCGGCCTTGTAAATATTATTATCGTTTTTATTTCATAACGTAAAGTTTTATAATAAACTCGCGGAACTGAAACACCGTAGAATGAAAACGCTTGTAGATTGGAGTATTTCTAACCATCGAGGGGTTTAATGTTGATGTTATATGATGGACCTTTCTATGTGAACTTGAGCCTTGTGGGTTTCAGCCCTGCGTCGCAAACACGCTCCCTATCAGAAAATTAGGGGAAGTTTTAGTGTTTCGTTTTAGTGCCGTTTACTGCTCTCGGTCCTCCGTGTTTAGGGCGTCAGGAGCCAAATTGAGGAACTTCAGGCTGGTTGTTTTCCAGGGCCTTTGAAGGAAGTCATCCGCCGTCTATTGTCCTTGGTAATAAACTTGCTGCTTCCCTCGTTCAAGTTCTCTGAGCTCACAAACGCCGCAGCCTTCAAATCTCACAGGGTGGAAATCTCTGCGGCGTTTTCAGCCAGAACGGTGCGTGTTTTAACACTTTGATTTCTTTTATTAATATTTCTCATAGACTGTAGTCTTGCCACAGATTTTATATCGTCCTTGTGTGAATTGAAGGCGTCAGGTCAGGAGAAAACGCACGGCGCTGCAACATGAGCGCAATAGAAAAATACTTTCTGACTCACGACAGAAACATTTGGAAACATTTGAAATATTAGTGTGCCATAAGAATTATACAATGTAATAGATTCGACTTAACCGTTCCTCAGAGGTTTCGTATAGACTATACAGGGAGCTTTTTTTTGTGTGTGTGTCGTCTTATTTAAGCTGCAGCCACGGAGAGAATAGTTCACCAGACGCACTGGCAAAATATTGTTTTCCCCACTGGATGAAAATGAGAAATGAAATCTTTCTGTTTTTCGATGCTGCAATCATTTGGACAAGTTCACGGCTGTAACGACACGGAGTCACCTCAAGTAAACACACGCACACACACACACAGACACCCACCCACACACACACACACACACACACACACACACACACACACACACACACACACACACACGCACAGCTTTTAACGTACAGGTTTAATATCTTTTTTCAGGTTGAAGATTAGCTGAATATGAAATAAATGTTTCCACTTCACAGGAAAAAACGAAGCATTTGTTTGGATAAAAATGAATATTTTGTGTGTCACCATGATAAAGCACGGTCAGCTTTATTATTTCACGTCTAATCGAACTGTAAGTCCCATCGAGCCAGCCCAAAGTTACAAATTATACTACAGCGGGACCCGTGAAATTACCACAATATAGAGCAGAAGAATAAGACACAGTATATATGAAGCTCCTCAGATTTCTCAAGATGTCCAGGACTATAGATATGAGCGTTTCTCGCTTGTCTCTTTCCAAATTATTCAACGACCAGTGACCAAAGAAGGCAGTTTTTTCCTAAATACGTCTGAGACATTTAGGGGGGAAAGGGCCTTCTTTTGGAGACGCCGAATGTCTCCGATGCGTCTCCCAATATGATATTTGTTAATGGTAAACTGTTACTGCATCTTTAATCCATCCAGTCAAAAGCTATAGAAAACATAAAGCCCACGATAAGAAAACAAGCACGGGAGACGTAAATGTGACACAATATTGTGGTTAAGCGTCAAATAACTGGTCGGCAAAGAGAGATTTTAATAAAGAAAAAAATATCAGCAGCAGCTCCCCGTTCCTGCAGATGCTTGATCAAATAGTGTAGTTTGTCTTAAATGTGCCTGTTAAAACGGAACCAGAGCACAACATTATAAAATGACTCGGTCACATCATAACTATTTCCCCTTATTAAATGCAGGAAACAACAGCAGCTACTGATCAGGCATAATCAGGAATGAGATGTGTAAACAAGGACAACGCCAGCTGCACAGTTTAGCAGTTATACCGGTTAGTAACGGACAGTGTGTATTATTTAAATCATAGAATAATATATAACCTTTACAATGGAGTTAACGTGGTTAAATGTGTTTTGTTCTGTTTGGAAAATCTCACCAACCATGTTAACCAGAAACACCTGCAGCAAAGAGGAAAAACAACATCATCACGACGGCTATTTGAGATTTTCTTTTCCCTGTAAGATCATGTTAGTCATGATGCAATGCGCCATATAGCCTGCTGGTCCCCCGTTGAGAGGATATGGCCTTCAAACATGGTTGGTCCAAGAAAAGGAAGAGGCTGCATCTTGGGTGCATTCACAAGAACGCCCCACTAGATGGCGATATAACTTAAGGAAAGATGTCAACAGACACAGGAGGTTGTTGTGACAGTGGCTGTCAGTGAAGCTGCAGTGGGACTGTGGCTTCATTCAGCTCCACTCGAACTGGTGCAGTTCACTTGCTACTGTACTTTAATGTGCAAATGTAGTTTGGGTTCCAAATTAATTCTCTTATAGTTAATAAGTTCAGCCATTATGTTCCTCTTGTATCTAAAATGCTAAATGAATCATGTTGCCGATTTCCTGAATAACGAGAGTTAAAAGCAAAATAACATATTGATGGACAGATGTCATGAAAAACAGTATGGAAAAGTTGTATAAAGTATTATAACTGTTTCTTTTGTTAAGTTGTAGATATTTAAGTAGAAAGTCTTCTTCTCAACAGCAGATTCAATTCAATTGACATGTTTTCACTATTAGCACATTTATGAGATAAACAATTGTTCTAAATACAAATTACAACAGTGAACAAATGCTGATATAAAACACAACATTTTCTAAAGACTCAATTGGGACAATATAGATCAAAGCGTTTGAATATTAATTTAAACTGAGGGCCCACTCAGCAATAACTTTTGATTTTAAAAGTTTTTTAAAAAGCAGATTATTATAGTTAAATGTCAGTATACTTGAATTGAACAGTCATTTGAGTAAGTGTGATTCATTATTAAAGATTAATTATACAATGTTTGCACATGTTCTATGATGCATGTGACACAAACCTTATTCAAAAGTGCAATTCAAGTACAAAAAGAACATGAATCAACTTCTTGAATATAATGTCATTTTAAAGGGAACATGTTACAGTAAAGAGTGAATGACAGTTAACAAACCCCACTTTCTTTTCTCCTTTCAGCCACTGTAGATGTGTCTTCTAAATGTTTCTAAGCACTAGCTGCATGTGTTAGTTGTAAAAGAAAAACTGCTCACCTCTGCTCTCGTCCAAGCAGCGGCAGCCTGATGGCATTTCGTTGGCTGAGCTGTTGTCACTCTGCTGAGATCACCACGTCAACAAGTCAAGAAATCTGTACTTCAGCATCATCAATCAACACTTTTCAAGGCAGACGGTCACTGTGATGGATAACAACTGCAAGTAAGTTACATTTGTTTATTGAGTTACAAAATAACCTCAGATTTCCGACAATGTACCATGCATGTCAGTAAATGGACAAGAGTGTTGTCCACAAAACTGATATAATGTGTATTTCATTATTTCTTTTTTTCCCTCCTCACTTTATTACTTAACTTAAATCAGCAGAATTACATCAGACGACTTCAATCAGAAGAAATAGAAAGAATGCCATGGGTTGATCCATATGTTCATGTCTTTATCTTTTTTCATCTGAACAATAACGATTATTGTTATTCCTCTGCACTGCACGTTTGATACAATCCTGATGCTAAATAGTGAAACCTGTATTTTCTTAAGATGATCTAAAAAGGAATTTCTATAAAGGTGAAATTCGGACCAACGAACAAGTACTTTTCTCTGATTTATCTCTGAAGAAATTGTTCTGGAAGACTGTTTGAACTCGAGGTGATTTACATGTAGTTTCGGCATGAAACACACAAACTGCAGCTGACTGGTAGGATGTATCAACAACTTCACCATCAGACTGAAAGAAGCATGGCTGCTGTAGATCTGACCAGAGTTATAGATTAATATTACTTCTTGACTCTTGTAGTAGTGTGCTCTTCATGTTTTGCAGTGTTGTAAAGAGCATTCTTGTAATGGAATCATTAATTCGTTGAAAACTACAATTTGATAACATTTCTTTGGCAAACATCTATTTTTACTATTATCAATTTCTGTTATCATGATATTTGCCAGCATGAAGTTATATAGAATTATCAATTAAAAAGGTAATTTCATTCTATTCACCTTGTGTCAGAAACGGAAGGAGAAATGTCAACAGTGGAAGTGAATGGAGAACCGTTTCAATTCTTTAGGTTGCAGTTCCACTAATGTCCACTAGAGGAACACCAAGCCCGTCAAATGTGACCGTATCCTCCTAATCCTCTAATAGAGCTCCAGCTTCAAATAGTTACCCTGTTGTGCTGTGGATTATTCATTCATTTGTATGCTATAACAAAGGAGACGTGAAATATAAGAGGGAAAAAAACGTTTTGTATGAGTGGCAGGTGTCTTCACCGAGCAACATTTCACTCCGGATGCTCAGCAGAGCAGACAGACGCCGCTCAGACATTCTTTCTTATTCACACTCATAGCTCTCATGTTTTTTCAAATGTTTTGGTACAGCGTATGTATTCTGTGTCAGACTTTACCTCTACTTCTTGACACTTAGCTCCTTCAGCCTCCCGCGCCTCTGTGCCTTGGAGCTTTTCTCTGCTTACCGGATGGTTAATCCCACTTCCAAAGAGATGCTGAACTCTCTTTGAGGTCTCTGAGTAGGTATCTGATTGATATTGAATCAAGTCTCTCATCAAGCACGTTCTCGCTTAATTCTTTATTCAATTCCATGTTAACTGTTTTGTTCTGTCTGATAGTCCTGTTTGGGTTTAGTAAGCCACCATCAGCCGTTAACGCTAGAGCATATATTCAATGCACTGTGAGCCAAATGAGGTGGTTAAGCATAACCTTCAGGAGTGTTGCTGATTTGTAATTATAATCAGTCGTGGTTATTATGGCTGCTTTCTGTCGTTGTTGTTGTTTTAGGGTTTCATAACGCATCATATGTTAATCATCAAATATGTATTATTTTTAGACAAATTGTGGAACATGACGCTGCTTTCGTTGTTTAATGTATGTAAGTCACACGGAATCAATAAATCACAGCTGAATAAAATGGACTTGCACCTCGATGGACGATCTATTTTCTCTTCTTATTCATATTCACCTTTTTCCAAATGTCATGAAACCTTCCTTAGTGTATTTCACTAATATCACACTATCCTTATGGTATTTGGATGTCCTTCAATAACTTTGCCTCCAGTTTCCTTTTAGATGGATTCATGACACACGAAAACAGACATCTTCTCTCCCAAAGTAAAATGACCGTAATGCACAAACATCAGATCACAAACTACACAAAACACCACAACTGATTTCACCCTGTCATCAGCGTTGTAGGTTGTACCTGCAGACACAAGCATTTATGGGAAAGGAAAGGCTTCACAGAACTCCTTGGCAAACTCCAGAGCACATTGTGTACCATTCCATGTGCGTGCAGCCTATTGTGAAGGTTAACAAACACTGCATGTGGTGGCTCAGCATGGCCAAGACAAATAAAAGTCAAAGTCAAGACACAAAATAGAAGAAAAAAGTGTCTGCGTGCATTAGGAGTCTTAAACGGATCACCTTTAATGTACACTTTATGGCTTTGTCCTGTACTGCAACAGCTACAAATTCATATTTATAGACTCCAAATGTTCAGACACATGTGTTGGTAAATTTCCTTGTTCTCAGTGCAGCTGCAGACTTCAAATCCAGACCCAAACACATGCATCTGTGCCATGAACCGGATCCTGAAATAAAAAAAGCTTGTTAAAGTGAAAGAAGGTGATCATCACTGATATCTGGTGCTATTCTCAATAATTAGGACTTGAAATTTTATTTTCAAAAGATATATGAGACTGTTGGCCAAAGGAGCGATAGTTCAGTTTGTTTTAGGACTGAAGCAATGAAGTTGACTATTTTCATGAGACACTCTTAAAAGACGATAATGCTGTCATCTGAACCTGCTTTCTCTATCTGACATAGCAGATCAAAAATAGGAAAAACTGAAAAAACAAACATGTGGTCTATTTTTCTAGAAGAAAAAGGAGCTTTCATGTAGTGAAGAGGATTCTACCGTTTTCTGCAGTTTCCATCTGAATAGAGGTTTGTATTCAAGTACAAACCGAGGGTAATACAATCTTTCATCCTTTATTACATCTAATGGCTCACTTCTCCGTTTCCTGGTGAAACTGTAGTTATGAAAAAAAGCGATTCATCAGTTGCACAATTAATCCAGCACATATGCAAATGATCTAATTATATTACATGTAAATTCCCAAAGCTCTAAAGCAGGAATGGATATCAGTGTCTTACTTGAGTTTTCTGGGTTTTTTTTAAACAAAAGCAAAATAAAAACATTGTGTTCACTAACAAAATGATGACGGTATCTACCTTCAATTTCATTTTGTTTTCTACAAAATTCATTAATTAGACTCAACTGGAGCATTGTAAACCATTAAAAGAAATCACACATTAGTTTACATAAACACTCATTCAACAACTGAGAGTGTCGAGATGTATTTAAATTACATGTAGTTGTACTGTGAGAAGTGAAATTAAAGCCTAATAAGCTCTTATCTCAGTTTGATCAGCCATTGATCTTTGTTTTGTCCAAGTATTGAAAACCAATATTGCAAATATAGAACAAAACTAAAGGCAATGGAAATAAATGCGACCAGTTCTTTTGGTAACCTTCGGTAACCTCCCTTTAACAGCCACTTAAATAACCTATTTCACCATAATACATAATAAACAGGGCTGAGCAAAGTTGTCAGGCTGGTTTAGAGGGTAAAGATGCTAAAGGGCTTTCAAAAATGATGAGTCAGTTTTTTTGTTTTTTTTTATCAATTAATGCATCGCATTAGGTGAAATAGCAGTTGAGGAATCAGTGGTGTGACCACCATTCTTCTTCAGTTCTTCTTGCACTCAGTCTTTGAAGAACCTTGCATGGCGGTTGTTTAAAAAAACTATTGGAGACAAATCTTCTGTGGGTGTGATTCGGTTCAGATCCTTCCATCTTCATGTAAACCAGACACTTGATTATGTGGATTCACTGCTCTGTGGGAGGTACACATTTACTTCCAGATCTCGTTGTTCTTCTTCATCTTGAATAAAGACACACAAGCTATATGTTTCGGGTTGTTTTTGTTTTTTTGTGTAACAGAATATATTTGGAGCCAATCAGATGCCTCACTGCTGATGAAGGGGCAGCATTATGCTATGCAAGACTAAATATTTTACAGAGTACTGCAGCCTACATTATTTTTGTCTGCAAAAGCCCCCAAAGTGCAGCAACGACACAAGTTAGGACATCACGAAAATTACAGCCCACATCTCCCATTCAACGTCGATCAGTGGCTGCAATTCCAAATTAAACCTGCAGGAGGAGCCAGAGGACGCACAGAGGATGATCTGCGGGAGCCTTTATTACAGCCTTCACTTGGAGAAACGAGAAGTCCATGCATGGTGTTATGCCTCTACATATCGAAGTATTATCTTAGATAAACGAGCTTGTAATTTTATAATGAATAACTTAAGTGCCATAACGGTAAAAGGTTGAAACCAGTTGGAGAAAAAGGGGCAATTTACTTGAAAGATTGATGAACCTGACGGATATCAACAGGAAACGTGTTTTTCCACAAATTTCAAAACGAAGGATATATATATATATATATATATATATTGTAGTTAAATAGTAAAACGTGACTGACAAGTTCAAGTCATTTTAAAGGGGGCCTATACCTTTACAGACAATCATAAGCTTTATTCTGCGTGCATTCGTGAGTACACACGTGGGTGAAGGTGTGATGATGAACGCATTATCTCCGCGTCAAAATGTGTGAATATAAAGTGCACGTGCGGGGGGGAAAAAATGAGCAAATAACCTAAAGTGCACTAAAAGAGAAAAGGCATGGTCGATGATTAAAAAAAAAATCCTCCTATTAATCTCCTCTCACAGTCTTAAAGCTAAATCTCAATGCACTCCACATACTGATTAAGACGCAGAAATGGGCAAAAAACGTAAAAATAGGAGGGATAAATAAAAGAACAGCGATTACAGAGGGGGAGGGTGAACAGAAGGGGAGGCAAACAATAGAGAATCAAAGCATAATAATATTCCTAAATGAAGAGGGAAATGTTGCTCCGCTCATTTTATTAATCAGACTGTCAATTTCACCCAAGAGGCCAAACCCAAGAGCAATCTAAAACAGACTCAGAGATCAACCCAGGGACAAGCACCTCGCTCCTCACTCCTCTCTTCCTCTCCACTTGGATATTATTCGTCTGACCGAAGGCCGCCTCCATCATCAAGTGACAGCCCTCTCCTATTTATTTGCTTATAAACCTGTTACAATAAATGATCATTGGAGCGACGTCAGCCCAGCATTTTAACAACGAACTGCAACCACTTTTGATGAATGACATTTCGCTGCTGTGGGGAGGATGCACGGCTCATTTTGAGCAGTCGCTCGTCGATTGCATTCAGATTCTTTCATTTTTTGCGTCTTGCTTATAAAAAGGTTTAGAGACAGTTATTTAGGCACAGTTGCTGAGTTGCATGCGGATTTAGCTCCGACACAACTCATTGGTGCTCCAGCCCCCTGGACAAGTGTTGTGGTGGGTGTGTGTGTGTGTGTGTGTTTTTTTTTTTTTTTTCCTTCCTTCCTCTCTCTCGTCCTGCTCGGCTTAATGATGGAGAGGATAAGAAAAGAGATGATATTGATGGAGAGAGGTCTGCACAGTCCTGTGGCGGGGAAGAGGCTCGCAGACACGCCGGGAAATTCAGTGCTGGAGGCCCTGGAAAACTCCCAGCACGGAGGACGGCTCAGTCCGAGAATAACTTCGGCTTCCCTTCATGGAAATCTTGGGGACATCCCGACCAAAAGCAAATTTGAGATTGACAGTCTTTTCGGTTCGCACCACAACAGCGAAAACAGCTCGTCGGCGGAGATTTCCTCATCAGAAAGCAGGAAAAAGATGAGCCTTTATTCCGAAGTTTCGCAAGAATCCGATATAAACAGTGATGTGGAGGTGGGATGCCCAGCGCACCGCTCCCCGAGCCAGCACAAGGAAAATAACAAAGGTACGGATTATTATTATCTATCAATATTTTTTTATATTATCAATATTCTCAACAATTTCTTTCTTCCAAATTATTATTATTATTATTATTATTATTATTATTATTATTATTATTATTATTATTATTATTATTATTGCGTTTTCCTGGATTTTAGATGAATATAAGTGTAACAATTATTATTCACCACACAAAGGCATGTCTGCAATATTATCAATATTGGTGACAACAATCTTGCATTCATTTTTTCAGGTTTTTCTGACAGTAATTCTGGATCTTCCAACGCAAGCTCGACCTCTCTCTCCAATATGAACGGCAACTCGGGAGGCTCAAACAGTTCAAACGCCGACCAGGTCAGACGGTATCGGACTGCTTTCACCCGGGAACAAATCGGGAGGCTGGAAAAGGAGTTTTACAGGGAAAATTATGTTTCCAGGCCGAGACGATGTGAATTAGCAGCAGCGTTAAATCTGCCTGAAACTACAATTAAGGTAAGCTGCATTTATGGCTTCCGTGTTTCCCCACAGTGTGTTTGTGGGTGTGTGTGTGTGTGTGTGTCTGCGTGTGTTTGAGTGTACATGTGTGCGCGGGCTGTACACGTGTGTGTGAATGGTGTAGCAATAAAAAGCATAACAATTACAAACGGTTGCAATGGAAGAATTTGAACTGAAATATTATTATTCGTTTTGATAAAATGTGTCTTTTTGTAATTCCATTTGAACTTGGACTAAAATGATGTTATTTACAGACGGCATAGTAATACGTTGAATCGTTATTGGGCGCGATTAATCTTTACGCTTCAAAAGTCAACGGCTAAAATGAACTTTTCTTTTCAAATACATAAAAAAATCACCGGAAATGAGAATTAAGTCAGGGAGAATTCTGAGTAGTGTGCAGGGCTCGGTGTGTCCCCTGAGCCCAGGCGGACCTGCAGTCTTCAGAGGTTGAGAGCAACATGGCAGCTTCAATATGGGCCTTGTTTTGACTCTGTGTGCAGGTGTGGTTCCAGAACAGGCGGATGAAGGATAAAAGGCAGCGTTTGGCGATGTCCTGGCCCCATCCCGCAGACCCCAGCTTCTACACTTACATGATGACGCACGCGGCAGCTACAGGAAGTCTACCCTACCCTTTCCACTCGCACATGCCTCTACATTACTACCCGCACGTCGGCGTCACGGCCGCAGCGGCCGCGGCCGCCGCCTCCGGGGCCGCCTCGTCACCCTTCGCCACGTCCATCCGGCCCCTCGACACCTTCCGGGCACTGTCGCATCCCTACTCACGGCCTGAGCTCCTGTGTAGCTTCAGACATCCGGGACTCTACCAGTCGCCCGCGGGCCTCAATAGCTCCGCCGCGGCGTCTGCGGCAGCCGCGGCGGCAGCGGCTGCCGCAGCGGTGAGCGCGCCGTCAGCCGCCGGGCCGTGCTCGTGTCTCAGCTGCCACAGCAGCCAGGCGGCCAGCGCGCTCGGCTCCAGGAGCGCCAGCGCAGACTTTACCTGTACAGCGTCCGGGCAGAGATCCGAGAGTGGATTTCTTCCGTATTCGGCCGCTGTCCTCAGCAAGACCTCAGTCCCGTCACCAGACCAGCGAGAAGAAAGCTCCCTGAACAGATAACTCACCCCGCGGCGCGGCGCGGCCCTGCTCTGCTCCAGTCCTACTTCACGGGGATAGGCCTACTTTAAATATCACACCTGGGTAAACCATCAGGCAGCAACCAAACACACACACACACATACACACACTGATATACATTTCTAAAAAAGTCGGATTACAATTTAAAAATAGACACTTTCTAACGAAATATAGTGAACAGTCAAAATTTTCCAACTTAAAAAAAAAAACTTTTTTAAAGGCTTGTGCCCGTGTATTGTACCATTTTTAATGGGTTGTGTTGAATTACTTTAAATATTTGGAAAAAAAACAACATATACCAAACATTCTATTTTCAACCAATGTATCGTTTGTAATTTATTTGTCACTACAATTTTCACAAATGAAACGCAGTCACATGTCATATTTATTTGGTTCAACAATCCCAATATTCAACAACACATTCTGCCATCTTTACTCGTGTACTTTTAAAAGACACGGACGTGGGATTATGCTGACTAAATTTAAATAGCAGAAGGTCTGCTTTTTTAGCCCAGCTGCATATCTTTCTTCACTAGGCCTAATAGACTGAGATTCTGGCAGCAATAGCTTCTCCAACACCCAGCATCTTCTCTATAGGGATTCCCCTAATCAGCTAGAAGGCGCATCTAATTTTGCACCGCCTCTTTCGTGTCAATTTCTATGTTAATAATGAGAGGATCATGACAAAAATTGCCAATCATGTACCTAGATGGAGCTCCTTTGAATACATGACTGTAAGAAAGTTCTTCGTTTTGAGACCCGCTGTCAAGTGCTAACAACCCGCGGAGGGAAGTCATTAGACATACAAAAGAGCTGGAACAAAGCGACAGTGCTGGTACACAGAATGCACTGTATGAGGATACTCTGTGACACATGGAGGCTTCAAAAATATCCCCCACAAAGCAGCATTCAAAGAGCCCCCTGATTTCTTTTTTTTTTTTTTTTTTGTTGCTGATAATGGGAATACCTCGATATATACAGCAGCCACTCTTATTTACATTGCTGAACCTCATTATATCAATCCTGTATGTAATCCCTGTAGGACCTCCTCACTCAGTGACGGGACTGAGCAAGGCGAAAGTTCAGACAAAGTAGCCTGGCCTAACAATCTGTCTGCGCCTGTAAAAAAAAAAAAAAGAAAGGAAAAGAAAAAAAGAAAGACAGAAAAAAAAAAGACGAAATGGCTATGTGCATTTTAGTCGTTCCTTGTTGGGACATCACTAATATGTTAATTATAAAACATGTGAACTGTAAATCGTTAAATATTTTGCAAATATCACGGATAGTCCTACTGATAAGATGAATTACTGATCTGGAAAATGCACAACGAAATGTGGATGGTAGGCTATTTTTCAAAAACATTTTTTTTAATTTATTTTATGTGACTTGCTGAATGTTTTTTTTGTTTTGTTTTTTTTTAATGTTGAAACACTGGATGTACTCGTCAGTAGGACCATCACGTAGCCTACAAATTGGCTTGTAAATGCACAAATAGTCCAAATTCATGACATGTTTTTTTTTTTGTGCAAAATTCTGAATTAAAATAAGGAGATAGAGAACATTTCTTTACGGTCCACTCAAAAGAGGCTTTAAAGGGCTGAAAAACGGAAATTAAGAAATGTATTGGCCTTTGTCCCTGAGGTCTCTGTTATAACTCTATATCTCTGTATTTAAAATATCAATGACTGTATGAATTTAAATATTTTAACTTGAAAAAAAAATGTGCAATATGAAATGTAAATCATGTTATTTATTGATCGTGTTTGTTCTTGGAAAATAAATAAAAAATGACTTTACACATTTCTGCGTCTTTACGTGACGATGTAGCCAACTAAAATTAAATAAACGGGGCTCAACGCTAAATCTAAATCAAAACCAAAGGCTTATAGTGAGTTGTATGATCCGATGTATGATTAAAATAACGTAAACACTTCCGCTGACAATGAAAGCATCTCATCTTCATTTAGGTGCCGTGGCATCATATCTGTAGAGAGCATGTGTAACTTTAATTAAAAGAAAATACGCGAAAAGCTACAGGGAATATGAGGCCTGCCATCACGGGTCATTTCGGCCCTATAATTTACCATTATTTTTACATTACCTCTAAATGATACAAGCTGATACTGTCGTTAATTGCACTTGGTTAAAATATAGCCTATACACCAGAATGGCCCCTGGGGACTTGAAGATAAGTTGCTTTTTTGAACGTCCCCATTAAAGAAATAGGATTAGGGGAGCAAATATAGGCGTGATATATCACCAGGTTTCCTTGCTCTTTACTAAAGCGAGGGTTGCAACCCATACAACAAAGGCATTGAGATAGATGGAGATGTGGAAGGGAACAGACAGAGGCCAGAAAAACACTGCCCACAATAACACGATTAGTTTTGTATCCAATGTGCACGACAGAAAAAAGAATTCATCATAATGCAGAAGACTGTCTGTCACCTTCACTGAATGGTTTTTGACAAGAAAATAAATCTTAGGGTTGTTTAATATATTTTATATTTTCTTTATTTCGGTGCTAATAGAAAAACCAAATTAAATGTCCACCAGCGAGATAGAAATGCAAAGATCGATGATCCTGCCCCTACTGTCCAATCACCCCCATTTAATTGACTGTATTTTCAGGGTAATTGAACTGCTTGTTGTAAATTGAGGATTTTATAGAAACGACATGAAAACTACATTTACTGACATTCATCGCATCTTTGACATTGATTATCTGATCAGCGCCGTGTCATGCTAACCTCCAATTCTTCATTACACACTGTTTATGAGCTGTTACAGAACAACTTGCTTGTTCCAGAGTGATTGATTGCCTTATTAACGCGTGTTCTTGTAAGTGTGACCGGACTGATTACGATGCATATGTTTAGAATAATGTTTCATTTAGCTGACTGCGAGTAATGCAGGGTGACAGCTGCTGCGGGAGGACAAAAAAACCTAAACTACAGGGAGCAAGCGGGGCCAAAACGCATTTAAGGTGGAGCTAGAAGAGCGCGTGGAGCCCTGTGGTCAGATCCAGGCAACACTGACAGCTCAGTGGGGTCTTCACTCACATCAGGGGGGACTTAAACACAACATTATGGCATGAAGAATAGCTATTTTCTTAGGAGTGCTGTTTTCAAAAATCTTCATATCACAACAACATTGCTTCGTTTGTCTGAGAGAGATGCATTTAAAGGCGCCATTCAAAATCTTAGTTTACAAATCACCGAAAATAACACCATATTGCTAGTGGGGGAGAAACAATTGCACATAATAAGCCACCCTCAGGTGGTGTATTTAAATATTTGACTTAAACATTTCATCAGAAGTAGCCTATAACAACAATTGCAGCCTGATGAGATTTATGCCACCATTATGCTTCTAAAGCGGTCTCTGCTCTGTTTGTCTCATATCATTGCCTCTGTTCAAATGTTACTTTCATATATTACATGACATTAATTCAACTATAGCTCATTAAGGCGGAATGAAATGGTTAAATTAACTTATCAACTCATAATGATGATGAATGAGGTATTAATTCAGATACAAGCTGGGCAATTTGCAATTTTGCGCGTTTTGATGGTTCTCAAATAACATTTAATACAGCGGGTCATCCCCTCAATCAATTACACCAGTCTATGAGTCGGTCGTTTGGAAAATCCTTTTTTCATGCATATGTATTGAAACGTGTTCTCAATTATTTTGGAAAATTGCTTTTATTGGTTTAAGAGTAATTCTTTTTAGAGGTCCATGGCTCCGGATGTAGTTAAAGTAGGACTATAAACTGCAATTTATTCGTCTGTTTTCGGGGGAGTAACATTTTTTAAGAGAAGTACCGTTACATATAACATAAACGAAGAAAATACATAGGTTTCCACAAATTTTCTACATAAGTTTTCACGGAAAATCTTTTAATATCTGCTGCTGTAAAATGATTAAAGTATGGCAGATCTGATCAGTGTCAAAATGTGGTTGTTTATTTGTTCAAGAGGGCCCAAGAACAGCGTGTTGAACACTGAGAGTATACAATGGATTACATTATAATCCAGATTACATAGTATGTGGTTTTATTAATTGGGAATGGCTGAAATTTTTGAGTATGATCAAAGGTGAACTTTTGGGAATTGCAATAGGACCTATTTTCATTACTGAGATGGTTTTGGCAAAACTGGGGGCTCGAGGTCTTGAGTATCACTGAGATTTACTGTGCCCCAATTACCATTGCACTGAGGGACCTTGTCACAGGTTTTAACCCTTTAACATCGAATGTCTCACATCCTCATTTTGCCACAAAGAAGATATATAGCCTACAAGCCACGGAAAGAGAAAGTGCATAAAGAATTTCAAACTGCAAATACTGGAACTACTATTTAATTCCTTAATTTTCTGGGAAATGTAATAAATGATGAAGATTGAGCTTTTTTGCTGTTCTCTGTTAGTTATAATTTGGAGTAATTTTAATCCTAATTTCTATTGCTTTGGCAAATATTATTATTATTATTAAATTAAATTAAAAGGTAAAGGCAGTATTTTTCAGGATGCTCTCTAGGAAACTTTCCCAGGTTTATATTAATGTAGTTATTTATTCCGTTTAGACATTCCAATTATTAGATGAGTCACCTCCAAAGATTTCATATTTCACAAGTCAGACCAAAAAAATTTAAGTATATATATTTTTTAAAGCCACTCAATGACTTCACCAGCAACAACACTAAAATGCATTCCATCCTGTGCCGGGTGAAGCTATTAGTTTGACTGAATATTATCTTTCATTAAAAAAAACAACAACAAAGCAAAATTGAAGCTCACTGAGAGAAGTTGATGCACTCCAACAGAATAAAACTTCAGAACTTCTTACTGTGTCTTCTAACATGTATAAATAACAACCATCTGCATTTTAAACTTAATGTGGCGAGTGTGCTCAGAAGACTTTCTTATTATTTGTCCTGGTTATAGTCTGACCTGGACCAGTGAATAAATTACCAAGACTGTAATTCATACCATATTGAATAAAGGGAAGAAAAAGAAAACCATTTACTGTGGGAGCACATTAAAGAACTAGACTCTATGATTATGACAGATTGTCAGTCACTCATTATTCCAGTTTCTGATTCAGTTAACAAAACAAGTGTGGACAGTTTGTCCCCACAAGGATGTCTCAAAAGCATTATATAATATAAGCAAATCAAACAGATAAAGACATAAGTGAGCATGTCATTAACTGAAAAGTGTTGGATAATACAAGATGATGAGAGAACCCATGTAAACCAAAAGGGTTCTACTCACTCCCTGAGCCAGGCAGCAGGAACAACTGGCTCCTCTCTAATTACCAATGAACAGATGTGGTCAGCCTAAACTTATGCTCGTTTGTTCAAAAATGATGCTGATTTTATATTGTGAAACAGTTGGAAGGGTTTCAATAGTCAGTACTGTAAATCAAATGTTTGATATATTAGAAAATGTAATTCTCTACAGGATGTGGTGACATGGTGTGTCTGTCAGGCGTTTATGGAGGACCTCAAAGCAATATTAAGAACACATTGGAGGTCTTTTGTCACATTCACATTGCACATGCAGCTGCAAAACCACCCTTTGATTTTATTTTTCTGATTCCTTTTGATTTATGTGTTGTTTTTCAATACTATGAATTATGAATTGCTTCCTCCAGCTGCAGTTGAAATTAAACCAAGCCATAGTGTATGTTTTATAGACATCCATCCTTCCATCCTCTAAACCAGCAATAGAGTTGTGGAGGGTTGAAGCCCGAAGGCAGGGGTACCATCATCAGTCCATTGCAGGGCCAACACAGAGGGACACACAACCACATGCGCTCACAGAAATACTCAACTCAGATAAATAAATTCACCTAACACTTGAGTGTTTTTGAACTGTGGGAACAAATCAGATTACTCAGGAGTAAAGAAAACCCATACATTACATGCACAGGGAGAACATGTAAACTCAGAACAAACAAGGATTTTCCTGTGAGGTCAAAGTGCTAACTACAACACTGACAGCCCATCCATCCATCCATCCATCCATCCATCCATCCATCCATCCATCCATCCATACTTGATACCTTACATTACCTTTTCTTGTTTTTTGGCACCAAAGACAACAATTTTCATGAATTAGCCTTGTTTTGGCACTTTATTCAAGACAGTGTAAAAACAGAAGTACAAGACAATAAAGGGCAAGTTTCATATGGACCACATTTTCAAATTTGCTATGGGCCAATTCAGAATATACCACAGACTGAAGTTGGCCTTCAGGCCGTCGTTTGGACCCCTCATGCTTCTTCCAATTTATGATGGTAGGAAACAAGAGCCAATTCCAACTGACTGTGGGTGAAAACGGTGTACATCCTGGACAGGTCGTCAATCCATCACAGAGCAAACAGAGAAACACAGAACCCCACCCACTCACATTCCCACCTACAGGCAAGTTACCAATTAAACCCAAATGCATAGTTTTGGATTGAAGAAAGAAATGGTTGTACCTCGAGAAAACTCACGCTCACTGCAACCTCACAAGAGAAAGCCACCGCCAACTGGAAATTTTCTCAGTGCGAGGCAAGATTGCAAAACACTACACCACCAAACTGCCTCGAATGAGCTGTAGGCATTGATAATTAACTTCCCCAATGAATGTTGTGGCAAAGGTTATGTTTTTGTCAGCGTTTATTTATTTGTTTATTTGCGTATTGGTTTGTATGTATATATGTATTTTACCAACTTTTTGCAAAAACTACTGACTCGAAAAGCTTGAAAACTTCAGGGATGATTTGTCATCATCCAAGGACCAGTCAATTCGATTTTGGGATCAAACAGCTCTGATATTATAGATCAATATTTACTCCGTTGTGGACACACTGGAGCTCCACGGTGAGCCGCCAGGCAGGGCTGCAGTATGGAAGCTGCCATCGGCCGCCTACGAGCACACTTCTAACTCTGCCCTGGAGTATCCAACTACAACTTCGGCAAACAAATGTGGCGTTGGCGAAGTTACAGGCTCTACCGATTGCCCATTCTACTTCCAATAAAGGGTTACATCACTGATTCAAATGACGTTTTCAAACCTGTGAGTGTTTCTCGATTAATTACACTGATGCAGTTTTTGTTTTTTTATCAAATTAATCCCTGACTAATTGAACAGTTAAGTGATGAACAGACCATACAAATCATGCCTCTCTCAACAACTGTTGTTAGTAAAATACAATCATACACAGACAGAAAGAGATCAGCCACAACAGGTTTTTTTAAGGCATCATAGTAAAGACTTCCATTAATAAAACAAGGGTTTACAAAAGGGTGAGGCACATTAAACGAGGGTACATCACCATAAAATACATAAAGACTCTTCAAAACCTTATCGGGCAGAGGAGAAAAAGCAACAAAATTCACTGTACCTACCAACCCCAAATCTTCAACCCCCTACACAAGACTTTAGGTGACTATCTCCATCCATATGTACTATTTTGCACCGCATTCATTCTGTATAAATAGTGTTTGCATTTTGCGTTACCATCTGGAGCATCTGGAGCAGCTCATCTTGTTGTTTCTTAAAACAATTGTCATAAATTCTATTCCTATGATATACTGCATTAGCATGTGGCAAGAGTACAAACCTTAGTGTACTTTTATCTTTTTATCTAAATTAAAATTAATCTATGTGGGTTAACTATCCAAAGAAAAGATGTTACGAAACAAGCAAAAAATAATAAGAATCATTCTTGACAGTTTGTTCTGATTAGGGAGGCTGACCTGACCACTCATTTGTTTAAAAATGTCAGAAGACTTATGGTTTGGACTTATTTCTTATGGGTGATTTAAGTAACATTTGAACTACAGTTGCAGGCAATCATGCAATGTGTTACGTACCATTGGCTTGAAAATACAACTACAGAGAAGAGAAGAGGTTTGACAGTTTTACTTGCTGGCTCTGAGCCAATGTGGAGACACGTAGAAGTGTAGGACACAGTACATGAACAACAGAGCCATTTTTTCTTTGAGGATACTCACTTTGTCCTGCCATTTGGAAGTCTTGCGCATGAACACCAGGGTAATATGAGGTTCTGAGGGTGAAATTGACTCTCAGTCTGAGAAAAAGGAAGCAAGAAGTAGAATTAACTCTTTATGGGGCACTTGTTGGAACAGATTTAAATATAGTGTTTTACCATTGGGTTTAATTGAGGGCTATTTCAAGACTTGATATCTTCACATGCAGATTTCCCAAATAAATGCTTTTTTTAATTTTTTTAAATCAGTAGAAACTGCAATCAAAATAATTTATACATAAAATATCTTGAAAAGAAAAAAAACCGAACTAAAATCTAATATTTTCACAACTTATTGTTAAAACAATCTGTGATCAAATCCAGCCTGCAAGTGGATGAAGACGTCTCAGTTCAAAGCACTGAGATTGTGGGTTTGAGTTCATGTTGCAGAATTTTGTGTGGAGTTGGCATGATCTTCCCGTGGATTTACTCAAGGTATTATGGTTCCCTCCCAAAGTCTGGACGTGTGTGTGTGTGTGTGTGTGTGTGTGTGTGTGTGTGTGTGTGTGTGTGTGTGTGTGTGTGTGTGTGTGTGTGTGTGTGTGTGTGTGTGTGTGTGTGTGTGTGTGTGTGTGTGTGTGTGTGTGTGCGTAAAGTTAATTAGTGACCCTACAGTTGCCCATAGGTACCTGTGCTCTGTCTGTTGATATGGAACAGAGATGGATGGATGGATGGATGGATGGATGGATGGATGGATGGATGGATGGATGGATGGATGGATGTGATAAAAGTCAGGGCATTTCATTCAACAATGGATGGATATCGTGGTGTTCTAGTGGTTTACCAGGTAACATAATACATATTGCACCACACTTTCAATAGGAAACTTTTGTTGTGTGTCATCCTTTTGAGCCCATGTTTTAAACATACAAACATTGTTATTTATCTCTACTTTGACCAAAACCGAACAAGATCTTTGATTGCTCACAATGACTCTTTACCTGATGGTAGTCATACATGTGTACATCCAACAGTCAGGTCACATTTTGTTTGGATCCAGAGCATCGAATCAGACTTTAATTAGAGCACAGTTAATGGAAAACGTGAGCCATTTAGATTTAATTTCATTCATTTTGGAACTCATCTACATGCAGCACCATTATTATCTCTCCCAAAAGTGCTCTGAGAGGACAGGCTGACAGGCTGATTTGAAAAACAGTTTTATGGGTTTTGAAGAGCTCGTCACATGTATGTATATAACTTTTGATCCCGGATATGTGAATGGGGAAAAGGGCAGGACATCTACAAAAATGAGAGAATACCACAATTGTGCCAAGTGATGAGGCTTCGGCAGAGAGGGAACTGAGGGCACTAAAACACCAAGCTGACAGCCTTTGCACACCATTTGGCCATTGCTGGGTCTCTGTGGTCAACCAATGGCCAGTGTTTTTGTGGTGTGTCTGTTGAAACAATTCAGGCCTTACAATGCTTGAACATACAAAATCACTGGTGGATATAGTTTGTGTGAATGAGATGTCGGACTGTCTTTACCAAAGCACATACAGTCCATAAAAACACCTACTTAGTGTGGGTCAGGTTTATTTTTAATTCAATTTTTCAAGCTTACACAACCGAAATACAATTTTGTCAAACCCAAACAAGAACACAACTGTCAGTAAACAACAACACAAACTAAATAAATGCAAAATGCAACGCCATCAATATGAAAAAATAGCATATTGTTATATGAATTCACAGATAACAGTGTCAACCTGGTGTTTCATGACTTCTATGCTTTATGTTTCAACTGCTGAATGTAAGCACCAAAAGAATTTATATGCATTGATTCTACTAACTTTTTATTTTACACACAATCAGGTTCACACTTTGGCTTCTTGGTGGAATGTTAAATTTGAGGGAATGCCACACATAAGGAATACATCCAAACTTAACACAGAAAAGCCTTCAAACCCAAACTGGAAATAGGGATCTTCTAGCTGTGAGGTGAGAGTGCTTAGCACAAGATCACGTTGCCTTCTAGAAAACGAGACCTTTATAAAAAAAATAAGAGTAAGTTTGGGAAAACAAGTGAAAGAAAATATTGCACAGTGAACACAAATATACAATGCAGAATGACAAAATGCAAATATCGTTGTGTGCGTGCGTGTGTGTGTGTGTGTGTGTGTGTGTGTGTGTGTGTGTGTGTGTGTGTGTGTGTGTGTGTGTGTGTGTGTGTGTGTGTGTGTGTGTGTGTGTGTGTGTGTGTGTGTGTGGATATACATATACATATACATATACATATACATATACATACAACTGAATAAAATCATAGTCAAAGGCTTGGAATTTGGTTAAAATCAGTATTTAAATTGTATTTATGAATCTCACTGTACTCAATTGTACTACCTGTGTGAGTACACCCATTACTGACATTGTGTAAAATGACATGATCATTTGGTTGTACTCTAATTTTAGAGTGCTGGGGACCCTCCCAAAATTATAACACTTGCCTGGTGTTTGAAGATGACCCTGAATGACATGCCAGCATCCAGCATAACAGTACCACAATTCTCTCTGCTCATCTTTTTTTTTTTTTAATCTTGTATTTTGAATAAGATTACCATGCTGGCACTTCATTGACCACAGTCTAAAGAATGGTCCTCTGATGTTTTGTATTATTTCCTCATGTCTGTTAAGGGGATTAACTCCACAGTGGCGATTGATTGATACTTTTGTTTTGAAGACATCTCACATTTCAATCCCCCCAATTTTAACATGAACTCAAGGTTCAGTCTTGAAAACATATATATTTTGATGATTTTAAGATTTTGCTCATTGTTAATAGAGGATGAGTTGTCTGTCTTTAACATTGCTTATTTTGTGTACTACTTGAAAGACAAGCTGCAAACCACTTTTGGTGGTCCAAAGTTTTCCTTTACAAGTGTTTCCACCATCCATCCATCCATCCATCCATCCATCCATCCATCCATCCATCCAGCCATCCATCTACAGGGTTGCAGGGTGCTGGAGCCAAACTAGCCTACTGTGGGCGAGGGCAGGATACACAGGACTGTCACAAGGCAAACAAATACAGACAAACACACACTCACATTCCCATATAGGGGCAATTTAGCCTGACCAATTGACCTCACATGCATGTTTTTGGACCATGGGAGGAAGCCGGAGAACCTGGAGGAAACCCATGCACACACAGGGAGAACATGCTTACTCCACACAGAAAGGCCCCAGGTCATACTTGAACCCACAACATTCTCCCTGTGAGGTGAGAGCGCTAACCACTGCTCCACCATGCAGCCACCTATTCAATTAAACACATGTTAAATCATGAAAAACGTACATTTTTTAATCTGTAGATAAAGCATTGTCCTTTGAATTGGTTTCATACACCTGCATTTAATTGACTGGAAATTGATGTCTAGGCATTTTTTCAAGATTTAAATAGCAAAAGCCTGCTGTTTCATTGAATACAACAAATGTTGTCATACTCATCGAAGTAACTGCAACATGTTTGTATTATTTGTTCCAAACTAACTTGTGTTGTCAGCAAACAATGGGTTATTTTGTGTTCAGTCTTTTATGAGCACCCTCAGGCTGTTGCTGCGTTCACTAATGAATCTCACTATTTGATTTTATGTTTACCACCTGCAAATTAAAACATCACCATGGGAAACTTTTACTATTGGCATTGTCTTGTGTTATTTGGATATGCTGTTTGTTTGGTTTTTTTTTTACACATAATACACCTGATGGATGCACTGCATCTGTCATATAATGTGGTGTAAATTAATGCTGTTAAAACTTATTTTCCAAGTGGTAAAAGTGAGTCAACATTGCATTCATTTGGCAGACAGTGATAACCATGTAAAGCATTTAATGACAATGAGAGCCATTTTAGGTTCAATGTCTTGCACAGTTACCCTTCAACATAGGGTACAAAACATTCTGTACTGAAACAGCGTTTGTGCGATAAATGACCATCTGATACAAGGCGGGCTCAAGAGAAAGCTTATGCATGTAGAATATCCCAGTGCGAGTACATTCAAGTCTGAGAGCTGATGTAACGGTGTGATTCAAGGACTCACACCCTGAAAGTCAACTTCTGTCTTCAGTTAACACCTCACCTACTTGAAAGACTAAAATGCGATCCATTAATGTGATAAAAGCAGACAAAAGGAAATGCAGACTATAACCAGGATTGCAATCCGTTGCCTTCCCAGAAATACACACCTCATTTCCACTCTCAATACCTCTGTTATTTACATTTAGCAGACAGGACTTATTCTGAGCTAAGGCATTACTATCTCCAATTTATTTCAAAACAAAACTACACACAACGCAAACAAAACAAAACCTTCGTACCTGTTTTACATTTTCAATCAAGACTTGAGATTAAAGTAGTTTAGTGACATTAAAAAAAGTTGACATTAATCCTCTATGTCCGCTTTGTGCATTTTCTGGTGTATGGACACTTGAGCTTTTCTCTGCAAGCATATTCCACAACGGAGGGTACAAAGTGGAAAGGTCATTACTCAGAAAAACACACATCCAGTTAATGTTGGGAACTGATCAACCCCACCTGTAGTGCCGAGGGCCCAAAATTAGATAAAGCGGTGTAGATGATTGAAACTTATATCTTACAACATGACAATAAACTACCGCTAGATCACCAGTCCGTGGGGCAAACACAGAGAGACAGCGAGGTTTATCATTTCCTGACGTGAAGAAACTAGAGAGAATAAAGGGAGAACATGCAAACTCCACACAGGAACATTCTTAACTAAAATCCCCCTGCCCATTCTTTTTTTTAGAAGAAACGTGAATTCTTTAAACTCGGGGTTTTAAAAAAAAAATCAGGCCCATGAGACAAAATCTAGCCCACCAAGGACCGAGCAAAATTGTAAATATTCCAAAGAAATCTTGATTTGTTCAACAAATTTCTTAATAGTAGAAAACACAACACAACACTGAGGTTCTGTTCACATGATGATGAAAACGAGTGTAACCACAAAATATTTGCCTTGTTTTGGTGTTCATTTACACGACAACGCTGCTTGGAGCCACTGACTGTCACTTTTTCAACCCAGATCCCAACATGATATTTTTCTTTGACACTCCCGACTCCCCCCAGCAGAGACAGCCAGAGGATACTGAGTGCTGTTACTGCTCAGGCACACCATCACCTTGGTAAATAGTTCTTTTGCTCAAGCAAGAGTAACAAACATGGCGGCCTCTAGTTTTATAGTTGAGATTCATCCCCCAATAAAATCTAATTCGTCATCTGTCCATACGAATATCGGGTACTGTCGATTTTGTGAACGTCTATGCTTCATTGTTCTCTGCACACATGAATGTGTGGTAACATTATAGAAACAAGCAATAGCACCACCGCATGAGCTAACAACTACATTGTTTTCAGTGTCTCTGCTTTAGCTGTGTAAATGCAAAACTTTTCTGAAAAGCTCAAGGTTTTGTCACTTGGGACGATGTTAACTGCTTAACTGCTACTGTACACACAAACATTTTGACTGGTAAGTTAAATTCGCAATCTCACAGAAAACCATCATAAAACCCACTGGAAGAGCACCCAAATAAAAGCTTTTACATAAAAGCATGTTGGGAGATGGTTATTTTAACACTTGTAAAACTAGCTTGCAAAGGGGACTGAACAGACCAACCGACCTTTATGAGAGTCATTTACACACAGTCCACCACACTGTACGATATGAACTAACCCCTGCGCGTGGGGGCCCTTCTTCCACAAAGCGGCCCCCACGCGCAGGCTCAGCAGCGCTCCTGCGCCACGCGCCCTCCCCAGCGGGCACTCCCCCCGCTCTCCCTGTGAAGACAGCAGGAGGATCGACTCCCGTCCTGCCACCGGTTGCTCTCAGTCCTCACACACAGGACACGTCGTCTGCAAAGGTAAAGTCGCTCATCTTTCGAAACGCTGCGCTCTTTACGGACACAATCAGTCCAGCTCCGCTCGCTCCTCTCAAGTCTGGAGAAAGTTTAACCTCGACGTGTCGCCTTTAACTGCCTTTAGCCTCACGAGCTAGCGGCTACGCAAAGTTAGCCAGTGTCTCGATAATGCTAATGAGCTGCGCGTAATGTGAACGTAGTAAAAGAAGTTAGTCGAGGATTTACGGGTTATTTTTTTTTAGCTTCAAGCAGCAACATGACAGTGTTCCTGTCAACCGTTACTTCACTTCGCATTCCTGACATCTCTGAAAACTCAGAGAAGTTGCTGAGGTTTGCTAGTCTTCGAGTTAGCAGCTGCAGCTGACTTCCCCTGCAAGTTTTCAAAAACAGCCAATTCAATGTGTTGCACACACGTCAAATGAACATGGTGTTTCGAAAAGGGGATTTAACTGGAAAAAAAAAAAAAAGGTGATATGCAGAGCCTGAAATTAAAATAAACCACATAGAGCAGTGCCATAAACTATGAATCCTCAAGTGACTCCTCAGCTAATCTGAGTCAGCTGTGTCAGTCAACATTGTAACTCTGGTAAAGTTGGAGTATTATTTACGTCTGTATTTATTTCAGGAAATGCTAAATAACCACGGCCCATCACTGCTTTCGACAGGTGGCGAACATCAGAGGAAGATCCCAGTGAAAGACTATCATCATGGGGGCAGTGGTCTCACGGTGGAGGGTGTGTATTCAAAAACTGTACTTACCATGTTATTCTCATGTATGGCTTGCATTAATTTATTATTGGCAGTTGATAGAAAAGAGCCCTTTGACCTGAACATTCACAACAAAGATGGAATTTCACTGTGTACTTGTCTGTCTTCTGCAATCACACAAGCATGTACAGGCGAGTGAATTTACAACACTGTGTGTAAAGGGAAGAAGCAACAGGAAATGTCAAGATATTTTTGAAGAAGTGCTGTCAAACAAGACCACTGTTGGGTTAGAAATGTATTTTTGTGATTCTAATTGTTTGTCTTACAGGCTAAGCCGTCCACTGTTGATGTTTTGGAAGGAATCGATAAGGTAACGCTTACTCTAATGAAGGGGACATTATGTGCTGCAAAGGAAGTTATTTTACTTGTTTGCATTGAGTTTTAACATTCCACACCAGAGGAAAACAGATGCTTCCTGTGTTGAATGTTTGGTAATAAGTAGCACTGAAGCCATTTTCAAAGTCTACTTAATAATCATGGCCAGTTGTGTTGATATAGGCTCATACTGTCCACTTAAAGACTTCAGCTTATATGTATTCTTACACATTAGGTGGGTTAAATATAAGTATAGGTATCAAATTGAACTTTTTTATTTGGTTTTATGCAAAAAGTAAGTAGTATATGAGTTTGGATGCAAAGTTATAGACATATATGTGACCTCTCAAGACTGTTCATTGATATTAAAAAGCATTCAGCTTTTCATCATGAGCAAATATGTGTTGGTGAATGCCAGAAGCTATGTGGCTTTGCTGCTCTCCTACACTTAAGCTAGTGTTGGGCTATTTTCAGCTCTTGTCCTTGGGGCCACATGACACCCTCACGTCAGGTGGTTCCAAAGTTCTGAGGTGAATTGTGTTGATCCAGTTTGTTTTTAATCATGTTGTCTTCTGTAAAATCATATTTAGCATTGTGTGTGTGCCGTTACAACATGCATACAAAGACATACACTGTTATTCTGAATGTTTCGATCAGTGTGTTCAGTGCTTAAAGTGACATACACACGTTACAGTGGACCCATAGTGACCAGGAGTGCATCCTCTTCTGTTCATCTACTATATTTAGGTATGGTTGAGCCATTGGCACTCTAAAGCTGTGGTGTAGCGTTTCAGTTTTAAAACAAGTCTCAAGATCAATTACCTATTGCTCAATCACAAAATAATGACCCAGGTTGTCTTTATTGCCGGGAGGATCATTTGATAATGATTTGACTGAACATGCAAGTTTCTGCTGGTCAATTATACATCTTTGTACTGTGATATCTCCTGAAGTTGAATCGCTAATCCAAAAATAATCTCTGTCTCAGTCAAAACATTGCTCCCCTTTACAGCATGAGGCATTGCCTGTAATACTAAAGTTGCAGCTCAATTGCCAATCTCGTACGCTAAAGTGGGAAAAACAAGACCTGCTCCATAGTTTTACTGTTTAAACACGGTGTATTTCAGAGTTGTTTTGTGTGACTCAAAAAAGCTCTATTTGCACTCTGGTAGAGTCCGAGTGTCGTGTCAGAAACTTCATCTGGTGTGCATCAACTGGATTCTGCACTCTGCAGCTTTGGGGTAAAAAGTCATCCAGTCTCTGGAAATACCAACAACAACTTAAGCGACTATCAGCAACTCATCAGAACATGGATTTATGTGCTGTCGAGTGATTTAAAAAAAAAAAAAAATTTTTTTTTTAAATGAGCTTCTGTCACTCTGGAACAGCATTAATGAAAGCTGTGTGTGATGCACTTAAAAAAAATAAGTAAAGAAGTGACGCTGCAGAAAAGTCTTTTAAAAAATTTATATATTTTTTTTTATTCAGGAGTTGCCTGTATTTAGAGTGATGTCAGTAATTTGTTCACCATGTAGTCGTGTCAACATGAGCTCTTCCGGCTGGTGCAGTATTTGGAGTGGAGTCGGGATGAAGAGGAACAGTTACAAGGTTTCAAATGTGCATTTTGGTTGCACATTAAGATGCGAGAGCGCCCTGCGTTGAAAGACTTATGAAATGTGGAAAAATGAACCGTGACATTTCACACTTTTCATGACCAAAAATGTTTTGCTCTTCACAGGATATACAGATTCTTGAAGATTATCGTGAAAAGTATCAACGGCAGCTGAAGTTATGGGGTGGACGGCTGCTGCTTTACTCATCTCTTCTCTACCTGATCACCTGTATGGTCGTGTATTTTTGGTACCTGCCTGAACTACTAATGGGGCGCCTCGTACTTTCTCTTCCTTTCATAGTATTTCCATTGCTGTAAGTGAGCAGGATGATCAGTCACATTTTGTGTGTCCACCAAATTAAGTGACCAACGATTATTTTCCTGTTTTCTGTCCAGAGTGTGGTTGCTTCGGAAATTGCTGGTTTATATTTTTTCACGCAGAACTGAAAAAAATAGTAAGTTTGTTTATATTGTTGATACCTTTATCAGAAAATGTAATTTTTCATCGTTTTGATGATGAATATCTTTTTTTTTTTCCAGATGAAAAACTAGAAGATCTTAAAGGACAAAAAAGAAAAATAGTAAGTAAGTTTTATTTCTTCAGTAGCCATTGCTGCCTAAATAAGTAAACCAAGAAAGTTGCTGCTTTCGATCTTTTGCAAAACGCAGCTGTCTGAACTTGAATCTTAAATGAAACAGAAAAGCAATGCCATATCTAGTCGATCGTTGTCTTGTAAACAACACCTCAGACAACTTCCCAAAGATTTTGACTTTGAGCCATCTCCGTTGCTTTTCTAGTTTTAAATAATGGCAGACTATTTGAGTGGTGTAGTGGTACCGAGAATGTTCCTGTTCAAGTTTGATCTTTGTGGCTTTTTTCTTTGGAGTTTGCATTTGAGTTTAAATGGTGAAATTTAAATTTTCCCTTTGTATTAATGTGTGTGTGTGAGACGGTCAGTATTTACTATATATAATGGACTGGAGACATGTCAGGGGGTGTATCCTTGCCAGTGAGCTTAAGTTGGACAGAGCTGATGAGTGAATCAGTGAGATGAGGTATACATGGTGGCCATAGCTTCTGCTTCAACATCCTGACAATTCATTACCTTCACCAGGTTAACTTCAAGACGTCACAGACATCCTGAAGATGTTTCTTTAAATGTCACAGAAAGCAGTTCTGTAGAGTAACTCACAACATCTGTGAAACACATTGTCACTTTGATTTCAAATGGTCCTCGACGCGAAGTAAAATTTAATTCTTTCCCAGTTTTATGAAAAGCCTTTAGGAACCGTCTCATCATTTTACAGCAAGATACTTGCTAATCTCGGATCTGTGCAGGCAGCATTTGATTGGTACAGTGACTTAACCCAGTAAACTACTCTGCTAATGTCACTTTAATTAATAGCATTTAGTGCGGGAAAGAAATAAATCTGAGAAATTGCTTGTCATCCTCTGTCAAGTCTAATAACTTTCAATAATTAGGCCTGATGGATTTTCACAATCTCCATTATCGAAGTAGTGAATGCAATTATTCTTCATATTATATGTAAACATTTAGAAATGTTCTATATTTATTTAAAATGAAGATGCACGATTGGATGACATACAAATGATGCCGTATCTGAGTCACTTGTACTGGTAGTGTTATTGGAGGTGGGCTTTGTTTTCTAATATTGATTCTTCATATTATTTACACCTTATAATTGCCAAATAACTACTTACAACTCAACAGAAGCAGGATTTCCTTTGTCAAAATGTTGACATTTTTCAAACATTTTGTTGTTGTTTCCAGCTTGAAGAAGTCATGGAGACTGAGACGTATAAAAATGCCAAAATGATTCTGGAGAGATTTGATCTTGATTCCAGGAGGAGAATGGTGAGTTGATTTGGTTTTGCATTGTCATATAACTTAAATAATGTGCTTCACTCTTAATAACTCCATGCTTCTTTTTTTTTTTTTTTTTTTTTTTTTTTTTTTTTTTTTATGCTCTTGTTTCCTCTTAAGGAACTTGAATCCAATCAGGCTGGACCTGAAATGTCTCCAAAACCAGGACAAGGTAACATTGAGTTTGACAGTTCTCAGAGCAAATTAGTTACTTTTACATTTTCTTTTACTGTTGAACAACCTGCATTCCCCCCACGTTAGAGCTCCGCCAGCGCAATGTCATCCCAAAGACCCCC
The DNA here is from genome assembly GCF_963383615.2 of Lipophrys pholis. Taxonomy (NCBI): domain Eukaryota; kingdom Metazoa; phylum Chordata; class Actinopteri; order Blenniiformes; family Blenniidae; genus Lipophrys; species Lipophrys pholis. Next base: position 12,147,896 of record NC_137632.1, read on the forward strand.
CCAGTGGTGGTGAATCCTGCAAGCGGTGCTGCTGCCCGCCCTCTTCTTGCCTCTGGGCCCACCTATCCTGGACGGTCTTCCCACTCTGCTCCAGGTGGACCCCCAGAGAGGAACCTGTCAGCCATAGCTGCTCAGCAGAGCTTGATGAGGAAGCCTGTGACCCTTGGAACACCTGTTCCAGGAGTCGGTGAGTTACCTGCACACAGGGGGACCGGATCATAATGTGGTCGATTAAGGTGTGATTTACTCTTCCCTGGCTCGGTGTCCCCAGTTGCTCAAACTCGGTGGTTTGTGTTGTCAGCAAGGCTGTGGTGTGCTATACAGCAGTTGTAATGGGTAATTAGAGAAATGTAGAATTAAAATATCTTATTAAGAGGGCCAACCTCTCTCAAACAAGTGTGTAATTGTGAACAAAGTTTAGAAACGGGTTACTTTTGATCAAAGTATGAACTGTTTTTGTGCATTTGCTCTCCTGGGCTTGAGATCCTCCACACATTTGTCGGCTTTCAAAGATTTAAAAACTGTCCAATCAACAAGATGAAAACTCTTCTTTAGAGTGTTTTTTTTAAGAAAAGACCACACTTTATTGATTCCACATGGGGAAATTCTGTGTTATTTGTAGTGTGTGTGTAATTTGGATGTATTGAAAGTTCAATATTAATTACTGCTGGACTGTAAGCATTGAGTAGAAAAAAAGTGTGAACAGTGAAGAAAATGTGCTTCTTGAGTAGAAGAAGCCGCATGCTGTAATTGCCACGTAGAAAGCCAACTGTGAGGTATGCTTGATGCAAGATTACATTAACTATGATTAATTAGCCAGACCTGCGTTTGTTCTCTGGGCAATGGTGGTGGAATCTCACTAAATGTCTTTTAATGTTTAGTGAAATTGCCTTTGGCATTGGGAACGCCTCACAAATGGTTTACATGACTTGATGTTATCACCTGCTTCTGTTGAAAATTGAAAGTGAAAAGCAATTTGATACAAAGAGTCACCACAGAGTTTCCATATGTTGGTAAATTAATAACCAGCAGGATACTGAGACGCTGCCAAGTCTCACAGAAATGACCAGTCATCTTCCTATGATTGCTCTTGATGTTAGATTATATTAATTACAACTCACCAACGCAGCAGGGATTTGGGACGTGCTTTGCAAGTGTGAGCCGGTGTTAACTCATTAAAAAGGGGCAGTTTTTGTTTTTTTTTCTCCCTGGTTTGGGCAGAAAACTGTTTGAAACAGTTTTTCAGAGCTGCTACCGTAAGGAAGCTCTGTTTATTACAGCTCTTAGTCAAAACTGCAGTCTGTCTTAACAGCCATGGATGCTGTGATTTAACAGGTTTGCATCCCCCAGGCCCTCCGCTGGCCAGACCTGTGCTCCCCAGGGAGAGGGGTGCGATGGACAGAGTCATCGAGTATCTTGTCGGCGACGGGCCTCAAAACAGGTACAAGTAAACACAATGTCTTTTCAATATGCATGGATAGAAAGTTGAGACCTCATACTCCTCTAGAAAACAGTGTACACTATGTGTTTTATCATTTCTGTTGTCTTCCTGTCTGTAGTTTTTATTTGCATATCACACCCATTTTAGTTTTTCTACCTCATTTTGTTGTTTAATTGTTTAAAACTAAATAAAAACAAAATGACAGTTTTCATGTTTCTTGACATTTGGAATAGTGTTTTTGTTAATCTGAAACAATAGCAAAGCGCTACATGTTCCTGTGAGTTTTAAATGAATATGCGCCTTATCCCTTGTAACGTAAAATAAAAAAAAAATGCTGTAGTGACGAAGCTCTGCAGTTGCTGGACTTTAAGCTGTCCAGTGTGTTGGTCACCTTCTTCCTGTTGTAATGAAGACGAGCTCTCGAACAGTAGTGAACACTTGTGCTTCATTTGAGCCTTTAATACCAGCCGCTGTGCAGTCTGTCATCTTCACTGGTTTGTCTTTCCTTCTCGTAGATACGCTCTCGTATGTCAGCAGTGTCTGTCCCATAACGGCATGGCATTAAAAGAAGAATTTGAATACATCGGTAAGACTTTAAGAATCACAGCAGCCTTTGTCGGTCTCCATCAAACACTGTGCCTTCGTTTGCCCTCTAGCATTTGGCAGCGTAGTATATCATATGGCTCTTAAATGCCTCTGCCACCACCAAGTCCTGTAAGCAAAAACACAAGATTGAATATGCAAAGTAGTGCCACACATCAATCTGAAATGTTTATGCATCTCAGCCATTTTTTTTGTCATCGGTTCGTATTCATGTATATTAATCTGTGTCTGTCTCAGAATGTGTTGGTGAGGTTACATAAACTATGTGTACAGCCGTTTTTATTTTTGTGTGTGTCGTTCCAGCCTTCCGCTGTGCGTATTGTTATTTCCTGAACCCTGCGAGAAAGACGAGGCCTCAGGCCCCCCGACTCTCCGAGGTCACCGGTGAACCGAGGGCGCTGCCAGAGGCGGCTGCATTTCCACCTGCTCCTGAAGTGAACGACGACCAGGATCTGGATGGTAATTTTTACACAAAGCTTATTGTCACATGTCACCAATATTACATTCTTTTTTTTTTTATTGGGTGTGAAACTGTACCAAACTGGAAAACCCTCTGATTATCAGGAAAGGCGCCCCTTGATGATGGTCCAGCTGGAGGTGACGCCCCAGAGCCAGGCACACCAAAATCCACAGAGCCCAGTTCTCCATCAGACAGCCAAAGCAGCCCGGAGTCGCTCGACCTGCACTCGGAGAAATCTGACGGAGAGCAGGATTTGTCTGCCATGGAAGTGGAATAGAACAAAGGAACAGCAATTTCAACCCAAGTCAGGCTGGGTCATCTGTTTGTCTCCCCCCTCCTGATGAAATGTAAGAAATATCACCTGATAAGAACATGCCGTAAGTTAACAGCCCAGCTGTTAATGTAATCTTTAACTTACAGATTGCCCTTTTCTTTTGAGAATTGCTTTTTAGAGTTGTAGCAATAGTTGAGAGCTAAATGAGTTTGTGTAGCAACAGCCAAACAATCTGTTGTTTGTTTTTTCTTCCTGTTTGGTCACATGGCCATAACAGCTGTAAAGAAAAGATGAACCATCCTTTTGTCTTTGTTAGTGTGTGAGAAAATGGTTTTTCATGTTGTTCTTCATATTTTATGTATTTTGGGCTGGATTTCTGAGGGCAGTAGATGGGTTGATGAGTACCTCCAGAAAAAATATTTAGCATTTATCTTTTTATTTATGGGGAAATTTATTTATAAATATTTTTCTATAATGCTGCACCTTTCTTGACATTGTTCACCGGGTTCCTTTGCATCATGGAGGAGCTAACATGTTTACAAATCCACAGTACCACAGTAGGAATAATGTATTTATTGCGTGGAGGAAAGCGGTTCAGTCAGTACTGTGCCTTAAGTGCCTTTTATACTTTAAGTCTGTCCTTCAGAGTATTTTCAATAAAATCTATTAACGCAGAGGAAATGAAATGAAATGGCTGTTTACAGTCTTAAATGACAATGTTTTTCTGAATGTATAAATGTACTGTATGAACAATATTAAACCTTTGAGATCAAACGTCTTTGTACTCGTGTGCTTAGAAACGCCTTTTCCTGGATATCAGTTTCTATAAAAGTGATTAAACATTAACAAGAAAATGGTAAATAAACATGTTGAAAAGGTCTCCAAAGTGGTGGTGTTACCCGTGTCTTTCTATTTGTTGGCATTTAAATTAGTGCCCTCTTTCTCCTCCAGCTGCTCACCCCAGCTTATATTTAAACAGTCCATTTTCATTAGCCGGCCAATTTTAGCTTGTGATCATTTTATTTTAGCTCATTGATCATTTCAGACAGTGTAAGATAATGGTGCTGACACACAGTCTGAGCAGTCTTGATTGCTTGACCCCCTTCATTTGCCACAAGAACGTCATTGCGGCTACAAAGTTGCTCTCTGCCGTCATGTGACCCCCCCCCCCACACCCCACCCCACCCCCCACCCTATAGATACACCACAAACTCTTGGTGAGGTCAACATCACACATTTTCTATGGGTTTTGATAATGTATGTTTACAGAGACGTGACCTCCTGGGCCTTGTAATGCATCAATGTGACACCGACAGTAACGCCTGATTCCACCGCATGCTGTTTGAGGTTGACCTCTGACAAGAGTCAAACAGGGGGAAAAAAATGGGACATCAATAGGACAACGTTTGGATGTTTTCACACCACTGGGAGCGTGTTCAGTATACATAGCCTGCACATATGTGCATCATCATAAGTGATATATCACAAGAGATCTCTGTGCTGTGTGTTTTTGAGAACGCATGTTTCGAGGAATATTTTGGATTCCGCGGCACTGTATCATTTCTTGACAGTTTGCGCTTCACAGTCAATGGAATTATTATACGTGTGTGCTCGATGTTCAACTCGGTGGAACAACACTCAGTTTTCTGTTTGGCTTTATTTAATGCATAAAGATGTTCACAGACAGCTGAATGATCATGGAAGAGAACATATTCTGTTTAAACATCACTGCCTTTAAAGGTGTTCTAATTACCCTGGCGTTCGCTGTGGCGTGGTCCAATGATTTTTATCGGGTGGTAAATTGAAGGTCTACTGAGGCGCGATCAATATTTGGGACAGTCCTCCACCTATCTGACTTTCTACTCTAGTTATCATAGTCTGCATGTAATTGACCATATCAACTTATATATGAACACTTCAAGCAAATACGGTTTACACAACGCAGAATCCAAAGATCCACTCAGAGGGTTTTTGTGTCCAATTGTCTGGGCGTTCAAAAGATTTCATCTGGATTGCTATCATGTAGAGACTAATTGATTTTCAAGGATGACAAATGACACACAAAGCCCCACTGCCAAGGTAATTTTGAGCAAGCGATGAAAATGTACAGTGGGGCTGTCCCAAGGTTCATAGTTCTTTTCATACTCATCTCTCACATGTGCATTCGAGGCCACTTGACTCAAATTTATACTGATCTTTTATTTATACCCAGAAAAAATGGCAGATAAGAAACATAAGTGTTCTTGATATTGTGTTTTGTCATATCTAGCAGCCAAAGATTGAAATCCTGCGAAACAATTTTCTGAAGAAATGAAAGAGCGTGCCCTCGTGAACCCTGGAGGAAAATAACCCCACGGTGCGAGGCGGAATATGAAACAGAGGCACAGAATAAGTAAAATAGACAAGTGCACCAGGCTTGTCACTTTTCCATTTGCTGCCCCCGAGTGTGAGCACTTCAAAATTCCCCTCATCTCAGCTAAGACCTTCATCGTTATGCTCTATCTACTGTACTGAATACGAAAAAAGTACCGTATCAGACCAAGGTAATAAGGAAGGGACTTTTAGGGATTTACTGCGTTTCTGTCATTCCCTGAGAAAAATGCAACGCGAACAACAAAGTCATAAATATACAGCGCACGCCATTATGCACTGGAGACAATGTGGGAAATGCTGAGAGGCGTGTCACAGAAGTAGTTAACATGGTTGCGATATTAGACATCGCCACTGGCTCTTGACAACAGCATCATTACACAGTAATAAGAGCACAATCTCCTTCAGAGAAGCATTAAAATCAAATTAGATTATACAAGCGCTTGGCTTGATGAGCTGCGAGGGGTGATGCTTCCCGAGCTGTGGATCCCCGGTTATTACTGTGGAGCTCTTTAGGTGCTCGGGCTTGAATTGCCGTTTGTCGACGCTTTCTACAAAAAGGTCATCAGCCTCCAAGAAATGAGCTTTTTTTAAAAAAAATAAATAAATAAATTCAGGTCAGTGGAAACTTACACATCCAGATGGATGGCTTTCTGTTGTTTTTTTTTCTCCCCCCCCCCCCATATTCTGTCTGTCACATCATGGCGTGCTGCTGAATGCATGATGCCAGCAATAAACCACTGTGTTGTGGTTTATACCAGAGTGACATTCAGGGATCAGAGAGCATTGTCATTCTCCGTCCTATCTTGAACTCATTATACCACTGAACGATGGCATCTGTTTGTGCACCGACACAGTTTGACAGTTATTACCGCAAACAATCCACAATATATATTTATATTCATACATACTATCCAAGAAAAGGACACGCTTGTGGGAAGACGGCAAGCAAACATCCGCCTAAATGTGGCTCACATAAACTGAATTCTCCAGGTTTGGAGGCCAGCACAGCGCTGGCGTTTGTTTTTTGTCGCGTTTGGTTTTAATGCTCCAGTACATACATAATTTTTGTTGTGACAACTGATATATTGATTCGATTTAACGTAGTGTTAGGATGGAACATGTCCTGGGAATCAATAACATAAAAACATGGTTAACCTAAATTTACAAGGCTTGTCATGAGCAGGACAATAATTCAATTATAGAGCCCAATCACACCCCAGAAAATTATCTTCACATACATATTTTCTGAGGACGAACTCTCGGGAAACCACCTAAAAGAGACAAGAGAGGAGAAGAAATGGAATGCTAGGACAACACATCCCTTCTACTACCTCATGTGGAAATCATACAAAGCATCCTGCAGGCAGCAGGTTCATTTTATAGCTTCATCTATTACCACACTGTCATTGTTAATTGTCTTCTTTTTACCTCTGCAGGATTCTCCAAATTGGTCCTATCGAATGTGACAGGAGGAAGAGCATTAAGCATCTGACAAGATGATATCTAAGTTCAATTTCCTACTCCTCACCTGATTTATACCTGCAGCAGATCATTTTCCTTTCTGTCATAAAGACCTCTATAAATCAGTGGTGCTTATGGAAGCACAACAGAACAGGGTCTCTGGATTTGTATCCCCTGTGTTTGTTATTAGGAAGCCATTACAACCACATTTTCCTCCTTCAAACAAAAATGATCAAATCTAATACTGGCAAGATTAGAGAGATAAAGAGAGAAAGGGCTGGCGGAGCTGTTCAGCACAGTCCCCTATCTAAACAATATGCTCTAAACTCAATAAAAACGGGGCTTTTTGCCGGTGACACCATTATCCATCTGTTTGGACAAAATTGCTGTATCATGGTATAAATCTGCGATACAAGTGACATATCCTCTAAAATAAAAGGGAACATTAACTGCTCTATCTTCTAGAGGCCATGGGACTAGCTGGCTATAAGCTCAGTCAAGTGTGATGGCAGTTATACTGTGTTTTACTAGACTGCAGACAATTATACTTTGCTCCTCTCCCCCAAGAAGACAAACTGCCATGGCTTCAAGTGAAATGATTTCAAATAGATTTTCCAAAATGTCTGTCGCCAGATTGCTTCCATACATTATTTCACTTAAATGGAGAGGAAAAAAGAGGGAGCAAATCCACAAATCAATCACAACGGCCCACTTTACCAGATGGAAAGACGAGAGCTTTCACTGTGCGCGCGCGTTGTAGACCTGCGGAGGACGGTTATGGGATGTGCACGATCCCGTCTCTGTTATGTGTCTCACTCATAGTGAGGGATGACATAGTGTGTCTATTTTCAGTGGTGAGATGGCAGTGCTGTAAGAGTAGAATAATGTATAATGAACTGACCCACAGACTTCTGGCGAGTTCACCAACTACTTAATTAAAGCACCGATCATGTATAATCCATTAAGAGGAAAGAAAAGGCAGCGCAGCACAGTGTGCACAGACAGAAGGTGTTCTGTACAAAAGACTGGAAGCTTTGCAAGTTCAAACTCATTTTACAGTCATTTTACAACACATGCACAAGATAAGACGAGGCAAGACAAGACAAGACAAGACAAGACAAGACAAGATAAGATAAGATAAGATAAGATAAGATAAGATAAGATAAGATAAATAGAACTGATCAATAGAACATTTCTTAGTATGATAGTATTCTTTAAAATTTATTTTAACCAATGCCATCCTCCATTTAGAAAAAGAAAAAAGCTTTACACATGGCATGACTGTATTTGTCACCTTCCATCATCAACAATGTGTCTCAGTTTTAAAACGCTCATGCAACACATGCTTCATCTCACACCAAAGTAGTCCTTTTTGATTGAATGCCAAACTACCAGAGATCTTTCACACTGAAGGACAATATGAACTGCAGCTGGGATTCATATGAAATACAAAGTTGTGCCAGTTAGATTCTTTTCTTTTTGAATATGTGATCTTTCTATCCAGTCTTGTTAATATAGCTAACCCTGCAGTTTCCCACCAAAACGTATTGCATTACTAAAATTGTGTTTTAATAAAATGATAATTTTATAAAAACACAAATTTAGGCCTGCATTTGTTGCACCCTTCACTTCTGTGAATATTTCTTAAATCCCGATTTCTTCTAAGAATAATTAAAGGACGAAATAATACTAAGAAAAGGAAAAGGCATTCATAGGACTCGCAAACTCTAAAGGGCGCATTACTTAGACTGGCGGAGGAAGAAGTAGTCCATGTCAACAGGAATCTAATTTATCTGTTAACGAGCTAAAACCTAAAATGCAATGAAAGAATAAACTCTAATATTAGTGTACAGAGAATACAATTTAAGATTGAGTGCGATAATCGACCCTAAGCTTCTAATTAGAAGTTTGTATTTAATGTATCAATCCGCGTAGTTACAGACGGCACGTGCAGTCGTGTTTGACATGCTGATCCCTTCGATACCAACTAATTGTGACATTTTTTCTTCCGGTATGAGAGAAGTGCACTAAATAATTTTCTGCTTTGCTCAGCACTGGTGAGCAGCTCCAACATTGTTTCACAGACTTTACTGCACTTCAGAGGCAAATGTTTCAGTCCAGGGCAAAATACAAGTAAGTACATGTTTAAAAAAAAAAATGCTGCCAATGTTATCACCGTGGGTTTTATAAAATGTAATGGGATGATTTGTATTGGACAACATACAGACTCAGATCACATGATTCAACTCCATCACTTATAAACATGCACTATGTGCACACATGTACAATGTCATACAGCAGCTCTTAATAGTACTTTTCAGAAGCTTTCATTCTTGCTGAAGCTGACATTTCTGAAACGGTTCTGCCTTATGTTATATATTATTGAGTTGGGAAAGGGTGCTGTGGTGTAGAGCATATTCCGGGCAAACTTCTGGCCAATATATTATAACCATCATAGGAGAGCATACTTCCAACACCTCTGCACACACACACCGCCTCAGAAATAAACATGATGTTAAATGAATGCCTCTGTGGCAGTCTACAGCATAAGGAACGTTATCAAATTGCTAAAGGCCAAATGGATGGAGGAGGAGTTGTACTGGATCATGGGCTTTTTAAGTTTTATGCCACTGACTGGCTCATTTTGTTAATAATGGAGGACATTAGTCAAATAAAGCAGTTTTGCTGTCATTATTGCTTACTTTTTAATTCCAAAAATGTCTTGAGAATTGCATATGTTTAAATCTACTTCACTTATGTTTATATTAAAAATACTTCCCCAGACAACAATGGATACGTTAACATAAATAAATAACCCATTTAACCTACCAAATAGTTAATTTGCACTATTGCAACATTGCACTATTGTTTCATAAACTCTGATTCCAGTTGTAAACTATAAAAAGGAAAAAGAGAATTCATTTATGTGGTATAATTCAGTTAATCTACCTCCATACGTGCATATGAATCATATTATCCCGTACAAGTATTTACCAAATGAAGTGGCAAGTGACCGTATAAACTCATAGTATTTGGTACTCCGTGGGGATATCCCAGATTGTAGTAAATCTTCTAAACAGCACCTGAAGTAGGATGCCCATATTTTGCCTTTTTAAAGGGAGAGCTGAGATTAATCTGAGCGCTCTTAAAGCTGCCTGAGAAGATTAAGTACCCGATGGGTTCAGGTAAATCAGGGTTGCTTACACATTGGGCCTTGTCCTCTCTGCAACAGAAGTGAAGCTACTCAGGGAAAAATCCCCTGAATATAGAAATAAAAAAGAGGTGTCTGTGCATCTGACCTTGTCAGTTCAAACAATACGAACTGGTTAAAATCCGATTGTTTCTGCTTATTATTTCCTGCTCTTAGTTTTGTCTTTGCTTTTTCATTTATCAAATAACAACAAAATGAAGACCAAATGAAGAGAATGCTTGCTTGTTTGTTATCACTGTTTTGCTTTCGCACTGACTCCTGTACGTTCCGTTCGCTTCCTGCTTTAATTCAATTCAGACTCTTTGCCCGTCCCCTGGGTGGCAATTTGAAGCAAGCTCATTTGAAAACATAAAAACAACACATTTGCTTCACTATTTACAATACAGAAGATATTCATGAACTGATAAAAGTATAATAACAGCACAGTTGAAAACAAGCCACTAATGATATCAGACGAATTGTGGAAAATCAAGTTATTCATATTAACAAAACAGCATCTGGAATTAAAATGAGGCCCAAAAAATATGCAATCCTGATTTTTCATTTAAGTTGTTAGTGTTTTCACATGTTTTCACGGCCTCAAAGGATCACCCAATAATAATAATAATAATAATAATAATAATAATAATAATAATAATAATAATAATAATACTTAAATATAGCTACTTTTTTATTAAGCTCAGATAGAAATATCAATTGATAGAAATATCAATTTACACCCACACAATGTGTAAAAACATGTTCTGTTGAAAGAAAGCTGTTTTATCATTTCATAGGAAATGTTAGTTTAGTTTAAGTTTGATAAAAGCAACACATTTCAAAAAGTCGAGACAGAGAAAACTAAAGTTTTGTAACCGATTTGGCTTTTGGGCAACGAGGCAAAGTAGAGATTGGAAAAAAAGTTCACCAATTTCTGAAAAACTGATTAAAAAATGGACAATTAAAAAGAATTCCAAAGAGATTCCTTCACCAATGCACAACTTTATGAAATGATTCACAAAGTCTGGAGAAGGCAGATGGTCAGAGGTAGACATTCAGAAAGTACGTCTTCATGTTCAGTTCCAAACTTTTTCTCAGATCAGGTTTGTGTGGTTCTTTACATTTGACCGCCATCAGACGCCACAGTCCACACGGCCTCACGGGGACTCGCGTGTGCAGGAGACGTGACACCACACACAGTTCATAGATGCACTGTAAACACGTGCCTTACACGTCTCAGCACGTGTATCAGTTTGAAAATTGTTCTGCATTCTGAGATGACAAATTTATGATTTTGTTTCAAGGGAGCCTTCGCCAAGACGGCAGCAGCACCAGGTTACAATTACATTTAACAGACATTAAAAACACTGACATCATCAAACACACACAATAAAACAAAATATACGACAATACTTTCATAAAGGAAGGCCTAAACATCATAAATTGGCTTGGAAGGAAAAGAAGTTACACACTTCAATAGAATCTCTCTCCATACTATTCGCCATGTTTTTAAAATTCTTAATCTGGATCAGTTCTTGTTGCTGTAGTTCAGCCTGCAAGTTATTCCAGGCTGCAGGGGCAGCTTGTTACTACTGATCGGTATAGGAAATCCTTCTATCAAAAATGCATTATTATATTCACACACCTTGCAGCTTATCCATCCATCCATCCATCCATCCATCCATCCATCCATCCATCCATCCATCCATCCATCCATCCATCCATCCATCTGCTTATACTGTTCAGAGTCTCAGGGTGCTGGAGCTAATTCCAGCTGTGGGCGATGGCAGGATGCACCCTGGACAGGTTTCCACTCCATCACTGGGCTAGCACAGATCATCACACACGCTCCCATTCACACCCTGGGGCAATTTAGGGGGCAATAATTAACCTCACATGCATGTTATTGAACTGTGGGAGGAAACCAAAGCACCCTGAGAAAACTCGTGCGCACACAGGGAGAACATGCAAACTCCACACAGAAAGGCCTACCGGTGTGGCCTGCCTTGCAGTTTATCTCCAGTATTGGCTCCTACACCCTGCGACCCATGAAAAAAGAGCATAGAAATACAAATATTGATACAACAAAAACAAACCCCTCAGGACAAGCTTCCGGTTCAGTTTTTGTGCAACAGCGCCACTCAAAACCCAGAGCAAGGAAATCATAGGTTTCGAATAAATCAAAATGCAGATTAAGGAACACTTTTTTTGAACAGTTTTTAAATGCACCCTGTAAAATGCCTGTACTACATACACAGATTTGAAATGGACATATATCCACATTAAATGGATGTTCACACGACATAGTCTGTAGGTATGGTCTATTGTGTGACCTTGCAATCAATTAGGTGATATGCAAAAATCTGGTAATGTCTTTTAACACATAAGGTAGCACACTTGCACATTAGGCCACTGCTGCAATTCAGCATTATAGTCATGCACATTTATTACATTTACTCTGAATGGCTTAAACAGCCATGCATGACTCAATCCATCTCTGCTTTGTGCAGATGAAGTTGTGTGTGAGATGAATATATGCAAAAAAAAAAAAAAGAAAAAGAAAAATGCCACAAATGTGCAAAAATTTGTGCTGAATTGAAACAACAGATAAATGAAAGAGCTGCTTCACTGATTTCTATTTTCTAAATGACAGAATTACAGCCTCTCATGGTTCTTTATCATCATTTGAACTTTATTTGTGTCCGCTTCATCATGTGTCTGTTTAACTTTATTGTCTGAGGCGAGGTGTACAATAATCTACCTTCGTTTTAGCCAATCTATGTTTTACCCCCAGTTATTGCAGAGGTGCTTTAACTAAAATAAGGCTTAGAAAAAAAAAAAATGGTTAAAGATAGCCCAATTACAAAATAATGAAGATATGATACTGTGCACGGATTAGGCAACATTGCAGTGATTGAAGATATGTCAAATGTTTTGTTTATTGGATTTATAGCAGGGACAATAATAACTCTCATTCGTAGTATTAGACAATGCGCTTTCAATAACACCCAAATGACAGAACGCGCAGGTTATTTTGTTTGTGAGTGTATTGTTCTCAGAAAACGAAATATATAGTTCTTTATTCTCCTGTAATGTTATTTATATTTTTCTCAACTGAAAGTGATCATTTTTCATCAGGTGACCCTTTCTGTTAAATCCTCCTGAAGGCGATCGTTCCAGAGGAATCAGCGCTGACTTTTGAATCCATTCTCACGACCTGCAGTGTTTCCACAGGCGAGCTTTTAGGTAATTATTTCTCTCTTTTACACCCGTAGCTGTGTCTCCGAGCTACTTCCTTCTCCTATGTGACCTTGCTTTGAAATAATGAAAACTTGAAATATTTTATACTCTGTGTGTGAAATTACCGGGTTGTCACTAAAACAGATGCATTTTTTTTGCAAATGAGTAACTGGAAAATTTATTTTAACAAACAGGAAATCTCATCTTTTGAGTTTCATTCAAAAAGCAGAGAACGATGCATAAACTTAGCTTAGATTGATGCAAATTATTGTTTGAAAAACAAAGAGATTACACCAAAAATGTCCTGTCCGCTCTCTCATGTTGTTAACACATTTAAGAACTTAAGAGTTTTCTTTGACCTTTAACTCAGTAATGTCAAACATGAGGAACAACAATGTGTTTTGGAGATTTTTAAATTTATTAAGTTACTTTCAATGATGGCAAAACGTGCCATAAAATGCACATTGGGCCTTGTGGGAGTCCAGAAATTAAGATTAAAACATATGTGGATAATCTGTGGATCATGCAAAGGATGATAGTACCAAACAGTGTTTTAACAAATTGCTAATGTAGTTTTTCAGAGTTTTATATCATCTGCAGCAGTTTGACAGGCCCAACGTAACATCCATAAAAGTGATTATCTCAATAAAGAGAAGCTGCTAAAACAATCCAGTGCGTCTTCTTTGTGGACATTAGCCTGTTAGCGCTGCTGTGCTGTGACTGTACGCCAGATAGTCCTTTACAGGGACGCTCCCTGTTGCCGACCATAATTAATTGCTTTACAGTCTTTGAGGCCATAATGCTCATCAGTTATTAATTAGAAATTCATTTCACTGAATAAATAATGCTGATGATTGATGATGAAACTTGTAATTAGGTTCTCAGGGGAATGCACAGGGGAGAAAGCCTTTACACTTGAATCCAGGCTATTAAATAGTGCTCATTTAAGGGACCGCAATACCTCTTGTCATAAACCCGGTCTGCCACGGTAGCATCTGGATTCAGGGACCAGGAACATTAGTTGTAATACACATAGGTTATGTTCGGCTCCCTGCCTCAACAACACATGATCCTTTGTGCTCCTGAGTCCTTTTGTTCTTGAAAACTAAACCATTTTTTCCCACAGTCAGGTTAGAGTCGCAATAACCTGTTATCAAGTTGAGTTAAGCAGCCTACAGCGTTTCCACCGGTGGTATAACAGATTAGGTTATTACTAATCTGAGTCTTTTCAAACATATAGCTGGGTTGCTACGTTACGAAAGTCTCGTGGGTTCTTCCAGGCATCATATAGTCTACAGTTTTTTTAAATGACGAGAGAGAACTGTGAAAACTCAAGCCATCTATGGCTCACTATTGATTTTTTACAGAAGACCCAACCATTGTTGATAGCTTTTTTGATATATTTTCTTGCAACCGCCTGTCCCCTTGGAGTTCTGTGGAAAATAAACCAGTCAATATACACCTATTAGGATTTCTTGATCTGAGCCCATAAAGCTATGGGGTGCGGTGTGTCTCATGCTCATTGCATCATAATAGCAGTGAGACCAAAAGCCATGACTTTTCTAGTATGAACCCTCAACAATTTAATGGCTTTCTGTGATGTTCTTGTTTTGGGCCAATTAGCGCTGTTGACCAGCCAGAGGAAGGTATACGCCATGATGCGCCTCGATTTAAACACTGAAGTAAAAAAAAAAAAAACAGCAGCTGATGATCAGTTAAATTCATCAGGCAAAAAAAAAGGAAAAATAAAAAATACTGTTACTGGTGTTATTCACCTGTCATCCCGAGTGGGAGTGAGAAATGGTTACCCTCTTCTCCTCCCCTCCAGTATCTGCACTATTAGCAATTTATAATGTAGATCAAGAAGTAGTCAGTGGAGAATGAAGACAACTGTCAGCGCCCATTCCTAATTGGCTTTACGTTCTCTTTCTGATAAATGACTCACAACTGCTATAGAGTGCGGTGGATTTCATTGCTCTAATAGGACTCAGTAACTGGATTTACTAACAGATAGTGGGTCAAAAAGGACATAGAGAGCAAAAATGTTAATTAATATCAATAATGGCCAATTATTAGTTTGACAGAGGGATCCAAGCTAGCTGTGTGCTCTAATGACTCTGAGCTAACTTGAAGGGAAACACTGGTGAATTAGCATAACTGTGTATGCGCACTCCATGGAGGTGCCCAGCAAACATCTGTTATGTTAGAAATTCAAATAGAATTCCTATTAGTAACCCTGGCTGTGGTTGCATAATCAGTCATTCTTCTCTGGCCATTTTGGAGGCGCTAACAATGCCCCTGTGACTGGTAGGAGTCCTCCCTTTGGGCTTTCCAATCAAATTTGGCCCCATGTGGACCAGGTCCTAACAACAGACGAGGCAGTGTGGACTTGTGAGGGAAGCTTTGTGTGCTGACAGGAGCTCAATCTATCCACGCATGACACATGACTGAGGGAAAGAAAACTGTTATTTATTCGAATATTGTAGATACAAGTTATGGGATTAATGTTGAAATATAGCTCTGTGACCTGCGGGGGATACGTCTTCTTATTTCCTCCTGCCCTTTGTGTGTTTTCACTCACATGCGATGTAAATCGTGCCCGCAGGAACCAGATTGTTAGCAAGTTGAATTTATTGCATAAAGTCGACTTTATTATTGAGCAAATGTGCTTTGTGAAGGAAGTTGGTAAACAGGGATTTCTTAATTCATGCCGAGATCATCTGAAGACAGCGGCTACTTTTGGATATTGAAAACAGAATTTATTCTGCTAAGGAATTGATTTTCTATTTGGAGCAAATAATGATGGTTCTCTCTACCTTAAGGGAATTACTGCATATCACTGTATGGACGATAGTGGACTTCCCACATTTGTGGCTGAAGCGCTTCTTTTGTAATCGATGTGGCCGTTGTTACACAGAATAAATGCGACTAAGTCAAAAAAACGCCGAAATCCATTCCTAATATTGGTACACAGTGACATAAAATAAAAATGAAATTCAGTTTTCTTGTGGATATTATTGAGTTTCTCATGTAACTCTGCCGTCCTGAGCTTAATTTTCCATCCTGACACACGAGTGAGGGAAAGCAGTATTATAAGGAGTGTCTGTGTTCACGGAGCTTATTCTTCAGTCTGATACCTTAACAATGTGATCTCAGAGCATTGTTAAATTTACGAACATTATTAAAGCATCTAAAACAGGTTTAAAATGCCCAAACTATATAATGGAACATATATTACTAGAAGATAGCAGTTAAAACTATTCATACTAACCCAGTGGATAATCCAAAAAAAAAAAACATGATTAATTTTACATCATTTGTGTCCCGCAACTTAAGTTTACTAATTCTTCTAATTAGCTTTAGAATTACTCATGAATATGACTCAGTGTTTTATTTAGGCACAAGCTTAATCTCTATTAAATTCACTATTTCATTCTTGTCTTTGTCAACCATTGCATTTGCTGCACATGTATAAAAACGCTAATAATTAGTATTTAAAACAAGTGACTATTTCTATAGGGACATTTCCGTTCAACCTTAAATTCTCTGCCTCCCTGGCAAAGGTTTAGGAACTTGTACTGTGCTCAGTATAATGTCACAGCATTTATTCATAAAGTAGTATTAGCCATTCGCTATATGCGAAATAGTATGAGACCGACCGCTGTCATGACTTACAACTCACTGTGACCTTCTCTGTTATAATCTGAGCATGTAATTCCCTCCAGTGTAATGTCATGTCTGATCAGAGGAGCTACCAGTGTCCTGATCTGAGCAGTGCTCAGCAGGAGGTGTGGCCAGTCAAATGGACAACCAGAGGTTCCCTTTGAGGGAAAAACTCACCTAGTCTGCATTTATGTCCTGGAGGGATGACCTCATATATTTAAATCTAAATATCCTGTAACAAATGAGTTAAAGAGAGAGAGAGAGAGAATTCATGGTTATCTCATCATTTTATTGTTGCAGGCATTTTCCCGGTGTTGTCTTTCTTTTCTTTTTCTTTTTTTTTTTTGCCTATTTGATTTTAATATCTGAGTCTTGAATTAATGTCGGTCTGTTAATGAAAAAAACAACATATGCTTGGTGCACAGTGCTGCATCCAACAGATTTGGGCACAGTATACATGACTGGGCGACTCCATGGTTGTATATATGAGATAGCTTCAGCTTTACGCTCCTCTCCATTCCATGGCCTCCGGTGTATAAATTTAGTTGATGGTTTTCGTTTCTCTCTCTTAATTCATTGCAGTTGGATTCCTCTTTGATGCCGTTCTGTTGTCCCCCAAACAATTGAAGTGGAGACAATGGAGGCATAATGATAGATCCGTGTACCCACCATCTGTAAGAGCAGCTGCTCCCTTGCATCTGTACAATATGCTGGAGCGAGGAGCCTCAGTAATCTGCATAATAAGGAGAGGGCTTATCTCAGTCTAGTTAATAATCACAAGCAATCGATGCACTTCATTCCCTCACTCTTGACTGATGAAAAAAGCTGCAAAGTTTTGGTATGTTCGCCGTATTCTCGAGATAGGCAGGGGTCATGGAGTAAAGCCAAGCTGTTGATTTTGCCCGCAGCTACAGATTTAGTCTGCACTCAATTTCATCTTTTCATGAATACCATAATTACAGCAGGACGATCCGAGTTATCATACTGCTTCTCCTCTTCTCGCTC
Source organism: Lipophrys pholis (assembly GCF_963383615.2). Taxonomy (NCBI): domain Eukaryota; kingdom Metazoa; phylum Chordata; class Actinopteri; order Blenniiformes; family Blenniidae; genus Lipophrys; species Lipophrys pholis. The sequence continues at coordinate 12,165,606 of NC_137632.1, forward strand.
CCTTATAGGGTTTACAGTCTCTGTAGCAAAGCTGGACCTGATATCAGCTTTGGACGCCTGACAGTAAATATGTGATAAACACATAGCCTTTGTCGTGTTGATACGAGTCACACCTTATGAGCAGTACTCCCACACTAAAAGATTGCCCTTGTAAAACACTAAAAATTCATTGGAAATTCAACTGCCTCTCAGAAATTGCTTCTTACATCCTACCACCTCTGTGCATGTGGCCATAACACAACTATAACAAGTTGTTTTTTTGCGGGGCGTCAAATCTCAGCTCAAGGAAACATTTATATCTATGAATTCAGAGCACATTTTTTTATGTTCACATAGCAGCAACTTTGTAGACTCAATGTCCATTACTTAAGGGTTTCCCCCCGCCCGACCTATGCTAGAATTTGTAATAGCAGTAATATGATTGGGAATTTTCTGAAGTTTTTCATAAAAGTGTTTGGCAATGAGCTTACTTAATGGTAAATATCTCTGATACTTTTTCTTTTTCATGTGGATAGTGTGAAAGTCGATATGTGGCTTTTATACTTGTTGACTGCCACAGAGCGGGCAATCTATGCAGTGGATGGGATTTGTTTTTTTGAGTTGCATATACAACATTGAATATTTCTGCTTGCATTTAATAAATGTCTCCAGGTTTTTGAGAATCAGTATAATATTAATTTTTCTTAAACAAACCCTGATTTATTACACTAGGTAATGGCTCCTAAGCAGACACTAAATTGATTTGGCAGAAAGTACACAATAATATTGATCAACAAATTCTTCCCCTTGGCATTCTCCTGTTAAATATGCTCATTAAATTAGACCCTTTTAAGACTCGACAGTGTGAAAAAAGGCAGCGTACGCGCAAAGAGATTTTATCTTTCATGCGCATTGTTGAAAACACCAAGGGAGCAATATCCATCTTAGACTGAGACGATTTCTCTCATGTCACGTACACCGACCTCACATACGATATACTGTATTTGCTACACATGGCGTTACACATACTGTTGCTATTTGAATGACTGGTTTGTTACACGGTAAATAAAGATAATACGTATATACGGCGCATTTAAAAATACCAACCTCTTCTCTTGGTTCCCGATCCTCCTAATTAAGCATGCATGATGTTTCTCTCCCAGCTGCTCGGCTGCTGAAGTGCAGTAGGCAGGTGTATTAAACCCCCCAGTGAGGCCCGAGCATGCGAGTGGTATATGTAGGAGTGCAGGTGTGACATGTTAGGAGGAGTCCAGGTGCTTATTGAGTTATCAGAGGCAGGCGCTACACGTTTGATTTATCATCTGGGGTGTAGCAATGCCATATCGGAGCTGTAATATATCAGACAACAAAATAAAATGCTCAGAAAATTACCCGCTGGAGCCCCGCAGTCGTGATAACTTACATCAAGCAGTGTCAGATGAAGCGGAGCGCCAACTGACACCTCATGTGAAGAATTGACAATAGTTATTGAACCACTACATCGGCTGTACACTCTAAATCCTTAATGGACAACTTTAGCGAACACTTAGGAATCACCTTGTATCTCACATTGAATTCACTTTTAAAGTGTCATGATTTGTCCCTGATTTGTGGCTTATAGATCTTTACTCTGCTCTCAAATGTAATGGCATTTACGCCAACACCCCTCAGGAACACGTGTTATGAAAAGTATGTTCAGACCAATTAAAAAAATGTTTAACCATCTTGCGCAACCGGTAAATCGAGTCTTCTGGAATTCCTATTAAAATGTTTGCTCTTCGACATAAATGCCATGCCTACCTCCGTATTCTTGAATGCCTTAAACTTAAAACAAGCCAGGCAGTCTCCATGAGCACATAAAAGGTACCCAGATTTATGGGGAGGTTTTTATCCTAGACTCAGGCACCATCTGATAAACAAGCGCTCTTTGCTTGAGGCTAAATAATACTCTTTGAGGTCCTGATTTACAATGCTGTGAAGGATCCATTTGTGGTTCAGCTCTGAGGGACGCACCTCTGTGATTGGTCATCCGTAAGCTCAAAATTTGGGCTCAGATCTGCAGCTCACGAGATTGAGGATTGCTAAATGGACAAATGCATAAATGATGGCTGGTTTTTATTTAGTTAATAGATGAAGAGAAATGAACTTTTCAGAGATGTAAAAGGCTTTTAGATTTAACAAAATCCCTCCCAATTCCCCCTGATTGAGGCTAAAAGTAAAGCAGCGTGTAGCCAATCTCATATTCCTGCCTTTTTTTAAAAGGGAACTCATTGGGGTATTGGTCCACTACATGGACTCCTAAGAGATCTGATTAAAGGGAAATCCCTCAATGTGTTGCCCTCACCTTCTCCATAATAAATCAGTTGCACATTGCAAATGCCTTAATTCATCTCCCACTGCCTTGTTTGACAGAGGAAAGAAACTTTCCAGTAGATGCTCAGAAATACTAATTATATTGTAGCCCTCACTTCAGCGATGTAACACATAACTGTTTTTCCTTCAATGTAAATAGCAGCTTTCACTCCGGCATACAGATAGGCACTTTATGTTCAACCTTTGTAACATCCGACAGTTGGCCAGCTGATACATCTGCAGACCTATTGCTCATTTTCTTCAACAGTTTGAGATGAATATTTCTTTTTAAAAAGAAATCCATTTCATCAGTGTTTTATTTCTGCTAATATTTAGTTAATGTAGCACTTAAAAAAGGCTATACTATGAACTGTTAAACCTTGGAGTAAGGAAGACTGTAAGTAAAAAAAAAGGTTGAAATCAATGCAGTAAAAATCTCAACTAAATTAAACTGTTGATGATGTTAAACCAGCTTAAGTTTAAGCAAATTTTAATAAGCAAGTTGTGTATTTCAGCTGTGATCCGTGTCTCTTTGTGCATAGCGAGGTCATATATCATTGGTGTTAACTATTGACTCATCATTACTCTTGGTTAATTAGAAAAAGACATGTTGATTAAGGCCAAACATTGACGTAATGGTTAGCACTCTCACCTCATAGCAGGACGCCCCCAAGCCTTCAGTGTGCAGTTTTCTTCCTGTACATGCCTGGATTTTCTCAGCGTGCTCCGATTTGCTGTCACAGTCAAAAAATATGCATTTGAGGCGACTTTAGTGAAATTTCTTGCTGGAGTGAATGTGCGGTTGTGTGACCTCTGTGGACTACAAAGTCGACTGATATTGGCTCCATGGCCCACGACCCCGAGTGGGATGAAGTGATTTAGAAGATGGGCAGATGGGTATATGGACATTTAGTATTTACGTGCATTAGTATTATCCCTTTAATAAGCGCACATTTCAAAATAACAACTTCATCTTAATCGCAAATTAAACTTTATGACTGCATCAACACGGCACTGAAACCACTTTCTAAATTATTCGGGTCAAATAATTTTTCATAAAAATGAATTCACATTCATCATGCCGCAGCCTTCAACATCACATTTGTTATTCACAGACCAGGACTTTTAAAACACCTCTCCAAGATATTTCCACGCTCATAATAAAATATAACTAATAAGAACCACACGGCAGTGGCACTTTCAGCTCATTGTTCTTAGAAATTTCAGACATAAAACACCATCATTTTAATTCAAATGCCCATTTTTTGAAGCGATGTCTTTTATTTGATGTTTACAGGGTTGTGAGAAGGTCGTGACACTGTTGGGTCATATTTTGACACATTAATTGGAGTAAAGGTTTTCCATCACAGCTGTTAGGATATTAAGAGGAGATTGAAAGCCCCTGATGTCTTGTAATTACTGTTTCATGTTGTGTAGCCTCACTTACCAGCAGCAGCGTTCGCTGATAAATGGGCAGTAAAAGCAACAATGGAGCGACGACTCTACAAAGGAGTTGATGTGAAAACTGGGTCTTTTTATATCGAAACATTGAGGTCAGTAAAAGAATTCAGTTTACGCCAGTAACATATTAATAGCAAGTTGTCTTTTCATGTTCCATGTGTTCAAGCACGGGTAATATTAGTAGAATTACATGGTTAAATCAGGTGTGACCACAATGAAGTATTAGCACAATTAGCTACACAATGTTGGCCCTGTAACAACACGCTGTGCAAAGGAAACGTCCCGCCCCGTGTGATTCAGGCCATCGTCCAGAGAGGGAGGGGCAGCATTCAAAACAGTCCGCTGTCCCCGATATCAGCTGGTTAATCCTCTCCTTTTAGTGGCTTTATTGGTTCATTCAAGAGGGTCTGTTGACATTCCCCCTGCCCTGTTAAAAGGCGACTGCATCTCAAGTGAAATCTGGAGTGTTCTTTACACAGGCGGCGAGCCCCATGTGGCTCCATCCTCCCAGTGGGCCTGTGATTTTCCTGCTTTAAGTGTCTACTGTCAACACTAATTTGTCCCACTCCTCCTCCGCCCCCTCCAGAGAGGGACGCTCTCCTAAAGTTTTAATAAAAGATCAACTATAACTCCCTGTTTTCTGGGGGTGAGACATGAGCTTTAGGAGCCAGAGAGGCAATAAGATGCCAGGTAATGATTACAAGGCTTGAACAGAAGCAGTTACCAATACCACATACCGTTTTACACAGCACCCTGCAAGTGTGTGGCGCAGCCCCTTTACAGGACTCGTTCACAAATCAGAGATGGAGAATCAACCTTATGTTATTGGGCATCAAAAGCACACTTTGTTTTTTGTGGGCTTATGAATTCACAGTGATGTAAGCGTTATTTTATTTAAGCCTTAGTCCTGAACATTGTGTAATATTTATTTTTATATCCTTGCAGAAAAGATAAATAAATGTAAATGACAGTTTATGAATGGATTGAAATAATGTCAATTATCTGTAATGATCTCAGAAACAAACTCTCTGGTAGTTTTGTATCATAACTTTATTTAAAAGTTACACTTGTTTTTTTTCTCCCCACTTCATTTCCTCTCTGTGACTGCATACATTTCTTTCCTCTGTTTAATGCCTAATACAAACTAAAAATGTGTTGCAGCCCAGTAAGTCCCCCTGCGTGTACCCATTTATCCGTTTTTTTGTTTCCAGGATTAATAACAAAAACATGATTACAAATAATAGTTTCTGACATTTTTTTGCTTGAATACCATTTCAGAGTCTGATAAGGTAAATTGTTCCATTTCATTTACCTGGCTTTGATGTCTAAAGAAAAATCAATGAAAAAAGTAATTTCTCTCCTGCCATTTAAGCAAATTCTCATTTACCTGAATGATGGGTCCTTGGGAAAGCAGTCAGGAGACTTTTCTTTTCAATTATCCCTGACTTGTTTACATAGTGTTTTGTTCACTGGACTGATTGTGAACATACAAATCTCATACGGGTTGTGGTGTTATTGAGGAGGCTTAATGCAATTTCACTTCTGAGGTGCGCAAGAACCAGGCAGGAAATTGTTCAATATCTGAGTCGAAGCCCAATTTTCACTGCATTGTTTTGTCGCACAGTGTATTGTAGTGTTATGGTAATGTAATATGCATAATTCATACACCCCGGGCCCCCTCTTCATTTTTGATTCTGCTGTCCTGCCTGTTCATCTGAAGCTGAATTAATGCTACATTGTCCATTAGGTGGCCATAACACAGGGCAATGCTGTCACACACTGTGGTTGAACTGAAATTCTCTTGAGGCAAATAGTATTCGTCATTTTTCCATTTTTGTGTAGAATTGCTTTGCAAAAATACCACATTTCTCATTTTGGGTTGCGACTGATATGTTTTAGGCTGAGGCTGAGACAATAATTCTGCGTCGTAATTGAAAATGCCATTTTGTCTGTTTGTCGCGCCATCCAGAGATAGGAATTTGCTTTGCTTGTGCTAACCATGTTTTAGCTTGTACTATTCTCAGGTGAATCAGTGTCTGTGAGAGCACAAAGAGAGAGTGTTAGATGTGGCTTGTTAGCCTCTCTTGGGTTCACTTAAAGAGCCCCACACTGCTGCAGTTGTGACCTTCATAAGGCACTGTCTCCCTGCTGGGAACACATACACACACACACGCACCGAGCACATCCACTCCACAGCCGGCACTCATTGGGTCATGATGGGGCTAAGCAGCCCCATTAAAGCATGCTCATCTAGGCTGGGCTCACGTGCACAAAGCGTAGAGATGGACTCGAGCCAGAAGGTCTTGGACTCGTGGTTTCTCCCTCCAAAGCTGAACACTGCCATGCTTTAAGTTGCAGGAAGAATTGTTATGGTCATAAGATACAGTAAATTTTTGTTTTTTTTCTTTTTTTTCTGGATGCTGTATCTGCATCAACTTTTCCGCAGGACACCACTCGTATGACGTTTCAGGCCGAGCTCAGAGTATTATAAATCCATTTTTTGGACATGCTGTGGTCAGTTTAATGATCATTATGTGGCTCAGATGGAAAAACAAGGGAATAAGGTGAATCAATGATCGATTTTACAGCGTGACTTGATTCATGGGTAGGGCTATGATAAATGGCCGTCTTATCGAGCTTGAGAGTAACTGTTGTGAAATAAATTTGTATGTTGGAAGGATCTGTTTTGCTTTTGGTATTTCGTTACTTAATCAGGCCTAATAGCTCAAAAGTTTTTTGGGGGGGGGGATTTTTCTCTTTAGGAAGCCCTACTTTGTTTGCTAATGAGTGCTTGGTTATGCAGAAGTGCAAGATTTAATGGCAACTGTGAAACACATGAGATAAACAATGCAAAACTGCTGCATGAGCAATGTCTTCCACATTCTTAGAGAGCCTGATTTTAAATGTCTAAACATCACATCACCCAAGGTTTTTCTGCCTTTTTTTATTATTTAATTAGTCATATAAGTTAAAGAATTGGCTTTGACATTGTGATAGCTTGTGGGCCAGCTCCGTAAAAAACATGGGCATGTACAATAGCAAGCAGGGGATCTGTCTTTGATTCAGGCTGATGGGAGGGCGAGTTTCACCTAAAGGTACTGAAGCAAAGAAATAATGGTATACTACACTGCTTGTGAAGAGCAATAGGAGAACGGAGGGGGGTTCACATTAAAAGTGTCTCTCTAGGTAGCTGACATGACGCGACTAGTCAGACGTAAATAATGACAGACGGAAACTATCATGAGGTCTGTGAAGCATCCGCATGCTGCCATCATTTTCTGTCTAACCTTGCATTGCCAGCAGCTCACCAGCTCTGGAAATCATTTAAAAGGCAGACTAACGACGCTGCCAGACCTAACACCAGTCACAAAGATTTGCATGAGTTTAGATCAGCTAAATAGGTTTTTATTTCAGCCATAAGGGATTTCTTCCCACCAAGTGATTTTTGCTGTGATTTGCCATTATTTGAATTCACATTTACTTCAGAGTAATTCAGGTAAAATACAGTTTTTTCATCCTATAGTTTTCAAAGGTTTTTAAATGCATTTTTAAAGGGAAGTGTGTTCGTGTTGCTTTTCTGTAACATGAATATATTTGCCAAACTGCTGCTGATGAGGACAATAGGATTCATTTTTCTCTTTAAGTGGATATGTCACATTTTGAGTGAGTTTGAAATGATGATACAAGAGGACTTAAAAATTAATAACAATTTGCTGAATGACCAGGTGCCTCCATGGGTTGACTTTTTAATTATACTCATGCTCATATGACATACAGTTGCTTCACTCCCTGTAAATCAAATTTAAACCAGGTACCATGAAGGTTGCAATTGAGAAAGATGAGCCTAATTCCAAAATGTTTATTTCTACATCGCACTGAAAAGAGATGAGCAAAGTCATTTCATCCGAGTCCAAGGCTTTTCTTCACACTGATGAGCTGACCCACGACATGTGTGAAATAACACTCCCGGAATTGCTGCATGGCTGTAATACTTTCATCGTGTTTTTATATTTCTGATTAGGTCATTTGTTTGTAGCCACCACCAGTAAGCACATGACTATATGTCATGCTGAGAGCATCTAGAAGATATGTTGCATTTAGGTGATACAAAAAAAAAATTAATTTGATTATCTGCACGCTCTCTCATTTATCGTCCCAGCGAACCACTTCCTTACTAGAGGACAGTAACAATGCAAAACAGGAACCCATTCTGCTATATAATTAAAATCATCTTTGGGGACATGGTCTGCTCTGCAGATTTGAAACTTAAAAAATGACGTGGTCTTGTATTTGCATAATACACAATGAATCCCTCTCAACAAATTTATTAGTCTAGATTCTCAAAAAGCCATGGCAAAGCAACTTGCATTCTATAATTGGCATCTTGTGGTTTGCTTTCCTGAGGAGAAAGTGAATTTTATATGCTTTTATAATAAATAGCATATTTAAGCACCCAGGAAATCACTGCAAGACATCCATCCTACATCGTTTCATTTATTCTAGTGTGTTTAATTAAAGCCGGGGAAACTATATGCCGTGTGTCTGAAGAGTGTCTAATGTCTAAGACTGGTTATTAGATATTAAATTGATGCATAATTCAGGCAATTAAGAAAGTAATCACACAAAGTAATGTAATGGAAGTTAATTATTACTGCATAAGCAAACAGTTCATCAATGCTAGTTAACGCTGCGACTGCATCCCTAATATGCTCACAGAGCGCGGAAATTCTTTTCCCTCACTGTTTTGATGTGCTGATTAAACATTGTAGAGTCGGATTATAGAAGACGGGAAATAGGGCCCTCTCACCTCTGTTGCTCCTTGGGGACAGGGTTCATGTGTTTGTGGCAGAAGACGGGGTGGGGCACCTGAACAGCTTATAAAATACTTTTACTCTGCCGAGCATACACTGGGATGTCTTTATGCGTGTATTTAAGAGAACGGGCATGGACATTTTAATTGGTGTATCATCACACATATATAGTTATGCAATGCATAAGAAACTGTTTCAATAAATAGTATTAATTTCATACATTTGTACATTTGTATATATTTTGATTTTGCCTGTCCGTACATCAGAAATATAACACAGTGTGTAGCCATTCCACTTGTGTAAAGAAAAGCTCAGCGACAACACAGCATTTTTTCACTCGGGGTTCAAAGATCCAGATACACATAAACCAAACAATTGGGCATTCAGTCTCTCTCTCTCTCTCTCTCTCTCTCTCTCTCTCTCTCTCTCTCTCTCTCGCGCTCTCTCGCTCTCGCTCTCTTTTGAAGACATCTGATAAAACAAGACCTTCCAGCCTCGGGTTGTTTTCCTGAGTAAACATACGTGTCACAGTTGACCTTTCCCGGGGTCAGACTGCTTTTATATTGGCTGACATGTTTCCAACTTAATAGAACTGTTTAGCAGAGATCCCCTGGGCCCCTATATTTGTTAAGCTGCAATGAGTTGCATCTGTCCGCCTGAATCAAGAGGACCAATCAACTGAGGCCAGTCACATAGTAACAGAGAAATATAGACATGGAACTACACACCCGCACATGCTTAATAGGGCCACGCACAAAGATACAGACCTGTGCGGGTTTGCCACATGCATGTAAATGAACACATCGAGTAAATAATTATGAGTTGATTTTATTAGGAGCTCATTTCATGCTCTAAAATGACTATGGCGTTAATTTCTATCCCTCACCGTACTAGAGTTTGTGTAGAATATAGTGCATTGTGGATTAGAGATTGTTGGAAGCAGAGCAGCATGTGGCCCAGTGTGACACTCTTTTGTCTTGTTTCCTAAGCAGTTTCTGAGATGTATTGATTTATCTTTGTTCAGCCATTGTACAACATCCCATAATGCTGGTCATTTTCTTAGACTGATTTTAAGCCCCTGTCTGGTAATCAGGGATAATTGTCAATTATCACAAGGAACCATCAGATCAATTACTGCGAAATCAATGCAGCCACTTGGCTCGTACTGCCTCTTTTTTTCCTGCTGAATTACCACCTGGAGACGTAGAGTAGCTAGTAAGTCTAAAGATGTGTATAAAACGTCTAAAAAAAAAGTTTTTACTATTGTTTTGTGATGCTGGAAAATGATTGGGGGGGTCATGTTTTACAGTGGTGTTTTAGAATAGCGAGGCACCAGATGCACCTCTCGTTGTTGATGTTTTATGGCATCTAATGGAGACAAAACTATTGTTACCTCTTAAACTGAAGGCTGTGTATTATATCTTTTCCTTTTTTATGAGTGAGCCTGAGAGGGCCTCTATTCCTGGTGGGTGAGATGACTTTTGTGATGAAAGTTAATGTCGGCGAGTCCTGATGCCCTTATTTTCGTCTCAGAGGCCAGATTCCACTTTCACCTCATGAAGGAAAGACGCTATCCGCTGAATGGCTTCCTCCGTGTATGGAAACAAATGTGCTGCTGTAATGGAATAGCCCGGTCAGCAGCCTAATGTATTATCTCCTCCTCAACGTATTTATTTACACTCAACTACTCCACAAATTGTCTTGTCATCTTAATGGCTTAGGATTAATCTGTTGCCGTGTAGGCTTAGGTACGAGGAATGAGATTGACTTGCCTCAAACTTTGTTTGTGGGGCTGCAGGGCAAGTTAACGCTTTAATATCCAGACTTTGAAATGTTGTAGCGTAAAATTCATTCTGGCTTTTCAATTGGATCCACTAGAAGTAAATCTTAATGAAGTAATAATAAGATTAATTGACTTTCACATGTTAAAAAACAATTAGTGTATTACGATAAATGGAAGACTTGCACTGTGTGGATTTTTCTTTTTCATTGTAAACATGAAGTGTCTTGTTCAAGGACAAACCTTACGATTCACCAGTGAGGAAGGACAAGCTATATAAAGACAAATGGTAAGGTCATCATTAAATCTATGGCAGTACCTGTAGTGTTTAATACAGAGTATATTGTGTCTACATATTAGATATTGAATCCTTGTTTAAGACAGCGGCTAGAATCATGTTGTCTATTTCGATATATGTCAATTGTGCTATAATCATTTTCAGTGAATCTAGCAGAGATTGTCATTTACCCAGTGTCCAAACTGCTCATATTTCATCCCCACCTGAAAGAGGCTGCCATTGAATATAATCACATACACACCTACTGCATCAGACCAAGAGAAAACAGAGTGTGCACTTTGTGCACAGCTATTTATATCAATAAGTCCCGTGCTGAGAGGCACAAAATGAGCGTTTAAGCTGCAGGGCCCAGAGAGCTCAGTAGCAGGTGGGCAGGCTGCTTTGAGGTGCCTGGGCGGAGGGGGTATTCACTCTTTTACAGGTGTTGCCCATCTCACTGTGCATCCACGGTTCTGGGAAGGCTTAGGTTTGGGAGGGAGTGGGACAGCTGGAGCGGCAGGCATTGGGGAGACAGAGAAAGAGGCTCTTCTCACTGTCGGGGCCTCCGCAGGTCACTGCCTCTACCCAAAGGGACGGCAGAGCGAAACGCCATCAATTCACAAACAAAGGAGCCACTTCATCCACCACAAAGGAAACATATGTGATAGAGCTGACTCCCAAGCCGCAGCTCACTTTAACATGTCAGCCTCTCCTAATTAGCTTTGTTAACTCCCTCTGCTGTCTTCCCAACTGGGGCCGCTCCCAGTCGCATGTGGGCTTTGTGTTTACAAGGGCAAACGCTTGGACCTGCTCCCAAAACAGACATTCTGTCCTAACTTGATACAGTGGGGTTGTTTAATCATTCCTAAAATAAGAATGATACACTCCTGAACCCCTGCTCTATTATCAATGGATTCTATTGACATAATATTGATGTATTGATTCTGTTGTGCAAACAAGCAAAACCTTATAGGCCTTTTTAAGGTTTTACAGCAGGGCTCGGCATGGCCCTTTCTTCATGGTGTCTGAATTGTGTGTCTGAGACAAGTTGTTTTAGATAAAAACAGCTGCCCCTCAATCTTTATCGGGATGTTTTGGAGTCATTACTGGCCAGCCTTCAGACTGTGGTCTGCCATGCGTTTCATGTTGCAGTCCACACTGAGCCTCATGTGACCCCTGCTGCTTACCCACTGGCAGTGCAATTTAACCAGGCTGATGACATGCTGCATAACATCCCTCCGAGAAGCATCCCACTCTCTCAGTCTCATCGGGGGTTTGGTCGAGGGGGGATGTGTGAATCTCAGGATCCCTTGCTGACCTCTGGTGCACAAAGCAAATTGTTATGTGATTTAAGAGGAACGCCTTTGCAAATTTTTTTAACAATATTGAACCCATGGGAAGCACAGATCCTTCTTTGAATGCTCAGCTTGTGGAGGTAGAACTAAACGAGAAACTTCCTCAACTGAGTGAAATGAAGGCGATGTCATGTATACATACAGTCGATCGTGCTGTGAATGAATCTCATTATCATAAGTCAACCTCAGTTAGAATTCAGCCATAACTAGGTGTCTCTGGCCTGAACACTAGGTGGGTCTGACAACTGATACGGCTGAAATATTTATATTCTTCTCGATGTTTACAATTTGCTCCACTCTGTTTACCTCCCAACAGTGGTGGTCATTTTATTTTTCCTGGATATTTGATGAAAAACAGCACGCGGGGAGTCTTGATGCTTTCGCACACAGCTTCATGTATGCTCCAGGACATTAAGTGGATTCCACTGGACTAGTATTTAACTAAAGCTTGTGAAATTCAGTCAGTGACCCTGCTGGCTGCCACATAGTCCAGCACTTGAGAAGCACCCGGCCCAGAGCTGTGTGACTGCTGCTGACTGAGTGTCATGATCCCGAGATCTCTGCTTTTTCTTTGACAGCAAGGTTTGAAATTCCTGGGTTAAAAGTTCTCTGAGATTATATCTCAGAAGGCTTTTGTGATGATGGTTCATGACAGGTATTGCTTTCAAGTGGCTGAAGGAATTCTGCTGAAGGTCTTCAATGCACAGAACTTGAAAGAGCCGCGTCAATAAAAGAAATACATGGGTAGGGTCATTGTTATTCATCGTTAAAAAAAATTGGAATTCGCATATTGACTGAAATTGAGGTTTAGTTTTTCACTGGCGTGTTTCCTGATTGGACTCAATAAAAACTACTCTCACATTAAAGTATCAATATGTGTCAGGACATTTCTCCTCATCGAAATAATGATTGTGTTTCTCTTATAAGTTATCATTCGTTCAAGAGTAAGACAGGTTATCATGAATTGCTGTTTTGGTTTTGTTACACTTGTTAAATAAGTCATTTCCGTTGAATGGTTAGTGTTTATTTTATACAGGAATATGTTGTACGATAGAGCAGTATGACTGTTTGAGTCTGTGTTTTTATTTTCGAATAACTTCAACCTTTTTTGAATGCCTATTTGAAGCTTTGCATTTCTACAGTTGGCCAGTTTCTTAAAGAGTAAAAATAAGAATATTTTCCAAGCAAATGTGTATCAAAATATGGCATTATTCTATGATAGGTGAAGCATACATACTTTGACATGCCTCAGCAACCCAATGTATTCTACACACTCACTGCCAGCCATGACAGCAGCCTGCTTTTTGTTCTTTTTCTCCTTTTTTCCTGAACACTTAGAATAAAAATCACAAGTACTGTTGTGGAGGAATATCAAGGTAACATTCTGGAGATGTCTGGCCAAAAGGGATTTGTCCCTCTAGGTACAAGGTAGGGGATAGTATGTCCTGCTATTTTGCATTTCTGAATTGCTTAGCTGCCCAAGCATGCTTTATGTGGGCCGGGCTCCTGAAGTGTGTCATAGCATCCTATGACCGCTGTATGGAAGGCTTGCTGTTGGACTTTACCCAACAAATATGGATTATGTTAAAGTGGGCTGCGAATTGACGAGAATATGCTAATATGTCCCAGATGGGTTTGTGAGGAGCGCGCGGCGGGGACATGCAGACAGTATATGGCAGAGGCAGTGTTTGGCAGGTCCATCATTCCGTCATTAAAGGCCACATTATTACTTACAACAAGGCTTGCATGACAATTGCTGGAATAAATGCAATCCCTCTGAGAGAAGCCTGTTGTGTCCTTCAATTTCTCTTTGCTTTTCTCTCTTTTTTTTTTTTCTCACCCTTGCAAATCTGCTCTCGGCTGCTGATGCCGTGGATCTCGTTGCTGTGTAAGGGGGTTTGTGCTTACCTTGTTCAAACATCAATAAGACAGGCTATTACTGGCTGAGGCCATTCATTAATATAATGAGATGCTTTTGCTTTAATTGATAACCGATTGGTGTTGATGAGACATTATGCACTTGTGGATACGATATTTTGCTGCATTTTTCCTGAGTTAAACTGAAGCACCTGCATATTTGTTTTAGAGAGTCAGCCTCCTTTGAAGCTATTATGCTGTTGTACCGCAGGGCTACCAATGAGCTGTCCCCTCTGCATTATTATTGAACTAAGGTATTAGGTTTTCAGCTGCACAAGCAGAAAGATAATAGTGGCTTATGTGTAAGTGTGCATTTGGGACAGCCTTTGTCCTTTTGATATAAACAACCATATAAATGAGAGGATTAAATAAAGCAGGTAAATGATCTGAACTGTATTTCACTGCCTAGATAAGTATTTCTCAAATGGGCATACCAGTACCCCAAGGGGCACTTTGGAGTATTGCTCAGTGTAAAGAAGATTGGGGTTTTTTTGCTTTTAAATTTAGAATTATCAGTTGAGCATCGTTTATAAAATGGACAAACTAGGATGATTTACTAATAGTATAAATGTAAGTTTATATCATGCAATATTCCCATTGTCAGTGCAGTCTGTTGTAAAATTATAGAATAGAATAGAAAATAGAAGTGACAAATGTCAAAAACATTTAGCTGACTGTTACTACATCTTAGAAGTGTTGTGTAGTGGCAAAAGTTTGTTTGTAATTATTACAATTGTTTAAATTTGAAAATTGTTTTGAAGCGGGATGTTAAATGAGTCCACTGCTGACGACTCATGTTTCTCTTCAGTTCTATAGTCCAGCTTATTTGTGTTGGTAGAAAATATACTTTGGATAGAATGCATTATTAAAAAATTGTGGCCTTAGATTGTTGCAAAATTGGAAGCGTAATTTTATAATGGGTTACTCTACGAATGCCAAAGGTATTGAAACTGACTCTCATAATATATTTCCATGGCACACAAAATATACATATGCAGCTAAAATATTCACTCCAGTATCTCATTCAGTTGACACACAATTATTCTGCATTAGGTTGTATTTCAGAGTTGAAGAGATTTTTTTTTGGGGGGGGGGGGGGGGGGGGGGGGTTGAAATTAAAACCTTAATTTCACTGATTTAGCAGCCTCTAAGCTGTTTATGTAGTCGGTCACGTTCACTCAGTGGTTATGGCTGCCACGCAAGGCGCTGCATCGCCTCCATTGGGAGAAATTTGGGTTTCACTGTCTTGCCCAAGGACACTTCCAACACATGGACAGTGCAAGACCTGGATTGAACCACCTACATTGGGATTGGAAGACAACCTGCTCCACCAGCTAAGTCACAGCTACACCATTGTGAGCTGAATAATAATCACCTGTAAAGAATAAATAAAGACTACTGTTTCATGAAAGTGCCAATAAGACGATGTTTTTAGTTGCCACTCCACGTCTACTTCATTCTTCTGTACTTATTGACAAAAACCAGCAGGATATCCTGACACTCAGGGTTTTTGTGTTCCACAAGCCCGTGTAAAGCTGTACTTTGGTGTAGAGCAAATGACTACTGACACCACATCCAAGCACATCAAGGATTATCATCACGAAAATGACAGAATTAAGGATGTCAAGATTGACTTTGAACCTCTCTCTTGAGACCGAGCTGGGAGAGTAGAGAATTAGGGGGCGTGGAGGGGTGTTGACATTTGTTATACACTTCCACATGTTGTATTTGCTGGGGGCATTGTTAGCACACACCGCCTCCAGCCCAGGATTTAGGCAGGCCCCCAGCAGATGCACACTGCCCTGTACACACACAGACACAGTCCCTCAGTACCACCACCTCGCCCACGGAAGACGAAGAATAGATGCCCTGGGGCAGCTCAGCTAGTGTGGATCAGTTCAGATGAGGCACATTAAGTGGCTGGTGATAAATTTGGCATGACAATTGCAAACACCATCGCTTTTGTCTGTAATTAATTCCAGTGGTGCCTGAGGCCTTCCCTGTGTTACTACTGGTGTGGGCCAGCAGTGCTTTTCTAACGAGGGCACATTACAGCCAGGATTATAGCCTAGATAAAGGTGCTCTTAGAGGGAGGTTAGTGAGATGTATTTCTGTGGCGTTAAGGTAAGCGAAGATCTGGAAGTAATTTCTTTAGAACGACTGGTACAAGACCAGACACACTAACACTAAACTAGAACCAGGAGTGGTGTTTTAATTTAACGGTTTAGATTACAAACTGTCAGGTTCAAACACCATCCGCAGTAGGCTTTGGAAGATTTATCATTACTGCAAGTAGACATGATAACATGTAAATAAATAAAGTGTTTGTGCTAAATAGTGCATAGTATGAAATTATTTGGAAATCAGTACTTAATTTTTTATTTTATTTTTTAAATACTGGATAAGATATTAAGTGTAGGATAAGTCTTCGTGGCTGAAATGATGAATTGGCACAGAGCAGTGGAAGTTATGAGCTCACAGATTGCACCTTTAATATTTGGTCCAATGGGTCCTACAACTCAGTTATTTTCATTCAGTGGTAATGTGGAGGCATTAATTAACGGCTTGTACTTCTGAGTAGTTTTATTACGGCTAATGTCCCTCATTAAGTGAAATATAGTTACTCAAGGACATAAAAGAATCCCTCAGTAGCACCATTAATCTTGATTTCACTTGTGAGAGTACTTGAAGATCTTCTGTAACTTGCTCTGTAATGTGCTGTGTCTGGTTCTGGCTCAGGCAGTCTCGTGTGTTTACCATCTCCTCTGTTGCCTCCAGCAGGGGGGAAACTGAACACACCACCAATCTGTGTCATTACTCTGTCATTGCATCAAATCACATGATTAGCTTCATGGGGCAGTGGAGGAGGCCTGGCTGGTGCGACTGGCCGTTACAGTCCCTGGGTAATGGTCCGGTGGCACTGTGATGGAGGGCTGTGTGCTGTCCCCCATGCAGGGCCAAGGATGCGCCATCATTCAGCCTGCTGGAGATGGCCTCAGGGTGAATCGCTTCTTTACTGCACAGCCCTTTCTCTTATGTGAAAGTGTAACACCGCAGTTTCCTTCTAGAAAATATTGTTCAGTGCTAACAGTTTCTTTCTTAGACCTTCCATCGTAAACATGGGAAGTGAGTTGTTTGGAAATAGGCTGTGCCGTGAGGCATTTGCTTCAATCTGTCACCTAGATATGTGAGCGCGAAGGCAGGGGTCTTTACAGTGGATGTTAAAATAAATTACCAAACCATTAAATGGAATAAGGAGTAACTGAGTAGGAGTACCTAACAGGGCCAGGTGCCTCTGTGGAAGGCCAATCCGACAGTTTGTCGATGCAGCCTTTTATAATGCAAAGGCTTATAATTATCTCACGCTCGCTCATTTCACTCTGACATATCGCTTTCCTAAATGTCAGTAGGAACAGCTATTGCACTTCTCTTCCCCCAACTCAGGAGAGCCCTCTCTACACCCTGCACACAGCCATGATGATGGCAGTGCTTTAGCCCTGAACGTGTAGTCCTCCGCCGGGGAATAGCAGTTCAGGCATCACCGATCGTTGACCTGGCTATTGTTGTTTGTGATACTTACTGGTAAACTTTTGCAATCAATACAACATCAGCCAGCAGAGCCCCTGGGAATGAAAACCTGAAACAGCGCACTTAATCTTGGAGCCGGCCCCTGCTCCCTGCTCTGCCGCTAAACTAGGTAGTTGGCCTACTTGATGCGGCATTATTGCCGCAGAGGTCAGATGTGAGCTGTCTTGCACAGTGTCTGATGAATGGCTGTTTTTGATAAAGCGCCTCTCCCATCCAACAAGAGACATTTAATAATGATGGACCATAACTGCACACAAAAAAATCCTTGTAGAAGAAAGAAGAAAAAAAAAATCCCTCCTGCCTGCCTTTCCCCCTCTCAGACAGTGAGCAGCTAGCCATACCCAGTGCAGGCTCTCCTGTAACGACTCATAGCAGTGTGGAGTACAATGTGTGGATAGACACATACTACAAAAGCATTAAATGATAAAACCAGACAAAGACTTAAGTTAAAATCAATTAATATTTTGATTGCCAGTATATTGGGGTCTTTTTTTCTATCCCTGGAAAATATTGTAGGGCGTTTCTACGTCACAATGCAAGCCTGTATGTTTTACACTGGGAAAATACTCACAAAGGTAACAGTGTTAAACGGCAGCATCATGTCCACAGTCATGTAATTTAGCTTCATCTCAGACAGCCGGATTCTCCTCCCGGCACTCATCTCTGGAGGTGCGCATAAAATAATTGAATGTCTTTTAAAGATGATCGTTTAACTAGCTCAGTGGTCAAATTAACAGCGAGCAATTTTGCAATCTGCCATTGTGATGAGCAATCAAATCAGCACATATTAAATGTAAGTGTCCCTAAATAAAAATGCACACCTTTTTAAATAAGTGTAGTTATGAAAGTATGCAACGAAATTAAATGCCATTCTCCAGAAACAAAGCCCAAAGCGCTGTGACAGTTTTGACATAGACAATGCCTTTAGTGACAGGAATAACAAATTAATTGGAACCATAACACATTCTCTCTAAAGGTGAGGTAAACACACCTGACTGTATATTTTTCACCATCAGTTAAATCTCAATTGAATCTAAAAATAAACCCCAAGACATTGAACAGTTTAATGGATTTTGACGTCTCTGCATTATGCTGTCACTCCAGTATAAATGAATCATAACTTTGCTCTGCACCAAGGAATTACCATGCATTTTGAGAAAATGCATTGTGCGCCAAGCTGTGAATTATGATGTGAGATCAAAATAAATGTGTAATGACTTTGGAGATGCCCAGAATAATTTATTGGGTAGAGATAGTTCCATATTGAAAAGAGAGCCTAAGTGGGATACAGAAGCTCTGTGCACTGACACTGCCCTGAATGTGTTTGAATTCTGAAATGTCAGCGTTAGATAGGCAACGAATCTCGCCTGTTTACTCAAGCTTGGTAAATGAGGGCTTCATTTGAGATGCAGCACTGTTCAATTATATGGTTATTTATTGATCAGAAACAATATATGTCTGGCCATAGTGTCTAAAGATGAATTCAGAGAATAAAAAGAAAGTGTCAGTGAAATTGGCCGATGAAGGATTGCTTTTGATCTGGGTGGGAATTCAAGGATGGAGACGGAATACCCTTGTGTTAAAAAATGGGTGAGAATTGTATCTGCAATTAAAGTTTTCAACAAAGGACTGCCAGGTGGGATTTAAAATAAAAAACAAGAAATGTGTAACGATGGCAAAATAAACTGGTGGGAATAAATTAGGTTAGAACAGTCAAATGTATCACCTGTAAGCCATATTTATTTAATATAAGAAGCTATAAATAAAAACAAATGATTTTGATGTGACTGAAACACTAATATTTAAGTTTGGTGGCTTTTTTGTCTTGGCTTTTAAATTCTATTTAAATAAAGAGTCATTTAGTGACTTATAGCTCATTAAAATACTCTTTTAGATATTAGCTAACGGCTGGTTGAATCCAGAGGTGTGGATATACATTTACTCAGTTACATTTATTTGAGTAATTATTTTGATCAATTGTACTTGTGGGAGTAGTTTTAAAGCTGCACACTTTTTACTTTTATTTGGGTACAATTCTGAAGAACTTTAAGCTTAATGCCTCTTGTTACCTTTATATTTGACTTGAATATATTACAATAATATTATTATCTGACAAAGAGACTTCTGCCTGAGGCTCCGTCACATAACTCCGTGTGATCAGTCCAACAAATTTAAGCAGGCATGTGACTGAACACAAACTCTCTGTTGCAGCTGCCGGAAGGAAAACCACATATGTATCAGCAGTGATTCTTTTAAAGAGTAAGGAGGATAAACTTTCTTCTGCAGCTTTTACCGATTTACGTTCAGCATTCTAAATATAGTTTAATGGGATATTTTCAATTCCAAAAAAGTGGACCTGGACATACATATTCAACGTGCTCAAATTATACTTTAGATTTACTGAATGATGCTTTATCATTCTAATTTATTCAACTTTCAGCTGTAGTAATCTAAATAAAGCACTCAGGCGACTGCGAGCTGAAGTTAAAGCCAAATGTAACGTGAGGCTAATAAGTTTATGTACCCGGAGAACAACCAACCTCAACCTGGGGTGGGGGGTGAGGGGTGGGGGGGTGGGGGTGGGGCACTCAGTGGGAGGTGGTTCACCTCAACAGTTTTCTCAGGTGATCCTTAAGACTGACAGCCTCCATGCCCTATAACAACACACTACTGCCTCTGTAAATCTGCAACAACAGCTTTAACACTTAATGTAAAAAGCACAGCAATGAACATTTAAAGCCGTTACATCATGAACTAATATTCTGGATAATTCCTAAGTTTCAGTCAATGCTTTAACCAAATATCTTTGACTGTGTTCCTTGTAACAGCAGTGCAGCACTTTGGCATTTTATGGGCAGATTAGTGGTAAAGCTGCTCAAATGCATTGTTGGATATTATATTATCTGCACCTCTTATTTCCGACTGTTTGTGAGCATAGTGAAGCAGTGGTTTATCAGACTGGAGCCACACAAGGCAGCCTCTTCATACATTCTGTCACACACAAAAGTACTATAGTATTTTTCACCAAGTTACAGTCAATTTAAATACATGTTCTTTGAAAAACAATAAAAAAAAAAAACACAGACATTTTCAAGAATATATAACCATATTCTGGTAAACCTAACACAGAGTTAAGAAAATGTAAACATTATAAAACACTGTAAAAATATGTTTACGTTCATACTTAGCAGTCAGTGCTGTATACAGTACATTATTTTATTTTGTGGCTAAAATTGCCTTAATGTGTTATTTTGGCAATATAATGACATTTCCAATTTCCAATAATTATATTGTTTTGTTGTATCTGAGGTTATTTAGTGAATCCTCACTTGAATAGGTTTTTAATGTAAGTGCTTTATTTATCACACTCAAGTACTTCTTTGGATCCCTACTCTTTACTTTTACTTAAGCAGTTTCTTAAGCGCTCTACCCACCTCTTATTAAATTTCACTGTCATTATTTGACAGAAAAAACAATAAAAAGACGAACAAATTGCAAAAAAAGAATTAGGCGTCATTGAATTTATTCCTTTGCCTCAAATAAACTCTTACGCAATTATTGAATAGATATAAGAAAAACAAAACAAGCTGAAAACTTCACTGTGAGTTTGTAACATTTTCTCTTGTATGTTCGAAATAAAGATTCTATTTGTATGTTTGAAAGTATTGTGCAATTTTATGGTTTAGAAAAAAAACATATATATAAATAAATTAATTGCTCGTTCTTACAAACTGCAATTTGTAAGAAAGAGATACCAGTACTTACAAAAAAATTACAATTAAAATGATTGGATTTCTCTGCTGTCATGGTCATTTTTGTCCGTCTTTGGAAACAGGCCATCGCTGAGATTTTGGTAGAATAAAGTGTGAAACTTTACATCTTCTGCCCCTCTGTTAGCTCATTTACAGGGCTCAGCTGAAGTGTGCTGGGGTGTGTGATGCACCAGCGCACTCACTTTACATCCCCACTGTAAACACTGTCTATTATATTATTCACAACACTGTCCTCCAGAGAGATGGATCCCGGTGAGGCCCCTCTGAATATGGAACACCAGCTATTGTGCTTACCTGCTGCCCCATATCAGCGTGGCCCACAGTGGCCCTTAGATGGTTCTCGTTCAGATCTCTTTAGCTGGGCTGGAGGGTAATCCCTGGGCAGCCGGGGCTCCTCTGTTGTCTCCTGGTTGTTTTCTGTGTAGTTCATAAATTATAGATGGGCCATGTCGAGGGCCATCATGCTGCCTGATCCCTGTCTGTGCTGACAGCTGTATGATGCGCACTGAGTGCAGCAGATTGGGAGCTCAGAGTTTCATCAATAAATATCACTCTGACCCTCACACTTGGCCTCGTGTCAGCGGTCAAGGTAATGGCTTTTTATTATCGTGAAGGGCAGCCCAGCGTGGGGTAGTCTTAAGGTTGCTCGTCCATCTCAGGTCTGGAGACGCAAAGACAGACAGAGAGGGAGAGAGGGAGAGAGAGGAGACGAGTGGCTGGCCTAAAGTTTAAATGGACTGGGCTGTTATTATGTGAAGCTCGAGGATGAGTGTGGATGTGTTGTGTGTTTGACAGTGAACAGCAGGAAGCTTTTGTGCTGTGCTCAAGAGGAAATCGGGATTTTCATGGACACATTATTGGATTAAATTAACCTTATTAACCAGCTGTGATGAATTCTATTGAGCTCACTGCTTCACACAGACCTCTAAAGAAGCAGTGTGTGTGTGTGTGTGTGTGTGTGTGTGTGTGTGTGTGTGTGTGTGTGTGTGTGTGTGTGTGTGTGTGTGTGTGTGTGTGTGTGTGTGTGTGTGTAAGCCCGCGGAAGCTGTTTCTCTTTTTGTGCGTTTGTGTTTGATAGTGGAGCCTATCTGTCTGTATGTGTATGTGTGTGTGTTAGCTGATGGTTAGCTCTAACTGCCTGGCTCACAGATGACAGGGCTTGAAATGCCATGATTGTGTACTGAAAGCTCAGGCAGCTGTACATGCTGCATGATGTCTTCAGAATACAGGTTTTTAGACAAAACAATATAGAACAGAACATCATTTTGTCTAAAGTTCATTCATCAAAAAGCTGCATATTTTGAAAAGGGTAAAAGCCCCACACATCCCTGTCAGGGAAGTGCAAAGGCTAGATACTATAGATTACTTTAATCCCCTGCCAGATATAAAAAGGATAATTACATATTTGTGGTGGAGGCTGTGTGGTGAAAAAATCAATACAGCCTTTTTTGTATGACACTTCATTAGTGTGAAAAAATCTTGGAGCTGAGAAGAACTGCACTGCAATTAAATGGTTCTGCTACCTTAGACTTTGTAATGGCTCTATATTATTATCCAGTTTATTTGAAATAGTGGTTGCACTTGTGGAGTAATTGGAAACCATTGATTATGTACTTTTATGTCTACACTCTTGCACATCATTATGGAGAGAAGCAATAGTTAGTTAGCCTCTCTAATGAAGCACTAATTGCACTAAGTAGGTTAAGATGTTAGTCAAACTGCACTCAACTGAAATCGCAACACAAAGACTCCCAATTAATCTGCATACTCTGACTAGCAGATGTTGTTTTGGACTGCGTATCTGTGCAGATTGTATTTGCTATGTGTCGGATCCTGTTGCTGAAATAGAACAGGTATTTGGTATCAGTGGTAACAATGGTATCAGTCCATTGGCAGCAGATTAACTGGATTTGAAAAGAAGGGGACTGAAGGAGCAGAAGTAGGGGAAAAAAATCTAAGGTGATGGAATATCACCTGCTGCTGTTCTCCAAAAGAGGCCCATTTGTAATGTACATTCCCTCTTGATAATGTCAGCGGCGTATTGCTGGCTGGTAATTGTACAGGAATGTCCGTTAACTCATATCACCGTGTTAACATTTCTTTAAGGAGAGGGGCCCTTGCTCTTAGTTTAGCCCTTGACATGGCTCTGGTGTGGCCCGCGCAATCGAATGTATATCTGTCTCGATGACATCACTTGCATCATTTTGGCCGACAGCGTAGCAGAGACTCACAGGACGGAGAGAATAAAGAGGAGGAAGGGAGGGATATAATGCAACATGGAGCACAAGCCAGATCTGAAACCACAACATCACACAGCACATGCTATGTCCAGTTATTTTCCACTCAACCATGCAAATAGTCTTTTAAAATAATTTTGCTATTGGCATCGCTTCTGGTACCTCTTACAGCCTCGTTTTGTTGCTATAATAAACGGTTACATGTTGTAGTTATGCTTTGTTATAAAATGACATGATTTTTAATGAACTGAAATCAGTGTATTTCATTTGTGATATCTATCTATCTATCTATCTATCTATCTATCTATCTATCTATCTATCTATCTATCTATCTATCTATCTATCTATCTATCTATCTATATTTATATGTATATACTGTATATACATTTATTTATTTTTAATTGACACCCCCCACCCCCCTGCTAAATATCAACGATAGAAATTACAGTATAGACTGATTGATTCCTTTTTGAAAATGGCCAATTATTTTTCAGGAATATATTGAAAACTAAATACATCGGTCGTTCGGCCTGGGCCTGAATTTATTGTGTGCAAAAATGTGATGGATTGTCCATTTGTGCAAATGAATTACCCTGTCGAAAAATTATTGTAGCACATTACCTACTGAGGTCATTATGGGAGAGGCAGGCTGCCGCCGTCTCTCACTGAGCTGATAGTATTGGTGCGGGGGTCCACGTGGACTCCCCACACATTGTCCCCCCTACCGGGGCCCTCTGTGGAGGGAGTGACGCTGACAGTACACTCCTGGCAATCAGTCAGCTCGCCACCCACCACTATGCGCTACCCGAGATGTGGAGAACAGGGTCCGCGCTGGTTGCAGCTTAAACCCAGCAGCAGCAGGACTTGCTGCCTTTGATCTTTTTTCTTTCAAAGGGCTCAAATGCTCACACTATTGTACGCTTGAGAGACACTTCAGCCTTCACTGGCCAGGAAGAAAAAAAAAAAAAAATGTAAAAGTCCTATCTGCTCATTACAGATACAGGGTGAATCAAATTAGAAAATAAAGTCTAAATGAAATTAAAATTCACAACTAAACAAAAAAAATAAAACCATCTGTTGAGCATGTTAAGCACGGCAGGTTGGTGTAAACCTCAGTATTAAATGTGGGGTGGAGACCTCTATCAGGACCTCTTATTAACAGAAGCTTGTTCTTGGTGGAATCTTAAGAAATCTCCTAGCTTTATATGACTGTCTGGGGAGAGGGTCAAACCCTGTAAGCTGTCATTGCACATGAAAGGATTAATGTCATCTTATAAGAAGGGGGGAAAAGCCGTCTTATAGTTATTTATTCTGTTTCATTCACATTCTGCTGGCTCTGTAAAAGAAAAAGGCTAATGTCAGGTCTAATTTGTAGCCCTTTAAATTCCAGACAGAGATTCTTTACATATCTCTGGAGCTCATGGCTCCTCTCGGCGCAGCCCCTCTCCTCTCCTCCTTCTGGGATTCCTCTTAAACCCGACCAATTTACTATCTGAAGCAAAGTGAAGATTTACATGAGTTTGTACTTGAATGGCTCCAACTCTAGCTTCATGCACTAAACACTCCCACTGTAATTACCATTCGTGGATCTTGCTCTCTGATACCTCTCTCTCTCTCTCCTCTGCACCTAGGCCAATTGAAGGGGAGAGAAAAGGAAAATACTTATTCCCCAATGCTGATTCTTAGTGCTCCTTGTTCAGGATCTGTAATTGGATCTGTGTTTTCGACTCCCTGCTAATAAGCGGCTTACTTTGGCTCCCTCTAGACTTGACCCACCACATTTTTGTTTTATAAATTTTACAAGGGGATTTTAATAGATGCTTTAGGCTATGCAAAACATAGGCTGAAGGGGAGGCATAATGTGGAAGCCTTGACACAGAGTACGCCTGAGTGGCTGCTTATCATTGCGGACAGGTCTCATAACTTTCATTAAGATTGATGTAAGACAAAAGGGAATGTGTGAGAAGGGGGACATGAGAGAATATTAACCTGTGCTCCTGTAACTAACTATAATTGTTTTGCATTCAGTCGCTCCTCAGGCAACCGCCCTCATTATCTTTACCCGTACATGACGGCGCAGCTGATTTTAGTAGCCAGGCTTGTTAGAGGAGATTGGAGGTCAGGGCAAACTGTAATCTGCCTTCGGTTATTTTTATGGTAGAATCCGACGGCCAGGGGCTGAAGTGGTGTATCAGTGTATTTTACAAACATAAGACCTCATTTCCTTTCATTTTACATCCGTGTAATTGTTTATGAAGTTCACTGCTCTGGGCTGTTGGAAGTTAGAGCAGGTCAGAATCTATTATTTTAAAAGTCAAGGCATTTTTTTTTCCATATATTATCCTATTGTAGTTTTTTTGTCATTTTGATCATATGAAATGTTAAAACAATCTTTTCATCTTTTCTTCTTCAGTGGAAGTCTGAGCGGGGCAGTGGGATGTGGTATTCATCTCGCTTGCTAATGTAGAGTCTGCCGTTAGTCCAGTGCTCATTTAGAAGCGGCAGAATGACAGTGTCACCCGTACAGGGTCACTGAGATGAGAGGGATGAGAAGATATTTTAAAAAAAGTGGTGACCCGTAGTCTACCCACAGTTTCTTCAATCATTAAAATACTTCCAGAAACCATGGATGATTCTATAATTCATAATGGGTTATGGTATCTAAGTGATTTTTTATCATGCCTGTCTACATCTCTACGTTAAAGCAGTTCATTTGTCTTTAAAAGAAAAGAGAAATTAAAGAACAACTCCAACATATCTTTAGATGAATGAGGCAGGTGCAGTCATAGAGGTGAATATTCGGTGAAGATGAAGCTTTCCTCAGAGGTACTAACTAAGACACTCTGTTGGGTATAGGAACACTAATGACCAACACAATCACCTATCTTGACATGAATACCAAAGATAACAAGGAGAGGTGGGAATAGGTGTAATGCTCTCTTTCATCCTCTCTCCCGTCCTTCTCTCTCTATGGGAATCTACCAAGCGCGCTTTACTTCATCACAAAACTAACGTGGCAGAGAACTTTTAAAACCCGCCTCAGCTTTCGTATCCACCCGCCCTCCACGTTCCCCATTGCTCTCCTTTTTTTTTCTCACTCACTCGCTTCTGGTTGGTAATTCTCCCATCTGGAGGATGTTTGAGAGAAACAAAGAAACAATAAAAGGAAGTTGGGAGAGGGGGTGTCAGGCTGTCAGTAATCTGACAGCTATGGTAACTACCCTCTAATCCAGACGGCTCCAGCCACGCTCCGGCCTGACACCCGCGCCTCTGACTGACAGCTGAAGACCGGGCACATTCCACAGGCAGAAGTGACATCCAGTCTATTAAGGCAGACAAGCACAAAGCAGAGATTTGCCCTGACTGCCTGGTACTGAAGCCTACTATGGGGGTGATTGGAGAGGTCCTGGAGAAGGTGTCAGACTCAAGCTCAGATGATAACCATATTGTAATGATGCTGCTGGACAATGAAGTGCCATGATTGCCCATGCTGACAGCGGAAGTTTATGTCTGGATCCCCCCCCCCCCCCCCCCCCCTCGTCCGCATTCGCAGGCAGCTCACAACACACACAGTCTCCAGGTCCCAACTGCCAGTCAAAAGCCCAGCCGCAAACGGGTGCACTTCTTATTCCAGCACAAGAGTGCACCAAACAGTGATCTCTAATGGACTGACCCGAGGCATGCTGTGCTGACAGGGAGAGCAGTATAATTGTTGTTTATCTTCTTCCTCTTTAGATATCTCTCTGAGCATAAAGAGACTTCTCAGTGTCCATTTGTTGTTACAGAATAGCCCCAAATTCTGTACTTAGTTTCTGTATCAGCAAAACATTCCTGGAGAAAGCCATACATGATTGCTTTTGGAGACTCTCGCGATGGCAGAAAAGTATGTAATTGGTTTCACTTAAGGTTAATTATTTGCACTGGCAGGTCACATTGTTGTAAGCCGTTCATTAGAATACACATCCAACACACGGAGCAAATGAGATGGGCTGGCTGGGTTTATTGTAGGTTTGCTTTAAGAATCCCCAAAAACCAAGCCAGACCTTAATGATACTCTCAGCAGCCTATATAATGGAACAAGTTTACATAAATTAGGCCACAGAGCAGCAGTGGCATCAGACAGCCTGGACTGTTTGTATTTGAACACTTTGGTTAATTAGATGTGTGGGGAAAAAAAAGTGTGTGCAAAACATATACTCTGTTTAATATTCAGTTCTGAATCTGTACTGCATACATAAAACATTTTCCCCTCGCTTCCCCGTATCAAATGCCTTTGGTTTCAACTTTAGTTTTGTATGAAGGCTGATGGTTTAAGACATAGATGATTTGATTTCCTCAGCTTGCATTGTAGTTTGCAATGCCAATGCATGGCAGGAGATTTAAGCAGGGAAAAGATGAGCTAGAGTAGGGATTTTCCTGTGAATGCTTCAAGTATGAAGCAAATCCCTCAAACAGCCATGCCCTAACATTCCTTACAATAGAAATTATATTAACTGTGTGAAAAAACATGCACTCTGTATCCTCTCACCCTTAGCACAACATTCAAATAAGTCTGAGAGATTCTGGTCCCGGGCGAGTTCACCAAAGGTGGCATTTCCCGTCTCCCTTCCAGCCAAAGCCCGCTCGTCTTCCATCTTACTTAGCGCTTCTTGATGGAGACTCAGGGTGCATGCCGTGCTAAGTGACAGGGAGTTAAGTATACATTCACACCATCGAGGGCTGCTAGTTAAGTTGACAGAGAGGTTCTGCAACCGGTCGGTCAACATAAATCTCATTCGCACTCCAATCAGACCAATGATAGAGAAAAGGGCTGCTTTCGAATTTGATTTGGAATTTGGTATTAAACTGTAAATTGTTGCTCACAATTTTCCTTGTTCTCACGTTTTTTTTTTTTTTTTTAAACATGCAGGGTTAGTGATGACCACATACTAATGTATCTTGCTCAGTCTATAATGTAATAGACATTTATTTCTATTAACTTCAAATAATCTAATGAAATATAAGAAGTCAACACGATAAAAACAAAAACAAATCATTAGAAGCTTGTTTTTGTTGCTCATCGTCTTTGCTCTTTCGACATGCAGGCCAACGTTGCCATAATGAGACACATAATTGAGGATATTTTTTATTCAATGGCTAGTTAATTGGTTGCCAGCAGTGTCTCGGGAAAGGTTAAATTTATGGTTGCATGTCACTAATTACAATCCCAGCTGGCTTTGTTCATCTGGAAATATTTATAGGAAAAAAGTCAATGTTTTGGTGACAAATGACAGGCTGGACGAGAACACATTGCAGAGCCACAAGCTGCATGTTGCATTCTCTCACAGCATCGTACAGTCCAGGCTGTGCATAATCTTTTCCTTTTTGAGCGTAGAATCAATGTGTGCATAATCAAATTCCTATTGACAGCACTCATATCCTTCCCCCTGTGGCAGAAAAGACGATCTTGAAGTGGAGAAGGATGAATGCATTAACATCCTTTCAGTCAGTCTAGCAGATAACAAAGCTTCCATGCCTCTGTGTTAACACTGCAGATTAGGTCAAGTTTTTGCCCCTCTGAGTTTCTCTCCTGTAAATGACGAGTTTTGATGTGAAACAAGCAACATGTCAAGGCAAGTTGAAAGATGTAGGCATTTTCTGCCATGTCACAATGACAGGCCGCTGAATATTTGGGCCATTAGGGGCTTATTAGTGAATAAATGACCAGATGGTTCAGTGATGCACAGAGATGGACAGAACTGGATGCTACTAATCAGCAGTGCCTGTAGCTCGGTGTCAAATCACACGACATGGTAACCCATGGCAACGGAATAAAAGTTAACATTAGCAAGTCAATTTCAGATCTGGGTGCTGTAAACAGGGTTTCGGATAGCTCTGCTTTACTCGCTTGAAAAAAGACTGTGTCTGTGTTTCCAGACAGCAAATTCCATCTGAAACAGCTGAGACGCTTTTTTTTTTCTTCTGTCTGCTCTTTTCCCTCCCTGCACACATTTCTACATGTTGTATCTTTCAGAGATTTTTTTATTTTTTTTTATTTACAAATACTAGTTTTCCCACTTACACAGATTTTCCACTTTTCTGGAAGTGACTGACAAACAAAACTGAAGCATTTAAAGAAATCCCCCACTCTGATTACTTTTTAAATTGGTCACAGAATTAAAAGTGTTTTTTAAAGAACATTCTAATTCCACCACTGGCATTTCAAATTCAAAGGCAGCCTGATGTCTCACAACATCTCGCTGTTGTTTATTTTAACAGCGCCTCACTTTTGTGTTTGTCAATATATTCATTCAGTTTCTACTTTTGAGGTGCTCTGATTAGTTTGAAACTGAGATGCCCCACCATCTTCTTTACAGGAGGTAACCAACAAATTTGAAAACGGCCGTGTTTGTGCTTCAGGATAATTGGTGATGGGTTGTTTTGTGACAGATGTGAAAACTAAAAAAAAAAAAAGAAAGGGGGGAAAAAAAAGTAGTGTGTGCTGCATTACACAAAAACACAATACAAGATGCTCCATGTTGGAGCTGCATATGAATGTGTGTGCGTAAACATGCGGGGTCTCTTTAATTGTATGGTTTTCTTCCAGACCCACAGCTGACACAAACAGGCAGCCTGTTTAATGGATGAGAAGAGCCGTTTGAAGACGGTCTGTCACTTCTGATTGCTTTGCTTCTCTCCTACAGTATAATTGATCACTTGTCTTCTAATACCCCACCATTTAACTTGAGCTCTTTTCATCATTATCTTTATAAGATAATTTTGAAATTAAGGACAAAACTAAGGAGTGAAAAGGAGCTAAAGAAAGACACATTACATGAACATCTGACCCATTTAGTTAATTAAGAAATCGGCAGATTTTCCACACTGTTAGACTTCAGGGCTACGAAACAGTCGCGATAGTCCAGAAAATTGTGATGTGTTTTTCACACAAACATTAAAAAGCTCTAACTCTCAAAATTAGATCAAAATTTACCTCGGCTGCCGCTGAGTATAATTAAACTACCGTCGAGCTTTGTGCAGATTAAGCACTTTGATGTATTATAATAGTGATTTTTCTCGATAAACATATTAATTTGAATAATTTATGCATATGTACTACATCCCACTCCATTATACCTATGAACAACAGCGCAGGCAATAAAACATAGATATTGTGAGCTTTATGTAGGGTTGGAACAGTGGGATTCCATGTTATTATCCTACCCCCCATTACATTGAATGGGTGTGCATTGTTATTATTTGTCATCATATGCTAATTACACATCATTAATGTTAGACCTTAATGGCCCCAAGAGTGGGTAATAGGCTGTAAGCCTGAGCTGGCTGCTTGCAGGGAATCCGGGTCTGGGGGGAGAGAACACATGCTAATGAAGCTGAGACCTTTTATCTTTGCAGATTAAAAGGGAAAAGATCACAACCCTCAAAATAAGCGTTTTGACATCTGTAATTGGAAGAGACAACAAGCTTTTGTTCTATTATAGGGAGCAGGAGGCATCAGACTGGGTGTATAAATCTCTCCAGCGAGCTTTACTCCCTCAGTGCCTTCAGTCAGTTAGCCAAATGAAATCTCACTGCAGCTTTCATGCTTTTAGCTGCACTTAGACAGAAGATGGAGTGCTGCTGCTTCCAAAGCAGTGCCAACTCTGTGATCTAAGTGAGTACATGTGTGAGCATGGTAGCTTAGCCTCTCCAAATTAATGGATGCCCTTGTATGCTGAATGCAGAACGCTGGCTGTATCAATTACTGGACAAATTCTAAGCAACTCCTCACTTTTGTGGACGGCGATGCACAGAAGCAAAGTTGCCCGCGATCGCAACACACCTACTTACCTGCTGCAATGATGGTGATAAAATAATGCCATACCTGTGAGGTCAGATAGTGGGAGCCATGTTGCTGTGAGATGTTGAACAGTAACTGAGAGCGCGCATCTGGCCCCCTCCAGCCGGCCCGGCTCAGAGCCGGGGTAGACAGCAAAGCGACAGCTGGTCCAGCATAGCTCCATGTTTGACCCCCAGCACCATGTGTAGTCCCGGGCAGCCAGCAGCACTCCATACCCTGAAGACATGTATGCCATCCTGAACACCTGGTGGGAGGGAGCCCACCTCAGAGCCTAGGGTCTAGTTGTGCTTGCACCGGGTTAGGGATGGTGTTGAAGTGTATGAGGCTAGATTTGAGGGTCCGTGACCCTCTCTTCTTTTGACACCTCAGTGACCCCAAAAGGCCCAGAAAGCAGGGGGCCTGCTGACTGCCCATTTGCTCCGTCTCGGAGGTCCATGCCCAGAGGTCCTGTCATCACAAAGTGTCTCAGCTGGAGGCCATAGGTGTTAAGACCTACATCTATCTATATAGAACAATATGTATGGCATCATCAGATTCTTTATCTAATATGACCTCGACCACCTGTACTTAGAATTCAGATCACAACTCCATGCTCCTCATGTTTTATGCGAGTCTCCAAGAACTCTTCACTGTTGGTAAACTGTCTCAATCACAGATAAAGTTCACAAGCTGTTGTTTGTCACCGCAGCTGGAATGATAGTCTTGAGAAATGTACTTGCTCTAATTTATAAAATCCTGACTTTGATGGTCTCCATGACTTTCCTTTTTCTATCTGTTGATGATGAATGTTTTATGCATGAAAGCAGAAAGTGTTGATCAGGGAAATTGTAAGGAATTTGTCTCCATTATGCATGCTTATCATAATCACGGCAAAATTATGCAGTAACAAAGCAGCAATGGTAATATAATAAATCTCCTTGATAACACAAAGCAACTAACAGATGAAATGATTGTATACTTAGTGTGTGATAGCGACATAACTTTCAGTTTTTCAGTTGTTCTTCAGAATAAGCTGATTCACACGAACACAGGGGTTTGAATATCGTTCTTTAACCCGCTGCAATAAGAGCAGGCGTAAAGGGGAAAACGGTGGTGCTAAAAATGCCAGTTTGTTTAATTATTGCTAGTTATCACAATTACCTTCTCTTTGACTTAAGCATGTATGTAATAAGAATGTTCCTGAGTGCCTCAGAGAAATGTGAAAGGTCAGATGTCAGTTTTAATATGACTAGAGCACCTCTAATGAAACACTGTTGCAATATGTGTTGAATACGAATGCATTAATTTCTTAAATGTCTTTCATATTTGCAGGCGCCTCAGCCTTTTTAACTGGGATAATTTGACAGCAGCCCCCTGCCTTCCTCTGACAGCTCTGAGGAGCTGGGGCTCAGCACCTGCGTCCACCCAAGCATTAAACCTCAGATCCTGAACTCTCCTCACAAATGAACTGTCAGATCATTACTGCGCGTGATGCAATATAATCTGTCTCAGAATTAGCATTTGGCCAAGTCCACACAGGGTTTTTTTTTTTTTTTACTCCTCTCCACCCATCTCTCTTTTCGTACAGCCAGCTCCCCTCAGAAGACGCTGGTTTGAATATGCATCTCTTCACATTTCCATGAGGGACCCACGGGAAGCAGAGGCAGAGAGCAGCTTTCAGCATTAGCATGTCAGGAGGGAAGGGTCCTTTTCGTTCAGGGTCCCACTGCAGATGCTCTGCCTCACTTGTTCATTACAATTGCATTTCATCAGCTTGATGATGTCCACATGTCAATTGAGTGTGAGGATTTTGCACACAAAGGAGCCTCTGGGAAAAGGACTTCGCTGGCTAATCAGCTGATTATCATACCTCAAATAGGGCTGTAGTGGTCTGTTACAAACGCCAGCCAGAGAACGAGATGCAGGAGACAGGCGTACGATGGGCGAGTCCAGATAAGAAGGCAGCGAGCAAAGCTGATTAAACAAGCTCTCTTATGAACACACATAGAGGAATGCAAAGTAAGCAAACAAAACGCAACCCAAGCAGGAGACAGAGGAGAGAATTAGAATATTTATAGTTATCATAGTTTTTTTTTTTGCTCTTAAGGCCTTACAGTCTTAAAAGTATGTTGCATGTTACCTTCACATGCATTCTGACACAATCAACATTAAAAAGTTTTGCATTTACTGCTAAGCAGGTGATTCTTTACTTCTTTTTTTTTTTTTTTATCTTTTTTTTAGGCAGAGTTATGATTTTAAACAGGAGGTGCAAGAATCAAAGCAAGATGATTATTTGACTCGAGCATGTGGGGCAGGTGTCACATCACGGCCACCTGGAGAGAGACCCCATGGAGACCCTGGTGCACTACATGACGATTTCTGTGGGTTTTTTCAGTAATGAAAGACCCCGCTAGAGGAATGTGACGGTGAAGATTGTCCACCTTGAGCTAAAAATGATTGGCCGACGATATCTTCTGAATGGTGAGTGTACAATCATATGGAAACCGAAAAACCATTGCGTTACTGACCCATCAACCCGAGGCAGTATTATTTCTATTTTTCACTGGGCACTTTGGATGAAGTCGTTATTGAACCCTGTCTCAATATATGGGCAACATATTGCCTAGTAGAAACATATACCTGAGATTACTTCAAACCAAATATCCTTAGTCATATTATGTGATCAGATGCTGCATGTTTGTGTAGAGGAGCAGACCTATTGAACAGGCAAACTATTAAGGAAAGATAATGAATAGTCATGTTAAGGCAAACTGACAGCGAGGATGATATTGCAGCAGCATGGACCACCTGTGAAGGAATTTCTCCATGAATGTGGTTATGCAACAATTACATGAAGTATTCTCTTCGACGGTATCACCTGGCAGGAAGTGGCTTTGGAATTCGGATAGAAAACTATCTTTAATAATGTCTCCTGAAAAAAACAACTGCTCTCAAGTTGAGGACAGCAGACTTGTTGGTTTTGCTTGACATAAACCTGTTTTAGGAGACTCGAGAAACATCATTACCTCAGTCACGCATATTGTTGAGTAATGAAAGAAGTAATTGAAGACACCTTCAGTGTCTCTCACTTTATCTCTTTATTGTTGTCTAGTTCAGTGTTCAACTTTATTTTCTTTAATTTTATTTCAGTTGTTTAGTTGCATTGGACGTTTGTACTGTATGCCTACATCCCCTCATCTGAAGTCACATTGCTCTCTCACAAACCAGCAGATTGGCCCCATCTGCAGTCTGCTCTGGTGAATATTTTCAAGTGCCACGCAGTCCTGTTAGTTAAAGGTAAAATGGTGTTTGACAGGCAGAGGGGTATTGACAGTGATTCACACATAGTACCTGACAATCTTGGTGAAAAAGGTGTTTAGCTGTGAGGCCTATCTTTTCATTTGCCACTCAATTTATATTCGACGGGGTCATAAGCTCTGGATTGTAAAGAAAGGCAGAAGAGTTTTGACACCTGGGACAAAATTCTGAATGGGAGAGAGATTACGTATTCTATTAAACCTCTGGATTCCTCCTGTCGGAGCAGGAGGCCACAGCTGGGGAGGCGTAACCAGGCTGAAGAAGACATGTAAGAAGACACTGTATTGGAGGACGCAAAACAAATCAAACTTTATTTTTTGTTCGATGACATACCGCGTTACCCTGAATAACACTCATTTTCCAGCTTCTACTCGTTATGTAGTTAGTGTACTGAATGAAATACTGAATAGAGTAGCTTGTCATTACTCAAACACAAGTCAGTACAAAATGGCTTTTCATCAATTAAAAGATGAAAATGAAAGACACAGGTTATAGTCCAAAGTGTGCTTCCCAACCTTTTTCTCTCTAATCTCTATGAAATCCTGCAGAACCTCCACCAAGCTCGGATTTGCCAAAAACCTAAAATACAGTCTTAAAACTGA
Source organism: Lipophrys pholis (assembly GCF_963383615.2). NCBI lineage: Eukaryota > Metazoa > Chordata > Actinopteri > Blenniiformes > Blenniidae > Lipophrys > Lipophrys pholis. The sequence goes on from NC_137632.1 coordinate 12,200,875, forward strand.
AGATTAAAACTCAAGTGGTCATAGTAAGCAAAGACGATAGTGAAATTAAAATGTGTAGATTTACACACATTTTTTGATCAAACATAAAATGCATATTTTAGTTGACGATGTTCTCTGAGACCAATATTTCTCTGCACTCTGTCATGAGAGACTGGTTATTCTGGGATCTATTACCATTAATTTAAGTCAGGCAAGCACTGCTGTTGTGAAGTTTTTTTTTTTTTTTTTTTTTCAGAATATCTGATGAGATCTAAAGCTTCATCATCCTTTCTTGTGGAGTAGTTATGTAGCCCTGCAGTGTGATTTTGTTTATCTAAATCTCATTGGTGTGTCTCATAATCCATGAACATCCTATTCATTTCATGCGCTCGGCGGGAACGTCTTTTTGTTATCGGCTTCTTTTGTTTGAATGGAGATCACCAGCCACGCATACTGGAAGTGAAGTCACAAGTGACCTGAAAGCCCAATTATAAAGTCTGCAATCTGCATTGTTCTTGGAGCGAAAAACAATCAATGTGCTGAAGGCATATCCCCATCAGAAGACCTAATGATGTCTTTCTGGACCACAGCCTTGCACACTGCATAGTAATCTTCTGCTAATTAGGTTTATAATGCCTAGGCAGGCCTCCACATCAGCACTATTCCAGGGAGGACAGTGAAGTTATTTATTTATCTCTCTGCGGCTCATTGTTATCGCGGTTATAATTAAAGCAAAATTATTTAGATAGGAAAAGGGCTTATTGGAATTAGTGTTGCACATTGCAAGCGCGTATACTTCAACTGGGCTTTCAATCATGAGGTCACATTAATTCAAATAGTTAGTTTTATTATCGAAGTAAATGAACAGACAGCCATCCTCTGACAGCAACTTTTTCTACAGCTTAACCTTGTAAGCATTTGAGTGTCATTAAAGATAAGAAGCTGGAGTGAGTTACAGACGTCTGCTCATGTTCAAGTAACAGAAGCACCGTGAGTGTGGCCTTTGTCTGCTGTCCCATAGGGGCAGATTAAAAAACGCTCAATATGTCAGATTAATTTCTTCAGTCAATAGGAGCATACTGATTTAGTCACATACAATTTGTGCGACAAAAGATATCTCAAGTATGGATGCCGATAAGGAATACCCCCCCCCCACCACCTTTATTTTTTTAATCGAACAACATAGTTTGTTATTGAAGCAGATTTTAAAGAAACTTAATAGGGATTGCTTGATAAAACAGAAATGATTCTTTTCACTGCAGAAATTACTTCATGTAATAAATATGATATAATTAAATAATTGGTTGGATTGGTTGACTTGTTAATTTCACCGTGGTATTTCAAACTCTCAAGACGGTAGTGTTTCCTCCATGGTGGTGTGCTGGTTAGAACTCTCTTCTCAAAGCGAGAATATCCCTGGTTTGAGTCCGGTCCAGGCCTTTCCGTCCATGTTCTCCCAGGGCTCACGTGGAGTTTCTCTGGGTATTCTGGTTTCTTCCCACAATCCAAAAACATACGTGAGATTGATTGATGACTCTGAAATTGCCCCCAGGTATGGATGTGAGTGTGTGAGTCTGTCGACACTTATAGTTGGCTCCCACACACTGTAACGCCATGTCGGATTACGTAGTATAGAACATAGAGGGATGGTGGATGGAGGGTGCAGCAACTGCTTTTTCATGTAGTCGGTCAAAGTTAAAGTTTGTATTTTTGTTTGTATCACACTTTTTTTTATTATTATTCCAACAGACATTTAAGATTTGATTTTGAATTAGTGATCACATTTTATTTTTTGGTCATCATTCCTGTGAAACAAAAACAATTGATAAAACATTTCCTTGCAAGTCATTTTTTTTTATTGTACACAGTGTAAACAATGAAAATAACACAAATACCACAAACAAATAGAGAAACCCTTGATTTCAGTCCGTTTTAGCTATTGTTACTGCAGAAATCAGTCTCACTGCTCGAAAGTTTTTTGGCCTTTAATTCAGAATACTTTAGCAAACCACACAGCTTTCATAGTAATCGAGTACATTGGTATGAGTTGCTTACAAAATGCACAGCCCATACGCCAAAAGTTCTCCTAAGGTGAAGCAGGCGCATTTAAACATGACACATTCAGGCAAACGAAACTTCAGATGCTTCGTAAAATCTTAAAAATACATGAAATCATCAACGTGAAACTCTCTAAGAAGAAACAGTCACAGGAGCCGGGAACACGCACATTCTTTAAACTCTTTACTTTAGATGTTTGGCATTCCTTGTATGTGAACACGATTAAAAAGAAATATAATCCTTACAACAAAGAGCTTATCCAGCTGAGGAAATATTTAGAGCTAGAAATGATGATGATTTTGACATTTTGCAGTATCAGTGGGATTTAACTATTTTTACAGAGCAGCACCATAACAGATAAAAAGCATTTTAATTACAGCAAGTTTTGGTAGTTGGTACAAAGGCTGCCTTATTTTGTAACAATGGCATAGTCTTTAAAGTTCTTTTTTTCTTTTTTTTCATTTTTACCGTATGCATAGGTCATATGCTGGGATAATAAGGTGGACTTGATAAAAGGGAGGTAGAGAATGAATTGATAAATCTGTCAGGAAGGATCAATCCCACCTCTTCAGATGTGATCATATTTAAAATCTGCCTGCAGCTGGATTTTACAAACACTGAAACTTCTGCCTGAATGCTCGCTATAAAAGAAGAAAATGTTATTAAGCATAGTTAAGGGTTGCAGTCCCAGGAGAACCTGAACACAGCAGCTGCAATGTAGAACTTTCCTTGCATAGATTTAGCCTTTAGTAGATAATGCATGAGTATGAATTAAACTTTTAATGCTGACGTAGCTTTATTTATCATAACCCTGCTGTGAATAAATGATTGGGACGGGTTCGGTGAGTGAGTGGAAGAGTAGGAAGTTGACATTACTGCATATTTGTAGTAACAGACTCAGAAGTCAGAGGTGCTTTTCATAGTAGCACAGACCCAAAACAACCTGCAAGGTTGCCAGGAGGTCGTCTTTCATGCAGTTTCCCTCTCCTTTGTCTGACTCATAAAACTCCCTCAGTCTTCACTTCAGCGACTTTTTAGAAATATTTAAAAAGAAACGATTCAAATCGGTTTTATAGTAAAATTCCAACATTAACTCTACAAACACCAAGACTAAGTGAAAAAAATACTTTTTTAGGTCCAACTTGTTCTTGGCTATTCTGGTCACAAACAACAGCCTAAAAATACTATACACGTCATACAGAAATTGTTGATGCTCTACCTCTTGCCGGCTGTCAAAAATCATGTTTGGTGCACCAAAACCTTAAAAAGCATGTCAGTCTATTTCCTCTGATTTATTGTTAAGGCTTCTCTTCTCTTCGGTTTTAAGCTTTTCTATGGAGCACACGCACAGTTGTTGATTGGCAGTGTGTTTACCTCAACAAAGGAAATTGATCTTCATTTTCTTAACATTTGACAGTATTAAACACATACATTTAAGATTTTATTTTAATTTGCAAACATGATGGTTGTAACACGAACCTTTATCAGTCCAAGCTGATTTTGATATTTCAATCGGGTGTGGAAAATGCAGCACTTTTCTTTAAATGTACACTGTGGACTGCAAACGCAAACTTTGTGGCTCAATTAATTTGTATAAATCGCATTGAGACAAGATGAGAAAAAAAACTGCATAAACAGACAGGAAGCATAGAAGGGACCTCAGAGAAACTCTGGTTTTATTTGACTCTTTCTCGTGCTCAATACACATCCATCTTCAGACAGTTTGTTACTTACTGCTTCTGCGACAGATGTAAACATTCGGAGAGGTTCTGTCTTTCTCCTGATCCCCAAGGATGCAACTATAAGTAAACTATATCAAACTTGTAAAATAATTCTGCTATGTTGAAAAAAAGTAACTATCATATTCAAGTACTTATTTTAGTAACTTCCTCAACTTCATTGTTGTATCTACTTTATTTAATTGGCTCCCTGTAATAACGCCAGCCGACACAAAAACATTCCTCACACACTCTTCGTTCTATTTTGAGGTTTGGTCGCGGCAACAACTGGTAATTTCACTCAGACAACTCTAAACTTTCTTTTTATGGCTTGGAACTCACTGTTGGTCTTTGTCTTTTCTCTCAGAGGTTAGTAGCCGTCCACCGTTTTCTGGCAGACTGTTAACTGACAAGCTTCGAGCATTTGGCAAGATGTTATCCAGCAGCAGAGCTCATCTCCAGCTCTGACAGCCCACAGCACCTGCCAGCCGATCTTCTTACCTTCACTATCTGCTGTGAGTGAGCAATGCTCAATGCTGAGGGAGCCGCTTCCGTCTCCCTCATGTTGGAATTTTTCGGCTTGTTCCTGTGTTTCCTTTCTCTTTGATTAGACAGAGGAAGCAGAGGAGATACTTTCATGGATAATGAGACACTGGACAGAGGTTTTATTTGTTTCCCAGGCTAAGGTCTCCATTGGTCTGTTGGCAGATGTGCTGAGTCTGGACGGCCAAACACGCTGTCATTACGTTTCTTTTTTTTTGATAATTAAATGTTGATTAGCAAATATTTTAACAGCACTGTGGAGAACGTGCAGAACATAAGGACTTACCTCTGTACTGCGAGGTGTTTGTTTTATCCTCCAGTGAGTCTGAAGTTTTTTCTTTCTTTTTTTTTTTTTTTTTTTTTTGACTGATGCAATCTGGACACAGCTGAGGAGATAGATGAGAAGAATTTAATTTGCTCTCCTTTCTACTTCAATGCCTGCAAACTTAAGGTCTTATGTCTAATGCAGTTGTGACCATGATAGATAAGCCCGCATAAGGCTGCAAAGCCAGCTTCAATGCGTCCGAGATTAGTACATCTTCTCTATCTGGAAGTTGGGCAGCACTGGGGACGACCCTGGCCTCGGCGACAGGACAGCTGCACATAAAAGTCTCTGAGAGCCCAGGTAGTTCCTCATCAGAGCATGTGCCATAATTAGAGCCATAATGGCATCTGAATGCAGTGCAGGTTAATGAAACTCTGTCTCTGCGAGGGAACCAGGGGCTTTTGGGTAAAGAAAACAGCGGGGTTCTGCCAGAAGCCCGATGATAGCAATTTGCAGAGTGAGTTATGTCCTATAACCTAGAAGCAGCGAGTACTTTGAGCATGTTTTGTTCTTAAATGGGGTATAGTTTTCCATTTCCCACCCATTAATATGCATAGAACAGCTAATGAGGCTGAACCAACTAAGATAATAAGATTCTGAGGCTGCAGCACCACTGACTGCATTAATGGTGTATGACTTTGTGGTGAGGCATTTGTCTCAGGATGCCTTTGGACATAAGCACAAAATGGAAACCTAAAGAAACTGTGTTTCCCCGGCACAGCAAGGTTTTTATCTGCATTTTCTTGCTATTTTCCTGTTAACAATTCCCCTTAAAAGACAACCTTTATAGAGATTACAGTCTAATGAGTATTAAAGGACTTTAATCAGTTCACAGTTTTTTCATTGGAATTTGTGCATTTGTCATTATCTGCACAAACTGTAATCATCAATTAAAGATATGTTCCCAGTGAAAGGGTATGTATCAGAAAGTGTTAATTATTTTCAGCAATATTTCACAACATTTATCCTTAAAATGTTATCTTCTTGCTTTACTCTGAGTGATGTCGTCAGTGTCTGTGCACTTATACTATACTAAATTGAAGTGACACATTGATTTCCTCACATCCAACACCTAACCTGCAGTGAGGGAGGCTGTCTGGGTGTGTATTGGCATATTGTGGGGTGTTATGAAACAATTCTATAAATATAAAGAAGTGTAACGTCCTCTAGGAGGGAAAACCTATGATTTCTGCCCTCTTCCTGTCAGCAGTTTTCTGCAGCTGTGTATTAGTGTTGTCTCCTCTCAGTAAATAATGTGTCCTCATTCAGTCACAGTGAAGAGAAAGAGCATTTGACTACAATGGGCTATTATTGGCTATAATAGGGATGAAGCAGACTCTCAGGAGAGACTGGGAGACTTGTGAACTGGAAATGTCTGCTGTTCATCACTGCATTTTACAGCCAACGTTTTCTCAGCAAGAGCAGCATCACTGCCCCAGGATAGCTTACACTGATGCCTCACTTCATTTACACAGTGCAGTTTTGCTTCTGCTTGAACAGAAACTGCTGTTAGGTGTTGGAAAAACTCGACAACTAGACCAGGAGACCAGCCCCCCTGCATAGATCCACATATCTTGCTGGATAAAGATCCCTCCCCCTTCACATAAAATTTGAGCCATCCATCTTTATGAATGAGGATCCTCATCACTCTCTTACACTGGCCGGACCTTCCTCTTCTCCCTCCTTTTGTACAACTTAACCTGGAGGCAGTTTTTTTTTCTTTCTTGCATCTCAGATCTCCCTTTTGTTTTTTCTTTACCATGATGCACCACCCACCGAGTTACCATAACTCACTTTATCAGCTCTGTTTCTATTCCTTCAGCCTCTGTGTTCACCAGACTCTCATTCGTTTAATGTAGACGTGGCCAAAACACGACTCACCGTTGCGCCCTCTTAAGCGAAGTCTCACCCCTCCCTGCTCTTAAAGCCCCACCACCCCCACCTACCCCTTCCCCCTGTTTTCCAGAACCCTCTTCAATATTTTCCTCCCTCCCCCACACTGACCCTCCTCTCTCCACCCCCCCTGGCTGGACCCCTCTCTCTGGTGCGGGGCCTGGCTGTCAGGCCCTCTCCTGTGAGTGCGGCTGCTGTGATTTCCTCTGGGCCATCAGGTGGGCTGCTGCTAACTAGCCAAGCCTGAGACAGGGTGACCTCAAGCCTCAACATGATGGGTCTGAATCAACAATGTGTTCGCCTAAACAGGGAGGGAGAGACCAAACAACTTAGAGGGCTGCCTGCCAGAGACGAAACCAAAAACTGTTGCGTCTTTAACTTATCTACCTACAGAGTTGGTTTTTTTTTGTTTTTTTTATACTGCAAGTAAGCTTTTAATTCGTTGCCCTAAAAGCGCCTGTTGGGTCTAACTGTCTTTTTAATCTGCAATAAACAGTTTTCACTCGGGTGTGTTTGCTGCAGTCGTCGCAGTGGTGCCTCACAGTAGGTGTATTGTAAATCAACTGGGTGCTGCGTGAACTGTCATTATAGTGATCATTAACACTCGTGATATCATCAGCGCATGGCAGATACTTAATTATCGGATCCCTTCTTCTGTTTCAAAGGCCCCGGTGTATTTTTCTTTTTCAGAACAATTCCTGATGTCTGCAAAATCCATATAAGGCTGTCTGATTAGAACAAGCTCAGTTTAATGAGTTTCTCCTGTGCCACCGTTTCAGATGGATCTCATTAAGGCTAATCATACTGTAGTATGAGTTCTAAGGAGGACTTTATACAGAATCCAAAGCTATCTAAATTGATTTTCCCTCTCCGTATTGAGTATTTAACAGGTGTGAGTCTGTTGGTCATGAGAAAAATGTCACTCTCCCACTCAGATATAGAGAGTGATCAAGTAAGTATTTCTGTCAAACTCCACTGTACTGTGACTATACAGAGCATTTGCCAGCATTTAGATAATAATCAAATTTAATGATGGCATTATTGAGCAGCTGAGGCTTGCTGCATTTCACTCTTCCCTCTCCTGGGTCCTCCTCTGCTCCTCAAAATGTTTCAAACTTTTTCTCTTCCACAATTCCCTGGAGCTAGCCTCCCATCATATCTGAAATGCGCTTACAGCAGTGGCCGTCTTTTGCTTGAGAGCTCTTTGCCTTATGCTTCCATCAGAGGAGACTGAGTCTCACAGATGCACTGCTTAACAATGCCATCCCCTGCTCCCATCAGAGGGGGGAAGGTTGCGGAGCTGCGCCCCGCAGAATAAGGGGGGCAGGTCCCCTGTGATTGGCGAGAGCTGAACATCGATGCCAGCTTCCATCTGTCATGATAGCCTATCTCTGAACCTTCAATCTGTCAAAAGCTTGCTGCCTAGCTGAAGGCTCCAGGAGATTTGGCGTGCTAAACAGATTTGACAACAGGCATTATCACTGTGAGGGGCCCGGCAAAAAAACACCATCAACGTGTTAATTGTGGCTGGAGATGTAAACTGTCACTTCTCATCTCATTTAACACTTGCTTTGCCAATTTCTTCTCACCTCGTCTTCGCCATGTTGGTAAACATATTTAAATGTTTAGGCTGACACTATAATCCTCAAACAATAATCCGCTTTAAACACCCCTGCTCACTTCACTCCTTCACACAATAAGGCCCCCGAACTAAAGAACTCCTTTGTCCTTGGTTCAATCAAAGCAGACCTTCACTGCCTGTTTAGAGACAAATGCAGCGGTGAGGAGGAGCCAAGTGAAAAAGTTGCTGCAGTTTGACAAAACAAATGTAGTCAGATTGTGAAGACTCACAACATTAATATACTAAGACTACTGCACAGAAACTAACAGATCAAATCAACAGAATGGATTGTTTATTTGGTGCAAACGCCAACAGAAATGTACAGGTTGTGTGTACCTTCAGCATTGACATTTTTCTTGTTGTAATCTGTGATTTCCATAGATATTCCATAGAAATGAGATCATTTACACACACAATTTACAGAAATATATATTCAAATGTCTCTCGAACTAAAAACATATCAAGTGATTCCCACCTTGTCATTTCTGACATTTTGTTGCCTTTTTGTTACGTGTCACTGCATGTTGTGTTTTGTATGTTGTTGGCAACTGAACGATATTGTGTGACCATGAAGCTGTCATAAACATTTATTTGGAATTTCAGATGTTGTACAGAAAAAAAAGCAATAAAAATAGAAATATTTTGATTAATAAAATATGGAATAATTTCCATAATACAACGTAGAAAATCACCATCATTATTTGTCTTTAAAGCTTATATTGAGGAATAGTATTTTTTCTCTGAGTATCCTTTAGAAATGGGTTTGATCTTGTTAATAGCTGCCTAAATTCTCCAGAGTATTTTGTTCCTGTCTTTGTTACTATTTTTCTCCTTTCTGGTGTATTTCAGAATGTCAGGCCTCTTCCTATTATCACTAATTGATTATCCTCTATCAAAGCACCTAATTATTTGTGAGTTGTAGCGATCAGCCCTATTATTTGTGGGCTTTCCCCTGACAGGCCTTTAATGGTGATGGTTGGTTTAACCCCCAGGCCTTGCTAATAGGATTTAGCAGCAGGTGACTGGTAACACAGACACACACACCCTCTAACCCCTTCACCCTCAGGAATATCAGACCCTCCCACTGCCTGTTCCCTGAAAAGCCTTACAAACGCTGCTCTGATGCAGCCTCGTCATTCCCTCTGAGCTGTATCTGTATGTACTGGAGCCATGCAGGATTGTGGTGTCACTCTTGCCCCCCCCCCCCCCCCCCACCCCTTTTTTTTTGTTGTTTTGATTCTGTGGAGTCAGGATGCATGCAGCAATGCAGACGTATGCAAAAGCCGATGCAAATAAAGCCGAGGCAGACACAGCGCCATCTTGGAGATGACAGACGGCGGTCAGACGAAAAGGCCACGGTCCCATACGCAGTTGCTCCTTGACAGTAGTATTGTTACTCTGTTTCAAGCATCTTACAGTGTAGATTTTGTTATTCGCAACATTTATTTTTGTGGGTAATTGTAAGATTAGGCGTCAAATAGATTTTACCTCACAATCATTTCCATAAGAGCAGAATGAAAAGGGAAATATATGGTGGTTTGCTGGCGATGTTGTTGTCAGCTGAAACCCATTATCTAAAGGGATTCCTCAGTGAGCATGGCTAACAGGGCTGTCAGAACTGCTAGTTTATCCAGGTGAGGCCTTGGCGTCATTATAATGCCCCTGTCCATCACGATCAGAGCTGCTAACCGAGGCAGGGTCATTCTCTCAGCTTTTATCACTTTATTTGGTGTCCATCCTTCCACTGTCTGCAGACAGCAGCAAAGGCCATTCATTGATGGGGAGGGAAGCACGCAGGAGGCCTGGGAGGTGGCGGCGTTGGCTGAAGGGGAAAGAGGCGTGAGGATAACAGGACAATGAGGAGGAGAGAGGGGGTGAGTTTGTTATCCTGGTAATTAAGGACAGAGTGGCTTCCCTGCCTGGTGTGCAGACAGGATGTGGGAAATTACTAGAATCTTTGTGAGGAAAAGCTGCTCCCTCTCTACTCTGTCCATTCTCAGGGGACCTCATCATCTTCTCTAACAGTCAGGATGGGATTTTGTACCCTCTATTCCCTCACCTTCTCCTTCCCTCTTTCTGTTTCTCCGTTCATTTCCTTTCACTTCCCTCTGTCACCATCCTCCTCCTCAAAGAGTCTGATATAACGGGACTGCAGATTAGTGTGATTGTTTTTGACCTTTATAAATTTTAAAGTGTCTGCATGTTCGTCTGCTGGTCACTCTTTTCCCTTTACACACTTCTTTAAGATGATGCAATATTTAAGATTTTTATGACTTTCACATTTCACTAATATCATTTGACTTTGATATTAATACACACGTGTGTTTAAAGAGGTAATTCCCCTGCTGTGCAGGGACACGAAGTCAAACAGACAAACTGCTAACAGTATATTATGTTAATAATTTACTTGGATTATATTGTCACTTGGGGAGAAATATTTACTAGTTTGGTATTGTGCAAATCAGAGGACAGTCGGTATTATACCTCCGCTTCTGCTGCCGTTTTGCTCCGGGACCGTCAGGCTGCGGTGCTCAGGTGGGGCTGGAGAAAACAGTGGCCCTCACAACGACTGGATGCAGTAGCAGCAGCAGCCGCCGCATGGCAAGACAGCAAGAGAACACTCTGGGGTTTAAAAGTACCCAAAGCATCCTGGGTAATTAGCCATTACGGCGCTGTCACAGAGGGTTCTGCAGTCAATACAGAGATAATTTGGGCAATGGTGAATGACAGTGCTGTCCAGGCTTTTGGGATGATCAAGGACAGATCCAGCTGCACCAGGCATCTGTCAGGCCCATGAATCACTCCTCCAGCCAGCAGCTGGGTGAGTGGAGCAGAGAGAATCGCTGGAGAAGCATGTGCAGACACACAAATAAACATGTTCCCCCTCTCTCCCCTCGCCACACCGGGAAATGGCTATTAAAGGTCTGCCGTTACAGAGCACCGAGTGGAAAAGGCTTGTTACCTTCAGTGGCAAATGAATGACATTGGGAATAAGGTGAGGAATAAAAGTCAGACCAAGGGGACATTTTTCACAGTTATTTCAGTTCTGTTGCTGCAACCAAGGAACACTCTAAGCATGCAAAATGGAATGATTATTTAGTTTACATTATAATTTTACACAATTCGTGTAATCATCAACAGTACAGAAACTGCTCTTCAACTGATTTTCCTTATTATATTCAACAGTGATTATCTAAAAATAAAAAGTGAGTGAGAGGCATTGCATAGCAGACAAGTCTGGTCCACCTGTGTGTCAGACCAGAGCTGCACATGTTTGGACCCAATATTTCAGCTTGTGGAGATCGATTATTACTGTCAGCCAGAGCTCAAGTCATAAGCCCAACGCCAGAACCATCAAAGCCCATCAAGTGAGATACTGACTGACTGAGAAAGCTCGGCCATTGGTCAGACAAACACCGAATGAATCAGTTTTAAATTGAAGGCTCTCATTAGAAACGTAAAGTCCTATGTCAATGCATAACTTTATTTTTCCCTCATTGTGGCAAAATTAGGTTGTTGGCATAATTGGTAGCTTTCATACATTTTAATGTCACTTATAATTATGTGTATGCAATTAAAATAACATTTTCTTGTGGGACACTTCTGCAGGCTTCCTGTGTCTCTGTTCAGGTTTCACTGTGTGAAAAGACGGTATACATATTTATCTTGGATTCCTTGAATAACTATCTGGACTAATATGTCCACAAACAGTATTCAAAAATAAAAAATATAGTGTCTTCAGAGCATCTTGAATTTAGAACAGATAATGATGTATTGCAACATTTATTTCTGTATTTCTTCAAACTCTTTATTTTGTTTGAAGTTTTTGAAGAGCAGAACAGGGAAAGGAAATCTAAACAAAACATTTGTATGATTTTGATCTGATTTGCTAATTGTGTTTCCATAACTTTAAACAATATTGCTTGACTTCTTCCCATTTGTAAATATTTGCTAGAATTATGTTTCCATTGTATTCAGTAATCAGACAACTGCATCATTTACTTATTAATTTAATCACATGTATTCATTTGAATTTAAAGAAAAAAAAGAAGAAGAAAAAGAAATTGCAGCTCAAACGACAGGTTTTTCTTCCAAAACAATTCCTTACAATACTGATTAAACCTTTAGGTTATTTAAGACCATTTGTATTTCACTGTATACAGATTTATTTTAACTCTTTATTGTCTTTTAAGTGAGTCTATTATGTACTGCATATGCTTCCACAACAGACCATGTTCACCACATATCTTATCTAACAGAGCTACCTTTAGCTCTGTGCTAATACAAAATAGATAAAAGTGGAATTATTTCAGTGGACTTGTCACAATCATAAGCATTAATGTACCGTTTTAAAGCTTCTATTTATTTAATAGTTTTTTGGGTGTTCCTCATTTCCGGTTGGGGTCATGACTGAAGTCTATTTGAAAGGAACCATATAGTAATTCAGTGTCTGTCAGTCATTATTTGTCGTGTCTGTGCCATGCCTTTCACCTTTTGTTTGATTTTCATTCTGTCTTGAACCAAGTGTGAAATATTTTAAACCATGGTGTGTCATTGAAGTAATTGAGGTGTTACTCAAAACATGTGCATATATGAGAGATTTCACGCAGCTGTGTGATTATTAGGATGTGTTGTTTTGGCTATTAGGATCTTAGAGCTTCTATCCTTAATTTCCTCGATACAGATGCACAAGGTTGGCTTTTGTTGTGAGATATAGGTTCAACCCCTGTGCAGCATATTTAATCATAACTGTGGAGGCTCTGCCCTGGGACTGGAGCTTTTTCTTATCATACTTTAATCAATATTTCTCTCACTATGTTAACACAAAGCAGTTCTCTCCACATTGTGGAGGTGTAGTGTCCTTGTTCTGAGGCTGATGAAATACATGTGGAGGCGAGCCATGATTTGTGTGACCTGTGCAAAGCTACACACTTATTTGTGTATTATAACTTTCGGATTATGATGCTAATATCAAGTACGTATTTAAAATTCCAATTTCTGTGTTCATCCTGTTGGTGTACTTGCTTTTAGGGTTATTTCAGTGGATTTCCACAGAACTCAGTGTGAATGCACAAGAGAAACGGCAGCATATTTACAAGAAAGCGAAGTGGTAGAGTAAGTCACCTTCCTTCAATATAATCACTACAATTCATCTAAGAATGGAATTAACTTCATGATAGGCAGTGAAAGTACCTATCCATCTTTGATACAATGAATTCAAAGACGCACAGCCCTGACAGTCAATTAAAAATGAAAGATAATCCACCCCTTCCTTTTAGTGGAATATTCAATTTCACATATGTCCTATAAATACCTGCCATGATTTTACATCAGTTTTGTCATTTATCTGTGTTTTTTATTTTTTTCTAAAGTGGATATGCATACCATCTGAATGTTTACCTGCTTTTCAGCAGTGCTGCTAGCTTCTTGGTGACTGTTGTATGACCACATTTCAGCGTTCCTCTGGGATCCATTACCAGATATGTGTCTATAAAGGGAATTTGCAGAGAGCAAAGTGAACATGTTATGTCGGTCATTTGCTGTGCAAGGATATTTTCCTCCAAACTGCATTTTAAATGCTGTGTTTCTCCCCATTACTCTGCACCGAGAAACATTTAAATGCCCTTTAATTAGCGTGTCCTTCCTCTCTATCGATAGGCCACTGGTAATCACTCAGAGGACTAATGACTCCTAATTGAATTGCTTTAAAGTGGAACACAATAGTTCCCGTCATCAGTACCCAAACAGCAACATTTGGGAGCAAATCCAAAACACAGAGCATTCTGTTAAGCATTTCACTAATCGAAGTTACATATTTTCACAGTCGCACAGGAAAGTCTGATGCTGCTGTGGTGATGTCAGATCATGTTCTCTCAGCCGAGTCTGGGGAAGGTGGAACTATATGGGGGTGGCTTGTGGATCATCAAAATCTCAGTAGATATTGATTTGATCTTTTCATATTGTCAAGGAGAAATCTAATCATAATAGAGCAACATAGCATGATGTCTCCCTCAAATGCTTTTTAACAGCCATTGCAGATCATTACCCAGTTTGAATGCAGCGTACCCTTTAGTGCAGTGTGAAATACTCCTGAGCGCCACAGACTTGTAAGGCTGTCCTTCCCATTGTCCTGAAGATTCAAACGCAACAACTTTTACTTGGATTCCTACACATTTCACAACAAGACTGCTACCACTTGTGCAGGACTGCGAATATTGGCCAACCGTGCAGAAGAATGAGGCATAGTCATGTATTTCTGTGGCAGGTCAAAGCAGTAATTATGCTAAATATATTCACAGGTAGTTATAAAGATAGTTAAAGTGCCTACATTCTGACATCTCTCTAAAACAGAGGTAAGGGCTGCACCTTAAATTAAACAGAGTGTGGTCGTAATGAAATGAAAAGTTGTAATGAAAAGAATGAATAGGACGAGCAATTTCATATAGATACACTGTACCACGATTTTATATAGGACTTAATGATCCTATTTCCTGTAGAGTGTCATTGGCATCGCAGAAACTTTCTGTCCTAATTATCCATTTCAGCCTGTCTGTTTCACATCTCCGCAGTCCCTCATTATCCCCACAGCCACCTCACAGTCTGCTCAGTGTTACATTAGTAAAATAGAGCCTTTGATTTGTCCTCAACAGCACAGACGTTTGAAAAACAGAGGAGGGAATGAAGGCGAGGAAGTGAAACAAAGAAAACGAAGAGGGAAGGGGAGAAAAGTTCCCTGTATTAGCCTGGAAGTGGCCTTGTGTGTTGAATATATTGACCGTGTCACCCTCTAGTTTTTGGGGAGAAACTAAATTCAAGGCCACACCAGGGGATTTGATGCATCACAGACATAATAGGGGATATTTTGGTTTGCTCTCTGAAGTATGAGAAACATTTTTTTTCTTTCTTCCCCCCCGATTTAGGGAGTGTGAATTGCCGGAGGGCATTTGTAAAACAAAATACTTTACTTGACTGTGGAAACAATGAGTGCCTGCACCCCCCACAGTTGTAATGATGCAGTGCAAACCAATTCAACTGTTCTTAAAAACAAAACCTGATCTTATTCAGAGAGGCTCACGCGCGCTGTATTCAGACGCTATGTTGTACGCAGTGTTTCTTTAAACCGAGACGTACTGCACATAAACATCCCTGCACTACATTTACGGTGCTTTAACAGTCCGACAGGCTTATTTCGATGTTACACTGGTGTTATTAAAGCTTTGTCTGTAGCTCACTGGCCATATTTCAGCACAAAAGTGACAGCAATAAGAACCTGATCATGTTGGGTCACTCTGTTTGAAAGCAGCTCCTGCCTCTGCTTCCCTTAATTAAACCCACACAGCGCTCTTTCATCTTTGCATATTCCACGGCTGGGACATTGATACTCATTATTTCTTAAGTCTAAACACCAAGACTGTGTCAAGAATGCATCCATCACCGGCAGGCTGCTCGGAGTCAGCAGAATTTTTTTTTCCACTCTGTCAGCAAATTTTGCAATTTGCAATTTTCTTAGTGTGGCTTTGTGACGCGTTTTAATCGCCAAAGATGACTCCCAAAAGCAGAGATCATGGGGACGGTGGCTTGTTAGTTCTTCCTCCTCGCCCCGGCTTTAATGGCAATAATTAACAGGGCCACATTAGAGAGCCACCTCAGGCAGCAGCTGACTGTTCATTTGCATGGCGATAATACAGGAGGACGCCGTGCTGTGAGAGGCTTGCCATGAGTGCAGCAGTGCAGCTCTGCCTGTTTGGCAAGCCCGCCTGTTCTTAACGGCGCCAGGGCCTATTCTCCCATTCATTATGTGCCTAAAGCTTGAGTTATCCTCTCCTTGGTACGGGGATGAATGTTATTAAAGGCATAGCTGTCTGACACAACTCTAATGAAAAATAGGATGTTTCTGAAGGTTATGTTGCCAGCAAGCTCTGAAATGCCTGCTTCATTTTTCCCACCCCAGCACAGGGCAATGTAATTCCCACCTCTTGATAGATATTTTTTCTTAAGTTTTTTTTATGGCTCTGTGTGCAGGAGCCTCATCATAAAGAGACCTTTATTATCTGTGTTTCTCCCTCTGTAGATGCTCAGCAAAGGGCGAGATTGGGCTTTTTGGCAGATCATACAATTGTGAAAAACTACATCTGTGTTTTCTAAAGTGCTGGCTGCAGCTGTATGGTTCTAATTAAAAGGTGTTGCTATGAGAGTTGTTTCATTTTGCTGCACCTCATGATGAGTATAGTGTTTGTAAATGGGACTTTTTCCCCCCTCTTACATTTTTTTATTCATTTATGAGCATGATCAAAGTAATCATTTAGACGGAGCGAACGAAAACAGGATTACCACACTGCAGTAAGAGGTTTGCGTGCAGATGACGCAGACCCGTGACAGTGAGGGACGACTGCCCAGCACCGGAGGGGGGGGGGGTCAGATTGCACTTTTCAGAGCTTCGTCAGAGGTGGCAGGTCACGCCGGAGATGACCCGACCCACCCACACTGACGAATCCCAGCTCTGGTTTTAAGTGTGAATCCTCCCCTCCCCCTCGCTCCCTGCCCCGGTTTGGCCCTGCCAGTCCCTAACAGCCCCATCAGAGCCACATGGGAGCCCCCTGACAGACACTCAGGATCCAGACTGTTTCAATTTAATCCCATATTCAAATGCGCGGCTTTTATTTCAACATCTTTCGTAAGTTTATGACTGTTAATGCAGTTCCAGGTGCAGAATATGTTGCAAAAAGTGAATTCAACCAAGAAAAACAAAAGAAAGATGCAATGTAGTTTTGATTATGAGCTAATTCTAAGGATGTCAGGACTACGTATAGCTATTCTTGGAATTCATACTTTTTCAACGAAATGGTAGCCCAAAGCTGAAAAAGAAGTCTAGAATTAATCTTTTTTTGAAGTGGAAGTTTAGCTGCTTGTTAAAATCATGTACATGTTGTGCTTTTGTATTTATAAATCGTATCACATTAAAAATACACAATAATGAAACTAACTGGAGTTTTCAGTGAGTACATTCTAATGTTGACAAATCTAAACACCTGTGTTATGATAAAAAAAAAAATAGGAATTGGAAAAGATTATTACACTTTGCCAGAGCAATATTCAAACAGAAACACTCAAACAGACATCAGTCCAAAGTGACAAATTGAGAGATTTAACCATTTAAAGGACAAAGTTTCTCCACCAAGTTTGAAAGATTTTCCGATAAATTTGTTTGGATCACAAATTAAAGCCAGGATAAATAAACACCAAGAAATGCCTTCGATATACAGTATAACACAATCTGTAGGGTGAAAAAGAAAAAAGAAAACTACATAATATCAATATCAATGGGGTAAAATTCTCACTTTATGTCTTGAAAAGATTTCACAGTTCTGTTGTCTGTTAACTTATAAGCATTCATTTTGTAGAAATAAGAACAATCCTCAAGTGACCTTTTATTTGGTGATCCAATAAAGGGTTAAATAAAAGGAATAAATATTGACCTGATGGTAATTTATGTCTGCAGAGGTGTAGGGGATGTGATCTTGATGATAAAGTTTGAAAAACAAATAATATTCTAAAAAATAAAAAGATAATTTCCAAAAATACATACATACATACTAAATCAACCGCATGCTACACAGAGTAATCTTAAATAAGATACAGGAGATCAAATAAAATAATGAATTTGCAGATTTCTGAGAATGTAGCCAAAAAGTAATGGCCAAGTTGTTGAGCTTTTTCCTTACAGATTAGAAACTGTAAATATTTCCCGTTTTAAATTCATCCGAGACGTTCTTCAAAATTGAATTTGTCACTTCAACTAGTGGGAAAAATTGTCCACAAATTCCCCAGTAACCAACAAAAATAAACTGCTACAGACAGTTCTGTTTTTGGGTGAAATTCCCCCCCTGAGGCTGGAAACTTAGTGTGACAGAGCTGGCTGAGTGATTTATATCTACACCACTATTGTGGGGGGAAAGAAAAAAAAAAAGAAGTGTTAACATCAGAGGACAAGCAGGTTCACCTCGAGGCGTGAAGATTTTATCAGTAATTAGTCATCTGCAAGAAGTGATTTTTGACAAGTGAGGACTCAAATCCTACGTGAGACAGCGTGATGTTTTCCATATTTAGTTTTAGTTGGAAAAACATTATTCAAAGTATGCAAATATGTGTAAATTTTGTTTAATATTACATTAAAAATCACGTCTTTTTAAAAAAATAAAATTTTATTTAGCTGTTTAGGTTAGAAAGCTTTCAGCCCTTCGTCTGGGTAACATCATCGCCTCGCTGGCTTGTCTGCTGTGTAGTCAGCAGCAGACCCTAAACACAGATGTTTCAGGGTCAGCCAGCAAGACCTCTGACAATTGGTTACCACCTCTCACTGTGTGTAAATCACAGCCAAAGTCAGCGTCCCCAAAAAAAAAAGGCATGGATATGTGGGTGTTCCCCGTGCCAAAAAGAATGAGTAATGAGCTGATCGCCGTGCCAGGTCACTTTAATGCTTAATCTTACAGACCGGAAATCTTGGGGCGGTGACCCGTGTTTGCCTTTTAATACTACACCCACTGGAGTGTAAACAGAAAGCTGATAGTCATAAAACGCACTGTATTCTATCGAGCTCTCTTTTAGGGTTAATCTTTCCAACAGTTTGGAATTTTGGTCTTGTGTCGAATATCTAATATGACGTGTTGACTTGCAAAAATGTCTGATATTACAGCTCGATCACCTGTGGAGCATTTAAAAACATGCAACTATGGCGGCTGTTGTCTGGATTGCTGGTTTGTTAGGGATGTTTTTGAAGCAGCGACTCGCCGTGTCAGATTATGCCACATATCCATTTGACTTTCATAAGCTGTTTACGCTTCAGAAATTGTGGCAATGGCTTCTCTCTTGTGCAAAGGCTTTTACATATGTTGTGTGTCTCAGAAATGCTGCCCCAGTTATCGCTATCATTCTGAAAAAAGAATGGAGGGAAAAAAAAAAAAAACAACCTCACAAGGTTACATGAGGCTTGTCATTTTGCCTTTTTTCTTTTGGTATTTGCATCTAGTTTGCTCTGTGGATAAAGCACATGGGGATGATTTCAGTGCACAAAGAAGACAAAAATAAAAAAAAGTAGCTCTGAATTTTTTCAGTGGAGCTGCAAAACGTCTATTCAAACTTTATATTATTACTCCCTTCCTATGGAATAATAGCGGTCCTCCCTTTATTTCCTCGAATGCATTTATGGCTTATGTTTTACACAAAGCTCACTAATAATGTGCTTAATGTGGACAATATTGCTTACACATGGGTTCTTATTAGTGAGTGGTAGTCTGGTCTCGGGATCAGTGGCAGTATCCTTAAGGGATGGCCTCTCTTAGGGAAGGATGAAACAAGTGCATGTGAAAAAAAACCCAGCATGAGTCCTGTTCAAAGGCACAGAAGAGTTCTGACTGGATTAACATTTATTGACCGTTGAAGCTTTCCTCTCTTTTTTTTTTTTTTCCACCTCTTCTTTTTTTCTTTTTCCTTTTTTTGCTCCAGGACAAAGATTCAAACTTAATTGCAGTGGCTGTTCCACCAACTGATCACCAATGTGCCAACAAAAGCCTCCCTAATAGGCGCTTCATTAAGGATTAGAAAGTCTCTATTACAAAACAAATTAAGCATGCTCTGATCTTAACCTATAGGTCGAACGGCATTACAGCAAAGTTTAAGCTGTTAGATGGCTGAAAAACTTATTACGGGTTAGCGCTGAGGTAGCAGTTTGGTATTGATTTTACGATAGCTAGGTATGATGATTTATGGAGTGCTTGTGTCAGTATAACAAGCTGAAGGACACACAATATCATCTCCAACATCATTAAAATTCAGAGGTCTCCAGAGCTAGCTCATCAAGTACTGTTCACCACCTTGGAATTTCACACACATACACACACACACACACACACACACACACACACACACACACACACACACACACACACACACACACACACACACACACACACACACACACACACACACACACGCACACAATATAAATATATAAGTATGTACTTAAAGTATGTTTTCACTCAGCCCTTCACAGTTTTTGTAGCTCCTTTACGCGGCTCGACATTAAACTGTGAGTACATTTCTCTTTAGTTTTTAACTGTTTTTGCCCCATTTTGCATTTAATTTGCACAATTACTGCATGCTTATGTTCTGATTTGTGTATAAGCTTGGTTAATGTTTGTATCAATCGTACAGCAGAGCAGTTCAAAAGGTCTACCCTCCACACAATCAGTGCCTCAGTCTCTGAGCTGCTGTTAAGAGCCTGAGCAGTAAAATGTGTGGTACACTAGAGCCCCCTGTGGGCACATGAAAGTAATACTGGCCCAGCAGTAATGAGCTCTAGTTATTTATATTTGGATGAGGTTTTATTGTTGAGAATTTGTCCCAATGCTGATGATTAACATGATCCGATTGCTGGGTTGTTGTTTTTTTTTTGCTTTTTAAATTCAATTCCAAGCAGTTTTTACAAATGTTCTGTTACAGCTTAGCGTCAGTCTACTTTCTTAACATATAACTAACTGTTACATTAGCAATATGAATTTAGAGTGATTAGCTCCTATGGTACACTGGGAAGTCCACTGATGCATATTACTGCCAATCCCAACGTAAAGGTAGAATAAAGTTGTGTATCTAAACTTTTTTCCAAATTTCTTTTGCACATTTCAAATGTGCAAATGACTAAATTCTTTGTGTTTTGTCATCCTTTAATGTCTGCTGGATTTCTATCAAGATTGTTTTTGTTGACATTTCTAACAATGCTCAATAAATAATCATAGATTAAACATAAAGTTTCCGTACTAAAAAAAAAGAATTACCTGTAGAATTTAAACAGTTATACGGGGAGGTTGGAGTAATGACGATAATACTATTAAACAAAGGAAATCATTCTACTGTCATTTCACAGATACACTGTGAAATGGACCCCACCCCCACCCCCACCCTCCCACCCACCACCACCTGAAAAAAAAAGAAAAAAGAAGAAGCACAACAAGGAGATTCAGACTACCATATCAGGTCGGGCTGTCCGAGGATCGGCCTGTGGGATGGAGGTAAGCTTCTGGGCTTCTGTCTGTCTTTCTCTGCCTCTCAGATTCCTCTGGATCCACCCCCCTCCTGGATCCCAGATTCTCTCCATCATCTCCTCCAGCCGTGAGGTCTAACCGGCAGGGCAGGGGCGTGTGGGCGGACATGCTGGGCGCTGGCAGCATGCTCCGTCTGCTAGTGAGTAATGCGAGTACAGCGAGGACCCCCTCCACCCCCACACCACCCCTAAACACACACATCTCACACTCCTCGAAAGAGATGGGCCATAGATGGAGAGGCAGGCACTCCTGCTGTGACTTGGCGCACCCCACTGGACAGCTGGAGACTTAGGGAAAGGAGACGCTGCCAAACATGCCTGACAGAGCAGGGGAGTGCCGGAGGTGCAAGGCTGGGCGAGGCCTGAGGTGGCTCCCATACCTGCAGCTGATCACCAACCTATCATCTGTAATTATCTGTACTTATATACCAGTGAGATAAACGGAAGTATATGAGCACACGCCTACATCTCGCAGACACACATGAAAACGCTGCAAAAATATACCAATGGCCAACCCATGGACACTCATCAATCTGGAATAGGTACAGATAATTATGTAACTCTCACGAGGAAGTTTTACCTTTTGTATATTATTATTATGCTTGATGTACTTGTGCAGCTGTAATAGGCTTAATGAGCTTCTGCATTGTTTAGCTAATGCCAGTTACATTGTGTAGCGTCAACAATTTGCTCAAGCAGAAAGCCATTGTTATTACTGTGCTCAAGACAGCAGTGAGATCTATTACTGCGCCATGTAACTCACATTTATTTTGCTAATGAAAATTAAGGCCAAAGAAATGTATTAAATTATTTGCAATCAATAAATTTGCATGTTATGAATTTTGCCTCGAAAAATAAAATAACACCTAAAAGTAGTGGAAAAAAATATGCAAAAGCAGAAAAAGTGGTAAATTCTTTTTAGAAAAGTGAAAGTAGTGGTTTTTTGCTTGAATCATCATTAATTTTCCAATTGGTTTTTAGAATAATTATGAGTTGATGTGCACATATTCAGAAAACACATACAGTTTTAAAATATTTTAAAAGCTTCTACTTCTATTCTTTTTCAGGGTTTCTTACAAAAAGCTGCAGATTTGATCAAACTGGTGAAAGTTTTTGCTTTGGTGGCGTAATGCTGAAGCTATTATAAAGCTATAGGGTTCAGTTTAGTATAGATGCTTCACAATAGGAAATAATAACACCACTTTAATGTCGTGAATCTAACACTAAATCTGTCGCAACATGGTTGTGGCCCATTTTCCTCTCCTTCATTCACAATCTAGCTGGTTAATCTTGATTCATCAGTTACTGCAGCTTATTATGGAGCCCTGACAGCATGCTCGGTTTCTTGATAAATGACACTGCTCAGGCCAGATTCAAAATGTGAGGCTCAAGTGCCAATTATCTATGCAGACCTGGTTAATAAGGGGATCTCTTGTTAACTATCTGATCTCAGCATGAGCATCATTTGTCATGAGGGCCTATGTTTACCTCTGAGACAGGAGTTCCCGAGACCTCCCCTGCCTAACATATGTAAAACCTGGATCTTTGTTCCTTTAATAACCTTTTATGAACAGCCTGACATCATGATTAAGTTCGGTCCAAACATGTGCACAATGAGGTACACAATTACCCTCGCCCACTCACAGAACTGCAGCAGATCATAGTCAGAGAGAATAATGAATATTGAGCCGACGTTTGATCCATTCCACATCGAAAGCCCAATTTGCTCGAGCACCTGGAGCTGTGCCACTGCATGCAGTTTTTTGAGGTGATGATGGATACTCAAGGGAGCTGATTTCCATGAGCACATCTTCTCCTGATTTGTAAAGATGATAAGTGCTTTGACCTTAACTCATCATTACAGCTCATTAAAGCTTTTGTTTTGTTCCACCTTGGAAGAGGAAGCCGGTTTTTTAAATCAGCTCACAACGCATTATGGCTCTTGACTGTTAAGAAGTTAGAAATGCTGCGTGCCTCTGTTTTAGTTTTTATTTTGCAACTTCTCCGAGGTCCCAAGGTCTCAGAATAATAAACACTCGCTGTGGTCAGAAGTGCGGAGCAGCTCGGGGAGGTGAGGTGAGATGCCCCCTGTCTTCCTTGAAACCCAGCAATGCTCGTTGCTATCGTGTCAGCCACATCTTGATGTCTGGCTCGCAGGCTCGCTGCTTCGAGCTTAGTATGTATTCACGTCCTGGGAAAGTAGCAAATAAAACATTTTGCAGGTCTGCCGAGCCGAGGGACTTTGTCTTCCATCATGAAACACCTCCAGCTCGTAAGCTCAGAAGTTGTAAAATACTTCCAGACTGCACTCAGAACATTCCTTTTAACCTTCGTTGTCCAGCATGAGATACAGAAAAAAAAACAAAAACGGATCCTTCCAAATAAATAATTAATCAGTGTGTTTTCTATTATTGCTTGTATATGGAGTCAGTAGGAAGCCAGGTGGAGCGATCAGATCTTCACAGCATCCCCACTTCCTGTCCCCCACAGAACGCTAGACTGTCTAAGCAGCATCTGCCGAGGAAAATAAAGCCCCTTTTCCTTCTCATGTAGAGAAGATCATTTGCATAATATCCCCCTCTGTAAGGTGAAAACAGAATAATAATTGGTTTGCCCTTTTCTCTCTGTGTGTTGTAAAACAGTTAGGAATTAATTTGAGGATAACTGTGCAATTAATTCTAAATGCTAAAGATGGTGCGGGGGCTTTGATTCGAAGGAGGGGAAAGGATATACAGACTGAGGTCATGAAACAAAGACTTTGTGTTTCTGCTGCTGCCAGAACTTAGTCCACAGCATTTAAGGAGCACATATGGGGATTGAGAATATTTCTTTGACTGTGAGGGGCAACATGATAACACATTTGCCCCTCCACTTTCCCTATTCCAGTTCAGTCCCAGTTCATTGCATATGCTCTGCCCTGTTGTTTGGATACTTTTCCCTCGATAATGAATAACAGTTCTAGAGGGTTTGTTTCCCCTTGAACACTAAGATCTGTGAATCTGCTTTAACCTTGTTCTGCCAAGCTGTAAATTCCACATGCATTCCCATTATAGCTAATGAGCGGTACTGTAATCAGCGCTGCTTTTATAGTGAAGGAACATGCCCCGGCTTCCTCAGACAGATGCCAATAATGACAGCTGTGTGCACAGCCTTGAAGGTCAACATCAAAAAGGGTAGTCTGACATGAATATAGACTTGCTTTGACATTAGAGTTAAGTTAATTTGACAGACGCACATATCTGTTGAGCGTCCCTTTTTTGGCCGGGAGTGTGATGTTAGGACAAAGTGTTAGTGCTGTACACTCGGCCTGAGCTTGTTTCTCCCGTGTAGCTTTTCCTATCCGAGTAGCAGTTTCATTCGCGATTCCTCCGCAGCGGAAAGAGAACAAGCCTCGCCATGAGTCCCAATTACACCTAATGATGGCGAAAGGATGGAGCACATGCAGATTGTGCTGCAGTTTCTTTGTCACGCCAGGCACAAGGTACGATCATTTATCACACCAGTCATATCCTGCACTCCTCCCTGAGCACAGACAATGAATCCCAGCACATCATCCATGCTGTTATTTGTGTTTAACTGCCAGGAAAAGGGAAATAAAAGCCCAGTTAGAAAGCACTGAGAGAACACGGCTGTATCCTGTAAGCAAATGTAAGGAGTCGGAGAGGAAATGCTGCCGTCCCCTCACCAGAGTCTACAAGCAAGACCAGCTGGTCATTACTCCCTGTGTTAATATAGGATAATTCGGTTTTCAATCAATTTTTGGCTTTTAAAACCAAATGAGAGGACTGTACGGTCTGCGTGTTACATGTTACGAGGCGGGGAAGAGCTTAGTGTGAGATTTGGGCGGTGCTGCGAGTGTGTGTGCTGCTGCAGCAGAGAGGCGGCTCTGTACTTGTCAGTGGCTTTTTCCTAATCCTGGCCTGATCTTTGTGTTTGATCCGCCGCGTGGTCCTCAGACAGCATGAGCAGCAGCTATTGCTGTAATTTAAAGTCAATATTGTACTCATGATCCCTCTCCCCGGGCAAACTGAACAAGTGAGCAGCCTCTCACCACGATGAAAAAAGTCATCTCTGCTGCTTTAGAGGGAATCCTCAGCTTGAGTAGTTCTCTACTCTCTTGATTCCAGAAAAAGACGTTGGATTGTTTCTGTTCATGGAAGATACCATTTTAAGATTATATCTGCTGTTTTCCTCTTGGTTGGTACACAACCGCTCAATTGACTGCTGACATGTCATCTTCACCTTCAACTATGATTTGCTCAACTGTAGAATTAATAAAGGTAAAGAAGTTAACTTTTACCTGTTCTGGTATAAAGTGTATGCATCCTGTGCCATTTAAAACATGTGAGCATTTCTGAAGCTCTCGGCAAAATGTAAATACAAACTGGGATTTTGTATGTTTTTTTAGTTTTTTTTGATTTAGTTTTTATTATTAGACAGTGATACTGTTGTTTGTAACGAGATTTTGTTTGTGACCATTCCTGCCGACCCAATCAGAAATTGCTATTGACTCCAGGATCCAGCTAACAAGTCCTCAGTGACATAAGCAGCTTTGATGATTCATTCAGAAGCACTTTAATAGATCTGAGATTAGAAATGGGGGTCTCATCCACAAATCTCCTCCTGTGTTATTACACTGAGAGCTAAGATATTTATCCTATGTGAACGACATGAGATATATAAGGGTGGCTCAAGGGCCCGTTAAATCTATACATGTCATGATCTGCAATGTGTTGCACTAAAACTTTCGACAAAATGCGTTGCTGACAAACACTTTGATAGAGGTCGTGCGGAGCAGTAAATTTTAAAGCCAGGGTCAGTGAACTCTTCACAGATAGAGGTGAAATGTCAAAAATTGATTCCTTTGGTGGCCACAATTTGTTTTGATATAGTGTGAACCTTTTATTGTGCGACTCTTTACCTATTCATTGTGCTGTTTTTTTTTTAAGGTTTTCCTTTCTGCTGAGATCACAAGACGCAGAGGACTAAACGTGCAGTCATCTCGGTTTTGACGTCTATCACTGTAATATGGTTGAAAGGTTTTGACCTGCAGGCGATCATAGACGTGTTGTAGGATTTCTTTGGTTGATGGGACAGTTTTTGTATTCTGGTTTGCCATCATCGCACTTGATGATATTTAGAATTGTTACAAATGGTTGAATCCACTCACAAGCTATTATTAATTTAAAATCATCCTTTGTGTGACGGGTTCTTCAACTGGTTTTCACAACTGCTGGTTGATGTGGATTCTTTTTGTTTTTCTTACTTCACTTTAAATTAACGTTGATGTCTCCACTCTTTTTAAAAACAGGTAATCTATTAATACATAATTAACTCAGATTTACTAGATGATTTCTACAAAGCATAGAAAAGAAGAAGTCATTAAATGAATCTCATTATTTGCTTCTCACATAGATATAGCGCAAGACATTGAGTGCAGCATTGTGGACTGAAGCTTGACTATAACTTTAAAAATATTCCCCTGACCTTCAAATTAGAAACAATTTCTAATTACTAAACCGTGTTTTAGTCAGTATGACTCGAACATGCTCACCCCATGTGAACATTTACCAGAGATCATTCTAGTATCTGAAAAACAAACAAGCAGCACTTTCATTTCCCTTGTTGTATTGCTTCACTGTGCATGTTTAGGTTGCACCTTTGTATGACAAAACATTGTAAGTGAACGTTTTTAAATCAGTTGAAGAGTGGAAAGTATTGTGTATTAAGGTAGCATAAAAAGAAAAACTCCTATAGCAAAAACAAGAATAGATTTATTTTAATAAATGTTAAGAAATCATACTTTGTGAAACCCACATGTTATTTATCTTCATTTAACCCATCATAACCCATTCATAGTTAACGATAACTACACAAACTATGAGCAGTGAACTGGTGTGGTGCCGCTCGCCAGGAGCTGCTGGGGTTCAAAGGCAACCTGTCAGCTGTGGGATTCCAACCTGTGAACCTCCAAACACGAGCTCAGGATCTCTAATCTCAAGATCACCACTGCCCTTAATCATTTTTTTCTCACAGTAAAATCCAAAACCAATTTCCATTCGATGTAATGAAATGATTCTACTGAAACGAACACACACATCACAGTTATAAATACTAGTATACACCCCAGGACAAATGGACAACGGTTCCACCTAATGGGGTGTAAATATCAAGCTCTTGATCAACAATCATTCTTGTATGTTGTCACGTATGACCTAAACTGTGCAGTGAACTGTTGGACTGTTCATTGAGCCCTGTTTGGAAGCCATTCTTGAAATTATGTAATTTATGTAGTTGCGGCATTTTCATTTTGTAATTACATACCGGAGCATCCTGAGTGAGCAGCGCCGACACCCTAGGGTGCATCCAGTCCTGCAAAATACCCCCCTATTCCCCATCCATTATAGGAGCTCACAGAACTAATTATCAGTGCTAATGACTGCTTGCGATTGGCTGCTCTCATCCCACCCAGCCTTCAGTATAAAGTCTGTGCATTGCTGTGTTATAGCAGCTTTTGCGTCGCAATAAATAATTTTCTTTAAAAGAAACATTTTCACTTTACAGTAGCAGTCATATTATGATTATTGCACATGGACAATAGTTAAAATTGTGAAGCAGTTTTATATTGTTGTTTAAAATTGTTTACATGTGCTTGTCTCTGATCACTTTTCTTTCTTGCTGATGCAGACCATCTCTTTTTTTGCATTGTAGATATTTTGACAAATTAGTTGTTAAGTGTGGTGGAGGCCTCCCATGGGGAGGGGGAGGCACCAGAGCGCTCAAGCGTTAACATTTCTTGGGTGGGTGGTACTGTTTGGCAGCATCAGTAAGAATAATAAAAAAAGACAATTAAATTGAGTAAAAATCTTGATAAAAGAAATAAATGGAACGTGAACTAATAACTATTTTATTAGATACACATGTTTACATTTTCATAACGGACTTTATTGTAAATGTAATGGATTTTTTTAAATAAAATGTCATAAAATTTCAATAATTCAAAAAGATTGTGTACAAAAATCTATATAATAGTTACAATAGTTGCATAAATATTATAGACTTACTGTATATTTCAAATAGAAAGCGTCTCACTAGTACAAAAAGAGTGACATATATATTTAATGAGGATACAAAGTATTCCATGGTATTAGTAGGAAATGCTGTTCATTCACACACACTTTGTTCAAGAGTTTTTAGGTGTTAGACTACTTTTGGGTTTGTCCCGTCATTTTCTTTCTGTACAGGCCCAACCTTTCCATCTTCCTCAGTAATTATTTAATTTATCCCCTATCTAACCTTTGATCACAGTTCTTCATCTAGGTTATTATTTAAATCAACGTAAGGCTAAAAATCTTGGACTGTATCTGTGAGGAACCAGCTGGAGTTGCAGCGGCACGCACTTAATCCATACGTGCATGCGGGCTATACGCCAGTGGCCCACTTATAACTTAAATGACTAGTTTAGTTAACCTTCCCGTTAAAGTCTAACATATTGTTATGACAGCAATAGTGCACTGCATAATTTCCTTGGCATTAGCATCAGTCATCGGCCCGCCTGCTATAAATACACCTGACAGCACAACTGTTTCCAAAGTGTTCTTCGCAGGATAGTGCACGAGACTCCAGAGGTGAGGTGCTTTGATAGCACAGCTCATGAAATATTTGCTGACTTCTATCACCTATGGGACTACTGTTCTGATGGAGCCAATGATATGTGCCCCTATTAGTCTCTAAGGATTTTTCCTAGCCCACTTTCACCCGATTCGTGCCAATTAAGTAGCAGAATTATGTATATTAGTTGGAGTCACTTGTACTTCCACGCAAAGGAATGCATATAGGGAAGGATGACAGAGGGATACCGTTGAATAATTAGAGTGAATTTTCAGAGCCCTGGAAACTCAATCATATGCTGCCATATGCTAACTATTTTTAACCTCCTCTTTCCTCCTCTTCTACCCCCTTTCTTTCACATACTGCAGAAATAAAGAACAAACTAACTCTCTGAGCGCACTGCTGTGACTTTGTTCAAAGTAATTGTTTGAACTCCACTAAGGAGGCTTCAGCTGCTTCAACTAAAGCTGCTCTGGAATTTAATGCTATTAATTCTTTACGATAAAGCGGCTTTAATCTTCTAATATAAAAACAGCTTTCATTCTTATGCCTTATTCTCATTTCCCTTCATCAATGATAAACAACTAAATGGATCCCAAAAGTTCCGCATGAAAAAACATTAATTGAGCTCCTCAGAGTTTCTGTAAACTCATTATGACACGCTTGGCTTGTCATCCATACAATGCTCACAGCAAAAGCTCCTCAGTCTTCTTTATGGCACCGGGTTGGTTTGTGGAAATATAGAGTGTCACAAGCAGACCTCTCCTCCTCACAGACACTTCCCACAGTCATCAGTAGTCTAATGACTCACCACTGCCGTCCCAGGGTGTTTATTTTTAGAGATAGAGAGATTGATGAGATGCTCATATCATCCTTAACCACCAACTAATTAACTAATTAGGACATTCAAATGAAGACTTGCTCTGGATAATGCAGCGTGGCTTTGGCGTGGGCAAACAGCTCTTAATTTTAACTGCTTGACTCAGCTGAGAGAGCTTCAGCATCATGGTTCATGTTCGCTTCACTGATGGGAAACACTTCTGCCGCATTATTAATGGGCTCAGGTATTGATCTGACAAAATAGTACAGCACTGGATGACCAAAGTAGCAGCGTTGACACTGATGTCATCAACACAGTGTATTTGTAAGTATCGTACTCACATACATATTGGAGCATGCGTTTGTTTACGCTTTCTCATACAGGTATCTATGAAATGGTGAAGGGCTCATCAAACCCAACCCAACGGACCCGCCTCCCTCAGAGTCCTAAATACCTTCTTTATTCATCTGAGATTCCCTAAGATTTTCAATCACGCTCCACCGAGACTGACTTTGAACTCTAAGCTCGGTTGCTGTAGAGGTGAAAGACCTTGAAGACTCGCCATGGCAAAGATCTCACTGTCTGTATTATAATGCTTTTTGTTTTTTTTAAATATATCATTGACTCATTCACCCCATTCACCTTGTTCTCACCATGTTTGGTTTGTCTCTGGTCAGAGCTGCATCATTATCCATCTATTTGCACTGATTGTAAGCCCACCAGGCATAATGTGTCAGCACTCTGTAGACTTTAATTGGGAATGAGATATGGATGATGGCTTACTCCTGTTGTAAGTCAGCTCCTTGAAAAGACTAACATGCACTGGATTCCTGGACCATTTGACCAACTCTACAATTTCCCGATTACGATTGAGGTGATACAACCCATTCTCCTTTTGTTTTGTTGAAAAGAAATGCTTTTGACACTAGCATTTAAAGGTTTAATCCCTTGTGGCTTCATTTTACAGGTTAATAATCCTTTTAATTAAAGGATAAGCCTGGTATTGAACACAAAATATAATCACCAAAGGATTACAAAGAGATGAATATAGCCATAGCAATTAGTTCAATAATTAAGGCTTTAGTGCTGGACAGAGATGAGAGAGCTCTGGTGATGTGTCATAAAATTCATAGAGTTGTTAGGGCGCAGTGAATATGTTGGTTGCAGCTTTACAGCAGCTCGCTTGCATGTGCACTCGGGGCGGTGGTGAAACATGGCGTCCCAGTGGATGGAGCCACAACAGCTGTTCTTGCCTCCGCCTGGTGTTTCGCACAATATGATCGCTCCATCAGCAAGACCGCTCTCCAAACAGCGGCATCTGCATTCATCAACCACACTTATCAATAAGCAGGGCCGCGCAACAATAAATGATCTCTGAGAGGGTGCAAAGTAGCAAGGCTGGGGGAAAAAAAAGCCAGGCGTAGACTTTAATCACCAATGTTGTTAATCAATAAAACAGCCTCATATCTTTTAATTAAAGTTTTATTCACAGCAAACGTTTGCAGAATATGTCTGCACGTCTTTGGTCTTTTAGAAAATGTTTTTTATTTCTTGGTTGATGGAACCAGTTGGAGCTTGGGGAGTGGAGGTGGCAGCTGCTGATGACCAGTCACAATGGGGCACTTGTGTTTGTAATTGCATTTTGTCACCTACAGAGGGTGTTAAGAATCCTTGTTAAAAGCTCGGAAAAATCTCACACTAACAATTATTGTAGAGCAAATTACCAGGTAGGCAATATCTAAGCTGTCAGGAAAGGTTAGGAGAAATGAGAGGAAGAAGATGGACTATTCAGACATTCATCATGGCCATAGTTGCCACTTCCAAATTGAAATTTGGAGGGAATGCATCCTTCATTTTCTCAAAATCTGAATGAGTTAGTTCTGATTATTGCTGTGATTGACAGAAAGGCCCGGATAAATAAATAGGATGGTAATTCATTTCTCTGCTTGTCTCTTAGATCCATTTGCACACATCACTTATGGCTGCTTTGACATCAACAATAAATGATAAACAAGATTCAGGTACACGCACGTTCGGATCAGACCGGTCACCATGATAGACACACATGAACATGTATTAATAGATCTAATCTGGCCTTAGGCGGTTTTGGAAAGTTTTTTTCATTGGCACTGGCTGCCGTGGTACCAATGCAGTGTTGCCACATGAGATTTTCACTCTACCATCTGTCTCTTTCAACCCTGTATATTGCATTTACTCCAAATGCTTGGAAATGTACTTTCCTCGTTTTAATGGGAATGTGAGGAAACCGTAAAATGAATTTTCTGTCTTTCCTCTGGCACTCAGGGCGTTACTGCAGCCAAAAGCGTTGCCTGTGTTCATTTGCAACAGCATTGTCCTTTGAATTCCATTTATGGTGAACTATAAATTGAATTATTGAAAAGCTATTGTTTGTTGCATGAAATCAGTGAAGCAGTAAAGGGGTTAAAGTCAAAGAGTTATAAAAACAATAAGCAAGGAGGGTGGAAAAAAAATCTACTCCAATCAGGACTGGGTCAATATTTCGCCCCTCACCATATCACAGGATTTAATAGGACATGCTTCATGTGTATTTATAGATTGCAGACATCTGCTGAAAATGGGGAAAGGTTTAGGTAGTATTGATTCTGGATTTTGAAAGTTTTGCTCAGTAACACATAGGTAACTTTAGGTTTTGAGGGAGGGGTATATTTTGGGACATGATCTAGTTTGGTGGTAAAAGTAGGCCTGAGTCTGGGAGAAAAACTTAGGGGGGAAAAAGTCCTGTGGGTAAAATGGACAGGCTGGGTTTTGCTTTCTGCATGTTGGGTTGAGGTTTAAGTACAATGGAAACGTAAAACAGTTGTTTGATTTAGTAAATACTCAAATGTCATTCAATAAAATCAGCAACTGTTTTGAGAGTGGCTCAGGTGATTCTTAAAAGGCCATGGGAATGGTGTCGGACAGCTATGTGAATTCTGTATATTCACACATTTTCAGTAAAAAAAAAAAAGAAAACATGTTTTATTGATATGACTTGTTATTTGAAGCCAGTGCTGATGGTCAGATTACTCATTATAAGGCTTTCTGCACAGCTTTGTGGTGGCAGTCAATAAATGTGTATGTGGGAGCAGGAGCGTTGAGAACACGCTGGACAGTGACGCTAGAGGACCGAGAGTGGCCATCCCTGTTTCATAAAAGTCACTATCTTCAGCAATTACATGTACTTTTTAAAGATTCCAACTCAGTTTATAGCCGCCACAAAAACATGTGTTTGACCAGTTGTTCTCGTTGTTCTCAGCATATTTTTCTTCAGAGGCTACGAGCCTCCGTCGCTCAGCAAGGGGTTACAGACTATACTGTCACTTTTAAGATCAGTGATCAAATAAATGCATAACATGTAAAAAGGTGAACCCGTTTTGTATTATGCACCGAAAATAACAAAGCTGGTGTTTCATCTCCAAAAGCTTTTTCTTTTCTTTTTTTAAATAAAGACAATTTATTATTTACACTTTATGAAATATAGATGTTGGAAGTTTTCTTTATCATTTTCATTTAATAATTAGTTCATTTTGAACTGTTGATGGAGTGAAACAGAGCATTTTAAAAGTGTGAACTTGGGGCTTGGAAAACTGTAAAGGGTATCTTCTACATTAGTCTCTCACAAAATTTTATGGACCAAACAATGCACTGGCAGATCAAGAAAATTATCTGCAGATTAACAGATAAATAAGGACTCTATAATCCTGCTTAAGGAGATCTCATATAGGCCCCCTGTCTCGGCTCTTAGCACCTTGTCTCCGTTAAGCCATTAGCAAGCTGTGACCATTGTTGATTCAAGGTGAGACCTGATATTATTGCCTTATAGGCTTGTGTTTTTATTGTTGTTATTTTCAAGAATGGGCCCATTTTGTCATTTAATTGAGGCTCATGGGCTTGGCTGTGAAACGGCACACGGGGGAATAAGACGTCAAGTGGCTGAATTTCCACAGCCATTAACTGTTCCACACTCAATTAGAATGCATAGGATCCTGACATTTCATAACTTATGGGTCTCCAGGCTGATATAACCCCCGCTATAAAAGAAGAGACAATCTGAAGACACAGGGCCAGATACTTAGATCCTCGTTGAGGTTTTAACCAATTGCTTCGTGAATGTTTGCAGTACAGAATCAAGGCTGGTTAAAAGAAATGTGTTGTGTGATGAAAATACATAAAAACCTTTAAAGACCCCCTTGCTGTTTCTGCGTTAGTGCGGCGCAAACGCACTGTGCTCTTTTGTGCACAAGATGCAACACATTAGTCTTTAAAAAGCTGCCCCGCCTCTGAAAGTCACTTGTTTCATGGTTGGTGGGATTCTCCTTTCTTCATGTCTAATAAATCATGTCATGTACCAGATATGACAAGAATGCGGGATACATGTAAGACACTGCTGGAATACAACTTAAACGTGAAATATGAACGGCAGCAAATTGAGCCACTTAATGAAAGCTGGGATTTGTTATGCTGCTGTGAGCCACCGTGGAAAAGGTGATCCTGACAATCAGAATTATGATGATAGAAATCTACTGTGATTGCTGTTTAATTTTCTTTGGTGATCCCTCGCCACCACTATAACTCAGTTTGAAAACAGACAGATCTTATTTGCCAGGTAATTAATAACAGGCCGCTGAGGCAAGATTTAGCTATTATTTCTAATATGGTGCCTGATTGTAAAAAGCACCTTTTCCAACGGTGCGATTGCATTCATTTATATCTTGTTATTTTGTAAATGCTTTTCCAGAGCTTTAATTTATACAAAGTGAAGGGAGATTTTCAGCACAACCGTCAGTAATCTAATTTAAAGAGATATTGCGGCTATCTGAAGACTCACCCATTAATTTAAATTGATTGCCTGTGTAATTCAGTATATTACAAAGAGCAGTATTAAGCTTTCACGATACAGGGCATGACTGTCCCTTCTTTCAGTTTTGCAACTTATTTTTCATCATAACGCCTTCAAATAAGTCTGACCCTCAATAACCAAAAGCATGAATACCTTTAAATAATGCAGAGGTGATGAGTTTTAAGTGAGCCACAGCTAACGGGGGTTCGACTGAGAGCAGAGAAATTGAAGCCAGAGGTTGAGCAGTAGATCACACTTTCTTCGGGTTCTCCGTTGGTGGCAAACCAATAAACTTAAAATAGGTGAGGCCCTCTGCCATGAACAACAAAGCGCCATCAGCGGTGCCTCCAAGGTGGAGCCTCCTATAGGTCACCGCTGCGGTGACTCCCGACAATATGACAGATTAACGACAACAGGTTGAGCCCTGTACTTTCGGCCGCCCACAATCTCAATTATGTCTGTCTTAATGTACACTGAACAGCCACAATCGCAGGGCCATGGACAGGGTAAACACACTTGCAGGAAGCAGACTAGTGACAGGATAATAAAGTGCCATGATTGATTCAGCTTGCCGGGTGCCATATCGGTTTATTGTGTGGGAGGAGTGGTACCAGATTGTGTAGCTTTCTGCGAGGCGGTATCTGTTGTCTTGGCTCAGGAGCGAGTCGGAGGATGGAGTGGTAATTTTATGTAAATGTAAAGATCTGGCTCCTCCTCACCGTTGTGCAGTATTGTGTGTTATGGGTTTGTTTTGCTTTTTGTTTTCTCTCCCCACATTTATGATTAATCTTATGCTATCAAGTGGAACAGCTCTGCTATAAATTCTCCTTTAACAAAGGTAATAATGTTCAGTTTAGCTTGCGATCATCAGAGAAGTTCCAATTATACTGGAGGTTTGTTTTTAAGGTTGTATACATGCATGAGAGTAGCAGAATACTAGAGAAACCAGTCTACGTAGTGCAGTTGCTACCACTGCAAACTGCAACTTAAACATTTAACAGTTGAATTACATCTTCTATAACAAAAGCAAGCATGGCTACCTTCGTAAACGTAGAGTTTTATGACAGACCTGTTGTACTGAATTACATTAGTTTGCACAAGTGTGCTTAATTAAGTGACTGGTGGTTATATCATCAACATATGATACGCACAACAAATTAATTACATTTGAAAAGATGAAGATTTCCCTTTTTCCTGGAAAATGAAAATATAGTGGATAATCTGAATGATTTCTATAAATCAACTTACTTCAGATCCACACATAGGTAGCAAAAACGATAAAACAAGTACAAGAAGTTAAGTTCTATCTAATAGCAGTACTTAAGTCAGCACAAATGCACATAGTTACTTTCTACTGCTTTTGACCTATACTTTAATGCTTCTTCACTTCTGCTTCTGGTTTATGCCTACAAATAGGTTTTCAAGGTGCCCAAATTTATTATGCTTAAGAAAAGGCCACAAAAAATCTGTTACCTGACCAATATGTTGCCAACAGCAACTGTTTGTCTGTGCTCGTACGCTGAAAAAAAGAGTTAATGCATATTAATGGGGCCTATAAAAGCAACTAATTGAGCATTCCGGATCTTGCTGAGTTGGGCATCTGTGAGTGACATTGTGCAGCTCCAGGACCTACACCAGACTGCCTTTATTAGCTCTCTGAACTGGGATGTAGGTCAGGTCATTAAAAGCAGGAAGGGCTCCGTCACTAAATATTGTTGTGACAGCCCAAATATCTGACACCCCAATCTGTGAGCAGTGTTCAGGCGACGTTTGCAGCAGCCGTACGCTGAGAGACTCTAAGTAAGGCAACGCTGTGTAATGGATTGCCGCTCCAAAAAGTTAATCCTAGTTTAAAGCGATTTAATTGAGCACAGTAAAAAGGAGCCATATGCGTCCCATAAAAATCAACAGCATTCCATATGAGTGCTAAGTAAACGCGCCTTGAATATCAGCTTGTGTGTAACAAGTCTCACATCCAGCGTTGGTGAGGTAATTCTGTTAATGATCGAAGCAAAATCTACGTTTACTTTTTGCTTCTGCCGTGATTTTCACATTACGTGAACAGTTGCTTGTTGGTAGAAAGAAATAAGCTTCGTGTTTGAGTATTATGAATCTATTATTGTTTTGAAATACAGATTTGCTATGCTCGCAGTGCTTTGTCCATGCATTTCCATATTCAGGTGTTTAGCAGTTAAATGCCTCCTAAATCAAACCTCAGCCATTAAATCTCAGAGTGACGACTGAAATAAACTAAACTCGATAGAACACCTCACTAAATCACCATCTTTAATAGTAAGTAGTAGGGCAATAATATTTCAATAGGGGGCAGTACACTGCCATTACAGATTGGCCTTTAAATCATATTTAATTGCTCTATTGTGTAGTAGACTGAAACTGCAGTTTGACTGGAGCTTGAAATGCTCCGTTCTTCTAATCTCCTATACAGTGTTGCACCATATAGTGTCTGTCTATCAAATTGGTTCTCCATATGCCGTCCTTAACAACCTTCTGTCTGCTAAAACTAACACGCCTCTCTGTGCTGGGTGTTGTAATAAAAACAGATAGCAGCACATCCTAATCCTCCGTCTGAGGTCAAGCATATTGCTCTCAAGTAGCCGGCTCCTTTTTCTATCTCTGTCATCAGTTTTGGGTGGCTTTTACTAAAGTGTCATAAGCCATTTGATTGTAAATCTTAGTGACCTTGAAGTCACTACCGAAAGCAGAGATCCGTAAACCAATCATCGCACGGCTGCCCCTGTCAGCCACGCTCCTGTTCACACAGTCTCTGACTGAATTTCCTGATGTTAAACAGAGAAAGGAGAGCCGATTAAAGCTCAGTTCAAGCTTGTGTTTGTGGCGCCACAACGATACTTTGATTCAAAATCCACCTCATATTGGCCTTAGAGTTCCTTGTCTTAAAAAAATCTAAACGAATCACCATGTTGACTTGGATACTCCTCAGAACAGGGCACGTGGAAGTGTAACAATCTTAGCTTAAAAAAAAAAAAAAAAAAGTCCAGATAAAGACTAATGATACTGCAAGCTTCAGCATTTTTAGACCACTTCCAACTGCTCCGCTCAGCAGCAGCAGAACAAACATCAGTGTTATTATGGATTTGCTGAAAAATCAATTTTCTGAATGCTAATGTCCTTTTAAATCTCTCGAAGATAAAGAATGCCTGGTGCAGTTCTGTGGGATGATTTCTCGCAGTATCAGGAAACAATCCGTACACCTCTGCTGTGGATTATTGGACCAGAAGCTTGAAGGCTGTCCAGACGTTCACTGAAGAGGGTTTCTCCGGTTCTCTGTACAACCTGCGCAGCGTAAACTCCCCCGTCTTTCCTAAACATTTCACAGACTGAGACTTTGTAGAGCAGTGACCTGGATTCAGTCTCCACCTGATTTTACACCTGTTCTCCCAGTTTGCTCAGGGAATAGAACTGAGAGCATTATCATGGAGTATGATCATCACTACAGTGATTACCAACTGTGCCACCCAGGAGAAATGGCACACTCACATGTTTTGGCTTCACTTCTAGTCATGTAATTGTTATTTACACTGCAACTACTTTTATCAGCACATGTTGCCTCTAAGCCTTTCGAAACCCTGAGATGATGTAAAAAAAAAAAAAAAGAAATGGTGAAAGAAAAAGATTTTAATCATTGATATGGCCCATTATTCTTTGGAAACAAACATAGTCACACTCCTCAACGTATTCCACTGATGCTTCTGTTTGCCATTTTTAACAATAACACACAGCCACACATAATCCACAGGTTTATCAAATAGGTGGAGTATACTGAGGAGACTGGTGGGCCTGGACCTCCACTTCCCTGGTAAAACCAATAACTGTTCCCCAACAGAGCGTCTGTTGAGGCCGCCATGAGCCACTTATTCATTCTTTGTGCACGTGTTCCGTCTTAAGCAAGAATCCAGAGATGCTTCCAGTGTTTTGGACCCGTCTTGCACAGCAGCTGCTGCCATTGATGTGCGTGTGTGTGAACAGGTGAACAAGACTGTCCATGTCTATTGCATATGTGCATGCACCCGGTTTCCTCCTGAAGTCCAAAAACATTCATTTAATGTTAATTAGTGATTCTAAATTCTTTGTGAGCATAAATGTGTGCGTGATTGTGTCTTCTATCTATCTGTGTTTACTATGCGATGGACTTGAGATGCACAGTGCTGTCATCCAGTTATCTGGATTTGACTCTAACCCCCCATGACCCTGCGCTAGACAGAGCACTATGAAAGATGACAATATGGTTTAAAACGAAGTGTAACTGATGCTACAGATACCACTACACTACTTCATACCTGTCTTTTTTGGGGGGTAAAATATTTACATGACATCTGTGATTGTTCGGGCTTCAAATAAATAAGTCATCTTTACCTAAAGGGAATGCCATGTCTGTATTATTCGTGTATTTTTAAGACCTGCTATGGAAAATCAGTGGAGGGTTCATAAGTATTTAACAAAGCCAGAGTAATCACTGAGACACTTGTTTCTGTCAGGGGCTTAACATTTTGTTGTTTTGCACAGTATTCAATGACTTTGTGAGTGTATTGTTAGTCTATCTCACAGTTATTTTGGTGGTCAGTGCACAGGCTTTTATTACTTTTTAGACCAATAGTGTAATTATTCAGTTGTCACTGAAAACTTTTTTTTTATAGAATAAAATCAAAGTAGTGATGGGCTGTAAACATTCCCCAGAGTTCAAGGTGACATATAATTCCTTGTTTTAACAGTATTGTGTGAAGAAAAACTGAAAATGTTCTCAATCAGTGAGTTTAAATCCCAGAAATTAATGGATTGTACCATCAACGTCAGATTAATTTAACATTAAAATAACTATTAATCCCCTTCATCCCCTCTATTTCAGTTACTGTCATCAGTCAAAAAGTATTCTCCTCTCATACTTTGGCCTAATCTCCTGTTTCCCTTTGTTCCCACAAATTGATATAGAAAGGTTTGCAACAGCTATAGG
The DNA here is from genome assembly GCF_963383615.2 of Lipophrys pholis. NCBI lineage: Eukaryota > Metazoa > Chordata > Actinopteri > Blenniiformes > Blenniidae > Lipophrys > Lipophrys pholis. The sequence continues at coordinate 12,240,390 of NC_137632.1, forward strand.
AGTAAGTTTGAAATCAGCGACAGGGTTCAGATGCACTGGAGCCCTGCAGGCTGTGTATCTCCGGTCTCAACAAAGAGAAGAGCCTCAGTAGTTTCGCGCAGCATCCAGGGATAGAGATTAGCATGGAGCCATCAGCAGCGCCGCAGTCCCTCCCTACCCTGCTTCTGCTGTCAGACCGCCTCCTCCCTGCTTGTCAGAAGCTCCGACGAGGAGCTGTAAAAACCTTTTCCCCTCTCCTTAACAACTGCAAAACAACACGCACACACCCCGGCTGAGGTGCCTGCTTTTCTGAGGCCTCTGACAGGACGTGCTGCAGGCACAAATTGTAATTCATAAAGGTTAAGGGGGTCAATGCCTTTTATTACCAGTCTGAGTGCATCCAGCTTGATGGGGCGGGCATGCAAATGGAATGTCTCGGAGTGTTCTATGCAAGAACTCAGACAGCGAGTGCGTGCGTGCCTCCGAATGGGAGGAAGTAAAAGGTGGGTAAAGGGTGTTGGGGGTGGGGAGGTGGGTGAGCGCGGCTGCTCTCTCCACCTTCCACAGCCATGTAGGACCACACAGCCGCTGCCCGGTTAATTAGACAGTATGACATTGACCTCAGGTAGTTAACGGCCACTTTGATATGTGCTGTCGTGCAATTAATATATTGTAAATCTTCATGTTTTATCATTGGGTTAGCTCTGACCTATAGGGTGCTGTATTACTCTCAGCCCTACAGTTCCCTCTTTTGTTTTACATTGTGCATTAACAGAAAGGCAGGATAAGTGGTGACAATATAAATATGTCACATGGTAGTTTTTCAAACCGCTTTTTCTGCACATATAAAGAGATGTTCAAACCAATTATTCCCCCCCCCCCCCCCCAAAAAAAGGATTAAGAGTGTTTTATTGTGATGATCATTGCATTTCAGAATCGATAACAGCATTTTTTGATTAATCCAAGAGTTATATTCCAATGTTGTTGTGAAAAGCATATCCGTCTCCCCTCTTTGGTGCAGTTATGACCCCCAGCAACAAAAGGCTGCGATCACATCACACCGTATTGCACCCTCTGCTGGAGCTTTATGAGAACGACCTTGGTCTCTGTTGTAGTTGAGTTGCATGTGTCAGGCTTGAATACAGCCTTGCTGTTATTGCAGCACAGTTTTTTTGACCTGTGGTGATAAAAATGACTGTCAAGTAGGTACAGCATTTACCAAACTATGCTTCTCTTTTCTTAGTGAAATACTGCAAAATCTAATGTGTTCCTAATCCGATCGATGTGATTTATAATTATTTAAATTGCAACCCTACCTAGTGAAGCATGGGAAACTGATTCTGGGAGAATACAAACAAGTAAATAGGGTTAAACACAACACAATAGCAGCAGAGAGTACAAATCTGAATGAAAGCATGAGACTGAATAGAAGTGAATTCAAATAGAAGGAATTAAAATAATAATAATAAAAAAAAAAGAATACACACAACACAGAATACAGTTGTAATACTGCTATTTATTATATTAGACAAAAATAAAATCAGGTTCAGTTTTTGTTTGCTTTTCCCGTGCATAAGAGCTGTCACTGTCTTTTTCTGTATTTCTGCTGCATCCATGATGTACAGACTGATTCTGCTCCATGCGTATGAGGTCAGGAATCCGTGGCTTTGTGCACATTGTAAAACTGAAAAGATCATATCTGAGGAGCCACTGGGACTTTCCTTCCTTTAAGCCAGCGTGCAGGAAAAGCAGGTTCCCTCTGCTCATTACCTTTCCATCACAGACCAGCTGCTGTGGAGTCATTCATCACGATTACAAATCCGCCCGGTGTTGGTAGCCTACAGCTCCACCATCAGCATGTGAGAGGCACCGATAAGGCCCCGAGCCATCAGTCCCTCCGGACAGAGTGTTAAATTCACACCACAACAGGTGATGGTAGTGGACAGCAGCAGGCAGGTTTTGTTATGAGAGAAAAACTGATGCTGAAATACGGGTTGAAATCTACTTTTACCTGCAAGCAGTCTCCACAATAAAGACGCAATGAGTCTGGTGGAGATGTTGGGCCTTTATTTCCAATATTCATTACAGTGAGAAACGACTCCCGATCACTCTAGTTTCACTCAACATCTTTTTTTCACATTAAAGCTTGGAAGCATAAGATTATAAGACAAATAAGCAGTTTTTTTTATGTCTATTAGGATAATATTGAAAATGTTTGTCTTTCTAAGTATGGAGGCAGGGTGGTGTAGTGGTTAGCACTCTTGTGCCATAGCATGATGATTCGTAACCAGGTTGGACTTTCTGTATTTGCATATTCTCCCTGTGCTTGTGTAGTTCTCTAGGTTCTCCGGTGTTCATCCCTCGTCTAAACTACATTTATTTGAAGCTATTTAGAGAGTCTAAAAGGCCCGTAGGTGTGAGTGTGACAGTGTGTGTCGTTGTCTGCTGTGATGGACTGGTGATCAGTCCTTGGTGGACTCTGCCTTCACCTCCAGCACCCTGCAGCCCTGGGTTGCATAAATCAGTACAGATGATTTGTTGAATGGCTTCTTTTGCTGATAACATTTCTCCATAGTACATGTCCCAGCTAACACGGGATAAAGGTGATTGTGCACGTTTCAAGTCAATGGTTAATTCAGAGCCACATGTGACCCGAAAGAGCAATCCTTCGAATTGTGGGCTGACCTGGGTGACTTTTTGGCGAATGTGCAAATCACAAGACCACAATGGAATTCTTCTCCATACATACAGGAACAAGCGTAGCTGGAGCTCCACCAGAGATATTGAACTTTCTTACATACATACATACATACATACATGCATACATACATACATACATACATACATACATACATACATACATACATACATACATACATACATACATACATACATACATACATACATACATACATACATACATACATACATACATACATACATACATACCTCCCAGTCAGATGTGCCTGGTAAACTTCTAAAGAAGGCACCCAGGGTGCCTCCTAATCAAATGCCTGAACCACCTCAACCGTCTCCTCTCAATATGAAGGAGTAGCACCTTGACTTTGATTCTCTCCCAGATGGCCTCACTCTATCACTAGTTATTTCACAGCTATGCCGTCCAGAGCACATACCTCCTTGTAGGGCCACCCAAGGTGGAGAGGCCTGGAGTGAAGGCCCAGACAAACACGTCCAAATCTCACACATGAAGATAGAACACAGAAAATCATGTTCCCTGCCCAGACAAGGGTCTATAAACTCGTGAGCTCGTAACAAAAGAAGATTCGTGCAGAATGAAGAATTTTTACCAAGACGTTGACATCTAGGTGCTAATGGCCTGATTACAAACTACTAAAGTGTTTAGTTTCTGTTGAACAGATCAATGTCTTCAAGGAATAAAACTTGATTCATCATTATTGGACAAAACACACTGATAAATTCAACCCTGATGTAGAGCTGGCGCAGTATTCAAACAGTCAAAGCCATGTAATAAAATGCTTTCCAATAAAGATAAATATTTATATTGGGCTGAACTGAGGTGAACTTCTGGCTCAGTCCTCCACAGAAGTTTTAGTTTTTCATGTGGCCCCTCTGGAAAATTAACATTCCTCCCCCGATTAAAAGTGTTTCTGTTGTTGAAATGTTCACTCCACATGCTGGCACTGATAGTTTGTTTTTGGATTGTAATTTCTGAACAACACTCCAAAATACCAATTACATCAAATCTCTAAATGCGGGAACACGCAGACGAGTCTCGTCTCTGGCTGTGTTTTTCCTGCCCGCCTCCATATTGTGTAACATCAGAAAACCTGTCACCTCCATTATACCACCATGACACGGGCATACTGCAGGGTACGAGTGCTGTGATGGAGACTTGATTTACTCATCAAGTAATAAATGTTTTATTGTAAAACAAAATCATTTGATGTTCAATAGGATCAAAACAAATGCATTCAAATATATATGTTACCCATTTCTAGACCATCACAGCTGTGATGTTCTGGAATTTCCTCTATATTATAATGTCAAAAGCAAATGGGGTGGCTTTTTTGTTTGATTGTAATTAAACAGAAGTAATGATCGTATTGCTTTCCATTAGAGTCATCAATGCTCTGGTGAGTGGTTTCAGGAGTGTGATAGTGATTGAGTAGATGACTTGAAATAAACAAGAATGCCACATTTATTTATTTAATACATTTTATTTAGTTTCCCAACAATAAAGATGTCTCTCGACTAAGGGGCATCAGTGTCCGGTTTCAGGTACAAGGCAGGGAGGTCGGTTTTTGGTTTGTGGTTTCGCTCTGCAGGGATTTGTTTAAAAGAGAGAGAGAGAGAGAGAGAGAGAGAGAGAGAGAGAGAGAGAGAGAGAGAGAGAGAGAGAGAGAGAGAGAGAGAGAGAGAGAGAGATTACTAGAGATTACTTTGTTAAATAAAAACACATTTCAACACTCACAACTAAACCAAGAGCAGGGAAGGTTTTAGACCAGGGGTGTCAACTCATTTAGGTTGGGGTTCAGTATGAAGCACAATTTGATCACAAGTGGGCCCGAAAAAGGAAATGTTTTGAAACCTTAAATGTTTTCTTTTGTTTTAGTGGATTAAAGTATATATACTTAATAAAAAGTTCACTTTTGATTTAATATCTTTTTGCAGAACAACTTACAAGTAAGGGCCATTTTAATGTGATGCCATCTTCAACAATGCCTCCTCGTGTAAAAAACTGAAAAAAACCATGTAGTCCATTTGCAATGTCCAGCATAGATAGACTTCACAAATTCCCCTTCACAGTGTAGCTTTGATGCTAATGCTACGTCAGGATTATCAGGATATTGCAATATTGCTAATTAGAATCACTAGTTAACCTCATAAACATGTTTTTGAACTATAGGGGGAAAATGGAGTTAATAGAGGAGACCGCGCACATATTACCTTCCAAAAAAAAGAAGAACTCTATCTCAAAAAGCAAATTAAAAAAGAACATTCAACCATAACCAGGAATTGGCCTAATACAAATGCCCCCAAACAAGAAGTGTTTATGCTGGATATACAGGAGATTTATTTGATTGAAGAATTCATCTATTACTATCAGGCTAAAAGAGAACACATTCTATGAAAGATTTAGAAAATTGAACGACTATATGGCAAGTAACACCAGTCGGACAAAGCGTAAAAATACTTGCATAGTAATAAAGAATATAAGGTTTCCAGACAGCAAGTGAGAGGGTGACCTTTTGCATGTCTGTGCCAAGGAGTCTCTTATCTCATAACCCTCTCATGAAGGAGAGCTGTTAAATTAAATTAAATCTTTCTTTCAATGAATTATCAACTTTTTTATATTCATACAAAAAATAATGAGGAAAGACCCTTGAATTTGTTGAATTATTTTGATGATTGAAGTATTTATATTCTATTCTATTGGAACTTTGTCCCGGCAGACATGTGTCAATAAAGTTTTAGTGAAATGACCTTCTCCTGTCATCATCCGGGCCTCTATATACGTCAGCCGCGCATGCCCACTCTTCCACTGTGGTTCGACCTCTGCAGTCGGTGAGTTTGTGATGGCTGTTTGAATGAGAAGAAAATCCCTCTTCATCCTCTCTTTCAGCTCCGCTTTGCGCCGCATCAGTGAGGACGGCGTGCAGAGTGCATGTCGATGTTCATCTGAGTGTCTGTATTTTGTCTGTGGGGCAGATTTACACCCGTTTGACCTTACGTCTCTCCGGTCTTTCTTCCTCAGAGAGACCCGGGCTTCAACCAAACCTGACCGCACCGGTTAAAACTACCTAAAGTACAACATGTACGCCTGTGCAAAGTTCGTCTCCACGCCGGCTCTGGTGAGTTTCCTGTCCTCTGTGCGTCTCCGAGCTGTAGATTTAGTGGAATTCCTGCAGTAAGCCTGGTGGGCCTGTGGTTGAACTTGACTGCAGCCTCCTGACAAGGGTATCTGTGTGTAGGCCTCCAGCCCGCCGAGCTAACGCTGCAGAGCCGGGAGACTCGCTGCTCCTCTGCACAAGTGGTGCAGATTCCTCGTCTTTGAAGGGAAATGCATGCAGTGTACGGGAGGCGCGTGCACTTTTAGCTTTGCTGTAGCTCATAGCGGACATTTTCAGTGACGGCCGGCAGCTAAGGTCATGTAAACCTCCTGTTAGCTGAATGTAGCATGAAGGCCAAGAAAGACTCCTACAGACTTCTCAGGAGGAGGATGCAGATTTTAATGTGTACTTTTGGACACAAGTTACTGGGACTGTAGAGCTTCTTTTCCAAGGTCATATTACTGGTTGTCATATTAGTCTTTCGCCTGACATTACAGTGGGTTTGAGTTAGCTAGATTCCTCCACAAGGTTTTAGAATTTAAATTACTAAGCAGAACGTCTGAACAGTAACCTGGACTTTCTTTGACAACACGAGTTGTGCTTGTCGTTGTCACTGAATGTCACAGGTCACTCTGCGTGAGCACTCCAGTGAATGACACTGACAGTGACATTCAAGGTGCCTTCCACCTGCACATAGGCCCACTGGTTGGGCATAAGCTATTAACACCATTGCATGTGTACTTGTGAATTGAAAATGATGTTCTGCTGGGTCTGCAGGTCCGTGCTGGTTCCCGGGCTCTTTACAGACCCCTGTCTGCCTCGGTGCTGTCCAGGCCCGATGTCAAAACAGAGGTAAGTAGAGGGGGAGACTTCTTACTGCTACAATGATTTTAGAATCGAGTTTTACTATTATGGAATTCAGTTTTGTTGCATTGTTTCTGGGTATTCTAGACATGTATAAACAAAATGTCTAAACTTTCAATTGCTAAACTTTAAAAAAGGAAATGTAGCCCAAACATGATGGAGCTGACCTTCCTCTCTTCTGGACTTACTAGAGTTTCTATTTGTTTTATTGTTGGATTGAAGACACTTCATTATGTGCCATTAATGCATCTTGATATGACAAATACTTAAAATCATATTTGCTCTGACTTAAATTAGTCTCTTTTTTTTTTTTTTTTTTTTCTATCAGCAGTTTCATTGCAGCTTTAACTTGGTTTTTGAAAGGTGAATATTCATTGTCATGTCTTGTTCCAGAACACCGTTGCTGTGATGCCACAGAGTCCCATCAGCCAGGTACTGAGAGGCTTCCAGACCAGCGCCATCAGCAGGGACGTTGACACCGCCGCCAAGTTCATCGGCGCTGGAGCCGCCACAGTCGGAGTAGCTGGATCCGGTGCTGGGATTGGGACAGTGTTCGGTAGTCTCATCATTGGCTATGCTAGGTTTGTGTTGATCTTAAACTACTGAACGTTTGCGGTTTCCTGCAAGACTTTGGTTCTTTAAAACTCTGCTTCTCCTTGTGTGCAGGAACCCATCTCTGAAGCAGCAGCTGTTCTCATATGCCATCCTGGGATTTGCCCTGTCTGAAGCCATGGGACTGTTCTGTTTGATGGTTGCTTTCCTGATCCTGTTTGCTATGTAAAACTCTGCTGTCAGACAACTTTCATTACAGATGTGACTACATATTTTATTGTGGCTACCAAAATTGTTCCGTGTTGGTGTCATGGAAATGTACATTTTCACGTCCTTCAGACACTGTTGAAATAAGCAAAACATGTATTGTACAAATGTAAGAAATTACGTGATTAAAGTACATGTATTTGACTATTTACTGATGGCAGCAACTTTTGTCTGGATTATCGTGCTAACACAACATAGAGCAGTTGGTCCTCATGAATGTCATTTGTTATGTGAAGCAGCTGCTTGAACTCATGAATCAGCCTTGTTTCTTGCGTCACGTGCAAGCTTTGTTGGGGTCCACCATAATGAATTCAGCTGCAGTTTAATAGTACTGTAATTTAGGCAGCAAGTCGATGCTTGCTTTTGTAAATGCCACTGAATAAATCTAGATGATTTAATTAAGCTAAATATTGGACTGTGACTATTATTCATTCAAGAGAGTCCCTGGTATGGTTCGAGAAGTTGATGTACTGCCAACACTGAATCTTTCTGATGTTGGCTGCTTTGATGGAACTAAAATAAATATCTCACTTGAGTGTGTACAGAAGTAATGGGCTTTTGGAGAAGAGTTGAGACTTTCATCTGTGGTGCCACAGGCCAAATTATACCAGACCTGTCTATAGGCACTGGTTGTCCCTGACAATGAGGAGTTATGAACCATGTTTGCAGGATGCATATAATCCAGCTTCATTTTAGTATTGGCAGTTTTATGCTTCTCGGCAGATCTTCACACTCCTTGGCTTTCTTGAAGGATCACATTTTGACTCGTGTCGATAGAAAAACTTGACTGATGCAGAACAGTAACGTAAACATGTTTGCAACATATTTGTATTGAACACAAGATAAAGTTTGGACCTTCACTGAAGCCCTAGCTTTTCATGTGGCCCCTTCGTAAGAAATGTATATACACACCTTTTTCCTGTTCAGGATCAAGACCCCTTGTGTTTAAGTGATTTGCTGCCACAGTTTGTTTTTGAAATGGTAAAGTCCTTCAAATTCTAGATGGGGTTCCTGATATATAAGGTCATGGCCTGGTCTCCTTTTCTTTTTCTAGACACTTCCAATTTGATCAAATCAAGACAATTGAGGTTCTTTATGTCAATCCAAACTTTACTATTAACCTTGAATAGGTGTGATGATGAAGCCATCATAACACATCCTGTGTTAGGTTGACTTTTTTTGTGGGGATTCACAATAGCAGCGTCTCGGTCCGCAAGAAATTTTACAACTTCAAACAACTACAAAAGACATGTCTTAAGCATATATGTATCCATCACCTGGAGACAAAGCCTTGACTTATGTTCATTTCCTGCAGATTCACTGTAAACTGTAACCTTAACCACTTGCCTAACCCCCAACATCACTTTTACATTTAAAACATATATTCACCTAATTCTTTCCAGTTTTATTAAAGATCAATGGGTTTTTGTCTCACACCGTGAGACATTCCTTATAAAAATGAATGTCAACCGGCTTTGAGCCACATACAATGAATATGCTCCCTGCACTCAAAATTGCCGTCATTGCATCACATTTTTGACACAAAACAATTACTGGTACTTTTAATAACTTATTGTTTTTGTGTTGCCCTGTTCAACCCAGCACCAACAATGGAGGTTAAAGCCTCCATGAACATGTTAAATGTTTTTTAAAAAACTAGAAATTTATAATAGGCAAAGCAAATGTATTTCTACAGAATCATTCAGACATGGCAATTCACAGTGCTTTACAAGGAAATAAAATGAATACATTAAATTAAAGCAATCATTCTAAAGCAATTAAGATGATGGAATATGTTTAATACAACAATTAAGAAAGGCATAAAAAGAATAGATAAAGTAAATACTTTATTAATATAAAAATATTAAAAGATGTAAAATATTTTTATTTTAGAAAACCTGAGGATATAAGTGTTTTAAGGGCTGGTTTTAAAAGAATTGAGTGTGTCAGCAGTCCTCGGGTGATCAGAAAGTTTGTTCCACAGGTGAGGAGAAGAAGAACTAAAAGCAACTTCACCATGTTTGCTTCTGACGCTGGGAACACATAGTAAACGTCTTCCTGAGGACATCAGGGGTCAGAATGTTTCATATTCTACAAGTAAATCTCAGCTGTATTTTGGCCCAAGACCATTCAAAGCTTTATAGACAAGAAGTCAGATATTGAAGTCGATCTTTGACACACAGGGAGCCAGAAAAAAATACTAATTGGGTGTAAAAATGCACTAGGCAAGGTTTTTATAGGAATTTATGTCATTTGCATACTTGAGGATTTAATTAAGTACAAGTACTAAAATATACTGCACTGTATTTTCTATTTATTACTTTCACCTTGGTCAACACAGGATTCAATTGAACAGAGGATTTAAAACGAATTAACTTTTTTTCGCTTTGTGACTCAGTAAAACATTTAAAACAATGATATGTTTATTCACGTGTTATCAGTTACATTGTAAAAAATGGTAAATAAAAAGTAACATTTTGCAGTCACATTTAGCTGTTTGTTCCTGGCTGTGACGTTTACGGAAGCGTCACTGCCAGCTCTCGCGATATTTCCGCACGGCCGTGGGATTTGGTAAATCGAGGGTTGTGGCTGAGGGGGTAAGTGAGCACCTAAACGGACAGCGAATGACTACAAAAATGCGATCAAAGACATAATTTCTGGGACTGTGAATTACTTGTGCTCCCGTACAAAGAGACGGCCTTGAAATAAACGTTGACACCTCCCGTGTTTACTGTGATATCTGGGTCCTAACATGGCGACGCTGGTGTGTGAACGCAGGAATCGGGATGCTCCGTGGAGGCGCCTGAACAGCGGAGCTTGTCTGTGTTCACGGCTGTTGTTTGTTATCCAGTCGGTGTTTAACGCACACAAGCTGTTAGTTAGAGACGTCAGCGGGAGAAACGCTGTGCGTGTTTGCCTCGGGTCGCCTGTTTTTTTTTTTATTTAAATATTTTTTTGTCCTGAACAAGTGAACCGAGGCTCACCATGATGACACCGAGGTGTAAACAATCCCAGCAGCCGCCCTCTATCCACGGGCTTTGTCCACACACTCAGATCCGCTTGCTCACATTTATAAACAGTGAAACACACACAGGCACGTGCATCTGTAGATCTGATATTTATCTGCTTTTCCTTGATCACAGGGCGAGGAAACAGGAATTCCTTAATATGAGTGATGATAAACCTTTTCAATGCACTGCTCCTGGCTGTGGACAGGTGAGTGTTTTCTCTTCCCACAGCTATGGCAGACTATAATGTTACATTTCCTACTTGTCAAATTGTATTTGTGCTGTACTCCATGTTTTAGATACATATTAGAGTTTAAAAGTTTTAAAGCCAGTTTGAGGACGATTCTTGTTTCTGTGACTGAATGCCATTGAACATTTGACCTGTTGGTGCCAAATGTACCAACCAGTGATACACAGTAATATGTATGTAACGATGTTTTGTTGACGCATGTCTGGACAAGAAATAACTGATTTATTTAACACTTTAAGTCAAAAAGTCATTTTCAGCAGCTTCTTCTCCATCAATTCTCCATGAGACAAACTGCATTTTTCCCCCTTGCAACTTTATTTCTTCAAATGTCTGATTTGTCCTTTATTTGTTTATACACAGCCCTTAGGTCATTAGCTGCTTGCTTGTTTGTTTGTTGTTGTTTTTCTTAAATTGTGCTGTTTTAATAAGCTTGAACTTGACAATTGTCTGTGTTTGCCTTTGGCCAAATTAAGTCATGTTAAATGATGAACATTTACTGTGTTTTGAATAGGTTTCTAAACAAACTAAATGTTCGTCATTTAACATGAGGTGTTGAATTTGATAACAAACAGTCATTTGAATCTGGTGTGTTGAAGTAGGATTTAATTTTTTGAGACCTTTTTTTCTTCTTTTTTTTTTTAAAGAAACCTGCATTTCATTCCCCATGTAAATAATATCTCATTGAGAAAAATGTGCAGCACATGTGAAACTTTTCCTGTTCTAGATCAAGTTTCATTATCGTGTCTGTATTGTTGGTCGCACTCAGAGATTCACAAATGAAGACCACTTGGCTGTCCACAAGCACAAACATGAGATGACCCTGAAGTTTGGTCCAGCGAGGAACGATGGTGTTATCATTGCTGGTGAGTGCTTTCTCATTTTTTCGTGTTCAAATGTTGCTCAGCCTTCCTGCTGCCCTCTCTGTGCTGAAGCTTTGCTGCGTTGCAGACCAAACCCCTACGCCAACCCGCTTTCTGAAGAACTGTGAAGAAGTCGGGCTTTTCAATGAACTTGCAAGTCCTTTCGACCATGACTTCAAAAAAGCGACAGAGGAGGACATTAAAAAGGTAGGTCTTAATATTAAGCCTTTGGTAGGATAATTTGGATTTCTTTGCTGATGCTGATTTGCCCCTCTGTGTCTGATGCTGGGATGTAGTTACCCCTCGACTTGTCACCGCTCGCAACACCTATCATACGCAACAAAATCGAAGTGCCCACGACTATAGAGACACATCGAGATAGCCCTCTGCCTCATCCAGAGTCTACAACAAACGACGACAAGGTACACGCTTCTGTTTTCACAAGTCTCATAAACAATGTCCTCACTAATTTATTCTAAAATCTGCAACTCCACTGAATTAGATACTCCTTTTAAAGTGTTTTATTATGTTCCTTTCGAAGTGATTTTTACTTAACTACTAAAGTTATCCTTTTTTTTTTCTTATGTCGTGGAAACACAGTGAAAACTACTCGCTGTACGGCACATAACAATCACCTCGTTCCTATTGTTCAGGAAAGCATAAAATAGCAACAGTATTTGAGAGGAATATTTAGTCATCTGGTTTTTATGAAGCACTTTTTGCAGCTAAGGTCTTGTATGATGTTTCCAGGACTTATCTTTGCAGCCAGCCTCACTGCCAACATCCACTATAGTCCATCCTGCATCCCTCCAAGTTCCCAATGTACTCCTAGCAACCTCAGAGGCTAGTGTTGTAATACAGCAAGCGCTCCCATCGCCAACATCTAGCTCTGTTATTACCCAAGTCCCATCCACTAATAGGCCTATAGTGTAAGTAATTTAATACGTCCATTTTTTTTTTTTTAATTCCTAGATCTATATAATCATCATTTCTTTTTTGATTATTATTTTTTTGTGTGGATTTGTCTTGGTGCGCTCATATTTCATGAGGCATGCGCTTGATTGTTTTTAAGTTTATCTTTGCACTTTTAAGGAAATTTCTTTGGGCTGTAAACATACATTTCATCTTCAAAAAGAAACGGTCAGTGTTGCTCTATAACACAACAGGTGCATCTCAGAAAATAGGATTAAAATGAAATGACTCAATTTTCCCACTATTGAATTCAAACTGTTGCACTGTCACGAAAACCAAAATGCAATATCTCAGTAACAGAATGTTTTACACAATCAGAGTTTTTCTCCTTCCGTTTCTAACCAGTGATCAGAATGGTCGCAATCAAAATTAAAATGGAAACGTCTTAGTTTCTGTGTTGTGGGTGTGCAATTAAATGGCAATACAATTAATAGTTCAATGCACCTGCATAAATGAACAGTTTTCACTGTCTCATCCATGTCAACGGTTCTATTTCAGCCTTTAATTTATGGTGAGACTTCCTGGTTATTTTAGCATGGAGACACATTTTGTTTTGAAAGGTGGAAAATTAAAGTCTCCTTTGGGCTGAATATGTAAAAAAAAGATCTGTTAAACTGTCGCTGTTGTGTGGAGATGTACACGCCTGTTTAGAAAATGGGCAAAACTTAAAGATCTTTGGTCATTGTTTTTATTTTTATGATGATGAATTAAAAAAAACAACCATTTTGGCTCAGCGTGTACTGAAGCATAAGGAATATAGTGCAATACATTTATTTCTACTTTGTGAATCTATAATCAGGTTCAGGTTGAAGTTGAGGTAAATCTGGTCCCACATGGACTCATTAGATGTGTGTGTGGCGTGAAGCCTTATCTCCTGCACATAAACAAGTACAACTAGTGACTACTAAGAACAGGAGAATAGTTGTTAATGATTTACCTTAAATCATGAATAATGTGATGTTTCACAGTAGTGTATATATTCCTAAACATTCAGCAGCATTTTATAACCTTGACATGGATGATGGAATGAAAACTGCCGGTGTTTTCTGACTGTGAAATCTCCTTTACCAGACATCTCAATAAGGGCAACACTGATGGTGCTTATTAAGTTTACTGTGAAGGTAACGTAGATTTTTAGTCGCCTTGTTTGACTCTGTTACACAGCTGCCGTTCTCATAAATCTTCTTTGATTTCCTTCTGTTGTTGCCTGCGTCTGACATTGTTTTTACTTATCACCCTTCGTTTTTGATTTGTGACACATGCTGAGCTTTGATTTGATGACAAAGTTGTTTGCCTCATGGTGACTTCCTGTCTCTCCTCTCTTAGCCCAGTGTCTGGTACCTTCCCTGTCCTCTTACAGCTGCCCAATGGCCAGACCATGCCAGTCGCTATACCTGCGTCTATCACAAGCTCAAGTGTACATATTCCAACTACAATCCCAGTGAGTCTTTTTTTGCTGCAATACTTCATGCCTGCACTTTGCTTCACTTACACAGACTTTTAGAGCACTCCAGAGCCGTAGAGCTTTTCAAACATGGTGTGAACGCATCACTCGGCTCCTGCGGTTAAAACCGGACCAACATGGCGGCTCAGACACAAACTTTCAGCGAGTTCAGCGAAATGTATTTCTGAAAACATTGGAAACGAGAAATAAGCTGCGCCATTGAAAAGTTAAAACGCTGCTTCACAGATGTGTATGAGTATGAACTCTCCTGACGTCACAGCCTAACTTTCCTTCTTATTCTTATGGGCTCTTAAGGAAGTTTGCAGGGGCCTTTAGGAGCTTGGTGACCCTGCTATAACCCTGATATAATCAGTAGTTTCAGATGTTTTGCAGCAGGGAAACATCTGAACATGCAGATCGGGGTCTTTCCAGGACTAAGGTTGCACATTACAGTGAAGCCAAATGCAGGGGGATACACCCGCCTCTCACAAACGTATAAATGCATGGGCCTCGAAAATTGAAGCAATGTGCAGTTTGTGGGGTGTGATCATGTTAATAGAAAGTGTCTTATATCTTATTGACATGTGTAAATGTAATATGAACAACTCCAGAGCAGGTAAGTACCCTTTGGCTTAATGTGATGATATTTAGTTGTCTCTGTAAAAGCCTGCAGAGTTATTTACTCATTATTAGAATCAGTTTCATAGTAAAGAGTTGAATTACATAATCCTCTGCTTGGCGGTAGATTTACATGTGAAATGTCAAACTTGGGTTTTTACCTGAAACATAATTTCCTCAGTTACCACGATTCTTAATTGTTTTGTGGAAAGTTGTGCACATCAATAAATCTGAAACCCTTCTAAAGTCATGCTTACATGATACATTAGCTGTAGAGGTGTATTAGTTAATTCAGCAGAGGGACTATTTACTGCTTTGGCACCTCAGATTTGGCAGCCAGTTCAAAGCAGAAGAGCGTTGAGTGAAATAATGGACCTCCAAGTACAACCGTGTGTCACTGTGACAAAGACACGGGCTGAGGTGCAGCAGCCAGCAGGCTTCAGTCCAGTATACTTTACTGCTATTTGTCCTTGTACAATTAAAATTGATGCTCTTGATTTCTGGCAGAGCTGATAGATGATTCGATTGATGTGTTTTGTAAGCTGCAGTTCATGCCAGCGCCTCACTTACAAATGAAAGTCTTTTTTTCTTTTCTTTTTTCCTTGAACTCCCCCATGTGGAAGCTTGTCTCGTTGTTCACTGTTGTGGTGATTGTCTGTGTGGAACACTGAACAGCAGATGATTATCTCCTGATAGCTGCACAGCAGGGAAAAACCTCTTTCTTCCCGGTCTGTGGGGATAGGAAAAGCCTTTGACAAGTAAAAGAGGGCAAAAGTAGACGGAGAACATGAGCCACCAGTGGGCCTCCCTTTCACTCGATCATCTCCTCCTCCTCCTCCTCCTTCTTTCCTCCTCCTCCAGCTCGCCCTGCCTCCCTCTGTCTCATTGTCAGCGACTGTGAAAGGAGGCCTGAGTCTGGCCTTCTGACTCATGTCTCTCTATCCTCTCCTCAGTTTCCCTGTCCATATGCTCGCACGCAGGCAGGCAGAGGTTCATTAGCGTGCACACTGCATCTCCATGTGGCGCTGCCTCCACAAAATAACAGGCCATCCAGCCTAATGAGGCTGAGATATGAGGAAACTCTGAGAGCCTGCCATGAGTGTGTGTGTGTGTGTGTATGTGTGTGTGTGTGTGTGTGTGTGTGTGTGTGTGTGTGTGTTGTGGGGGAGCCTCGCCTGCCTTTTTTACTGCCGAAGACTAATTTTCCCCGTGCTCGTCTGTGTCTGTGTCTGTGCCGTCAGCTTGTCAGACCTGTCACCGTCGTGCCTAATGTCCCCGGGATCCCAGGACCTCCTTCGCCACAGCCTCAGATCGCCCAATCAGAAGCAAAGCTGGTATTTATTATCCCTTCTTTTCCTAACATCAGATATCAAACCCATGTTGAAGTTGTTATTTCCCATCTGAGAGAAATGATAACAGCTAAGGTAATAAGAGAGCATGACTAACTGGAACAATGAGACAATATTTTTTTGAGGAAATGAGGTTGATGCCACGAGCTTCATCTGTAGTCTTCCAAAATAGTTACAGAGTGTAGTTATATTTCATATTCCCCATTTTAGTGGCAAGCTGTCCTCCTGCACCTGGAGTGTACATAAAAAGTATATGCAGCTATTTTAATATTTAAAGTAAAGTTGGTTTTTTTTCTCGTGGTTTAGTTGAAACATAAACTACCAGCCTTTAAAATACAATAAGAATAATAAAACCATGACAATTACATTGACAATCAGAGGGGGCTTTTAAATCATATTGAAATGACTCACTACATGCTTGTGTTCTAAGTCTTTTTTTGTCTTTGCTGTTTTAGCTCTTCTGTTTGACTGGGACAAACCACAATCATTTTATTCTTATTTTAATAACGTTTTATGCACATGGTTATGTTTGCCACTTGATGTCAATCAAAAGTTACAATAACGCTTTGGTAACAACTTTGGAGTTGCACATTGCAACAGTTGCTTGTATTTCATGTTTTTTTTTTTGTTTTGTTTTTTCTAGGTGTGAAGTGTAATTAATAAGTAATTGAGAAAACAGTGTGCAGATGAATGTGAAGCACCAATAATCAGAGCTCTCCTGATTTTAACACGATGCAGCTGTTGCTCCAAACGCCCCCATCTTTCCTGAGTAATTCACAGCAGTCTTGTAGTCCCGTATTGGAAGTGATAGTTGAAGGGCAGGGATATAAAGTGCTGTGAGGGAGTTCAGTGGCAATGTGATGAAGCACGGATCACAGAACCTGTAAGTGTTCGCAGCATGCTCCGCCTCTGGAAATTAGCAGATAAACTGCAGAGGGGAGGTGTGCATGTTGGGAGGGGAAGGATTGATCCTGACTGGCGAGGAAGAGAAAGGAAGTCGGGGGAGGTGGTGGTGGGGGGGGCATGTCGGGGATCATGGGGTACGGAGATGACAAACGTGGAGACAGCGTTGTGCTCAGCACGCCGTCACCAGGGCCAGCCAGAGGGAGGGGGGGGCAACCAGCGAAAGCCAGCTGGGGGCATCCTGGCACATGCTCAGCGAGGCACATTAAGTCGGCCTCACCCTGCATGGAACCTTTTGTTCAGCAGAATCCTGCCTGACCTGCATCCCCCCTCTCACTCACGCCGCCTCCCACCGCACTCAGCTCATCAGCAAACACCTAATGAGCCTGCGTCAAGAAAACAGACCCCCAGCTCAACCTGCCCGCTCCCCGCACCCACCCGGCTCTCGGGGGGCGCAGAGACGGCACTTTACAAGGACTGATGATGCTGCAAAGACCACAATAATGATAATTAACTTGCTGAATTTAGAAGATTATGCTGTTAATTAGTTGCAAAATAAAGATAAGTAATATAGTAGCAGATGGTTGAATAACACCCATGAGATGGAGGGTTATTACACTGATGAGGTTTCCATGGCAGAGATGAAATATGAATCTGACTGGCTTTTCCTCGCTTTCTATGGGCCATTCCAGGAGAATAATATCTTGTTTCTGCCAGAAGAGCTTCTGGAAGGGTATTACACGATAAACTAATTTGGTAGATAGATTGGTCTGGCAAAGGTAGTTGTTAGAATAATGCAGTCCTCTGTTTTCCCATGTAAATGTATTCCCTCTCACTTTGTTATTGCTTCGAAAGGCTCATTCACTTTCACCTTGTTTGTTCAGTGTTTGATGCGAGAGGAATTGACCCGTGAGTCTCGGACACCAATCTTTGGAGGCGTAGAGTCCCCGTGAATGGGAAGTGATTGTGTGTGGCTGTTGGAAGTGTTCAGGCAGCTTCTTTTTTTTTTTTTTATGTGGATACTTTGGGTCACATTATGTGCCGTGCCTGACCAGATTACAGCATAAGAAAAATAAATGTGCTTGTTGTGAAAGCCTTGTGCCTTTCAAAGGTGAAGTGTCCTATTTTATAACCTTTATTCAACAGAAAAATGAGGTAGGAGGAGGATCGTCCACATAACCTTGTAAATATTGTTGGTAATGATGTCAGGGAGCCAGCCTCTTTTTTTCACTCCTCTGGCCGTCCTAAACCCAGTGAATTAATTTTTATTTCACTCATGCGCATGATGTGTGTGTGGATCGTATTCAGATCCTCAATCCTAAACTCTTCACAGTACAGGGTGTGCAAAATATTTGTATATTTTGTAAATGTAAATATTTCCAGGATAGCTGTATAGGGAACTAAATGAATAATAAATACTAAAGTAAAGTGACAAAAGTGTAAAAATGTCAATTCTAAAAAAATAAGAAATTAAAATTTAGATAATACATTTAAAGCTTACTTTGTTTGCTTGAGCTTTTGCGGTGTCTGCCGCCTGGTTGAACATGCTGATCGATTTTGTAGACCAACTCTTGTTTTTAATGAAGAAATTAATGTTATTTCTTGACACAAGGATAATATAAATATGGTATTATATTATACTTATGAGCACAAATAACAGGGCACACAGACTCAATACATTTTGTCAACCCTGCTAGAAGTTTCCTGATTACCTCCATTATGGTCTCTCTCGTTTCTTCACTTGTTTTCCTCCTCACACAGATCTCCTGCCTCGCTCGTTTTGCTCCAGCTTAGTGTAGCTCGTGCTCTGGCTCTGCACGTCGTCCTTGCTGCCATCCCAAGCATTTGAGATGCGGAATTTGAAATCCTTTGTATGGGTTGTTATCAACATGGTCCAGAAACTGATTGCTATGATATGATTGCTAACGTTTAACTGGTTCAGTCAATCATCTCATCCGACACGTTCCTCTTGTTTCTGACTCCCCCGTGCTTTAGTTATGCAGAAATCAGCATAATGCCAGGAGATGAATATTAAACCCGGAATATAAGACAACCCAAACCGGCCGTTCGAGGAATTTTCTGTAGACCCACAACCGGGGCATAAGAGTGCATGCTATGAATTAAATTCTAAACACGATTTATTATGACAATGGCTACAAACTGAATAGTTGCTCCAACAGAGGTTCAGAAATCTTCAAAACAGGCCATTTTAAACGGTTTAAAACCATCATCAACTTTCCTACACTGAAGCAATGACAGAAACGTAGTTTGAGGCTATTTGGATCCATAAATTGGCTGAGAAACGTGATCCAGAGTGCACTGGAGCGACAAGCTGCATTTCGACACCAAAAAGAGCAAACAGACAGAGAAACGCTCAGCTTGTGAGACCTGCAACATTTTATAAGTTGTACGTACTAAGCTCTGACTTCAGCTGCTCTAAGCATTTGGGGAAAGGACTTAGTAGTCGTTCATCCACTGTCATGAAGTCTGAGAGCATCTGCTGATCAATTATGCATCCAGATTGATGCCTAAGTGGCTTCTAAAAATTCCTCATTTTTAGGTTGAGAAGATGTAAGAGAGAGAATGTAGCATTTAATGCTTTTCCACACGATTTGTAATTTTAATGGATGTGTTTCAGTTTTGTTCCTATTAACAGTGTATACTGTACTATATCTTTAAAAAATATTTTTGACAAATTTTGGGCTATTTTCCTTCCAGAAACTGAAAGCCACATTAAGCCAGCAGCTTCCTCAGGTAACAAACGGAGACGGCGGTGAAGTCCAAAGCAGTGCTGTAACCCACACTGCAGCTCCAGCCTCTCCTGCCCTGCCCCCGACTCCTGCCCCCACCGCCGTCCTGACTCCAGCTCCAGCTCCAGCTCCAGCTCCAGCTCCGGTTCCAGCTCCGGTTCTGGCTCCGGCTCCGGCTCCTCATCTGCCCACCACCGAGGAGCCCTCTCCACACTCCCTTCAGCAGCCGGCCACCTCCACCACAGAAACGCCGGTGAGTGTCTCCAGTTGGCGGCAGCGGCACCACCATCGTCCTGCCTCGTCTTTGTCACAGGTGTCCAAAAGAAGAGAGCTCCAGGGTTTATTTTTTAAGTGGGGTTCAGAGTCTGAAAGTCCGTATTCGCTGGTTGATTCACTGAGTTCAGAGTGCCTGAAGATCGTTTAAAATCTACTTTAGGACAACAACAAATTCAGTTAGTCTTTGGTAAACACAGGCAATCCTTGATATTTTTTAATGGAGTTTATTGCATCTTGTCATGTAAATTCTTTCACAAAACTTTTTTTTTATTAATTAGTGGCATTATCTGTCTATATGAGCTGGGTACCATAAAAGTACTTAAAGATATAAAGAAAACCCAAAAAAAACTATTAAGCATTTTTAAGGATTTTTCTATAATTGCCTCACACAGGCTCTTTCAGATTCACAATCCCTAAATGTGAATCTGTTTTATTGCGTCTTTAATACTGGTGACTGATGGTTGAGACATTCTAAGCTGCGTCTCAGCAATTTGTAAAAGAACAATCATTTTCATCCCTTTTGACAATTTAAAGACTACATAGCTAATCAAAACCTCTGATTCATGGAGAGTTTAGGTCAAGAGTGTCAAACTATTCAGTTCATGGGCCTCATACAGTGTCAAATGGGCCGTGTCAGTAAAATGATGGCACAAAAATAACCACAACTCTGCTCACATAGAACAAACTTATTTTTCTAAATTTGCGACGAGCATCATGAAAATCGGAAATCCTCTTTGCTCAGTGTTGTTTTCTGTGTTATATGTTTAACCCCCAGATTTAATTACATTTCAGTATTTCTCAATATTGGTACATAGTGATCCACCAGACCCAATCTCTAGACTTGAATTGCAGAAGGACATCAATATTCTATCAAAGTCATTTATAAAGGATATTAAACTCACACATGAGCATGATTGATAATGTTATTATTTTTGGTGTTGTTGTACAGGCATCCCCGGTGCCCCCAGCGCAGAACCCTCCCAGCACGGGGGGCCGGCGGCGCAGAACGACAAGCGAAGACCCCGATGAGAAGCGACGCAAGTTCCTGGAGCGTAACAGGGCTGCCGCTTCCCGCTGCCGGCAGAAGAGGAAAGTGTGGGTCCAGTCCCTGGAGAAGAAGGCCGAGGACCTGAACTCCATGAACGGACAACTACAGGTGCTCCTCACACCTTCCCTCCAGCTCACGCACGTGAAAGCTTTTCCTTCGTCTGCCTTTGTTTGTATTCACTGGTGTGTTTGTTTGCCTGTGTGTGTTGGCGTGCACGGTCTCTGCATCAGCTCGTGCCGTTAGTGTAAGCACGCGCGCGCAGACTTCTCCCTTCTGTGGTGATGAAGTCATTAAAGCCGATTAAGAAGAGCTGCCGTGTGACAGCAGCGGTGTGTGAGCCCTTTACATCGATATGTCCCTGTCAATAAAGATGTATCCTCCAGATGTCAGTCGCACACAAGCGTGTCTTCGCTTCTGTCTCAGCAGTTTACTGAATGGCCTCAAAAATCTCCCAGGGAAAGGTGTCTTTTTGAACCTTCATTTCACTGCAAGCAATTAGGATCTGATGCTGACAAGTTCGAAACAGTTCATGTATCTGCTGTCTCTGTTGATAAGTGTGAGCCGGGGGTGCGGCACATCGGTGTTCCACACAATTAAATGAGATGTGCTGTTTATTTGCTCACTGTCTTATTTTCTGTGAAAGCCGAATAAGATGCAGAGGGCGGAGGCGGGGGATATACACAGCAGTTGAAAATAAATGAGTTCATCTTGTTAATATCTGGTTCAAACTCCAGTTATCACCGCTCGTCATGGGTTCGCTAACCAGGATTTTTATTTAAACAAAGGTAGATGAAAAGGGAAGGATAGGTGAGGGTTTGAGGTTATAAATAGGGAGCGCTTCACGGTTAACTACAAAGAAAGGAACAACATGTGGCAGAGAATAAAGGGCGCTTTATACAAAGGCATTAATCAGCAGTGCCGTTTTAGTTAAAACCCCCATGCTGACATGGCCCAGCTGATCAGCGAAACTGCCTCTAATGATGCACAATTATTTTAACATCATCCTTAACTGGCTTTTTAATGAGGTGTCAGACCAGGCAGCTCACAGACAATCCAACATCACCCAAGGCCCATTTGCCCAATTTTGATTAATTCACAAAGTTAGAAACAAGTTTAAACTCTTGAAAGTTCCTTTTTAAAAAGCCTCTACATGTTACAGGTTGTTGTTACTGTTGCTGCAGCATCAGTGACACTAGTCCTGTCATATTCGTCATGTCACCTTTTGGACAAATGAGCCTCGCTGGAATGGATTAGACTGTTCCTAAAGGAAGATGATGCTCACAGAGTACAGTGAGTAGGTTGTTGGCTACATGTGAAACATAGGCTGCTTCCAGCTGTGTTTAAATCTGTCATACAATAGCTCCGCCCTGCCAACGGCAGCAAGACCAAACAGATGGAATCAAATAAATTGGCTGCTTTTAGACTAATAGATTAAGCCACCCTTAGTCCTTTTAAAGGAGAAGAGAAGGAGCTTAAATCTGCCATTGGGTGTTCAACGGGCCCCTGGCCGCTCTAAATCCAGTTAAAGTCACCTTCAGCGTAATGTGGCTCACTTTTACGACATGCAGAAATCCTCGGCTCCCTCGGGAGCTGTAATGACATAAGAGTGTAAATCTCGGCAGCATCTACGAAGTCGCACTGACAATCTGAACGGTTCACCTCTGACAAATGTGCTGCAGGGTAGCCATTGAAGGCCCATAATTATTGTGCAGGAAAAAAACATAAATGAAAAAGTGCATCATACTTTATTCTGAATTCATTCATTACACTGTTACCGACCCTTGTGTTGGCCGGTTCTCCTGGAAGGAAATACGACTTTATTTGGGCCAATGCAGTGGTCACGTGGGCTTACCGGACACTGTAGACCCTCCACTGTTTAACCATTTGATCCCTTTTAAAAATATGTTTCAAGGAAAAGTACACTCTAACTGCAGTTATGTTGGGAAAACACACAAACGCGTTACTGCATTTGCTATATAAATAAGTTTTTGGGTCTTTCTGTACAGTCCAGCGCAAACATCTTCAGCTGTGAGTACTTTCTATTTTGCAAATGGAAAAGTGAATTGGCGGGCGAGAAATATAATTTTTGGTGTGACCATCCTTTTCCATTAAAGTAGTATCAATTCTTCACAAGCATATCTTGAAGAAACTGACTGTTTTAAAACATCTTGGCAAACTGAACCGAGTTCTGTGGAAGGAGTTTGGTTCAGTTCCTTCTGTTTCTTCATAGTAACACCTACACGCTTATTTAAGATCAGGATTCTTTATGCTTGAGATGATTCCTTAAAAAGACATTGCCGTTGTTCACTTCTGTTGCTGAATAAACTAGACACCTTACTGCTGCGGTTACCAGATGAATTAACTTAACTGAAGATGAATTTTCCCTGCACTGTATGGTTAACCGGTTTATGTTGTCTAATTGTTTACGCTCTTATGTTGGTGAAAACAAAGTCTAAAGGTTAAAATTAGACTTCAGATGTACAGTTTGGCCAACAGAGGGCACTGACCTTTACATTTATCGCTTCTAAAAAGGTAAATGTAGATTATGAACGCACATTGGTTTAATGTTTAAAAAGATACTGAATGGTTTGTGGCAATTGAAAAGTCTAAAGATGTATGTAAAACTGCTGGAAAGGGAAAAGTATAATTTCATGTTTTGATCCACACCAAAAGCTTGAATCTGACCTTCTGTCGTCTGTTGGAAAATCACTTTGGAGGATTTGAACTGTGTGCACCTGTCGTCTGTTTGTCTTCATGTTTTCGTTTGACACCCTTCGCTTATTGAGTGCCGCTGTGTGTCTCCGCTCTCCTTAAGAATGAAGTCACCCTGCTGAGAAACGAAGTGGCTCAGCTGAAGCAGCTTCTTCTGGCTCATAAAGATTGCCCTGTAACCGCCATGCAGAAGAAATCTGGCTATCACAGTGAGTAATGCTCCATTATTTTCAGCCCGAGGCTTCCAGTGAAACGTGTCTAAAATGAGCTCCGGCTAACCACTACAAGGACATGTCTTACTTACGGCCAGGCGGAGAGCGCGTGACTTATTAGGTTCCTCTGTCTGTTTGTTTTTTGAAAAACTTTTACAAAAAGTTTCGGTAATTATGTGTGGGGGGGGGGGATTTGAGAAACTCTCAGGGACTGTATTTGTCCCCATCTGTTGAAGAGGCCACAGGTGGCATCCTCAAGCAAGCAGCATTTTCTCCTCATTTGACACCCAAATAAATATTTGTTAGATGAAGTTAAATGTATTTTTCAGAATGGATGTTAAAACCACCAAATGTTTTTGAGAGTCAAAAACTGGATTGCAAATTAAGGTCTCTACTTATGTGTCACCCTGCAAATAGTAATTCAAGTGTTTATTTTTAATATGTTCGTCTTAAAATGATCATCTATATGGATGTTTAGAATATATGAGACGATTGTGCCGTTCCTTTTAAATTTGCCGTTGCCGCCTCGTGCTGTGCGGTGTCATCACAGGGCCTCATTTAGAATCATATCACCTATTTTTCTTCGTTTCCTCGGACCGGGGCTCTGTCACGCCGATTCTCAGCTCATAACTCAGCGTCTCCCTCAGACGAGCCGGCGTGAGCTCCAGGCCACTTCTCCACCGCGCTCCCAGAGCCTCCGCTCACTTGTATTGACAATGATTGCCACTGAAACGAGTCCATTAAAGCGGCGGGCTTGACAAGACTGCAGAACGTTCTCGTTGTGTGGTGTCCACCAAGCCACGCTGTTCATTATGCATCTCTTATTGCTAACCGTCCCACAGGCGCGCCTCACGTGCATTATGGGACTGATGGTTTCCCGACCGGAGCGGGCTGTCACCGCCAGGTCTCATTTGGTGTGGCGCAGATTGTTTTTTAGCAGGATCTGCAGATGAATTGGGTCATCTTCCTCACGTGTTTGCTGAGGAAGCCTGTCCTCTCTTTACAGACCTCTGTGAAGGATGACATTTGAAGCACCCGGTTTTTTTTTTCACGCTGTTTGGAAAGTATAACCTCATCCAAATACCCAAGTTCATTGGTTTGGTTCCTGATGACAGCTTGTAGATTTTTTTTTTTCTTTTTTTTCTACACGCTCAGAAAGAAAGTCAACTAATGCAAAAGTGAAATATAGAGTGGTTGAATGGCAGCATAAAGTACTGCACTATATCCTCCACCATGTACCCTGAACTTCATCAGCATCGTATTCATTGGACAGATTTTCATTTGATTCATATTTAAACTTGAAGTGTGTTGCTGTATATGTCAGTTTGGTTAAATAATGTATGACTTTAAAGTGAACCCACACATACACATATAAACAGCATTTGAATTAATCCTGTAGTTCTGAATCATGAAAGCTGAAATGATTCAATATTTGTAATAAATTGCAGAGGTGTGACGTGTTCATTAATCCTGTTGTGACCCTCGTCATCCTCTTTGTCAGTAATTAGGATAAAATCCATCCAAAAACACATTTTTATTGCTTTGCACTCACCTTTTCCTTTAAGGGTGTGTTTTAGTCAACTGAAAACCAGCCCAGGTACAAACGTAAATACTTCCCACGGAACCCGTTCGATTAAAGTTTGACCATCATCTGAACGCAGAACTCTGAACGGACCAAACACAGGGTGTCCTTGAAGAACGGAGGAATTTCTGCTCCTGTGTTGGTGCTTTTATACGTTTCTTTATAAGCTGTTGGAGAGTTCTTAGCGAGTAAAAAAAACCAAACGAAACACGGCAGCAATTAAATATGCAGTGTGTTGCATTCAGCCAAGCACGCGGCATTGTTGTGTTGTGTCCTAGGAAGCACAACCGCTGCTGTTGCTTCGGCCTGGAGCGGAGAGCCGCACCACAGTGTGAACATTGCCCAACAGTAGAAGTAAAACCAAAGTACGCAGCGAGATCTTCAATCGCAGCACGACAGACCCGCTGTTTGTACACTGCAACTTTTCAGAAATTTAATCCTTTGTTTTCACACTTCTAATGTCGGCATCAGCGTCCATGTGTTGCAGATAGTATTAAAAGTGTGAAAAACACAGTGAACTGTAATAAAGCGATAAGGTGCCAAGATGCATGAGAACGCTGTACTGAAATGATTGCACTGGGTATTGCTTCATTCTCAGATACTCTCACTATGAGAATAAAAGTTATTTATGTCCGTCCATCCATCCGTTGTCCTAGGGGAAATGGTACGGTGGCCCAGAAGGGCCAACAGCACCACACAACAGTATTTATTGACATCTTTTTTTCAAACGGTCTTACAGCCGTTTATCTGTCACATAATCTGTTTGAACAGTGTGGTAGATTTACCTTAAACATGCTTACAACATGTTACAACAGTGTGTTTTTTCTTCTTTCTTGTTTTATGTTTCCAGTAATCCCCTCACCAGCAGGTCTGCCCCCCGTTGCACCAGCAACACTGTTCCTGTTAATTAGAAAAGTGCCTCACTCAACTCGACTCACTCACTCGTGCACAGTCTTCCAGCTTTCTGTTTTCTCGATGTTATACATCCCGTAAGACCGCGCTGCCCTCCAGACCCCGTAATACCCTTCGTCGTCCTGCCCAGGCGTAGCCAATGGCAGGTGGAGGGAAATTACCCAGACTGCCCCACAAACAAGCCAGGACATGCTTTCACTTGGCACAGCAAACCGTCCATCTGTTGACGGCGAACCTCGCTTCAGAAACCAAGAGAGTGGAAAGAAGCCCTCCGCGCCCGGGGACCCAGGATTTTTAGAGTATTATGATGTATCAGCCAGGCACCACTTAATGTTGTTAGGAGTAATAATGCTCACTTCAACATGGAACAAAACCACCGAGCTGATTTATTCCGAGCCTGACCTTCTGCGTGGTGAAACAGCGAGGGAGTTTATGGCTGTTTGACATTCACTTGCACTAAATCACACGGTCAGAGTCCAGTCCGGAAGGCGGACGAGGCCTCGAGTGTGTGTGTGTGTGTGTGTGTGTGTGTGTGTGTGTGTGTGTGTGTGTGTGTGTGTGTGTGTGTGTGTGTGTGTGTGTGTGTGTGTGTGTGTGTGTGTGTGTGTGTGTGTGTGTGTGTGTGTGTGTGTGTGTGTGTGTGTGTGTGTGTGTGTGTGTGTGTGTGTGTGTGTGTGTGTTGCGCTTTAATTGCTATAAAATCAGTATTTTACATTTTCAAATACGAGGCCCAACCATCAATTACAAAGTGCCATAGCAAGTGACTTCATATCATTAGCAATATTAATTATCACGGTGCTCCTTATTCCTTTATGAAACAGAGCATGAGAGTGGAGTCTTTTTTTTTTTTATTCTTTTTTTTTTCCATCAGGATCCAATTAATTCAATGCAACTGCCTAACAGCTGGTGGCATTTCGACTCCAAGTCTTCCCTACTCTCCAGTGTGAGCATCATTAAAATCAGGTGCTGTAATCATCTGTCGCTGCAGTAGTTGGCAAGGTAACAAAAAACAAATGAGAATGCAGTTAGGGATGGGAAACACTGCCACATGCCCCAGAATGTAATGTACACTTATGATGTGGGTTTAAATTGACATTGGAGCTTTAATTAAAGGAAAAGGGTGCAGAAGTAGCATTATGGGGATTAATGAAATGGTCTGCATGCGCTACATGCAAATAGCTGTATTATGTCTGATTAGGCCTACGTGACGCAGCTCTCCCAAGCCTTCTGGGTTGTATCATGCGAAATACAATGTTCAGATACTGGGGCGGTACAAACTGCCAATTTGTGTCGCAAAGGCAACCGGACATTTTGTGGACATTTTTCTCCTCCCATCTGAAAGGCTTCATCAGTTCTGACTGACTAATGTGAGACTTCACTTTTGACATTGTGTAAGTCTTTGTTCCTGGGGGGGGGGGGGCACATTTGTTACGTCATGTTGTTGGCACCTCCGGTCAGGTGACAGTCTTTAACCCTTAGATTACTATCCTGTCCCTGCTGAGTAGTTTTGGTGTGTATTTCGTATGAGTGTAACCTCTAGACCCGTATTCATGTCTAGAAAAGTCAAGAACTACCAGAAAGCGGAAAATCAGATATTAAAAGTAAAATGAATTTTTTGGGGGGAAAAAGAGGGCAGCAGATGTTCTTTCTCACTGCACGTTGATGCTTCCACAGACATGGAATTAAAATACATCCCTTCAATGTAAAATAAGAGGTTTAGGTCACCTGATGGGAGGGAAAAAATAACTGCATTGTAAGAGTCGTTCAACATATCTATATTCAGCTTTAAAGTTACATGGTGTAAATGTGATTAAATATCATTTAGAACTGAGAATTTGAAATGAGGATTTAAACATCTTTAAAAAAAGAAAAAGAAAAAGAAAAAAAAGTAATAGAATTGGACAGAACGTGGGTCTGTTAATGCTCCAGCGCTTGTTTTCCGATGTCGTTTCAGTCTCTGACAAAGATGAAAGCTGCGAGGAGATGTCGGTCCCCAGCAGCCCCCAGAACGAGGCCATCCAGCACAGCTCCGTCAGCACCTCCAACGGGGTGAGCTCCTCCTCCGCGACCCCGGCCGTCCCGGCTCCGTCCGGCGCCGCCGCCGCCGCCGCCGTCAACCGCCAGAGCACAGAGGAGGGCCAGTCCCAGCCTTCGGGGAGTTGATCGTCCCAACGTGTGCCCAAGCGTCACCGCTGGATCACCGCCGCCTCCTCCGTCGGGAAAGGGAGTCTCTCTCTCTCTCTCTCTCTCTCTCTCTCTCTCTCTCTCAGCTTCAGTCCGGAACGCACTCTTAACTTTAACTCGGGATCGGTTGGTTTTATTTACATTTGGTCCATTTTGTACTTCATAGACGATGCTTTTAAAGATCCAAGGTTTTCTCTGGAATCGGTGGAGACAAAAGAAAAAGCACTTTAGGTGTAAGACGTAAAAACATGTAATTCATGTGACTTATTTATTAAATTTTTACTGTAATTTTTATTTCAATGCCGTCAGTGAATTGTTAGCAACTTTACCAAAGTCTGTCGTGACTTTTTCTGTAATTTATTTTCATCTTATGACTTTTCTAAGCACTATCTTCACGATGAAGTTACTACAAACTGTTTTGTTGTTCTTTGCGTTTTCCATTTTGCACATACCTGAGAGACGACGGCTTTGCTTTTTAAGGAGATTGGCAGTCCACAGGTTAGGGATCACGCCGATGTAAACGGCCAAATCAGATTTTTAAACCTGCGAGTAAAAATCAGCTGGAGACTCGTTGTACAGTTTGAATGTTTTGAGCTCACCTCCGCTTGTAAAACGGTGTTGCGAGGTTGAGCTGGTGAGGTGTGTGTGTGCGTGTGTGTGTGCGTGTGAGAGTGTGTGTGTGTGTGTGTGTGTGTGTGTGTGTGTGCGTTCTTTCATTAACATTCCATCCGTAGACTGATTGTTCCTGAAGCAGTGATTGTAGGGTTGCAGTACCTTTTTTTCCATTACTCAATCATGGTGATGTTGACTTCATTCAGTGCCATTAATGTTTTTGTACAAAATGACTTCCCTACATTTCCAATGCAGATTAGTTGCTGTTCTCTCCCATGAAGGTTCTCGTGAGCCTGATTGCTCAGGAGAGCTCTCTTGCTTTGTATACGGTCTTTGCTTTTCTAGTGACTCTTTATGGCTTTAGTGTCTAATGCGGGACACTTACAGACATTAGGCTGTTTTCATGATTGCAATTACATTTTTTAGAAAGCTTTGTAAATACCATCCATGATACGTTGTCAGTGATCTTTCTTGGTATTATGTAAATTGTTGTTGTTTTTTTATAGGATTGTCTGGATTCTGTAGCTGATGAGCCCTTTTGATCACATGAACTCTGTCAGCAGTTAAAGACTGACCTTTCATTACGACGCCGCCTCTTCCTGACTCCGTAGGCTGTCATGTAAAATTTAAAAGCATTCAGATGTGAACTGGAATCGCATCATGTATATTAGACGTACAACTACTTCACCTCTGTAGGAATTGTGAGCATTTCTTCATTTGAAAAAAAAAAAAGAAAATTTGCAAGAAGCAAATCGCTCCATGAAGTCAATTTGCCTTTTTTTTCTCCTCTCTTAGTCTGTTCTGGCTTACTACTGTGTAGTTTTACAAGAAGCTAACACCTTGTTTTATTTAAAAAAACAAACAAATAAAACAACAGCAAAACAATGTTTATAAAGTTTTACTATGTGTTATCTGCATGAGATAATAATTCTCTGCGAGAATTTACCTGTTTATTTAGTCTCGTCTCAGATGAATATCATTAATTTATTACAACTTAAGTTGTGAAATCTTCACTTTGTTTTTATTTTGTTTGTTTGTTTTACCTAAACTGAAATAAAAACGGGGTGTGATACTGTGTTGAAATTGTTCTTGTAATGTGAAAGTTATGTACAAATTTTTTGGAATCGATAAGTTGTTGTAATAAACCTTTTAATATCTCTTTAAAGTTCATCTTGGCCTTTCGCTTATTTTCTTCTCTGTCTGTCTGTCAAATACATTTAACATTAGATAAACGATGAAACATCTACATGATGATAGTTGTTCTGACTTTGCTCATTCCAATATGAATATTGTTAAACTCATGGCGCTGTGGCAGGATGAATATATTTAAAGTGACGCTTTAATTCCACAATACGTTTCAGTTGCTCAAACTGGGTTGAACTGCAATTGAATTTGTGGTGTGTTCTGCCACCTTGTGGAGGAACTGGGAACAACCTATTCAGAAGAAATCTGATGCACAAGTGGTTTGCACCCTCACCTCACAGTGACGATTATTCACTTGGGAATGTCTTTGTCCTCAGTTTGCATGTTCTTCCTGTGGGTATCTATGTTTTCTCTGAGTACTCCGGCTTCCTTCCACAAAACATGGCTGTGAGGATACTTGATGACCCTTAACTGAACCTGTTGCATATCACGAACAACTTTTGCATGACTTTTATGTGCTTTCTGGTGGGTCGCTG
The DNA here is from genome assembly GCF_963383615.2 of Lipophrys pholis. Classification (NCBI taxonomy): domain Eukaryota; kingdom Metazoa; phylum Chordata; class Actinopteri; order Blenniiformes; family Blenniidae; genus Lipophrys; species Lipophrys pholis. The sequence continues at coordinate 12,271,236 of NC_137632.1, forward strand.
CAACGGTTGTTCAAATGTTTTTCATTCAGGGTCACATTCACTATGTCTGGATCAATGTTTTCCTGCTCTTGTCCTGAGGAGCTGCTGTCCTTGACCTCTGACCTCTCTTTGCTCCAGCAAGTCTGAAACCTGTTTAAATCAGGTGTGTTTGTGCTGGAGCGCTCAGGATCACTGACAACACACTTCAGCTGAAGGTAATACGTCTCTTTATTTTTTCTAATAGTTGCCTCCCTTGAATATATCACCAGAACCTTAAAAAAAAAACTAAATTCAACACTGGGATGATGAGTAATCTGTATTGTTAATCACATTAAACCCTCCTCAAAAAATCATCAAGTCAAGTATAGAGAAATTAATAAAAAAAATTGGGGTTTGGACTAATGCAGTACAATTAGAATAGTGGTTAGTAATAAATAAATGCAGGTCCATCTCAATGAATTAGAATAGCATTAAAACGATTTTTTTTTTCAGTGATTTAATTCAAAAAGGGGAAACTTGATATATCACATTTCATACATGATGATGTATTTGAGACAATTTAGAAAAAAAAATCGTGATTATTGTTCACAGCTTTTGAAAAAGCCCAAATCTAGTATCTCTAGTAAAATATAATATTTTAGACCGATTAAAAAAAAAGAAAAAAAGATTTGAACATTAAAAATATTGGTCTACTGAGTGTGCACGTATCAGAGCAAGTTATCGCTTCACTTTTCCACTAAAGTGAGCGTGACAGCCCCAGAAGATAAACTTTAATGGACTTTAAACACACTGATCATTTGTATATGAAATTTTACACATAGAGAATAACGGAACGCAGTGGAAGCACCGATCAAGAAACACGTCATCTTCCTCAGTGACAGATGAACTGACCAGTCAGAGAGAAAGGGCGTGAAGTATGAAATCGGACGTTAGTCAGTAACGACGACAACAACGACGACACATTTTAAGGATTGATCTGTACAGTCAAAGCAGCTTTTACAACTCCAAACAAAGACTAATCCATGGCGCAACTGGCATTGCCGCTGCTGCAGCATCGCTCTGGTTTGTGTGAAATATGTACTGCTTCGCTGTGACATAATTATCGAATGTCACACTTGATTATGTCTCGCAAATAATGTGAATGACAATGACGCCTCAGATGAGCCTCGTGACCCTCAAATTAATGTGTTGCACCACCCCAGGATGCCCGGCAGGTGGCAACACAGCCAAACTTTATAAAAGTGGCTGTTTTAATGTATGTTTCTGCTATTTGTGGCAACAATGCTCTTCATTCTCAGGGGAAATTCTGAGAAATTGCCCTTGGTTTGTTGTTTATGAAAAACATTTGAAACCAAAGGCTCTCCTATAAACCGATGCTTGAATAAATATTAAACAATTGATTAATTCCTACTCGGTGCCAGACAATCATCAGAATTTTTTTTTGTTGTTTAAGAAGAGCAAATTATATTTCTGAGGGATTCAGTTTAGTCTTTTTTAACCATCACAGACTGGATTTTGCCTGCCAGCTCTGTGGTTGGCACAAATGTAACGTAGCCTAACTGGGGCATCCTTGATTAGCTGATCACAGTGGGGAGAATTGTAAATGTTACTATGTAGGTCACAGTGCTGGCAAAGAACAACACTTTTGTCTTTTCCGGTGCTTATTTACAGAGCGGTAGCTGAGTGATTGCTGCAGTGCTTTGTGCATCTTTGATGTTAAATCAAAGGGCGAAAGGAAAAGAAGAGCATCGTGCTGATATTTGCCCAAACTCTTTCACCACCACATTCAGACTATTAATTTTGATTGTTTGATTAATTGAATTCCCCTCTGGCAAACAGCTCGGCGTTATTCATTATTCATTCCATAATTATTTTAATGCTAATTTGATGAGGTTTTTCATTAATGAATGCATGACGTTTAAAGGGATCACCACTCTCTGGCTGCAGATCAGCAGCAGCAGGAAAATCTTTTAGACAAGCAGCAGTGTCCTTTTGCTGAAAATCCTCCATAAACTCTGAAACGTTCATTTTCTTAGCAGCGGACCTCAAAATTATGAGCCATGCCCGTGAAGCCACCATGTACAACAGAGCCTAATTGGGAGAGAACAGCAACAGACACAAAGATGGCCAGCATCTAGCCTCTCGATAAATGAGCGGGATAATAACGTGGAGCTGATCTGCTGACAGGCAGGCTGCTCCAGCTGTTCCCATAATTCGACAGGTATTACATGTTGGCCCTTAGCAGTCTGCCTCAGCAGACTCGCACTTAATTAGGCAAGGATTAAGGCCAAACAGCCTCATTTACGTGAATTGTATCATGAGTACAACCTGGCTACCCCATCTCCTTCAGGGGGCATCTGGGGCACATTTTCGAAAAACGTAGAGGTTGCTGAAATGAAGATGCTCCAGGCCTTCAACTCCAGATTTCTCAACAATGAGCAGTTCTTCCCCCTGCTGCGGGTGCCCGCTTTAAGCACAGGCTTTAACCCCTCAAATCCAGGGAGACCGAGATGAAACAGCCCCATTTACATTTAATTCAGATTATGTAAAACACACTGGTCGCGTCCCAAACCAAACAGTGGACACAATGCAGCCAGCCTGCAGCTCCCAGCAACCAAGTCCTCTTTTGTCATTCAAATGCACAGAACATATTTCTTTCATACATTGTCCAGGTTTTTAATTGAACTCTCGATGAGTTATAAATACTGATAACTGCTCATTCACTTGGCGACCCGCACACACACTGAATGTGTTTGCTCTTGTTCATTGAGCAGAGGGTGAGCGGGCACAGCGTCTGGCTCTGCCACCAGGGATGTACATTTATTTAATAGCATTATAGGAGGGTATCAGGTCTGCTATCACTAAGTGCACGGGTGGAGATAAATCCCCAGTGGGCATGTGCACGTGCAATGGGGTGAGCTCGCCTCTGCAAATCCTCCCCCCGTGGGCACCGGTGCTCTGTGGGGTGTCTGAAGTCACCAAGACGTCTCCGCCATCAGCCTCTGCTGACATTAGTATGCATGAAGGTCTTTTCACAGTCCTGCTGTATCCGTGTGTACGTTATTCTATTACTGAGTCCTGCTCCCCATATGAATGCTCTTATTTTGTGATCAATATTTAATGGGGGACCAGGCCACTGATCATGGCTGTATGTGCTCTTGCGTGTGTTCAGTGTTTGATGTTTGCAGGAGGAGCTCCACAAGATCTGTACTGAGATAGAAGTGTAGTGTATTAAAACATGTTTATGATGGGGATCAGCGGGAAAATATGGCTCGCCTTTTATACAGTGCATTCAAGGATCACCGATGCGTTATATAATTAAGAGGTCTGAACCTAATTTAGCATGAACAAATCAGGGTTTTTTTAATTATATGATCATATGACAGAAAGTTAGATAACTAAACAAAGGCTTTCTTGTTTTTTGACCTCTGACTGAAATGCAGCATTTTGAATTATATTTACCATCTATATGAGACATTCCCCCTCTGTATTTTCCTTAGTTCATCACCTTTACTCCTCTATATCTACTTACTTTTAACCAGGGTTATAAAAAGAAATCCTGTCACTTCCTTCATGCCATTCTCCCAGCGGCCTCTGAGTATCCGGTTTTAAAATGATGGATCGCTTCCAGGCTGCGACATGCCCTGACCCTAGATGACATTTGGAGCTGTTGACTTGTCCTTCATGTGCTCTGCGTCTCATGTCTGATCCGTGTCCACCAGCTGCCTTGATGAGATGTTTGGTGGGCACAGTAAACTCGTTTTATTGTGAGGAGAACGAAAGCTGATGTACTTTTTTTTTTTATTACGGACTCTTGTTTGTGTAGTTAAAGCCTGTTTGACACTCGCTCAACCAATCTAATGTGATCAAGAGATGTTCCTGATACTTTGGCCGCTTGATTCAGACACACGAGAGTGGAAGAACATTGGAAACACAAAGCCGTGTACGCCGACACACTCCAAACTACAGGGCTGTTCATTTTAGGCTCGGAAGTGAAACAGTACAGTGTGTTAGAAGACAAGATCCAGAGAAAAAAGAAAAGAAGTACAAAACAAAAGGTTGGCAAGCAGTTTAAATGAGGAAAATAAGAGCCACTATTTGACCATTTGAGCAAGGAAAATGAACGCTCCTTTGTCATGGGTTAAATACAGAGGAGAAATCTCGCATTGCAACTGTGCAAATGTGACAATAAGGAATTTCTTTCCTTGATCCCCACAATAACCGCGACACACCTCCATCATTCACCCTACGGTTTCTTCAAAAGGCTTCTCCTGCCGTGGCTCGATGCAAAAATGCGTAATAATTCATATCTGAATATAGTTAACCTCCTTATTGAGCAAGTCTGTGCAACGGAGAAAACCATTAGGGAAACACGTGAAAGACTGAATAACAAGATTAAGTGTTTCTATGGAATTCAAACACAAAACACTGAAAATGCCTCAGTGCTGCCACTGCGCCCGTTCTAAATCTTTCAAATTAAGAGATAAAACCTTCTGCCCCCCTCCATCTCACTTCCTTTCTTGATGACAGTTGACTCTTTGAAGGTGGAAATCGCCTTGCTATTTGTTCCTAATTAATAATTGATCAGTATTGATCACCGACGCTGGGACTGCTTTCTGATCTCCTCGTGAGGACTAATTATTTCTAAATGATTTGAAAGCGTGCCATTGAGGTGAAGTCCTGTAAAGTGTGTCTGGGCTGAACTGTGGGTTGACCTTTCGCTTTAACATGCTTGCGCAGAGGAGTCTGCCCCACAATGTGCTGATCAGTGAAAAGCCTCATCGATCGTCAGACAGGATCGCAGGATTGATTTTTATAGAGGCCGTTGTCGACAGGAATCTCTATGAACTGTAATTTTTTTACATTTGCCCATGTAAACACGGCACGGAAAAACCTCTATTATGTTTGGCAAAACAAGTTCAATATCATTGAAAAGTTCATTGTTTTGTTAGTTCTTCAGCTCTCGCTCATTACAAAACCTTTACTTATGACTTCCGGTTAAATGAAAATTTCCGAACTTGTGAAATATCACGTTAACTTTTATAACTTATGAGCAAAAATGTTAAAGATTAAAGCGAAAGCTTAATGTTTTTCCCAGTTTATGTAAAGTTAAATGTATATGTGAGTTTTGCCATTTGAAAATATGTGTAGAATTAGCTTTTCAATTTGAGTGTATAATCTTTGAACATATGTACTCTTGAAAATCATCTTTATTTCCCCTTTTCTGGGGGGTAGTTTCTGGGGAGTTCTGCACCATGCGACGGTGGGATGAGCAGCAGAACTAAGTATACTGTTTGCGCCCTTAAATAATTTGCCAATCTTCTCTGCCAAAACCGCTCATCGGTTCTAACCTGGCACCATCTGAAAGGGAAATAAAACAAGCTTTCCAACTGCATAAGATTTATTGCCAAGAAGCTCTGTTACAAAGAAATAATCTTATTTATTAGTATTTATGTGCTTTTCAATGACCAGTGTTTCCCAAACAGAGACTTGATTACATGTTGGAGCCTCGCTCTTTCAGGAGCCAGAAAGTGTGCTCTTGACATTGACTTGCAGCACAGTGTCGACCCCCATGTCTGCCTGGTCCCCAGCCGCCCTCCCCCCCTCCGCTGCCTTCACACTGACCAGCATTACTGATTGCTCCTGTATCATTGTAGGCACAGTTGTGTTGATTTATTGGCTCTGCAGCGATCTTGATCCCCCTCATTAGCTCCTTCATTACACCGTCGATCATTTCATGGCGGGCCATATTGTACTCTGAGCTTTATTGAGCTGGCTTCTCCTGGCACATTTTTGTGGTTGGTGGTTAATGTGATAAATTCCTTCTTTCTTTTTTTTTTTCTTTTTGTTCCATGCGATCATCAGTTTTTAGTCACTTTAATGCTATACAAACATTGAGTAAAAGCAGTTAAAGCAGCAGAATCATTTTCTAGCATTTCATTGTTAAAGGAGTTAAAAACAATCCCACATATTCAGAAACACACACTGACTCTGCCCATTCAAGTTGTAGTAAATACTTCATTCTGTATTTAACACATGAGCAAAAAACACACACAATAAAGCTCAAACTGACATCTTTCGGGTCCTTTCTTTAATCTAAATATCAATGACATGAAATACATAAAAGTGATAATTGACTGGTAAACTGAATGATTTCCTCCTGAAAAAAGTCTGAAATGATGAATGAAATAAATGTCAAACCACAAAATAAGCTGTTGAAAGTATAATTGCAGTTACTTTTGCTACATACTGTATCCTCTAATCTATCTGCTGTTATCAGTCCATGAACTTTATCGTCACTTTATTGCTTTATTTGTGATTAACTTGTGTTAGTTGATTTTTATAAAATTGTGTAGGAACATGTGTGATAAACACATGATAGAGGGCAGGTATAGATTTTTCAACATAAAAGCCCTGGATCAGTAGAATATAGCAATTCCAAAATTTGCAATAACATATGAAAACCTTCAGCTTTTACCACAGTTGAATGAATTAACTCTTCATGGGATTCCCACTGAAATACATAAAAGTGGAACATTTCCACCCTCTGGACATTATTAAGGGTTGTGAAAAAAGTTACCACCAATATGTGTCATTTACTTCTGATAAATTCTCTGAGGAAAGAGTCAAAACTTTTGTAATCTTTTTTATTTGGAGCTTGAACACAATATATTTGTCACAGGATTTCTGGATTTCAGACACCATTTAGTAACAGGTCATAAAATGTAATATCATTTGCAACAAAGATTGTTAAACATGTCCTCAATATGTTTATTGTCACTTGTTTTATGGTTGTTATGATTAAACATGGTTTCATCTGTTTTCACCTCTATTAAAACAGATGCATCAGTCGGGAGGGTTTGTGCATTAGCTGGGAGTAAGAGGGGCATTTTCAAGACAGAGGGGCATAAGACGAGCGTTTGTCACAATAAAAGACGTGTTTTGCTTTGTCATTATTTATACCAATTCTAGAGATCCAACACGAGCAGCACCGATTCCGATGAAACAGGAAGAAATGACAAATTTCCTAAATCAGGTGAAATTGAGAGAAGTGACAGAACTGTGTGCTTTACCCAGCACTTAACATTCATCGATGCAGAAATCTATTTCAGAGGAGAAGAATAGCATTTTGTCACCGGCAAAAGTAATGGACATACACAGTGACTTGGATCCACATGAACAAATACAAAATAAGAGCAACGCAAACAAGAAAGAAGAATTAGGAAAACGGATTGATGACCAACTGCAGAAATGATTATTGTCATATTGTTTCGCCATCAATAGCTTCGCCATGCATTTAATGCCCTGGTCCTTTCACTGGTTTACAAATGTGATATTTTCTCACTGAACAAAGCGAGGTGAACACTAACTCAACATCTCATAATCCTTAAAAACAGACTGACGGTTGTTCTTTTTGCGCATCTGAATAATAACTCTCAATGATGGGAGATATTTCTGAATTACTGTGAGATGACTGCCTTGTAATGACTCCTGATGCATGCAGCAGTTGTTTCAGATTTCACTCGGTCAGGTTTAAAGTGCGCAGCTCCGCTGACGATGACCTTGCAGGTTATGATGGGATACAATTTCACCTGTTCAGAAATACAATATGCGAAGCACTTGGTATCTCCTGTCACTCTGTGTTATATCAATCAGGACACATTCTGCTGTTTTATTTTCTCATCTGAGTGCATTTTATCGGACTAATAAATCTTTTTACTTCTCATCAGGAAATGTAATGAGTTAAGAACAGGCATCCTTTAAGCCTCAGCCCTCCACAGTTTGCGAATGTGCGGCTGCCTTTTTATATTCATCACTCTCATTAAATAAAATGAGCCAATTGCATCTTTGCAGGAACACGTATCTTCCACTTTCTGCAGCTCTAACTCAAGACAGTCACACCTAATGGGATTTCCATAAATCTACTAAATGGTTTAAAAACATCTTTGCCCTCTTCTTATTTTCAGAAATCCTTATGTGGACTTGGGAAATATGTTTCAGATGCACACAGTTGGACAAGAATGGCTCCTCTATCAGCGCCTGCACTCACATTTTGTCGAACAGTTAAATCATGGCTGAGCTCGGCGGAGTTAATGGGATTACAGAAGAGGCTGCTAACCCTGGATTTAACTATCAAATGTTTAAGAGCAGCGCCGAGCTAATGAGGGCACTGCTGGTTGCACATGAAGGGGAGCGTGATGATTTTTGGTTTATCTGATGACACCAGGGACTCGCGGGGGTCACAGCTTTTATTGCTGGTATTAAAGTACGTATTAGGCCTCTCATGCTCATAAACGGAGCTGTCGAGGTGAAACAAGGATGTGTCTGTCTGACAGGCCTGCAGAGGCAACAAAAAAGCGCCTCGGTCTCTGTTGTGCCAGCTGTTGACAAAGCTGTGAATCCCAGCACTGAGCTGTTCGACGGGCAGTGGTGATTGCCGGGGATATACTGCTCTTACATGTCATCCAATGCTTTCCAAATCAGCTATTATAAAGGAGAACTCCGGCAACTTTTGAAGCTGCTCTTATTTTGACCAATATCCCACAAAGAGCAGATAACACTTAATAGATCCTTAAAAAGCAGCGTTACAGCATCTAAATTCTGATGGCGTCTTGGTCTGCGCTATAGGGGGGAAACAAAGCACATAAGGACGTGTACATTCATTCTGATAATCACACAGATGATCCCAAGGTAATTGCAAATTAACCGCTCAAGTTAAGTGATTAATAATTTTTATATGCATGAAAATGGTCCCATATGAATGCTTTGTCGTCGTACGTTTGAATCCATCCATCTTCTTTATCTGCTTCATCCATTCATTAGTGCTGCAGACTCAAATGTATCCCAGCAAGCTAGTAGTGGACAGCAAAAGTCATGTTGAATAAACCCTGGACAGGTTTCCGGTTTGTCATGACACAGACAGACTGTGATTAGTGTTGGACTCACAAAAAGATCCAGGCTGAATCTTTCCATGCTTTTGTTGGAGTTATTTAAAGATGAACCAAGTGCACTATGATATGGCTACAATCCAAACTAATGCATTCATGTGCTGACATGGTTCATTGATGAAGATCTGTTAAACTGAGGAGAACATACATGGTTTTCCTTTTTTAATGGCGTTATCAATAAACAAAATGATAGTCACTGCAAGTCTTATTGATGACTGTCGCAGTACATTGACATGTCAAGGCGGGACCACTTCAGCCATTGTTTATTTTCCCTGCTTCGGTAATACACTTTTGGAAACGCAATCAATTTAGTTAAACTGGATCCTGTGAGGAAGATGCTCTATCATCTGTGGGAGCTAGATGTGAAATAAATAGATTTTTGAACTAATGGCAGAAGTTGTTTTGTGGTTAGCACGCTTCAGCTCACAGCCAGAACATCCCTGCGTTGAACCTGATCGTCATGTTGTGCATGTGTGGGTTCATCCCCCAGAACAAAAACATGTGGTTGAAGGAAATCAGCGGCTATGAATGAACTGTTATTGTGAAAGTGTGATTGTCTATACATATCGTCATTTTCCAGGAAGGAGACATATCAAATCGGATTAAATAAATGAAATGAGCTCATTTCCTGGTAGACATTTTGCCTCTTATCCAAAGGACGTCATCAGTTCATGCTGCCTTCGACCGGCCATATTAATCAAGACAGGCTCCAGCTCCCCACAACCTCAAGTTGAAAAATAGAGTATAGCATCACAGATTCCGCTAATGTTTCTTATTGTCCGATATGATTTGGGCATTCATAATTTTTCTATCAGGAGGACCGACTTTGTTCAGGGTTGATGAGGCACTTTTCTATCAGTAAACAGGAGTTTAGCCAAATGGTCACAATGCATTTTCTTTTTTTTAAATCTGAATCAGCAACTCCACTGGCGAGGACAGAGGGAGAGAGAGAGAGCGGCTCGGTCACATTACACATTGATGAAATTAAAATATTCACAATCATAGCTGTGAATCCTGGAGATAAAGTCTAAAGTGTAAAATCCCCCAATAATGAAATAATGAAACACCAGAGCAGCATCTTTAGAGCCCTACTGTAACAAAGCAAGGCTGCTTTACTGGAGTATCCTTCTTCTTCTCCCTCATCAACCAAACAGCTGCAACATACCAGTTAGCAACATTTCCCCACATACAGCGTGCGATCAGTAATTAAGCAAAAAATTTGAATGTGGATTACTGTCATCTTACCGGTATGCTGGTACATTTCTCTAACTCCTTATTTATCTACTTTCTTTGTAACAATATTACAGTTAAGCGCCGCAGGAAGACTAGAAACAAAACACAGAAACACATTGATGCGTTTTACTGAACATGACCAAGCAGAACATTTCTAAATGTTAGTTTTATCACACAGAGTGCAGGAAATGAGGGATGTGATACATCTTTCAGTTAATTACATGAAAAACAGCCAATGCTCTCTGCTGAGTTTTCTGTAATCAACAAAAGGCTGAACAGACTTTTTTTTTTTTTTTTAAAAACACTTACTTTTTCACAAGGCACATTACAGCTCACGGTAGTTTTGCAGGCAATGATCACTCTGTTCCGTTGAATGTAGAAGGAGGACGTGACTGAGCCAATCTGACATGATATCAGGATTTCTTTTACAACTCAGCTAAAATACACACAAAAGTGTTTTCATTTTATCACTTTCATGTGTGCTTTTTCCTGCTGTTACAGACAAAACTCGCTCTTAAAAAGCTTTACTGCGGCCGTCTGAAACTGGAGACTTGCAGCCATCATCAAATTAATTGCAGCTGGGCTTCTCCCGCACTATAAAGCTCTGCTCTGTGCTGATGTGTGGATTTAGCAGGGGGGCTGCTGTTTATGACTCAGGAAGGATCATGTGTGTAAAGTTCAGAAATATTTGTTTATACAAATATGCTTACTTGTCGATTAGATCAGTGTTGCAGGACAGTTCTCAGTGCTAAACTTAGAGATGTTATTTTAGAATGTCATGCAGAAAGGGGGTTTAATATTTGAAAATTTAAATAACAAGAATTCGTCGCAAACTTTTTATAAGTAGTGTTATTAAGTGTCAAACAAATCAAACAGGATTCTCCTTTAAATAGAATAGCAAAGATAGAAATTGTGCCTCACACTGGATCTTAGTGAGGAGAAAGAGAATTATAAATAGGCTGATTTAATACATAGAAAAAACACACACACCATAAACATATCCCATAATGTACACACCCCTACAGATCATTGTTATATGTACATAGAATTTCTTCAAATCTTTACTTTTGCATCCTGAAAGTCAAAGACACTCAAGCGTTGATCTTAAACTGCACCCAGTTCTCACACATGTAGTTTTCATTTTCTTACATTACATGAAAATGAAATTTCTGGATAGCTGTCGTGTCAAACACGTGTCTCAAATGTAGATTTTCTTGCATTCAAATAATCAGATTAGATGCAGCTTGAGCCCTATTCATTGCGTTCGCAGCATGCAATATTAACGTGCAGTGCATAAGAAAAACGCTTTAACTTGAAGGCATGATGCTGATGTGTGAAGGCGATTTACAACATTTAATATTTGTAAAATATTTAGATCTGTCAGGGTTTTGAATATTCCCCTTCCCTCTGATGGATAGCGGGGGGGGGGGGGGGGTGTGGATGCAGACGGCCCTGAAGATTGCGGTGTTGTGATGATTGTTGCCACTGATTAGCAGACTTGCAGCTGCTTGCTTTCACACCAGCGAATGAATTAATCAAGACAACAAAGCCGAGCTAATCACTGTTTTAACATTTGCCCCATTAAATTAAGTGATGGCTAATTACTGTTTGCGCTCTAAGACTGGCTTTTAGGAATCTTTAAATTGCTTTGAAGTCACACATCATCGTTGGCTGATTTCAGAGCGATACCCAACTCTAACCTCGCGCTGATGGCAAAATCCTGTTTATGTACACAGATACCCGAACGCGCTCCGACTTCACTCGGTCTTTGCACAATGAATATTGACGCCACTACAAATGATCCGAAAACTGAAAACACATTTGCTGTTGACAATGTTGGTGTTTGTGAAAACATCCACTTAGTGATTCCCAGGATGTGCCTGCTCTGCGATGATCGCACTTAGATATTCACACGACAAAGAATAACCATAATACAAATTTGTTTCACAATCTGCGGCAGACTTGAAACTACTCATTTTGGCTTTTATTTCAAAGGCCCCTGGTTTTGTGTGTCGGTGGGAGCGTTTTTATCTGAACGCAGTTGACTTCACTGTGATGGTTTTATGAATCAGTGATTTGGAGATGAGCCTCTGCAACCTTTCTTAGAGTCGGTTTCTGGGGCCACGAGGGTGAAAGCAGTTACGAGCCACTGGTTCAGTTCATGCAAGTGATCAGATTATGCAAAAAGGCACATCAGTCTCATGATTCTCCCTGAAAATGAACATGATGTGTAAATTACAATGTGTATTAAAAAAAACAACTCTTAAAAGCTCTTCCAGCTGGTCCTACATTGTCCTACAGCTTTTATAGTTGGTGTTTCCTCAGTAGCAATTTGTACCTGTTTGATAAAATATTCTAAAACTATCACAATTTTCCTTTTCCTTTTTTTTTTTTTTCTTCCAGAATTGCACATGAGAGATTACGAGTCTTGGTTTATATTATTGGATCTGCTTCAGATCACCTGCCTGTAGCTGAAAATACAAGTTGTTTTGTTTTTTTAACCTCATAAAACATATTTCTCAAACAGATAATCAGATATAATTGCTCTGAGACTTTTAAATCCTTCTGCTGTTCTTACAATGGGCCACAGATCAGTGCAATATTCTGACTTGTTTAACATAAACACCGTGGCTTTAATGGTATTCCAGTCTCCTGTCATCAGATCTCCGTGTTATCCCGACACGCTCTGCTCCTCCGTGTGTCAACATTTCGCTTTGGTAGATGTGAGCCCGACAGATATTGATCGGCTCAGACATGATGGTATTTTCACCCCCTTTATTACATTTATGTCACATTGCAAACAAACCTAATGCCTTTCCAAAGTGCACCAAATTTCAAATAGCTCTTTCCTGTCTCCTGGCCAGTGAAATAATAAAAGAGGAACGGGAGTGATCTTCACCACAATCATCCAATGAGACCTCATGAGACGGACCTGAATAAGCCTGTCTGCTTCATCAGATGTGAGCTGCGGCATGGGTCAGGGATTTCTTTTAAAGGAAAGACGAGAGTTGTTTCTTTATGTACAATTAATTCTAGTCTAGAGTAGGAATAAGCAACTTTGGTCATTGTAAGGGCCACAAATACATCCACAACTTAACCACAACAATACATGTGAATTCAAGCTGCTAACTCCTTAAAAAAAACACACACACAAAACCCAACAGTGTTGTCAAGTTAAGGTTATTGAATCAACATCAATCTATTTGAGATTTTGGCCCAACAAAAATATATTTATAACACAGTATTGACGAATGATATGTGGTTAATGTGATTAACCCCGCCCCTCCCCCTACTCCCCTCACCTGTTAAATCAATTCTAGAAAATTGGCTTGGGGGCCGTAATGATTGCGGGCAGGGTTCTCATGTAGCCTGTTGTCCTTCCCTCATCTACGGCATCTCTACACTTGACCCTTTTATCCTGAGTGGCCCGGTGGCAAATAAACTGAACAGAATCTTGGTTGGTTTGTTTTTCTCAACAACTGGTGAAGCCTGCCGTCTTCATTGACGGAAATGAAGGATGTTATTGTTGACAGAAGTTGATGGCGTCCTATCAGGACAATGGAAGGCCATCGGTATGTTTGAACACAAAAAAAAAACGCGCTGTAATTTGATGACCCAGCATGAACCAAATAGTTCTGAACTCACTGCGATTTGGCTTGTGTTTATGTTTTTTTATTCTAAGTAATGATTTAGATGGTGGGCCACAGCCTAGTTGACACTCTCACCTCACGTGGAGAACATGATGTCTGTCTCTCTTCATTTGAGCTGTGACGGAGTGGCGGCCTGTACCCCCCCCCCCCCCCCACCAAATTTCAAGGTAAAACAATTATATATGAGGTAATCTTACTGCTGTCAAACATCACAGGGGGTCAGTTCTGACTCAAACATCATATATGGCTTAACTCACATAAGCTCATGCTGTTGGAGTCGTGAAACAGTCGAACAGAGACACAGGCACTTGTGAGAGGAACAGCCTTGTTTCACATCCTATTTTAGAAGAACAGGAAAACAACAGTTTCAATTCCATGACCAACACTAAAAAGTCCCCGTGCTAATAAAACCTGCTGTATGATATGAAACTCCAGGAGAGCCACGGACAATACCCTGTAATGAGATTGTTTTTCTCCTTTTATAAACAGCTGCATACAAAAACTCCAATGCATTCTTGCGTACAGAAAATCTCTGGAGACCTAAACAAAGTTATTTTGAGCCTTTATGCAACAAACGCAGCGGTGCCTGCTTCATTCCAACTGAAAGAGGCTTTGTACAAAGTTCTGATGTTGAAGATAGTTTATGAAAGCACGACAAGTGAAACCTTTGATTATTCATGTCAAACCTTTATACTGATTCATCATGAGTTTGAGTGCGATTTGTTTACTCATCCAGCGGATACAAAGGACGGCAAATGAGCTCCGAGTCTGGCTGAGGCGGGCCTCTGGAGGGAAACGCTGCACTCTGCAAACACGAAACCAGCCAGAGGCAAGCGAGACAGCGTGTCGACAATGAGCGAGATTGTCCCGGTTTAACAGCGCAAGAAGAGATTAGGTAGAAACTCGGAAATCCCGTCATCTCTTTGGAATAAACTCAGGCAAGGTTTCGGGGCGATCTTCGCAGCTGAGTGATCTCTGTGGCTAACGCAGCCTTTCTTCTGCAGCGGGTGTTATGTATTCTCACAGCACAGGGGACACATTAACAAGGTTGGATAACAGTGGCTCTGGGAAGGGAAACGGGCTCAACTTGAGCAGTTCAAAACAAAGAGGAACTCTGTTTGAGATTCCTGCCAGATTACATCCATTAGCTCACTGCTTGTGTAATGTCTTATGTAAAGTAAAGGTGCTATTCTTAAATGTTTAAATGAAGCATCGGCACCACTGTTGCAATTATTTGTTTCCTTTTGGGCAACACGTCCTTTGAGCTATTTTTTTCCCTCTCAGTCTGAAAAGTACATTTCTGTCTTTGATATGCTAACAAGCGGCTCAAGCACCGGTCCACCAGATGTCCACCAGCAGCTCTGTTCTGCCTAATCTTGAATGATTTCATATTCATGGCCTGCTGATTTGAAAACTGCCTAAAGCCAAATTTGGTGTTTTGGACGGACATAAATTCATATACTTCTGTTTCCATCAGCTGGCTTGTTTATGCAGTAATTAATGTCAATCATGTTGCCTCTTCAAACAACGTGAACCCGCACCACTGCAGGAGAAACACAGCTACTGCATGTACACTGTTTTCCTATAAAGAGCATGACTGTGTCTATTCAGATGCGTCCTTTGACAGAAGTTGCCACAACAAGTCTCTGCAACTTGTATCTCAATGTTGCCCTTCCTGCTGCACCCAGGATTCAAACCTGGGTCCCCCAAAACTAAAGGTCATGGCTTCCCTCAATGTGCTACCAAGAGTAGATTCAGGTAAACAGAAATTGGGCCGTACACTACACATTTAACACTTTTGGTTTTGTCAGAAACCTGCGAGCACAGCAGCATTGTTGATGTTCCCCCGAAGTCCAGTGGGGCAAGAAAAGCACGCCAATCTGAT
Source organism: Lipophrys pholis (assembly GCF_963383615.2). Taxonomy (NCBI): domain Eukaryota; kingdom Metazoa; phylum Chordata; class Actinopteri; order Blenniiformes; family Blenniidae; genus Lipophrys; species Lipophrys pholis. Next base: position 12,286,931 of record NC_137632.1, read on the forward strand.
TTGTGTGGCTATTTTAAAGACGTTAGCACTTTATCTGGATTATCCAAATCACTTTATTCAGAAGCCGTGCTATATGTGGCCACCGTGTGGGTCTCATGAAACTGAGCAACACTTCAACAAACAAATAGGCCTATGTCTGTCAAATAGGTTTACGAGCTGAAACATTAATTGTACAGTTGGTTTTGTGCTCAAGTACAGTTATTTGAACTTCATAGATTATTTGTTGCATCGGGAAAACCATTCCGCGATCTGGAGTGATTTCCATTAACACCTGAGAGCTTCACACAGTCAAATAACACCTTCTAGTCTTTTTATAGAGGTGGAAAAGCATTCGGTTCAAGACTTTACTTATGTGCAAGGATATTAAAAGAGAAAAAAACTGGCTCCATTTTAACACGGGAGATGACTGTATTCAGCTCATTCTGAACAATACCAAACTAGTTTTCTGCATTTCATGAGAAAAGAAGAAACGATTCAGTGGGGGAAAAATACTAAATTTAATGAATAATTGTGGGTTTTAGATTGTTTATTCTATTGTTTTCATATTAGTTGGCTCATACTCATTGATTCTTTATAGAAGGAATTGACTTAGGTGCTATTAAATCCTAAACAAACCTTTTGAATATGACTCATTTTAGGAACCCCCCCTCTGACTTATCTATTGTTACATTTGTGTAACACCTCTACTAGTAATCACAAGGTTATGGTTTTATGATGATTCTAAGGAAATTCTCAGGAGTTTTGGGTTATTTCCATTCGGTGTGGGAAGAATGTCACCAGACAGTCAAAACCATCAGCAGTCTGTGTACGTGGTAATTTCGCTTGTGTCTGGGGAAGTAAAATAAATTTATTCTTTCTTTCTGAGTGTCAGTTCTCGATTTTATTAACCTCAGCGTCATCTTCCAAAAATAAATGATCATGTTCATGCTGCGTTATCACTGTGAACACGTTTGCCAGCTGATGAGACTACATACAGTCCTGCATTCAGCCAGTCACACTATGTTATTTAAGAGCAACATGTTTCAGTCCAGCATAGCATTTTGCCGTAATCAAATTATTCATACGGTACATCAGCGCCTCTACGATAGCTATTAACACTGACTACTCAGGGGACCGGTCTGCTCATTTCAGCTGTTGAGATGACTAACGGTGGATAAAATACATCCACTGGCTCAGAAACATTGTTCTCATGGGAACCTGACACTCCAAACAGATGCTGTTCTTCTACAGAAAGTGAAATCTAATGAGATGCAATATGGTCAACACTCCACAGGTTTGTGTTCTCCAGCCAGAGCAGACAGTGAGCAGATTACTGATCAGAAAGTCAAGACCTGCTGCCAAAATCTGACTCTGGGCCACCTGTCCCCAAAACATGGAAAACAAGCTGGAGGAGTCGGGTTTCTTTTCTTTTCTTTTTTTTACAGTACAAGATGCACACAAATGCTTTCCTTTGAACGTGATGGTGCGAGCACAATGTTCAGAGTTAGAAAACTGGTGGGGAATCATGTTGTTGCACAGATCCAGTGACATCCTGTAGACTCTAGAGAGTAGTACTGCATTACAGGAACACCAGCAAAACAAGAGTTGTCGAAGAAATGCTTACGTGAAAGTACAAAGTTACTTTATAACCATCTTTAACTGGATTGATAACAAGCATTCCACCTGTATAAAATATTCATATTGAAAGCACAATTCTCAGACAAGTATTGTTGTATTTAAAAAAGAAATTATGCAATGATAAATGTAGATATAAATTGGAATATTTTTTTCTGTCAAAAGAAAAGTCTTTAGTATAAGTGAAGCCAAATAGTTTTGAAAAAAAAAACAACACACCAAAAAAGGTACTTTTACAGTGAAAAGCCAAACTTTTCCATATGATTAATGATATGTGATGATGGGAAGTGAAAATGACCATTTAAGAGGAAAAAGACTTTGCAGAACCAGAGTCAGAGGTTGTGGCTGTCTGCTGTTCCGGTTGGAGGTTAGGGAATAGAAAGAAAAGAATAGGACAGAGACAGAAAGCAAAAAGATTGTCATAAATCTGATTTTTGTTTGAAGAATGAGGTGTTCTTCTGGGGTAATATGGGACCAACTCTTTAATATATGAAGGAGCCTGGTTCTTAAAATCTTTTCGTTTTAGATTTCACAGGAAGCCAATAAAGAGAAGCTAATATTAGAGCCATGTGTTCCCTCCTGCTGGTTCCGGTCAGTACTCTTGCAGCAGCATTTTGAATCAGTTGAAGACTTAAGCAATTGTTCAGAGACTTTGATAATAGGGAATTCCAATAGTCTACTCTAGACATAACAAATGCATGGATTAATTTCTTAGCATCACTCTGAGTCAGCTTGTTCCTGATGTTACGCAGGTGAAACAAAACAGTCCTGTAGACTTGTTTAATGTCAGAGTTGAAGATAAGTCCTGGTCGAAAGCAGCACCGAGGTTGCTCACAGTTGGATTGACGATGAAAACTGCTATTTCATCTGAGTTTAGGAATATTCCCTACAGGAAGGCGTGTATAATGTGAAAAGTATGGGTCCAAATAAAGAACCTTGAGGAACTCCAAAACTTATAAGTCCCTTAATTGCGTGAAAGCTACGTTTTTTTTAAACTGTTAATCTGATGCAATTAGTTTAGTTATGTTTACTACAAGAAAAAAGAAAAGAAAACATATAAATAATTGTAAACCTGAACTTTATTAAATTCCGATACATCTCATAATATGAATTGTTGACAGGCCAGTTTAAAGAAATCTAAATTTAGCTTGGAATTTAGAAAGTGTGCATTATTGCTTTTTCAAGCGTTATTCTATATAAAGTCATGATCGGTGTCAAAGGTAATCCGTTTGTTTTTGTTTGTTTGTTTTTAATTCAAGGAGAAATGGCAAAGCTTTCTTATCAAAACAATAGAAAATAAAACAAAATTCTTTTTGTTTATGCTCACAAATCCAGCTGCGGACACCGCTTCTAATCCGGATGTTTTCAGTGAATGTGGAGCTTTCTCTTTGCAGATTTTTATCTTCTCATGTGTGACAAGAACAAAACAAACCTCTGATGTGGAGCCCGTTTGATTGATCAGACTCAACATGAGACAGCTGAACCTCTCCATCCTTCCGGAAGCTGCACTTTGAGTTACTTTCAGCCTTTTGTGTCTCCAGAGACGCGGAGGAGGAAGGTACGGTTACATAAGTGTGGAAAAAAAGGAAAGATACACAACGCTGCTGCCTCCACTCTCCATGATTATGAGAGCAGCGTGTGATTTTGTTCTTTCAGACATTTCACACCAGACACACACTGACATTTTCCCATCATCATAAATGTGATGTACTCTGGCTTGTGAGAGCAAATGCTAATAATTCATCATGACTTACCAAAGAGAAAACATCTGATTGGCCCCAGGTTTTTCATAATCCCAACCAAAGGTTTTTAAGCACTATCTAATGGCGACCTGTCCAGGGAGTATCTTGCCTTTAGCTGGGATTGGCTCCAGAACGTGTGACCCTGCGGGATAAAACGGTATAGAAGATGAATGGATGGCTGTTGCGCTTCCACTTTACTCTTTTTTTTTTTTCTGTTTACTCCTTGTCTCGATCAAAATCTCATCTTCATTCCTCTCATTTTGTTTGGTTTTATTCTGCATTTGTTGCAATGTTCGTATGTGTTCATGTAAAGCACTTTAAAGCTTCCTTTCCGTGGCGAACTTGCACAGAGTAAAATACGTTTGTTTTGAAAAGGCTCACAATTTCCCCCAAGCTCCTAAAATCTCTTGTTGATGTTGAAGCAAGTGAACACAAGAACTTTATTTTCTATGGATTTGGCATTCTTCTGTTAAACACATAAAGAGCAACTAAACACTCAAGGTATTACCTCACTCATCCTGTCCCTGTTATCATCGCTCTGTTGCCAAAATAGTTGTTGCACAATGAGTCATTCATCACACAAATTCACACTGTTGAAGGGGGGAATCTGCTCCCAGTGGAGCTACACAAAGAGATAAAGGACCGCTCAAGCCTTTTAATTATTCTGCAGAATCATTAGTCATCCCATATAACAGCCAGTCATCCTTTATATAAACAGGTGATTCCTGAGTAGATGGCTTTGTGGAAACTAAATTGTTTCTCAAGACAGGATTGATGACAGCGTTTGTGAAGGGTTACAAGGGTCTGTTGGATGTGGGCCCTCCTGCTAAAACGATAACTGTAACTAATGCTGCCTATAACACAAAAGCAAAAGGCATGTCAACTTTTGAAATTCTAACAACATTGTATTTTCCCAAACGCTCACGTGGTAAACAGACCACACTGTGATATTGTCTTTGGCGGATGTGAAGTGGCACGGCGAGCACGTGATCGCCGAGTTTCTTCCACATCAGTGAAGCAGAGCGCACGTAACATTCAGCTCTGAGTTCCTGACATTTAAGGACACATTGTTATTATCAGAAAACAAAGATGCGGATTTGAGGAAACACTGCTCGATGCACCCATTGTGTCAAACCTCATCGTGAAACGCCTGCACACATTTGAATTCCAAAGATTTGTTTTGTGGCATTGGAGCAGGGCAGCGGGAAAAATGTACTGGTTTGGGGGTATTTCCAGTATGATTTTATTTTTTTTCTTGTTAGTTCAGGATAAGAAATGTGCAGAATAAAATATATATTTTTTAACTTACTTTTTTAACATGTAGTGTGGGGAAATAAGCATAAACGTGACGGTTACAGCAGTAGAAGACTTTCAAATCTGATTACGACAAGAATTATGCCTTTTATTGTTTAATCCCAACACCTATTCACAATAATATTTTGTGTTTTGTGAAAAAAAAGAAAAAGTTCTACCAAAACTATTGCTAGGCATTAGGAAAAAAAAATGTATTGTGGAGTGAGAATTGAGCTGCAAAAACATGTTTTCAGCTCTGCGAGAGAGGTTCATCCTCCCACACTTAAAAATGAAAAAAGAAGAAAGAAAGAAAAAGCTCACCAGAGAGTCAAGATAGATTTAAAATAATGTATTTATTTAAAAGTACATTAACCCGTCACAATATATTTCATGCACATTCCGCCTCTCTGGAGTAAAATCACTGACGAGGATGAATAGACGGTTTAAAAATGGAGCTGAGAGTGTAACCTCACTCTATATTGTGCCCATGCATTGTGAAGAGTGTGTCCTATGTATGTTGTGACCTTGCAGTGTGAATAGCAAAATGTGATAGCAGGCTACCATAAATCACTGTCACAGCACAGACGGTTCCAGCCACATCCAGGTAATCTATTTGTCCTGGTAAAATATGGTGTAATTTGTTTCAGGTTTCTTGCAGCAGCAGCAGAAAATGCAGCCATTTGTGCTGCAGCTTATGCATATGTGGTATTTGTTGGCCACGGTGCCTTAACCGAGAGTAGTCTTTCTCTATCTCTGATTCACACTGGCCTCTTTTTCTCCCCATATAACAATGAGTCATGAGAGAATCATTTATACATTATGTGACGCTTTTCCACACTTTTGAAATGCCAAAGTGTAGTCACTCCTGGCGATGCCTTAAATACATGCAGAGAATGATCTTCTTTTTTTTTTGCATTTAATGGTATGTATCTCTACTGAAAGTATCCAATGTGCAGGCATCTCCGTTCTGACATCAGTGCTCTATGCTCTTAGATTTAATTTATGATGCACTGGCTCTCACTCTCCTCATTAGTTTCCGGTTACATAAGATTATGTAACTTTCTGATCGACAGCTTTGCTTGAGATCCAGCCTTTTGTGTGAATTCCAAACCTTTTAATTTTGTGCATCCATCACTGAAAGAAATGTTTTTGGGGGTTTTTTTTTGGTCTTTTTAATTTGACTGCTCCTTATTTATCTCAAAGAAAGACTGTTATGTCAGTGATGGAAACCATAGCCTGAGGAGCTTAGACCCGAAGCATGAGAGCAAACGCTGCTGCCCTCCTAATGGATCATTATGTCTTTGTGGGGTCGGCAGTGCATTAGAGGAGCATTTCCTTTATGCAACAACCTTCTTAGGCCACAGAATTGCTTAGCTCAGCTTAATAGATTACAAGAGAAGTGGTAGGGGTGAAGAAATAAAGTTTAATGAGAAATGCAGAATTTTAAGCTTGTTTTAAATTCTGGGTCAAATAACTATCAAAAGGGTTTATTTGCAGAAACTGTTGCCCAAGCTGTCAAATACAAGAGATCACCGCTTTCAAAAAACATGTCCAGGCCGGACACAGATGGACGCTGCAGAGATGTAAAGAGATAGCACACTGTATACATCCGTCCTCGAGGGTCCCGTCTCTGGACATGTTTGGGAAACAAGCAAATCAATCTGTGTCAATTAGAGCTGCGTTCAAAGTGAACCACATCCTGGGAGTCAGACACTCATTCTGCACTCAACAGCAGGCAATACAATTACACTGCACAACCCCTCTAAAGGTTTCAGGGTCTGCGATGATGAACCGGTGCATATAAAAGGCTCTCACTGTCTTTTATCTGCACCACTCACAGGTACCCTCCTGAGCAGAGACTTTCACCGAGCATGAGGGGGAGTAGCTGCGCAGGAAGCTCTCTGTTTTGTGCCTTTCAAGTTGTGAGCCCGACCCTGTCAGATACCACAGTTTAGACTGCCGTTCTACACAAGTTCACAGATCTTCAAAGCCTGTTTTCTGCTGCTCACACTCTCATTCTGATTCCTCCACAACGAGGTGGGAGCAGCAAGAGCTGTAAAAGCCATTGATTTTTCTTTTTTCTTTTAAAAGACCCTACAGTGTGCACAGTCACTTCCTCTCCAGCTGTCTTCTGCAAGAAAAAAGTGAGCGCGCTGCACTATAACAGCTGAGGCTGAATTAGATTTAGAAACATGGGACGCATAATCACATTAGACTTGCAGTGTGAATTACAGAGGCGCGTTGCAGAGCCGTATTTCTCACATTTTTGATCATGATGCTATATTTGAAACTTAATTTGCATGCAGACAACACGGTTGCATCAGTGTGTACCTCAAGGAAATGAACCTTCAAACAAAGGCCGCAAAGAAAGGAAAGAGCTCCAAGGTTCCAGATGCGGTGCTTCGTACAGACAAAAGTTTAAGTATTTATTGCATAGTTTAACATATGGTAGAAAGATGGAACACAATGCTGAAACTAAATATTGATTTGTGAGGCTGAATATTAAAGTGATGCTCCTGCCTCCTCTGGTAACAGTATTGTTTATACACAGAGCATATACTCCAGCCAAAAGCAATATAAGGGCATTTATCTAATAAAGTGTTGACTGAGCACTGAAGGGAACAAAACAGAAATAAACAAACAAACAAAACATATAAAATTAACTCTCTTGGTGCATGATGGTATAAAACTAGAAAGACAAAAACACTGATGCTGTTTCTTAACACATATCTTGTTTCTTACATTATGCTGACGTTAACTGTGTTATTCAGAAGGGGAATTTACTCAGAATCAGTTTTTGTTCCTTCTTTATTAATTTTGCATTATTCCCATCTCTTTGTTTGACGCGAAGAAAGTGAAACCAGTGAGATGCTGTCTTGGTGCGTGTCTGTGCTTCGTGACTGCTGCCATGATCAGTTTCTGTGGCAACGTGATTTTGAAAATAGCTCCCCTCTCTAACGGCCCACTGCTGTCGCAAGTTGAGCCGGCTGCAGCCCACTCCTCCTGACGCATGACTCATTCATTGCTCATTATCATCCCACTCTCATTTCTTCCTGCCCAGGCTCCCCTGCTTGGATATCTGATGGTTGTGTGGGGGCGGGGTGGATGCTACTATGAAGCTGGTGTACGCATGCTGCGATTGGCTGGTGGGTTCCATTTAATCTGCTGCGACTACTACAGGGTCCACCCCCATACTCCTCCCCCCTCTTTCCCTCTGCCCTGACAGCATCCATACACAACAGTGTGCTGTCTCTGTTCCAGGAAGAATATCAGCTCTGCACAGGGAGGAGAGGATTAGCACAGCCACTCAGCTCATCTGCATACACGTTCCCAGAGAACCACATGAGCACCCAGGGCTGCACCTCTTTTGTATAAAGCCTGGCACTCCCACCACGGAGGCTCCACTTCATCTACCCTCACTGCTGTGAGAACATTCTGAAAGGGTCCACTGTTTTGTGTTTTTTGGACTCTTCCATAGATTTTTTTTTTTCTTTAAATCGGTCCACTATGCCTCTATTTATTTGGAACAATGCAAGTAAGATTGTTTGATATATACTTGCTCTGAACATCAAGGAGTTTATCCTTCATTTTTTGGGACTTTGCCTGCCCAGCGTTTGTTTGAAGACTGCAGCTCCAGCATGCCATCTAGAGAGTCCTACGAGGTTAACAAGGAAGAGAAGCCTCTGGTGCAGAAGGCCAAGAGAGAGGCCAATCAGGAGGATATTCTGGCGGCGGCTCTGGGGATGAGGATGGGGCCACAAAAACCTTCAGCCACTTTTTGGCAGCCACTGAAACTATTTGCTTATTCACAGCTCACCTCACTGGTTCGCAGAGCTACACTCAGAGAGAGCGACAGGACGCCCAAATCTGAGAAAGTCCACAACTTCAAGGTGAGACAGTCAACTTATAGAAATGCTGCTGCTGCGGTTTCTCGGAAACGCTGGTGTGATTTCATCATGTGTGGCCGGAGGGCTGCTTTTCATGCTTCCCGTATGGGAAGGGGTGGGGTGTGTGTTGCTGGAGGGGAGCGAGGGGATAAAAACAGAGCTGTTTTGGTCTGTCCAGTGAGCCTGTATCAAAAGAAAATCTGTTGGGTGGTCTGTGGACCACTGCTGTTAGCTGGAGCACCAGATGGAGAGATTATGTGGATGGAGAAGGGAAACAGTGGAGGACTGTATCCCTGTTTTGGCTCTGGCTCACTCTCCTTGTTTGCCTGCTTAATGGGATGGAGAAATATTACAGTCAAGGCTTTCAAAGTGCTGATGCTCACAAGTCTGTCTCGCCTGCTTTGTTCTCCTGTTTCTGCTGAATTGTGTATTTCATCCATTATGAACCTTCAACCAAGGTGAAAGATATCACTTAAATAACATAGGAATAGATAAACATATTTTTTTAAGTAATAACATTTTTGAAAATAACTAAATTTTGCCACGTTTTTCTTAAACCTTCCAAATTTCAAACTTTAGTTGTGATCTGCATTAAATCTAATAATGAAGTTAATTACCTACAAGGAGCAGGATGACCAGTAAATATATTTAGTGACATGAGGACCTTTGTCGTGTTATTCATGTCAACATTAATGCAAGATGTGTGTTTTGGGTTTCCTGCTTCCCGCTGCAGTTGCGGGTGACCTAATACAGGAATGCTGGGAGAGTTGTGTTTTGCTCTTGTTCTCAGAGGCCTCTCTGATTGGCTGAGCTGTTGTTACCTGCTGGAGTGTGGGGGGGGGGGGGGGGGGGTTCCTTCCCTACATGATACAGGAGGCCCTCCACTGCTTCCAACATCTCTGAATGTCACAATTTACCGTGCCCATGACGGCTAAGCCTCCTCGAAATCACAGCGAACCCACATCAGTGGTGTCACTTTGAGGGTTTATAACAACAACAATCCTCCTCCACACACAGATAATCCTCCTCCACTGTGTCATTTATGATGGCAGCACCTAAGGGTCTGCTGGCAGGCTGCAGAAGGGGATGTGGTGTCCATGGAGGAAAAAGCTTCAGTCACCCACTGTTCACTCTCTGTCCTGTCACTGCACTTCATCACTAATATCCGTCACTGTCTTCCTCTCTGTTGTAGGTCCATACCTTTCGGGGACCTCACTGGTGTGAACACTGTGCCAGCTTCATGTGGGGGCTGATGGCTCAGGGGGTCAAATGTACAGGTAAGACTGTTCTCAGCAACAGTAACACATAAAGTCCTTTACGTCAGTCTCTCATTACGTCGGTGGAGCACAAAGTGAGCATTATTGTATATGGGTTACTTGGTTTTTAGCGCATCTGGAGCCGGATTATTGAGTTCTAATCTAAAATCTCAACAGTAGATTGGGGATTATGGGTTGTGTAACTGAATGGAATGAACCCTGGATGGACATGATGTAACGCATATAGTCCATGACATAGAATACTGTATTTATGACCCACTTTTTCCTTCTGGGTTAGTGAATGGAGCCTAAACATGGGGGTTGGGTTATTGAATGTTGTTTTTTAAGATACAAATTTTAAATAGACCATATAGTTTACTTAAAATCTAAATTTTTCACTTCATTTTTATTTGAGTTACAGATTACTTTTACTGGAGAGACATTTATAGCACTAAATACCTGAAAACATGAGAGGGACCATTTCTAATGAATTTTGGAATGTTTATCCCCAAATTTTATCATGACATATGATCATGACATATGCAGCATTTATTCACCCGGTATTACAACAATATTGGCTTTATGCGTGTCAAACATTTTGGTGCCGATTTAGATTTTACTGTGAGCTACGTCTTGTACAGATTCCTTCCGAGTCTCAGAATAGCACTGATACAGCCTGATGTGCATCTTTGATGTTTTATTGATGACACAAAGTGTGTCACACAAATCTGTGGGAGCTCTGACTTAAATTATTAATGTACTGACTTTGGAAACCGACAACAATTGACATAAAGGCACATACGTCCAAAGTCAGTCTTTATATGTTGCCATTCCTTCAGACTCAGCTACCAGAATCTAGGGCAGCAAAGTCTCACATGATGCTCACATTTGCATACCAAAAAAAATACTCCTCCACCCCCTTTTCTCTTTCTGTGAGTGAACTGTTGTTGGCCAAGTGCCAGAGAGCCAGCCTCTTGCTTGTGCTTGTTGTGCCACATATCCTCATCAGAGTACGCCCCCCAGCCTCATCCCATCATGCCCATGAAGGAAAACAAAGCTGGCATGTCTCTTTAATGAGGAGCAGCGCTGGGAGTGTGGGGAAGAAGCTCTTTTTCCAAACACATTAAAATTCAGCCGACTTCATCCAAAGAGCTAGGTCACACGGCTCAACCCCTATTTAACTTAAACACTTGGATGGAAAAAAGAAAAAAAAAACCTTCTATCAATACTGATAGTACTTCTTTCTTCTCAGTTCCTCTCAGAAATGGACCAGTCTCAACTGGGAGCGCTCTGATAGTGATAATGTGCCGATTAGAAATTAGCAATCAGCCACCCTTAAACCTCCTCTCAGAAATGAGCTCCGGCCTCTTTCCAGAGCAACACAGACAGAGCTGACGGAGCGGTGAGGCAGCATCCTCTCTCCCCTCACTCCTGAGGTCCCTCGGGCTCTGTCTCACCCTCATTCACCCCACCTGGGACCTCGGGGCCATCAACATACTCACACAGACCACAGGAGCTCAGCAGGCTTGTGTGTGATGACAGGCCCGGCACTATTATATGGGCTGTCTCATGTCCTTAAGAGAATAGTCTCTTAAAGTAATTACATTTCTGCATCAATGCATATAAATCCAGGCTGTGTGAATTTCTCTGGGGACCCATATTAATCAAAATATCGTCCAAGGCCCTTCAACAACATAGTCTCAGTTTTCAGAGGTAGCCTTTTAATCTAAAATTTAAAAAAGATCAAATCCATTGAGGGTTCAGAACATTGCTGTTTAAAAAAAAAAAAAAAAGCATGACATTTATCAGAAAGAAAAACCTTTTGGAAGTTGGAGATGGTTCAGAAGATTTAAGAGCATTAAAAGCTGCCCCATTTTAGTCTGGGAAAGTAGGTCTACAGTAGCCCGCAGCGCCTCAGTCGCTACTTCCACAGCTATTGTGCGTGAGCTCGGATTTGAAAAAGAATAGAGCGCGCAGCAGCGCTGGCTGTCCCTCCTCTAGGCCAAAGCATTTTCAATGCTCCTCTAATTCTCTGCATGGTACAAAGCAGAGCAGCAGTCTCTCTCTGCATCTGATCTCCCCGGGTACTTCTGTTCCCAGTAAGGTGATTTCTGCCCTGAAACAGCTGGGCCTCCGGTCCCATCCGCTGTGACTGAAGGCAAAACGCAGCGTGGGGTGCTTATACTAACATCATGACTGATGTGGCATTTAAAAACCCAGTGAGCTGCATCTCATGTCTGAAAATGTTCTGCAGCACAGAAAAAAAAATCTAAAGGAAAGAAAAATTCATCTGAGATTTCAATTTACAACACATTTATTGGCCAAATAAGTTCTATTGTTTTTGGTTTGTTGTCGTTGCTATTTACTCCATTTCATATCTGGCTCTTTGTAGGTGACTTTAGCCTATCCGAAGCTGAAGGTGACTCCAATGCCATGTTCACTGGAGGGAAATTGCTCTCTTGTGTTCGTGTGACATTTCAACGGCAGATATTGACCAAGCGGATTAACACTTCTTTACAAGCCAAAACCAACAATGTCTCACCAATGAACCAAATCCAAATCAACTGTTTAATGACATGTCCCAGTTCACAGAGAAAAACAACAAAACTGCTCATTCTGCATTTGTGGTTGAAAAAATGTATTGAACAATAAACTCCTCTGATCCAACCCCTCTTTTTGTCTGTCTCCACAGACTGTGGTTTGAACGTCCACAAACAGTGTTCCGCTCTGGTGCCAAACGACTGCAAGCCAGACCTGCGACACATCCGTAAAGTTTACAGCTGCGACCTGACGACCCTTGTTAAAGCCTGCAATACAGCCCGGCCCATGGTGGTGGACATGTGCATACGGGAGATCGAGTCCAGAGGTCAGTTCAACATATTTGTGAGCATACGTGCATGCGTGTGTTTCTTTCAAATGTGCAACTTATAGTGGGGGTTACGTTTCCTGAGATGGATTTGGTCAAATCTTTTTGTCTTAAGTACCTATCCAATCCATTCCAAAGCTATACAGCTATGCTTTCACTGACTGACATTAATTCAATTCAACTGGAGCATTTCCACTTAAGAAGAGAATAACTGAACATAATAAAATACTATTTGCTTCCATGAGATGTTTTCAATATATTCCAGTATAACCAGTGAAGTTTGTTGTTGATCAGGAAATTAAGCACTTTAACAAAATGTACTTTTGACCTAATTTAATATAATTAAAAATATAGACACACACCTTGTTTGTTTTTTTTTTAGTTTGTTTTTTTCTAAATTGCTTTCATGTTCTATCCATCCCTTTTCTAGGCAATCATAATAATATTAAGAAGTCTATTTTTTCTGTATTTATACATGTAAAACACTGTTTTGCCAATTTTTAGTAAGCGATCTGCAATATATACCAATTAAGTTGCTGTGCTAAAAGTCTGATTCAATTACTAACTGACTTAATGTTTTTGTGGGGTATGACTGAGGGGAGTGATGAGATTGCTGGTAATTGTAAATGCGTAATGAGGAATACATTACTCCGCTTCCTGCTGCCTTCGTTGATTGCTCTTCAGTTAAATCATTCAACTATGTAGGGAAAGTCGTTGTACCCCCTCATTGTTTGCCCTCTAATATGTGTCTGTAGCTAAGTTTGATTTATGTCTTTATTATTTTGCCCGGTGATGCAGAAAACAATTTGCATCTGCCCAAGTTGCATATTTAACGGTCTATATTGGCATTTCCTAAATCACCCAAGGTGATCATATGCAAGTGAATTTTTCTGCATTACTCCTGACATCCGCTGCAATGTCTGAAAAGGTTGTTTGTTTCTTGTTTGCTCTTCAAGGACTGAAATCAGAGGGCCTCTACAGAATATCGGGATATAGCGAGTCAGTGGAAGAAGTCAAGATGGGATTTGACAAAGGTTAGTAATCTATGTTTAACAGATGTCAACACACAAGACCCTGGACATGATGTGCTTGCATATGTTTACATAACCAACGCAGAACGTTACAGATTAATGACACTGGACATTGGGAGAACGCGTATGTTTACACAAGGCACACAGAACACTTCAGATTAATGACAAAGTGACATTTGTGAAGGATTAGTCTCCATCTGGGAGTGCAGCGCCTATACTGACATGTCCCTCACATGCAGGGTTTCAGTATGTGGACAGACAGGAGGGACCTAAGGGGTTACAAACCACAGCTGTACTCTCACTGCCTTAAATGTGTCTGTGGAAGAAAAAAAACCCAACTTCTTTGGTGTGTTGGGATTCAATAGCCGACTTAGTAAGAATAAACCTGTCTTGGCCCAGCGCAGTGTGAATTTTAACTGCAAGGAGAGCTTGCAGCAGTGGGCAAAACTCTCTGCCACATCCACATGTGGGAGATCATCCATGACAGAGTGTCATTCCAGCTCACAGCACTGTGATGTTCTGTCTGCCAGCACAAGTAGGCCATGGCCTGCTCTGAAGAGCATGCATAACCGAGGGAAAGTCAGAATAAAACAGGCCATGCGGATGATAGCGGCTACTTTGCAAAGATACAGAGCCAGTAACAGAGTACGGTTCTCCCATCGCTGTAACACAGTCTATTTCTCGAATCACTCGGAGAAATGGCTCACGTCAGCAGTTTCATGTGTTCATTCTTTTTGTCTCTCTTATTCCATCACACATCTCCACAGATGGCGAGAAGACAGACATCTCAGTGAACGCCTATGAAGACATCAATATCATCACCGGTGCACTGAAACTGTACCTCAGGGATTTGCCCGTTCCTGTAATCTCTTATGATGCTTACCCCAGGTTCATCGAGGCTGCAAGTACGTGAAATCCACAACAAATTAGACAGACCTGAATCAATGTGATGGGTACATTGAAAACAGAAATCTAAAAATCTATACAAAAAAATCTATATAAACAAAATTGAAGGAAAGAACAGAGAGTGCACATGAGATGTGTTCTGTACTATTTTATGAGGAAATAAAGTGACGAAAGGAACCTCTGTGTGATTGCACACAGATGCCAAACTGAGGATTAAATATGTTGTTGCACACATTATTGCACAGTGTTGGAGATTGTGGAGAAACAACATCACTGACACTCTGTGTGGAATTTGCCTGGGGTTACCATTTCAACGGAACAATCACAATTCTGAAATGTGTTTCCACATTGTAGTGTTTCAATCTTTTTCACCAGCATACTGGAGATTAACACTAAGTAATGTACTTTAAGTAAAGTAGGGCTGCCAGTTCTCACAAATCAAGAGTGAAAGTCACGCGTTGCACTAGATTACACATGATCCCATGCCAAGCCTGTTATGTCACTAGTTTCTCTTAGAATTAAATTTTTCTCCATTTCATCAAATTCACATTTAGTTTAAAGCTCCATTTAGCTTTATTATTTCTTATTGGGGGAAAAAGATACAAAGACCATCCCCTCTAGTTTCCTAATGGACTGCACCGATTTCACCGACAGTGTAATATTTCTCACTGTGAGCATTTGTAGTATATTGGCCCGTATATGTTCGAAATAATCTAAACTTAACCAATGTTTTATTTCTGTATTGAAAGTGTGCATTTTAGGTATTATATTTACATATTTTTAGATATGTCTGTAGAATGTAGATTGAGTTAGATTTCAATTGCAGCGTTCTGTTGCAGCGTAATACCTTATACGTTAAAATTATTATTTGTTTAACTGTAATTCAGCCATAAAATAAACTACAGTTGAGTACATGAGGACAAAATCAACCATCTCGTCAACTGATGTCCTTTTCCCTCTGACATGCCGAGCTGCGTCCCTTCCCCCAACCAGAAAACCACAATGAATCCAGACTGTGTGGACTGGCTGCCCTAACAACTCCATCCTTTCTGGTTCCCAGAGCTCACGGACACAGAGAAGAGGCTGGAGGCTCTCCGTGAAGCTCTGGCATTGTTACCACCGTCACATTGTGAAACCCTCAAGTACCTCATGGCCCACTTAAAAAGGTGAGTAATCAGGGTGAATCAATGGGGGGTGGGGGGGATCAACACCAACATGAACCCTGCAGCCATGCAGCTTAACAGAAATCAGAACATAAACAAGGTTGTTTTTTTTTTAAATTACATTTTGTTTATTGTTTATGAATCTTAGTGTATAATTTGATGTTTGTCAGGAATTGATGAACTCATTTTATTATTACATTGGGTCCATCATGTCAGCTGTGTGTGAATTACTCTTTCATGTTGTATTTTCATTATATTGACATGATACAGATCTGGGAAACAAACTGTCATGCTTCCTTGAAAAAAAATTAAAACCAAACTGACGTTTCTCTCATGCTTGCAGGGTGACACAGAATGAGAAATTCAACTTGATGAATGCAGAAAACCTTGCCATCGTTTTCGGGCCCACCCTCATGCGTGCACCCAACCTGGACGCCATAACAGCACTGAATGACATCCGCTACCAGAGGCAGGTGGTGGAGCTGCTCATTAAAAATGAAGAGGTGCTCTTCTGAGCACAGATCAGGACTTTTACAACAACTCTCTAATCATTCATTTGTGTCAAGACTTGAATGACTGGTTTGTATTACACTGATTGATCAAGTTGGGGTTTAAATGCCTTGTGTATGGACTAGTGCTGACCTAACATCTGTCCTCCCGTGCACTGGGCGTGGATGATGAACTTTACACTTGTACGTACTTGTAAGTGTCTCCCCATTTTTGTCGGGGGATCTTTAGAAGCTGACAGACCAGCCTGCATGGTGCACGGTCTTTGTTACTTTGTAGTCGTAACCCAGCATGTGTTCAGATCGTGTAGCGCTGTGATTTGACTTTTCTTTCTTCTGTGGTAGTTCCTCTGTTTGGTCTACATTCCCAGACTGCCCCCTGTGCAGTTATTTCTGTGAGACTTTGTATAGCTGGATGTAAAAATAAGCTACTAATTTTTCTGGGGTAATTTTTATGATGCCGTATTTTTTTATCTCCTCAAAACCTTTGTAGGTCACCTGCAGTTTTTAGTTAAATGAGTCTTCTCTCTCAATGTGTCCACACTGGTACGACTGCTTGAACTTAGCATTTTTATTGTGTTAAAAACAGGATTGTCTGTGAATTTAATTTTCTATTGTGATTATTTTTTTGTACACAACTTGTGCATGATCATTTTAATTTATTAAACCATACTCTGAGAAATGTGCTTGATGACGTGTCTGAGTTCATAAATGTGTGGTTGAACTTGCCTTTAACAATTTTTTTAATGTTTTGATCATTGCTTTTAAGCAAATATGCCAAAGTTGATGGGAAACAGTTGCAACATTACTCATCTTAACAAGTTCAGAGTAACTTTAATATTTTGTTTGTGTCTGCATTTCTTTCTCTGAATTTAATATCTGGCTCTTTAGATTTATTAATGTTCCACAGTCCAGTCTTTGGCTTTGGGTCTGCAGTAGCCATCTGCCTGTGATGTCTGCAAATGAAACTGTGTGAGAAATGAGAACAAGAACAGTGCGGTTGCCACTGAACTGGCAACTCAAATAATTGACAGGAGAGATGCAAGACATTCCTGTCGAGCCGAGGGGAACTGCAGAGGCTGCTGATTTGTTACAACCTCTGTTAATAAAGAGTGTTTTGTATACCAGCATAGATTTCACATTTAACAGCCAGTTTGGTACAGAAATCACCCTGACCCCCGGAGTTTTCCTGCTGCTGTGGCACATAGAAGCTCTTTGGCCTTGGATACATACCTCATTATTTTAAAACCACTGCCACAAAGGACAATAGTCATAATATTTCATATTCAAATCTGTACAAATTAATAGTTAAATATGTGCAGTCCCCGGCTAGCTCAGTTGGTAGAGCATGAGACTAACAATCTCTAGGTAGTGGGTTCGTGTCCCACGCCGGGCGCCACCTTCCCGTGGGCTCACCACCTGCAGGAAGGTTCTTAAATGGTGCGATGCGATTTGGGTGACAGTTATCAGACTGTCACCCCCGCGACCCGGAAACGGATAAGCGGAAGAAAATGAATGAATGAATATGTGCAGTCAGAAATTTGGGCACACTGCTTTTCTTGATATTCCAACAAAACACAATAACCCAAAACGCTCCTGCTGAGAAAAAAATTACTTCAGCCTCCCACAGCCATCTTGTAAAGCCACTACAATAAATATATATCTATATCTGTGACACATGTTTATAAAAAGAATGCTGTTGTAACTCTGTCACTTATATAGCTTTTATTGTTGTGAAAAAGGCTATTTATTTGTTTTGTTTTATACTATGACACAATATTTGTCATGCTGAGCTCATATAGTATCTTTTCCTGATAAATTTTTTTATATAAGGGCTTGAGTAATATGCAGTGACAGGGACGGGGGATTTTGTCAAAAACCGACACAAAACACCTCCAAATCCAATCACGGGCTGACTTTAAGGAAGTCAACAAAACGCAGACAACGCTGAAGACTATCAGTTAGGGTTAGCAAAACATATTGATGCAACTCTAATCTTAAAAACAGGGAGGGTTTCTTTGATCATGATGAGGGACACAGAAATCCCTTCCCCACTACCAGAGGGCCATGTTGTGCTGGATTATTTAATGAAGTATGATAATTAGAGCTTGCAACCTAACATGAAGTGCAAACTGAAGGGTTGTATACAGAGTGTATGGAAATAAAAATGCCTGCATGTGATCATTTGCAACATGAAATGCATTTACTTTGGCATTATTTTAGGAATAATCAAAGTTAACATTGGGTTAAAATGTGCTTACTTTACCTTCTTTCTTGCTTGACCATCTTTGGAAACTTTTTCACGTTTATAGCTTGCCGGGCCGCCAATTGCTCCCATCTGCTTTAAAGAAAGAGAAAGTATAACAAAAGTCAATGTTAATTTACAAATATCATGGAGCATGTTTGTTTGAGGGCGTAGGATGACCCTGACAGTCCTTCATTCAGTATAATCACAATGACGACAATGTGTGCCTGAAGCCCACGTGACTGTACAGAAGCCCCTCCAATAACACATCAGTCACGCACTCAGAGATTAAAACCAAACCCACCTTACCTAAGGCAATAACACCATGCTCTGGGGAGGCTGCTAATTACTGGATCTATGTGCAAACAATGTCACATAAAATTTATGATTTTCAAGTTTAATTACCCACAGGTTATGTCTTTCCAAGCAATTTCCAAGAACCAGCCAGGCTTGCCATCGGTAGCTCATTAAACCATTCCTGTGTCACACTGTTGAGGCTCAGAGATCAGATGTAGATTGTTTAGAGTATTTTTACTTTGTGCTTAATTTTAAATCTCATTTTTCCTTAAACTTTGTATATGTTGGTCGAGTTAATACTTTACAGTTTGTGTAGCCACCCATTTTTGTCTGTAGCTTTGCTTTGAACCATCCCCTGCACTGATGTCTGTGCCTCAAATTTCACCAGAAAGCGTTTGAGAAGCAATCGCCGCTTGACATTTAATCACTGTGTGGTCACATCACTGTGACTTAATGTAGGCTGAATTCAGACTTGTCTCTGGCGATTGTGGTGCGAAATTGGATTTTCATCCAACCGTTTAGCCTTCCCCACCATTATCAGCCATTTTAAATATATCATACCTCATGGTCATTGACTGTGAAAGGAGGTAAACCACACCAATAAAGCTATCAAGCTCTCTATCGCTCAGCGAGATGCCACGATAACGGCATGCTCGGATTGTGTCTGCCGAATGTATTGTGTACCGGATGTGCATTATTCACAGCAATGAGACTAAATTTAAGAGGCTGTGATCCATGAGATAACTGACATTTCTCTACTAAATGCTTTCAGAAGACTGACCTGAATACATTAACTAATGTTTCAATAAAAAATGGATTCACCCCTGTGAAGTATTTCATATATTAATGTTTATTTATACATGATCATTTCCAGTCTGACGTCAAAAACATTGCTGGTTTTAAACATTCAAAATAAATCTGGTATGAAAATGTGAAATAAAACTACCCATTTGGGGACCGAAATAATTTCCCATGAAAGAATCAGGTTGCGTAATGTTAGATGTTGGAACATTGTGTGAAATATATTGCACAGTATGTCCTAATCACTGCTATACCAAGCCTAATCCCCTTAATCTTCATTGAGGCACAAATATCCAGTATGCTGCACACTTTTCATCCATCCCCTGCAGATATAGCGGAGGTGCTTCCATTCAGATCCATTGAACACTTCATAATTGACTGAACAGATGTAAACACACAGCTCATCGTCCTCCAGAGAGCGAATTCACTGTGTGAGGCTTCAGAGCGACGTAATTAATACTGGACGGAACACCAGAAAGTGTCCGGCCAAGACAAGGTCGACTGAGCATGTACAATGAAGTCCTGTCCTGTGATACATGACAGACTTGGAGAAAGGGAAAGTGATGGCAACATGGTGTAGATTTGAGTGACCCGAGTGACTGCAAAGAGAGAGAGAGAGAGAAAAGTAGATGGGGGAGGGTCGAGGCAAATCTCTCTTAATTCACATATTGCCAAAATGGTCATTTGTTCCTAAGTGAGATGAATGAGTCTTGTGCTTGAGTAGCTTGCTGATTGAACGGATGGGGGATGTGAGGAAATTGAGTTGCTTGACCCGTCACAGGCCGACCGGGCGGCGTAGTGCAGAGCCAAGAAGAGATAAATGGGTGTAACACCTGGCCTCCAGGAAACACAATAATATCTAAGACCAATTTATTACTTCTGTGTAAGTAACTGATGTCTAGCGCACGGTTCTTTTTCAGTTAAAAAGACAAATTTGCCTCTATTGACAATGAAAGTTTACTCAGCAACACCTCACTAAAAAGCTCTTCCATTTAAAATGCTCAAACTCATCTTGAAGGCAATATAATCTCATTTAAATTCACTATATCATCAAATTGAATGTCACAACTATGTTACAGGGTGTTATAAACTTTTTATATGCAGATTCTATTAAAAAAAAAAAAATTATTATACTATAATAAATGTTGAATATAATATGTAATTTGTGAAATTCTGATTCCGATTGCACTTTTTAATCAAAACACAAGGCAGGGGAGATGGATGTTTTTTTTCCTCTCGTGGTCCCATCTGTCTACCTCAGGGGCTGGAAACGCACCAATGTAGTTACTGAGAAGGTTGATTGAACGCTTATCATACCATTTCAACACATGCAAAGTGGTTTCTCCTGCCACAGCAGTCTGTGACAGAACCTCGTCCATTTTTCTTCAGCTCAGCATCAGACGTCAGATTGACTCTTGGTAGTCTGTTGCAACTCACAGTACCAGTGGAGTGGATTCCCTCCAGAGCAAGTGCACGGATGAGAGGAACACTTGTGAGCCAGTTGTCAAAGTACAACTTAAGATTCTGTTGCTTGGGTATTAGCTGGGCAAGGTGGAGGATGTGAACATTCCCAGTTGCTCCAACATATAGCGGCTCAGCGGGTCGTACAACTCTCTATTTATATATTGCAGAGTTGTGTGGAGTTAAATTTAGAACTGGTCGAGACAAGTATTTTGTAACCCTATTCACAGGGTTTAGTCGGGCAGTATTGCTTTAGGTTGTTCCTTCTCTTGAACGGTTCATCTACAGCAAGCTTCTCACTCCGTTGGAGGTATTTCAAGTCGACATGATATGATCTACCAGTGGCTGAACCTGGATGTTCCTGCTTCATTGTTATCAAAGTGCCGGTCTTTCTTGATGCTTTGCCGTCTATTTAGATTCATGATGTCAGCTGCCCGGGACACTTGGCTGGCTTTGTGCAAAACCATGGCTGGTAATCCATACAACGACATCTAGACTCCAGTACCCAGGAATTGCTCCAGTTCTTTGGTATTGAGGTTTAGGGGTTTGTCTGGGTCATATTTCATTGCATACAAATTTGGCTACTCTGAAATTAATTCAATGATATCTTCTGAAAAAAAAAAAACCCAGCGTGAAGTAACGACTGCGAGATAGAATATCTATTGATCTTAGGAGAATAGCTATTGATCTTGGGAGACTTCCCTGCCATTCAGAATATTCATTGGAGGTGGCACTGGTGGCTGCTCTCTGTCTGAGTAGGTGCAGAATACCAGGCTCTGGTTTGGAAGGCACATCTTTATTTTTCTCTTCATCTTTATTCTTATATTCCTCTTCATCAGACTCATTCCAATGCACCATGTGCTTCTCTGTAGGTGTTAATTATACATAGAAGCTGTTGCTCACACAAACATACATGAGGACAAAGGCATACACATATGTTTGCTACACATAATATTTTGACCTCTGACTATCACTTGACGTTCTAACTGGATCTCTAACCTGATTTTGTGGTCCGCCCCTTCCTCATTGTCTCTCTCATCCTCAAGTCCAACATCATCATTGTCCATTGGGATAGCCCTAACTTGAAAATTATTTAAACTTCTTTAGATGTTTGTGCTTCTCCACATATTTTTTTCACCAAGGTACTAATATTTAACAATGTAGAAAAGTAGTTTCAGTCTTACCGTTTTCCCTCACTGTGTCACATGCAGCTTTGTTTCCTGACAATATCACATACCCAATTCAAACCCTGATTTTCTTGGACAGAAATATATCCTGCAACATTTTAAAAAGATATGCAGGTAAAGCCCCAAAAAATAATGGAAGAGACAATGTCAGGGTGTTTTGACAGGAAATCACCCCCATCCCTCAGTGTGTGCAGATGATTGATTCCAATAGAAGATATGGACTAATTAAATCTAACAGATCAACAATAGTGTGTGTTCCCTAATTTGACTCCAAATTATCTGATGTATGTAACTCCATGCAAACCAAATGAATGAATTATTCATTAGACTGACACATATGAAGCGGAAAAATCAGCAACACAACGTAACCATGTGCACATTATGACGGTATCCTTATCGAGAGAGGCAATTTACTTATTTTCTGTTATACTAACTTAGTAAGTGAAGTAACTGACTTTTTAAAAAGAAGTGACTAGTAACTGGCATGAACTACAACTTCCCTGTGAATTGGGCAACATTGATGACAGCATATCTATATTTTAATCTGTTTATTCACATTTTACAACTTTGCCATTTTTATAATATCTTGATATTGAAACAGATATCTCATCTTGTCTATTCAGCACAGAAACCACGGATTGCTTTTCCAGGGCACGGAGGAGTCAATAAAGCTTCTGAGGCTCCAGTAATAGTTTAAACTACCGAGAGCAGCGAGCATGTGTTGTGTTGTGTGTGGCCAAGTTCACTGTGGGGTATTTTAGTACTGGATTACTCTGGCATGTTCATCTTATAACACATGACAAAAAATGTGGCCCTCTCAAATGACAAGCCAGTCATTCACATCAGCTGTCAGACAATAACAAGCAGGGAGCTGGTGGCGAGCTCAACGTTGTACAGTAAGTCATTTAGTGCTGAAGGCAGGCTTTAGGTGGGTCAAACCTTTTCAGTTCTCAAGTGGTCGACGGGAAACCAGTCGGAAGTTGGATCTGGTCTTTGGATGCCTGGAGTTTGATGGCGAGAATGAATACTGCGTTTTTCATCTTTCATCTGGTCATTTTAGTCGGTAAGAAGTCTTTTTAAGTCAAATGTATACAAATATAAATACTTAAGACTCTGTAGTATTTATATGTAATCGAAGTAATCTCAGATCAGCTGACTAAAGACATTTTTTTTGTTTAATGTCAGCAAATTGACTCTTTTGCAAGACCACGTATTCTGTTGTCCTTTGTTTATCTGCATTTCTTTCTTTGTGTCATTACATGAAGTCACCTGCATAATTGCAGACAGGCAGTTCCTTAATTTACTGTGTTGAATGTCGCCAGAATCATTGACGCGTTGAAACAACATGTTGCTGTAGAATGACCTTCATTTCAAGGTTAGCTGAAAAATGAGAGCGGCTCCCGCTCTGGCTGTCGACAGATATGTGGTAGAAATAACTAAATAATACCTCTGTAAACAACTGTGTAAACGTTTACGTCTAAACTCACCAAATCTAGACATTTGAACCTTGATTGGTGCGTTTGTAGGAATGTATTTATGGCGCATTTCTTGCGTTGGGACGGCAGGTCAGAGAACATGTGCTTGAATGCATTACTCCAGGACTTTGCCTGTGTTATATGTTAGAAACTTCAAAGTATCTTGTCATTGTCAAAAACATTGCCTTACTTGCATGTTTTTTTATTTGCTTTGTTTAGTAATTTTAAAATCCTGCCTGCGCACAACATGCAGAAGTGGCCCACTTCGCAGTTTACTTGTACGCGTGTACAGGACTGTTACACCTATACTATGACGCTTGACACGTCTATTTTAAAGCCGTATTAAATGATCTCATCTCAAGTGTCAGAAGGTCTTAAAGCGATACTCCTCCTTGGCACAAGGCTGTTTTCCGGCACTCTAGTGGGACACCTTTAAGAGGCACACTTCCCCCAATAAAGCGTGTGAATGTTCCACATACAAGTTTCCCTTCAGTTTACAGGTATGTTCAAGTATGTGTTTGCTTTTTGTTTGTTTCAGGAGCTGCCTGGGCCTCGAGTGAGGAAACCCGCTTGGTGAAAACCCTTTTCACTGGTTATAATAAAGCTGTCCGTCCTGTCAGCCACTTTAAGGATCCAGTGGTCGTAACTGTGGGTCTTCAGCTCATCCAGCTCATCAGTGTGGTGAGGTCTCACGACACAGTCTATCACCCCATCTGCATTAAGATTCACTCTCATCAACTGTCTGAACACATTTGTCTTGATCCACAGGATGAGGTCAACCAGATTGTCAGCAGCAACGTACGATTGAAACAGGTTTGTATCACATATTGATGTTTTTGGAATAAAACACAGACTGTGGATAAGCCATCACATTGCAGAAAAGCCTCAATTGATGAGTTAAATCAAACAATATGAAAGTTTAGTTATTTTATGGTCTATATATAATTTGATTATAATTGTACAGTTAAATGAAATATGTTGTTTTCCTTTTTTCGAACACTGAACTTTTACAGGTTTTCAGGCTCACGTTATTGAAATGAATCCTCTTGGTGGTTACTATCATACAAATACCACCCATTGTTAAGGCTGTCCTCGTGTGTTGTTTCAGCAATGGAAAGATGTGAACCTACACTGGAACCCGGAGGATTACGGCGGCATCAAAAAGATCAGAGTTCCCTCTAGTGACATTTGGCGTCCTGATCTGGTTCTCTACAACAAGTATGCTATCAGGCTATAGTTTTCCATGCCATCTCTGCTTATGTCTTTTTTTTTTTTTTTATTACAAAAGCTTTATGTGGGCTAAAAACCATGATCTGTAAAAACAATCAACCCACCTGTCAGACATATTTTAAATCGTATGTTCCTATGCTCCGGCATGTCACGTGTGAAAGCTCAGATTTCATCAGGCTAAATCCGGCCTAGCAATTGCAGGTCCTCCCCCACCTTCACACAACATATGCTGCATCTGACACACTGCCGTTTTCCCTGACAACCAGCTCTGCTGTTGCAGCCACTTGTGCCGAGGCACTAGCCCACCCATCCTCGGGCACTGATGTCCCCCCGTGTTAACGTTTAACTTGTCTCCAACAGTGATGATGCTGCACGTGTTTGTCTGTGTCTCCAGTGCGGACGGTGACTTTGCCATCGTTCACGAGACCAAAGTGCTTCTGGAGCACACGGGACTGATCACGTGGAACCCACCTGCCATCTTCAAGAGCTACTGTGAAATCATTGTGCTGCATTTCCCCTTCGACCTCCAGAACTGCAGTATGAAGCTCGGCACTTGGACGTATGACGGAAAACTGGTTGTCATCAACCCTGTAATGACCCTTAACCTCCGCTTAAACATTTTTGATGTTGAAGTCCGATGAAAACGCGTCTCTACTTTTACACACTTTCAGGAATAGAGATGGATTTCTTCACCCAGTTCTCAGTTTCACCATTCCATAATTCAAGCAGATTTTAAGTTGTTGACGAGGGTTGAGATTCTTTGCACCATGAGGGTACAAAATAGTATGTGGACTTGAGGGTACAACAGTACGTCAGAGTGTACCAATCACCAGACATTGTAACCCTCGGGCTACAATCATGTCTTTCATTTTCTAAGACTATCATGATGCTACACCCAGAAGCGAGTGTCAAAATAATTAAATAATTAAAGACATGGAGCCAGCCTCTGTTAGAGAGAAACACTGTAAAATGTTTCAAGCTGCTTAATTAACACGCATCCATTTATTTTCTATAACGTTTTATTCAACTATCCTGGACAGACTGCCTGTCCATCACAAAGCAAACACAGAGACAAAGACGCACACACACCTTCACAACTAAAGGCTATTTAACATCTGTGGCAGGGAAGGGAAAATAATACACCCATGCATAGGGAGACCATGATACACTCAAACCAAGGATTTTGTTATTGTGATGCAAAAGTGTCCCACGACACCACTATGCACCTGCCGTAATCAACGTCTTCTTTTCAGCTGACATAAAAACTATTATATTTTACCCCTTGTTCCTCTGTTGAGGAAAAGTGATGAGACATTTCATTCAGGAAGCAAAGGTTTCCTTCACAACTTCCTCCCTGCAGTGTTTGTGCAGTGTCTTTGTCACGGCCCTCTGCCTGAGTTTAATGACTGAATACACAAATAGAGGCATAAAGTCAACAACCATTTATCAAATGCCTTTGTGTAAATTGTTAGTTATGTGGCAACATTTCTCACCAACAAAGCCTGAAATAAAATCAATAACTAACTGAACAAAATGAGGGGATTGATAACCACCTGTCACTGTGTTTGTTGCTTCTCCTCACAGGACAGCGATCGCCCGGATCTGAGTCACTTCATGGAAAGTGGAGAGTGGGTGATGAAAGACTTCCGTGGCTGGAAGCACTGGGTGTACTACGCCTGCTGCCCGGACACCCCCTACCTGGACATCACCTACCACTTCCTCATGCTGCGGCTTCCACTGTACTTCATCGTCAACGTCATCATCCCCTGCATGCTCTTCTCCTTCCTGACTGGCCTGGTCTTCTACCTTCCTACAGACTCTGGTACGTTTACAAGAACACAAACACAAAGACATCAGACCCTATCCACATTTCTACATTGATTGAGGTGCTGACCCGTGATTGGTTATAAAGATATTTGCATTAAAACACAATTGAGAGTGTGTAAATCACATGTTGAGGTTTTTTTTGGAGGAACACATTGCAGTGTAGTGGTCAGGACTCTCGCTTAATAGTAGAAAGATTAAGTTCAGGCTCGGGATCTTTTCTGTGCGGAGTTTGTATGTTCAGTCTACTCATTCTGGGACTTTTTCCAACGTCCCAAAAACGTGCAGACATTCGGAATTAATTATCAACTGTGAATTTGTTCACAGGTGTGACTGTGAGTGTGTGTGAGACTGTGTGTCTGTGTTTGCCCTGTGATGGACTGGCAGTGTGTCTCGTGTGAACCTGGTTTGTAAATGGCCATCTCTGAGAACTTAAGTTTAATAAAGCGGCATAGTAGAGGGTTTCTTTTTTCTTTTTTTTTTAAATTGCATTCATTCACTTCTGCAACCTGCTTTTATGGGGAGTTCTTCCAATGGTAACTTGTGAAATGGCTTCAGAAGTTCAGTGACTTTTCCATAAAGTATCATTATATTACGTTAGGCTGCGGGCAAACATTTAAAAGAACAAGTGATCTGACTTTGACATTTTTATTGCCTCAGTTGTGAAGGCAGTGGCCTTAGAAAGTTCATGTCCCGTACAGATGTCAAATAGCTACTCAGCAGGTCTGAGTTGTCGAGTTAAACCAGCCTGTTCATGCCAGAAATCAATAAATAATGAAAGCTAAGCTAAATCTCGAAGAGTTGTGGTAGTTGGTTCATGTTTACAAAAAGATTTACAGGAAGATTTGATAGAAACAACAAGACAACTTCTCGCAAATATTTTATGTGCTCCTTCCTAAGAGATATTTGATGACTGAGATGCAGTCCCTGTTTTCAGAGTGCATAAAGTTAATCAGTAAATAGACAAATGGTCATAAAATGGCAGGTTGTGAATGTTTGTCAGGACAGTAAAAGTCCATCAGGATGTACGATACTCTGACCTGACTGCGTGATGAATGCGGCATCAATTTTCTGACACGTCGTCCTTGTTGAATCGACAGTCGCTGATAAAGTAGTTGAGCTTTCACATCAAGTCTATACACACACTCGCTGGATGACACTCAAGGACGGTGGAAAATGACAACCTGATTATGCATAAATTATCTGATTTTTTTTGTTTGTTTTTGTGCAGCACAACCCCCGTTTTATTAAAAATAATTCATAGGTACAGTTGGTAAAGTCTTTGCATTTAATGCTGCCTGTCAGTCTGAAGTGTCACGACATCGGCTGCAACAGAAACTACACAGCTCATGTGCACATCTGGCCGTGTTCCCTGTGTGTAGGTCTGCCTCATTACCCAGGGTCCCTCTGTGCTGTCATGTCTGAAAGCAGGCCTTTGCTTTAATGTATAATACATCACTTGATCCCTGTTCCTGATATGGCTGCTGACAGGATAGTGTGGAGGAGAAGCCGATGCCAAAAGATGCTCTCTCCGGGATAACTGCTCTTACTGGGCAACAGTAGCAATAACAACAACAACAATGCCAAGAATAAAACAGAAAAAACTTGTCTTATGTGAAATGGTGTCAGAATCTGTTTACTTGTTCTGTTGTCGGTTTTATAAAACAAGGAAAAAGCTGGCTGCCGTTCTTGAAATAGGATTTGCTTATGGCGTCGAACAACGGGAGTATTGGGATGATGTATGAATACTAAAGATCTCTGATTGGCTGACAGGACTCATAGAAACAAGAGACAGCCCTGCAGGCAGCCTCAATGCCTCTGACAGAAACCAGGCCTATAGAAACAGCCCTCCCATGTGGCTGTCTAATAAGACCGCATCTTTGCATGAACCAACCGCGGGACATATAAAGCTGTGCTGCATTCACAACTGCGATTTATTTATTTATAGCTGAAAACATAATGTAACCTTGAATTACAACTGAGTTTAGGTATATAAGCATATGATCATATTTTAGATAGATAACAGTGATGTTCCAACCTTGGAGCCTCGAGTCCCTTAAAATAATCTGAGATTTTTTTCCTCACTGACGTCAGTCATGTCACATTCTCACATCATGAACTATTTATACCCTTTTTCCACACAAAGATTTATTATAATGAGCATTTAAATTATTTTAAGACTCCTCTGCATATCAAATATTATATTATAGTCAATGTCGGCTTCTTTGTTTTCTTGTAAATGTAAAATACCACCTGAACAATTAGGCTACACCTTGTTAATATTATGTTTTTCCTGGGTTGTCAAGAAGATTTTGATGATAACAAGCAGGCAAAATGGTATATTTTTAATTATTATTATTTATCCAAATTGTTATCTGGTCCTTTTAACTGCAGGAGTGGAACAAAGTATTGAAAAATACCATATGGTATAAATTTATTCTTAACTGAACTCAATTTCAATTGAAAATGTTTTTTTTTCCTTTACTTGTAGTATATAATAACTACATTCAAAATTAATTCATCAAACAAAGTATAAAAGTGGATGTGTGGGAGCCTTTTCTCAGGGTGAGGAATAGATTGGCTACAAAACTCCAACAGGCTTCAAAACTAATATAAATTTTGGGCATTCTCAGTATTGACCTGTGACAATAAAGTAGATTACATGGTATAAGATGTTTTTATGTATGAATAAAATATTAATGGAAAAACACTACCACACTTAATCGCAGTATTATGACTGGGTTTTATTGGGGGTTATTACACCCATGTTTAACTGGAAACTGAACATTCTTGATTTATCACTAACATTTCCAGTAGAGTGACTGTGATTGCTATTCACAACCTCACTGGAGTATAGAAAATAAAAAGAGGAGCAGTGAAAATGTTGGGTTTTTTTTGTCCTGTCTTCCAGGTGAGAAGATGACTCTAAGCATCTCTGTCTTGCTGTCTCTGACTGTGTTCCTGCTGGTCATCGTGGAGCTGATCCCTTCCACCTCCAGTGCTGTACCACTCATAGGGAAGTACATGCTCTTCACCATGGTGTTTGTCATCGCCTCCATCATCATCACAGTCATCGTCATCAACACCCACCACCGCTCCCCGAGCACTCACACAATGCCAGAGTGGGTTCGCAAGGTGAGAATGAGCGAGTAAAGGGAAGGAAAATACAGTGTACTGGTGAATGTGGAGCTGAAATTCTCAAGATCAGCAAGAGTATGGAAACTATCCTTCCTCTTTTCCCTTTGTAATATACTGCCATCTAGTGGTAGCATGCAGAACATGTGCTTTTGTGACTGACCCAGAGCTGTCAAACACATTTTACTATAGGAGCCACACGCAGACAGATTTAATCTGGGTTTTTTTTTAATACCAGAAACCTCAAATTGTTTTACAGATAATCATACAAGTGCATTCTGAAATTGTCCACGTTTATTTAATTTTTTTAAATACTATTATTACAAATCTTTGTTTGAAAATGAAAAGAAAATGAAACTTGAAATTGTCTTTTCCACAGTGGCTCTCAACAAACTTGTCACTTTTCAGGCTCCACATTTTTTACACTCTTTATAAGTGTTTTTACGTGCTCACACTCTCAGTTTGGATGAGACGCTTACGTAAATTTGCTTGTAAAGACCTAAGTTTTAATACAGAACCTTCCTACTCTTGGTTGTGCAATTCTCAGTGTCATGTTTGCTGATCCCACAAAAAGCGTGCACCCCCCAGTGGACAAATTATACATTGTTATTTCCATTTAAAATAAGGCCCTAATGTCTCATTTGTAATGTTTAGACTTGGCAACATCTTCCCCCAGGTTGGATTTGACCTTTTGATGGGCTGGTTTTGGCATTCAGGTCTTTGACACTTTGACACTTTTGCTTTGAATCCTTCCCACTGTGCTCAATGAATACTTCTTTTATGCCAGGTTTTTATTGAAACCATTCCCAACATCATGTTCTTCTCAACAATGAAACGTCCTGGAAAAGAAAAGCAGACCAAAAACATCTACGGTGCCGATTTTGACATCTCAGACATCTCTGGAAACCAGACTTCTGCCATTCCATACCAGTCACCAATGACCAAGAATCCCGACGTCCGCAGTGCCATTGAAGGAGTCAAGTACATTGCAGAAACTATGAAATCAGACGAGGAATCCAACAATGTACGCTCTACTTTCATTCAAGGTATTTCTAATGTGGTTCTACAATGAGTATATGACACAATGTCTGCTTTCCATTTCCAGGCTGCTGAAGAGTGGAAGTTTGTGGCCATGGTGCTGGATCACATTCTCCTCTGTGTCTTCATGGCTGTGTGTCTGATCGGCACGTTAGGCGTGTTTGCAGGCCGTCTTATTGAGCTCAGCATGCTTTAAAAGCTACAATAAGGACTGAATTGGACTAGTTTTTTGCTCATTGTTTGGTTTTGAAGTTAGTGGATAGGCCCTGCACCATTCACAACCACCAAACCACTTCTGCTTTTTCTGGAGGATTTTTAGATGTTTCTTCTGTGTATAGGCTTATTTTGAAAGAAAATGTTTGGTGTAGTATGTGCTGCATATTTCTAAAGCAGATATATTTTCTGTAGATGCAGAAAACATCCGTGGGATCAAAGTGATTTATCAATTCAATAGAAATCTGACATTGTGCTAATATTGTGTGGATTTATTTTACATGTTTGTAGCGACAACTGACAAAACAGACTTTCTCAGTTTACTCGGTTACTGATTTGACTGAAGTTCAGTCTTAAGTTAGCAGAATACTTTATTACCTCTGACATCACACACTAGTTATGCAACTCATGCGAACTGACCATTTATGTAGCAGACTGTGATTTGTTGTTAAATAATATTGTGTAACAGCATGCGTCAGGGAATTTAAAGTCACTTCAGGTGTCAGAAACACCCTCTTGAGATCTCAGTTGGGTCATGTCATCAAAGTATAACAGAACAGCCAATAAATACTTTAACACCTCAAAATCTTCATTTGGTTTTTCAGTATGAAGAAGTTTGAGTACATTTTAAAGATGCACTTTTTAAAAACCCTCTGATGAGCCGTGTTGACACTCAGATATGTTGGAATCTAATCATCCCTGCTTCAGTCATGTAAACTCTAATGTTTGTCTTGTTTGTTTGGCTAACATTTGTATTTGAGTTGTAGAAACTCAGGGATCCAAGTGACAGTAGTAACATCAACTTTCTGAAACAGTCATGCTTTCTGCTTGTATTTTTAATTCTTTGGTTTTTCTGCAGATTCTCACAGCACCATTATGATTTCTATTGTTTTCTGCTCACAGTGTAAATTTGTTTGGCATTCAAATATATAAGCAAATACTGTAACCCTACAGCTTGTACTTAGTGTTCCTGGTTACCAAGTACGTGTTGTTGATATGTTAAATGTGTGAAACAAGCTTTGGTTGATATTTTCCAAGATTTACCTCTGACAAAGAAAACATTTTATGCAATAACGTTTCTTTTTATAGACTGAGTAAGATGTATTATGAAACATTAAAATACGTAACTGAGACAAACACAAAGTACAGTGCTTTTTTCTGTTTTTTTGTGTGACGAACCCTCAAAACCTTTTCAAATGAAGCCAAGTACCCCTTCATCGGCCTATCACCCACCATTATTTTTCCAACTCATTATTTCAGTTGTTTTAGGAAGACATACCTTATCAATATATCATGAAGAGATGCTAAAAGGAGTTATAGAATGACACATTGGAGGTATCTGAATGATCCTAAACATCCTTGCAAACATCCCTGCCTCTACAGCACTTTGATAAAACTCAGTAGGATACCAATACATTTATGGAGGACACAAACACAGAGACACTATGAAGAGTGCTTTAGCTGTCCGCATCATCCAAGTTCACGACACACAATTTCATTAAACAGCTGTTTCCTTTGGCTCCTCTTCTATCATCATAGTTTTGAATTTTCTCAATATGTTCAGGTGTCGCGGCAGGCACAGGCTGAGGATGGAAATTCAAACAGAGCAAAAACCAAATTATGCTCGTGTCTGACTTTCAAATACCTAATATCAAATCCATCCATCTTCTAAACCGCTTTATCCAGCTTAAGGTCCTCATGCAATAGAGCAGGGGTCTCATACTACTGGCTCAGATCCTACATCTGGCCCGTAACTCAATGTCAAACAATTTTTTGTGTAAATAACACAAATCCAATTCTCTCCCTAACAAAAAAAAAAAAAAAAAATAGTAGCAGCAAAAGATAAAAAAAAAAAAGTATTTACAGAAGATAAAAAACAACAATTTCCACTAACAGAAAATAAATTACTGTGGAGGCAGTTTTTTTTATTTTTTTGTCTTCTATTAGATATGTAGAAAAGCACTGTGTTTGCTGTTTTCAAATGCTTTATTAGTGTACAATATTCTAAATACTTTTCTGACTTTTTTAACAAAGAAATGTGCATCTTCTGGAACACTTAAGTGGCCCTTCAAAGAGAAGATGCTCGCAGAAGTGGCCAGCTCATTAGAGTTTGAGACCATGGGAGACAATTCAGGCTGACTATGGGAAACTGGAAACTTATGCTGCACACAAAAAAAAAGGCAGAACGGCGGTCTAGGATAGTAATCTTTGCACCTTGTATTTTAACTATTTCCACTACGTGGCTCCATAAGCATGAGTGACCAGTCATAAAGAGCAAACCTACTGCGGTTTGGATTAACCTCAGCATGTAGTCTATGTGGCTCAGAGCCAAAAACAAAGAGACGTGTCAGATATATTTACTTACAAAAACAAATATTATTCTCTGCTAGCGCAGCACAATAGTGAATGTCCACTCTGACCCACACCATGCTGTGTAATGTGCTGAGGGATAACCATGGACCAAACCATTGTGATAAATATAAAAGGGTGTAAGTTGCAACGTTGGAAACGCACGATTTGGCCTTCGTTGTTGTTGTTTTTTTTGACACATCGTATTCTTTTCAAAGCGGTGTTTTGAATAAAGGACTTGAGTGGCGAAGTTGTGTCCTCAAACCGGCAAGAGAGGGTTGTAACTTTACCTCTCTGTCTCCCTCCTCTCACCTCTAAACATATTTGCATGTTATACACGGTGCCCAGAATCGGATCCCTATTGGCTGTTTTTGCTAAGCCCCGCCTTTAGCTCCTGATTCACAGCCTGATTGGTTAAAATGTGTCGGTTACTTGGGATTATGAAAGTTGTTGGGTGGTATTTTGAGACAGAGAAGACGCCCCTCTGGGTTGTGACTGACAAACACGGCGGATTCCAAGTCAGAGTCCTCCGAAGAAGTTTATTGTAGTGTACAGTAAACTTTGATCGCGTATGTAACTTTACGTCGTGCCTGTAAAGCTTCAGTTTCACGTTAGCTGTACGGGCTACCGACCGGAAGATGATTGACACATGGGACGCTCGAGGACAGACCTGCCCGGAGGGAAGTGAGAGTAAGTTTTGTCTAAAAAGTTCCATAAACAAGTTAGTCGATGATGCTGTCTTGTGTTATGTCAATCACTTCACACTGCTGAAGAGGACGTCATGGCCTGGTTCACCCAGTGAAATGTTGTAATCAGATTACATTGCTACTGACACTGGGGCCACGTTATCATCGTGTTGCTCTTCCAGAACCCCGCAACGACTGACGCGACCTTATCAGCACCGCAAACGAGGCGTGTCAGCTGATCTGAGGCAGGATGGAGACTCCGGGCCACAGAGGAGCGTTTCACTTCGCCTTCGAGGGGGAAGAGGCGCAGACCCCTGGATCCCCCGCGCTCACCTCAGCCACCACCACCACCATGTCCATCGACAAGCTCTTCCCGGCTCTCCTGGAGTGTTTTGGGATCATCTTGTGCGGCTACATCGCGGGGAGGACAAACATCATCACCTCTAACCAGGCCAAAGGTTTGGGGAACTTTGTGTCCAAGTTTGCCCTCCCAGCACTGCTGTTCAAGAACATGGTGCTGCTGGACTTCAGCCATGTCATCTGGCCTTTCATTTGGAGCATCCTCATCGCCAAAGTGTCTGTGTTCTGCCTCGTGTGTGTCCTCACCCTGATTGTGGCCAGTCCTGCCAGCCGCTATAGCAAAGCTGGACTCTTCTCAATGTTTGCTACTCAGAGCAATGACTTTGCTTTGGGATATCCAATAGGTAAGCTTTTTATCCCTACAGCACACAATGCTTTTCATTACCTGCGTTTCCTGTAATCATCCGGTCGCATAGCCGACCTATTCATCCAACCAGAAGCGTAATCAGTGATTTGCTGTAGTTTAGGTGGAGGTAGCAAACACAATATTGATAGTACTGCTTTGGTGGGGACTTCTTCAACATGGAGGTCATGCAAAATTGTCATCCTAAAGCAAAGTACTGTTTACTCTTCAGAAATGGATAAGGATCTCAAAACACTGGTATACAATCTGTGATGCAGATGGAGATGTATACATGCCATGCCAATCAAACCTGCACTCACTGCCCTCTTTGAAGAACATAAACTAACGTTCCTATGCAAGTAATTGTTAATTTAAATTATTACTGTACAGCTAAAACAATACATTTTGCTCGAGCATGATTTGAGAAGTCACACGTATTCAAACTTCCAATTGAGCAGACATTCATTTCAGCAATAGTTTTATAATCCACTAAATCAATAAAGCTAAACCAGTATTAGTCTGCTCCTAAACTATAATCTTCTCATAATGGGTTAACTATGTATAATTTCCAAAACGTATGACTTTTTGTTGTCACTCCAGTGGCTAATCCGTGATTCACTTTATGTTTTTTCTTCTTTACTCTGAAAGGGTTATTAACTTTTCTGCACTCGGTGTACATCAGGATTCTGCATAATCTCACAAGTTTACCCCACTGTATAATTTAGGTTAGATTGTATAAACGACTCTTTACATCACCGAGTCCGCTGTCCCTGTGTGCTTATCTTAACGTTGTGGCTACTTTCCTTGACTCATTTGTCTCCATCTTCATCCACAGTTGAAGCCCTCTACCAAAGCACACACCCCGAGTACCTCCAGTACATTTACCTGGTTGCGCCTGTGTCCTTGATACTTTTGAATCCCATCGGCTTTGCCCTCTGTGAGATCCAGAAGTGGAAGGATCAGGGAAACCACCAACAGAGCAAACTAACGATCGTGGGAGTTGTACTCTTCCAGGTCTTGAGAAACCCCATAGTGTTTATGGTTTTCATTGGCATCATCGCCCATTTTGTCCTGCACCAGAGGATTCCTGCCTTCTTGGCTGAGTTTGTGGACGGCCTGACCAACTCTTTTGGGGGTACTGCATTGTTCTACCTGGGGCTCTCCATGGTGGGACAGCTGGGGAAACTGACCAAATCCACGGTTGTGACCCTGATATTACTGGTTACAGCAAAACTGTGAGTGCAAGTAATTCTATTTTTATTCCATCTCCGGTGGTCATTTTGAATTAGAGCTGGTTCTGTGGTCTGAGATAACTGTAAATTATTATAATGAGGTGCCCTTTTGGAGAGTCAGCGGGTCAGGGCTTTGTGAAGTAGCCCCAACATGTTGTTATGTCCAGATATTTGAATGACTCAGACGTTTCTTAGACCACAAGTTGTTATTACTAAATAGATGACTCATTAAGTTTTACACAGATCACGATAATGGCTGATATATCTAAATGGTACCGGTGCACTGGATTCCTCTGAGTGCTGACTAACCCTCTCACACAATAATTGCATATATTGTTTTGACTTCCAGATTACTAATGCCTGTGATTTGTAAGGACATGGTGGACCTGTTGGACAATAGTAAAAGCAGCAGTTCAAACCACTCGAGCCTCTCGGACTATGCCTTTCTTTATGGAGTGTTTCCCACTGCTCCAAGTGTGGCCATCTACGCCATCTATTATAACGCCGAACTGGAAGTTGTGAGTTATTTATAGCTTCCTATCAATTCCTGTCTATCAGCAATCATTGTTTTAAACACCTGTATTTTCCCTCCTGTTAGATAGCCTCTGGTATGGTGATCAGCACTTTTCTCTCGGCGCCCATAATGTATGTTTCAGCCTGGCTGCTGACGATCAACTGGATGGACCCTCAGATTCTAAAGAACTCCCTGCAAAATGTCACTTTTAACATCAGCATCGTAAGCTTAGTTGCACTGGTGAGTCTCATCAAAATGCTTTCACGTTACACGTGTGCAGGCCTGTCTTTTGAACTGACCGTCTCGCACTTTGGTAAGCTGACACTGAAGTGGTGGTTTGTTCAGGGTTCTGTTTGTACACGGATGTCTTCCTGATTCACAGACTATGTTCCTCATTTTCACCTTCAGTTGATCATTTCAAGGAACTTGAACCTGAAAGCTACAAACGGGGACATTCTGAAATGATGAAATTGAATTCAGTTTATTATTTTTTCTGCTGTATGTTGTCCTTTCGGTTTACCACCTTTTTAATGTTCGTCAGCCAGCCGACAATTTTAAACTTAATGACATTTCTAATTTGTGAAAGTGGCCGTAATCCCTGCAAAACGTCATCCACTGTGTTTTTTTTTTTTTCCCCAACAGGTCTGGACAGTTGTTGTTATGTTTTTAAGTAAGAAATGTAAAAGGTTACCGCACATGTTTACAGTCCATCTTTTCCTCGCACAGGTAATCATTGTGCAAAATACTGTCAAAAATGACCTTGTTAAAGAGATAGTGATTTGTTTGAAGTAATGTCACATCAGTGAATGTTTTTCTTTTTGTTTGTTCGTTTGTTTTTAGTCTCTAACCTGCATTGCGATGATCCTGTGGAACTTTGTGGTGAAGGAGGACAACTTCATCGGGCAAATTCTGACGTTCGCATTATTATGCACCTCACTGTACAGCACCTACATATGGCCTGGTATGAGCACACGCACCAACAGTGACCTCATGTCCATTAGTTTTACTGTAATTGTGAAACTGATTTTTGTTCTTTTTTTGTCTTTTTTTTTTTTAGGTTTAATAGCTCTCTCT
Source organism: Lipophrys pholis (assembly GCF_963383615.2). Lineage (NCBI taxonomy): Eukaryota > Metazoa > Chordata > Actinopteri > Blenniiformes > Blenniidae > Lipophrys > Lipophrys pholis. The sequence goes on from NC_137632.1 coordinate 12,324,659, forward strand.
GTTGTTCTCTTGAAAAAGTATGAGGATTTGAAAGTTTCTCCATGCGTGCTGGTAATTGCAGGCTGGGGGTGAGTCACTTCACCACAAAAGAACTGAAATGAAACCAAACTAGTTTTTTAGCCACCAAGAAAAAATAGCTCCATAACTAGAGTCCAATGGCTGTAGAATAGGTTTGATTTGTTTGAATAAACTGATATTAACAAGGACAAATAGTCATCTACTGGGGCTTGTTTTTACAAAAAAAACACATTTATTTTATTGTATTCAGTTTGATGAAATTAGTGCTTTTAAAAAACAATCCTAACATTTCTTAACAGGATCCCGGCTGCACTAACTGCTGTTTTGCTCCTTTCTGGAGAAAAAGTTTCTGACGTGATTGATGCATCGTTCTTCTACGGCAGTGCACAGGTAACAAGTTCCACAAACTGTCTTTGTCTTGTCTGCCCGTTTAATAATGAAACATCTAAAAGCCTTTGCATTGTATTTTCTGTCAGATAATCGTCACCACGGTGGTACTGGTCCTCAGTATACTGCTGGGAGGAGGCTCTCTGATATGTCTCAGTCGAGGCAGTTGGGCCCCGAATGACGAGAACCAGGAGGGAAATCATTTGTGTGATGCCGATCATAATCTGGTGACTGAACCTGAATCGGATAGCCAGACTCTAGTTGAGCCGGTCCCGGCATCAGGGGATCTTAACAGAGGTATTTCATTTGTGGATTCAACGATCAATATGAGTACATATTCAAGTAACAAAACATTTGTCGCTGTCACTTTAATTGGACTTAAAGGTATTAAAGCTCTTTGATAAATGACTTGATAATCAATGGAGTTAATAGAGACGGTTTTCTCCAAGAAACTGAATCATTATTTCAATGTTCTTTATATTTAGAAATATTTTATTTATTGTATTTTTTTTTTTTATTTCGAACATAATGTGTAAAAACAAAATACATTGAAGTTGAAAATCTAGACGAGCAGGACAAGCAAAACACAAGGACTCTGAACAGTCACCGACATTTCCATATTTTTAATATACATATATAAATTCAAACACATAATGAACTTAACTGCCCCCTAATCCCACCCCACTCTCAAAATAAAGGCAGTTGCCAAGACTAGCAGAGATAGAGAATCCTTGACACTGCAGAGCAAACAAACAGAAAGTCCATAAAGTCGGGGAAATAAGTACAGAGTAATAGAAGAAAAATAAATAAAAATGATATCCAGAGTTATTCTAGAGCAGACATGCTGTGCTTGCACGGAGAGAAAGAAAATAAATACATAAAATGGAACCTATACAGGAGTGGCTGCTCGGTTGTATTTGGCAGAACTTTGTGTCCACCCAAGCACGTCAACACCGGGTCCCATATGGAGAGGAACTTATCCCGAGGACATCTGAGTGAATATTTTCTCTTCTCAAACTGTATAAACTGCAGGCCATCACTCAACCACAGAGACAGAAACTGAAACTTTCGTTTTACTCTGAAGCATTTTTCTCAGAATCACATTTTCAAATCTGTATTTATCTACAGTTCTCCAAGGTGAAAACACACACACACACACACACACAGACAAACTTGATTTTGAATATGTCAACAATCTGTGGAGCTCTCAGGTCCTCAGGCAGGCTGTTCCACAGAGGTGAGTCGCACGTCATTAAAGTCATAAAACGATGCCTCGCGTTGGGCTTTTATTAAAACTGCAGGGATGACAAAGCTTTGCATGAAAACCTGAGAGCTCCTGGAGGAACATATAATAAGGGCAAATCTGGTAAATAGGGTTCGTGTTGAATCAATTCTGTAATCGATTCTCTCATGTCTCTCTCATGGAGAGACTAACTTTCTGCTTCCCGTCAGCACATCAACTACTATGTGGTCTTCTTTAGATGACAAGAAAGCAGAGCACAATAATCCAACGCATGAAAAAGTGTCTCCGGATTCTGGCAATCCACTTTAAATCACCAGAAGCAGTCTTTTAATGTTGTTTGAGTTAATGAGCATGTTGCAGGATTCCCTGTCAGTGCAGTCTCTTAAGAGAAAAGTTAACAAGGCAATTACAAAACGCTAAAAGTGAAAGCAAAGTAAACACAAAAAAAAACTTGTTGGACATGTTTTTTTTATGAGGAGGACGCTTTTTAAGTTTATGGCACAATGAGTACACCTTAAATCTCCCAGATATGATGATTGAAAATTAATTCCCCAACGTGATTCTGACTTTCAACTGAGACTTCTTCTCGTGTTCCCTGGAAAGCAAGTGTGAAATTTAGGAAACCAGTAACCAGATATTTTGTTTTTGTACTGGTTATGTATGACATGTGAGCCATTGTTGACTTTGGACAGTGGATATAGTTTCGTAGAAGATAATATTCATAGTCCATAGTGTTTCCTATCCGCAGTGTACATGCCAACAAAAATGATTCTGCACGTATCATCTGTGCAGGCTGAAATTAACTGAGACCGAAAGTCTCACTTCACATTTCTTATTTTCCCAGCCTGCCTCATATGTGACTGTCCAGCATCGCAGCCCATGCCAGATATGATCATCAGCACAAATCCAAACAACACACCCAGCGAACTCACAAGTACGTCTCCAAGCATCAAGTTGCACGCTTTTGTTTGTCGTTTGGACGTTTGCCCATATCAATCTTGAGGCGTGCTGCCACCACCAGGTCAGTGTGAGAACAGGTGCGATTCGACCGACTGCCTCCTCGTCCAAGTGGAGGAGCTCCAACAGGTTGCAGACAGACAAGTGGCCCGTCATGTGCTGTTATGTCTGCTGCTGACTGTCAGCCTGCTCGCTGTGAGTAAACCACCACCTTTCACTTCTGCGGTGACACCAAGTCAGCCTCCATCCGCCTGCATTATTATATTTAGTGCATCACAAACCAAATCAGATACAAATGACTGAACTATGTAATTTCGTGCCGCTGTCGGAAGACTTTTTAAAAATCAGTTCTGACATCTCTTGGTTCTTTGATTATTTATTTATCCCTGCGCTGGCTTGTAAGCATTCCTGACGCAAACTTAGAAAAGACTTTCTTGATTTTATTACACTGCGCTTAACTTTTTTTTGGGGTTTGTTTTTGTTTTCTAACCTAAATAACGTGACAACAAAGGATGTTCTGAATGCAGAAATGCCACATAACGTCTCGTTTTGGCTGCTCGTCTGACCAGTTCGTGTTGGATGTCTGTTCTACCAGAACCTGTCCAGCTGCCTGTGGTTGCTGTTCAACCATGTTACCGGGAGGCTTTACCTGGAGCTGCTGTTCTTCTGCGCCGTGACCAACTATGGACAGGTCAGTGTGAAGATCCAGCCGTCCTGATATCGCCCGCATTTAGTGTCTTCCGGCACGTCATTAGGGTCGTCTCCTCTGTTCACAGGGACTGCTCTCCTTCGCTCTCTTTGGGCTGGACAAACACTTGATTTTACTGCCTGTTAAACGGAGGTAAATGAAAACTGGACGTGTGCAACTCTCACACACTCTACAGCACAATATTTAATACACTCACTGTAATACATGGAGGTTGTTTATGTACAGCTGCACATCAGGAAATAACAGTGTAATTAAGGGTTATTGTTTCATCAGCTTTTTCTACACTTTTAACATCTAAACTAAAAAGTTTTTTGTTTTTTTTAACATTTTGAGATAATTGTAGTGATAAAATTGTTTGACCTCGTGAGATATTTGAAATATTGTATTTATTTTTGAATAGTCATTGACTAAAGCAAATTCAATTAAGGGTAATAAATCTAAAACCTATCGAAGTTTCAGTTGAGCATAGGGAAAAATATGTTCCGATGTGTTTTAATTTTTCCTGATAAATACCGTGACAGTCCTGATGCACAGAAGGCACTTTGTTCATGCACGTCATTCTTTTTTTTCTTTTGTTGTGTAGATTATACAATCTCTGGTATAGAAAGAAGCAGCAAGAGCAGCCGCAGGAGGATTTACCTGAGGACATCAGGATGACCTGCTTCCAGTTCACGAAATACCACAAGCAGCAGTGTTTTCATGACATCGTCAAGAAACGAAGGTGAACACGTCACTTCCACTGTGGCCGCTGTCAATGACAGACGCAGTTCCCGGCAGTTCTTCACAAACCCATAATGGTCCTAATTATTATGTCACATAGTGCGGTTTGTGTGTGGGCTGCATCGCTGCTCGGCTTTGTCAAGCAGTGTTCCTTCTTGATTTTCAGGTGTGGAAAAATGACCAAGGTGAGCTGTTTCCTCGGCTGCGATTTGGTGGAGTGGCTCCAGCAGGTGGGCTTGGCTCAGGACCGCGGCGAGGCGGTACTGTATGGGACCCGCTTGCAGCATGGGGGTGTTCTCCAGCACATCAAGCAGGAGTACGACTTCCAAGACAGTCCTCTCTATTACCGCTTCATGACATGAGAAACCTCGGTCAGAGAAGCAATTTCTTTCATCCCAAAGATAAATACTTTTTTTTTTTTTTTTTTTTAAACCGCTCTGCGTAGTCCAGCATTGCTCAATGAACTATTGTGCGAAACAATGTGACGCTTGTGTGTTTCAACAAGGACGCTGATGATGATGCAGGGACGTGTTATGAGGTGTCACACACTATTTAACTCCATAGGCCACTGGGCAGTATGCACTGCATTGAATTGTTCTCAAAGGCCATTAATGATCAAGTTTTCTTGAAACCACCTCAGTTCCGGTATGCAACATGCCACTCACAGGTTGTACTTCTGAGATGTGAGGCCAGATCGGACTGCCACACAAGTACACTCCTGTTTAGCCATGTCATTGATTTCTGACTTTCTGTGAAATGTAAAGTTGGTGATTATAGTACTTTACTGTGAAAATATGCACTAGTGATTACCATGCACTGCAATATGTAATAGTAGAAAGGAGAGCTTGCAACATGCTAAATCATTATTTAAAAGATCATTTAATTTAAGACGTGTCAGTATCTCATACTAGTGTGAAACACTGGATCATATAACAAGTAGAGGCTGTTTTTCTGCTGTTTTGAGTCGGGGAATTTGTACTGCTTTGATTTGTGCCATATTAGGAGTGCTAAAGCATCCAGAGGTGCTCCCAGAAAGCACATTAGAGACGCAGGCAAATGAAATCACCCTTCTTTCCTGCGCTTATTTCCACCTACATCAGGACACCTCTGTGTATGCCGCCACTACACTCCCTGAGCACCTTTCCGAAGAAATAAAGGGAAGAAATATATATATATTTTTTTTAGTGGTAGTTTCACCAGCTCCTTATCTAATGAAGCAGCTTTGCCAATTTAATGCTGTGGGATTTGACATTGATGTGTCACAATCGATGGCTATTTTTAAGTATTTCAACAAAGACTTTGCCAGTTAAGGACAAAGGGAGATGCAGTAAAAGCTACGTGCGGTAAAAACCATGAACAATTTTAACTGAATACTTTAAATAAGCAGGCACAATTTAAGGAAAAGTTAAAAAAAATTATAATAATTCAATCAAGCAAAAAGTATAAAGTGTCTTCCACACAAACCTCCTGGACCTTAAGCTGCTGCTGTCTATTTTATGCTCAGGTATCGCGGTGTACTACTGCAATAAACGTAAAATGTTTCAGGCTTTTCTAGAGCAAAAGTTTTTTTGAACTAAAAAATGCTGGCGACACTGGAGCAAATGTGTTTTTCATGACTCAACGTGTTTCATGCTTTCTGACGACAATGTTTGTTTGAAAATAGATTTTATTAATAAACATTTATTACAGGATTCTTCTGTCTTAATAGTGATTTCTTACTTAGGAGTCAGCTCAGTCGGATTTTACTCATCCCTCTGGGGTTTTATGAATTTCACGAGCTGGGAACATTGGGTTGTGTTGCGGTTGTTTACTTGTTAACCATGTGACCAAGATTGTACCTGACTTCAACAGGAAATCAGCAGACACAAACGATGATACCGACACTTTATAAACCCGTTTGATGGGTTATGTTGTCGGCATCTCAGTCTCTGTTGTAAAGAGCAACCTCTTCCTGAACAGAAGTAGAGAACTGGTTTGTCAAATATATCGGCTCTGCGACACCCTCTGTCAGAAACCTCTCCATCTTTTCCATCGTCTTCTTCTCCAGCTGACGCATTCCATCTTGGATCTTCTGTCCTCTGTCCTGTACGGACAAAAACGAGAGTGTGAGTCCAGTTTCAGCAGAAAGGAGCCCCACTGAGCCGTGAATTGCAGGTTTGAAATGACAACCACACCTTGGAGGATCCAATGAGGGCAGCCACCAATTCATGTTTAACAAATAGCTCATGCTTGCGATCAGGCTTGCTCTGAAAGCGTGGTTTCTTCTTTACGGGGTCGTCCGGACCATAGCTGGGGGAGCAGGTCTCCTTAAAGGGTTGGACGTCTTTCACGAAGACGAACGGTTTGAACACAGACCTGTTGCACAAGAGTGTTGCTCAATGACTCTTCAGTCGATGCAAAGTGTGCTTAACTGCTTAAGCGAGATCAGGTATTGTACCTCTCAGGATCCGGAGTTGCAGTGAAATAGTGAACGGCTGGCAGGGCGGGGTCCGTCGGTATCACAGACACCATACTTCCTGTTGTCATGAACATGCCCTCCATGTTGATGCCGCTCTCTTTATCCCTGAGGATGTCCATCATTGTCTCTGCGGTGATGTGACCTTTGATAAAAAAAACCAAACAAACAATTAAAGTCACTTGACTGCAGTAGAAACAACTTCTGCTAATAATAACAATAACTGCATTTCCCCCGCAGCGGCTTTAACTCACCGTTGTTCTTTTCCAACATCTTCTTCCCCTCACAGTATCGACTCCCAGAAGCTTCTATTCGGGCCGTGGTCATGAAAGAGTAGACTGAGGCAAAGTTGAACTCAGTCTTTCCGTCCCACCAGCCTTTGCTTCGGGCATATTCCCTCATTTCCGGATGCTCCTTGTCTACCTTGGTGGTTATACCATACTGGTTTGAGATGTTGCGATATCCACCTGGAAAAGGTTTGAATGGGTCATTAGTGAGGACCGAAGGACTTAAAGGTGTAATGAACAGAATTATTTATTTTAACTGGAAAGTGTTCAGAGATCCAAACAGATATTAGTCTCAGTCCTATGCTAATGTAGATGTGTTAGTTAAAAGTGTTATAAAGTTAAATCTGAGGGGAACATGCCGATGTAAAAAAAACACAAAAATGAAGATGGTGGCGCTCTCTGGTGGGCAGAATATGTAAGTTAAGGTTTTGCTCCTGGGACTAGAGTTTGTTTGAATCTGCAACTGTACAGCCAACTGCATTAAAGGGGCTTCACCTCGTCCTCTTTTTCTGTATATTGGTATAAACTAAGAAAACTGAGATGTTGGCATGACTTCACACTCTTGACACAGAATCTGAGGGAGAAAAGACGAAAGGTATCCACAGTCTGGATGATATGTTTGCCATCAATGCAGGGTGGAGCTGAGTCACGTCTCTCCTACCTCGTTTGGATTGTTTTGCAGACATTAATATCTTCATGTCTGAATGCCTTTCAGCATTCACCTATTATTATTATTGAGACTTCTCCTGCAATATTCAACCAATTTGAACCGTTCAAATATCAAAAGGTGCAGCTTGTTCATGAGATGACTGCCATGCTGTGTGCTTTTTATATCTTAAACGGGAATAAATCACAAATGAACTACAAAATATGTTTTGCTGATGATCCTATATTTTCTCTTGCTTTGTTAAAACGTTATCTTTTCTTTCTTTAAAGGCAATATCTTCTTTTCAATGGTGGTTTTCTCCTGTACCTATACCTGACTCACCTCACTCCAAAACTTCACTACATGTACTTGTTTATGCCCCCTGTTGCTTCTATTTGCAGCCCGGGACTGAGCACATGTAGACTCTGAACTGTGAAATTGTTTCTATTATCCTCTTATTAGTTTCTAATTGAATATTAGATGCTTATTTGTTATCAGCAGGCCTCCTACAGCGAGGTTCCAAGATCTTAGTATGTCACAGTCACACATAAATTGGTGATGGAACAAGCATGATTGTGAATACTTGTTTAAAAATCAGCATTTTTCACAGCAAAGAATATTTTATTCTTCAATTGAAAAGCATGAATGATGTGCAGTTATCCAAACGTGTCAACATTTTGGGAAATGAAAAATTCGATCGATCATACTCTGTCAATAGAATTAGTCCCACCTGTGTGGATTCTGCAGATATAATTCTTCAGCATCTTGGAAAGAAAATTTGTCTGAGTTACTCCCCCTCTGCTTCAGCATTTGAACTCATATGGACGAGTACAAGAATTACTCGCCTTTCAAAATGTATATACCACATGAGATCAATTGACCAATCATGTTGCTCGTTTCTGAACTTAATATTAAATGAAAAGTAATTTGCTAGTTGTGTTCTCGAGCCAATAATTTGCTATATTTTGGCGAAAAAAAGATGAATTTAGGCAAAATTAGACGGTGACAAGTAGTGATGGCCATTATACACATATTTTAGAGGCTTTGAGCAACACGTCCGCTATTTTATCGGCCGGACAACTGGACAGCTCGCTGATGGAGAGGCACCTCACGATCAAAGCAGATTTAAAACACGAGAAAATCGTTGTCAAAGGAGATCAGCTTTATCCAAATGCAATCCTCTAGTTTAATTAGTTCTAGTGACACAGCATCAACATAAATCCCTTGAGGCTGCAGCAATGCAGAGTACATAGATGTTTGTTTAGGCCTTTTTTAAATGCCCATATCTGTAGATCTCTTTTTTTTTTTTAGCTAAACATGTTTAAACAAAACACGGACTATTGGGCTTCGTAGACACCTGTATGTAGCTGTATCTATGTGTTTACCATGCTTTCCTCCACAGTCATCTGGAATTGGCTCGCGCAGTATAAAAGACGGATGAGTAGATGGATGGGCACTTCATGCTGCCCGGTTCTTATTCCATGCATAACTATTTCTTCCGGCTTACCTTCCACTCTCTCAGCAGCCCAGTACTTCCCGGCAGTCTCCAGCAGCCATGCCTCCTTCCTGTCTGAGATGAGAAAGCTGTTGTGGTAGGTGAAGCCACACTGATCTTCCATGCATGGTCCTCCCTGGCCGTACTTCTCCAGCAGCTCAGTGATCACATCCACAGCTTTCGAAGCCGTCGCTGCCCTCTCAAGTCCGAGTCTGTAAGAAGAGTTACCTTATCATCTCCTACACATCCAGTGTCATTTGAATACCGTTTGGGTAGTTTTACCGTGGCAGAGCTTACCGAACCAGATCCATGCCGAGAAGTGCCTCCTCCTCATCAGCACTCTCTCTGCCCCACACGGCTTCATTCCCAATGCAAACTTGATGCTCATTTGCCCCCATCTCTGCCCCCCACAGCCAGGCAGGTTTGCTCAACACAACTGCAAATGTGTGGGCAACCTGGTCAATCTCAATGTACGTGCACTTTAAAAAAAAAAAAAGAGAGAGAGAAGAACCAGAAATAGGGGGAAATAATCATAATAATGTTAATGTGAACCAGATGGGAATTCATCATGGGAGGTTGAGGGGCAGTAACAGGTTGCCTGTGTCACTTACCTCCACCCTCTGTCCTGCGCCATAGTCTGTGGCAGGAAAGTACACAACCTCCTGGACTTCATCACAAGGTCTGTCAGAGTTCTTCCCAAAAATGATGCGTTGTCCCTCAGTAGAAGGGGACAGAGCCACGAAGGTGTCGCAGGATGATGGGAGCATAGCAGCAGCCTCAAACTCAACCTAACACCAGGAAACACCGATTTAACCTGCTCCGTTTAGAAAACAGCGCCTGGCAGATATAGTATCTAATACACACGGTGAAGGTGTGGGACACTTACCCTTGTCATTGACTGCTGTCAGTATCAGTTTCTATTCTGTTTCTTTCTGTTTGACTCTCAAAGTTCACTGACACGGAAACACTACAGTCACCGAGCTGAAGTCAGTTTCACATTCGTATATACGGCAGGAAGGACGAACGTATTTTTTCCATTCATAAATTTGACTGCGTTTTTATTATACAGTTATTTTTGACATGTGAGAGGATTCATCCCCACGGATAATTTAGCATGCCTCACTCCTTTATGCGTTTTCTTTTTCTTTTTTAAACGATTAACCCTGGATCAGATTCATACTTGTATGTGTCCATTCATTTAGGTAATCTGTGTAATCTGTTTATTTTTTTTCTGTACATCATATGTGAGGTTTTAATCTCACCATGTTCATCTTTGGATTTCAGTTTCCTGCCTTGTTTTGCTGGCATTTCACAACATAAATATTATTATTACACTATGATGATTTTAATAACACAAATTCAAAATCTGAAAAAGAATAACTGAAATGCAAATATTAAAGGGGAGAAAACAACAACAGAAACATGTAACAGTGACTTTTTTAGGGTCCAAAACCGAGCAGAGCTGGGCGATGCCCTATTGGAATGCAAGAGATTATTGTTGTTATTGTTGTTGTTGTTTTACTTTCTTCTACTGTGCGAACATGCATTTTTGACACCCTAAACATGCTCAAATCTCTTTAAAACCTTCACCAATTTAAACAATTCAACATTTAAAACGTTCAACTTTTTAACTGTTTTTTAAAAACTTCCTTAAACTCCTTATCTTTTAAACTTTTTTTTAAATATTTTAACTTTTCAAATTGAAGTGGATGGGAAAACCCTTCAACTTTCCTTTAAACTCCTTCAACTTTGAATCACAACAGGTTCCATACTTTCAGCTGAACATCATTTAACTTTTAAAACGTTGCCACATCTGTCCACTATTCAGGTGAAATTGTCAGTCGGAATCTCGCAAGTAGCGAGGACCCGTTCAACGCTGCTTGCAGCTTTGATTTGATCAATGTTGTTCTTGTTCTTGTTCTTGTTCTTGTTCTTGTTCTTGTTCTTGTTCTTGTTCTTGATCTTGATCTTGTTCTTGTTCTTGTTCTTCTTGTTCTTGTTCTTGTTCTTGTTCTTGTTCTTGTTCTTGTTGGACAAGGAGTACTGTACCAGGTAAATTTTGAATCGTAAATCTACCAGTTATTTTATTTTATTTTATTTTATTTTATTTTATTTTATTTTATTTTATTTTATTTTATTTTATTTTATTTTATTTTATTTTATTTTATTTTATTTTATTTTATTTTATTTTGTAACTGTAGTTTCCGGTTTGTCGTACCCGGATATGTTTTATCAACGCGAAACCATCTTCCTGCGGGCCGTGTTGTTTACATCCACAAGAAGCTCCCGGTTTGCGGCTCGGTTATCTAAAAGTAGCCTTGTTTTTCTAACTTAGGTCGCTTCACGGGTGGTCAGTCATGGGGAAGTCGTTTGCAAATTTCATGTGTAAGAAGGATTTTCACCCTGCGTCGAAATCAAACATCAAGAAGGTAAGAATCATTAGCGTGCTAGTTGAAGAGCTAAGCCCCGTTAGCCTTTAGCTCAGTTCACTGAAGTCTTACTACTTCCTGTATAGAATATAGGTTTATATCTGCCAGTGGAAATGGTTTTGCGGCAAAATGAATGTTGAAATTGTGTCATTGCTGGGAATATGTAAGCTATGATGCTTTACTATAAGGAATATTAAGTGATTTAGACAGACTACCAGATTTCCAGTATCTGATTTTAACTCCATATCACGTAATTCAATAAACTCTGGAAACAATTTCATTGTCTCTTAGTTCTGCTTATTTTGATAAACAAAATCCAGACTACTACTATTACCAGTTGTAGTTCTGTCTTAAAAAAAAAAAAGAAGCGTGTTTAATTTAGAGCTGCATCTAACTTGGACGCCCTCCTAATTTTACTTAACTACAACAAATGTCCTCAGATCCTTAAGGAATCGTCACATGTAAAGGAGAAATCGAACAACCCTGTACATATGAGTGTCTGATCCCTGTGGCTGCTCTGTGTGTGAAGCCTGTTTGTGATTCTCTCTTGACAGGTATGGATAGCAGAACAGAAACTAACCTTCGAGAAGAGCAAACAAGAAGACCTGATGCAGGCGTATCTGAAAGAGCAGGACACTTACAACAACAGGTTGGATAATTACACACTGGAATACCGTGCCTCGACTCAGGAAGACCTGGGGCTCTGTTCCATTATCTCTTGAAGACCAGATGTGGTGTTTGTTTGCTTTTCTTTATGGGTTTATTTTTGCTGTGATGTGTCCTGTTTTATAACGTGTGTTACAGTAAATGGAGACTCATTTCATCAGTCAGCGATGGTATCGTCACATTTAGCTCTAAAGCGCGCAGATGTATTTAATCAAAGTGTTGAAGACACATTCACCTCGTCATTCTGCGAATGGGAAAGATTTCATTCAGTCAAACGAGGACAGGACATGAGCCTGTTCAGACATCCAGTAGACTTTGTCCTGGGACCTCCTCCAACTTCACATCTTGTAAACTGTTTGAAAAAAAAAAAACCCATTTATTCTGAAATTGTTTTGTCCTCCAGGCTGTTGATGGGGGATGATCGGGTTAAAAATGGCCTCAATTTCATGTATGAGGCTCCACCTGGAGCATCTAAAGGTAATTAATATGTTACACTGCCAAGAATTGAATGTTAAACAAGACTAATATTCTAACGCTTTCTTTCTTTCTTTCTTTCTTTTTTTCCCTTTCATAACTGCCGTATGTCCTGAAGAGGAAACCAAAGAGGTAAATAACAGAACAGCTCCTCAAATCAGAAACCAGCCTCATAACATCAGAACTGGTGGCCACTGGAAAATCTCCAAAATAAGAAACCCAAACAATTGATCAGTCTTATCGCTCGGTGTTTAACTGCGTCCATCATGGGGGAGAGAAGAGGTTAATTTAATCTTTTATTCTCATGTTACGGTGAAGTCCTGCCTCCAAAATTCAGTTCTTGGCCTTTTCTTTAAACCACCGGAGGCCCAACAGCTGCATGCGTTCCCCGTGGAAGTGAATGGAAGGAGCTTTAACAAACACGCATCCTGACAAGTTTTCTTTGGAGTTCGCTTCACATCCTTCATTCCACCACACAAAGTGTTTACGTTGTTAAATTCATTCTCAAAGTCTCTTTTTTTTTTTCTTTCAGGACGGAGAGGACGAGTACAAGTTTGAGTGGCAAAAGGGGGCTCCTCGAGAAAAGTAATTATTCACATTATTTCAAAATCCAATGAAGGTTGTTTGTTTGTTTTTCCCCAATAACTGACAGAATTCATCTTTCTTTCTTACTTTCTGTCGTGTAGGTACGCTAAGGATGACATGAATATTAGAGATCAGCCCTTTGGAATCCAGGTGTGTACAGAATTTTAGTATTTCTAAAGTATTTGATGTTTCCAGCTGCTCATTAAATTAAAGAAAAACAAAAGTTGTTCTGTGGATGTAATGCTTGCAACACACTTTAGATTTATTAGAACATATAGCGATATAAAAAAAAAATAGATACACACGCTTTCTAAAGTTAGCAGTGAAGCATATTAGGAATAAATCTGTTTAATTTACGAATCAGCATTTCTGTTTTGTCGCTGGTGTTGGGCAACGGTTGATGTAGTTCTTCTTCTGAACGTCTTCAGGTTCGCAACGTGCGCTGCATCAAATGCCATAAATGGGGCCACGTGAACACAGACAGAGAGTGTCCTCTGTACGGACTGTCGGGGATCAATGCCAGCGCTGTGGCCTCAGAGGAAGCTGCAGGTACGCAAGATCGCTGCGGGAAATAGAGAATCTTTTCAATATATTACAGGATTCATGTAAAAATGTCTATATTTTTTTTTTACTGTTGAATTGTTTGCAAGTAGCTCCTCGTGTTAAAATTGGGTTTATTTATATATAAAAAAATAAGTATTTATTTATTGACGGCGACGGTTGTAGAAATGTGCAACTAGAAACAAAAATGGAGTTACAAGAAGACACAAATATGCAGGTTTTCCTTCAACATGTTGTCAGTGGAGAAATAGAAAACCAGGAGCCAGAATATGGAAGTGGTTGGTATTTTCTTTTGGGGGGGGGGGGGGGGTTGTCTGTCACACACTTAGCAACAGGGACAGGTAGCCTGACTTTTAGCTATCAGGGTTCAGCTGAAGCTCCCGGCTCCGGGCTGATTCTGACTCATGCAATCAGGGAGTTGAGTAGTAAAGTAATAATGTTTACCCTGGGAGAGTCCAGTCTGTGGTGTTGATGGTGGAGTGCTGTAATGGTCCCCGTCCCTGTTCTCCCCCCCCCCCCCCCTGTGCTGGGAGGGAAAAAAAATGTAATTATTGTGTATTCTGATTCCTCTAACTGCTGCTTTGGCAGAGAATGATATTGTATGATTTGCTCAGCCGGATGTGGAGTGAGTTGATTTGATGTCCCATTCTGTTAACAAAGCCGCCCCTGAAATTCCCACTGTGGAGATAGTGGATGGTATGGGCTCAACATCAATGGGACTCTGAAGCTGTGATTTGTGCCAACAGGTCCGTCGATGCACCCCTCCGAGTTAATGGCGGAGATGCGAAACAGTGGGTTTGCCCTGAAAAGATGTGTCCTTGGTAGGAATTCCACTGTTTGTGATCCATCGCAGGTAATTGTCTGCCTCACACTGTCATCTCCGTGCACGTCGGACAGTATAGCGACACACGCTCGCTATACCCTTGAGACAGAACACCAAGTGCAGCTTTTGCTCTCGTCTTCCCACTACATACATACATTTACACCAAAGTAGGCGCGTGTATTCGCAACTCAAATCAAGAGAATTTATTTATTTATTTTTTTTCTTAATGTTATTTTTGTTAAATGTGTTCAGCTGTCATCAGATATAGATTTACTGTTGAGAATCCTATTTTTTCCAGGCGTCGCTATTTTCAGCCGTATGTGCTGCGTGTTGTTTGCAGGATTACGTCGCCAGTGAAGAAGAAGAAGATCCCGAAGTGGAGTTTCTGAAGTCACTGAGCACCAAACAGAAACAGAAACTCCTCAGGTACAAATGACCCACACCTTCCTCTCTTTTAAATATTAAAGTATTAAAAAACAAAGAGGTTTTTAATATTTACATTAACGTAAATTAAATATTTATTTCACATAATTTGTCATGAAATTCATTGCCGTCCAATGTTTGTAATCTAATATAGCATTTTATTCAACTGGATATATGTCTTGCTATTTTATTTATATTCAAGACTGATGAAAGTCTGTTGGACTCGTGGAAATGATAATATTGTGAGTTTGTGATGACGGTAAATCGCACGCTTGCGTTGCAGGAAGCTCGATCGGTTAGATAAGCACAAGGCCAAGAAGAAGAAGAGCAAAAAGCAGAAGAAGAAAAGCAAAAGGAAACACAGGAAAAAGCCTGAAAGCAGTGACAGCTCCAGTGACTCCTCCAGCAGCAGCAGCAGCAGTGACAGTGACAGCGGCTCCGACTCAGACAGCCGGAGCAAGTCCAAGAGCCGAAAAGAAAAGGGGAAGAAGAAAAGAGATTCCTGTCGGGATAACGGCTCCGATAGAGAGCGGAGAGTCAAGAGTCAGAGAAGGGCCTCGTCTCACAGGAGCAGGTCACCGAGCCCTCGCGCCGCACACAAACCACCTAAAGAGTCGGGAGATTACAGGCAGACGAGGGCGGAGAGGGGACGGAGCAGCCCGGAGAGGAAGACCCCGCCGCGGGGAGGTCAAGAGAGAAAGAGGCACAGCAGCAGGGACCGACACAGGCCGAGCGGCTCCAAGTCCGCCGTGGACAGAAGCAGGAGCCGCGAGAGGGACGGGGAGGACCGAGGTAAAGATGGACGTCGCAGCAGAGACGGGGAGAGGAACAGAAGCGGCGCCGAAGGGAAGAGGGGCAGAACAGCAGATGGGAGGAGTAGAAGCAGAGAAAGGAGGAAAGAAAGGGAGGGCAGGGGAAGGAGCAGGAGTCGGAGTCGAGACGGAGCCAAAAGAAGACACTGATTTCTGTTTCCTCCGAGCAAAACAGTGAAAGTCTGGCGCATGTTGACAAAAAAAAAACAAATAGTAGAAGTTGTGTGTCGGTCTCGTTTTCCTCCAGCAGAGGGAAGCAAGTGACAGAAGATGTGCGGATGCGGCTCCGCTCCCGAGGCTGTTTGCGGGGTGAACCGCTCAAATTGATTGATTACAGGAGGAATCAATTTGCATCTGATCTGGCGAATGTAAAATATTTGCGCAATTTTATCGGTCAACATAAAGTCAGAGTGGTGTAGCCACGGGTTAGATCTTATTTTCACTGCATATTTTAAAGGGGGAAACCGAGATTGTTTTGTTGATATGGCTCAAATCCCTGAGTTTTTGTTTTCTTATTTTAAATTCAAACATTTTGGTTTAATGTCGCCCTGTATTAAATTCGTGTCACCACAGATTCAGTTGAAATAAATGTGTCCGCTGACTGTCAACTCGTTTGCTATTTTTGTTCTTTATTCTCTGGACACCTGCTGGATTTATTATACTAACAGGAATATGCGTGTTTTTTTTACTGACCTCAGAATCGTTGCAGATTTGATTTAGGCCTTAAATTAGGTATTCTTTAATAACGTTTTCATAAAGTAAGAACATTCATTTTCGTTCAATTTTTATTTTTTTTTACGTGAGGATTCAGTCTGAGAAACAAAAGCAAACATGGGACGCATAAAGAAGAAACAACTGCGTTTATAAAACTTGCCATTTGCTTTTCTATTTATAAAATATGTCATAGAATAAATATATAAGACTAAAATTCACATTTTTTTCTTATTTTTCACGGGAATATTTTGTTTTTTAAAGTCAAACTCAATTTAAGAACAAGTGTCATTAAAACATGGAGCAGTACTGTTTTAAAATATATATTTAGCATTTTTTTCTGAGGGTTTAGCTTTTTCACTTCTTTTTTTTTTTTTCTTTTAATTTAAATCGCAAATCTAATTGTTTTTCGGTGGTTTCTTTTTAAAGCCGCTGTTTCACAAGGGGAAATGAAAATAATTTTCCCTCGATTGCCTTCTGGTCAATTTAACATCCTCTTTCAAAAAAAAAAAAAAAAGAAAGAAAGAAAAGAAAACCAGGGTGTCTGGATGAGATGCTTTTCCATGTTCCCATCCTGGATCCAGGCTGTAATTATTCCCGGGCTTTCTCTTTGAGCGATCGGACGCTGCACTGGGTAAGCACAAAGAAGTCAGAGAGCATCCTTGAACCCTTTCAATACGGGGCCACTGATATTCAAATAACACGCAGGCACCATTTGACTGCGTCGTGCGAAGAGCATTTTAAATTCAACATTTGCATTTGACTCTTTGCCC
This sequence comes from Lipophrys pholis, assembly GCF_963383615.2. NCBI lineage: Eukaryota > Metazoa > Chordata > Actinopteri > Blenniiformes > Blenniidae > Lipophrys > Lipophrys pholis. The sequence goes on from NC_137632.1 coordinate 12,341,833, forward strand.
CTTTTCTCTTTCTAAAGTTTAAAAAACTGTTCCCAGAACATCTATGTGGCTCCTGGCAAGGATAAGAAAAAAAAAAAATAAAGAAAGAAGAAGAAGAAGCCATATCCTTATCCTTGGTCCATCGATTGGTATGCAAATTAAAGCAGTTAATTTGGACAATTAGAATAAATATTCGGGGACCTTTGTCAGCGAAGCCCCTCGGAAACCCCCGATAAAGTGAAACTGAACAAAAGATGTCTCGGCGATTAATTAGATATTTGATAAGACACGAATCCCTAATCGCAAATACAAGACACATGGGGCTGCGATGTGCTCCAAGTCATAATTAATACCATTTAACAAGATTTTCATTTGGCCATGAAATGTCTTTTCCGGGGCATTAAGCATCGATTTATTCCATAGGGGAAATAGTGGAAGTCAAGGTATTGTAGGTTATTTTAAGAAAAAGAAAAATCCCACCAGCAACATACAGTGAGTGATTTCTTTTTTTTTTTTTTTTTAACAAAATAAATCAGAAATAAATACTAACAAATAAATATAAAATCTACATCACACAATTACAGCCTTTTTTGAGATGTTTTAATTACGATAAAATGAAAGTCTTATACGTGTGACTTTATACAGGTAAACATTTATATATAGATTTTTTTTTTTTTTTTAGCAAAGAAATAAAATGGTTAACCAAAGGTTAAAAAAAAGCTGTGTACATACATATCCACAAAGTGCGTCCAAAGTAAACTCCCTGATTTCCAGGATTACCAACACGAATAAAACAATCAGAGCCGAACATTTACATGAAAATAACACAGAGTTTAGTGGTCAATATACAAGATGGAACTCACATTGTCCAACCAAAAGTTCAACAGGTTTTCGCGCATTTCTTTTTCAAGTTGTCCCTAAAAATGTTCCCGAAAGGCCTTACACTGTAAATCACTCTTTTCTTTAAATGAATTTACGAATGACATACTCGTCACGCCCGTGGAGAATTGCTGTTTTTTGTTGTTTTTTTTCCCATGATGCAATCGCTTTCTGTAAATATTTTCTCCTTGTATTGTCTGTCAGAGAGGACCCGTTTTCATCGCTGTGCAGTTTATTATTTTTTTTTAATTCATTTAATTTTTTTTGGAGCGTATAGTTTTGATTTGCAGCCTCACGGCTCATCGTGGGGAGACGGATCCTTAACAGTGATTCTGGGGTTCACACCCTCCAAAATAAGTTCAGGGGACTCGGACCGCGGGGTCTCCAGGTTACTGGTGTCGGTGTCACTGTCGCTGCCCTTTTTGCCTCCGCCGCCCGCCGTGTGCGTTTTGATGTGCTTGCTCAAATGGTCACTGCGCATGAAGCGCTTGTTGCACACCGGGCACGCGAACCGTTTCTCGCCGGTGTGGGTGCGAAGGTGTCTCTGCAGCTCGTCGGACCGAGTGAACCTTTTGCCACAGAAAAGCCAGTTGCAGACAAAAGGCCGCTCGCCGGTGTGCCACCTCAAGTGCGCCTTGAGGTGCGAGGTCTTCCCGTACACCTTCCCGCAGCCCGGGATGTGGCAGCTGTGCAGTCCTTTCCTCCGCAGGCTGGCCCCGGCGGGGCCCAGCCGCTCGGCCTCCTGGCAGTTCGGACAGTCACACGTCGCCCTGCCGGAGTACCGCCGGGACGACCGAGACGAGCTACTAATTCCTGAACTGCCCCCCGAAATCATGGCGTTGGCGGCAGAAGCGTCTGTGTAGGTGGGGATGACGGTTTTGAAGCCGTCCTGCGTTAACAGGTGCTGGCTGGTGGAGAGGAGGTGGGACGCGGAGGGGCTGATCCCGGTGGAGCTGAACGCCGAGTGGGTCAGAGAGGAGAAGTCCGGGTTGTAGCCACTCAGCTGGGAGTGGATCGCCTGCGGCGTCCCGGAGTGCAGCGAGGTCTGGAGGGAGCCTGCGGGATTCTGGACGTCGAGCCACGACCCCGGGTTGGTGTGGACGTCCCACCACGAGGACGCGCCGTTGGCGACATCGCCGGAGATGGTGGAGTGGAAACCAGACTTGTACCACGACTCGTACGGGTGCGCCATGCCCACCCGCGGGTACAGAGTCTCTGCTGACGTGTGGACTTTGGAGATAAAAGCCGACTGTCCCGACTCCTGCGTCGTGACGCTCGCAGAGTTGGAAAACAGACCGCTGTACTCTGTGGAAAAGGCAGACGACGTCGGGGAGGTGGAGGCTAAGCAAAACGCGCTGTTGCCCGTGCCACTGGTCGGTGTTAGTCCTGTCGAAGCGCGGCTTGTCGCTACTGTGAAACCTGGCAGACTGGATCCTAAGTTGCAGCTGGAGGAGGATCTTTTCCACGGATGAAATCCACCCTTCGAGAAAGCGCTGGAGTCGGGTAAAGTTGTGAGAGGACTGGTGTTGCCGATTTTGTTGCAGGTTGCAGCCAGCATAGCTAGAGGTGTAGTTCCAAAACGTGGTTCTTCCTGGAGGAATAGAAAAACAAACAAGCACAAAAAGTTGGACTTTAGACGTTAAACTGCTTCACAAAGCACGGCCTCGACCACATCAATTCAATTCTCTAGACTTACTTTACAATTCCACAGCGACTACGGTCTGTGAAATATATATCCAAAAAGTGTAGTGTTTGTTTATAAAGTGAGTATTAAAATGAAGCCTGACGCGTGTCCCGATGTCTCCCCGCCCTTGAGAGCCCCTGCCATGCATATTTATGCCGAAGCCTAACAATGGGTCATTCACTGGAATCAGGTGTATGAGCAGGCATTCAGAAATATCCAGATTTCCATGATCGAGTTTGAAAAATCATGAAGTCAGTCATTAACAATGACATGACTTTTTTTTTTGTTTTTAATAACTCACTGGACTAGTATAAAATGCTGCATCCAAAACAAAGTTTGAAGAGCTCCTGAGTGAGAGCAACACTCTTTGTCCCAGAGTCAATTATTTTAACAACAAACTACTGGAAAAATTTCAGCAACTTAACAATACACAGCAGTGCATCGTTTCACATACGGAAACTAATTCACTTTTATAAAGCTGCAGAACCATTTAGTTCCAGAAGAAAGGCAACGACAATAACTTTACGCGCAACTTTTTTTGTGCGTAAAAACAAAATCCAACTCACCCCAAGTATTGACGTAGCCATATCCAGGGTCTGTTCTGTGAGGAGAGTGTTTGTGATTTCAGTGCTGTATGGCTCCAATTTGAATCCGCTTTACCGTGTGGACGCGGGTCACACGGGTTCTCTCTTGGCTCGCAGCTCCCAACACTACCTAGTTGTAGTTCGCGTGTTCTTTGAAGTACAGCTGGCGAGGACGCGCAGCCAATCCGACGTCTGCATCCGTGTCTGGGGTCTGAAGTCAGCCAATGAGGGAATCGACCGCAGACAGAAACAGCAAAAACCCCGCCGTCAATCATCTGTTGTGCAGCCTCTGCTCAGACTGTCATACAAGACACGATTTGGTGTTTTTTATTTTTATATTTTTTTTTAAATGGAAACACTTATTTTTATGTATTCTCACACGAAGACTCAATGTTTCATGTCATTGCAGAATTGAGCTCACACGTCGTTTCCACAAGAGGTAAGCTTTTTAATGATTTTACGGATTGTGAGGACACTTGTTAGTGTGATTTCTAATATTCAGATCATGAGCGACACGTCAACGAGAGAGTGGATTTAAACACGGCGTAACAGTGCGAGAGGTAACTTGGAAACGACTTTATCATAAAGAAGCGGCGTTGCTCGCTGCCGTGTTGGCAACATGGCACAATTAACGCAGTGAGAAACAATCGGTCTTATAGGCTGTATCCAACATTTTCTTTTTTTTTCTTTTTATTTGTTTACAATTGTAAAAAAATTGAGACGCATTCAGTTTAGCGAGAAACAGGACTGACAGCAGTCATTTCTCTGGAATTCTCCAAGTTACACTATTTATCGTCTGATCCGAGTCGCTGCTTGTGTGAAGAAAAAACAATGTATTTGGATTTTGTTCTGTCAGCCCACTGTTAAACCCCCCCAAAGCAAAACAAAAACTTCCAACCAAAACATGCGCGCATCTGTGGTCACGCGTGTGGACGTGTTTGCGCGCAACCGTGCCCCACGCGTCCCCCCCCCCCCCCCCCCCCCCCATTCCTTGTTGGGGGGGGGGGGGGGGGGGGGGTTGCAGGTGAGGGGTTAATTAAAAATGACAGCTCGCTTTATCGGCGCATGTAGCTGATCTTTAAAAAAAAAAAAAAAAAAGACAAATATGTTGTTTATAAAGTTTCCGCACCCTGCGGACACCTGCTGTAAGGCCGCCACGCGAGCCAATTAAAGCTGATTTTATCAAGAGGCAAAAAGCCTGTCCTGTCGCCGAGGGATCACGTTTAACGCCAATCTAATCAGGCATTCAGTTAAACTGTGGACACAGAGGAAGATGCCGTCGTTCACCAATTTTCCTAAACTCGACATTCTTATATAAACATATATGTATATATATATTCTCCCTCTGAATACAATTCAATAAAGCCCGAATATTTCATAGCTTGTTAAAACGCTCAGGGATAATTGCATAATGTAAAATTGACCTGCTCTTATGTGATTCATCATCCCTCTAAAAGTTAAAGCAATTTTCCAGAGAAAGGCTTGACCGAAAGATGTGCATTACAGTATTCAAAACGGGCGAATAATGCTCTATTATGGAGTGTGAATGCTGCCAGTAAACACTGGCGCAATTTGTTCAAATACTCCCTTTTTTTTGCTTTAAAACCCCACCTTTTGAAGGGTGAATAAAAATCAGTCTCATCAAACACTGAGCGCTGCCAAGAAAATTGAATCATTTTTGCAATCATGACAATTTGGCAGAGTGTTGTTAACAGTATTAAAAGTCTATTCTACATAAGCAGAGGTGATTGTTGCTAAAGAAGGTAAATTAATTCCAGCGTCAAATAATATTTGATGCACACTGCGAGTGTCTCTATTTGATTTAATTCCCTGCTATAGCACGCAGTAAAAATGTTTTCACCCATAAAATGTTTTTGGATGATTATTCAATAATGGACACACTTTCATATTTTCTAAGTTAAATTATAACGAGTTCATTTTCTTTACAGCTGATTATTTGTGTTATATTATATGTTAATGACGAGCAGTGTTCCCGTTCAAATAACTTTAATGACCCATCTAATCCTCACAAAAATATCCTCTTGGGTAACATAATCCTCATGCACCGATGGCTACTTATTTGTTTTAATTTATCTCTGAAAGATATTTGTTGTATTTGCCAGGAGAAACAAAATGAGTGATTTGGGGGTGTGTGTGTGTGTGTGTGTGTGTGTGTGTGTGTGTGTGTGTGTGTGTGTGTGTGTGTGTGTGTGTGTGTGTGTGTGTGTGTGTGTGTGTGTGAGGATGTGTATTTGACAGAAGAGGGGTGAACATAATCTCGCCTTGTCATTCAAGTGAAAATTTTGAGTTGAATCTGTAATTCTGGACTCTATTCATGAGCACTTCTCTGTGGCAATTAGGAGCCTATTACAAGCCATTAGATTGATCAATGTACCTTAAACAATGGGAATGATTTATTTGGTCGAACAAAACGCTCTGCATCTATTGTGATGAGTCTAAGTGGGGGTGCATCTATCAACAAAAGATAAATGATTAATTCAAACCTATTCATTTAAATTCTTTTTACAAAGCCGGCCTCTCTTGCCTCAAATCCAGATTATTAGAGCCTCATTTTCTGCATGTTAAACTACACAGGCCGTTGGATTGGGCAATGGTTTTTGGTTGTGCCCCTGTGTGCTTTAATTTGTATTTCTGCAGAGGGAACTTTATTTGAGGATGTTTAACTAATTGTTGTAATTTTGCGTGCTCATGTGTCCACACCTGTTTCTCTCTGAGGGAGCTGGGGTGAACTGTGAGTCAAAAGGTGTTTTACTTTATACTGATATGTACATTGAAAATAAATCTGATCCCATTTGTGTCACATCAGGTCTGTGGAGTCTCAATTAATAGAAAGGTGAGCAAGGGTACGTAGTAAAGATGCTTCACCGGAATATGTCTTTATTTTGTCCTGTCAAAGATTTCCCACCGTTACTTTCTATATTGTACTTATTGGTAGAAAGCTAAAGATATTTGTCTGTATTGCCAGGCCTGCATTTCTTTCCCCACACGCCACAGCTTAGAGTTATTATGTCGCACATTAAGCTTTCCAACTTATTCACATTTGAGTGCCATGTAAACAGAGCTCACACTATAGGATCAACACGCATAACTGAAACAAACCATTTGTCTATTCGGTTTTATCGCTGCAGGAAATCAATAAGCTATGAAATGAGAAGACATGGCAAAATTGCTCCGACCTGTCAGCACTGAGGCACAACTTCTGAATGTCTTCAGGGAAATGCCGAGACTGATCTCTCGGATATTGATAGAAAGAAAGACAATCCCATCAAGGACAAAGTATATTTTTAATGACAATTCCTGGAGTATATGTGGGGAAACCCAACAGGAGCTCACCAACGTCCATCAATATTATCATCGGCTAAATTTGGAGCTGCAGGTCAGCTTGCCAGCTCACAGTGTCAACTTTCATTTCCACAAGGCTGCATGTTCTATTTTGAGCCGAGGGAGTGAGCAAGTTAAAGCTCAGTCCACTGCCTGCATGTGAGGACTGGCGCTTTGCACATTTTCTGTCAATGAAATTGTTTTTGGATTCGATAAGCGGTTGGGGAACTCATTGAAAACTTTAGTGTGAGAAATGGCTCCAAAAAAGGTGTGTTTTTGTTGTGTAATAGATCTTTTTTTTTTCCACAAAGAGCATGCATTGTAGGTTATGTAATGGCAGTTGCTCTTTTTGACTGTACACATTTCCACACAGGGAAAGGGAGGTGATGTCCTAAAGCCACTGCCACTAATTGGAAGATTTGGGACTTCACTGAAAATAGGAGTCGTTGGCCTGCCCAATGTTGGGTAAGTAAACTTCTGTTTTATTTTTGTGGACACTCCAGACTTCTCTCCGCATTTTCAGAACGCGTGTCCTGTCTGCTTTAAAAGTGTATCTGCAATCACTGACGTATATAAACGTATAAAAGGCAGGATATAAAGCAAGTGTATGTCAAAAGAGCAGACATTCAATTCATGATGCAGGAAATTGTTGACTTTGTTTGAAGGTCCTCCGTATTCATATTCTGCGCCCCAATTTATATAATCTACATGATTGGAATGTATATTCCAGCTTCACAATATTTATGCTGCTTTCAGTGACTGCGTGTGGAAAATGTGTGTCTCGCGACAAGTGTGGGCTCTCGATTCTAAAGCCATGCGTGGCCCCAGTAGCCAGGGATCATATCTCACAAGTGCTCTTCAACTTATGTCTTCCCTTACATGTCTCCCAACTTTTTAAATGGCAGTGTGTGAACGACTAATCTTTTTATTTAATAATTTTTTTTTTAGAAGAACAGCTTCAGACTCTCCTGTTTTCTTTTTCTGTTTAAAGTGTCACAGCAGAAAAGTGTTAGGATTGTGGGTGAGCCTGTGACATTAAAGAGCATTGAAAATGATTGAAGCAGCTTTTCTTCTTGGTTTGAGTCTATTGGATATGAGTTTTTATTATTGTTGCGCCATTATCTTTTAATTAGAGAAAATAGAAGCTTAATCCTGTGACTTCTTCATGAGGGTGTACCACTATATCAAGATTTGAATGAAACTACACGCTAGCGTGTGAATATTAATGTATACTCTTTATACTGTTTACTACTGATGGAAAAAAACAAAACATTGTTAACCCCTTAGTATTGTACACATAAGACTAGTGCAAGTGACGGCATGTCTAATTTCTAACATATGTTCATTCGTTTAATAAATTATCTTGAAGGCCCATTTGTGCAAATAATACATAGAGTCCAAAATCCACTCAGAAATATATCTAGTTAAAGGAATTTTCAGGCAAGAAATACTGAAATATGTTTAATTTTAGTCACTTTAAAGCCTTTCAATTAATTCTGTTGCATGTAAATGGGAAGATTAAAGTGTGTATCCACACTCACTTTATAGGGTTTGAAGTCTAGAAACACATTTTATTCACACTTTGGGGTTGAAATGTTCAATTTTTAAATATTTCAACGAGTGTCCTAAAGCGTTCAAAGAATGAATGCATTAACAAACTATTGTTTTGAATATCCACTTATCACTCATCATAACACACACGTGTCAAAGGTCAGGGCACACTGGACTACTCTGTGGGCAAATCACAGGTAAAAGAAAAAAAAAAAAAGAATTACATACACTTATACTAACACATTTGTATCTCGGGCAATTTGTAAGTTAAGAGGTTGACATATTGTTTGTATGTCAGACCGGGTCCATTTTGTCAGCGTCTACCAAGACCTTCAGCAACATCTGTGCCATCGAGTAATCACTGAGCTGACCCCGAGTGACTCCGTTCAGCCCCCACTGAGACACAGGAAGGGCTCCAGTGACGCTCGTCCACTCTTCAGATGACAGATTCTCATCGAGCAGGACTACAAAACATTTCCTACACCTGAAGAATATTCAAGGAAGAAATTTGCTGCTTCTAGTGAGATATTATCCAGATTCTTTATATATATATATTTTTCAAATAGAAGTCACAGCCTGTTTCAGTGAAGCTGTAGAAATTCAGATGTGTATATATTTACTGTTTGTTGGTAGTGGAGGAAAATACTTGCAGTTTTCCAGCAGACGTGTGTTCACATGTCGTGTGTACTGGCATTTGTTTTGTCAGGTTTTAGAGATTATTGCACAGAAATCCAACCCTCTGGTGTCCACTGATTTCCTTTCTTGCCACAGCGAAACCACAATTTCTTCCTGGGATAAGAAGTAGAACTGACTGAGGTTGCGGCCTGCCACACCACATTTGTGTCAAAGTACAACTTGTCAACCCTCCTATGGTTTCTTCATGAATGAACTATGCTCAGATGCCAGCCAGCTGTTAACTGGGCGTAACTGACCATTCTTCACACATGGGGAAACTTGAGAGCATGATTCAGCCAACCTTTCAGCTATTTCTACTTAGACCAGCACATGTGCTCAATGTTTACTGCCATTCTGCTGCTCAGGAAAACTTTTTATTCTCATCAACTTAATCCTGTGCGATGGCTCATTGTATGCTATATGCTATTTATATGCCCCCAAAACTACCCACCTTCAAAACCACTCCAGCCAATGTTTAAAACATAACCCACCACACAACAATTATTGTGTTTTGTGATTGTTATTATATATATTTCTAAGAATCTTTGCTTTTCTAATATAAAGAGTCTCATGTTCGTGCATCTCTTCTCATGTATGAAGTGGATTAAATGTGTGTTCAGAGTGAACATCAGTCAAACATCATGACAGTAAATTAAGCAGCATTTCCATGGGGATGACAGAAGTAATTAGGATTATTACGACATTCAAGCAGAAACCCAATGTGAGCTTACTTTTTCATGCTGGCAATCGGAGGAGTTGAGAGTCATTGTTACTCATAGGTATTGTTTTCAACTCAAACTTCAGTCATCGCACACAAAGGTGCTTGTGATGCTGTAAATATCTGCTGTGCCAGGTGTGCCGCTTACTGAAGACAGTGGAATGAAAACATGTGTAATACATTTTAATTCATCTATCTTTGTATTTCACTGCTTTTTTTTTTATTACTTGGGTTTAATTTTTAGGCAATGGTTACTAAACATACAATGGAAATGACCTATTTTTAGATAAAAGATTTTATCAATAATCTCAATCGGTGTCCTTACAGTACTTTACAACAATCTAATCCAGAAACACAAACATAACAAACAGGTTTGTTTTAAGTTAAAGACAGACAGCAGCATTGGGCTCAGGAGAAATGGTCCAAACAGATCAAGTTTAATGGACTATTTAACTCTTTATTAATATACCAATCTTAAAAGGTCAATCAGCCTTCAAGGCAGAGAAATACACCAACCAAATGAATTGTTTTGCCGTTTTATTGTAGTAAATACAGTTTGGTAAGCAGACAGACCAACACTGGTTATATATGATTCATCCAATTTCAATTGGCACGTGGGGCTTCATGATACTTCGTGAACCGGCCACCAGTCCTTCAAAGTGCCAACGCAGAGAGTCGGTCAAATACAGTTCCACCCAATGGCAATATAGAGTCACTCATTAGCCTCAAACATGTTTTTGGACTGTGAGTACCTTGCACTCTGGACTCGACAAGGATTCAAACCGAAGACATATTCTCGCTGGGGCGAGAGTGCTCACCACTACATCACTGTGCTGCCATGCACATTGACTCATTTGTTCAAAGAACGAGGATCAACACTTTGCCCCCATTTGCAATGTTTCATAGCAAAATATCATGATACTAGGCTGTGTGTTGTTTTTGCCACACTTCCTTCTCTTATGTCAGATGTCATATTCACTATAAAGTCACAGTATATTTCACTTTTAGCTTTAAATGAAAATATATCTTGATCTTATACATCTAAAATAAAATACCATTGATCCAGCATCTGGAACTATTGCCTAGTTCTTGACTACTTGCAGTTTCACACTGTAATTAGCACTTAACTAAAAGTGGTTAATACATTGCTGGGCTTTACTTTTGTTTAGTGTATCTCCCAAGGTGACCCGGGAACAAGCTTTAAGTACGTTAGAGTCAGTCTTGCTTTATGTGAGTAAGTAATGAATGCCCTCTGGCAGTATCAAGCAATTTCATGTTACAGGATTTAGCCACCAGTCATTGTAATGTGAAGTACTGTACTGAGCGAGGGGCTAACGACGGAAAGTCCTGGATTATAGTTAACTACCATCCCATTATTACTCTTAGACACTCACGACCGTCTGTGGATTTTGAAGGACACTTGATCTTCTTGTGCCACAGAAAATAAGCCTCACTGTGATCACAACATGAGTTCGACAGCAGAATCCAGCAGTAATGTCAATTGCTCCTCAATACCATTTTCAGTTGATCTATGATGGGATTATCTAATTCTGTAATTAGCTGAACATTTTATGAAGATTTTACAGCTGAAACATTCACTATGCCGTGAAACAAAAACACACACATATATATATATATATATATATATATATATATATATATATATCTTCTGTGAAAATAAAAACAATGAATCCTGCATGCTATTTTGAAGTTTGTTAGGATCATGTCATTGTAGCACTGGGCTTGACGCACCAGCGGCTCTAGATGTTTTGACCTCGCTGCTGTTTTTATTTTCAGGAAGTCAACCTTTTTCAACGTGCTCACAAAGAGTCAGGCTGCAGCTGAAAATTTCCCCTTCTGCACCATTGACCCAAATGAAAGCAGAGTGCCCATTCCAGATGAACGCTATGATTTCCTCTGCCAATTCCACAAACCCGCCAGGTATGGGGTCTCATCGTTCTCGTATTATTCACACTTCAGATCTGTGCTCTCAGCTTTTCTCCCGCTATAGGTATGAGGAAACATGTTGTTGACGTGTAGCTGTGTAATGTGTTCTGTCTGATGGGAGATTGCTGCTCAACTTGGCTTCTTTCAGAGCAGAAGATGACGCATCTGAACTTCACAGACCTGGTTATCAAACACATTTATGGAGGCTGTTAAAGCAGGTTGAATTCAGATCTGTTGTGCTGCGTACGATCTATAACATTAGTCAATCACATGCTAAATATATTCAATATTTATTTATTTATTTATTACTCCAGTAACCATACCAACACTGCCTGCCTCTCACAAAAAATACTGCTGATATTCTACACAAAAGCCAGTAGACATATCCAAATCAGTAATGATCTGATGTTTTGAGGATATTATTCAGCATCACTGGTGCATGCTGGCCCAAGGAGGCACCTGCTCTTCCTGTGGAATGATTGGTCACTCCTATTACTATATAATAATAAAAACAAATGTTTTACCCTGAAAGTGCCGTGAGCAAGAAATGGAGGACTCGACACATTATGTCCTTTTACTGTAAAAACCTGAACTAATGCGACACTATGTGATTATTTACAGTATGAAAATTATGATTCTTGTTTTGCACCCCTGAAGCTGCTTAGGGTTTTGTTTAATCAACATACTAAGTGCACTGTATGACTAAATGTTGATGTGCTATCGAGAACTGTCTAGATAGTCCCCTATTGTTAATCTGCAGGTGTAACTATACCTGAAATGTAGTCTTTAGTCAACTTTGATTAACGTTTACCAAGATCTACAGCGCCAAGCTCTTTTAAAAGTTTGGTGGATCTAGTTTCAGGATATTTTTGTGTTCTATTGGTCTGTGTCTATATATTTTGGTGCCCATTGTCACAGATTAGTGAAAGAAGTTGCAAGCATGAAGAGTTGTCTGGGCGCAGTGCTCGTTCTCCCTGCAGATGTTTTTAATTGTCTCAGTGGGGAAAGTACAAGGTGGTATCTGCCGAGACTCAGTGAGTCACGATGGTAAAACCGGTCTGTGAAACATGCAGCTCTCTCAGAGTCAAATGTGGCAACAGGTATACCAGTGATTTCACTACCAGTTGACTATTTCACAACATTTGCAAACAGACAACACAGCTCAGCCTCAAACACTTTATTCAGATCAAAGCAAGAACAATTTTACTTTTAAACAAAGTTGCTTTTGGTAGAAAAGTAACTGTATTTCTCTCCTGGCGGTACGCACAAGTAAATCTTGGAATCTGGAACGTGTTTCTTTAAAGATATGTTGGAAACTTATCCAACTTTATGATTCATGATGAGGCTTCATGGGGTGGAAAACAACATGAGATCTGTTTTTACTGAAACTTGGCATTTTACTGAAACGTTAGTGATTTACTTTATTACTAACATTTAACATTATTCATAGATGCTCAGAGTGACAGTTTCTAAAAACAGTTTTATTCAGACTTTAGGTATCTCTGAATTTAGTAGCATTATTCATCTTAACTGGGACACTAGAGAGGTGCTCCTGTTTATTTATACATTAACGCTATTAAACCTTTTGCTCAATACAGAATTTACTGTTTGTTTCTGTATTTTCTTTTTAATATGAATGTTGCTGTCATCTGGACCTTTCATTGTGCCCTGAATAAAAAGACAATCATAACAAACCAGAAAGTCGAAAGTAGAAAGTCACCCTGCACCTTTAGGATATTGAGTCCATGTCACCCAATATGGAAAATAAGCTTTAAGGTGTTTCCTAATTTTTTTTTCCCGATTCTACTTCTTGGGTTGCAGCAAAATCCCAGCTTTCCTTAATGTTGTTGACATTGCTGGGCTGGTAAAAGGTGCTCATGCTGGCCAGGGCTTGGGAAACGCCTTCCTGTCTCACATCAGCGCCTGCGATGGCATCTTCCACATGACACGTGAGTCCCAGGCTCGAGGGTTTCATTTCTTTTTTCGGTCTAATCAAAAAATTGTGATGCAAACGTGCGGCACGCTTTATCCTACCGCTGCTAAATTGACTCCGTTAACAACATTTGGAGGTGCTTCGCTACCAGAGAGCTTCAAAAACAGAAGTCGTAGTTTTACTGGAGCTTTGCTCGCAGGGCATCTTGTGTGCCCGGTGCCAAGATCAACATCACAGTCAGAATAAATGAAGTCAGACCAAACCTCACATTCCTACTGGGAGGCTCCCTGAATGAGCAACGCAGTAACAGTGAGTGAAAGAGTCTGTGACTGGTTTAGACTTCACACAATCAGTAACATACTCAGGAGGTTGAAAACATTACAATGCTGTGGAGATGGAGTGCCTCTTGTAATACCATTCCTCATTTCACTTTTGATTTGTTTCAGATACGGAAAGGGTAAGTGGTTAATAAACAAGTCACAACAGTGTATTTTTCCTCTCTTTTAGTTTACATGCTGAATCTGATCTAATCATGTCTGTTATTACTCGTATTTCTAAAAATGTTTTTCATAAAGTGTGATTTTAGAAACAGGCTATATGTGAGTGTGCAGATGTAATTATCCCAGCAAATTGTTCCCAGCCTGTCCCTCAGGGGACAGTCTTTAAATCACTTTGCCAGTCTTCCTCTGCCTCTATTTCTTCTGTGTCTCTGACATGGTCTTTGTCTTTGACAATTAAAGTGTTACACGCTAGAATAATTCAAATTACAGCAACTGAAATGAATGCAGGGCGCTTTTAAAAATGGCTGAATTTGTTTGCTGATTGTATGCTGTTATTGACTTTCACACTACGTGAAAGGAGCTCTGATTGGAGTTGATGCTGGCAGGCACAGAGCGTATGGATAGAAAGGGTTAAGATTAGGTCCATTTTTCTATATTGTTCCCAAACTGTCTCGGTGTATCGCTGACAAACATATTACTTCTGTTCCAGTGCAATTTTCAAATAGCCTTTCAACATGAGAACTCTAGTTGGGTGAGGAGTGGAGGTGGGAAGACCACCCACTGTAAGACTTAGTAATGATTTACTAAGTGGACAACGGATGTTAGGTGAAATAAAGTGTCGTCTGTTCAGTTTCCAAAACAAAAGTCAAAGAAAAAAAGTTGAGACTAATCCATTTTCTACTGTCACCAAATTGCATGAAAAGACTAAAACAATGCGTCTTAGTCGACCCCAATCTGCTTTGTGTGGACTCAAAAAATAACTCAGATGTTAGTTTTTTTTCATATTGTCAACAAATTGTATATATTAAAAAAATACAACAGGAATATGAGTATTTAAAGCCCAATCTTTTTTTTTTCCTGTGCCACAGAGCTCATAGTGCTTTCTTTCCCAAAAAACAATTAAAAGCACATTGCAGTGATTTCAAGTTACAGTGACAGGTATCCATCATACTAATTACATTATAGTGGGTCGCACCTAAACTTCACCGTCACAGAAAAGAGCAGAAAATTTGCTAAGATCCAACATAAAGCGTGCTAAATTACAAATAGATTGCGCCGCCACTTTACTAGTATTTTGTGGGTGATATACAAAGATTATTACGCCAAATCGATGGTGTGTGTGGCATTGTGGTTGTCTCTCAGACAAAACCCTTGGCACTTAGTCCATCAGCTTCCGCATGTGTGCCAGTTTTATATGGGCAAACCTTTAAGTAGATCAGACTCATTGTGCACATTTTTCCCCCCAACGTCATCACGGATGTCTTAAACTGGAACCATTTCCAATTTAGTTGAGTATGAGAAATGAGGCTTCAGTCTGTTGGTCTGGTTTTAATCCAGGTTACGGTCGTCATCCAAAAACATTTGCACATCTTTTATGAGGTTGGCTTAAATATTTACAGGGAGTTCTGTTAGGTTCTTGCCGCATTTGTGCAACATACCCAATTCAGTGTGATTTTAAGTTAAAATTGCTTTGAATTAATATTTTATGATTATCATTTATTATTGAATTATTTCCGTAAAAAGGGGCCTCAGAAATGCTCAAACACGCAATTTGTTTGAAACTTGCAAGTTAAAAATTTGCGACTTTGTTGACCTCTGGGCCAATTCTGATTCTCACCATGAGCGATGATGAATACTGTATCTGCTTCTTAAGAAGGTTAGATGGATGAAATGTTATTCATCCATAATGCCACATTTGCTTGGGCCCAAAATGAAGCATTCACCAAAGAGGTGCACAAGCAGGATCAACACACATTGAGAATCACAACCTTGTGGCTGGGATAGTGTACAGAAATATTTATACCCAGTATGGACTCCCAACCCCCCCCCCCCCCCCCCCCCCCCCCCGAAGGTGGTTGAGAACAACGGGGCTAAGATCCTGCGGTACTTCAGCTTCCAGACTGAAAAAACAGCGGCTGATACCGATACCACCCTACAACAGCGAGAGGGTGATTTTCAATACCTTTTCCTGGATTGACCAAAATGAATATGCCGCTTCACTCAAGTCAACTGTTTCCAGTCACACAAAGAAGATAAACATCCACAGCAATTGGGAACAGAAATCAAAAGTAGCTTTTGTGTGTGCGGTTTGTTTCACAAGTTAACCGTTAAACATAGCCGCTTTTGTTTTGTAATTATATCTATCTGGTCTTAAGCAGACCACAGTGCTGAAGCTACTGCTTTTATATAGCTTGATTATATGCTTGTGGGAATCACACTTTGTGTGTCTGGAGTGGTATGGTTTTGGCTGGGAATTAGAGGACGAGAGACGGAGAGAGTTTCTGTTTATGTAAAGTGAGGATGCAAGCAATTGACTCCATTCTAATGGCACAAGCCTTGAAGTCTGGGTAAACTTTAGATGTCCATGCACGTTCCTGCCACTCCTGCGTGAAAAGGTCTTTTATTCTCTATCTCCGGTAATAACTTCATCATTTTCCAGAGACTAGTTAAACTGGATATTCCTCTCGATGTCTTGTCTGCACGTTATGAATATTCTTCATCCTCAAATGACTCTGAAAAGCGTGTTTGAACAGAGGATTTATATTCAACAATACCTTCCGAAAGCTATTAAAGTGGATGATGACATCCTGAAAGCTGATTCTGTTGAATGGAGGCTGTTTCTTGGTCTCAGAACATGATTGGTTTGCAGGCGAAATGTTCCCAGTGCTTCTGCAGTGACTGGAAAGTGGTTGGATCCTCAGCGTCTGAAACAAGACACAGACATGTTCTACTTCATCTGCTCTGTTCCCCGCCAGCAGCTCTGCCAGCTCACCTGGCCTTATTCCCAGATGTTTGGTTTACAGCAATTAGATGTTTGAATGCTCACAAGCCGCACCCCCATCACTGCAGGAAACCTCTAGTTCACTTCTAATGAAGATTTATTTACGGTTGCACGGCACACAGTAAGAATCTAGCCCTAAGATATAAGAGTATAGAACATTTAATCTGAAGGGACTTTCTGTGGTTGTGGGTAGCAGACTGGAAAGTAGCTGTTATTTCTGGCAAAGGGTTTTTCTTCTGGTGACATTCATGCTTTCAGCACCTGAATTTCCGGTTAAGTTGACGCCCTTCGCGCTTCTGTTTTACCACCCGATGAAGCAGATTAAACCTTTGGTGAAAAGGTGACCAATAGAAAATACATTTTGGAGGTCGGATTTTTATACAACTTACTACACTTTAAATGTGAAAAAAAAAAAAAAAGACAAATTGTTCACAAGACGGTGGTTTGGAATTTCTGCCTATTCACAGCAAGTCAATATTCTATATAAAGTGAATTGTACAAGAGGGATTTTTGGTTGCTTTTGAATCCCAAAAGCTGTTATATCTTTTAATGTGAATAAACACTAACAAGTCTGCGTTCAATCATTTTTCTGGAAAAACGGGCATCTGCCTCGCAGGAGAAACTGAGATAATTCTCAGTGGTTTGGATGTTTGTTTGTTTGTTTTTTCATTGACATCATTCACCCGTTCATGTTTAATGAAAAAGTCCAATGAAACAAACAAAAATCAGGCACAGTGCTGTGTGCAGTCACCTTATTGTCATGGTCACGTGCCTTAATGACGCACGCATGCATGCACACACACACGCACAGAAATTGTTCACCTGCTTCTATCATAAAAGGAAGAACAAGTCACCACATCAATTAAATGATAGAAAGAACAGAAGATGGGACAGAGAAAGAAAATAAAGAACAGAGTCCTTACCACAAAAACAGGTTTGAATTATGACATTGTCCCTTGAATACCCCGAGGTATCAACACATGGACACAGAACATGGCCGATGGGGTGAGAACAATACCATAAACTGAGAAATATCTGTTCTCAGCACCATAGTTTTCAGGTGAAATATTGTTGTTGTTGTTTGTGGTTTCTTTTGGGGGGTGGGGGCTGGTGGGGTTGCTTATTTTGAGAAATTGGATCGAGGAGAAGTGAAGAACTATTACACAAGACATTGAAGTAAATATGTTTCAGCTTGTCAAAAGCACAATAAAACTACACTACACATAGAGTTGTGAAAGTCGCCACACTGTGCAGTCAAACACGGTACAGTCATACAATCACAACCTAGGTAATGCAGACCGCCTGTTTATTCATGTCACCTTCTGAAACATCAATGTTCTGAGACCATCTCACCCAATAATCTCTCTCTTAAGTTCGTGTTGTATTTCTTAATCTTGTCAATACAGCGTGAGTTTACTCCGTGTCTCACTGACATTTTAAAAAGTGTCAGCTAATTGTTTAATGTACCCATCCTGGCACGTCTGTTGTTATTTGTGTCTTTCTGATAGTTTTGGTGTACAGATGCAGTCACAGCATACCTTGAAGAATTATTTCTCAAATAGATAGTTCCTTGGCTTTTTCCCCGGACGAGCATTGAGTTTAAATGGAGCAGTCGGTAACAACAACACGTACTAGAAAGTTAACAGTCTGATGACTTTTGTCAACTGGGTCATATTTCAGACATGATTAGTCTCAGTCCGAGCCAGTTTACTTGTATTTGCTTGCCGCTGCAAATCAAACACATTCGGACTCTGAATGTCGATCCAATCAAAGTTTTTCTCTAACACTTTGGAAACATTTGTGCCTCGACAGCAGCTTGTCACTCTCCTTTGTAAAGGTTTACTACTTGACAAAATCCGGTGTCCTCGGTGACCTCCACACGGCTCCCTGTGACCTGTTGAATGCAGGAATGTGATGATGAAGAGTGAGCGCATAAGACGATATGGTAGAACAAAGTCTTTGCGTTTGTTTATTGCTTCATTCAGACGTCATCCCAACCTCTGCTAATTGCTTCGACTGACAAAATCAAACTGATTGTTTTGCCTCAGGCTCTGCAAGGAAACTGGATTGACTATTCAGACAGAGATGATTTATGGCTGACCTGCCTACCCGCTGACGCCAGTAATGGCTGCTCTCCAGAAACTCAGCCTTATCTCTCAATCAGTCACCAACTCACAAACCCTCAAACTTGACAAACGTCCAAAACACCTCATGCAGCCCAGTGAACTCAGCAATTTGTGGATTTGTTTGAAAGCCATCCTGAGAATTTGTTGGCGCATTAATAAAACATTCAGTATTAGTTGTTGGGGGTGACTTTGTGTGAATGTGCAATTTTCGGTTGTTTTAGTTCGTTAAAAGACACTACAGATATTTTGCAAGAATTTTTATTCAATCAAAAATTGTATAAGGATTTTTAAAATATCATTTAATCCGGTGGGGGGAAAAAGAAGTAATAATAAACAAAATGACTTCTGTAGTGCTCTATACTAGACTTATACATAATATAGATAAGGACATCTGCATGCAAGTTGTTGGGGAGCACTCTGTGTGGTAGTGGTCGGAGCTCTTGCCTCACCTTGAGATTGTCCCTGGTTCAAATCCAAATTTGGGGCCTTTCTGTGGGGAGCATATTCTTATATGTGCAGTTAGTAGGAATCTCAAAAGTCATTGAATCAGGTCAACTGGGCGCTGTTATGTGTTGGAAGACGTTTCACCCGTTAATCCAAGTAGCTTCATCCTCAGCTGGTGACGAGTCAATATGGAACAAAGACATCACCTCTTCATTCATTTTAAACTCCTGTTGAGAGAAAAGGCATTATCGAGGGTGAGAGGAGAAAGCCAAAAAGTAGCAGTGTTAGTTCATGTTAACTGTAATCCTTGGTCGATTCGTCTTCTGTGCTCACTTTATCCCGAGGAAGGTCAGCTAATATTGGGTCAAGGGCAGAGTTTACCGCTGACAGGTCATTAGTCCAGCAGCCGGCTAACAAGGGAAGGATGTACAATCATCCACTCACGTTTGACAGCTTTGAGCAATTTAGTCACGTGATGAACTTACAAGCATGAAAACCCAGGCAGTCTCAGAGAGAACATGCAAACGCCGCAAAGGAAGACCTCAATAGCAATCAAGCCCCTGCTTTCTTTCTTCTTCTTTTGTTTTTTTAAACTCAGTGCACTTTTCCTCATCATATGGTTATTTGGCTTGAAAGAATAACAACAGCAGCCATCAACATCTAAATACAAACAATCAAAGTGCTATAAATAAAACTAGCTTTAAGCAAAACGTGCCTAATATTTTTAATTGTAAAAATGTATGGAACTAGCTTAAGCTTGTTAAGCCACCCACTTCCTCACCTAAACGAGGAACAAAAATAATAAAAGGCTGTGTGGTATGACAGACTCGGTCAAGTCGTAACAGCATCCCTTCTTAATTATCTGGGATCAAAGTCAGAATATCACATTGAAAATAGAAACTAAATAAAAACTCATCTGCTCTGTTCTGTGTCTCTTTGTTTACGTTGGTTGTTGTTTTAACCAATACCCCTACTGTAAAATCTCCACCATTTATCTGTGGCAGAATAGTCCTCCTTTTATGTGTTTTGGGACCATGTTGAGGTGCTGTCACAGCATTTAAATGAGCATTTTGCTAGAGCAAGAATGAGTTTTTTTTTTTTGTCAGCCTCCACTCATCGTGGATGATTAGAGAAAAATGTCTACCCATCTTGACTGGAGATCGCCACAGCTCCAGATAACATGCTCGGTGATTGAAGGTCGCAATATTTTGAATTCTAATGGGCCTGCCAGATGAATTGCTGAAATAGACTGTAGCATCTTCCTGCTTCCTCCTCATGCCTCCCACCCCCCTTGCCTGTCCGCCGTGAAAAGAACCATTGGGAATGGTGAGGCCCGATGATCATAGAATTATTGGATGGTGATTCTAAACCCTTCAAAAGGGAGTTGCTATGGAGATCTCGTTCCAAACTGTGAAATGATTCACCTTTGAAAGGCTGGAGGGTTTGAAAGCTGAACACATCATTGTTCAGGTGGCGGTTGGTTAGGAAATTGCTGGTGTCAGTGCAATCAGCAGCACTATAGTAGTTAGGGACCTAAAAAGGTTTGTTCTGTGAATGATGTGGGACAACACTGGTCTGCATATGACAGTTCCTTTCAATCATGGCACTTTCATGCTCAATGGTTCAACTGCATGAATGAAAGGACAGAGGTTAAGGTAATAATAAGACATTTAATCCTCTTGTTTTCTGTCCGTTGTTAGTTCAGTAGGACTGGAGACTCCCCCATTACATTCAGTTTTCAGCTGTCCACTGATTCGGCACGTTTGTGCAACTTTCCTTGACATATAGCTTTTTTTTTTCTTCTTCGCCATCTGTGATGTCAAACATGGTTGAAAGATGCACCTTTAAAACTCAGCTTTTGTGTGAGACACTACAGCTGTCAATAGATTACATAGGAATTGGAGGCATTTTGTGAGGTACTGATACTCGTACCATTGAGCACTGTGATTTCTCTGTGATCTATTTTGAAAGATGGGATCATGTAGAAAACATGAGTGTATCTCTCAAGGGTTCCAACCCACCATTTTCTGGTGTCAAACCGCTTTTTAGCACCAAATGTATTTGCCGTAATTGACATACGCGGAGAAACAAGGCTGAATATTCTACAAACTCTGTTACAGAAGCAGTGTACTACAAATTGCAGTCAATTTCATGTATCCTAAAAATGAATGTCAAGAAGATATTTCCTGAATGAACATAAATACCCTTATGTGCATCACCAGTGTTTTTATGCTGGGAAGACATCCATAATGTGCTTTTCCTGACAGACTCATAAAATAGCTTTTACTGCTCTGAATACCAGGAGAATTGCGGCACTGAGTTTGCATGAACATTTTAAAAGCAGCGTGAGGAATGCAAGTTCTTTAGATGTGCCCGTACCCAGCTTGCATGTGAAAACATGCACAGGAAGTTAGAAGTCAATGAATACTGTAATTTACCTGAATTATGTTGACCACATACCCTCCCAGGTAGCAACATCAGAGGAAGCAGCTCAATCAGTATTGATCTTGTCTTGACGCAGATAACTGCCTTGTCTGTGTACCTGACAAGAAAAGTAATGATATAAGATAACATCAGCTTGCTTGGTCTTCGTAGGTGTTGATCTTGTTCTGCCCGAAGACAGACAGTTATTTTATTTGGCTTAGTTAAATGTTTTAAATTTAGATTTACATTTGAAATGTGTGATCCCAGAATAAAGAAAAGAAAATACATTATGCATTTGTTATGACCTCTTTAAAATTACAACCAATTTGTAAATGGCAGTTTCAGGTTATGTGTTGTCAGGCTACACCTGCCTGCAAAGCTGCTGCATTTTCTTCTGAGCTTATCCTGATCCCTAATCAAGCCACTGAACACCACTTACCCTGCGAAGACTAATCCTTTTGTTCTGTCAGCAAAGGAGCACCTGTTAATAGTGACTCCATAACATTCACAGTTTCAAATAAACATAGTAAAAATTGAACTGTGAGATTAACCGGGCTCCTCAAAGCATGCCTTTTTTTTTTTTCCCCCTTCTTCTTCTTCTATTTTGTGTCTTTGCTGTCTTTGTGTGGCGCCACAGTTTCATAAGGGCTGTCTTGTCAGAGCCCAACCCCGGCCCACTTGTTACAAGACTAATTGTGCCCCATCAGATTTTTTTCTCTTCTTTCACCTCATGCATTTGTTGTCCGGCTCTAAGCCGTCAATGGGAAGGCAGTAAAGTAGATGTGAATGTTAAATTAGGCGAAATTAATTAAAGCAAATTACTTTGGAATATGTGGCAGTGAGCAGAGAGCCGGTTGATGACTAAATACAGAGTGATCAGCTGCTCCTGCTCCTTGAAAACCTGTTTGAAATTTAGATTTATTCGCTGTTTTTATTAAGACAGATTAACAATAGTTTATAAAGGATTTGATGTGTTGTCTTTTTTTGTTGTTTTTAAAAAAAAATTATAATAATTTTTTCGCAAACTGACTGGCTTGTCGGACATTTTTAAGCATTTGTCACTCTCAGTGACTCATACCAACCATGAGTGGTTTATTAGCCATCTAAATCTTTTTAAACCTCTGAGCTCTAATTAATATTAGCAGGTCTAAATTGAACAACAGACCTATATTTTTCCACAATGTATCAAAACTGTACATCATAATTGTGCATAATGTATGTATATTCTTGCAGCTAACAAAATGATTACATTGCATTATATTTTCTGAGCTCATGCAGACACAATAGCAAATTTTCATTCCAATCAGTGCAGAACAGGGAGCTGGTAAATTGGAGCAGCAAAACAATAATTCCACTGATTAGGCCCTTTCTGTATGGCGTAAGTGAACTGTTTATACTGTGGAGTACCTCTGCAAGAGGAGAGGAACCAAAACAGCCTGATTAGGCAAAGAGTAATTGAATAAGTTCATTTCACCATGAGGACAACGCACAGGATGACAGCTTGCACAAAAGTCTACAGCTTCTGTTGAATTGCATGAGTAATAAGGTGTAGGGGGATTTGGTTGTCTGTCATTCTGTTGTCAATGTCGATTGTTAAAGGCTTGTAGTTTACTTTTATGAATATCTCGGTGAGTCAGCAAACGATATGATAATGTGCATGGGGGAACATCATTAAAAGTTTGTTCAGTTTGGTTCAGTTTACAACGCAAACCAATCTCAGTGTTTTTAAACTGATAAATTTGTTTCATATGAACATTTCGAGTTATCAACAGCCAGCCTAATGGCCCATGGTTATATTTACACAAAGTTACAAACAACAACAGTAATATATGACAATAAAGTAAAATAAGCTCAATTGTAAAACCGTATTTGGAAGATTTACACAGTGTCTATATTAATTATTGATCATGCATCGAGCCAAAGAGTCCTTCTTGGCATGAGACAAAACATGTGGCATGAGAATCTGTTTATACTGTGAGTTTCGTTTACTGTGGTACACCTGGCAGCCTCCTTTATTTACATTTTGGAATACATTTATTTGATGCGTTTTATAATGGTAAAGTACATCATAGCACAGATGACTATAAGAGCTGATTTAAATCTGAAATGTTTTGCTTGTTAATTGTACGTTTATCTGATGGAAATTATGTGGCTGAACCCGTTTTCATTTGGATTTTGGTTAAGACTTCGCATTTAGAACTGCAAAATTTATGAAATGCAACTCGAGAAGCATCCAGGGATCACAAAAGTCATGAGGATTCCTTCTTTGGCGATCATTACTCGGTCTGAAGCGTCATTGAATTAATGTAACATCGAAATTTTACCATGCTCACATATCGTCCCTTCCAGAGTACATTACAAAGATACCATGGATCCATGTACCTAGTATTTCTGTGCTATGCACTGTTAAAAATGCAGTGGAACAATAACTGTGTGGTAACAGTAGTCTGTGATTCCTGAGATAACTTAATGTGGACTGTGGTGGGTCATACCAGCTGAACAACATGCTGAGGTCATGTGGCCAGTGTCAGTAGTGAACGTTATCGGAGTGCATAAACAGGATTTAACCATGATGGGTGGCGAGGTTGGGGGATATATATATTTTTTTCAAACACTGTTCTTCAGCAGTCTCTTGAGTGATCTTATGACTTCTTTCAGGATGTAACTCTGAAAAGGTTTACCTGAAACCCGGGCAACTCTTCACTGCAATGGATCACCAATATTTTCTATATGTATTTCCTCAAACGAGCTGAGATATTATCTCGCGGGGCCTCGTCTGTCAACAGTTCTTCACACACTCAGGTGTCAACACGTGAATATAGATTGCAGATAACGTTTACTGACTCCACTGTGCACATTCCAAACATAGCGTCCCTCAACACTTCAATACTTAAAGTCGAGGCATCATTCACCTGACACCTACTTCAATGTTAAATGAGGTGGCTTTTGCCATAATGTTAATCTTTGGTGTCGCTGACTGATACATGTGTGTCGCTTCTAGAAATCTTGAATGAAGATGCCCTCGTGGTGTTACACTGCACAATCATCTACTCAAGTGTTTCCAGAGTACTTGTACTTATCATGTATTCAGTAAGCAAGATTTCCTACAAAAAAAAAAAAAAAAAAAGTTATCTCTAGATTGGCCGACATAGGTTTGTATACTGTCAGTTTTCCGTTTTCTAATTGTGACTGTGTGATGATCTAAGTGCAGTTGTGAATGATGAAATTCACTCCAGGTAAATATTCCAAGACAGAATTTACAGTTGAGAATTATTATGTTGTTGTATTTGCACATGGGGAATTCTCATCTCGCCACCGGTCCCCTTTTCATTTCCCAAACGTGATCTTATGAAAATGATATTTATAACACAAACTCTGCCCCAAATCACATGGTGTGAAAATCACAGAACATATTAGAATAACACTGAGGAGAACAGTCCACTACAGTTGCCACTATTAATATTAAAGGCTGTCACCCCCGTGTGACAGATGTACACTCATACCCCCCTCCACTCCCACTCACCACCCCTGAGCTCTGCTGGAGAAATCAGAAGGAGTCCTGAGAGCCGCTGGTGGCTAAATGGTCTGTTTCAGAGCCTCATTACCTAATCACCAGCACAGCCACAGCTAAGATGCAAATGATTAGAAGAACGTCCTCTTTCATTTATGAATGTTGACATCTTCTCTTAAATTCTACTTAGTTTTGTGCATTTGTCATATTTTAACTTAATGGCTAATAGTTATATGAGAGAGGGGTAAGAAATGCACGACTAGATGCTCTCCCCTTGGTGCAGATTGACAGATATGCATGTTTTGTTGCACTTAAAGGCAATTTCTGTAGAACTTACTTTGACACTGTGAGCTGGTTTTTCACAGTTCTGTCAGATGCACACTAAAAAATAAGGTTTAAATGTATTCCTGAATATTTGATTGTATTTGTTGTGACTCCAACTTGTGCTTTTTCATGTGGATGTTTATCCCCCCCCCCCCCCCCCCCCCCCCCCCATTATCTCTGCAAAAGATAATGATTTTTCTGGGCTGAATCTAATCGCTGCATTACATCTGATCTCAAGAAGTCCATGTCATTGATTCTGTTACTCTGATTCTGGTGTTTGTATTATACACATTCTCATAAAGCAGCATTACTAAAATCATTTTATACTCTCCATGTGTGCTTGCGTCCTTTCACTGCAGGAGCCTTCGAGGATGAGGATATCATCCATGTTGAGGGGACAGTGGACCCAGTCAGGGATATGGAGATCATCCACGAGGAGCTGAGGCTGAAGGATGAGGAGATGATCGGTCCTATTATTGACAAGCTGGAGAAGACGGCCATTAGAGGCGGTGACAAGAAACTCAAACCAGAATATGTGAGTCAATGTCCCAGCAGGCCCTTTGCTCCCCCTCACAGCAAGGCACAAATAATAACCCTCCCACACACATGGCCAAGGAGGAAAAAAAAAAAGTGTGTTTTTTTAATCTCCCTCCAATAGGTCTCACCCCTCCCCCGGCCCATTTTTTTCCTTCCCATTCTGAGATTGAAAGTGATCAGGGGTCAGGGGTTTTCTGCTGTAGAAATCATTAATAGAGAGTTACTTATTCAGCTGCTGACCCTGGGTCACAGCACTGGGCTAATGAAAGTGTTTCCACACAGCTCTTTTCATCTAAAGTAATACTCAAATCATCGCACCGCTCCTGTTCACGCTTATACACCTACAGCAACGCGGAAAATTGTGTAAGGCCATACAGCGGATGACACATACGCCGATACCATGCTATGAATACCGTAAATGTTTAGAATATTCTTTGACTGGGGAATCTCGGATCTCAGAGGTGCAGGGCAAAATGCAGGGTAAGATGAGAGAGAGAGAGAGAGAGAGAAAAAAAAAACCCATTCACAGCCAGTATGTCAGATCAAACTGTATGAGGATACACACATAGTCACATTGCGATATTGTTACAATAATGAGGCCGATTGTCCAACTTTAGTAGTGATTTGGTTGCAAATGTCACATGATGCCCTTCCATTACTGGAGCAGTATAGGATGGGCCGGCACACGGAGGGATCTGGCCTTTCACTTGGAGCAGCATGCCCAATTTCAGGCCCCAACACACCAAGGATCTGACCACTCATTACACTAACGAGAGGGGCTATTTCACCTGCTGCAGCAGCCCCTGTGACTGGCTGGTTCCCCTCAGACGAACCCCCCTCCCACCTGTGCAGCCAGCAGCACTTCCCCACACCCCTTTAGCCCCACAGACAGGAGCCATTCAGGCTAGGCAGGTGGCCGCTTACGCACATAATTGCTAACAATTTTAGGCAATGAATAAAAATGATCTACATTACTTGTCAAAGGTTGTGCACGCGTCGGCAAGTGAGAATCTATGGAAGATCTCTTTAGATGGCAAAGAATGGCGCTTATCAAAGGCTGCTTTCAAATAGAAGGAATTGTGTGATTGTCTCACAGGCTAAGCATAATTTTTTCACACACTCAGCTGTGTGTACTCCACACATGCACATGTTTATGCCAGCATCTATCAGCACAACGACAAGACTTTGTCTGAAAATGTACACTTCACCAGAAGGGACTTGCTTGGAGTTGATTTTGCTGAGCCAATGAATGCCATGAAATAAAAAGGAAATTATGTGCAGCTGTTTACGACGTGATCGCTTCCCTAAATTTCCTAAATGTTTTTGCTGAGTAATTTGAATAATTTGAAAATAAAATGTAATTTCTGCTGTTGTAAATTTATTAATCAAAATCTGCTTCAAATTTTTTTTAGAAATTACTTTGATTAAATGGAAACAAAAATAGATTGTATTTTACTGATAAATTAATCAAATGTAATAACCCTGGTATTATTATCATTATTATAGAAATGGGTTAGTGAAAACATTTGGAATAGGTTGTTTTTTAAATCACATGTTTGTATATTATATTATTGTGGGTGATTGTGGGTGTAATTATATATATATAAAATGTATAGAATTCCCACTCTCAATTCTCACTCTCGCTGTGTAGCAAGTCAAATCTTCCTGTGATGATGATGTGGCATGTAGAATATTTCAAATAAAAATTTTGGTTGAAAGAAAAAAAAAAATCCAACACAGATAAATATTGATTATGGTTGAAATGTACTTGCAACATTGAAAGGCCTTTAAGAAGCTCAGCTCAATTGCACGAAACAGTAGAGAACATGTATTTATGCATTGTTCTAAAGATGTAAATCCTTTTGGATTGTGCTGTGTTTACAAGAACAATGTTTCATTGCTTTTGTCCATATGAATCCTCAAAATCCCTATCCTCACAAAACAATAATAAGAAACCAGCCCACCAGCGGTGCTTCATGGTGGCAAGCGTATGTGTTTGACCCCTGTGGGACCTATATGCCTTTTATTAACACCTGCCTGTTAGAGGAGCGCCGCACGGCGGCTGCGAGCTGATGAGGGAAACCTGGAGCGGGTTCAGCCTGTGTCACTGGCCGTTTGCTGTTTCCATTTCACAGATGATTAATCTCTCTGTGAAGACTTGGGCCGGCGCGGGCGGAGTGTATGCAGCTCTTCCTGCGCTCTCTCCCGCTGGCTGCACTCTGGCTGCCTGACTAAAAGGCCTTTAGAATTCCTGTGGAGAGAGATGTGCAGAGAGTGAATGCAGCTGGCTGGGGGTCAGTGTGTGGAGCTTTTTCTGCCATTGTGTAATTGAGGCTCTGGCAGGATTTTTTCCTCAGTTCTTTCAAAAGGGTGTATGATTGTGAAGTGCTGCAAGGGTTTGGGGAGGGAAAAGGAGGTAGGGGGAGTGTTACAGGGGGTGGGGGAGTTTTTATATGAAGGGGGAGGTCAAGTTGACAGGAACAAAAAGAATGTGTTCCGCTAATTTCTGTGGGGCTGGATCAACAATAATAGGCTCAATTTCTTTATTACAAATTTTATAACTACCTCCCTCCCATTTTCCCACCCTTTTCCGCTTCCAGATCCTGTCAAGACCCAGTCCTGCCTGTGGTCTCAACCCACAAGTACCGCAGTGATGAATGTGGTATACATAGCTGAAAATACTCAATATTTTCTCCAGAAGAAATAGTGAATAATTAGTTCTGTACCTCACTAGTGCTTATTCAGTAGGACTACATTCTGCAAAGTGCCCGAGGAAGGACCAATAATTCACACCTTACTAACCAACTTCCAATTAGTTCTCCGCTCTTTCCAATTTTGTCTCCTCTCTGTATCCTTTTCATTAAACCGTCCCAATGGAATATTGATGTATGAAGCAGAGACTCTGAGAGACACCCCAGAAGGCATTTTGTCATGATTTAAAGGAGGGATGGGGGTCTTGTGCATGCCATCCCTGTCAAAGCCAGGCCACTCCTGCTTGAATGCGAGCAAAAGCCATTGTTCAATTTGGCATCAGGATGCCATGCATTTAGGAAATAATTACCCCATACCCTGCTGGGTTTATATTCTTTTTCATCTCCTTTAATGGCTTCTTGTTCATTCTATTTCAACCCCAAACAGGACGTTATGTGCAAAGTGAAGAGCTGGGTAGTGGATGAAAAGAAACACGTTCGCTACTATCGTGACTGGAACGACAAGGAGGTAAGTCTTTGATGTTACTGTCACATTTATTAATATCATTCATCTCCTTAATCTTTTCATCTGACCCAAAAATGCCACTGCTGTTTTCTTCCTCCTTTGTTTTTTGAGCAACATGTCTTTTGTGCAAATCACAAGTTAATATTATGCGCGCTCTTTATTGTTACATTTTTTTTTCATTACTTTTGTACAAGCTAATGACATCTGGCCATGCTGATCCTGATTTTGTAGCTTCATAGCTGCTTCCCACAGTGCTTATACACCAGACCCTAATTTGATTTGGCCTCACTAGTTTGTGTCTATGTTGTTTTTTTCCACTTCAGAAAGTTAGAATCTTTTCAGTGCTTGCCTTTTCTGTCTTTGTTTTTTTTTTTTACAGATCGAAGTGTTGAACAAATACTTGTTTTTGACATCCAAACCAATGATCTACCTCGTTAATCTCTCCGAGAAAGACTACATTAGGAGGAAGAACAAATGGTAAGCACTTGGAAGAAGAATGAGAGCAGACTCAGTCACTAATCATCACCAAGGAGCTTTACTTCCACTTATGTCTGTTGCTAAATATGTTCCTCCCAACTCTGTCTGAATCTACAGCCAGCTACAGAAAGTGTGTGTGTGAGCCTCTCTGCATTCATGTGCTGGCGTGTGAGACTGACTGTGGTCTCCTGCTGACAGAAAACGGTCATATCTTTGTGAGGGAATCTGCCTGGAGGTGGCACTAAGCAAGCACTAGCACAACATCCAGCTCTGCAAAGCCCAACCAGCCTGCAGACTCTGCACTTCATTAAGCACACACTACCATATGGTCCCTATTTTCCATCAAAATTTCTCATTTCCATATGATATCAAAGAGAGGGCAGGCTTTAAATGACAACAAAACAAACACGTGTACATTTCAAGGCAAACAAGCGATTAATATCATCTGGAGCCCATCAATTAATCACAAGGACAAGACTCATCAAATATTACCTGCCACTGCTTTGCTTCTCATGTTCAGTTTTGTTTTCACATGTTGTTGCTCTTATTTTACAAGCATCTCTTAAAGAGCTATAAAATTCCCACGGTTTCAAGAGACAGCTGAGGCTTTCGCGAGGTACAGTGTAGTGTAGACGTAGACACTAATACGCAGGCATTAGATCAACTTACTCGTACAGGTATGACACTATTTTTAGTCTGAACTAACTGAACAGCACCTTCATGGCACTAATAAAAACTTCTATGCCGTGTTCTCTTTATTGTAATGTTGTCATCTGGCCGCAGTGAGAGCAGATCTGAGAGGCTGGTGTTTCACGTCTATTACATCTGAAAGGGCTACTTTTCCCACACTACAGCCATTTTATCAATAACACCAACTTGTGGATTGTTATCACACTTTTCCAATTGCCCTCTAGGCTTGTTGTGTCACTCCCTAACATAATGTTTTGTTTTTTGTGCTTTACCTGGCAGCATTGTATTGCAAGGGAAGTTGTTTATCTATGACTGTTGGTTAAAATGTTCCTTACACGAAAGTATGACTGTCAGACCGAGGGAGGAGGACGAGGAGTTGTAAATCAAATGATTCATGGCAACTGGAGCATCCGTCACCTGTAGGAAGAGAGGTTTTTTTTTTCATGTTCTGTGTGTGTGTATGTGTGTGTGTGTGTGCGTGTGTTTTTAACTGCACGAAATGCTATAAATCTAAGAGCATTTTAAACAAGCAAACAGTAGTGCTGAGGTGTCCTGAGGGCTCGGCGATGAACAATGCCGACATCAAAGTGTTGATGTTTGACAAGTGATGAGTCACTTCCCTTGTCCAGAGAGGAGCTCACACCTGTATGGAGATGATTACAGGTAGATCTGGCTGGCCCTAATTGTACAATAAATGCTGCTCTCAGCCCTAATGGCAGCTAGTCTGCAGCAGAGACGCCAGACTGCCATTTGGCTGTCGCCATGCTCCCGTGTTTTTCCACCAGCACAGTTGAGATGATGATACGGTTAAGGACTATTCAAAGCAAACAGCAAGACAAATTGCAATCTCAGCTTTAATGTGTCGAGGAAAAGGAGGCGAATCGCAGAATGAGGCAAATAAGCCAATTTTATCTGTGTCTCTCTGGACAACCATTCAGGCCATCTCGCAGTTTAAGTTCCCTGTGTTTTTCGTTTCTTTTTTTTTTTTAAGCCCTATATGAGAGGTGTGGAGTGAGTGCTGCTAAGATTTGGGTTAATGTCATTAATTTTAGCAACATGCCCCACAAAACTTTTCTTTTAACTTCCATGTAAGCATGGTAATTGACTTTATTAATATGAGCACCTATTAGCAGGTTGGAGAGACATGTTTTAAAATTGCAACATCTTTTAACACACGAGTGACTTCGACAGTTTTGTCAAAGATTGTGAGCCTCCAAAACATTCCATTGTTAACCAAGATCATCCTGTTTGGAGTATGGGAACCACATACCACGCTGCTCTTGTTTAGACAAGAATACACCGTATTAGCTTTAGCAAGCCATCATTAATGGAGGGATCAGACGAGGAGCAAGGCCTCCTTTCATCCCCAGGTTCACTGCTGGAGACAGTACATCATTTACTGTTGAGAGGAGCACATGGCTCCAATCCTATACAGTGTATGTGTATGTGTATGAGAATGCGTACATGTGCATGTTTGAAGTCTGTTTCAGAGGCGACTCCATGCTCATTTGGATGCTGGTGTAATTGCGGTGTGGAGATCAAAGCAGTGCTGGCCGAGTGATGTTCCAGAGGAGACTTTACCACACAGCCCTCTCCTCTGTGCAGAGGGGGCCGCCTGCTGCTCACTGCTCCCCTCTCCCCTCTAGCCATGCACTGCCCCCTGCACATCCCCGCTCGTAAAAAATGATTAAGGCAGCATTTGTCATGTGTTTATGACTGAGAGGCATTGCGTGATAGGGAATGGCATCTACAAGAGTCTATCAAGAGGCTTTCTCCTCTTTCCTCGGCGTCGGTGAGCTGCCCGGAAGACTGTTTCTCTGAGCCAACATGCCCCAGTTTGTGTGTCAGGGAAGATCATTAGAGCACTGCTGAGGTTGTGGTGGCTGCAGTCTGCCCATTGTTGGTGTCTTTCACTTTTCACCTGAGATCTTGTTTATTTTACAAGCATGTGGCCACGCCGATTTTATCTGTCTTTCTTTTTTTCAATATAGATTTGATATCATATATTTATTTAATCGTTCACGGAGAACTAAGAGCAGTCATATTAGAAATGGCAAAAGACACACTTGAGAATATTCCAGCAATGCTCTTGTGTTTTTCTCCCTTGTCATTTCTTTTTCTGTCCTTTTTTCCCCTTCTTCTTTTGGACAATGTGCATTAAAGTAAATTGGTGCCTCTTAAGTAGATGAGTTGACCTTTAAGGAAACCAGCAAGCGTGACCTGTCTGTGAGTGCCTCTGCCGTGTGGGTTCTCCCAGTGAGTGGAAGAACTGCAGGGTACCAATGCTTGTAGCTTTTATTAACTGTGTGCTTGTGTGTGTGTGTGTGTGTGTGTGTGTGGGGGGGGGGGGGGGGGGGGGGGGGGGGTGTCTGTTTGTCTGCCTGTAAATAACTGTGGGTATGTTTCTATACATGTTCTATAGGACCCAGATTGTGCATTTCTTCCCTCTCAAACAGGGCTACTTTCTCTCAAACTTATTCTCTCTTTTTTTAATCTATTTAACAGTTTGTTGCCTCTCTGTAGGAGTTACATGTGTTTCCTCTGTCTTGGTA
Source organism: Lipophrys pholis (assembly GCF_963383615.2). Taxonomy (NCBI): domain Eukaryota; kingdom Metazoa; phylum Chordata; class Actinopteri; order Blenniiformes; family Blenniidae; genus Lipophrys; species Lipophrys pholis. The sequence continues at coordinate 12,374,708 of NC_137632.1, forward strand.
TTCTTTATGTTTCATTAAAGGAAGCCATAGCTGCTGGTCTATCCACTGTATACTTGCATATGTCTGTGCTACTAATGCACATGTTGTTTTTCTGATTTATCGAACAAAATCTTTCCTTTGTATGGCATGCTTATCATCTCATAAGCTCTGCACGGTGCTCAAAAGACTGCGCTGAAGAACTTCTGGATGCTCTAATTTCACATTATTTGTTTGTAAAAGAATTGTTTTCTTTCAGGGTATCATTAAGTGAGACTCTAACTTAACCTGTACTTACTTTAATCATCATGAGTTCAGATGATTTTGAAATGTTTTGTATTTTTGCTATCTTTGTCAACAAATCAACATAATAACCAACATCACCTAATAGTTCTTCTAATTAGCAATAATACTTTGCTTTATTTTGCGAATGCATTGTTTTAATATTCTACGTGGCAGTGCTGTGTTTCCTTTCAAATAAGAAAATACACTAAGGATATATCAATGAAAACAGTCTTCCAACGCTGCATTTTTGCTCCAATTTGAATTTTAAATAGTACAAACTGTCCTCGCTAATGAGACATCCAGTTTAGTTTAATTTCTAAATTAGTGGAAGTACATTTAAACTGGAATGAGGATTGCTTGTAAAGAACGATTCAACAAGGAAAGGGAATCATGAAAACATAATGATTGCAGAGTCTGTATCTGATTCGTTGGCAGTAAGAAAAGCAGAATAATTAAGTACGCAAGAGATCATAGCTTAAGTTTAGGAAAATAGCCACAGGAAGTAGAGGCAGACAACTGTCTCTCCTGTGTCTGGTACTGCAGTCTGCCTGTAGGAGGAGCTTTGACAATTACTAAAACTATCAGCCCTAGGAGCCGTTGCAGAGTGTCACTTGTGGCACTCAGACCAGATAATATGAGGAAAGGATCTTTCATCAGCTTGGTGTTAAGTGTCGACTCGAATTTTGTTACCCCCATTTCAGGTTTTGAAAAGTCAAAGTAATAAGTTAAATATGCATTTTCCTTTTGCCTTATCATTTTGGCAAACAACCAGCCGACTCTGAGTACCCATCAAGTTTTAGAGACCGAGGAAAAACTGAGAATGGAGGGGACTATTATGATCCACTGAAAGCCAGTTCATGAAAGCAGTCCCTGCAAACCCACTTCAGCTTCTCCAAACCATAATTCCCATAAACACAACTGAAACTTTATTGAGTGCAAAACCACTGGCTCCATCCATGTTTTTAGGAAGTACTATCTGGGGAGTTTGAGTTCACTTTTTCAAAGCCACTTAGGAGACATACGAGGAAATGGCCCTTTTCATTTTGTGCATAGTTGTCCGCTCTCTGCTTGTGCAGTGTGGGACCCTGAGAAACACTTTCCCATGGTAAGATGTGTACCCTACTGCCCACAGTCTGTCCTAATGGATGCCTTCAGCTGGCTTTCAATGAGAGAAAACAACAGGAGAGGCTGTATCGTAAAACTGAAACAGATGTAAAGACCTGTCGGCTCAGTTAACCCGGTTATTGACTGTCCCCAGTCCAGGTAATGAAAGGACACAGTTGACATGTCACCCCTTTGTCTTTGATGTGTTCTGTGGCAAAAACAGTGCAGTTGTTGTAGCTAATGAGACAGAGCCCAAACTTCAGCCTAACAGACGTTTGTTTCTATTCTTGTTTTTCCTTAATGGCCCACTGAAAAATCAGTTTGCTGTCCACAATGCAACACAGAATGTCACTTCTCCCTTGTTTACTTGGACCAAGCCTGGTAAATTCTTAGTGGGTCCCCCACAGTTCGTAGCACACTTAGACACCTCTGTGGCAGAACAACATGCTTACTTTCTTCTGATGGCACGCTGAGAATTGTTCTTCTGAAAATCCTGTAGTTTGTGACCATAAAAAGGAAAAATCTGTGAGCTTCAAGTCTCCCTAATGATACATTTTGATAGTTTAGGCTTTTGGAGCACTGCTTTTTATTATCTTTGTGATATGGTTAGGACCAAACACATGCCACAACGAGTAGCCTGCAGGCTTGGTGGCTCTAATGAGACAAATAAATGAATTTAGTGTTGCCACATACAGCCCCTGAACGCTTATTATCAGGATTATTGTTGAACTGGTATGAATGGGGGAGAAGAAAAAAAGATGTTGGATTCGGAGAGGACATGATTGGCTGATGTTACATATGTCCTTGATTACCTTCCTTCTGCTTTTATTCTAATAAGTGGCATTCTTTGTACTCCCTAGGACAGCTAGACAGTCTGACACACGATGAGAATAAATATTGCATGTGGTAGACATTAAGCTGTCATCCTGGAAAAAAGAAGAGATGGAGAAATCCGTGTGGTGTTCTTCTGCGCTACACTTTGCCTGCTCTTGTCACAATTGTCACATCTTGATGACTCCCCCCGCTCTACCCCAGCCCCCTTATTTTCTCTCGCCCAGTCAACTGCCATGAATGACAGCATGGATACCCCATATAGTGAATTATTTTGGGTGATGTAGAATGTACTCTTCTGGGTTACTGTTTGAATTTCTGATGTTTGCACCCCCTCCCTCACCCCCACCCGCACCACCACCACCACCACCATCACCACCACCACACACGCACAGCCTCACCTCCGTCCCCACCCTCCTTCATCCCCCCTAAACAGCCTTAAACAAGGTTGCAGCTTTGATTATGTCCTCTCAACGACCATCTTAAAGACAAAACTGGCACCAATGATTTGTTAAGGTTTTTATCCATCATGGGCAAACATTTAAAGTCGCGGAGATTTAATGGGTGCAGTTATCAAAGAACGAAAAGTTGCTTTAAAAAGCTTGTTACCAGCACACCCTCAAGGTTTGTTTGAGATACGATGTGAGATGATGCTCTTAATTAAAGCTGCTCCCATTGTGCGTTCACCATGTTCTGTTTCCTCCAGCCGATGATTGCTTTGAAGATTGAAAGAAGTTGATGATATTGGCGATAGTGTGTGTGTGTGTGTGTGTGTGTGTGTGTGTGTGTGTGTGTGTGTGTGTGTGTGTGTGTGTGTGTGTGTGTGTGTGTGTGTGTGTGTGTGTGTGTGTGTGTGTGTGTGTGTGTGTGTGCGTGTGGGTGCGTGTGGGTGCGTGCGTGTGTCAGATCTCCTCATTTCTCAGAGACTGATGTGTAATATGTTTCCATCCGGCTATGGCCACAGGGAGCAGAGAGCGTCTGCACTCTTGTCGCTCAGGAGCTCACCACTGGGAGGATGAAAAGCTTCCCACAGAGCCACTGACTTCCCAGCCTCAAAAGCCACCATGAGCTCATACCTCTCATTTCTGTCTCCCTCCAGAGAAGAAGGAAAAGGGAGGGGGATTGTGTACGCTGCATGCTGCCGCATCCCTTACCCCCTAGGTTGCTCATCCCTATAACCTGGGACCGCAGCACAACAAAGAGGACTCTGGGTATATTACCTGATGAGTCTGTGCCTGGCACGCAGGCAAACTGCTGCCAAGGTGTGTTGTTCAGTAACACATTCAGCTAATGTGCTCAGCTTCAGGTGTTGGTCCCTCGGTGCAGGTTGTAGGCAGGGGATTATGCTTCAGGTCTGTCAGCAGCTGAAAGAAGCACTCAAACTGGAGGTGATGGCCCACCTTTTACAGGCTTAACTGGCCAAGCACTCATAATGAAGCCAACCTGTTCGAGTGTATATCAGACGCAGGCTCAGGTCAATTTCTCAGGTAGCTGCCCCTGTACTTTGGAAACTCCCATTGTTTTCCCCTCCTGAGCCATTTAAGCAGATCAAAGCCCTGACAAAGCCCAGGGAAGCCCTAGGCATGCAGAAACATAGGAATTACCCCCCTCTTAGGATTCCCACACAAAAAGACAAATAGACTAGCTCCAGAGGGTGCCCCCCTGTGGGACATCTCTATTCAATGCCAGTGTGTTGAGGAAGGTCCAATTGTTTTCATTCTAGTCATTTTGCATTATATTGTGCTTTAAATTAGATGTACTCTGAGCACAACGGGCATCAAATCTAACGCTCAGAGCAAATAAGATGACAACCATTTCTCCAGATACAAGATAAACAGATGGCGTTGCAATGGGGCTCATAGTTGGCATTGTTCTTACCATTTTCATCATTTGCACATCTTTTAGAATCGTAAACCTTTGACAGAGTACATGTATGAAAACTATATCCTCTCTTTGATTCGAAAGCAGGAGGAAAAGCACAAACATGGCTTGTTCTTTAGCCTTGTTTGAGGCTTCAAGCCGGTGAATGATTAGCAGAAATAATGTCCCTGTCACCCTTAATCACATTAAAACGTGGTTAACATTTAATTTTTCCCACTTGATATGCAAAAATTTCCACTTGATTTGCAGCAAAGGCCATCGGAATCCCATTATAAAAAGAATAAAAATTTCAGGCATCATTTGTTCAGAGAAGGACATCAAGACCAGAAAGTGCTGAATCTTTCTATTAACCGAGCAGTGAGAGATGACACTCAGTGCTGGGACACAATGAGAGACTGATAAGACTCATACATGCACCATGTTCACCATTGATTCATGTTTTTAATATATACATATTTGTTTTTGTATGTTTAGATTTGTGAATTCTTTAGTTTTTTTTAAAAGAGATTGTTTTTTTTCACATTTTCTTTTACTGAATTCAGTATCAGCACTACAAAGTTATCCTTTATCATGCAGACAAACAGAAAAATAATCAAGAAAAAGAAAGGTAAACCTGTATGAAAACATAAGTAAAGCCCATTTTAGTTGTCAAAATAAGTATAACCTAACTGTGAGAGTTTGGAGTTTTTAACCTTTATTTCATCAATGCTTGAAGGCAGGTATTATGTTTCAGAATTCCTTTAAACACAGAACACACTTTGTTTCAAATACAAATCAGCATAAATTACCTCCATGATTTACCATGACTTCAAGATTAGAACAAAGGCAGGAAAAGAAAAAATCTGAAGCGTGTTTTACATAAACATTTTCACAAATTTACACATTCCATATAGAATTTCACACAAATAATTGGAAGGGACATAAATACAAATTGCAAAGTGGCATGGACAGACAGCGGGGAAGTTGACAGAATTGGTTTTGGGAGTCGTGTTGACAGAGCATCAAAGCTCTTAATTGACAGTGCTTTGTTTCTGGAGTTGAGGGAAGGGGGAGTTTCATGTTCCTGTGGCAAGGTGTTTGTCTGGTCCTGTGTCACTCAGTGCAAGGACCCAGAGACCCCCGTGCTCATTTGCAGCTCACGTTCTCCGTCTCGGCTTCACATTATTAAAATCATCCCTCAGCTTTCTACCAAGAGCCTCTTTGTTACTTTGCTAGCTTGGCTCAGCTCTGTCAAGTCTTCACCAATTACAGTCTCAGGTACAATGGTCTATTCAAAGGATCACAGCCCTTGACTGGTGTGGAGAGAGTGATTTGTGAATCATTATTCAGCCGCCTGTAGAGAACGCAATACCTGAGGAATGCAAATAACGTGCCACCAAATAGACAGCTGTGCTGCGAAAAGTGACAAACTACAGCTGTTATTATCTCAGATTGGATTTTTTCCCCTCTCGGAGCGCCTTCCGTCTCCTATGTTTTCGGGATTTTGGCTTTGACTAAATGCATTTTATTTTTCCATCCTTGATTGGTGACATGTTGGTTACCACCTTATTGTGGCGGCAGTCAGACATCAGCTCTGCATACGTAGTGTGAACAGAAAGGGAAAATATTAGGTTATGGCTCCTAATAGAGGAGCATCAGAACAGACAGACAAACTAGCATGTGAGACATTTTTCAGAATTTACCCTCCAGTGTTATTTTAACTTGTGAGAAAAACATTCAATCAAAGCAGAACTGCGCTCATCTTGTGCCCGTTACCCCGTCATGTATTGTATATTGATAATCATTAGGTAGGAGCAGCGATATGGTGGGGCCGGTGATAAAACGGTGACATTGTTATTGGAATAGATGTGGTATTGAGGTGGTCGGGTCCCTCCCAGTCTTTGATTCTTATGGGCTTTAAACAGGAAACTAGGATTACAGATAATGACAGGGACCCCTTAGAATCAATCCAGCCCAGGAGCCGCCGTGTGAAAATGGATTTGTGTGATGCTGTTCTTTGAGATCTGTCCAATCCCAGCCTCAGAGCTTGTGGGGCTAATCTCATAATTGCCCTAACCCCCTTGTATTGTTCTGACTGAGAGTTACCATTAAGTGTGAGGATATCTTTGTCCTGCAATGTCAGGTGTCCTGCTGGACAGGAAGACAGAAAGAGAAACAGAAGAAATAGGAGAAACTAAGAGAGCGACAAAGACATACATAAGTAAAGAAAAAGATTCCATGCTTGTAGTTGTTCTGCTCTTTCCTGGCTTTTACAGTAAATGTTCTGTTAGATTGTTCAATTTAGACACTCAGCAGGTGAGTGAATTGGGTTTCACTTAAAAAAAAAAAGGTAGAGGAGGTAAAAAGCTTTATTTGTGTGTCGAAAAGGTCAGAAACCTCATTTCATAAGTATTTTCTTTGTTAACCACTTTTTTCTAAACTCAATTACATTTCTTTCAGATATATTTTTTCTATACAACTGCAAGTTACTTTGCAAATTGTTTGTATGCAAATGCATGTTTTTATTTAACATCAAATCATTTTAATGTGATTTATTGCTTGGGATGCGTAGATAGCCATTTGAGACATACTGTATGTAAATTCTGTAGATCTTTTCTGATTATTATTCCCTTTATTGCTAATAGTAAGTATAGTATTTTCAAGTGCCTTTCACACTCCTAAATCATGTGACAGCTAAAATTAGAGTTTAATATTTTTTAGGGTGTTTTATAGTGAGATATGTTCAGCCTCTCAACTATATGTTTCACTCATTAAATCATTTTGATATGCAAATTTATCATTAAATTAATTATCTGCTGGTGCTTTAAAATACTCCAACCTATCAAAAATACAACATTTAAACATAAGTGTATCAGGTCTTCTTTTTCTTTTTGTACATTTAGCCGATAATACATGTATGCTTTAAATTGTACTCATTGCGTACATTAACATTGTCGATTTTCATCTTCAATACTTGACTTCATGTTTGTATTTGAAAACTTTCACCGAAGGAAAAGTCAAACTCTGTGAGACAAATGCCACCTTAGGAGCGCAGTCTCCCCCAAGCACTCATATGTTCAGCTGCTCTCATGAATATGCATGGCCCTGCGGATGCTTTCTTATTAATCAAGTTCTTCGGCGGGTTTTGAGGCAATTTTTTTTTTCTTTTTTTCTTTTCAGGTTGGTGAAAATCAAGGAGTGGGTGGACAATCATGACCCCGGTGCCTTGGTCATCCCGTTCAGTGGAGGCCTGGAAAGCCAGCTCCAGGACAGCAGTGAAGAGGAGAGGGAGAAATACTGCACAGAGCACAAGACGCAGAGGTTAATTAGCATTCAGTCTCCTCACACTTTATTATCAGCTGTGTCCTCCATGCACTCCTTTAATTGCATGTGCTGATAGAATAATAAATGGCAGAGTAATTACCATTATAAAGCAAAGGATCCCTCTTCTTACTGAACAACTCAGTCAAAGGGTTTTCCTCTAAATTAAGTTTTTAACTGTCATCTGTCATCTGTAGGTATAATTATAACTTGGGCATTTTGGGTTTATTGTTCTCGTGTGAAAACCTCTATGGAGAGAAAAATTGTGACAGCAGATTCTTTTTTTCTCGCTGCACAGACCGAGGCATTGGGTTGAATTCTTAAAAATGTTAAATGAGTCTACAAGCTTTCTAATTAATCAAAGAAACCATTGGAGAGTTGAATGTCTTATGTGAAACGAAGTGACCCATCTTATTCACTTAATGAGTTTATACTGGAATGAATGGGGCCTTGCCACTGGAGTGAACTTTGTCTCGGCATCAACGGCAATAAAGAATACTTAAGCAGCTCAGACCCTTCGATTCAAGTGGAGTTTTTTTTTCTCTCCGCCAGCGCCCTGTGCAAGATCATCAAGGCCGGCTATGCAGCCCTGCAGCTGGAGTACTTCTTCACTGCTGGACCAGATGAGGTCCGCGCATGGACCGTTCGGGTAAGAGCCAGCTCCCTGCTGTGCTGCGCACATGCATGTGAGCACGAGGAGGGTGTTCACCAGAACACACACACACACACACACACACACACACACACACACACACACACACACACACACACACACACACACACACACACACACACACACACACAGTATCCTATGTTCCACCCTGCTGGCACCCTCACTGATATCACACTTTCAACTTTGTCATGGTTGTGCTTTGGCTAGTCATTACAGACCGAGGATAACTTCAATTACTGGGGAGCTGCTGAACAGTGAAAGTGGGGGCCACATTGATTGAGGAGGGCAACAATTGATTTTGCCCATTACGTCCATGAGAATGTTTCCATCCTGTGCAGATCTGCCTGCCCTCCTCCTGCCGCTGGAGATAAGGAGCCTGTGCATTGTGCCTGCCTAATCTGTGTGACGGAGGTTGTCTGTGCCAAAATTGATGTTGCTTTTCATTCGACTGTTTGTGGGTCTTGCTGGGGGCTCCTCCTCCCTGTGTGTCTCAGTTTACTGAGCCCAGCCCGCCAAGAGCTTTGTGCAATAGGATCGCAGGATTTACATCAATACAGATGTTGGCTTTGCATGTTGCTATTGTGTTTTCTTTTTTCTTTGAGCAGATAGAAGTTTTTGATGCAGACATATTATGATATTTGATTAAGTTACGTTTTAGGTAGCTTAGATTACACACAAAAAAAAACCCAATAAACTTTTTAACAACAGGGGGATTTTGGTTATGTTCTGTCAAATGCAATTATTTTCATTCTTTTATCCCATAAGAGATTGTAATTTCAAAAATCAAATTTTACAACACAAAATGCTTTCAATCCCATAAACATAACAGGTCCATTTGGAAATGGAGGCCCATTTTCAAAAAGCATTGCAATTTCCCACAATGGCATCTATTCAAAGAACTTGTCACCAAGCAGATCATTATAGTTTTTGTTCCCTAAATGTGAGCCTGTTCACTGTTCAGATTTTACTGACAAATGTTGCTCAGTTTGTTCAAAATCTTTAAATAGGCTGCTATAAACTATGTTTATTTGGAAGTAATAATGACAGAAGAATTGGATGGAGTGGGTTTTCGATTTTGAATACTGATGTAGATGCTGCGTCAATCTTCATTTTGTCAAAAGTAGACATTATAACTTTACTCACAAAATATGCACAATGACATGTGTTGAGCATAATTATCTTTCCCATGATGATTTTCTATTCATGACTTTAATTAAACACATGTTAAGTAAAAACGTTTTCAAGACCAATATATTTTTTTATATTCTTTGCAAAAAGGAGACAAAAAATGGACAAACAACAATGCAGCTGACTTTTTAATTTAGAGGGAAAGATTAATCCATTTCTCCTCAGGCGAAGAAAATACAAAGGATTTCACATGTATTTGTTTTTCTACAGAAAATTTACTTGGCAGACTGATGATGTGATTTTAGACAGAAAATCTGATGCAAGCCTGAATAGAAAGCATTCCCAGACACCGCGTTAGGGCTGAAACTCAAATATTTACCACTTATATATGCATATATACACATACATACACTTTTTTTAACAGAAGAAAATGAAATGTGAGACATTAGATGCAGACTTGTGTCGTCACTATTTTCAGAAAAGTCCCTAAACACTTCGAAGGCATCTTCAAAAACACGCTTGTCCTTCTTGACGTAACTGATTACAGCCAGCCTTGATTGTGTGTGAGGGGCATTTAGTCAGGTAAGCATCAGTGAGTAACTATATTAAGCCAATACATCTTGCATTGTAAAAACTACACTCAGTAATGTCGTGTTCCTAAGTCCTTTAACATGCTTTATTAGGCAGCCTCGAGGTGACCATTATCTATCAGCCTGCTCTGCATAGCTCTTAACTAGGACAATGTGGATCTCTTGTAATGCGCCATATGAAAAAAATCCCTCCCTTAATCTATTTTTCTCCAGATAGACAAACCTTGATGCTGATTAATGGTAGTTAAACTCACAAGCACTCTGTCAATGAGATTACAAATAGATGGTAATGTATTAGAGTCATTAAATACGCATCATTCTTTTGGCATGAAATATGTTGACCCCAACCTGATTATATACATAATTAAAACTGCTCAACAGTTTCTGAGCACGGAGCTGCGGAGCAGAGAGAGAGAGAGCAGGTCGACAGGCAGGAGTCATAATGATACACAGCAGCCACGTCACTTATTTGGGTCATTTGTCATTTCCGCCCAGCATTATTTCAGTGCATATAAATTGCGCATTTTATCGTCCACAGTTGTTTCCTGGAGTGTTAGAGAGGATTCGAAGTAGAAAAGTATATTCATTTATTTATATTAAGCTGGTAATGTGTGTTTTCTAAATTGCCGTCTTATATAGTTTTAGTTCTAACTGTACATTTCAAACATAAAATCACTTTGTTTGTTGAGAGTTTATTTAAAAAAAAAAAAAAAAAAAAAGTCAAAACTTACAGCAGCTATAAATCGACTTCAGTCGAATATTACTGAAGGTTCGAAGTGAATCTGAATAACTTGAATCCAACATGTCACAATAGTTAGGCCTGATGCAATGAGGTCTGCACCACTCCGGCCGCTCTCTTTGCAACACTGAGTCTTCTTGCTGTCATGACCAGAGAGCCGAGCAGCGACCCACAATGAGGCAAGATTGCTTGGACAGAAATCAATACCACCATGGAATGGGAATCAGAAGGCATTGATAGCAGTGCTGGGTCCTTATCGGTGTCCAGGCTGGCCTAGCAGGGCACAGCCGAGTGGAAAGCTATCCAGAAATCAGGACTGAGGCAAGAATACCCCTGGACAGAAAACACCCCTAGAGTGATCACAACGCTATCACCCTATCAAACACCATGTCGCTCGCATGCTGTAATCCATCTTCTCCAAAACAATTCATTTGTCCTCTCTTTTCCTTCCTTGTGACAGAAAGGAACTAAGGCTCCACAGGCTGCGGGGAAGATCCACACAGACTTTGAGAAGGGCTTCATTATGGCGGAAGTAATGAAATTCCAGGATTTTAAAGAGGAAGGCAGTGAGAACGCTGTCAAGGTGAGCAGTCAGGGTGCCAGAGGAGATGAGGGGAAGTCTCCTGTGATCAGTGGAGCTGACAGTCGCCACACCGCTCCTACTGAAAACTGCTCTTCACCTTTACTCAGGGGAAGAAATTACTGCACACACTCCAGCACCACTCCTGACAAGCCAGCTGATTCTGGCTCTAAACACTGCCATTCTGCTCCAGCTGTGCATATCTTTATCACAATGTGCCTTAACTGGCTGATGGTAGTTCTTGCTTGTAGCGCAGCACAGTCGCTCAGAGGAAGCACTTCTTCACCTCACCAGGCATTTATCAGATCTATAGAGTGCGCTGTTAGCTCAGAGGCTCTCTGTTGCCAAATTCCCAAGCCACGTGGGCAAGTGACAGTGATATAAAGCGGCAAGTTAAATAAAGTGTGAAATTCCTCAAATATGGACTGTTTCATGGATGGGTAGCACAGAAATGTGACTTGCATATCTTATTTTTTATGATGGGCAGTGTTTGTTTTGACCTTTTAACTGTGCCGTGGGTTGTTCATGTGCACACTGCTGTCAAATGAAATAACTGATTTCATGGTGAATTTGTGAAGACAATAACTGAATGCCAAGCGTAGGCGGTACACCGTAAATTCCATCAATATGTGCTTTTCTTACCTTACTGATAGTTTAACTTTGCATTAATCAAGTGTAAATTCTGTAACAATAAAGAGATGAATCACTTAATCAATTAGACAATAAATAATTATTGTATTATTGTATTCATTATTATTTACTCCCTGATTTTTCCTGCTGCTGCTTAACCCCCCCAAAGCTCACTGGCACCCCCTGAGGGGAGGCCCACCCCACACTATGAAAACCACTGCATTTGTCCATATCATATCATGAAATCTAGTTTGGTTTCTTTACGACAAACATTAAAATTTGTAGTTAAGATGTAACCTTGATATGTGTGACACTGTAAGCCATGCTGTTGCAGTCCCACTATCACTGCCATCAACACCATGTGCCCACTTACAGGCTCGACTAATGTAATTATAGTGACACAAAGGCCCTGAGGAGACCAGTGCAGAAAGGAAGCACTAAAAAATATTTAAATCTCCTCACTATTCAAGCTCACTATTTAAGAAATAAATATTTGATATTTAATGCAGCTGCAGTTTATTGTCCACATCCTTCATAGGATGCAAACAGAGTGTGAAATGTGTCGGTCTCTGGGGGGGGGTTTACCATTGTTATCCAAGGTTGGGATCTGAGTGTCAGGTCCTTACTGCATGCTCTCTTACTAATCCCTTTTTGAGCCTCAGAAGAACATGGAGCGCTTCTGACTGTGGCATTAAGGTCTGTGCTATTTAATGCCAGTTGTGGGAATAGGCTGTCTGAATAGGGCCAGTGTATGGGGATATCACATTATTAGTAATCATATCTGCTTAAGCCAAGCTTGCCGCTCCAGATGGCTGCTTTCAAGTGCAAATGAACCAGTTAGACGTGTCTGGTTTAATACATACTCAGGAATCACAAATAGCCATTGATTTTTTTTTTCCTGTCTCCCTCTCCATCCAGTGTTTCTGGTGGTATTGAGCTTGGATTAAATGGTCTCCTGAGCCTTTAAAGGGACATTGATTCTTCTAATTAATTGTGCACTGTGCAGAACCAGAATGCATAAACCTGTCTGTATTAGCACTTCAAGTCAATTATTTTGAGTTTGCCGGGAAGGAGAACAAACACTTACTGTATACAAAAGAAATGTTAGAACTTATTTTGTTTCCTTGAGAAGTTTTATAGTGCTGTAATCAAAGACTTATTAACATTTTGTGCTTGTGCACATGAAACTGGAATGGGCAGAGGAGAGGATTATTCACTCAGTGGGAATTCAGGCACCCTTTGAACAAAACATGCATGCTGCAGTGTGTGTGTGTGTGTGTGTGTGTGTGTGTGTGTGTGTGTGTGTGTGTGTGTGTGTGTGTGTGTGTGTGTGTGTGTGTGTGTGTGTGTGTGTGTAAGATGACAAAAGAGACGGGAATTTAATACTGTAGTATTATGTTCCTATTATTTTCTATTTTCACATGTAATTTACAGAGTTACTCTCCATTACTATTTAGATCAAAACACTATCTCAACAATATTGTATATTTTTCAGTAGCTCTTATTTGAACTCATTTCATTGTGTTGTTGTTTTTTCTCCAGGCAGCTGGAAAATATAGACAACAGGGAAGAAACTACACTGTCGAGGATGGAGACATCATCTTTTTTAAATTTAATGCACCAAATGCACCAAAGAAGAAGTGACACCAGAACAATATGTTTGTTTACATAACTGACTCTATTGTTACTATTTTTGGCTGTTACACACTGTCACTTTCTCACGTTTTGTTTTCCACCCTGTAGGATCGAATCCCCATGTGTGTGCCAAAGCACAGGTTCAGTAAACTCTGACAGCTTTGCTATTTAAGATCAGGATCAGCCCCCACTCCAAATTGTAGCAGCATTTGAAGGAGCATATTACTCTCCAGATACTTCATTAATCTCCATCACGGGTGCCAACACTGACACAGCTGACAGCAGGGACAATGCCACCTGCTCCTCTCCCCCTTCTGCAGATAATGCATGTTTTACAGTAGCCCAGATGTCTACACTCAATAAAACATTTGACAAAACCAGTCTGTGTGTGTTTTGGGATGTCTGTATTGAGTGGGAAGCTGCATGCGGATGGTGATAGCAGTCCTGCCGGCCACTGATTAGAGAATTAAAAGACACAGCTGACATTGACTGTAGCGTATAGGGGACAATTATAATTAAATCTGTTAAGCGATGCTGATTTTGGAAGGGCACAGCCAGGATGCAGGTGTTCCAGCCAAAAGAAGTGGTCACTTTAAATGATTATTTATAAATAGATTTAGTTAACCTTTCTTTCACAAATTTTATTATAATTATTCAATATGTGTGTCCTCTTGTTTGCCGTCCCCAGAATGTAGGCCCGACCCTTAAATATCGATGGAATAGCATGTTTACAGTTTCTTACTCCTCGCCCTGAATAATGAGGGCCAACACACAAACACACAACAAAGACAAATATTCATTCAAGCCACATTTTCTCCCCCCCAAATCCGCATGTTCAAATATTCTGTATAGTATGAAAATAGAAGTTGACACAATCCACAAGCACAACCAGAAAACGATTCCTGTTGTCTGGAGTAGTGTTTTTCTCGCCCCTATACTTTGTGTGTAAGTGTTTGTGAAACGTTTATGCTGATGGAATTGTATGGCTGCAGCGCTTCAAAGTAAGATTGTGTTCTTCGTGGGAGTCCGAACAAAGAGCTGTAGATCAGCAGTGCTTTGCGGAATATCTTGTAACCATTAAGACTGCAGAGAATAAAATGGCCTTTTGATGGGAACAAAAAGATTGAATAAAAATGGTCATTTTACAGAAAGATATCCAAGTTTTGGATGGGATGTTTTATGGAGCAAAGCCTGTGCTAGTACTACAAAGCATAGTGTTTCTCATGGAAATAAGGTGGATTATAGTCTTTAAGGTCTGAGATCAGTGGCAAAATATAGGATAGTGTTTATTGTGGTTACTTAGAAAGAATGACAAATGTACAACATATGTATGAAATAATATTAAGCTGGCCTCGGTTGGTTGCTTTACCATTAACCACTGATTTTGATCACTAAAATGTCCCGCAGCAAACTGAGGATGTTGTTGCTATCACTGTGTGCCTCTCCTATACGTTACTTATATACCAGCAACTTTTACACCAAGTCAGCTTGACTGTTTTCTAAGTGAAACCATCCAAATCCTCTGGGGAGCACAACGGGGGCTCGAGGCAAAACAATTTTGCATTGTTCTCAGGTGGTGGTAGTGGTCAGCCTAAACCCTGCACAGAAATTCCTTCATATGCTGCAGTGTTGAGGTTTTAGGGGTTGGTGGGTTGTTCCCAGTGGTCTGGGTCACAAAGCACTTTGTTATTCATAAAGTGATGATAAATCGTTTTCAGGGCAAGTAATAAAGTTATTTAGAATCCTAGAGATGTAGTATTGGAACAAAACATTTAAAAAAAATCCTCTTGTTCTGTAAGTACATCCTCAACATGCTGTTTCAGATTCTAAAACTGGTCATTTTGTTGCCAAAGAGGCGTCAAATGATTAATTGTAAATTTGTGTCCTGACATCATCGAAGACATTTCTGACACTTCCTCTGTAAATTTCCCATGACATGCCTATGTTGTAATTTCCGCTTTATAAATTGAATGTGGGCCTTACAGTGGTGTAGCGGATAGCAGTCTCACCTCATATGGGGGGGAAGGCCTTTGGCCTCCAACAAGAGGTGTGCTTGGGAGTGCCTTTCTCTCTGGAGTTTGCATGTTCTTCCTGTGCATGGGTCAACTCCAGTTTCCTCCCACTGTCCAAAAACATGTGTTTAAAGTTAATGAGTGTTTCTAAAATGCCCGTAGGCTCGAACGTTAGTATGTGTGACTGTCTGACTCTCTGTGTTTGCCCTGGGATCAACTGATGACCTGTCCGGAGTGACCCAGGTACCTGCGCCCATTGTCAGCTGGGATCAGCACCGCTCTATCCCGAGTTGGATGAAGAGAAATAGGAGGTGGATATATGAATTGAGCTGTAAGTCAAAAACACATGCAAACACAATCCACCACCAGGGATGGTGGATTGGACACTACGTATTATTTTGAGCACCTGTAACAATTGACTGTTGTGATTCACTTTGCGACTGTAAAAATCAGGAGTTACTATAGAATAAACCCAAAAACCTTATTCATAAACCTTTTTCATCTCTATTTTTGTCACCACTAGTTTTCTTATTTTAACAGAGTAAATTTGTTCTTCCTAACGACATTAGTTTACAATACAATCACGTTATAAATGTCATTGTTCATCTAAGAAATGTGCTTTCAACAGATATTTTGTACAGTGAAATTTAATCAAATGCCTGGTACTAAAAATGCAAAATCTTATATTGTAAAATCTTATAAAATAGACGTTTTATTTACTTTTAACCACATTTTGTAGTTAAAATGTAACAAATACTTTGAGTAGATTTAAAAGTGCTCTTTGTAGTTTTACTTGAGTTTTAGCAACAGCACCTTCACTCGAAGCTGCGCTCAATATAATCAGTGTAACATTATTACATACTGTAAGTGAAAGGATCCAGTACTTTCCCCACCTTGAACAGAGAGGACAAGTACTTATTAAAGTATTCACAAAGTGACGTAGCCGACTTGTGAGAGGAGCCCTGTAGAAGTCATAAAATGAGCTTGGAGATGTGAGTGAATCTCTGTTGGTACAAATCATCTGTCAGCACCATCAATCAAGTGGTGCCACTCTGCCCCAAGGCAAACCACAGCGGCATCAAATCAAGAGGCGCATGGAGTGGAAAGCTGGCTTTTAAACACACCCAACAAACAGACCACAGGCCTGCTGCTGTAAATCACATGCACACTCAAGACCTTTGAAGAACACAAAAAAAGAAAAGAAAAGAAAAAAAGAATGCACAAGTTGCAACAAATAAACATAAGATGTATTTTTGTGTTGGGAGATTTAATGGTTATTATAAACATACTGTTTTTACAGAAGAAAATCATCTTTATTTTGGATTTCAATAAATACGTTGTGATGTAGCTGCTCCTATTGTGTGACTTTCCTGCTACGTGTCACAAAACAGAGGAGGCATTGAATGAATTTAGGTCTGGACTTGACTAAAATAATGATTCACGTCCACATAGAAGGGTTTATGCAACAGTTTGCTCGCCTTCGTGCTGTACTGCCATGATTCAGCTTAACACAGTGATTTATGACTCTTCCTGTCAGGGTGATAAAACGCTGTCACCACAATGCTGAGTGAAAAAAAAAATGCCATAAACAGCTGTGAGGAGGCGTAGAAAGCTGTCTTTAAATCAGAACATATGGAGTTTGGTTTCCCCTCTATTTACTTCTTCCAGCTACAGAAACAACTTTTCTGTACTTAACCACTATAGTAATTTACTTGTCAAATAAAGGGATTTAATTTGAAACAGACCTTTCCAAATCAGAATAATCAATAAGCACAGCAGCTAAGCTCACCATTTGATTTCCAAAAACAATTAATTCGTAACAACCCTGTACACATGTTACGTGCATATGATATACAAACTTTGCATTTTTATTTTGACTTTGTATAACAAGGCCACATATACTATACACATACAAGCAATGGTCACTATATTAGTATTCACTGACACAATATGTTTTAGTTCAGTCTGTGTACAGGATGTGTACCTTTGGCCATATGAATATTTTTTTCAGTGAATGCTGATTGTCGATAACCTCATAGTCAGAGATGCTGTTTGTTTTTCTGTTCTATGTTGACATCCACAATGAATATAATATGGTCTGCTGGACCATCACTGTCACTAACTCTGACCTCAATGTTAAAACACTGAAACTAAATGAAAACTATAAACGTGTCAATAACCTTTATGGGCTTATTAAATCAGGCTTTATGGCACGACAATATTGGATTATAGTAAATCGTACAAGTGCACTACACAAAGAGGCCACTGAGTTTAAATGTACCCACACAGATAATCAGTACCTGTAGATATTTCCTGCTTTTAGCTCTGTAGATTCATGCCCTTCTGTTACACCTTCTACCTGCTTTCTGTTGTTGAACCTCCTTAAATGTGTTAAGTTTTTTTAATTGCCAGAGAGTCTTTTTGCCTGCTTCCATTAAAGAGGGTTACAAAAGCAAGTCATTGTAACTCGCGCATGGACTTTTCTCCATTTTCCATACTGGATGTCTCCGCTGTTGCAACCAGTATTCGAACCAAGGTCCCCTCCCGCTAAAGGTCAAACCTTAACCCACAGAAGCCACATGACAGACGTTCAATTTTGTGTTAGAAAAGCTGCTAAAATATAGAGTTCTTTATATATTTAAATTTGCTGAGGAGATTTCTTACTGTAAACCATATACTAAAGCAAAAATAATGAACCTTCATAAAGAAAAAACACTAAGAACTTTTCACAAAGCCGTATTTGAGCTCAACCGTCATTGTATGTTTAACTTTCAATTCTTGATTCCTCAAACAAAGAACAGAGTGATTGTTCCTGTCGCAGGTGCTTCGCAGTTGTCTTGCAGAGGCAGATTTGATATTCTATCCACACGTCTTCATGCTGCACCAGTTTCAATTTTCTCTCTCAGGTCCCATTTACAGTGCCTCCAGTAGGGCAGTTTCTCTCCGTGGGGTCACTCTCTCTTGGACTGGCCTTCATGAAAACAACTGTCAATATGTTAATACGAAACACTCAGAGCCTTTGTGGACTCACTCAGTTATCTTCCACATTTCTGCCACAACAACCATGTCCACCTCTGGAGGACAGCGACAACTGAAAAAATGTGTTTTTCTTGTAATTTTTCATGAATAATGTCAAAGTTTAAAGTGCTATAATAGTATCACATGTTGACACTGTTGTACAGAAAAGAAACTACGAGCTAAATAGTCTGTGTTCCTGCAGCGGGAAGTCCATAGATGTTCTTATTTACAGTTAGATCTATGACACTGAATCTTTATAAATGTGCTGAAACTCCCACTGGGTAATTACACTACAGACATGAGAGATCCCTCTCACGAGGTGAATACAAGGTCTGTCAATACAATCTCATTTTCTTTGTTTGCAGCCCGAGGTAGAGACAACACTCACAGGCCTGAAGACAAACCCAGTGGCAGATACACATGTCGGGCGTAGGCCGCTGCATCCATCCGAGTGTCGCATTTGTGTTGCTTTTAGGATATTTGACTTTTCCCTTTAACTTGGAGGTCTTTGTAGAAATTGTTGATACGTTTCCAAGGACTCCTGGAGTAAGACAGACGTAGCTGCAAGGCTTTTCTAAAGCTGTTTCCATTGGCCTGTGTTTACCTGACACTTGGATTGACAGCAGAGTGATTGGAAATATCCACCATTCACTGCAGTGAGCTCCTGAGTGCACGGAAAGTGCTTTTGTAGTCTGGCTGTAATGGGCCAAGTTTGAATTGAAGGTTGGGAGAAATAGCCTCACTGCGGTCGCGCACTGTGAGGAACTGACACACCACAAATAATACTCAGAAGTGGGGTCCTGATAGCATCACAGCCATAGAGCAGATACAATAGCATGCAGGCTCTCATTTCAATGCACTTTCACAATGTTGTAATGCGCACAATCAAGTGGAGGGGAAGAAATCCAGTCAAATACAAACTCCGATTCTGCCTCAAGTGCGTTTTTTTCCTCAAGTTATCTACACAAAATCGCCTAAGAGTTTTATTTACAAAAAAGATAACATTGCAACAGCTTTCGGATTCAAAACTTCTCATTTCACAGCTTTAATCAGTTTTGCACATGTAAAATAGGAAGAAAGAGATCTGACAACGTGCCCAATACGTCAATAAAATGCATTATTTTGTCCATCAATCACATAATTCAGTCACAGTAGGCCACAAACGTTTCATGAAGCCACAAAACATTCTGCACAGCAATAGAATAGAATAGAATAGAAAAACTTCATTAATCCCAGAGAGTAATTCTTGGAGCATAGCTCCACACAGAAGATCACACAGAATAAATAGCATAGAATTTAAAATAGGTCTGCAGATTTAAATAAATTGCTGATAAGAAATTACCAGTACACTCAGAATTGACTTATTACCAACTGGTGTCAGCCCCAACAATGTCCAATAAATCAGAACAAAGGGCAAATATAATCAAGCTGTAATTATACCTTAAAATGTCAGGATTACCTGAGGGAGCGCATCACATAGTTTAAAAGCTCTTTCATTTCTAAGAGAATGTTCTATAAAAATAAACAGGGAATGTTTTGCATTATTTAAGTTAAGGAAGAAGAATCTGTATTGTGTTTTATATCTGCACATGTCCTCACAATAAAGACATTCAGTTAGTCTCACCAAAGGTCAGACTTTGTTCTTTGCAGTTCAGGGGAAAAATATGTGCATTGAGTTGTTAACTCAACATAGCTTGGAATTTGCAGCACATCAGAAACCAGTAAAAACTAAATCTATGATACTGCATCCTTTCACTCAATTTGGGAACGAGAAAGATGGATTTTTAGATTTCTCAAGTGCAACTCCAAAATCATTGAAAGCCAGATGAATGTTCGCTGCAAGCCCCAGCAGCAATAAACCGAGGGGACAAACACTTTGTGGGATTTGGGGGAGAGTTTGGAGAATTAAAAAAGAAGACGGTGAAATTCACCCTAACTTTATATATATATAGTTTTTGTCTGATTATTTTGTATATGAAAGAATCTTTAATGTCAGAACTGTGACTAGTTTAAAACACAATGTAGGGTGTCTTAAAACAAAATTCTGAAAATACTGGAAAGTCACGTTTCAAATTACTTATGGGTCACAACCTTATACATATTTTCTGCACATTACCCAGAGGAAATAACAATTTTCAAACAAAGTTGTATAAGTATTTGTTGCAATGCCATTAGCTTGGTGGTGATCACATGGCTAACAGAGACAGATCATTTCTATTCTAAAGGTTATGTAATTTTGGAAGAGTTTGAAGAACTTTGAAATCTGTTCTCACATTTAATCACATCGTTTTTTAAAAGACTTGATTTCGTAAGTATCACTGGGAACGTGTGTGGGAGAAACATGATGTTCTCACCAGCAGGACCATGAGAGAGGGATTTCTACAGAAAGTTTTGAGACAGTTTGCAGACCTCCGGTGAAAGTTTGAAAACAGGAGCAGCAGTCAGCACGTCTGATTCCCTGCAAACAATATTTAAAATTTAGTAATTTACCAATGATCTTCGCAGTCACCAACACTGTAAAACGCATAATAAACAGGAAAAGAATCTTAACAAAAGATGATTGACACTGGGACCGTCAAATAAGCCTACCCTGTGAAACACAACTGGCCAATCAGCTTCGGGCAGTAGGGCGGGACTTCCTGCATGTGACGCAGATACTACAGTGGAGGCCCCACCCTTTGTGTTACCCACTGCCCGTCAATCAAAATAGAAACAAATCTGACAGTTATCACCCATTTCTGCGCTTATACAATCAGTATAACGTGCTGATCATGTCTGGCGGCTGGTGACTATCAGGACTCTGCGTTTCACGACAATGACCGGTATGCGATTTTTTTTGTATTCCTCCCAGCACGTAAGCTAACAGGCTATGTGCAGCATCCTCTGGCTAAATTAGCTCGCGAGCAGGCTAACGGGGATGCAGGCTGCTGATAATGCTAATCATCTCCGGCTAACTTAGCACAGGGAGCTAACGCTGCGCTCGCTAGCTGCGTTAGCATTTTCACTACACAACACTAGTCAGCGCTCCTTTTACCTTCTGGGTGTTAAGGAGGCCGATGCCTTCATCAGCAGTGCTTTTATAGTTTGCAGCGCTTTTATAGTTTGCAGGCACGTCGCCGACGATAATGCTCCGTGCGTGTCTCCGGTTTGTTTAGTTGAGGTTAGCTAACCTGGAACTTGTGCTTTTTCACTTCTTAGCCCCAGAACAGCCGATGAGAGCGGACGATATGGCTGCCTTGGACGTGGACAGCAGTCAGAGCGACTTTCTGCACCAGGAGGGAGGCAGGGACGACCAGGTAATGTTTGCCCGCTCTGAGCGGTGATTGCCATTGAAATAGTGCCCACTGAAGTTCCCACATTTCAAACTTGGAGGGGTATTGTACCCTGATTTGAACCTCTCAGGCAACACCTCCTCAAGCTGCTTGCAAATCCCGCCTCCTCTGCTACTAGAACCGAAGTGACAGATTGTAAAACTCCAGCAAGTTCTCAGAATTACCTCCGTTTTAATTTCAGTGTCGGATAAATCTTGTGAGAAACGCATTTTATTGTGGCCAGCTTAAAGTTACACCCGTGTAATAACCCTGCTGTCTAATCAGATCTTGGTGTCCCACACATGTGAGGAGAAGTGCTAACTCACTGATTTAGACAAATGTGTGAGGAAAATTTGAGAGAAATATGCCTTTTGTGTACGTAGAGAACGTCTCATCTTTAAGTTGGGCTCATGAAAAATGGATGCAAAAACAAAAGTGTTGGGTTTATATTTTGCAAATGCTGAATGATTGAACCATATATTATTTTGACAAAAATGAACAAAATACCATTTTAAGAGAGCACATTTCATTGGTACATTTTAATTGCCCCCTCCTGGTGACAGATCAGGTTAAGTTTTGAGTTTAAGTGTGGGGTTCAAATCCCAGTTACGGCAGTAAAGATGTCCAACTAGCAAAGTGCTGCCATGGAGACATTTGTTAAAGCTTGCAGCTGATAGACATTTCCTCTAGTCCAGCCTTATAAGATGTGTAGTTTTCTGTACATCTCTACTTGCTGCTTCTTTGCCCTCTTTCACAACCTTGACAGAGCTTTATCTAACTTGCTTTGTGTCCTTGCCTGTTTCGAGCTGCATCCAATTCACTGCCGCCTCCAGTGTAACAAGAAGCTGCTGATCACTTGGATGTGCTTGTGAGCATACTGAATAACCTGCTGAAACAAATATTTACAATGAAACAAATCCGAAGAGGCTCTAACCATGTAAAACACGAGTATTTTACCATGACTGTTTGGCATTAAGAGATCAAATACAGCATGCATGTCTTTTTGTTAATGTGCTGCATTTGCTTGCTGCCTCTGCTTTGCTCTGTGAGCAAGATCATTTGTTTTCGGTCACTATTTGTATGACCCGCCATCATAAACACATGAAAACAATCATGTTAGGATTGTTGACGACCTTACACCAAACGCTTCAGATGATGGGAATGTGCCTCAAGTCATGTTCAAAAGTTGCAGTTTTACTCATGGGACATGGGAAGCTTGGAAAAGTGTCAAAACACTTTAGAAGTTGTTTGGTGTAAGGGTGGCTGTAGGTACCGCCTGAGGATCAACACCCTGGACAAATAAGTCCTTTACCATCCACTCTTGAGTCTTCACTCTTCAGCAACCAGTCACACTTTCTGTGAGCCCAGACTAATGGCCACCCACTTTCTTCCTTTTAAACTCGCCCGCTGTGGGCAGGACACTCAGCCGTCACCACTTGACCTGCTAGCAACGACCTGCACTGAGGCTGGGTCGCCTTCGTCAGAGGTGGACAGAGGTGCTGCCGCTGATGTGGTAAGTCGGCACCTCTGCTACATCTGCTAATGTTTCAGCAGAAGTGAAGAATTCAATTATTGCAAAAGCAAAGCTGGCGGTGCAAATTTAGGTGGAGTTTGCATGTGATCGATGGATTCACAGCTGTTACTTTTTGGCATTAGAACAGGAAAGATACTTGAAACAACTGGATAGTTGTTGTTTTTTTAACCATTTCTATAATGCTTTGTGATGCGGACGTGCATAATTCTGCATTGATGCGACAAAACATATTCAATTATAACGTAATAAAGTTGATTTTTAATTTTCCAGCATTGGAACTTTAATGTTCTCATTTTTTTTTTAAACGGTGAGTACTACGTGGCGTCATCAACGTTGCCTGCAGGCAGCAAGAGAGCATGAGCAATGTCAGCGGTCTGGAGAGTCTTTAATATTAATCAGTAAGGCAGAGTGTAAACTATGGTCTGCCAAAATATCAAGAGGAGGATGAAAGATAGTTTGTACATCACTAGGGACATTTGGACCAACAGAGTCGCTCAATACTTTTAACTGCTCAGTGAATCCAGTTGTACCCAGCTGTGCTACATGCTAAAGAGTTTTGGGTTTCACACACCAGTGATGCTACATGCTAAACATGAATAAAGTATTACTGATGCACTCATTACCAATGCGTACTGTGGACTGGAGGGCTGTTGGAGGTGCGCGTATCATTGACGTGGAGGTCATTCTCACCAACGCATAAGCCTTGTGTATTGTATGTGTACAGAGTATAAATTCGACTTCATAGCATTTAAGAAATACTCGCATCAGTACTCCTTATCAGCAAGTAGCAAAAGGTTAGTCTTCATACTTGTGCTCCTCGTTTAAGAAAATGGGATCGGTCCGTCCCTGGTTTACATCAAATTCAAATTTTAGATATTTACAATTACATGCAAATATTTTCTCTTATGAAGTACACAGCACTGTAATTATGCCATTTTAGTATTTATTGTTGTAAGTACGCTTGTTGTTTTCTGTGTTCAGACTCAATTCATGGTGTTGATGTTTGTCTTCTAAAGTGAAAAGTGAGTTCATATTTATCTGACTGCTTGTATTCATGAATGGGAAAAGTTAGCAATGAGCAGTTATAAAGAAAATTGAGGATGCAACACATAGTTATGCATCGTGGAATGGAAAAGTTGACAAGAAGATCCTAATCGATTCCTGAGACCATTGAAGATGCAGAGCCCTAATCGTTTATCCCAAATAATGACAGACTGAAACAGGTTCTTAAGGCAAACTTTACTGAGGCTGAACTTTGTGACTTGAATTAAAGATCTGAATGTTTGAACTAATGCACTCATTGCCATGCCATCACTAGAAAAGTTAATTACAGCTTCACCTGCACTGTCGTGAAACAGCTCCAGTCAAGCCAGCAAAGAGTAACTACAACATTTGCTTTATTTCAAGGCAAAAAATGTATATATATATATCTAAGAGTGTATATTGTCTGTATATATTGTTTTTACAATTAACCTTTACTGGTGTGTCCAATGTATGATATTCATTAAAATCCAATGGAAACCTTCCATTTCCATCCCTAAGGTAGGCACTTTTATTATAGGAATAATATAATTTTCTAAAGCAACCGGAAGATAGTTAATCTCTTTTAATAGTAAATCACTTTACTGTTACAGCTGTACTAACATGTTTGAATATTTAGAGAAACACGTGACTGTTCACACATCACCTCTTTGATACAGTCATCAAGATCTCAAGTGTGTTTGCTCACTTACTCAGATCAGATTAGATTAGACTCTCTGGAGTGCTTTTGTTCAGAATCGGATGAATGGTGGTGCAGTTGCTGCCAGAGAGATTAAACATACCCAGCAGGCTCAGTTAGGTGAGGCAGGTGGTGTTGTCAGCCAGAAGTGTTTAAGGTCTGCATTGTCCTGGTGGTGGGGAATACTGGTGAAGAATACTACAGAAACACTTTATTGTTTATGATGTATAAAGACGTAGTGTAAGAGCTTTCGTAGCAGTAGCACTAGATCCACATGCGTTATAAGTAAAAATTTAAATGGCAACATACAGGTGACAAAACGTTCTTCTTTGGCCTTCAGGTGTGACACTGATTTCTTTTCCTCCAAAATAATGGTCTCTGTTCAAACGTTAAATGTGTCATTATAAGAAGACTTCTGAATGAGTATTATGCATTCAAAAGGTAACTCATTGTGAGCAGGTGCTTAATCATCTTTTAATGTCGCCTGTTTCCTTTCTTAGACCTCAGATCCATCGACACAGCTCACTGGGACTGACAAATGGGAGGTGTTAACCCCCACAACAGCAGCAAAGGATGACTCTGGAATAATACAGATCCAAAGTCATGGAATTTTAACATCCAATGGACAGTATGTTCTTCCTCTCCAGAACTTACAGAGTCAGCCAATCTTTGTGACTTCAGGAACAGACGATTCCTCTGCCAATTCAGTGCCTAACATTCAGTACCAAGTGATTCCTCAGATTCAGACAGCAGATGGACAGCTGAGCTTCTCCACATCCAGCATGGAAGGATCAACTCTGGCTCAGGATGCCTCGGGACAGATTCAGATCTTGTCTGATGGTAGCCAGAGTCTCAATGTGACATCCGGTGCAAGCATCCTTAACAACAACCAGAACCTCATATCACAGACTGCTAATGTCCAGCATATCCAGGGGGTTTCCATTGGCAGCTCCACCTTCAACAACCAGGGCCAGGTTGTTACTAACGTGCCTATGGGTTTGCCCGGGAACATTACCTTTGTTCCTATTAGCAGCGTGGACTTGGACTCCCTTAGCCTGTCTGGTGCTCAGACTATAGCAACAGGGGTCACTGCTGATGGCCAGCTAATTATGGCGGGTCAGCCGGTGGACGGCTCACAGACTCTGGCTAAGATACACGATCATCTCTCACAGACACTACCATTAAATGACTCGAACACTAATCCTGAGATCTTTGTGCCAACGTCTTCCGCTCAGCTTCACGTTCCAGTTAGTGAATCTGGTCTGTTGACACAGAATACGTCATTGTCATCGGTGTCGACTGAGCAGGTCAACTCGAGATCGGACCTCCATGAAGGCTATATCCACCACAATCAGGAGCAGAATGTCCAGGTGTGCACAGCTCAGCCCATCATCCAGCTGCAGCAGGTACCTGTCCAAACTACCAACGGTCAGGTGGTGCAGTCCCTGGCGACAGGCGGGCAGGGTCTGCAAAATGTGCAACTCATCAATCCAGGAACCTTCATCATACAAGCTCAGACGGTCACCCCATCGGGTCAGATACAGTGGCAGACCTTTCAGGTGCAAGGAGTGCAGAACCTGCAGAACCTGCAGCTGCCCACCACTCCGCCTCAACAGATAACTCTGGCACCAGTCCAGACGCTGTCGCTGGGTAGCATCGGCACGGGGCAGATTCCCAACCTGCAAACGGTGACGGTCAACTCTTTGACACAACAGGAAGGAGGCACAGATGCATCCGGAGGTACAGTATTTTATTTATTTTTTTTGGGGGGGGGGGGGGGGGGGGGGTTATGAAAGAAATGAAACAGGAAAATGAAACATTACAAGCTGATTAATCTCATTAATTTGACCTAATCTCAGGACTGTGTACTTACTGTACCTGACTGGTAGTTATGTGTCGCCTGTTTGATCATTTCATATTTTTTGGAGTCAATGTGGACCTTTGTTCTCATTAGTACACCAATTTTGTTGATCTTTGGTAATTTCTTGCACAGCTGCTTCCACCACTGAGCACATCAGGGAAAATAAGTCTAAGCAGCAGTGAGTGTGGGCTGACCGATTTAAAGGTTTTAAAGCCAAAATGCTCTTTAATTTACTTTATAAATGCTATAATTATGTAGAAATGTGTTTTTAATTTTCAGTTTTTTTTTTTTTTTTGCATTGTACTTGAAAATCCTGCCACTTTAATGCCTTCCTGAAAGGTCTAACATGAGCAAATTACTTTAGAATTGCTGTAATATACTTAATTACTACATTCATTGCAGTAGTACAGGGAAGGTCAATGGAAGTTGTTTTTTTTTTGCTCAAAGCATTTAGTTCACGTTGACGTTTGTGTGTTTTGTTCTCACATGTGTACATTTAACTGCCTTTTTCCCCCAATGTTTTTTTTCCCTCTGAATTTAGTAATTATTTTTATAAAGCAGTATTCTCGTGTTATGCACGTTGGCTCCCTGTCACACTATGACCAATACTTTTAATGCAGCAGTTTTGGCACTATGATTATTTGAGATTAGTATTTGCTTTAAAACAAATCAAATGAAAAGTGGCTTATGTTGTCTAGACTGGGGGGGAAAAATAACTTTCTGAATTCAAATTGACATGAAAAGCAAAAAAGCTTTTAGTAGCACAATCTGGATTTCTTCAGGGGAATATTTATTTATTTTTTTAAGTTTTTATTGTAAATACAAGTACCTTTCACGAGTTTCAAAAGAACACATTGTTCATATACTTAAAGCCACTTTTTATGTAATTACAGCTGTCAAAACATTGTGGTGAAATTTTTGATCGCAGCAAAGTCCATCCATCCATTTTCTGCCACTCATGTGGTGCATAAAGTCCACAGGGTTCGCTTAATTAATTATCAGAATTGTCATTGATACATTTCCTGTCAATCCAGTAATTATTTTATCACTCTGCTTAATGTGGAGTTTAACTCGTGAAATTTTCTGCCGCGCTGTCATTCACACACTGTTAGAAAGCAGCTGTCACTGTTCAAGCTTTGGATAAATTATTGCCAGACGTGGTGTTGATATTAACTCGCGTGTAATTTCAGAAATTCAAATCAAGGAAGAGCCAGACTCTGGAGAGTGGCAGCTAGGCAGTGACTCCACCCTGAACACGAGCGACCTGTCCCACCTGCGGGTCCGGCTGGTGGATGACGATGACCAGCTGGCCCAGGAGGGCAAGAGACTGCGCAGAGTCGCGTGCACTTGCCCTAACTGCAAGGAGTCAGGAGGCAGGTGAGTGTGTCTGCCAGGAGCGTTCACTGGACCTCCCAACCGTGCAGACAGCAAAACATATCGGGGCTTCAAATATCCATACCTGTGCTTCTCAGAGGATCCAGCATGGGGAAGAAGAAGCAGCACATCTGCCACATAGCGGGCTGTGGAAAAGTGTACGGGAAGACATCGCACCTGCGAGCACACCTGCGCTGGCACTCGGGGGAGCGCCCTTTTGTTTGCAGCTGGATGTTCTGTGGGAAGAGGTTCACACGCAGTGATGAGCTGCAGAGACACCGGAGAACACACACAGGTGCCCTTTCTCAGCTCCCTCCGTGTTTGCACATCAGGAAAACATCCATAAAATCAGTAAAATGTGTTAATTTGTGCCCTGCAAAGTGTACGCCATTTAAAAAATAACAGCGTTTGTCTCTCTCTGGATTTACCTGTGAAATGTCAGGTTAGGATTCAGGACACTGTGGTAATTTTCCGGCTCCGAATGAGGTGTAAACAGTTTGTTTTGTAGCGTAATTCTCTGGATCTCTTAACATCAGATTGAAATACAAATTGCGATGGCAAACGCTTGTAGGTGTTAAGAGTTGGGCTTTTCTCTTTAAACATGATTCTCAGTCCAGTCTAACAATTGTGAGTCAAAGCTAGTATTAGAAAATTTGGTCTGAGTTCATGTAGCGACAAAGGAGATATCCACTAAATGAAAACATCATACTATAATGAAATATACTGCCACGTATGTAAATTCTATATCTCCGCTTGTGTCAATAATGTATTAATTGATGGTGTACATGTTCATCAAGTACTCAGTAATATCATTGCAGCAACTTTTGGCTATAAAATTAAATATAAAATCAGCAACACAAACAGGAGTGGCTCATAGAGAACCCATACATGCAAACTCCACACAGAAATGCCTCAAAGACCCCGTGCAGCCAGGTTTCCATCAACACACATTGAAGATGCAAAAATAAAATTTCAGATGTTTTCCTCATAGTGGATGGAATCATCTCAGAATAGCTCTCGAGTGATTGCAGTGTTTTCACGGCCTCTTAATCTTGTGCTGCGAACATCACCTGTTTCTGGGCTGCTTTTGTTAATATCAGTAGATGCTGAACAGTTTTTACTATCATTCTGTTTTCACAGCAAATGATGATTACAATGTCAACAAATAACGTTAACCTTCAGATATTTAACCATTAAACCGTTACTCATTTGATCTGTAGACCTACAATATGTGATGACCCTCAGGCCTTTGAAAGACATGTCTTGTCTTCCGCTGCAGTATCACTGGCAGAAAAGCCTCTGACAAGACGGTCTGAAGTGGCATTTCATTACGCTGTCAGCTGCAGGATATGTTAACAGTTAGCATTCACAGTTAACTTTTCAAGAAGATGTTCAATAATTTCAGGCGGCTTCCAATTGGTAATAATCATAATCTGTGTGCTGTGTCAATTAGTCTTTTTTTTTTTTTTTTTTTTGATCAGTGACAGATTGGCATTAGGAAATAAATTCAGATTTATTACCCGCAGGTCATAATCCACCCACTAAGAGCAAATGCTAAAACTCTTTTAACACTTAACAGCCTTTTAATACTTAGTTTATTAGTAGGGGGGAATGTTTCCTGGTGGGGTGCATGCTCCGTTCTTTGTAGTTTCTGAAAAGAAATGGTAATAAGATGAGTTGGAAGCTGACATTTCATTAGAAAACGGTTTATAAATGGAACACAACTTATTAGTGTGTTTTGCTCTCTCCCCAGTTTGATCATTTCTGTTTACACATTTTTCCTGTGAATGCATGCATTATTCTCAAAGGTACTCTAGTTTGCTCCCACATTCCCAAATCATGCTTTTGTGGCTATTTGATGACCCTGATTTGCCTGTAGAGTGAGTGTGAGTGATTCTCTCTCTGTCCGGGCTGATGGACTGCCGTGTAAGCTGTCTTTGCCCATGTCAGTGCATACCTTAAAAACCATTCCTGGTCACCAAACCAAAGATGGAATAACTTTTGACAAAATATACATTTATTTATTTACAAGGGACATGATCTATAATAAGCAAATAAAAACAAACGCCACAAGATGAACTGAAGCCAAAAAACAAAACAAATATTTCTCTTTCAAAATCTCCAATTTAACCTGTTCATAAAATAAATGAAACAAATGTACATAAACTAAATCAAACTCCTTAACTTGATGTAAACAGGAGAGAATAAATGTTCTAAAAGAGAAAGGCAGTCCACAATTAGCTGCAATTTAAAAAAAGTGCCCAAATGTCTGGTAGCCCATTGTGTCTTAACTGGTCACCGTCACCCCTGAGTAATGAGCAGTCAGCCAAATGAGGAAAATATTCATCTTTTCAAAGTAATTTCATGTGTTAAAATGTCCAGTTTAAAAAAAAAAAAAAAACAGCAAATTAAAATGTTCAATTAGCTGTATTTTAATTAGCTCTTCTCTTCACCGTGTTGTTAACAGACTTGGCCATGTTTGATTTTTGAGGTCTTCATCCATGCAAACGCCTTTTTTTGTTCTCAACTGTCTTCAAAATTCACGAGTATGTCACCACACTATGTTAATAGATGTGAACAAAATCTGTGGGTTTACTTCTGTAGGGTGAAACGGCAGTTGTCAATTCACATTACATGATATGACTTCACTTTTTCCATATTTATTTCTGTTACAGCCTGGTTCCAAAATGGCTTAAATTTCTTTTTTTTTTAATTCTACATACAATACCCCATAATTACAACATAAGAACTTTTGAAGAATGTTTGCAAATGTAGTACAAATAAACTTACGGAATTGCTTGTACATGAGAATGCGCAGCCCTTGAGCATTACTTTTTTTGATTCAGCTTTGGCTGAAGTCACAGCCTCAAGTCTTTTTGCCACAATCTAGGAACACCTATTTTTTGGCAGTTTGGCTCTTTCCTCTTTGCAGCACTTCTCAAGCTCCATCAGGTTGGATGGGAAGCGTTGGGGCACAGCCGTTTTCAGATTTCCCCAGAGATGTTCAGTCGGAGTCTGGGCTCTGGCTGGGCCACTCAAGGACATTTACAGAGGTGTCCTGAAGCCACTCTTTTCTTATCTTGGCTGCGTACTTCCAGTCGTTGTCCTGCTGAAAGTGTCGCCCCAGTCTGAGGTCAAGAGTGCTCTGGAGCAGGTTTTGATCCAGGAGATCTCGGCATATTGCAGCATTCATCTTTCACTAGTGCCACAGTTCCTGCTGCTGAAAAGCGTCCCCACGATGATGCTCAGTCTTTCTCTGACCCCATGGAGGAAAGCTGGAGCTCTGACACAGTGACCATCAGGTTCTTGGTCACCTCCCTGACTAATTCCCTTCTCTGACCGCTCACTTTAGACAGCTGGTCAGCTCTAGGAAGAGTCCTGTTGGTACTGAACCTCTTCCATTTACAGATGATTGAGCCTCTGTGCTCATTGGGACTTTTAAAGCAGCAGGAACTTGTCTGTACCCTTCCCCAGATTTGTGCTTTAAGGCAATTCTGTCGGAGGTTTACCGACAATTCATTTTATAGAGAGGCGTGTTTCTTTCCAGGTCATGTTCAATCAACTCCATCCTCCTCCATAGACAGATAATCTGATGGTTGCCAAACACCCCTGGACTGGTTCAAATTAAATCTCTGTGGTCACACTCAGTTCATTCAATTAAAGTCTTTCAGGTCCCAGCCATCTTCCCTCTCCTCCGGTGTCCCCTAGCACCCTGTCCTAGGCCCCATCCTCCTCATCTACCTCCTCCCCATTGGCCATATTGTTTGTAAACATAATATTCTATTCCACTGCTATGCAGATGACACCCAGCTCTACCTTTTGTTCATGTTGTCATTATGCCATTTTGTAGAATTCTGAGGAAAAAGGGAATTGAATCCATTTTGGAATAAGGCTGTAGCAAAACATAATGTGGGGAATAATGAAGCACTTTGAATACTTTCCGGATGCACCGTACTCAAAAAACAAACAGACGAGGGACAGGAGGTGAAGCGGCTGTGCAACACGCACTGTCCAAATACAGAAGCCGGCTTTCCTTAAAAGCAGCCTCTCCTGCCTGCCAATCACACCCCTCCACCTGCAACATCACAATGAAGAGCCACGCAAAGAAAAGAACACACACAGATACAGATCTACAATACACAGACTACTGACTCTGATAGAGACAACGAGCACATAAACAACCAAAACAATCCGGCCAAGCAATAAGCTGGGCTCAGCTCCAGCGCCCAATCAACCCAAGTTGAATAAATTGGTATAGAAGATGGATCGATTGAGGGGAAGAATTTTTTTTTTAAAATTGAATGTATGTATTGAAAAAGAAATTCTAATAATATACTTTTTAATTTTTATTTCCAGCAAATTCAGCCTTGTGTATCAATTAGGTTCATTCTTGAATCTATTGTTTTGAAGTCGGTCTGCCACTCTTTTGGTGTTTTGATGGATGGCATGTCTCTCCAAGTGTTTCCAGCCTCAGACTCACACCCTAGGAACTCTCATTTTCTCTCTCCGACAGGAGAAAAGAAGTTTGTCTGCCCCGAATGTTCGAAGCGCTTCATGCGGAGCGACCACCTGGCGAAGCACATTAAGACTCATCAGAACAAAAAAGGCGTGAACTCTGGCAGCGCGGTGGTGGCCTCGATGGAGTCGGCGGGGTCCTCGGACAGTATCATCACCACGGCAGGCGGGACCACCCTCATTCTCACCAACATCCAGCAGGGCTCCAGCAACGCCCAGGACATCCTGGCCAACGCCGAGATCCCCCTCCAGCTCGTCACCACGGTGGCCGCCAGCGAAGTCATGGAGTGATACGCGCTCCTCTTCTGAACTTCTCCAACCTCTCACATACTGTATACTCCTACCTGTGTTTTTAATCGAGTTTTGAAGGAAAGACTAAAATTAGAGCTATATAAATATCTATATAAATATATTTTAACACAGAACTAGTCAAATGTCCATTCTCACTTTTCATTGAGAAGAAACAAAGTGGAGACGAGAAGATGAGGGTGGGAGAGAGAGAAAAAACATTCGCAGTAAATACACAACGAAATGCCTTATTTTGTACTATAACGTGTAGTCAGAAGTGTAGGATTCCAGTTTTGTTTCAAATCTACTTATTTGTTAATGTTTTCATGAAATAATGGGTGAGTGATTTTATTTTATTTTTTCTTTCTTTCGCCTTCTTTTTGGTGGTATATTTTGATTATGTCCTTGGTGAGCAACACTTTTCCTGAGTCCTTTAATGGAAGACTAAATCTCACAACAAAGCTAATTTTATTCAGCAAAAGTAACATTGTTTTTGTCCATGCATTTTGTCATGTTTTTATTATTATTCTAATTATTGTTATCACTATGCTATTTTATTTTTATTTTTTTTCTTGCAGTCAATCTGTTTGCAAAGTCCTCCTTCCTACAAGTTTCTTCTGGATTTCTGTACACCTGCTAGAAGGTGAAATAGGAAAACAATCAAAATTTTGTATAGTAATTCCTCTTGAACATTTACTGTAATCTATTGATATGATTCATTTGCTTATTAAGTATTTTGACTGAATAGCTATTTATATTGGGCTTTACATAGACGATGCATTTGTGATATTAAAGGTCTAGAGTATTTCAAACGGCTCTGTTACATGTAATTCAGACGTGTTTTTGTAAAAGCTTTTTTGAGGACTTCAAAACAAAGTCACGTGTTGTAATATACATTAAAAAGCCATTTTTTTGGTGGTATTTGCCAAATTGAACCACAAACTCAGGGTGACTCCTAACTGTGTCCTGTATGTAGAGTAAATCACCCGGCTTCTCTGGCCGCAGTGGGATCTTTTGAAGAAATGATCTGTGATGAAGAAGAAGTTGAGGGTGAATTAAGATGTCATATTACGCATGCTTGTCAAACCGTATGATCTTGGGTTTGTTTTTGTCTCGTCTTTTTTTTTTTTTGTTTGTTTCTATAGGCAACTCGTGCTCATGTTATGGCAACAACTTTGAATCCTGCTGTCCAGTCACACCGTTGAAAAGTCTGTGTATTTCTGAAAGTGGTACTTTTTTTTAACAGCACTGTTTTCATCACTTTAATCTCATTCTTTTGTATAAAAAAAAAAAAAAAAATTTGTTTTGTATACTTCCCAAGAAATTGTGTGTTCAATCCATTGTCGGATGTTTCTGTGTTTGTGTTCTTTTTCTTGATTTGTATGTTACATTCCCCTCTGCCACGTGAAGCTTTTACCTAATTTCTGCTCCTTCCCTCAAACTGTCAAATTTAACAGAGTACACATACATACCGGTTTTATTGGTGACATAATTGTTCTTTTTTTTTTTGTTAGTTTTGTTTTCTAAGCAAATGAAGAGTATGCTCCTCTTAGTCCTTTTCGGGAGTTTTACTTTTCCCTCTGGGTGAGATTGCAAGATGCTGAAAAGTTTGAACGGCGTCTTCACACTCTGTACACTCAAGTTTTCTCCTCACGCCTGTCTTCTGTATAAATATGTCCATTTAACATCAATATAAATATTTCTGTTACACTTGAATGTGTTTTTGTTTCAAATTTTTATTCTCCCTTTTTTTTTTTTTTTTTTTTTTTAAGCAGTTTTTCTATTTAAGACTAAAAGGTCAGCCTGTGAGACGAGTTTGATTACTTTTTTTCTTGTACTTTTCTTGAAAGCTTGTCCATTTAAAGCCACGCCAGCCAACCCAGAGGGTCTTCTCCCCCCCGTGCCTGGCTCACACTGTGGGTTTGTAGTCCAGTAGATGTCAGTGCAGCCACGGGAGCGGGATGAGAGGTATGTTTGACCCCTTGACCTTCTCCCTGTAGTGCTTCGAAGATGACGACAGAAGTCACTGAGGCCAACAGGAGGTTCAGACCCTCAATTAACCACAAGTTAATGTCACACAGACATGTCAGGATCGCATCCTGCTGCTGGGGAACAAAGTAGTGTCTCATGACTTTGACCAAACCCTACAGAGACACGGGAGGAAACGGATCATGTTTTTTTGACCTGAATTCATGAATGTATTACAATGAATTTATCAGATTTTCCATTAAGAGAAATGGTTCCTGGCTTGGTATGCAGAGTTTTCATGACAATATCGTAAATGGATATTTTGATGCATGAACTTTATTCTACAGTAGGCCACACACACACACACACACACACACACACACACACACACACACACACACACACACACACTATCCAGATGTCTTACCTTTTTCATGAGCTGGGACATTGTGCTAATTATGAACTGTTGCTTTTTTTTCCCTTTTGATTTTAGACTCCAGAAGGCGGCATAGGGGAGTTGAAAGCACATTATAGCCTACCTGGTTTTAGTGCCTGTGAACACAATTAGAATGGTAGTCTATGAAAAGCTTTATCTGGTAAATCTGAGCGAGAAGCACATGCTTTTAAGTCTTCGTCAATTTGCTGGAAGCGAGTCAGAAAATGTGGCCTATAATGCTGAAAAGGACTCGTCCGTTTTGTCATTTCTTTTTCATTTGCATAATTTAATGAATCCAATTCATTGTAATGCAATACCAAGTGCACCAGGAACATAGAATGACAGTTTGAGTTAATGAAATGTGTTAACGGTATCATCATTTACTTGTATGTTAATTAGTCCAATTAATTTCCCCTGCTCGGTAATCTGAATATTGTAATAATCTTTGCTCCCCTGCAGGAATGAAATCTGTGATACACAGACCTCAGGGACAATCTGAGCCGAGAATCATGGGGGCTTTTTTTTTTTTTCCCCCCCTCCAGTTGTAAAGTGTTGCAAATTTGGATAAATCTTGAGTGCCTTTTGATATCTTTTCAGATCTGAGATTCAGGAATATTTCAACCCTTTTTATTTATTTATTTTTTAAGAATTTACACTTATACCCTGAATACTGTGTGCTGCTGGTTGTGTATGATATGTCTTCACCTTTTATGATGCAAATCATACGCCAGCATTGTCCAGCATCAGAGCCTGGACAAGTCGTCTCGCTTGACAAAGTGCCATTGCCTTGTAACAGGAGGAGGCACGCTTCTTCTGTCCGTTGCTGATAAAAGCTGCCATCAGTGGGCGATCCTCCTCGGCAGGTTAAAGGGAGGAAAACAGATCGGGTGGCTGCTGAGCGTGACAGTGTCCACACTGTCACTCCAACTGGCCACCTGGGTTTGTGACCAACTTTGTCAACAAAGTGTTTGAGCTCCCTCTCTTTCTGTGTTTATGTATGCTCGATGGCATATCCCCCTGAAATAATGAGCCAAGCTTTCAGCAGCCCTGGGGTCTTTATTTTTGGAGAGGACTAGAAAAGCTTTGTCAATTATGCCTCTGTAGTGTTTCGTCTTTTTTTGTGATAGACAGGTATCACTTCAAATATTGCAGTACTCCACGTTGTTTGTTTTTATTGTGCCAAATAGCTTTGCTTCTTCAAGCACACTTTCTGAATAGTGGTGTAATTGTACATGGTGTTCAACTCCTCTTCCAATTCATGTGCAAAATGCATAAATACAATAACTGTGCAGAGGGAAAGGAAGACTGTAATCAGGCAATAACATTTCCAACTGTATGTGTGATAGAATTCAAAATGCAATTGGGATTATGGTTCTTAACCATTGGGAGGTAATGTGAACTGTTGGCAGAAGTGACTTATTTCATTATGCTGTCCCAAATATATGGAATACTTCAGCGAGTGGGCTGCTTCTTCCCTATCCGGGCCCAATTTTAACTGTTTTCCCCAGTTGTTGAAGGATAGGCCTGCAATTTTGCAAAATGACTATTATTTGCTTTTCTCAAGGAATCAACAACTTGAAAGTACAGTGCAATGAATTGTTGAGGTTCTGCAGCTGCATTCATTTATGTCTTTTTCCCCCTGAAGCATTTCAGAATTTAAAGCATAAAGCTCATCCTTAATTTTCTTTTGGGTGTGAACCGCTTCTTTCTTCATAAGTGAAAAGCACTTACCATCCTGTTTAATATTTTGTTTACTTCAGGGTGCTAATGCTGTTTTTCCCTTTTCGAGCATTAGGACATTTGAAACGACATTTTTTATTTTTATTTTATTTTTTTAAAGTGCCTGGTGTTTCTACATTCTCCGCACATTGTTGCCCTTGATCAACTGCAGAAGACACACAATAGCACAGATCATTTTCCGCAGGCAAGGAAACACAGCATGGATCAACTCAATAACCTGATATTCCCTGTCTTCTGAATGTGGCCAATTTAGTAGAAGGTCAGTGCTGGTTTTTTTTTTTTTTCTCTCTCACTCCAGAGACTATTTGGTGACCTCCCTCTGGAGCCCCAGCAGGACCAGAGGAGACAAATAGAATCGTTGAGTTGAAAGTGCTTTTGTTGACATTGCATTAAGATCTGGACGTCTCAAGGTGAACAGATACCTGGTGTGGGACTGTGCTGCTAGTATGTAAACCTGATGGCCGGCAGTCGCACGCTTGCGAATTTGTTTTTCTATGTGTTTAGGTTGTTATTTTCAGTGTCGGGCTGCATGTTGGAATTCAAAGAGGTACTGTGCAGTAAAGTATGGTGTCTGTGTAAAACGTTATTGTGGCTTCAGCTTATCTTCCACTATCTTCTTTTTCTATGCAGAGGTGCCCTTCAGAGCCTCAAATTAAACTCGCTTGTCTCGGGGAAATTATGGTCTGACTATGTTCTATTTCAGGAAGGTGGAGTTCAGATCAGATCTATCGTTGCTCCATAAAATTCCTCTCTCCCACTGTTTTGCATTTATCCTATGTACATTTTCCTCGTCCAACTGTGAAAATTGAATCAACAACAATGAGACACCAAATTTTCCCACATTACGATGTTCTTTATCCTCGTACACAGTATGTGTCTCTTTTTAGCGTGGAGACAATTGCATAGGATAATGTCAGAGATCTGCGAGAAGATTAGAAAGGATAAATTTGAGTGATTCCTCACAGCAGTCCGTTGGTTTTTACCCTGTATGAAATAACTCTCCTTGTTGTGCATGTCAAGGTCAAACGGCTTCAACTTTCCTGAACTTCAGTCGGAGAAAAACAGCAAGTGTGTGTGCTCTGTGTTTTCTTTCAGTGACAAGAGCTGGCCTTTAGCCCATTGAAAACGATTTGAGATATGAAAGGAGACATTTTGTATCTGAAAATGTACATTAAATGGTGTCAACAACATCCCAGAGGTCAGAGTAGAGTCCCCATGGAGACTGAATCTGGCTGCCGCGCTCGGAGACTCGACACCCCCCTGAGTGGCGGCTCTGTGATGGCTCTCAGTTTCTCTCGTCATGTCCCTGGCAGCTTTGACACAGGTAATATGCATGCAGGCTGACAGTGCCTGGGATGTGCGGCAGAGACAATGATGTACATATCATTTTCCTCGCTGACTGATTGAAGACTGTAATCTCTGCTGGACTTTCTCTCTGATTACACACGTCTCAGGGAGCAAAACAAGGACTCTGAGCTGCCACTGGGCACTGGGCTCATCCAAGGCTTTCAGCCTTCAAGAGGACTGAAGTCCGCCTTTAAGGTGAGCTCAATTTTCGTCCCATTTACACTATTGTTACAAGTGTCGGATAGAATGCATCTAGCAGATAGTGGTCAAACAGTGGCTGTCTGAAGATGACACAGGAACAGAGATGTATCTGGCACACAAGGTCATCCTATTCCCATCTTCGCCACAGTCACAAATGTTTAGAGCTCCTATGAAGGCACTCACAAAAGAGAAACAGTATGAATTCTGTCTTCTCCCTTACTGTGCGCTTTGCTTACAATATGCAAAGTGTCTCTCAACAGGTTCAATAATAAACCTGTCCTGTAGCACCAGGCATGAAATGCAGGAGGAGCATTCATAGGTTTACTGCTCTGTTCTCTTTATAAAGATCCCCGCACTGATGCTGAACCAGTATTTCAAGTGCTTTTTCACGTGTGATATGCAATATTTGGAAACAAGCACCCTCCCTCAATTAATGCTCCCTTAACCTGTCTGTGTAACCTTGTGAGGTACACTTGTGTCTTTATGTAAAACCTGAGAGATTTCTCTGTTGACAATAGGTCAATCCTTTACTGAAGGTACCTAGCACATTACAAGGTTGGTCTCCAGGGAGAAGTAATGGGTTCTGGGCAATTGACCAACCTGCCATGCTTTAGTGCACCTGCACTGAGTTAGAGCTGTCATCATTACCACTTCCTCTAACGTTCCCCCACAGCAACCCAGACACTCCCACCTACAGCGATATTTCACTTTGCTGGAACAGTTTCTTTTTTTCTTTTTTTCTTTCTTTTTTTTTTAATGCATCCCTATGTACACGAGTAGAAGTAGCAAAGCTTTAAGATTCAAAACCAGGAGGTAACCTCAAACAGGCCTGTGAGGTGTGCACTCAAACATAACGTTCTCAACATCATCCCCAGTTACTCACTGTGATCCGACTTGAACTTTTCAGACCGGGAGCTCTGCATCCTGAGGAGAGAAAATCTTACAGATAAAAGATCGTAAAAGATCTCTACCCCTATTTTCTTTGAGTCAAAATATGACGGAATGTGGAGTTAGTCATTTGAATGCCATTCATCGTCTATTTTAGCTGAGGTATTCAGAATGATTGCAAGATTGTACAGTATGAAAATAATCATTAGGCGGTTCTGTGAAAAAGCCGTCTAAA
Organism: Lipophrys pholis; assembly: GCF_963383615.2. Lineage (NCBI taxonomy): Eukaryota > Metazoa > Chordata > Actinopteri > Blenniiformes > Blenniidae > Lipophrys > Lipophrys pholis. The sequence continues at coordinate 12,414,508 of NC_137632.1, forward strand.
TGGTTCGTTAAAGGGAAGCAAATAAGAAACAAGCTCCCACATTATTTAATCAAGGCTTGCTGTGTAAAAGCACCTTTAACTTAATTTGTATATGTCATTTGTGCATTTAAATGAGTGCCGCTACACAATATGCAGAGGAGGACTAAAACGGCAGAGGTCACAGACATCGTACACGTACACATCACTGATTGCAACGGCATTAAAAATCCAGACTAATCAATCTTTATGACAACTTTTCTGTGCTTCAACGGTACAACAATGCAGACATGGACAACATTTAGTTGATTTATTTCCTCAACAAGTATAAAAGCATGTTATTGTATACAGTATAGCTATTCTGTCACTTCATTGGCGATTTTTCAGCTTTCTATGGCGAAAGTTTTAAAGTTAGGAGCGTTGGTGTTTTACATTTCCGACGACTTGATAAGATTCCTCGCCAAGCCTTTCGCCAAAAATGCCGAAAAATCCGAAAATGATATTGGTGCTCGGAGCTTTTGACAAATCCTCGCACAGTGTATATTTTAAATGCAAAGTTTTGTTTTGCTCTCCATGCAATTATCCCGTCTCCCTCACTCTATACATAACAGTCATTGTCAAATAGAAACCAGCAAATTACTTTATTGTAATAAAAAATGTTTAGCATTCAGGCTTTTTGAATGACAAAAATCAAGAAATTACCGAGGCCTCGGCACCGCGAGCCTGTAGGAACTTGACTTGCAGATGTTTTTCCCTCAGTTTTCACTTCCTCCTCCCACACATGTCTTATATCAGTATTTGCCGGATCCAAAACGACCAGCTTCGAAAATGAAGGAGAGGAACTTTACATTGTGCCAGAAAAAGGAATGGAAATTGCGGGCAGTGTCAGATAATTGAGCTTGTCGTAAGAGACATGTTAATAACAGACGGAGATGCAGAAGACTTGTCACTCCGTACCCTGGGTGACAGACTCTCTCTGCTGTTGATGAGCTGTTTTAGAGGGGAAATTGTTCCACGCAAACACCATCGTTATTACAAGCTGGCAAGCTGCTCGCTTGTGTACCCAATTCTGCTTGAACTGACAGAATCCAATTGACCGGCACATATTCATGCACTTTATTTTCTTTATTCTCACCAACAATGCAGATAATTACTGCACCAAGTAAAACTGAAAATAGAATTTCACTGTGTCCCAGAAAACAATGCCAGAGCTGTCTCAGCAACATGTCTGCTGAAGTTGCTGGGATTGGGAGACCCACTGTAAGACAAGCAGCAATCTAATATTACTTGTCAACTTAAAACCTACTGAAAAACCCTTTTTCTTCCATGAAATGCAGTGAAATAACTTGCAGAGTTCCTCCTCCTCCTCTTCGCTGTAAAGTAAGCTCACATGCAGTCCTTTAATCAGCGAAGCCTCAGCAACATACAGTAGTTGCTATTGTGTTTTCACCAAACCTGTTTTTATGTACCTCTGGGCATCCTGTCGCGGGTAAACACATCCATTTACTATCACCCGTCCGTTTCTGTGGTTTGAAACAGTGCAATCAGTGTCTGTGCACATCACAAAACTCTGCTAAAATCTGAAATTACAGTATCAACATTTGAACTTGGCGTGTCATCAGTAAGTGCAGCTTTGAATTATTTCCTCAGCAGTGCAGAACGATCATGTGCAGAAAGTATTTTGGCCTTCCGAGTCTCAAGTTTATTCACCATTTGGAAACGGCCTTTGTCTTCACAACATGTTTTTTTCCTGGGTCAGTTACACATGAATAATTTATCAAAGAGGCCCATGTGAACCAGGCTTATTCGTCAAACAACAACAACACCATATTTTAATATAACAAGCAACATGTAGGTGCTGATTTCACATGTTAATCATTGTTATTGGTTTTTTTTCCCTTTAAAAATGATTTCGTGCTTAAACTCATAAGTCCTTTTATTTATTTGAAAAGGCATCAATTCGCATCACTAAAATCAAGCTACGTGACGTGTTTACTACTGATGAAATGACATTTTTATTTATTATCTTATGTTTCAATTGTCTGAGCTGTTTGTTGATGAATTTAACTGTTCTTGTCATGAAATTTTATTCAAACGTCTCAACTGCCAAAAAAGGTTGTTGCAGAAAATAATTACCTGTGTTTTCGCTGGCTGTTACTCTAAATCCACAGTGAACATGTATTTATAGTTGGAGCTTGTGGTTTTTATGTTACAGCTGAATGTAGTGCAGGTTTCAGGGGGCTGGAAAATATATATGGACATTACGCTGATATGTTTAAGCGCTAAATGGGTTCATTTGTCTAAAAATGACTGAACCTAGTTTTTGGTGTGGTTAAAAGGCACATTTACCCTAAATTTCATGTCTGTGTTCCTATCATTAATCCCTTTGGGAGCTATGTGATCAGCGGAGTAGCAAATGGGACGTTGTCTGTGATGCCCTCAGAGAATATAGCGCCCATAGGCGGGAAGGCAAAGTGTCTCCCGGGGACCAGACAGCATCTGCTGAGTTCATGTCCTTCCGCTACCTCGAAGACATCTCATTAATAAGGATCTTTGACTGACACCATGCCACTGTGTTATGTCTTCCTTTTTTTAAACTTAAACTTTGTTGCGAGTCCCACTGCAGGGAGGATGTGTGGCTGCGGTACTGTATAGGGACAGTGTAGTGTCGCTGTCCAACAAGTCGTCCGTTATCTGAGGGAAATGTGTCCGTCCAGAGGTGGGGGCGGCTTTGTGCTCTCAACCAGGCCACCTCTCAGCCTTTGTGCCAGTAACAAGCTCAGCTCAGGCTCCAACGAAGCGAGAAATTGTAAACTCTCCGGAGAGGCCCAGCGGAGAGATAAGGGCTTAGTGTTTGCTGGCAATGTGCATGGGGATGAATCTGATAGGGCCGAGTCCCACGCCAGAATGGGAGTGATGATACCTCCCCTTCTATGGAGAGTTATGTTTAATCCCCTTTACCAGTGTATTCACTTGCAAATATTCCTGTCACCATTAATATGTATTAACATCCTTCACACACTGTTCAATACAAATTTATCAGACTATTTTTCCTCTTGTGCACACCATCATCTCTGCACTGCTGTTGAACCACAGCTTCTTCTCACAAGGAGAACAGGCCTGAATGTTCTGCTGATGCTCAAACCGCCCGAGGACGCTGCAGGACTCAATGCAGACCACACTTACAATCTGCAGCTTCAGCACCTATTAAATGTGACTTTAAAATAATCTAGAAAAATTCTTAACATTTTATATATATATATATAAAATATAAAATATAAAATATATATGTATATGTATATATATATATATATATATATATATATATATATATATATATATATATATATATATATATATATATATATATATATATATATATATATATATATATATATATATATATAAACTATTATCTATTTTTATGAGAATCAAAATAATTTTTATTTATTTTGGGCTCTTATTTGATATAATTTTTCAGCATTTTTTAATAATAATAATAATAATAATAATAATAATAATAATAATAATAATAACAATAATAATAAAACATCAACATTGTTACACCTAAAATTAAAATGAATAAATACGTACCTTTTATGGTTGCCAGATATTCATGGTTGTTTCTTTTGAAGATACAGCTTACCGTCGTTTCACCTGGCATAGTGTACCAGCAGAGACACAAAGACATTTTTTCCTGCCGAATTTACTTGCAGATCATTACTGAATGTATGTATATTTAGTCCCAAAGTGTCCACAACCAAAACTGTTCCCTCTTAGACCTTACTCATGCTTTGGACGATTAAAAAAGGTATTTTTGAATTATAGCAAATTACAATCTAACAAGATAAGGAATGTTGGATAGGATTTGTGTGAGTTTTTGTTTGTGTTTCTTGGTCTAATCCAGACAAAGCCCTGAGAAGCTCATTACAGCCTGGTGAGGCCATAAGCCTGTGCTGTCTGCATTAAAGCAGCCAAGAACTGTCTGTCAGCCTCCTGGCAGAGCCCAAATCAAGCTGTCAATTACTGGACGTGTTTATGGAAATTACATGTTTGTTAACATGCTGGAAAAATGTGCTCTCGGCTCAAGCAGCATGTGTTCGGAGAAACAATTTTGCTCGGAAATCACCTTTCAAATGGATGAAGGTGATCCTCATCAGATCAGAGACACGAGAAGCATTTTAACTCTCCCAGTCCTGATATGAGTGAGGAAAAGCCCAGACAGAAGGAGACACAACTAACAATCAAAGGTGGCGTCCGTGAATGACGCTGTGTTTTTGTTTATTAAGTCATTTCTTGTCTGTTGTTCAGCCTCCTTTGTTGCTCTAAAAGGAAGCACAGCAACAGCACAGGTTTGGCGACTGAAGTCACAGCGAGCAGACAGTTTGTTCACATTTATATTTCATAAAGTGAAACGTATTGCTACTCCGAGAGAGGGGCAAAAAAACGTCTCAGTCATTATCAGGAAAAAACGATTAATCATTTTTGTTTTTAGTTTACAAGACTACTAAACATTTATACTCAAATACGTTTACTTTTACATTTAACCTTTATATTGTACTCAATCGTAAATCAAAGTACCTTTTTTTTGAATACTCAAGTAAAAGTATTAGTTACTTTTTAGAAATGTGGCGTGCCCAAATTAGATGCGCAAAATATGTTGAATAAAAATATATTAAAATGACCCTGCAGCACTTTCTTGGGTAAACAAGCATAGATAGAAAGCAGGAGGGTCAAAAGTACATTGAAAGCTTACGTGTTGATGTAAATTGTACTCTGGTATGAGTAACATTACAGAAATAACTACTCATAAAAGTACAAGTATCCTAATACTGTACTCAATTGCAGTATTGTGAGTATTTGTAATCTGTTACTTCCCCCCCCCCCCCCCCCCCCCCCCCCCCCCCCCGGCTCCCTACTTGCATCAGACATCTTGCAGTGCAGCGGTTGTAATGAGGAGAATGGCTCTTTAGAGTATAGCTTCACTTTAAATAGATTTGTAACAATGCCCTGTGAAAATGAAGCTCTCTGCTGTTCAGTGTAATGTCTCCGATGAGATGTTTATGTCAATTTCCCCGTTGATTTTCTCTCACATAAAGGCCTTGATTTCAGCTTCCCAATGATCACGAAATTGAGCCAATCGACATGCATGTCTCAGATGTCTGGTCGAGCTCATCTTAGACAAGGTAATTTCGTCGGAGCAATTACCATTGTAATGTATTCCAAAGTCGGGGCATTTTTCTGCTGCTTAGGTGAGCCGCTGACAGCATGTTTTGATTTTTAAGCAATTGTGCTTTTCACTCCGAGATCATGCCATGGTCTGCATTTCTCCCTATGTAACAACCCGCCATGATTCCATTATTTCACATTAACATCTAATTACCTCACTCAGACCTGCAGCTATATTGAAAAGCCAGGGTGAGTCCTGGGGTTTGACGAAGCTGTAAGTAAAGATGAGTCGGTGGGTGTTTACGAAGAAGAAACTCCAACTGTAAAACATACGCAATTCCCAGTGGAGCCATATTACCTGTCAGGGATGATGACAATGCCCTGGAGAATGTCACTGTGCAGTGAAACTGTCATCACACTATTACTCTCACCATTACTGGCCCTACATCTCCATGTAATGGCTGTGGCACACTTTACAATTCAGATTGTATTCTCAGTCATTGGCACTTAAATGCTGCACTCCATTTTATGAAAAGATAAAGATCTCTGTAATCTGCCAGAGCTCAACCATCCCTTGAAAGCTTGTCAGGCTGCATTTTGTTGTTCACAAGAAGTTGTCATACCCCGTAGCATCTCCCTTTGTTGGGCTGGTGAAAGTGTCTTTTTGAGTGCACTATTGTGCGCTTGTTGATATGTGCTTGCCTATAGAGTCAGACGATGTTTTGGTCCAGTTATCTGTTTGAGTCATCACGGGAGGAGTGCGTAATGCGGTGCATTGTACAGTTCAGCTGTGACTACAGATCACTACAGAGTGTCAGGAGCTCCTCAGTCATGGATCATCAAATTAACATCGAACACTGCGGGTTGTGATGTGTTTTAGCCCCCACATTTAACACGTCAAAGCCTCTGCATTTAGATTTCAACTATAGGGTTGGCGTTGTAAAGAACGAGGCTTGCCGATGCTGTATGATTTTCTTGGCCTTTTTTTTTTTTTTTTTAAAGAATGTCTTTGTTCAAGTTGTTTCATTTCAAGTAAAGGCATACAATTCCAGCTGAAATTATGCACAACTTTTTTTTTGTTGCAATTATTATTGCAATTTGTTGATTTAGTGTGTTTTTGCAATTGCTGTGTATATTTAACTAAGCGGTGCGTTGTAATAAAGGAATGTGCCATCGGGTGCAACACTGCATCCTCGAAGCTCAGCCTGCTGCTGACGTAACTGAAAAAGACAATGTAAACTGGCTGTGATAGATTTTCTTGTTTTTGGTTAAAAATGCTTGAAGGCGCTCAATGTTCACCAGGTATTTTTCTCTGTACCGAACTGGTTCTTTTAAAAATTCCATACCAGCAAATCCGAAAGAAGATAAAGGCTGGTCTTGTAAACCATAAAAATAAACAACGTTTGGTTTCCTTTTAAAACATTTAACACCTCTCGAAAGGGAGAAGAAGAAAAAAAGCGTCTTCATTGGCACAGTCTCGTCGGTTGCATTCGTTTTCATGAGAATTGTTAACAATATGAGATAAGTGCAGAGTGAGACTGGGCTCGTCCTTTAAGTTTCAGCTGTCAGCAGGTCTGGGAACAAGCCAAATGCAGAAAGCCAAACTGCAGGCCTGTGTGCGATAGCAGATTGAGTTTAACAAGCCAGATGGGTTGTAATTGTCAGATCAATCCAATGTTTGTGAGCTTTTATGCCTTTTCTTATGGTTTGTTTTCCTTACGTGCTATTTCCTCTGCTGATTTGCCTTCCCTCGGGGAGTGTCTGCGTCTGAAACACTGGCTGCCCGACCGGCGTTACTTTACTTTGCCTAGGATGTGGAGACGTACTGTCTGTGTGGTCTGTGTTGGGCGGCACCTCTCCTGGAGGGGACTGGAGCAGTGTTATCTTCCACAGCCGTCACCGCTGCTGCTGCTGCTGCTGCTGCTGCTGCTGCTGCTGCTGCTGCTGCTGCTGCTGCTGCTGAGCGGCTGCTCACCTTCTCCTGGCTGATTCTCATAACAGCATTACATGATTAATGCTGCCCTGCTTTTCTCTGCTCAGAGCTAATGAAGGCTTTCTCTTCCTCACAGTCTTAAGAACTAGTTAAGACATTTGGAAATGTCACGTTCTTCAGCTAAGTCAGGTTAATTTCCTATTTAGAGTGTTTCTCTCAATTAAGACATTCACATGAAGCTGCTTTTCTCTTTTAAGACGATTCAAATTGGGGGGTAAAAAAAAAAAAAAAAAAAAAAAGGCGCACACACATGTCTGACTTGGGGAATTTTCCTGAGACGAGGTCTCACAATGCAGGCATTGTTATTTCCATGCCCACACGTAACAGCAGGCCCTCTTTCCAATCATAACTTAAGAGTTTGTGCCTGTACAGATGTGAAGAGGTTAGCCCTTCACTTTTGGAAGCTGCTCACCGGTTTTCTTTCCTCTCCTTTACCTTATCACAGTAATTGACACTCTTTCATGGCACTTCTGTTTCTTTTTCTAGATATATAATGTACTGGATAGATCCTCAACATGCTCAATCACAGAGAACTAATTTGACTGTATTGTTTGACAAGTGTTCCTTACAGCTTGGTGTGAGTGAGACGCAATCTAAGAACAATTATGCCATTTTCTGAGAACAGTATGGGGCAGGTAGAAACCATTTTAGATGTCCACGGGTTAAATGTAATGACCACTCTTAAGTACTGAATTTCAGAGTTTGGAAGTTCTTTTTTTTTTTTTTTTTTTTTTTTGAACCCAACTGTTTTCTCAGGGTTAGAAAAGAAAGTGAAATATTGCATATAAAATTCCTTTGCCAGTCACTTCTGAACGTTTGTTCTGACATCTTAAAGAGCCGCCGGTTCATGTTGCCTGTTATAGAAACGATGATCTAGTCATTGTCAAGCGGGAGATGTTGAGGGATTTAATTCTAATTCTTCACCACATCAGGTACCTAATCTTAAAAAATGATCGGTGAAAGACCCTGAAGGTGCACAGGCATTTGAGAGGTAGTCAAGTAAAAGAGTTCAAGGTTGCAGAGGACTGAAGCCCGTCGGAGCCACGTCTTTGGAGCCCCTGTTGGACTTTTAAATTTTTATCGCTCCTGATATTTGTTCTCAATGGCAAATTAACAGCCTTCCTTGTGCCATTCAGTTTCCTTTCCGAAGACAAGGCTTAAATTCTGTCTAACTGCCTGAATTTACTACTCTTCTATTTTTCACACGACAGAATCGATACCAGGACTGAAGAAGAGAGGATAAAAATTTATGGTATCTTGCAATTTAATGGTTGAAAAGATGCAATTTGAAAGATCATAAATTGTGAAGGAGCTTATGCTTCATTGCACTTGATTCAGTGCTTGCTGTTAGAACTTGATTTGCGAGTGTCTGCAAAGTGTGATTAACGAGGCGATCAATGTGCAGTGCAGCACACTATGGCACTCCTAATGCTCTTCATTAGAATAAATAAAATAAATTGACTGCAGCTCTATGAAAACTCTGTAATGGTTAAAAATCAAAGAATGTCATCGCCCAGCCACGATTTAGCTTCCCTCTGCCTGCATCCACCTTGATCACATTATCCTGACAGGCTTGTCTCTGAACCTGCAGGGGCCCTGAGATGAGCTCACGGCGAGGGAAGTAAAAGGAAGTGGTGTGTCGGCAGGGGCCGCAGCCTATTGCTTAGTTGACTGGTAATCATAAATCGGAGGCTTTTGTACTGAAAGTGTTGGGGGGGAATGCAGTCTGTGGAGTATTAATGCATGAAATAGCATTTCAAGCTGATAAACGGTTCGCAGGATGGTCAGCCTGCGCAGATTGCTCTTCCCCTCTTTCTTTTCCAGCGAGGCACATTGTTTGTAATAACATTTACCAGAAAAATTTATTCCACTTCATCTCATGTTTTCTTGCCAGACAGCCTGGTATTGCTGTTGAGGCGGCGACGGGGAGGTGAATTGTCAAACCGGGCTGAAATATTCACTCCTCCTGCCTTGCTCTCTTTGGATTATTGTCCTCAGATTAGACTATGTTGAATTGTCCTCAATATGAGCTGTCATGCAGTCACTTAGCCTGGTCCTTCAATTGATTTCTTGCTTCATCTCTCGTGTAGCTGTTAAAATCAATTAACTATAAGTAACTGGGCAACAAAATGTATTTGTAAATGAGCTTGTATTGATATTTTCATCTTTCTCCATTAAAAGCAAAGTATCGACTCAAGGGTTTATGGTATGTGTCATGTTGTCTCTCTGTGTACGCTATTATGGAGGAAATAGCAGGAGCTAAAGCAAATATCACATTTATAACTCACCAGAGTTACATGGAAGTTACCGTACATGTAGACTGACAAAACAGAAATTTCACTGTGGTAATCAAATTTTACTTAGCATTAATATTGTTACGTAGTAATAACATTTGCTGATGCATTTTGCTGTAAATCTATATATAACTGGGATGCACGGTGGAGAAGTGGTTAGTGTTCTCAATCCACAGTGAAAAAGAAGGCTGTGGGTTCAAATCCAGGCCTTTTTTGTATGGCGTTTGAATGTTCTCCCCTGCATATGTACGGGTTTTCTTCGGGTTTTCCTCCCACATTCCTAATGCATGCATTTATAGAGTCACTGCACAAGCAATTTTTACTTTAAAGATGGAAGAAATTCAAATCCCACGTCATCAATCTGCTCATCTTTATCCAATTCAGTGGCAGGAGCAATTTAGTTAACCTCAAATATGTTTTTGGACTGTGGGAGGAAACCCACACATGAAGAGAGAGAACATGCAAACTCCACACAGCACTTCCAAGCCGGGACTCTGAAATGGGAAAATCCCTTCTGTGAGTTCATACTGCTGATCTATACACAGTTGTTTTTGCCTTAAATATATATGAGCGCATTAGTTCTATGGGCTGAAGCACTACGATGCAAAGCAGAACAGCAGCACCTATTTTAATATTAAGCAGAACTGCTTCATCAGGTTTTCTATGATTGTCATGTTTTTACAATTAGGATTTTTGGGAGAAATGTACCCTACCTATCCAATCATCAGTTAAAATACATAGAAATTACACTGAATCATGTGCTGAACTGGTGTGTTTACTGAAGAAGAAGAAAAAAAAAAAACCCTCTTGCTCCCAGCATGATCTCTTCCTATATACAGCTGCATACTGCATACATCCCAATACATCTGCGTCTCCTATTACACAGTGAATGCACTGATACGTTGAAGATCTTTACATTGTGTCTGTGTGTGATGTGCGTGTCGCTGCTGATGCTGACAGCTTTGTGCAGGATGGCGATGGTTGAAGCCTGAAGGGGTCCATACAGAGACCAGCGGCCCTCCATGCTCGCGTCTTTGCAGCACGTTCGAGCAGCCACTGTAAGGTGAGTCACCTCTCCTGCCACTCAGAGCGACCTTTATTAGTTCTCTGCCCATTAAACATGGCCTGAGTGCTCATTTTGCATGGAGACATTTAATTGCGCGCCGCTCAGGCACTAGTTCTAATAGGCTGTCGGCTCCTACAGTGATTGCAAGAAGTGCATGTGAACTGCAAAACTTGGATCCTTCTGCACCTATCACCGCTCATTACTGTAATCATCTTAGAAATCACACTCTGTGATATAATCGTGTTGTATAATTTGTGTAAATTAGCTAATTGATTTCCTTCATTACAAACATTTCCTTTTGTAGAGTGTTAAACAGTCAAAGAAACATTTTTTAATCACTTAAAATAACTAATATTCACATATAGTCTGACTTACTGAATTTAGTTTTTGGTTTTTTTGTTATTTATTTTAACAGGTTTTTTTTTTTTTATGTTTGTTTCCTTCACTGTGAGGATTTTTTTTGTTTCTCGATAGTCAGTAATTATCCATGAAGCCTTTAGTTTCTTCTTCGGGCTTTCATGTTGCACATCTAATCTGTCCAGTGTGGAGAGTTACAAGAGCCAATGAAGTTTGTCCAAAAATGAATATGTTGGCTTTATGATGATGATGTAAAGTGTCTTGAAAAGCATTGTGAAAAGTGCTATACAAATAAAAGGTATTATTGTTATCATTTTTATTTATATAAAAAAAAGACTCATTTATACTAGAAAGTCAGTAAAGCAGGAGTAAGGGGAGAAATGTGCTCATAAGAATAAGAATAATAATAATAATAATAATAATAATAATAATAATAATAATAATAATAATAATAATAATAGTAATAGTGATAATAGTAATAGTGATAAAAGGAATACATATCTATAACAATCATGACGTTTTGCGCCTGTCCTGTAATGTAAGTTTTATGTATAGTCTGTAAATGAAAACATTACATTTTTAAAGGTTGTTTTTTTTCCCCACTAAAAATGAGTCTGATCAGTCAGATTTTCATTCGGTCAGGTTGTTTGTCACTGAAACAACACATACAGTCAATTGCCAAATGATCATGTCTGAGAAGGTGTAACAATTTAATTGTATCTGATAAAAATGTGTTTAGGCCACAAAGATTTTGATGCACACAATTCCCCACACATTTTTTTAATTGCTGGTTAAAAAAACTGTAACTTTAACTATTTTCTAATAAAAGGCAATATTGTGATTGAGAGCAGCACAGTGAAACCTTTACAAATCTTTACAGCTCAACGAAAACCTATTGGATGGTCATTTACAGTATACGTAGACTTGGATTGATAAAATTACGGTCATTTTAGTCATACATTATATTTTTGCAGCATTCTTGTTCATTTGTACATTTTACAGTTTCAGACCAGCAGCAAAAGTGTAGCATACAGTATCTACCACTTCTCAAACTCTTTTTTCTTTTCCTCTAAGTTTGGAGAATGACTCAGACTTTCTCTATAATTACACTTCAGTCTATCTCTGTGTGAATATTTTACCACCAAAGCTCTTTTTGTGGTTGTTTTTTATAGAAGCGATGCGCAGCGGTTACTTTATTCTTGCTTCGAGAGGACAGAGCAAAGTCTGGCGGCTTGCGTGTAGTCGTTATCCAGGTGGTCACTCAGCACAGGGTTTTCTTTTCTCATCCAGGGACCCTCTTCGCCGTCCATAATGGGAGGTGCGGCACTTCTCCCTTGTTCGCATGAGATTTCTGCAGCTACTGTGGGTCAAACCCCAAACATGGTGGCCACTGATATATTCCATGAGAGAGTAGTGGATACCCTAAAGTAATTATGGCGCCATCCTGAATTTTTTTGTTTTTTTGTTCTGTTGATGATTTCCCCGGGTATCTCTTTTCAAATGGAAGACAATGTGTGCAGTCATTTCTGTATTTTTGTTTTCCACCACGAGCCAGAATACTGCTAATAATCCATGACAGTAAACTGTAACCTCGCCCCGGCCGGATGGGACGGGGTCAGCCCCGAAACAAAACGGATCAAGTTTTTTTGTTTTCAAATTGTGTTTACAGAAGGCTTCATGTTGCATTGCATGTGTCCACAAACAATACACGCAAAACGTATTTCCACAGATTGCTTCAAGATTGTACTGAATTGCTCCAATGAAATATAGGAGATGACGATACATGGGAAACCTGGTACATGAAATCATTAAGTAATTAAGTTTGTGTCTCGGCGTTTTTGTTTTCACATGCGGAAGGCTCACTGTGAGGGAAAAGTCCCTGGAAAACATCTGACAGCGTTTGACTTTCAGTACGGCTGTTTGGATTACAAACGTATTAATGTGCATTACTCTTGAATGGATTGAGGACACAGAGACAGAGCTATCCATCCATCCGTCCGTCTTTCCGTCCGTCCATCCATACATACATACATACATTGATGTATGTTGGTGCACATACAAGAGACAGACACACACAAATATCCAGCTTAAATTAATTGAGGATACTGATACAACAGTTTAATAAAATAAACCGGTTAAAGGTGATAAAATGGTAAAAGGCATATTATAAATAGATATAGATGGGGTTTTTTATTTAAATGATATCCACCATTACTTTTATAGTATTGTCCCTGTTTTATATTATCCAGCTATCATCCCATGTACAGTGCATATTGTGTTATTTTGTGATAACTGGAAGACTGGAAACATCTAACCTAACAGGAAAAGCTCTCCAAACATTGTTATCCTTCTAAATTAAATGACAGAGAAGGCATCTGTCTTGAATGCATTTGAATGATTGACTCTTCCAGAAGTAAACCGTTTCCACAGACCTGAACATCAGTCTATGTTCTCCACTTTTTTGTGATTACAACTCCAGCTGGCCTTTTCTAATGTGATTGATTACATTAGATAAAAACAGAAGTAGCTTTTATTCTTTTAATAAAACCTGACACTTGCTTTTAAAAGATTGCATAGTATGTATCTAGCTTTATTTGTCACAGATACATACATCACAGACTCATAAGTGTATGTTGTAGTAAATTTCAAGTTATTTTGTAATATCAAGCACACGTGTTCAGGAATTCATCAAGTGAAGACAAACAATGGACGCACACACAGTTGTGCTCAGTCACGTGTTGATTTATCGTCGAGCCTGGTGTAACAGCCACTAGTTAATTAAAGCCTTGTAAATTATAATACTGAGTAAAAATTATAGTATATAATTTTTAGCTTTTCATTAAATTTGACCACAATAATGAAGAAAAAGACTCAATCCGCAGCCATGCACCCTTGACTTTTCAAAGTGGCTGCATTAATTAGATACATTGACTAAAATGATAATTGAAAACAATCCCAAAAAAAATGTAAATACTGAAATAAAATGCACAAACTTTTGACAGTTTATTTTTTTTTCTCTCTTTTTCTTAGCATTCATTTGCTGAGCTTTGTAGTCCAAGCATAATTAGCCACCGCACGGTTCCCACTGCCCTCCGTCGTGCTGAGGACAGACGCAGCACGCACTGCTGCTTCCCGCCACATAACAGACCAACGGGTATCACTGTGTAAAAATCATTGATTTGAAACTTTGGCGTCATACTCTTCATCATGCCGGCGCATAAGGAGCTGGGAGGGGGCACAGGGCAGTGGAGCTGTGAATAGACCTCATCAGTGAGGGTGAGGGTTCACATCCTTATATTAGTTATACAGAAGTCACCCTCCCCGACCTTAGGCAAATAAGCCACTCAACGCAATTATTTGCAATCACTAAAGGTGGTATTCATTATAAAAAGGTTTTTTTTTTTCGTCTGCCACGACATAATTTCCTATTGTTCGTGTGGAAATGGTTACCAAAGGAACATTTTAAGTGTTATTGTGGAGACAAGGGCATTTTTAAAGACTGCTTCAAACTCTGAATGAACTTTCAAATTGTGAGATAAAACTGAGCCTTATTGTGCATTGACCCTTGCTGAGAGAGAAATGGCTGAGAGGCTCGAGGAGCACATTGTATTGAGCTGATTTGTAAATACAAGCTTTTGAAATGCAGTACAATACCCCATCATGAATATTTGAGCTGTTGTGCATTTCATGCCATTGTAACGCTGGGGACTGTTTTTATTCACCTTATCAGGAGGTATTGTGGTTGGAGGTATTTCTTCTCCAGGAGAAATCATCTCTGTGCTCGGAGAGAGCCGGTGAATATCCGTTTCAAACTTTCTCTCCAGTGTTTATCCCTGCATCTGCCTTTGTTTGATTACAGTTTCAAGAACAGAAGCCTCACACACTTTAGCCTCCTATCTGTGCAGGGCGTAATGTGCTATTTGGTAATGCATACCAAATATCTGACTAATTAGCAGTTCCCTCGCGTTGCTATACGTTTTTTCGCTCTGCATATTTCTGCCTTCCAGATAGTAATGCAATTAAGCACAACAGTTTTTTTTTTTTTTTTTCCTTCACAAAATTGCTTAAGTAGATGTAATTAGGGAGTGAATGTTTTGATGAGAACAGAACTTATGGAATATACACAGAAACCTTCACTGTGGCACACAAGAGCTATAGGAAGTGTTGGTAATTTGTGTAGTGCCTCTATTTAATGTGCTTTGGCGCCGGATTCACCACAATAATTCCCATCAAGATGAGAGCCTGAAATGGTCAGTGTAATCATGCTTCTTCTTTTCCAGTTTCAGTCTCAGACTCTTCATTCCGTTTTCAACCATTTTATAGAAAATTCTCATATTGTGTTTTTACGTTAAGCCTAAAAAAATCCCAAACAACAGCAACAATTACAGTGAAGAGACTGTCAATTCACATGATTCCTACTGGACTTCATTAGATTTGTCATAATTTTCGCTTTAACCTTCCTACAGTCGGAGTAATGGACTTTTTTTTTACATTCATCACCTAAAAAGCGTCAAACCAAAGCCACTGAAGACTGTTTTATAGTCCAAATTGATAAGTATACAAGACTAGAAGAAATACTCAGATCTCTTGTTTAAGAGTTAATTACACATTCAGAAAAAACTATTAAATGAAAGCATCAAAACTGGTTGAAACCTAAACCATTTTCTACCCTAAAAAAGTTTTCAAAACAGGTTCAAAACAAGCTTTGTCTGATGACTTGAAGCTTTAATGTGAACAAAAGTATAGAGACGATGTTACTTAATATGCTTCTGGCCATCGGTCGACCTGAGTGAAACCTTGATCAATGATAATGCATCGAGAACTATTTGCTGATTATAAGTGTTATGACGACAAGCTGAAGCACACATTTAAAAACGAATGTAAATGTCAAGCAGTAGTATCAAGTAAAACATCTGAAGAGTCAAATGAAGGACTAATACTTAAGACTTAGGTTCAGTGCTTATGTAAAAGTGCTTGATTACACCAGTGTTCACTTAAGAGACATTTCCCACCTATTCTTAAAGTGTAACTCTTCAAAATGTTCCTGTCAAATACAAATGTACTTGCAATCTATTATATTTCTAATGTATAAGGTCTTATATGGCCTGGTGCCATTTAAACTCCCATGAAAACCTGTCATGTGGTGTATGAGCAGGTTTCCTCCCAGATAGACGAGCTCCTGCTGCCTTTAAATCCCACAGACTGAACCAAGAGTTTGAATACTTGTGGCGGCATGCGCATCTGTGTGAAAACTGGTGGCAGCATGATGCGTCACAATCGCCTCTGATCAGTTACAATGGAAATAAATAATTCATGCTGGAGGAAATGAGTCTAATTAGCAGGCAGTTTGGGTCCTTTGATAAAGCTGAGGACTAATTCTATGAAGGGCAGGAAGCTCTGTCATCAGTCAGCCCTGAACAGATTAGCATCTATTATGAATGAGGGACGAGCACCCTGGTGAAACCAAGTGTGTCCGAGAGACAAACTTAATAACTCCTGCGATGGGACAAACTTCCCCCTGCACCCTCCACACACACACACACCCACCCACCCCACTCCTCCACCCTCCCCCCTGCCACAGCAGCACATATACCCACCCTCCTTCCTCCCTCTCCCGCTCCCTCATCAGTCTACACTCCTCATCATGCAGGTTCATTGTGTGCAGGTAGAAACACGCCGCCGCAATGGAGAGACTCGCCCCGCTGTCCATCACCCTGACAGCTGTGGAAATACATTCGCCATGCCACATTAAGGAGTGTCCACAGCATTTAACACCACACTTAAACACAAAAGAAATCGGAGGCACCTTCTCCATGCCTATTTTCCACACACTTGCCTCCAATTCAATGCTGTTAGAGAAAATATCAGAGGGTTTCAATGCATGTTTTTCTCATACTCATAGGATTTGTTTTTGCATCATTTCAAGAAAAGAGATACCAAGAACTTGTGAAGCAAAATGAGGCTGCGTGCCTTGCTTTTATTTTATCTTTAAAAATTTTTTTTTTTTTTGCAAGAAACAACACAATTGAGGCCAATTAGACCCGAGTGCAGAGCCGTTGTGACAAGCAAAAGGTCCCTGTACCGGGGGGGGGGGGCACGCGTGGGCGGGGTGGACCTGTCAGCGCTACATTGAGGGAGATAACAATAAATAGCTAATAATGACACTTAATGAGCTTGATTAAGTTGATTTGTTATGGAAAAAGTCCTGCAAATGGTGAAAGTAGGCGATGTGATGAGAGATTGATTTTAATAGATAGAGGAGACTGTTGGGGCTCTGCTGCACAATGGGGCTGCAGAGGGAAAATAAGCAACAAAGGGACACTGAGTGGATTCTCACGAGACATATCTGAGATAATTAGATAAATTTCACACTAACATACATCATTCACTCAAGGGCATGATGAACATGTTGCATTTTTCAATCTACACGGGATTTCGTATAGTTTGCAGAAACGGTCGCTCTCATTATTTTCAACTTACATGTTTCCAACAAGTGCAATATGTTCATACAGTATATGAATGTCGTTAAATGCTATAATGGGTGCTGTAATGACTGCCAGATAATTATCCCTCCCACTCAGACTTGACGGCTGCTGAATTTCTTTCACTTCACCACATAATTGTGTATGATTGAACTGGAGATTTTATATACTTCTCTGTTCTTTCAGGCTGAGTTGACTTTCCACAGTGATGGTGGAGGTTATCATGGGGCCCTACAAGCCCCCCGAATTGCCCTGTAAACAACATGCAATAGTGAACAAAGTTTCTCTGCATGGCTTTGAATAAGCCTCTCCCAATTTTCCCTCGAAAGCGACAGAAAGTCAGATGAAGGGAAGTTTAATTAAGTAAGAACCTGTTGAGGAAGATTTCCAATCATGGTCTTCAGAATGAGTGCATTCAGCGTATTCATCTCCAGGCGATATGCTCTCTCTTTATCCAAGTGTGCGCTGGAGTTCTCTAGAGGGACCCCAGTTAATTGAATACATTAAAGTAGAGCGCCGGAGGCTTTATTTATTTTTCTACTTTAGTCAGACTTGTTTAAAGGAGACCAACTGCTGATGTTTGGCCCCTTCTAGAGTTTAAATGGTCTCTACACTGGGAGCAGCGTGCTGGAGTAGTGGTTTGAGAAGAGATTTGATGTAATCCGCTGCCTTCTTTATTCACCATAGACCCCTAAGTGAGCCTAGTTTATGTATTTGGCAGCCATTCAAATGTGCATCTTGGCCCTCGGGCCTGTTTTTCATTATGTGTCTATAGGACTCGAAAGATAGAAAGCTATGAAGCTGGTATTTTGCTCCCTTTAAAGTCCCTCGACTGCTCCTGACACATTCTTTCTCCCTTGTAACTTCTACGACGAGTTACACAAACGCCGTGCAAACACGAGCCAACTTGACATGGTATTGAGGGCTTTTAACGTTTCTGATCATTTCTCCACGCAGACACCAGCTTTGCACATTTGAGGACATCCCTCGATCAAAGTTTATTTATTTAATCATTATAAGACACATTTGGTTTTCTGTGATTAGTGTGTGTAAAAAAAAAAAAAAAGAAAAAAGAAGCTTATAATATCATTTTGTATAAAGTGCAAAACATTTCTGCAATTTATTCATGACCATTTTTTTGTGAAGGAGCTGGCGGCTATATTAGAAATACAGTGTACACAAAGAGAAAGAGAAAGCAAAGACATATAAATGTTTATTTTAGTTTTGTAAGTAAAGTTAAGAAAAAGTTTGTTTTTTTTTATTAGTTTTATTTATACAAGCCTTTCTGAGAAGTGAAATTAATTAGTTTATTTTTGATTTCTGCTGGCTGACTCATTAAAACCAATAATCGGACGCTAATCAAAGACAATCCGTCCATAAGGAGCTGTAAATAACAAGCTTTAATTTGTATCCCAGATTGTAAAGGAACTGCGTCTGGACGGGTCAGGAAGCAGTGTAAGTGACAGAGTGGAGTCTTTAACAAGCAGCTTGACTGGGGAACCTTGGAGTATTAACATCATGTGATGTGTGAAATTCAGACAGTGGTTTTCTCCCCAGAGGGCATGGAGATCAGCTCCCTGGACAATACTCATTAGTCAACATGCTCCTCACCTTCATCGTCACATTCATCACCACGACGGAGAAAACTTACTTGCACAAGCGTATTATGTGCTCATTAATAATCTGGTCCGACATTCATCTTGCAGAAAGAAAATTAATTTCCTTGCGCTTGTGCACTTGTTCATTTTAACGCCAGTAGTCGAAAACCTTTTCCTTTGTTTTACTTAGCGGGATTCACAGTGTCCATTCAATCATAGTTAAAAAGGTAATGGGACAAAATTTCATGTTGCATTGTTTACCAGCTGTTAAGAAAATGTTTTGAAAGCTGAAAATCTTTATTTTTTTTTCTTTTTGTCATCATAACAAACATGAATGTTTTCCGCAGAAAATGTGCTTTTTTAAATGTTCATTTGCAATCATGAAACTTGCTTTCACCGGCCTCGGTTTAATCAGAATATGTAAAACACTGTAATTTGAATACCAGGATGCCTTTTAATAGAAAGGACTAAAGTGAGATTTAAAATGAACAAGGTGATTAAGAGCGACTGTGCCGGACATTTATAGAGCAGGACCACACGTAATGAATAAAGATTCGTGCTTTAGTCCCAAATTTAAATTTTTGCACAAAATGTGCCTGATGTAGGCAGCTTTTAATCACTTTACTGACAGGAGTAACTGCTTTCATTTAACCTTGACTGAAGATCATGAATTCTAAAGCATTTAATTGGATACATCATTTAACAGAATGAACAGAGCAAATTTTCACCAATTCAAAGGCTCAGATTGACAGACAGTGGCAGTAAGACCCACCACAATTAAAGCTGATCTGTATTCACTGGCCCTGTCACCCATCGCCATTAGTGATGTGACTGTTTGATCATCTCTGCAGAGAAACTTTGCTGAACTTCACCTTGTTTTGAAAGGACGAGACGTTGAATGAAAGACGAGGTTTAGAGGAGGGGAAAGGGGCTCTGGAGACTAGGAAACCCCCCCCCCCCCCACACACACACACACAGACATATTGCTCACACACACACACACACACACACACACACACACACACACACACACACACACACACACACACACACACGCACACACACCTACCCCACCTATGGGACCAAAGTCCCTTTTGATGCACCTCTGCATGAGCAGCAGTAGCGGTCCTGAAAGAAGGACACGGCAGGACAAAAGAAAACAGTGCAAGTCTCACATCTTTATGTTTATTATCTCCATCAGGGCCTTAATTGAAATGTTTCAAAATCGGAGAATAACAATGCCATCTTTTCAAGATATTGGAAGTAATGGCTTTGTCTCGGCGCTCTCTGCAGACAATTGCCCTAGTGATGTGAAAAACTGTGTCAAGTGGTACGTCGTGAAATGTGCGGCAGACACTTAATTGTTTTCCTGCCTTTGACTTTTGAGAGAGCAAATTCAATCTGTGTGCCAGACATTTCCTCTGTGACTAAGCCTAACCAGGCAAAGCATGTTTGGTTAAACATCCAGCCCCAGGGTTAGATTTTTGATTTTGCAATTACAGTTTTTTTTTTTTTTTTTTTTTTTTTTTAATGCACAAAATACGTTGTGTTATTTAAATGAACATAGCTCTGGGATGTTTCTGTTCCAATATCGTGCTTCTCAAAGTGAGGCCTGGGGACCCCTCTGGGTCCTCCAGATTGCCCCGGGGGCTCCCCAGTAAGATATGAATTGTAGGTTAATTTCACTCTATTTTAACTCACTATTTCATATGGGGAGAATAGATTGTCTGTTTTTGGGTCATTAACAAGACACCTCTATAAGTGTTGTGGCGGCGGTGGATCAGAGGTATGAAACTCATTTGAGTTCAGGGGGCACACGCGGCCCAAGGTGACCTTCATTATGTCGCACAAGTGAAATGAGAGTATAATTCCTGTGAATGAACTGCAGATTTTTCCTTGAGTTTTAGTGCAAATATGTTTGAAGTAATCCTGAAGATGCTTGCATTTAATGCACATTTAGCATCTTTAGCGTGAACATTATCACAGTATGACTTTGATGCTAATGCTACCTGGCTTGCTATAAGGCGCTGTCTTTCACTGCTGCATGACTGATTTCTCTCCCTCCAGCGTCGGTGCTTTGTGTTGCTCGGTTTTGGATCTCAGTGTTGTTGTTATCTCTGCTCTTACTGAAACGGCTCTACCCCCAGTGGACGCATTAGAAAGAGCAGGTACCTTTATTGAAGTTCTGTGGTTAATGCCACATGTTTGTCATTCCTAAGCTCTGTCGCGTCATCCCACTGGCTGGGTTAACCCCGGTTGACGATGGGCGAAGGCAGGAGACATCTGGGATATGTTGCCAGTTCATCACGAGCAAACACGCAGAGACTCATAGTCACACCTGACAATCAATTCTGAGGCGCCATTTAATCTGAAATGCATGTTTTTCTTTTAAGCTGTAGAAGGAAATCTTATAGTCCATGGAGATTTTAGAAAGGGAGAAAATGCAAACGTCCCACTGGGATCAAATCGTCACGCCGGGGACATTTTGCCGTGAGGGTGCGAAACACTAAACCTCCTATCAAACACATTTCCATCATGTGGTAATCTGTTAAAAATATCAGTAATGTGAAGGAAATCTTTGCATATTCACACACGTGAGATGAGGTGCCTCATCATCATCTTCTCAAGAGGTCTCGCTTGAGAACCAAACAAAACAAATTAAGTGCATTTTGATTCTGCATAACATCAGGGGCGACAGCTAGAAACGCTGCTCAGACCGAACACTTCAGCCTGTCCTCCTGGGAAAAAGCTCCTCAAACATTTTGCAACTGGGCTGACAGACGCCGACTTGTTCCAGCTGGAGTTGATCAGCGCTGACATTTTGGAACAGAAGAAAGGCATGTTAAAGGAAATGCAGATTAGGGAGACCAAATCAAATCCACTCAAGTGTTGTTCGTTCTGCCCTGCCACAATACAAACCATGTGTGCTGCTTTTAAGTGGTGAAAATAATCTTAAGATTACAGAGTGGTCTCTGGTGCTAATTGTCTAAGAGCTGTTTTTCTGTTGCTCCCATTAATTCTTCCTTTAAGAGCTCACCCCGAATGTTTTTACTGGATTTTGTCAACTGTTAGTTTTTGGAGATATTATTCGATGGCAAATGTAATGAGGGAATCATCATTTTAACATGTGTTCTGAAACCGATCTCACAAATGTTGCTGGCGGACAGCTGTCGCAGCAGATTTGAAATGTGAAGAAGTTGAGGCCGCTTCGCGCGGGGAGACGCTTAACGCCCGCTCGCTGATGTGTTGTTTGTTCTGAAGCTCGGTGAGGGGAGAGTTTCACGACAAGTCCACGGCACGGGGAACAGGGCAAGGAGCTGCAGTGCACTCAGGCACACGTCCAGTATGTCTGGCTGTTTCAAACCTGAAGAGGGTTTTCTTGTTAGATGTGGGACTCAATCTATTACATCTTGATGAAATCCAAGATCACTTTGTTTGTGTTTGTAGATGTTTTCTGTTAATATCGCACCTTTTGAGTTTCTCACAAATCTCCCCATATGCCTCATATCTATATTAGCGGAAGTGACCAAATATGAACTATAAGGACAACACACATTTGGGCAAAGGCAATTTACATGCAGAATAATACGAAATACTACAGGACAGGCTGAATAATACCAACCAAACGTTTAAAAATGATTACACCTTTAAAACGACTAAATGTAAAAGGTGAATTGAAAACACAGTGCAGCTTAAACTGACTCTTTATTAAAGGCAGCACCAAGCAAAACCTTGTTTTTTAAGAGTTCAGATTTGGAGTCATCCTGCCGTTTTTCTGGGAGATTTTTGTAAATAGTTGTCCCATAAAAAGTGAAAGTGTTTGTTTCTGACTCTGGGAATAGAAAACTATCTGGGAAGATTGGAGTGGCATTGTGTGAATAAAATCGTTCGGTGCTTCGTGGACCAGCTGTAGTGTTTCAAAAAGAACAGTGAGAAAAGTTGATTATTTCTCCATGAATACTCTAAAGTGAGAGTTCAATTATTCTGGTCAAATACAGGGAAATTAACCAGATACTGGGCACACAAACCAGAGTCAACACTTAACCCCAAAATTCATGTTTTTGGTCTTTTGGAGGGAATTTCAGTTCCCAGAGAAAACCTGCATGTAGCACATGCACATGGAGAACATGCAGACTTCACTTAAAACGGCTCCCTAAACTTGAACTGGAGATTTTCTACATTATAAACCACTATGCTCCCATGTGCCCCCCCCCCCCCCCCCCCCCCCCCCCCCCCCCCCCCACCCCCCACCCCCCAGAAAAGACCCCAGAGGCATTTTCATTTACTGCCTCACATGTGGCAGCAGGTTGTGTTTTTAAAACAAACGGGCTGGACCAACAGGGGCGTACCAGCTCAAAGTGTTAAGCTATTCATCTCCGTGTAAAAACGTGTGTTTTGCGGCATTGCAATTTGTTTTGATTCTAAAAATGTCTCAGTATTCAGTTTTAAGTCGGAGACAGTCACTGCACACTGGGAATTTTTTTAGTGATGTTGGAGAAATCTTGTATTGACTTACAATGCATGCTCATTGTGGAAGTGAAGGTGTTCCGGGAATAAGAAAAATGATTCCGAATGTATTATTTATGTCGGTCCTGAAATGCGTCCTCACATTTCATCACAACTTCTCAAGAGACCTGTTTGTCTCTCGTCGTAACTCATGTGGAAGTAAAAATGCAAACCGGTTTTATTTCCAACTTTTTGTCAGAGTTCTGCATCGGGTGTTGATTCTTCAAAGCACAAACACAATCATATTGTTACCAAATAGTTCAAACATAAAAAAAAAAAGAAAAAAGAAGAAAAGAGGGCTGGCATAAGAAAAGCGACACCATCCATTTATTCCTCTATACCTCCTGACACCCTCCCTTTGCTCGCCTCGCGATCCAGCGGAGGCCGTCACTTGTCTGGAGTTAATGGTGACGCAGGGCAGAGCAGCATGCATAGGTGCTTTCATGACTGATTGATATTGTTGGGTTTAAGGCTATAATATTAAACAAATGATCCATTCTAAAGGGATTTTTTTTTTTTTTTTTTTTGTTGAAAGTCCTTGCTGTGAAACAAAAAGCGACTGCCAGAGCTCCTGAAGCCACAAAGGCTGAGAAGTAAACACACTGCGGGAGAAATACAGTAGCTATCTGAGAAGGAGGGTCTGTAATTATCATGCTGCATTTTAACCAGTCATTGATACGTTTTCAGAACAGCAACAGTAATTCTACTAATCGTTTCAAAAATGCCTCATTGTCAATGCATGAATCTTATGCCCTTGAATTTGGATTCCACTCGCTCACCTTCTGGTTACAAGTTTTTGTTTCATTTTATTCTTGTTGTAATGAATTTTCATTTTGGATCCAGCTCTTCATCTGATTCTAACTTTTAGCCCACATGAAGAAGCTTCTTCTTCTTTTTTTTTTAAACGGTAGAAGATGAGAAGAAGTGACCTCGTGTCCAAGTGCAGACTGATCAGAAGTTATGTGTATTTCATGTGTTACTGATTTGTTTGGACAGCGTTACTCGGTGTATCCACTCCACTGAAAGTCATCCCGGGCTCGTCCGTTTGCCTGCGAGCTTGGATTCATGGCTGGCAATGAATTCTCTGTTGAAGGGTCTGAAGGAGAGAGTTAATGAAGTAAAAATTAATGAAGCACGTGAGCACCACCATCTCAAGGCTGTAAGCTCCTCCATGCCCCATTTATAATGTATGATCTCAATAAAATCAATCCAATGTACCAGTTCTTACTTAGGGTAAGAATAGATTTACAGATTACAGCCCTGTGTTCCCCTGGTCATAATTACCCCCCACCATCACCACCACCTTCCCCTCCTGCAGTCAGCAGTGCTGAAATCTGACTGTGAACTTTCAAAACACCTCACACGGACAAAGTCTTTTGTCTTTTCCCTCAAATCACTAAACATTCAGCTCTGATAATAAAACCTCTTCTACCTCAGAGACCCAAAGTGTGCGGAAATGTTCTCACTCCCTGTCTCACACAATAGGACTCTGAGTGTGGCGCAGATCTGCATATTTGTGCCGTGCATCATTTTTATTTGATTAAATAATGTGGTATTAAGGCTTTTCACTGTCTCCTCCACTTATGAAAACTTGTTGAAAGTTGAAGAGAAATAAAATTGCGCCAAGTTACCTGTATTAGAGCTCCCCCTTCAGGTGTCTGGGAGAACTATATATCTGGACTAAACACTCAAATTATGATGAGCAGCGTCGTTAGAGCACAGAGCACATCACTCACATTAGATCATTATAAACGCAGATACAATATGTGTTTGTATTTTGTATAATTATTTTAATTTTGTTTTGCGCTATTTATTAATGTTTGTCCTTTTTTTTTTTTTAGTGATGAATGCAAAAAAACAAAAGAAGTCACATCTGATTGAACCCACAGAATTCTTTCATTAGCAAAATATGAAAACGTGCACAAAAACTCCTCAAAATTCACTTATTCTTCACAATTCATTAGAAACACATTTTGAACAAAGAAATTCACTGTACGTGACTTAATTCTATGTTTTAGTGTGCATTGCATCTTTCATATGTTTTTATTCATATAGTCTCAGGCTGCGGGTGTAACCTCGGGTCCAGTGCAGGTTAAAGCATTACCACCGACAATTACTGTTTACAAACTGACGACTCATCTTTTTACATTTGCATGTAATCCTGCGTGGATAGATTCTGTTTCAGATAAACCCATATAGGCTTTAGACGTGCACACGAAAAACTGAATTGTCGAGTTCAGCTGCCTGATGTGCCTACCCCTCCACCTCCATGAACAATTCTGTATTTATAATGTCATCTTATCACGCTCCCCCTTGAAGGCAGCAGCAAGTGCACTTATGCCTTCCTTTGTTAGGGTGAGTTGGCAATTTCCTGTGAGATGGAGCAACTGCAGGCAGCCCTTTTCTTTGATAATGTCCCTGACACCTGGACCAAACTGCTGTTTCCATCACTTTCCAGCCTGGAACAGGAGGAAAGGAACATGTCATAAGCCTCCTGCCACCCAGAGTCGCTCACTATGCATTTAACAGCACTCTCCTCACTATACTTTACAGGATGTAGAGGTCAGAGCCAGTGGGAGATTCTTGTGTGAAAAGTCTTCTTGCTGAGCTACATCAAAAAAAAAATAAATAAAGTGAGCCCGGCCAGTGTAACTCCTCTCATATTTCATCCTAATGCTTTGTCTCATTTTATTTTCTAAAATGTGTAAGTATTTAGACAGTGGTACAACACGTGGATACAATAAAAGACCTTTCATGGTGTCACTGTGGTGTACCATATTACATTTGTACCATGTAAAGCTGGTTATTAAGCAGCAAGCCTGAAAGAGTGTTTATTACAGAGGCCTGACAGATTGATTCTAAATTATAATTAATCAGTTGATTTTGACCCACAGATTGTGATTGTGCCCTGTGAGTTTCATTTATTCAGCTTTTCTTCTGGCTCTACTACAATCACCGTAGACCTGCAGGACTCTCGAGCAAATTAACAGTCTTCACGCTACCCTGCAGCCATAATGAAAATATCAGTCAATCAAACCCATATTATGCTGTGAAATCCTACCACATATCTCTAGACCAGCATACAAATATAAGAATAGGCGTTCAACCCGTTTCTGCTTTACTGCTGGCAGTATATCAATGAAGCCATGTTTCAAACGATCACAGCATCTCTCTGAAGCTCTTCCACTGTACCGAAGTGAGTTGTTTTTTCTCTACTGTTGTTCTCAGTTGACCTGCAGTGAAATAGATTATCTGGACATTAAGATGCTTTGGGGGAAATCCAGCTTTAATTCATGGAGGTGAAAGAGCAGGCCACGCGGGGCTGTGTCGCCCATCTGCAACCTGTCTGCAGGTCCGGTGATGTATCGCAGTGGGCTGGACGGCCACAGTCAGGGCTGTGTGTTGCTGCTCACTGTGCCATGGCACTCAGTGTACTTCAACCCCCAGTCCCTCCTTACAGGTACCCCGCAGCCCGCCACCGTGCGCTACTCATTTACTGCTACACTGGTTTTCATAATTAGCGCCGCAAGGCCTCATTAAATCTGCTCTAATGAATAAATATTGTATTTCATAGCCTGATTACCAGATCAGCTCAATGCTTGAGCGTTGTAAACAATTACTTCCCTAAATATTCATCACCCCAAAGTGGATGATCATTGGTATTTAATACAGGACTAGTATTTTCAAGTGCATCTTTATTATACTAATAATAGTTTTTGAAATGTGAAATCTTTTTGGAGGGAAAGAATTTTAAAGATGTTATGTTGGATATTGCATGTTACACTGACGTAGACTTAAAAACTATGAACATGTTTTGATTTTTACCAATTGTTAGTTAATGAGCAATCGACTTAGACTCAATTAGTAATGACAGAAGATGATCCATTTTCAAACTGACATAATTATCAAGAGTTTAGTCATTTTCCAGCACATGATCACTTTAAAATAAATACCATTAAAATGACTCTTGTGGCAGAAGGCTTTCTCAGTGACAAATTTCATGCTTAAAATGATCTACCTTTTATTTCAATATGTAAATCTCCATGAATTGGGGAAAATTGATATTTCAGTCATGACTGTTGACATGAAGCGTGCGGCTTGCAGCTTGATAGCTTTAACAATCACACAGGAAGCAGAAGAGGGACTGTTGGTCTGGCCGAGTCCAAAGGTAACAAAATCTGCCAATAGGCACCTCTTAAATTCACTCATTCAAAATATATGATTTTTTTTTTTTTTATAAGGACAACAATGTGCTTAAAGTCTAATTGTGTGGGTGTTTCAACAAGCATTATACACATCAAATGTGAAAGGTAATTCCTCAATCAAAATGTATTTTCTTTTAAAGAAGGAAAGAGTACAGATTCATATTATACAACAGCACAAATACGTACACAATGTGGTGGAGAGTTTATCTGCTAAAATGTTGGGACTCATCACAGCACCGCACTCCTCACTGACCCTCATCAATTAGGACTTTAACTGTCTTTTCCTCTTTTCTTTCCATGATCTTCAAAGTGTTTCATGGTGGGTGCTAACTGGTTTCTAAATGGAACTTGATATATGATTAAATTATCTGTTTCATTATAATAATAATAAAAAAAAAAAAGAAACACAACAATGAATTTCCCTCTCAGAAGAATCTCTGTGTCGTGATGTTTGACGAGAGGCCTCAATAGAGTCCCGTTTAATTCAACCAAACATTTGATAGATGCAGGCTTTTTGGGTTTTGGACTGTTGATCCAGTAACTGGATCTAATTCTACTGAAGGGCTTGTGTTTGTGATGAACAGTCTGCGAAGATAAACTGTGCTTTCTATATGTGTGTGTTTAGACGCATGTTTTCGTGCTCAGAACGGTTTTCAAATGTTCTAGTGCCAAACCAGACAAACTGAGTCTCATTTGAAGAACCATTATTTCTCTGCAGTGCGAATCTTCAGTACCTGTTTTCTCCACACGGGACCAGAGGAGAATCAGTGCAACTTTTTTTGGAATAACAAATACAGGATGTCGCCCAGAAAAGAGTTGAATTTATGTTGGTGTTATATTCTCACTGCCCTAATGAATCCCCGTGTGTCTGGCAACATTAGAAGACAAACATTAGTTTTCAAATGGCCCACGGTTGTTTCTGGGACATCTGCAATCCATTTCCTCAAGGAGAACAAAGGAACATAGCACTTTTAAGTTGGATTATTACTGTAGATAACATCATCTCCTGAAGCGGTGCTTCCCAACCTGTGGTACGGGACCCTTTTGGAGGGCACCAGTCAGAATTAACACTACTCTTAGATTTTGTGGTGTTTTGAATGCAACCCTCATGCTGGACTGGTGTGGGGTCGTCACACTGCCGGGACCTGGTTTGGACGACCTTTTGCATTCAGACATGCAGCTTTAAATCCCGTCTGATGTCATGCAGGCTGTCTGAGTCTGCCTCAGTGTCCAGGACGACTGAATTAATATTCTGCAGCTGTGCAGGAGGATCATCACATCCTGCATGCAACGTGTGATCACGGTTCACATTAGGGAGCCTTATGCCTCTTCTCTACATTTATACTTAACAAATGTCAGGATGTTGAAATGCAAAACAAGTAAACAACAACAACAAATTGTTGATAAACAGCCATGTTGAATAGCTCGTCGCCCTACAGGGACAGGGGAGTGTTTTGGGTGCTTGTATCAATGTCAGCTGGCGTGGCGAGTATTTCCATACGTCATGTGTTTGATTTTAAGATGAACGTATTTCTGGTCTCTGCCAACTCCTGAGGCCTCTGATGGGCTTTTAATTTTGGATGTTATATCAAAAGAAATATATATTAATCAACTATTGAAAAGGCAACAACCTTATAAGTATCAGGTCACTAAAGTAGCTCAAAAAGATGGCATTAAATGGCCAAAATCTAAGAAACTTACTGGATTTCAGCAAAACTTCACATTCTCAGTCGGCAAATAAACATTTCGAGGAAGACCTTGTGTTACTATACTTTGTGTACTGTGACAAGTATTAGCTTAATTGATGACTGTCATCCCACTCTAAAAAGTCATACCTCCATCTTCTATACTCGCTTTATTAGAATTGGGGTCGTGGCTGACTGAGGCCAATTCATTTCTACTCCATGAAGAGCTCGCCAGTATATAACAGGGCTGACATAGAGACACACACACTGGCCTATTAGAGGCGCCACCCTGATCAGCATGTCTGAGAAGAAGTGTACCCAGAGGAAACCCACGAAGGCAAAGGGAGAATATGCAAACCCTACACAGGAAAGCCCAGACCTGATTCAGAGCGCCAACATCATGACTCACTCACGCCCAGAAAATGGATGAAACAAAAAGTGATTATTCTGATGAAACGAAAGATGAAATTTGCACGTCAAATAAAACGCGTTGGAGAACTGCATGTACGTTTGGTGAGAGTGGTGTGCGTTCATCAACATTTGGCTCCAGTATAATGAGATCAGAGGATTAGTCCAGGTTTTTTTGGGAGGTGTGATCTTGGGAAAGAACTGTGACACTTTCAGTGCTGCAGTATTTTAGAAATTATACCCACAAAAACACATTAGCAGCTCCTATGTGAAACACATCAGATGAAAGGCAATTTGTGTCCAATCATATGTACGATACATTCATAGGGATCTTTTATTTGGGTTTGGATTTGTGTGAGAACTTTAATACTGCCTGTGTATTTCCTGTTGTAAATGATTATTTGACCTATTCAAGCTTACGCATGCTTTTGAGTGACAGCCCATTGCCGTGGCGGCGACAGCGACAGCTCTTTGGGATCGTGTCAGTTGTTGCTTGCAACCTGAGTCGACGCAAACTCACTGTAAACTGCACAGATACCATTAACCAAAAAGATAACGCTGCCTCCTCACCATCCATCACCTCCGTCCTCTCAGGGTTTCTGCACCGTGTTTTGATAACAGCAGTCACAGCTGCCACCGCTCGAGATGGAGTGACGGTCAAATGAAAAGAGAGCCGTTTTACACCATTCTGCAATTAAGGCTTTTAATGAAAAATGTACACTTCAGCCAATGAGAACAATGCGATCAGGACGTTTCATTCAAGAGTTCAGCATAACGAATGCAGAGGCATATATATACACAAGCGGCAGCGGGGCTAACCTCCACCTGCCATTACAGTAAAGAAAGCTCAACCGTTGATTATTTTCAAACAGTGTCATATAATCAGAGTATCTCCTGCTGCGGGTCAAATGAAGTACATTTCAGAGATGAACGGCACAAAGGTTAATTCCATGTCATTTCGCGTAAGAGTATCACACTCCTGAACAGAAAATGCAGGCCATAACTCTATTGCCACTTCAGTGGCACCTTCAACCATTCCTACTTAACAGTGTAAGGCAGAAAATGAGGCAAAGAAACTGGAGCAGAGAGAGAATGTGCTTTAACAGGGTAAAATGATTTACAGGTATGAGATTCCCATTAGAGAGTGCTAATTGTTTCCACACCATTAGTGACAGTTATCTAATGAAGGATATTTAACCAGGCGCTGTAGTATATCACACAGATCCTCTCGGTTTGGAAGTGAGAACCAGTGGACCTCGGTCTATGCCCTTTCCACCTGCACCCCCCACAGCAGGAGGATCACTGGGCTTTTTTTTCCCCCCTTTCTTTTACCCCCTCTCTCTTTTAAACAGGACAGCCCACTGATAGCAAACTGCTTCATAAAAAGGATTAGAAACAATGGTGCAATGACAATTTAAAAAAAAAAAGGCACAAAAATGGCTCCCTCATTACAATGATGCAACTTGTCAGTCAACTAATACATTTAAAACAATGTAAAATACCAGATTTTTCTATGAAAGCTCTGAATCATGCCGCAGCAGATTGAAGAAGAAAAATAAGCCCCTAAGAAAGTATTCTTTTACACAAATGTACATCCGAGGATGTTAGAATCGGCCTAAAGTTGAGATCTCTTCATAAAATTGGATTTACAACCAGCTCATCACAACAGACTGGAAACTACATGAAAATGAAAAAACAAACAAAACAAAACAGTTTTGAGGCTGAGAGATGTCGGTGTGCGTCCTCCAGATGTCAGCCAATACTCATTACTACAAATGTTTACAGTGGAATAAGAAACACTGTCCCGTAATGCTATAAACCAAAAAAAAAAAAAAAAAGGATGATGGGTGGAAGACTGATGGTGTGGGCCCGCTTCTTCTCCACTCTTCACTCACTGCTCTCTTCAAGTTCCTTTTTCAAGCTGCAGGAAAGAGAAAAGTCAGCGTTAGCTGATTTTCATGAAACACTTTCGATTTGGAAAATTTCAAATCAGGTTTATGGAGAAAAACCAAATATTGCAAATCGTGTCAATCAGTGCTCACATTGACACTCTAAGTCTGTGTACACCTACAAGTCTAATGGAATAAGACTGGCACGGTTTGTTTTAGGTCCATCTGCTTGTATGACATCGACTCACTACTAAAAGCTTCTATATAGAGGAATAGAACAACAGTGCAAATTTTAAAGAGGCATCCCGTCACCTCTTCAGGTACGAGTGCACATTGTCGAAGCCGTGGTATTTCGCCAGGTAAACCAGCACTCCTGTGGCACAGCGACCCTCTCGGGCCCGACAGAAGCTGCAGTTGCAGATCCCTCTGCACGGCGGGCACAGCCACTCCTGACGGGAATGCCAAGAATGAGACAAGTCAACACTTGCACAACGAAAACCCTCGG
Source organism: Lipophrys pholis (assembly GCF_963383615.2). Classification (NCBI taxonomy): domain Eukaryota; kingdom Metazoa; phylum Chordata; class Actinopteri; order Blenniiformes; family Blenniidae; genus Lipophrys; species Lipophrys pholis. The sequence continues at coordinate 12,446,641 of NC_137632.1, forward strand.
ATATGAACAGCCTTGTACGTTCAGGGACTCACCGGATTCAGCAGGGCGTCTCGGACCTCCTCGCCGTATCTGTTGCGGAGGCAGGGGCCGCAGAACTGACCCCTCACCCCGGTGCACTCGGCATTACGGCAGTTCGTTTTGGTGTCGATTGTCTTCTGGCGGCACTGGTGGCAAGTGGATCCCTGGAAGAAGAAAAAAATAAAAAGAGCAAAGATGTTCAGAAACGGAGCTTTAAACACATAACAGGCACCGCTCAAATGTTTGTAACTCCGCAGGAGTGGAGACCTACAGTGGCTCGGTTGTAGACTTTCTCCCGCACGTTGTGGCAGATGCCCTGCAGCTCGGTCTCTGTGATGTCCTCCACAGGACGCACAACATGCGGGATGGCCTTGGTGCCGCTGAAGGAATGGCGCCGGGGCTGTCCATGAAAGAGAATCACAATAGATATACACCTATACGCAACACAAGTTTGACAGCTACAAAAGACACAAAAAAAAATTGAATTGTGCTTCGACTTACAGCCTCAAATTCCTCATAGTAGCGGCTTTTGCGAACCAGGCTGAACCGGTCCTCGGGCTCCTCCTCTGGTGTTGGGCTGGGGGGTCCATCCACCAGCGTGCGGGAGCGCGTGTGAGGGCGAGACAGACGCTCGGGATTTCTCCGGCAAGCCTTCGGTGTTCTCCCAGACTGCCGAGGTGCCTTCCGGGGCTGCGGAGGCAGAGAGTGTATTCAGGAACACTGAGGCAGTACACGTGGAGCAAGCAGCCCTTTGGTTATTTAGCTTCAGGGTTTAATACCGTGGTCGATGCCGAGTGCGCCATCCGTCTTCCCGGGAAGAGTCCGGGTACTTTGTTCAGCTCGGCCATGAGCTTTGCCAGCTAAAAACACCAGATGAATGAATGAATGGGCATAATACAATCAAATTGTAGCAATGGTCAAATAAAAGCGAGATATCAGGTCGGGAGTGAAGAACAAATCGTACCATTTCTTTGTTCTCCTTAATATTTAGAGCTCTCTTGCTCATGAAGTTCTCCTCTTCCTCCTCAGAGTCCCGTGCTGCAGGTTGAGGCAGCGGTTCAGATGCAGGCCTCTTCTTGCCGATTGCTTTGGTGGGAAACGTGAGTGCAACCTTCAGCACGCTCGGCCTGCGACCACGCCGCGGACGGTCGGCATCTACTTTCTGTAAAAAATGAACGGATTCACTGTTAGAGAGTTATCAGTTTAATCAGACATCGTGAATGATTTCTCTCACAACAGGTCCTCACCATTGACTTGATCTGGTGGCTGATCACATTCTCCTCAAAGCTGCTGTACGTGTCCTCCTCTGACGTAGCCTCAAAAGCCTTCAGTTTCCCCGCGGTCCTCTTTGCTGGTTTCAGTTTGTTCTTCTAAAAGTAAACAGACACATCAGCATTGATTGCAGGTGTTGCAAAGGGCCTCTCTCGTCTCCGTTTCTGTAAACAACAAGTCAAACTTTGCATCTTTTATATTACCGTATTTGCAAAGCCTCCATCCGAGCCGAAGCTGTCGCAGCTGTCATCAGAGGAGGAAGAGGAGGTCTCCATGGGGACGAGTTGGACGCTGCGGAAGCTCCTCAGACTCATCCTGGTGGATGCAGGCTGGACGATCGGTCTCTGAGGGACAATAGGTACAATTTGAAATCGAAACTCAAGACACATTGAAGGTTACAAAAGGAAAATATGTATATTCATATGAGACTCCAAAGAAGTTTTTGAATGAGTTCGATAATCACAAACGAAATGATTGCTTAGAACTTTTAGTAGTTTCATGGTTGCATGTTAATGGCAGGCCTGCATTTGCACAGAATAAAGTCTAAACTAAATTAAATTTGACATAGAGCCCCAACAATGCAATTTAAAAACACAATGCTTTAAACTTTTAAATCATTTAAAAAAAACTCCTTAACTTAATTTGAAGGACACACCCCTGAGGACAAAGTCCTCACATGTAGGTCAATGGATTGTTGTGAACGCAAGACCAGTTTGTTAAAAAATAAAAATAAAAAAATGTAAAGCCTGGCAGGAACTTGTTTGATACCGTGTGGATTTTGAAAGTTATCGCCAAAGTTGTACTCCATTACAGGAAACGACAGGAAGTTGCCTTTAAATGTGGCCTCCTGGTGTGGCTATAAAGTGGTATTTCACAATCGGAATGTTAAGAAAGTAAATTAATACAGATGCATGCATGCATCCAAACTGATCTGTGGTTATTGTCCTTACCTTGGATCTGGTTAGTGGCATTATTCCTTTGCAAATCGTGCAAAATCGAGCAGAAACAGTGTGGCACAGTGCAGCAGCTCTGCTGTGATACAATGCAGTGAACATACAGGACCTGAGACAGCGCGCGGCTCACGTTCATTTCCCGCGCCACAACAATGTCCTGGAAGCTGCATAAAACGCGCTGCCATACTGCAACATCTCGGTGTATGTTTCTTAACATATTAGAGTATGGGTTTCCAACAGAACATTTCTTTTAGCAACTTTAGCTAAATCTGTGATTTCCTGTATTACGATGTGCGGGGAATTTTTCTCTTAAAGGCAATTATTCTTTATGCGTCTTTCACGAAAAATCCAATGGCGCGAAATTTAGCGTGATCATTTGCATACAAGGCGGGTAAACTCTTGAGGTCGCGCATTCAAGCCATGAGGCTGAAAGGCATGCCAGTACTGTAACACACACACACGCACACACACACACACACACACGCACACACACACACACACACACACACACACACACACACACACACACACACACACACACACACACACACAGAGGCCAGCTGCATTTCGTTAAATGTCTTGGAAGCTTAAGGAACTGCATTAACTGATATCGCTGCATTAATAAGGAACCAAACATCTTCAGACATATAATCAAGTCCAGTTGACCTGATTCAAGCGCTTTGCGAAGCCTTTTACCTGGACAGATGAGACCAGACAGACTATTTTGTCATGAAATGAAAAACTGGCAATGTGTTGACAAAGTAGACATTGAAACAGGAAGAAGTGGAAGTCCCATTTAATAAAGCAGGGTGGAATGGGCATTTATTTGCTCTACAGACTGCAAGAAATGGAAATGAAGAAAAGACAAGGTGGCATTAATGTGTTATCAGCACTAAATAGAATTTAGTCAAGGGCACTTCTAAATCAGCAGTCGTGAAAACATCCAAACACATTTGGAAAGCATTCAAATCTGAAATCTTTTTTAATACTGGGGTCAATTTATTACAGGCCCGACAAATAAATCCCATCGTAGTCAATATAATAATAGACGGTAATACTATATGTCATTAAATACAAAACAGGAATTGTTTTTTTTAATAGCAATAAATAGATGCTGAGCATAAAGGGCAATTTATATAAAGTGAATTTAAAATGTTCAAAAGGGGACTTGCACCACACACACATAACACATCATTGGCCTGAGAGCTATTCTGCTAAAAAGCAAATTTTTTTCTGAGCGAGTTCGCTGACATAATTCATATGTAAAGCCTATGATCAGCATAGAAGAAATGCACTTTAACTTCTTCCACCACCACCCCCACCACCCCCACCCCCTCGCCCTCCCCTGCCCCCTCTCCTCGGTCGACCTCTGACTTGTTTATTGTCCTGACGTGGTAATCTCTTGTGACGCTCCACTTTGATCCACCCTCCATCACTGGCTTTGGCCCCCTCTTTTTGCTCACTGGGGTTTTCTGTCACAGACAATATACCCGGTATCATTGGTGGGCGGGTCTGCGGTGTGACACTGTAACTGCTGGACCATGGCCTCCCTGGCTGCCGTGACGTTTTGCTGGTTTTGTAATGAACATGACCACCTCTACTATTGGTCCATGTCTGCCCCCTTCCCTGCCCCCCTCCCACAGTTAATGTTTTGCCAAAGTAGTTGTTTCTACGGTATTCGTGAATTGCTCCGGCACTCATTCGGCGCTCTCGATCTCTCTCTAAGGTGCTTTCCGACACAGTGCTGGAGGGACTGCTGCCCTTTGACCCCAAATGGATAGGCGAGAGTTTGGCCGACAGGCTGGCAGTTGGTGAGGAACAGCGTGAGTCGGCCCAGAGAGAGCCAGGGGCTCGGTTTGGAGAGCGACGCACAGCTGAAGCATAGGAAAACTCCTGGCTCTCATGTGCAGACAGGAACTGAGGCAAGGTGCAAGCCTCAGAGCGAGTCAGGCCACGGAGAGCATCAGCTGACGGCTGGGATTTCTGGCTCACCATCTGTTTCATCCTCACGCTGTACATCCATGATGGATCGATATCTGAAACACAGGATACACACGGTCTATTTATATTCCCAATACATAGAAAATTCAACAATCACTGAAACTAAAAGCAGCAAATAAAACAGTTACCAGAGTTTGATCTGTCTCTGGGGCTGAAGTCGATGTTAGCCGGTGCTGTTTCAATGACCAGCTCCACATTCTTGATTTCATCCTGATCACCGCTCACACTCCATGACAGGAGGCAGCTGTGTCTGGTGGACTTTGGCGACTTAACATCACTCTATAACATCAGGGAAAAGACACACACACACACACACACACACACACACACACACACACACACACACACACACACACACACACACACACACACACACACACACACACACACACACACACACACACACACACACACACACACACACACCAAACAATTTACAGCTGTTTTGTGACTGCCTTAAATGTATTTCAGAAATATCCTTTTTAAATGGTTAATGTGCAAATGATCAGCTTTATTGACTCACCTCATAATTGACTGTGTAATCCACTTTGTGATTCGGTTGTAGTCCAACGATCCATTTGTCCATCACGAAAGGCGGCTGCATTAAAAGATTTACTTCATTGTCCAGATCAGGCAGCGTATAGCGTCGATAAACATGTTTGAAAAAATGACATTCATAAAATACACGTTTACAAGACCTTAGCCATGCGGAGGATTTCCACATCCGGACGGTTGGCGTTGAAGACGACATCTTTGATGTAAGTTACGGCAACGTCATCGCCGTCAAGTTCCATGTACAATTTCCACTTGCAGTCCTGCAGAATGAAAAGTTAATGATGAGATCATGAAGATTCTTCTGTTGCAAGGAAAAGTTCATAATTGCACTATTTGTGTGTGAAGAATTTTGTTAATCTAGTATACAAACCAACAGCACAGCCTACAGGTAGTTTAACAGCAGTGGCAAGTTGGTGACAAAAACGTCACACAATGAGGACAGAAAGCAGAATCTAAAATGTCCATACAATAATTGCAAGGAAACAAAAACGGAGACTTTAATTAAATGCAATCTGTATGCGTTGTTGTCCGATTTCCTTCTCACTGTGCACTCACAAATACAGTAAAAATATTTTATGTAGACAATATAAATTCGAAACACTGGACATGTCTTATAAAAGTATGTTTTTTTGTAAAAGAAACAGGTTGATCTGCGATAATAAGGAGAAATATATATATATATATATATATATATATATATATATTTTTTTTTTTTTTTTTTTTTTTAATGCACTGGTGCAGATGGCACACATCAAACTGGGAGGCAACAATATCAGCAATTCCCCAGCCCTCTTCTTCTGCATATTGAATGCTGACGATGCAGTAATGATTCCACCAATCCCTTAAAGCTGCCCACGAAGCCACAGGTCACTGCTTAACCACCAAGGGTTCATGGCACAGGCCAATCCATTGTGTAATGATCACAGAGAAAGACATCTGAGGAGTGGCACTAACACACTTGTCTGTGGAGCCTTCGCCCTCTCCTTCATCGTCCCCAGGGGCTGGAAACGGCTCAAAAGGGAAGCTTCGGCGAGGCTCTGGCTCAGAAACACACCAGTGGCCCTGTGCTGGCCTGGTGTCGGCCCTGGACGGTCGCACTGGGGCTCCCAGGTCTATGCTAGTCTAATCACTCCAGCAGAAACAATGTCTGGTAATGATGCCTAGGACCCGAGTGCGTCTAATGACAACTCATACATAATTCAGCACCTTTCACTTGGCTGCACGGTGATATCCTCATTAGTAGGGGACCCTCAGTGGCTGTCAGATGGTGGCCGCACAATCGCAGGCCCTCATTTTGTCTTTGAGAAGTGCAGCTGCTTCCATGACATCGCCAGCAAAGAGGGGCGAAGGAAAAAAAAAAAAAAATGTAGTGCGGGTTTGTTTTATTTAGTGCAAAAAACCTTCCAGTTTGTAAAAACAAGGCTGACACGGAACCTGACACCAGGCAGGGGAAAATAATTAGCTCTCATTTTCTCAGCCTCCTGTTTCCTTCTCCCTGCTGTGTTTTCTACCCACTAAACCACCACATGTCAGAAGAAATGGGAGGCAATTAGCAGGCTCGTTTCAGCCCTGCCGAACACACTGAAAGAGGACTATTTATGATGGGACAATGAACAGCTGAAAGATTAAATAACGTTTGCCTTTTAAAAGAAAATGACTTCTGGCTAAATGGGCTATTTTTGATTAAATTCAAACACCACAGTTTGAGACCCTAACAAAGGGCTGTGAGCAAGTTGAGGTGGATGTGGTACATGGCTGAGAATGAAATGTTTATTTGTCTGGTTTAATACATGTCTCGTGATGCCTTCAATGGTCACTATAACAGCCGCCATCACGAATCCTCAGAACAAACAGCTTCAATAGGAGGGGGCTGATTCAGTCACACAAAAAAAGATTCTGTTCATCTCCTTAGAGGGTATCTATCATTACAATGATGCTCAAAGTGGATAGAGCATTTCTTTGTGATAGTCATTATGTTTCTGGTTGCACAGAGCCAATGAGAAGCTACATCACATGCACACAGCTGCAGAATACGCTGGAGTCGAGTGTTTGACGGCATTTCTTTACAGACTTACAGACTTTCCCGTTCCTGGTTTCCAGTGGTACCCAAACACCAGCTCCAGATTGACAGTTTTACTCTGTTCCACCTCCTTCTCCAGCTCATCCTTGGGAAGAAAAGACGCGTAAGCCAAAACATGAGCGTTGAAAATGATAAACAAAGCACGAATAGGGAATAGAAGAAACTGTGAACCTTCAATAGAGGTGGGAAGTGGACAAACCCAAGGTAGTCGTGAGTAATCTTTTCAATTTCAGCCTGCCGAAAAAAAGAAAACCTCCTTTATTTGACTTGTGATTTTAAACAGTTCAGCTGCTTTAAATGTGTGTTAAGAAAGAGGTGACGTGTTGGGGGTTAATGATTAGCGATGTCTTGCCTTAAGGTGCATGACGTGGCCTTTGGACTTGACCCCCATGTCCCGCATATCATTTTCTGTGAGCAATAGCAACCGCTTTCCGGTAATGTGATTCTCTTTGAACAGGTCAGCATAAAGCTGCATGCCACACGCACCATCTCCTAATAAAGAGGAGGGAGAAAAAAAAAAAAAACAGCTTATAAATGACTTTGCACAAACAAATAGGAGGTTCAATGTAAGATGTGAACCACTCCGAAAAAGAAAAGGAACAAACCTGCACCGAATATCTGCTGCATCCAGAAATACTGAAGGAACAGAATACTCGTATATTACTATTAAAAAAACAATAGTTTTCTCATAGGAAAGATGTCAATCCTTGCATCAGTTCCAAATAAACCCATACTGATACTTACCACATCCTCCTCTGTCCAGGTAAAAATGTCAAGAGTGGGCAGCAACTGCAGGGAAACAAACAAAATGACAGCCACAGAATATGCAAGGACACAGACATGACGAATGTGTATTTATGGCAGACAGGTCTCAACAGTAAAACTCACCAAGACTCGAGTATATGTTAATAAAAATGGCAAATATCTGTGTTTTCGTATCATCACAACCATTACTTTTTCAGTTATTGTGCTATACGATCAACAAGCCTCGTATTTAATGGTCTACATCAAACTGAAATGTCCATCTGACTGATCTAACGGGATCTATTTGGCTGAAAAAAATATATTTATTGCTCATTAAATGTAATCAAGCAGAAAGTTGCCAGCCAAAATAAAGATTTCATCAGTGTGACTATGAGACTGGTGTACCATGAAAGAAATAATGCAATGGGGGAAATTGGAGAAAAGAGGACTAAATGAATGAGTAATCCCCATTCACTGTCTTCTTCCCACGGCATCCGGCATCAGCTCAGATTATCCATAAATGTGGGTCTCAATCAACAGCCGCTGCCATACATTTCAGTGCAGGCGGCTGCCTCATAAAGCCACTCAGCCCTACAGCGCTTTTCCGCCTCCTCCAGTGATGCAGTTCAGTTGTAAACACATTCAAAAACACTGTGCTGCTGTCACAGTCTCACTGGAGTGACTTAATATCACTTTTTAAAAGGAATATTGTGTTTCACAGATGAGCAGCCATGCTGCTGAATTTATCATCCTTCACATTTGCACCGGACAAAAAGCACCAAAGTCCTAAATCTAAAATAAGGACACATTTTCTGTTCAGGGTTTGTGTGCAACACTGGGGGGGGGGGGGGGGGGGGGGGGGGGGGGCGCTCGAGTTGGGTTTAGTTCACACAATTCTGCCCCCAAGTGGACTATGTAGATCAGTCATGGGCAGCTGGCGGTCCTCATGTGTCTCCTGTCTGCTTTCTTTGTGAGATCATTTTCAAAAATGGTGATGTCAGGAGGAAGGTCATTTAACCCCATTTGAACCGAATGTCAATGAGAATTATTCCTCAAATATTTAAAAACTTAATGCATTGTAAGGTGGGAAAAGTCAAATTCATGTGTTTGGACCCATTCAGGTTTATACACAGACTTTCATTGACACTTTACATGAAAATTATTAGTTCCATTTCTCATAAATCTCTGTGGTAGAAGGGCTCTGTTAAAATCTGTCCCTCTGGTAAAGAAGAGGACACTGTGGCCCTCACCACAACAAAGTCTCTCGTTGCTAATTTAGATGGTGGGCAGCCAGGCTGTGTATGTTATACTGTGGCATTAAGTCAGAGTAAAAAAAGAAAAGAAGAAGAAGTAACATGAAGCAGTATGTTTCACAGTTTTAATAAAACATTATCAGCCACGCACCGTTCTGTCTTGTATTATTAACACTTTTGCAATGATTGTTAGAGCAGTGATACAAACTAAATGCACTGCAACATGTGTTCTCTAGGTAGTTTTCAAACGGATCCGAGACAAAACAGCACAAAGCAAAATAAAATGAATGTAATACAGTATAAATAAAACATTGATGGAAAAATTAACCACACAGAGAAGGTGTATTATTTCAGCGAAAGCTGAAGAAGAAACTCATTTGAATGGATTTGGTGGAGTGTAAAGAAAACACTGAATCCGAGCCAATTGTCATGTCGAGTACAACATGTTTGGGAATTATATGCTTATATGTGGCACAAGAGAAAAGGCTGAAGAGGATTATTAGCTCCCAGGCAAAAAACACAGGAATACAGAGGATTACGTCCTCATGAGACAGACTGATTAGAACAACTGAAGGAGACAATTTAGCGTGCTCTGCTCAAAGAAGCATGTCCTTTCCCCAGGTGACACATAATACCTAACTGAACAATAACACGAACAAGGTTTTCTCTACGGTAAAGCGGCTCTTTAGCGGGACCACGTGGTGCAAAGCGTTCGAATGTATTTTAAAAAAAATGATTACATTTATTCCTATAAATTCTCTGGTTTTAATTCTTTGGCGGTAAGTGAATCTTTTTGGGCATGAAGAAGGTATCCTGTTTGGAAATAACAAGACAATGAAGCTGACAGTCACACAGCAAAGTCCCTCTCCTACTGTTTTGAACCCAGGTCAGTCAGAGGAAAAAACATGTACTTTCTCATCCTGGTAAGAGACTGCGTCTCAACAACTGCACTCCACCACATCCAGAACAAATTGGCCAATCTTAATGTCAGGAAAATGTCACTTCATCATAAAAGCCTAGCCTTCTCTAAGCAACAGGCTCACAAGGCTCTTTCTTCACAGCATGGCACTATACATCCAGAACATTAGGCATACAGTAAATTGCATCCATAATATCCACAGCTGGAGGGATTCAAATATATTCTAATAGTGTGACTATATTTCTGCGCCTTTGAATGTTCATCAATATGCTGTGAGGAACAGAGGAGTGTGCTTTGAAATGGCAAAGTCAGGATTAATTGGAATATTTGGTTCATTCCCATTTCTCAACAAGGGTCTGGTCCGTGGCTTCCGCAGTGACTCGTTAATTGAGCTCTCAGCACAGCGTTCGTCGATACAGGTGGACTAATTAAAGCAGCACAGAGCTTCATTCACTGTCCTCGGACCAGAGGAAGCGTCCCAGTCCCAAAGCCATGTGGATTTTGTGTCCTTCTCTGATGCGACTCGACCGAGACGAGTTCTGCTTGGCTCGCATGTTGACCTGTATTCCCGAGTGCAGCACAGGCCGGCCAAAGTCCAAAGAAAACACGTCCTCAAAGCCTCTCATCACCGACTGCAGGTTCACCTCCTCAGTACCGGAGGTCCTGATCTGACACGACAGCTGTGAACTGTTTGACTCCTCCGTCTTAGACTGATAGAACGATTTACTTATCTTTTTAGCCCCGGGTAAGAAGAGCTGAGAGGCGAAACAAGAGGAGAGCGGGGGGACACAGGGGTGACAGGAAAAAAGAAAGAGGGGACAGAAAAGTAAAAGAAATAATCAGTTTCATACCACCAAAGTGAAAGGAAGAAAAGGAAGAAGAGCATTTCGAATCTGGGTTGTAATTTCAGTAAGGTTGACGGGAAAAGCTGTGATATCAGAAGGGAACAAGAAAGGAACGACAGAAAGTGTGTCAAGAAAGAGGAGGAAAGAACGTAGTTATCTATATAAGATATTTACACTGTGTATGATTTTGGCATGAAGTCTCAGAGCATGGACATCCTGTCTCTCATCCACAGACACAAAGGAAATGAAATGAAGTAATTAAGACTCCTAAAATAGCTAAAATAGATAAACTAGTATAGAAGAAGCATGGACAGATGTACATTAATACTCAATTATTCCACGAACAATTTAATAAATCAGTATGGCTTTGTCACGCACAATGACCGATTGTTTAATTTAAAAAACCAAAGATTGAATATATGAATTGTAAAATAAGCTTTAAGGCAGTCTAACTATTATAACAGTTACAGGCCATATATGAAGATGTACACCTATTTTCAACACCTGTGAACTGTCTAAAGGTCGCTCACTGATGTATTTGAAAATGGAGAAGTTAAACGCTTGATTGGTTAAAGAATATTTCAGGACCTACTTTTTTACCTTCAGGAGTGAGTCTTCAAAAATACAACTAAACGTTATTGATATGTCATAAGACCTGTTGAAAAACACAAACCTAATGGCATTGTATTTAACAAGTTTTCAAAAAAAGTCTCCCCGAATGTCTTCAAAAAGGGTTCACACTCAAAAAATGTTCATAAAGTCTTCTGAACTTAATAATGATTCGTTTTAAAGTTTTAATACCCACAACAATTGAAACATTACTCTTCCCATTAAGGGTGAAAAACATCAAGGAGTCATTGAACAACAACGAAATCCCGCTTGTTGACGGTGCGGCATGAAAGTTTTGGGGCTCGATGTAATTCATAAAACAAATCACGATGTAAGAGACGTACGCATGTCAATCTTTAATGAATACAAACGAAAAGCGGCGAAGCTTGTGACTTAAATTCATCCGCATTCATTCGGTGCATCATGATGCAAATGTACTTATTCAGCCACCCTACACCCCCTGCATGTCAACGCAGTGCCGTCAGCAGTTCATACGATCCATAATGACTCAAAATGTTATTCTCTTTATGATTTTTTTCTTTTCTTTTTTTTTTTTTTCCCCTTTCTCTATTTTATATTCAAACTTGACTTAAGAGAAGGTTAAGGGGAATTCGCAGCGTCTTCCGGGGAAAACAAATGCGGACGACAGTATAAAGTTGCTGCTGCACTTGACATGGTGAGGCGGACGTCCCGGAGGTGAAGGTGGACCAAAGTGAAGAGACGGTAATGAGGAACTCACCGGGGTGTTGGACTGCTCAATCAGTTTGCGCTCCCACATCTTTAGACGCCGCTCGCGCTCCTTCAGCTCCTGCTCTTTGGTACTCAGGTCTCTCTCCAGCTTCTTAAGTCGCTCAAGTGTGGCTTCAATCTCACACCTACAGCAGAAGCGTGACAACATTTAAAGGCTGGAATTACTTTTAAGATTTCTCTTGATGTCTCACACGTTGAGTCTTTTTTTATGAGCTTCCACGCAGTCTGAGAGCTTAATTATTTATCTAATGGCCAGAAGCGCCGGGGTGCTGTCTCTTTCCGCAAACAAACAAACAAACAAACCATTGTTTAGCAACAAATAACTACACACACCTGTTAAAAAGAAGGTTTTACTTTTCTGATGTTTTCAACTGGAACAGATTTTCATTCTGATTTAATGTATCTTGCAGAAACAAGAAGTCTTGACTCTTTATTTTTCCACTTCTTTGTCCCACTCTTAGTATTTAGAGACTTTTGCTTATTTAAAAAAATAAAAAAAAAGTTTTCTTAACTTATAATGCCACAAGAAACGCATGAATGGTTGCATTTCAAACATTCAGAAAGTGACTCATTTCCATTTGACGCTCATCTAATGTCATGGAGGATTGTTTTATCCAGCAGATGGGGCTGCACTGTCAAAATCCAAGCTGACCTTCAGAGTGCGTTCCCACACTCTGGTCAGAAACACGCATGCGGTCCAGACAGGAAGGTCCAGCCTCGATCGCCCAATTCCTCCGCCCTGATCGTCCCAGCTCAAACAATGTCCACCACAGTCAGCCTCACACATAACGTGCTTGTGCTTCCCACTTTTTCCTCACAAGTCCCCTCTGTGTTTCACCATCGCCCTGCACCGTCAGGTCTGGCACGACACAATCAATCCACGCCGAACACAGACAAGCAAAGACAAGCCCGTTGTTGTCTTTGGAACGGCGCAGTTCTGTTTGGTAACTTTCACATTTGTGGAGCTAAAGTCGCAGCTTTATATTCAAATAACAATGTGTGGATCCAAACAACTGCCATATGGAGCAGGATATCAGGGCAGTGAGTTCAAGGTAACGCAAACAGTGGAATCTGAAGAAAAGAGTAAAATGTCCAATACAGGCAAAGTGTCGACACCTTTAAAGGCCCACTGAGCCTCTTTAGGATCACAGTTTTGGCTCTATAGTCACAACTTGATAACAGAAAGCAGAACGTGTTACATTCTCTTGTTATTTATCACGCAAGGAGAAAAACACTTTGGGCAGAATTTGGCGAAAACAAAGGTATAAACTCCATCTATCAGGCGGCCTGAAGGATTACCACGACAAAGTGTTATTCTGAGTAAAAAGAGGCCACAAACACAAATTGTGTAATGCTACGTTTGAGCTGACGGCTGAAGCGCTTCAATATCACAGGCATTCGTTGTTTTTTTTAGGCCGACAAGCTGAAGTACAATTGAAAAGAATTGAACAACACCCACAGCCCGCACAGCGTGCTGCCCGCGGGCACACCTGAGCAAAGTAAGAACAAGCACAACAAATCTCCAGATGATCTAAAATCTCATTTCTGAAAATCCTCTTCTTTCACTTTCAGCCAGCAAAACATATCAAAACTTCTGTCGGGGGGGAACAAGTGCGTTTCTCTGTGTTGCTTATTGCCACTTTCCTCTATTCCTTTCCTGAGATTCAGTCCAACCTGCTCCACCTGCAGATGGCTGCTTGGACAAGATGCCACCAGCATAACTTCTGAGGGGGGGGTAAAAAAAAAAAAAAACAACCTCAGAGCGCAGACAAGGCCCGCAGAGAGGCAGACAGAGAATAAAGTAACAGCTGAGACTCAGGCTGTGCTGAACATCACCAAACCTCCAGCTGCTCATACAGGCCAATTAAACACTTCTACTTGAAAAAGATGGTGATTATTTTTAGGATCTTATGGATAAAGAGAGGAAGTATATCCAGATGGATGATTCTTTGGGGGGTTTTCATGTCTTTATGTAGCTATCAGTGTAATTATTAAAGATCTATATGCACGGTTTCAAGTCCTTTTTTGTGTTTCGCGGCCCCCATCGGCTACATTTCCACATCATTCTTCAGAAACAGTTGCACATTTCCTTAGGCTGAGGCAGTATATTGGTGAAAAAGAGGGTTATAAATACATTTAGTAGGGCTGGAGAATAGCTGATCACATTACCTCCATTCAGCCTTGTTGTGAAGGAAAGAGTTGCACTGTTGAGGAAGTTGGCTGTCGTTTGACATGGACTCCAAGGTGGAGAGGATCTGCTTGAACATCAGCCTCTCCTAAATAAACACAGAGACACTCTGAATAGGACACAAGTGAAAACAGACATCAAGTGTAGATGCAGGAGATGTTTTCTTACTTTTGGCTCTGTTGCCCAACAATTTCTCATCAGTCCAGCGAAGCTGGCAGGACAGCTGCTGGGGATGGTTAACCTCTGCAGAACACACACACACACACACACACACACACACACACACACACACACACACACACACACACACACACACACACACACACACACACACACACACACACACACACACACACACACACACACACACACACACACTACAATGTGTAATCACGTCTTAATAAGGCCGTTTCAAACAGTCATGATGTCCCTCCACTGATGTGTATGTGTTGTGCTGTAGACTTCAGGGTTGACCTTAGCAGTCTCACCAGCCTGGTGAGTCTTACAAATTCATTAAGTAGGTCAGATTCACATCTTCCTTGTCTAATCAAACAAGTCTTCTCTGTTTCCAGCCTAAGCTGAAGGTCTCGTGACTTTATTTCATGCTTGAACCCACAGACACATGGAGAATATTTATCTTCAAATGTAGAAGGAAAGAGCTGACATTTTAACGGGGTCATAATATGCAAAATTCAATTTCTAATGGTTGTTCAACAGTAATAATCGTCCCTATACCTGAGAATGACGTCCCAGGAGTGGACAAAGTCTGTCCCCTCTCTCTCCCTGGCTTGTTTCAGTTTTTAAAAGTCTGTTGCTCCAATGAGCCAATCAGAAGTCAAACCCCATATTGTGTCATCGAGGGTTTGGCCAATCCCAATCAAAGGAGGCCAGCTCTGCTCTGGCACATGGCACCACGAGAGGAAGTACTTCCTCCTCTTCCCAAGATGGGCATGTGTGGGCGGAGCCAGTCCAGCTCACACAGACACAGCAGATTCTGAATGCAGCTCCTACGATCCAATATTCAAATGGATGAAAATCAAGGAAAAGCTGCATTTGGGGCAATAAACTTTGAATACAACGTTTTTTTGATCAACGAGACCATGTGAAAGTGTTGAAAAGCTCGAACATATGACCCCTTTAAAATAATTGTGCATTCTCTTGTTACAACCACAATAAAAAAACAACAATAACTTTATATTTAAAAAAACAATATAAAAATATAAATATAAAATAAAATATTAGGCAACATGTTGCCCTCAAAGTTGATGATTTAGAAGCAGTCTGGATTTTGTTCTTCAAAACTCTTCTTTGGTGTTTTCCTTCTGCAGTGGTCAGTATCCGTCAAAAATCTTTCAAGAAAGGAAAATCTGTGAACCAATGACAGGCTCATTGATGAACGTCGCCCTCCTCAACGCGTAGGGAACGTAAAGGCTCTGCTGCTGACGTCCATCTGGACTTCAGGACAAAAGCGACCAACACATTATCAAGCAGGCGGTGATAATGTTATGGATTGATAAGAGTATGTGTATATTCAAAGAAAGCATTTATCAGTAGTTAGTAGATGGAAGCAATATTCACCACAATCAGCAGCTATCTCATGATTCTTTGTTTAATTAAAGTGAGTGAAACTAACAACACAGAATGTTAATGGTAAAGACAAGTGCATCAATTTCAACAAAAATCTGCTTCTTCACATAATTTGGAGGAGATTGAAAAGAAGTTGACTTTTTTAAATTGTATGGCTCAGACCATGATGTGGTCATCGATGCCCCTTCATTGGAAAATTGCCATAAAATAAATAAACAAATGAAATGATGACAAATTGTTGAACAGTATAACTTATGGATTCCACGCAGCATAGTTCACTGTGATTCTAACCTTTTGTTTCTTTACTTCTGTTGCACTACAGTCAGTTTCCTTGAGTGGAAAAATGTAGGATTCAAATTTTTTTTTTTTATTCATGAACGCTAATAATCGATTTAAGTAATTAATAGTTGCAGTTCTTGTCAGAGGAAAGTTTATTTATCTTGACAATAATAATCCTCCATTCGTGAGGGTCAGTGCTCTGTGAACGCGTGTAAAATACCTCGTTCTTCTCCACCACCAGCCAGGCCACCTGTAAACCTTCCAGGCCCTTGAAGGGTATTTCACGAGTGAGCATCTCCCAGAGCACCTGCCACACAAGTGAAGAGCCGAGGTCAGTAAACAAAATCACAATATTGAAAAAACAGTATGCTTACATGCGTGTCGGAGGATTAGTTGTTTTGCAGGGTAAAAAAACAACAAAAAAACAACAACTCAGAAATATATAAATACTTGTGAGCAGGTGAGTATTTGTTGTTTAAACAGGAAACGGCGTTCGAATTCTGCAAAAATAATCATTAGGAACATTTATAGATTCCTTCAGGGGGAACCCAAAAGCAACCTGGGAAAATACTACAAAAAGATCCATATTAGCTCCCATGGCTTTAATGGCCTCTGAAGTACAATAACAGCCCTGCCTTGATAATTTTGCTTCCTTTCAGTTGGTATTCACGAGTCAAAAATAACAACCTGCGTCGACGCCTTACAAGTGACATCATGAAAAGGTGGCAAAGAGCCGTGGTTCAAACATCAAAAGTCTTCACTGCATACGTGCAAGCGCACTCCTGGAGTTCAGCCTCTTGCCAGCTGCCTCTCATTACATGTATGTATTTTACTATAGAAATCAGCTCCTCACCAAAGTGTTGGAGGGAGAAACTGCACACTTTAACTCGCAATCATTCGGCTGCACGTTGCACAGAAAACTCATTCAGTGCAATCACACTCATTGTTCCGATTGTAAAATCCAACATAGATTTAATCAAACGTAATTTTTTAGATGCCTTGCAATTTAAAAAAGAGTAATTCCCTCATGTGCTATACAAAATTAAATTCGGAAATAAGATTAAGGTAACACTTAGCATTTTTTCTTTTTTTTTACACTTTCAACAACAAAGACACACTAAGTTTCAGGCGAGATGCAAGTTTGCAAAGGTCAAAATTGCACCTTTTGTCCACTAAAGCCGGGAAAAAGAATTGCTGAAATAAAAAATATACGTAAGTTGGACTATTCACCACACAACTGTGTTTTTTGTTTTTTTTTCCAGCCACCACTGAGTGCAGCTTCTTTGAATGCAATCATTGTACTTAATAAGATTTTCCATACTTTGACTCTGACTGACAAAAAAAAAAAAAAAAAGTCAAATTATCTGAAAAAGCATTTCACAGATGGATTCTGACTTTTCCAACTCAGGTTGTTAGCGGCAACCATCGTTCATCTGTGTAATCCTGGTTGCTCCATTATGAGTCATCTTCACCAGATCTGAAGACAAAGCACTGGTGAAAAAAAAAGAAAAGAAGCTGGTAGCTTCAAAACAACTAAGACAAAAAGAACCTTGAGAAACTGTCAATGTGAGTCACTGAAAAGAGTAACTAACATAGAATAAAAAACAAACTAACTTTGTGCGCTCAGTGAGTTCTGTTAGAGGAAATTGAAAATGTTCATCCATAGTGGTTTCCTAGATGTGCTGACTCAGCCAATAATAAATCTGTTAAGCAATCATTTCAGGGCTTAATTGCATCTGATGTTTTTTTTTCTGTATTATTTTTCACAAAAAAAGCTGTTTGTCTTTATCTTGTATTTTCTATTAGTGTTTTACAAGCCCGTCTTTAAATATTCTTATGTGCCACACAGTTACAGCTTATTAATGCATAAACAGAGAAAGCAACACACACATCAAATCACCTTGTGGCATCCAGAACAAATATTACACCAGCCTTTATGGAAAAACTAAAGATTTCTTAATTGACCGCTTGTTGCCACTCACCACACCGTAGGAAAAAGTGTCGCAGGTTTCAGACACGGGCAAACTCTGGATCACCTCCGGAGCCATCCAGGGAAACGTGCCCACCAGCGACATGTGTGTCGTGTGGGTCAAAAACTTAGATGCTCCAAAGTCACAGATCTGAAGTGATGACAACAGAAATCAGACTAATGAGCCCGAAGCTACATTTTGGAGGAAAGATTTTTTTTTTTTTTATTGCAAAGTTACATCAGAAAACTCTTCAATGATCAACAATAACTACCAAGAAGGATATGAAATACTCATTCAAACACTTTCTATTACGTGTACAATAACTAACACCGTTACACTTCAAAGTCCAAAGATTAGGGGTGCTGATCTGCTTTTAAATGGATTTCGTGTGTGCACATCTGAAGTCCAAAAGAGTTTTGAAGTTTAGAGCCAAACTTAGAAATTCTACTCCGAAAAACTTGAAGACCAAATTGTGGCACCGAGCAAAAGTGGCAAAAAATCATTTTCGAAAGGTAATGGAGTAATGGGCGTCTGAAAAAACGCTTGTGTTGCATAGCTTATCATTTAAAGAATAATCCAGAAAAAATATGTATATTAGGAGATGTGCATATATGCATGGAGGTAAATGCAGATTTAAATGTGTGTCTATGTGTACCCGGTTTTGTATTAATGATTAAGGTTTATAGTAAAAATGGCTACTTTTAAATAAGTAATGCTTTGTCCTTATCCTTGTCAAACATAACTATTACAAATGTGTTTGCAGTATGTGTTTATATGCACACGATTACTATGTATTTTTGATATTTTTGTTAATACGCATGAGCATAGACTATTTTTCTAAACAGTTTTATTGCACGTGAGTCAAATAAATAAAATAGAATCAATCGATCAATGTCAGCAGCGTTCTTGATCACGCAGGACTCCTAAAGGGAATCACAATGGCCTTTGACTAATGAACATCTGAACATCTTGATTAAGTAGAACAAAGCGATCAGAAACACAATTGAGGAAGCAGTTAGAGCGGCCCCTCTGTACAATTTCCTTCTTTCTATCTATCAAGCAAACCTTGAGCACCGACAACTCACAAGTCCCACTGTCAGCCAGTTAGAGTTCATGCTAAGTTAGTCACTGCCCTCTTGTGTCCATACACCAGAGATAAATAACACAACAGCATTCCATTCATCTCTAACGCCTGGGATCGCTGACCGAGGCCAGGTCTGATGTGTTCAATCCTTAAAATCTAGGAGGAATAAATAAAATGCCAAAATTAATAACATACCTTGAGGACTTTGTCAGCAGTTAAAACAACTGAAAGACAGAGAAGACATTAATGGTCAAAAAGGTTCTCTAAGATGTTTTTTTCTCAATGTGTGTAAGGAATGAAATGACTTACCATTTCTGGATTTCAGGTCTCTGTGGATCACCTTAACTGGAGCCTCTGAATGCAAATAGTGCATTCCTAAAAATGGAAATAACATAAAAGATAAATATAATGAGGTAGATGCATTAAATGTAGTTCAGGTGAAGATCAGTGCATTCAACACATTTTTAAACTAACACTACAACTTGTTTACTACATGCCCATTGAAGCAATGAGATAATTGATATAATGAGCCCTTTGAGTGTAAATGCTCTCCATTACGAAGTTGCCTTTGAGCAACACTGAAGTTTCTCAGCTGCTGTTGTTAAGCAAGAACAAAATAACCTCCAAGGCAACACCATATCCAAGTTATTCAAATAAATGCGGATGTTGCTTATTGTTGGTGAAAATTGGTCCTCGCGTGCAACCAAGGTTAGTTTTTGCTTTCATGGTCTTTTATAAATTCTAAACATTTGAACGGTCTGAGCTTGACGACAGAGAAATTGTCCACCACGCAGTGTGTTGAATCAGTTGACCCTCAGCGGCTGTTAGCTGTTATTTATAGATTTCAAACAAAGGAAATGAGTTTCAGATTCACCTCTGGCAATCTCTGCGGCCCACGTCATGATCTGGCCCATGTCTATGTTTTCGCTCTCATCGCTGGACAGGTAGTCGTACAGCGAGCCGCCGCTTGCATACTCTGAGAAGACAGATCCAAGTCCGGATCAGTGACAGTGACCGACGAAACAATGAGAACAATCACACCCAAGGCTGCAGTTGTACATGTTTGCATTTGGATAAAGCGACACAAAGGAGGGATGGGAAAAGACACGCGAGAGGTTTACTGAAAGAGAAAAGAAATATAAGTGACAGTAGCAAAACTGTTTCCTTCAGTGCTACTTTAGACACGCCGGCGCAGTATGTCAGAGTATCATGTGAAAACAGCTGAAACTTGAGCTTCGGCCAGATCTCAGCTGACGGCGTGGCGCTGCTGTCGCTGGCCTGTCGCTGTGGACGAGCTCTCCGGCCTCAACACACGTTCCTCACGTTTTCACAGGAGAAGGAGCGTTTTGCTTTTCATTTAAAAGCTCCCATGAACTTATTTGCAAGTGCCCATTAAAAAGTGTGCAAAAAGTTAAAAAGCTTTTGCAAAATCTCCTCCACAAATCGATCGTAGACACAGAGACAAAGCTTTGATAAAACCTTTGTAAATCAAAGACATGTAGAGCGGGGGGGAAAAAAAAAAAAAAAAAAACAACTGTTGACACTATCTTGTGAAGTAAAGCATTTAAATAAAGACAAACAAGCACCAGAAAACCCAGCGGGAGCCTTGTGTTTGTGGATAATAACCCAATCATAACCCAAAGCAGTACTGTAAACACGGACAGGCACTGAGACAACAGCCTAATTACAGACCATAAAATACGGAAAGGACTTTTATTATCACGAGACAGAATTTCATGCGGGCGTTTTGTCATTTACCAGGAGAACCGGATGATAGCAGGGAGACAAACCTATGTCAGAGGCATAATTCCCCGGGTGCACGGAAAGTCGAGACTTTTGCACAGTTGCATTGTTTAGATAACAAGCTCCGCTGTAAGCGGCACTTTAATGCCACATAAAAGCTTTATTCTCTTTTGTGTGACCAGGAGCGATGCAGTGATCTTCGCACACAAATGCACATTTTTAACCCTGGAACAACGCCTGATCAGATCTCCGAGATCTCTGAGCGAACAGCAGAAATTGTTCAACTCCAGCAGGTCATCGGAGGCAAACACTTCCAACAGATCTGCTGTTTAACAGAGCCGCCGCTGCGCAGAAGGAGCAGGTCCCGCGTGACGCCGTGTGTCAACCGTCAAGAGGAAATTTATAACAGAGCTGATGAATGTGGACACGACGTGGTCAGGGCGCCTATAAACGTTCTCTCTGTATCTGGTGCTAATTAGATTCTGCCTCCATAAACAGAAACACCGAGCAGCTCCTTGGCAACGTGACCTTTATCTTACGCAGCTCCAAAATACTACAGAGGAGTCACAACCTCTTCTCATGCAGCTCTGTCATCAAAAAAATGTGAATGATCTCTGGCTCCTTTCACGCTTTTTTTTTTTTTTTTCTTTCTTTCTTTCTTCACTTCTCACACAACTAACACGTAAAAGACCGTTAATTCAAAAATATTTGACAAAGGCCTTCAACGAGACATCCCGAGAAACCGGCGGCTCCGCCACTAAAACAGCAACGCTGCCAAGAGCAAGAAGTTCTCGGCCCAGTGAAACCAGATTATTTCAGTCAGAAGAAAATCAAGAGTCTGTATGTTTTCTACTGTTTTACTTTTGTTCAACTGGTTTTTCCAGTTTCATTTACTGTAAATACATCACCTTCATCTAAACAGACTGCAACATGTTGATTAAATATCAGCAAAGAAGCCACCGATGTGTTCACAAACTCTCGTTCTTTCAGGACCAGTTCAAAAGTCATGTCATTTTAAAAAGAAATGGAGAATAAAGTGCTGAGTGTGAGGGGAAGCCTGAGTTGAGTTTACTGTAAATATTGAGTGAAGGCCGATGTGAGCTGCTCTATTTGGATTTATCCCAAGTGGAAGATCAAACATCTTATGAGTGTGTAAGTGGTGGTTGATACAGAAAGAACAGAGAAGCACGCATGCACAATCTTGTTCAGCATGTTTGACAGTCTTTCCAGCGAACTGCTGCCGACACGTCAGAAAAATCTAAACTGGAAGGAAGAAGTCCAGCGACCGAGCTGCTGCGTGGACTTTCAGCTGCTGGTGGCTTGTTGTCGTTTCAAGATAAGAAGCTTCTTTTGTTTTGTGTTGCAAGAGCAAGAAAATGTCAAGAAGCATCCTTGAATCCCAAAGCAAACAGATGATTAGTGTGTCACGGCCGCACAGCGTGAGTGGTTAGGCCCCTCCCACCTCACAGCAACAACATCCCTGGTTCTATTCCGGGCTTGGGGATCTTTCTGTGTTCACAACGTGTTAAAGTCAACGCCTGGTGATGCACTGGTGACCTGTCCAAGGTGTCCCTCTGCCTTTATCCATAATCAGCTGGAATCGTCTTCGACACTCTGTGAACCGAGCTGATCAAGACGTTACGGGAGACAGATGGATGTGCCACAAGTTACCATTCAGGATCGTACAGGACACAAGTTGTTTGTTCTGCTGTCGCATCATTTTAAATAAAGATTAAAACCATCTCATGATGTTCCACAATATTATATAAGTACTTTTTTCAGAAGGGCTGAACAAACCTCGGCTGTAAGGAAACCGGCGTGGTTTTGATGTTATGGTAGAATGAGCTGAGCAGCCTGTGTGTGCGTGTGTGCGTGCGCACGTGCGTGTGTTGTAAGAAAATGTCAGAGATGAGCTCACCATACAATAACTGTTATGCACCAAACTGACAAAATCAAACTCAGCAGGTCTTATAAATCTGCTGGGCTCAAATGAAATTTTTTTATTAATTCATGAATTAAATATCCACAACGGTGGCTGCATGTGTTTAAGAAGACTATAATAAGATTATGACACTTACTTTGATTTCACTGTGATATTTTGACTCAAACACTGGAAGAGGGGTCAGAAGGCTTTCTTAGCGGTAACTTGGGAGAGTTATAGATAAGATAAAAAGGTGGCTGCCACTGGTCTAAAAGATCAATCCCTATTTTATTGGTTTTGCAATGTGCATAAGGCTTAAAATGAAGAATCAGAGCGACAACATCTAGAAAGATAAAACCTACTGTTAGGCAATTGTGTCTTTGTATTATTTACTTTATATGCCGTACACTAAAACGTATTGAGACCAATGAGGCCATTCTTTTCCATTATATTACAAAACACAATACATTTTCAAATATTCAGCTGCACTTGTCCAATCTGCATAATATAATCTAATGTTTTGCCTTTGTTTCCACGTATGAAGAATATTTAAACCCTTTTTTTTTTTTGGTTTAAAGTAAAAAAGCACCACATATGAAAAATCACAGCGCTGACAGGACTTAGGCCATGGAAGTGTGACTCTCCGGCTGAATGCCACTGAAACAGAAGGAAAACAACTCTCTGCTCACAACATTCACGGCAGCCCACTATCATATAATTAAATGAAACTGGACGCTGCTCATATGAAAAGCACAGTGTGGGTGTCTTTGACAGCCGTCAATCCCGCGGCACAGGCTGGTATTTAGAACTAATAACTGCTAATCACAAAGCCTGGAACGGTCCTGACCCTCATCCTGTTTGTCCTCACATTTCTTTCTCCTTTTGTTAAACTTCATGACTTATTTGACAACTTCATGACTGGAGCCACTGTGCAAACTGTAGTCGGGTCCCAGCTGGTCTTCAAGTCATACTGGCAGCATGATGTTTGATTGTAGAACAAAGCAAAGCTGGTTAACTAACGCTGTGTCAGCAAGGTTCAGCATCCAGTCAGTGTTGTCTTGATAGCGAGTATATTTAATGGCAAAACTCAGCGTTTCAAGATGGAAATGTTTCATTTTCGGGAGGCTGAAGCTGATCTTGTCTGTGAGGAACTTCCACCTCAGGAGCAGGACACTGTTCCCCTTTGCAAACGTGGCGTCGGTACCTCAATACAGGAAGAACTACAATAAATAGGAAGCTTCACTCCGCACCACTGCCACCACACAGTCTTCGGGGCCCCCGCTCTAATTGGTTCAGCGTTAACCGCTGAAATGCAGGATACACCCTGAACAGGTTGGTATATTTACTGAACGTCCAACATAGGTCTCATTTTCCCACGAAGCTCCAAAATAAAAGCCAGAAATAAGGTTGCAATCCTGGCTGAAAGATGCTCCGAGGTGTTCATCATTCTCTGAACGCTGAATTTCCAGAAAACCTCACTTCAGTAGAAATGACCTGCTGGATTAGAGTCTCGACCCGAGTCCTGCTTGTTCTGGTGTTTTCCACAGTCCATGAGCTTTTTTTGTTGTGACTATACTCTGCCTCTGACCTCTAGAGACCAAGCTACTGTGCGAGTGTGAGGCCTTCCCGAAGCCTCTGGCATTCACTAACGCTCCCATAGAAACCTCTACTCCATTCAATGCACAGTGCAAACTGGTGCAAACAGCTTCAGCTGCGGCATTTTTCCCATCATGTAAAGGAATCGGATGCGTGTGACTCATTACTAACTGTGAATGTGAGAGAACAAATGCGCCGCTCTGCAGTTTATAAACACTCACCAGTAACAATTCCATAGTTGGGAGCCTCAATAATGGCGCCATAAAACTGGATGATGTTTCGGTGGCTGAGAACGCTGAGGATTTCAGCCTGAGAGATGAACACACACACACACACACACACACACACAGGAGAGGAACATCATCACAGTTTACCAAATAATACAATTCATCAAAATATCTATAATACTTTAAATGTATTCAGAAATGTGAACGTACACTCATGTTGCATTATTTTTTTCTAAGCGTTCATGAGCTGGTATAAACCTGACGTGATGACGAGCGGAGCTGATTACCTCCTAGAGTCACTGCATAGTAACAACATGGTGTACCATCGTGTACTTTATGATGTATGTTCAATCAGAGTGAGGAATAACAAACTGGGTTAGAAATCCAGAATCAATTCACAAGAAAAACTAAAACAAAGTAGGAAACGTCTGACATGGCAGAGGTGAAAAGAGATCATCACACGAGTCCTTGATTGAGAATTGAAAATATTGGAGTAAAATCCTTAAATGTACAATAGTAACACTACGAGAGTCCCCGAAGGAGAAGTCAAACCGGTTTATTCCATCCTCGGGAGGTAATAAATGTTTGTGCAAAACTTTTCCGATAAGGATCTATGAAATAGTTGTGAGGCTGTCTCTGTTTGGACGACAGCAGCCGACCGGCCGGCCTTGGAGCCACGCTGCCAGGAGGCTAAAAATAAACCTGAAGATATATTAATATATAATTCTGACCCAGAGAGCGTTACGTGTAACCTTTTTCCTGGGTGAGCAGGGACCTGACAAAATGAGTTGATTTAATTGTAACCAAACACTATAATTAAAGGAACAATGCGCTCAGTGTGAAAGGATTACATTATTATTTTCACAGAACAATCATCTCTCAAACACTTGAGTGAAGTTGAATGGATACCGGTGATCTCTTGCAGTATGATAAAAGAAACGATGAATACATTTCTGCATGTCTCATCACAGGCCAACAAGTGTGAGACAATTTCCCTGCAAAGATAATTCATTTTTTTTTTTTGTCTTTAAGACAATGAGTCTGTGCTTTCAGGGGGTTTCAAGAGCAGTCTCTCTCTGTAATTGGGCCAAATACATTATTTCATTTTGGCAATAATGTTTTTTTTTTTTTTTTTTCGTTTTTTTTTTTTTTGCAGCACATTTCGGAGAGTGGGCGAGTATAATGACCATGAGTGATGGGTACAGAAGTCACCACATCTCGCTGAATGGGGTAGCAATTAAAATGATTACAACACTGACAATTAAAAAGTATATGAAAAGCCCGGGCAATTATGACTCCTACCTCATTTTCAATCTTGAGCAGTTTTTTCACCGCCACCTCTTTGTCCTGGGAGATCCACAGGGCTCGGTACACACTGCCAAAGCTGCCGCCGCCACAGTTCTCGTAGAAGAGGATGTCATCAAACTTGATTTGCACGAAGGACACGCCGGGAGAAGACATCTCATCCTGACACTCAGCTCAAACTCGGCTTCTGGAGGGTGGGGTTGGAGGGGAAGGGGAGAGGAAGGAAGTCCATTTCACAACAAAGTCCTCTGTGGTGAAACAAACCCGACGCTTCAAACAGTCGCCGAAGCACCACTGCGGCTGGACTGCAGGACTCCGGCTGAAGCCACCGGGTGATCGGGTAGTGTCAGCGTGACAGTGCCGGCTTTAAGGGGCCGTCCCCTGCCTCTTCCTCGCTGCCACACACGCTCCTCATCATCAGTGAGCTCAGGTTCCAGACTGTGCTTGTACAAGGATGATGATGGCATGCCTGGTATGCCGCGATCATAAGGCCAAAGTCACAGGACGCTCCAACACAGTCAACAAGGCCAGAGAGAGAGAGACCAACACTGTGATGAGAAACGGTCTCAAAACAAAACAAAACAAAACAAAACAAAAGTACTTAAATGATGCTCATTTTCTCTTTATATTTTCAACTAAAAGAAGAAGCTCCTCTTGTGCACAGAGCAGCCGAGCACGACGCTATGCGCGCAAGGCAGGGTTATGAGCGTAATGCTTCCAAAGCAGCCCATGCAGATTGATTATCACATCGTTTTGTTTGTCTGTGAGAGCATAAAAGCATCTTGTAAAGAAATAATTCCATCATTACAGGAAATTGTAGCTGTGTTATTCTTCACAGATTTCCCATTTACAGCTCAGCAATTACAGCTTTTAAAAGGCTGTTACCTGGGTCTTCATTGGGATTACTATCCATCACAGTGGGAAATGCCTCCATTGTCGCAGAGGGGAGCCACTGTTTGCTGCTGATTTACTTGTGTTCATGCTATACTTAGCCTTCACAGTCATTTACTCTGTGAACCAGGCCCAGTATTGTCTGACCACTCAAGAAGCCGGGGTTACTGGGATATGGGAGCACTCCAGCAGGCACCACTGGCAGTTTCTCACTTAATAGCAAGCGCGACTGTAAGCGCTGCAGCAATGGGGGCCTGATGGCCTTGTGCCCACAAGTAAAGTATAAAATGATAAAATCAATCACATAAACACGGCTTCAATCTTACATGTGATTTGCCTGAAGGGTGTATAAACTTTGTATCGTAATATCAAATATTCTCCGTTACTTTACTGATATTTAGTGTGGTTGGAAAAAATAAAATAAATGTCCAGATGACAAGATGAGCTGCATGTAAAATTCTGCTTAGAAGCAGGTTTGGTGTTGATTTTCAAATTGTAAAATTCCTTCAATTGATTCCTAAATATATTTGCACATGTTTTTATTTTATTTTTTTCAAAAGTAAGAATGCAAATAAAAGTTTGAATATTCTAAACATCCACATAAATGAAGAATAGAAAATGTCTTATCTACTACCCCAAAAGTCCATGCAGGAATTTTATTGAAATCAGTACTACATTATTTAATATTCATTATATTTTACATTGTTGTAAACCTTTCCTGACAGTAAAGCGTATTCTGACTTATGTAGTTATGTGTAATATCACTGTCATGCTTTTGCTTATATTACTACTGAAAAAACCCTGATATATATATATACATATATATATATTTGGGAGAGAATTTAATCACACACAAATACTGCAACAAATATGCGAGGGAGATTTTTGTGGCTGGATTCCCTGTGTCATGTGCAATTATACATTTAAAAATCAAACAAAGCAACAACGTTCATGGAGAAGTATATGAAAAGAAAGTCATTCGGCGGGTCATTTTAGCATTTTCTGGCTCTTTCTCCTCATAAAGGCACACACCAATACTGAAATTGGTCACACAATTAAGGTATTTTGATTGAAACATTACCAAAAGATTCCTGGAGCAAATTTCTGCTTTGAAAATAGTCAAAACTTTTTAAATCTGTTCATTGTCTATGGCCAGTTCACTGGTGTTGAGTGAAAAGAGCCTTTTTGATTAATATAAACATACTTCTTTAAATATAGACCCTTTTAAATGCCACATGATTATTAATCTGCCTAGAACATTTCTAAATATAACCTTCTTGTTCTTTATGAACAGTGCATACACAATAAAACCACTCATAAATGTAACAAACTAAACTGCATATGTGACAATAACCCCCTGTTATTATGATATTTACTCTTTATTAAATTCAAATGACAATTGCTGGTCATTGGACAGTTACATCAGCTGATCAGGCAGCTGCTAGACTTGTTTGCCATCTTAAAAAAAAAGAAATTGCTTGATAAAAAATAATTACAATCAACATTTAACAAAGAAACTAAATGCAGTGAGTTGATTATATAAATGTGCTCCTTTCTTAATGTAAATAGCTCACAAAGAAACAGAGCAGGAAGTCACTATTTATGATGAATGAGTTTCCCAGTTTAGATGAGAGATAAGCAGAAAAGCACATGGTAATAATGGTGGCACGAAACAGAAAACATTCACCAGCACTGGATCCATAACACTGGGCAGACTAAACAGACTGGATTATTGGAATGATCTCATAATCACACTTTATACAAACAGCTTCATATGTAGATAGTGAATCCCAGCTGCACAGCAGAGATGAATAAAAACAACATGACTAAAGGTCAGATCATCCCTGAGCAGAATGTGGAAGTGAAGCCTGTCACTGTCACTGCTGCCTCCCTCTCTGGCCCGACAAACATACATACCGGCATTCAGGGGGCTTCGGGGGGCTTCAGGCCGTCTTCTCTGCAGATTCCACCGAGTCCAGCACAAACTTTCAGAAAACAGCCCGAGTTCCGGGAAACCTCATGTGACGTGCCTTCATTTCTCCACTCCCGCTCCGCAGAGCAAGGACTGGTTGCACAACGCAACTTCCAGCAGGCAGACGCCAACGTAACGGCGCCCTCTGCTGGGAGCGCGAGGTACTACAGCTGGCATCAGTCCATTTTTAGTGTGGAGTTCCGTCTTTTAGCAACTTTTACATGCTTTAAACTTAATTTTATTTAAATAATTTACAGATTCACTATTTCTATCCATTATTTATATGCATCGCATTTATTTAATTCTGCCAGTTACTTTAAATTATTGCGAATAAAATACACTTTCAGCGGATAAGCTTCACACTGGGAGAAAACACATCCATCCATCCATCCATCCATCCATCCATCCATCCATCCATCCATCCATCCATCCATCCATCCATCCATCCATCCATCCATCCATCCATCCATCCATGTTCTATATTCATGGATTAAAGGGTTTATATTGTCATACCAATATATGTTTTTACATGTCCTGGTACAAAATTCTGTTCCAGAGGAGGCTCATTAGAAGTGTTTGGTTATAAGTTATTATTATTATTATTATTATTATTATTATTATTATTATTATTATTATTATTATTATTATTATTATTATTATTATTATCGGTCTGGCTTTTATACCACTTCATCCAACAGAACATGATGCCAGTCCATCACAGGGATATATAGAGAGAAACTGTCACTCACCCTAAAATTTTCGAGTGACCTATCGACTTCATATGCATGTTTTTAAACTGTGGGAGGAAGTACCTGCATAAAATCCACAAAGAATAAAAATCCAGATAAAAATGAAGCTACCAGAACATGAAAATATACCAAACAAAGAGTTTTAAACTGCTACAGTGCAACTATGGCCCCTTTTAGCTCCATCTGGAAGGAGAGAGCTAAAACTTCTCAATATATTTAAAAAAATTTGTTTACAATGAACTGTCAAGTATTATATCTTTGTTCAAACGAAATAATATACTTGCATTCTCTAAGATTTGATGCAAACATTTTTTTACAAGTGATGCTGATTTATATTCATATTCCTTTATAAAGAAACAACATAAAGTGCAATATTTTTAGTGGTATATTTGCTTTGTGAAGGTGACTAAAATATCATAAACACTACAGAGCAGCTTTTAATCACACATGTTATGAAGGTGTTTGTAAAGACAGGCACAGCTCAGCTGGTCAAACAGGTAGTTTCTCTTCTTGATTGACGGTTGGACCGCCCACCTGTGAAGCATCTTGCATGGCAGCAGTCCTCTTTGGTTTGTGAAGCAGTGACACAGATCATGAAAATGAAGTAGTAAAATGCAATATATAAGTCAAGTCTTTTTTTTTCACCATCAGACATTAAGAAATGAAGCCACATGAAGAGATCGGTCGACTCCAAAGGAGTCAGAAAACAAGTTCAACTGACAACAAACGACTCAGTACGGTTTAGGATTCAGCAGGGTACATCTCTGTTTCAGCTGTAAAGGAGAGTCTTTGAGCTGTATATTGTCCAGGCAGTGTTTTTCATGATAGATAAAGATGAAACTTAAGCTGATTGTTACCGCATTTCTTTCAGCCCTTTGTTAATTTGGTATTACTTTCTAGACAATCTACTATTTAGTATCCTGTACGTCTATATAAAGGAATTTTATATTAGTTTATGAATTAAGTTTGTTTTAACAAAATAATTTCGAAATTATAATGAATTATTAATGTTTTAAAAAGTAACAAGATCACACATTAAACCTGTAAACACAGAGGAAACCAATAATGAAATAATTACATTACAGCACACAAGTACATCTAAAATATTTAATATTTACAACACAAAAGGTTTTCAGACATTTACGATATGCCAGGCTTTCAAAGAGAACTGTGCTCACATGAATTAAAAAGTTAAACATTCATAAACCTCTGCATGCTGATGTCAAAATAAATATTTGTATACAATTCAAAACACAAAGAAATATCACAAACTTAAATAGTATAAATACTGTTCAATACAAAAGATATGAAACAACTGGATATGAGGAACACTGAGACCTTGCAGTTTTAAAGCGTCAGTGAAATGATATGCAACAGCCTGATAAATGAGATCTCACTAGAATCTGTAATTTCTTCAATTGTTTGAGTAGGACATGGTGTGAAGTCGGCATGACAGTGATATGAGAGGTGCTTCACCCGCCAACAAATACTGTTGCTTAAATATCACAAATTACTGTAATAAAAGGCTTAACAAGTCAGGCAACGACTCCTGAAACAATATCTCATTATCTGGTACATCATTAGGTCCTTCATGTGATTGCTTGTATTGAAGGAAATCCACACCAACGTAAGCACTCGCCATGCCATGATGCAGCGTCAGAGCGAAACATTTCAGTCCCTGAGTGGATTCAGGACCTGCGGGGTTCAAGTCCATGAGAGAGCTGTGTCAGCGTCCTTTGGTTGTCGATCACGTTGAGCTGACGCACGTAGGTCCAAACATCTGGGTGGTTCTTGCTGGTCAGTGCTGAATCTGGACCTGATTATGTTGGACAGATGAGAAAATAAGTATCAGTCAGATTTTTCTTTTTTTTTTTTTTTTTATGTTTTTTTTTTTGATGAACAAAGGTATGTTATAGATGTGATATAAACAGATCAGGCGGAACTTACAGAATGACTGACTCCTGCAGTATCTCACTATCTTCACTGTGTTAGCCATCATCCGCTGCAAGACAGAGAGATATCATTACCGATAAGTATCATCAATTAACTGAAAAAAAAAAAAAAAACACTTAAAAACACACCAACTGGTGGACAATAATCTGCACCTGCAGAGCCTCACCATTTTCTCAAAATTGACCAAATTGTCAATAAATGTTTTGTTGCCCTCGTGAGTAAATGTCATGTCTGGAAAGAGAAAAAAAAACAACAACAACAAGAGATTGATGTTAAAAAATGAGAGCAATTTGAGAGGTTTGAAGCGCTTCAACAGCAAAACAATTGCCGTATACGGGGCCAAGGGGGTATTATATTAAAAATAAAAGAATCATCCGAGCAAAAAGGTTTGACCTTTGATCAGCAGGGGCATGAAGGGAATGATGGGAGGTTCCAGTTTGGTGACTGTCAGTCGGTATGCTCGGTGGTTCCTGGACGGGTCCTGTGGAAACAGTCACACTGTTCTAAGATTCACCGTCACCGTGTGAAAGGCATCAGTCACAATCCTGACATGTGGCAATGCCTCTGGACCCACAGCTGACTCTGCAAGGATTCTGATTTACATCTCACTATTCACACCGGCAGAGAGCAAAACCAGGCAGAGGGGGAGATTCATCGTGTCAAATTGTTGTTTCATCTCACCATCAAGTTTTCAAATTCTCCATAAATCTTCTTGAATTTGCTGGGAAGTTTCTGTGAAAACAAATGACAGCGGTTCACTTGGAGTACTGCACATACTTTATTTCATGCCAAGTAGTAATGGTTGCTAAAATTTCTTCACAATATGATCATTCTCAACTGCTGTCGGGATCCACAGGCCGTAATAACGCGCATGATTCTTGAGATGCTCTTTTAGTTCGACATATCTGGCAAGTTTTATTTATATATTCTTCAGTTTTCATAAATCTTATACAGAAAGTTTTGCACTAAAGGTATTTTTCTTTGCATTAACCTCTGCTACACTCACTATGAATTTGGTACTAAAAATGTGGGTTGTTAAAAACTCTTTCAGTGTACATACAACATATTTCCTTTTATTGCAACCCTAAAAATAAAAGGGGGAAAAAGAAGCATAATTTAAAAAGGCATCCCTCAGCCCATGAGTACTCCTGCGGCTCCCTCTCTTGAGGCTCTTTAAAAAGCTCAGATTTAACATATTATATTTGTTAAAAAGGCCACAAAGCTTTTTCCTGCTGTGACTCTTGTTTTGGGCATCCGGAGCTACAGTACATGTGCTGACATGCACACAAATACAGGAACATTTAAAGGGGTAAATAACTTTCCAATCGTATAAAATTTACTGTCATGTGACATAAAAAAAAAAAAAATTCTACCAAATACAAATGTCCATATTTTGTGTGCGTAGTGTAGATTTGGTAGATATACACACCTCCCAGGTTTGGTTGAGTCTGCACACAGCCGGGTTGCTCAGCCCCATGATGATGGCAAAGAAGCCGTTGAGATTCCTGTACTCCTTGCAGCTTTAACAGATTCAGATCGTAAAGTTAGTGTCACCAACACAAACAAAGTGAAGAGAAAGGACTAAAACAAGATCATCTTACTGGGCGGCGATCTTGATGAACTTCTTGAGGAGCTGCACTCTTTTGCTCAGCTGAGAACACAAACAAATTTCCGTGACCACCCAGAACTGAATTTCGTTGAACCTCCTCAGGAACAGGTCCAGGTTCACCGTGGTCTTCTTCACATACTGTCTTCCAAACGTGTGGTAGATGAGTTCAACCTGGAAGATACATAAGAAAAGCAAGAAGTCACAAAATTGTGCATATTTTTTATTATATTGTATTTTTACCTGCTTTTTTGTGCAATACATCCACCCCCATATTCTGTACATGTCCACACTTATAGGCACCGTGTGCATATTTTTTATCATATTGTATTTTTATCTGCTTTTTTTTTAGTTTCTGCTATGTGTGCTTTCTTCTCTTTAATATCCTGTTGTACCACTGCAAATTTCTCCACATGTGAGATAAATAAAGGGATATCTTATATCTTATCTTATATCTTATTGTAATTTTTTTATTTATTTTTTTGCTTCCACAGACAAACTACTCTGTCTGTGTGAAGTTTGCATGTTCGTTCCAGAGTTAATATGAGGTTAATTGGTGACCCTAGAATTGCCCCTTGGGGTTGACCTGTCCCTGCCCTGGATGGATGGGTTGCCAGGTTGCCAGGTTGCCAGGTTGCCAGGTTGCCTGGTTGCCACACACACTACAGCAATTCTGATCATGTTTCCCCAGGCAGGCTACGATACCTCATGTACACAGCGGAAAAGCTCCGAGTCATAAGAAGTCATGTGATAAGCCACATCCTTTGAACTCATCAACTCGAAGCTGGCCAGAGAGCCTGAAGAGGGGCCTTCCTGCTCAGGGAGAGGCGTCTATAAAAACACACAATATTTCAGAATGTGTCAGGATTAACAACAGTTATTGAGCAACAACGATGCACTGAATCTGCTGGTGATTATAGATGATAGAGGAAAGACCCATGAGCTGGTAGAGTTCTGAGAATATGTTCACTAACCAGTGAATCCAGCTGATCCCTGCGACAGGCAAACAGCCGTCCATTGATGCTGAGCGTGGAAAACACTGACACGTCGTTGGGCTTAAGGACAGCTTTCTCTGTAAAAGGATCACAGACAACTTAGAATAATTTGTACTATTTTAGGGTTAGCATTTAGATCACCCCTTCACCTTCTGACCATTTCTGTCAGAAATACATTTTCATAATTTGTTAAAATACTGCCAATTGTGATTGATTTAATCAGCTTCAGCTGACATTACACAGTCCGATTGGGCAAATACAGATTGTTTAAAAAAAAAAAAAAAAAAAGAAGGCACAACTTCAGGAGAGCAAGAAGGAACTAAATAAAACTGCAGAATGCAAATTTATTGGGATATTCACATGGATTCACAACAACAGACTACATAACAGAAGGTGAATGCAAACCAAGAAAGTTTACAATATAGTGTCTTTTAATGTCTCTACTGGCGACTCTAAAAAGCTCATGGGACTGATTGTGTGTGATTGTCTCGCTCTGTTCTTCTTGTGATGTCTACACTGTACCAGTCTTCATACATCCTGAACTGGAGTCTGCTCCAGTGGCAGGGACCTTACGCTGAATAAATCAGTAAAGAAGACGGACGGATGGTTCCCTGGTTGGACATGCAGATGTTCTGTGATAATTACCCTTGGCTAATAGAACATCTTCAGCTTCATTTATTCATCTTTTGTAGTGAAAGTTCAGTAAGAAAGGATAAATGCAGAAACTTTCATCAGCACTTTATGGCAACAACAGCAAGGAAACATCACGACAGTAAGAAGCAGCTGCCGAAATCAATCCTTGTCCTGATCGTTATGAGAAAATCTGATCCCAGGCTTTTCATAAGCCCCTTTAAAATTGATTTGTTCAGCACCTATTGGAGCGGCCATTCACAGTCAACACACTCACCGCAACAGGCCGCTAATTTCCCCACTAAATCAGCCCGGATGAATTAGTAGAGCACACTGCTTGGTGTAGCCCCCTCGCTCTCTCCAATTATTTGATTAACAAGTAGCCGCGGCTGCTCTCACCTCCTGCCGAACTGAGGTTGACCAGCAGCAGGTCCTCTGCTGACCCCAGCTTGTCGGCCACAGCACTGATGACCTCCCTGACTGAGGCCGCCACCGAGGCTCGGATCGTGGTGTAGGTGTGGTCACAGCAGTAGACTTTGAACAGAACTGGAGGCATGAATCAGAGTAATTAAAGCAACTGTCAACAAGGAGGAATGAAAGGAGTGGTGAAGCCGCACAGCAGAGTGCGAGACAACAAGGTTAATGTTTCTTTTACAGCCCAGAGGTCAGGAGATACGATAGAACCTTTTGTATAACGAGCTATTTCCCTATATTTTCTGTATCAGCAACGATATTTGCCACTACTTGGTTTTAACCAGTTGGGACTTACACTGTTGTATGTTTTTATCTTTCTGGTATTTGTTAAAGTAAAGAAGAAAAATAATCAACCAGTTCAGTAAAAGCGAACATGTTAAATTAGAAAAAAATCAACTTTATTATTTGTTGTTTAGTCGCAAAAAGATGTCTAACCCAGAGGATGCAGTGGGCCTTACGTGTGCAGTGGAACAGAAAATGACCTCTGTCACATTGTCTCAGCTGTACTCGATTACATGTAAAAGTACTGCTCACAAAATAAGCCATCTTAAAGTAAAAAATACTCTTTTCAAAAAGTGTTAAAAGCTATTAGTCAGCAGGCGCAAATTGTTTCTTAAAGAAGATAAAAACAGGGATAATTTGTTATATAAACAAATTTACTGGCTACAAAATCAAGATTTTTTTATGTAAATCAAAATGACCAGAAATTGCCTGTTTGAACATTTTCCTGAGTTTCTTGAGTTTTGAATGACAAGGTTCAAATGTCACTAAAAACAGGAGTGTGACTTAAACAGGACAGTGTTGTTTCCTACTGTTATAAAATGAACAATAGCATGACTCTGTGTCTGATGGACTTAAAACCAAGTTTTAAAAGGACGAACATAGGTCGGATGGTGCAGCAGGTATAGTATTATATATTGGTGGACAACCATACACAGAAGCATGTCGAAGCTTGTTCTTTACTCACTTTCATCATTGCTCTTGATTGGCTGACGTCTCTGAAGTTTTTCATCTCCCATACTGAACTGTCGCAGCAGAACTTTGTGCTGCGGCAGAATAACACAGTCAGCTTCACAAGCTCATACAATAAAACTTTGAAAAACCTTTAAACTTTGGACAAAGAAGATCACTCATGTACCTTTTTCTGTGAGGACTTTGCATCTTCGGCACTGAAAAATCAAACATTAGAAGACAACAAAATCAACTGGAGGGTTTGTTAGTTTGATTGGTCACCAATGAAACAAAAAGAAACGAATCAGAATCCCGACGGCATTCAAACATGACCATGATTATAGTGTTTGATTTTTGTTTTTTTTAATATTAAACATCAATAATAAAAGCATGGACTCACTTGTGCTTTACAATTCTCTCCAGCTCTGTAAGCTGAACCCTGAGGGCAGGAAGTGCTTTGGCATCATTAGACACAGCCATGAAAAACTCCTGCAAAACAACACAAGCTTTGAGTAAAGAAATGGCACGGTAGGTAATAGGTCATATTTCAAACTGTAATGATCTGGATTTCACCGAGAAGAAAATATAAAATCCCCAGGAAGTACATGTACTTTGTGCGTGAACTATAAATCTTTGATTTTTCCAGCTCTGCACCACATTACATCAGGAGATCATCGGGGTCATTGTTTATACTGGAGAAACAATATCGTCATCAGCTCAAGACCAACAAACTAAACAGCTGTGCAAATATCACCATGTTGCTGTAGACATTTGTTGTTTAGATTGAACAGCTATTCAGACGCTAATGATGTATCTCATGCAGTTATTGTTAAGTTCAATGATTATGTTTGTTTCTAATTCTCCTTTCTGTATGTCTGGCACATGTCTGTGTCTTTATAGTGAAGGGATCTGTCATTCTTTGATGGTGTAAATCGTGACTAATGCAGCGGAAAACTCTGAGAGACATTTGGTGTCTAATTATTCGGCAGTTTTAAAATCCAGGTAAGTTAATGTCACAATTGCACTTTTCAAAAGACTTCCCAAAACCACAGCTACAAATAGCCTAACTTGTACCCTCACTCTACGTCGACACTTTTTAAAACTGGAATGTTTTGGTGAAAAGTCTGCATGACCAGTCCAGGACCACCTTCGTAGTTATCGGCTGACCTCAAGAAAAGCCAGGGAGGCATCCTCCTGCTGCAGCTGATCTCCATGTAAATCAGCCCACTGCAGGACCAGGCGGATCACCCTGCGCTTGTTGTTAAGTGTGTAGTCCAGCATCTCCTGTTCGGAGCCCTGTGAAGCCTGGGCGTGGTAGTTGCACAGCAGTTAAAGATCAACAACAGTAAAATTACAACAGAGCGACCCAATCGAAACTTGCAACTCAGCTTTACAGATTGGAAAATGACATTTTGTCGCACAGAGAAACATAACACTGGAAGGATATTGAGCGATCAGGACTGGACACAGTTGACTGTTGGGTATGAAGACGCAGTGCGTGAGCACAAAGTCATCCAAAGCTGAGTCTGGGACAGAAACAAAGACAAACACCTGTCTTTTCACTGACAAACCACATCAAACAGCGTCATCGGGCCTTGAAGCACACGGCCCTGTCGCTGTCACCTCTGCAGGCAAACGAAAACCATATGTATCCACACGAGCACGAGTAATTAGATCAGCTCTGTGATGTGTGCCTAATTATAGGCGAGAACAAACGGGTCAGTGCAGTGGTGGAGGACACAGACAGAGTTAGAGAGAGTGGAGAGAATAAATATGCTGCATAGGTGAAAACCCTTCACTTTGGATGATCATCATATTGATAGATCGTATTAGGTGGCTCCAATCCCACATGCAGCACGTGGCTGGGTGAGCGGTACCTGACTCTGTGAATTGGGAATCCAATCGCATCATTTCGAGGAGATGCTCCAAAATTTTCTCCGGCGTCCCAGACATTATCTTGTATCTGGAACAACAGAGGAAAAAACACACCCTTCACTAATCAAGAAACACTGGCTCTTAATGCTTAATGACACGGCTATGGCCCTCGACTGATTTATGTTACTTCAATGTTCCTCTGTGATTGCTTCATTTGATAACAATCCTATTTACAATCAGTGTTCTTGGCCAGCTGAGGATGAAGAGGAGTCTGGGCTAAGTGTTACAAGAGAAGCCAAAAAATAAATAAAAAATGACATGGGGGCATTTTCTGTGTGAAGGAGAATCAACACAATCCAGCCTCGGCTGGATAACAGCATGACAAGAGGGAGCCACACCAGCAACGCTGTGTCTTCTCACTGTGTCCCCCACTCATGGGGGAGAACACAAGACTTGACACTCTCATGCGTGAGGAGTGGAGTTGATTAGAGGGCGACCCTGAACAAGTAATTGTGACTTGCCAGGCCTTCCTTTCCCTCGAGACGCCAGGCCATCATTACCATTAATATGTCTCTCCATATTAGACTGGGGCAGTGACAGATGCCTCTATTAGGATAACAGTCATGGCTGCAGTGCACAGGACTGCTGAGCTGGTGCTGCAGAGTTTTCACCTGCAGGTCAGATTGTCTCGTGCTGTTCACTAAGGTTTAAGGCTGAAGTATACGGCTTTATTGTTGTATATTGTGGACGTGAACGGTAGTAAGAGTAGCAAAAATAACGTGCACAAACAAACACCTGTTTTAAAATAGTCAACCTTTTTATACCTTTTTTTTTTTTTTTTTGAAGTTGCCTCTTTTACACTGAATATGGCTGTGGCCATTATTAAAAGATTGTGTGGTTCAAAAACACCAAAGGATATACTAAACATGGATTAATCTCAAATGAATGAATGAATGAATGAATGAATGAATGAATAAATAAATAAATAAATAAATAAATAAATAAATAAATAAATAAATAAATAAATAAATAATTAATTAATTAAATAAATAAATAAATAAATAAATAAATACGCCATGGTATGCATGTTACTTCTTCTAATCTGAGAAACATTCATTTTTGTATTTGCTTTTTAGGAACATGTTACTAAAAAAAGCAAAATACAAACCACCGGCAGGTTCCTAAAATGAATCACCACGAAATGATGAGGTATAAAGAAACATTTATAAAAAGTTTTTTTGGAGTCAATGCTTTACATGAAACAACATTCTTGTGTGCGCCACAAGAAGACGGAAGAGGAAAAGTTGTGATTCTGTATTGTTGTTCACTCTCTCTGGCTATTAAAGGGTTGTAGCTAAATTTAGCTTGGACTATAATTTACAATAAATACTTTCTCAGTTATACAATAAGAGCCGTCTACTGACCTCAGCTGTTTTTGACCACTGCCCAGGTTTTATAGTATAAAGCTTGTTATCTGCAATCTTAGTAAAAGAATAAATAAATAAATAACTTCCTTTTATTGAACCTGGAGTTGGGTTTTATTTGTTTGAAGGGTTAAATGTTCGGAACTGTAACAGGATGAACTTTAACTGTTGATTAAAGACGAATTGCAGGTTACAAGTTAAAAGACTGGTCAGACAGAGCCACTGCATGATGTGTTTAGCGTGAGCAATGTGCTGGGTGTGTTTACTTGTAATGGGAGGCCGAGGATCCTTGGACAGACGTTCGACTGCTGCTTAGACTTTTCTCTAACACCAAAACATCCTGACCGTGTTCCTTCAGGCGAACAGTGTTGGCCTCCACATCCTTCAAAAAGATACATGAAAACACAGCCTTTCAATATTTATATAAAGACACAAGCTGTACTGTACACGAACACTGTGTGATTTATCCAGGCCTAACCCCCACTATCACAAAGCTGTGATTATGTTTACTAGACACTGAAAGCTCTGTGGATTTTCACTATGGTTTTCACAACTAAGTGGAAATGGCGTGTAAAGACCAAGTTTATATCATGTGTGATTTATCAAGACTATTTAGAAGCACTTTTGATATAAAAGATAATAATTAATAAAAATTATATATCATTATCACGCTATAAGACTTCCATATTTCTTTTGTTTGAGTTTAGAGATCTTATTTTGTGTAAACATTACAAATCTACAATTTTGTTAAACGAGGAGATTCGAGCATCCCAAGCTACATTACATGTTTCAAATCATATTCTGTTATTGCACTGTCCAAAACAAAAAAAGGTGTCTTCTTTTTAAATTCTGCATAGACTTTTTTAAAGTATCACTATTACATATTTATTCCAAAATAATCTCTGACGCTGTAGTCTGATTCAAGAAAGGAGTTTACGAAGCAATCTTTGCTACCATATGGAAGTAACTATCTGGCTTGCATTCACAGTTAAACATCAATCAGAAAAAGTATTCATAATCAATATAAATATTTAGTAAAGTAACTAAACTAAGGGGTACAGAGTGCCGATGTACAGACTCAAAGGAAACACCAAGTACCTTTCATGGCTGCATTACAGAGTTTTTGCCAACAGAGGGTGACAGTGCTTTTTATTTTCACTGAAAAAGTATCAGTCAACACTATGAAGTCACTCACCCTCAAAATCCTGTTGAAGTCCTCCTTGTCTACTCTCAGGAAATGACAGTTGTCCTCCCGTAAGACAATGGACGCAGCACGGGGGGCGTCATTGACGAGAGCCAGTTTCCCAAAGTCATCCCCTTCGTGAAGCGTGCAGACAACTCCCTGCACAGGTCAGCATACAAATGAGTTATAATGGGGGCATGAATCAATGCTGTGGTCAGAGAAAAATAAGATTAGATATTTCAACAACTGTACATGATTCTGATCATATCATTCGGGAGACATACATACTTTTCCGTAGATGACGACGTTGACCGAGCCCTTTAAAATGATGTACCATGACGTGCCCTCGTCACCCTGATTGAATACTGACGGAGAAAATGAACAAAGAGGAGCCTCAGTGATCTAATACGCCATAATCTGGGACGTGTAGGATTAATGGCCTCAGGTGCTCGGGAAAAGCGTTTTGTGGATGACATTACTCATTACTTACACACTGTTCCTGCCTTTGTGTGGTATTCAAATATCAGCACTCCCGCAAGTTCTCGCTTTACCTGTGCAACAGAAAAGACCGATGCTCTTAGACGTCACATGAATTTAGTGAACATCCAGGGGAGGTTTTTTGCAAATGTCATAAGCCATGTTTGAGTTTCATTTGCTTCAAGCAGCAACACAGACACTTAAATACATTTTATGAAAATTGAAACAGTGAAAATGACAACACGCACAGGTAGGCTACAACATTATCACCACT
The DNA here is from genome assembly GCF_963383615.2 of Lipophrys pholis. Lineage (NCBI taxonomy): Eukaryota > Metazoa > Chordata > Actinopteri > Blenniiformes > Blenniidae > Lipophrys > Lipophrys pholis. The sequence continues at coordinate 12,487,994 of NC_137632.1, forward strand.
AACCAGGAACGTAACCATGACTAACTCTTTAACATGGCACCGGTGGGGTGGAACATAGTGATCGTTTTGTCCAAAAAGTGTAGGAGCCAAATTGTGATTGCTCGACAACTGGACAGTGTAGTGACCAGAAAGTATATTCCTAGTTTGAGTGTGGAGCTTGCACAGTCTCTCCAGATTTCCTCCTTTGCTCCACTGAACTTTTGTCCCTGCATTGCCTGTGCGTGTCTGTCAGTGTGTGTGCTTCTGTGTTTTTCTGTTTTAATCATTTGATGGACTGGCAATCTGCCCTCTGAGTTGGGTCAAGCATTTTAAAAGATGAAGGGATGGGACAACAATCTCAGAGCATCTTGAATACTGCAGCTCTTGCGGAAGAATTCCTGATTGGGACTGGCCAACATTTATCAGAAGTGGTCAAGGAAAGGAAAAGCCAGTGTGGTCCGAGCCATCAAATGACCTCCTGCAACTCATCAGCAAAAGGTAACATATCTATCTATCTATCTATCTATCTATCTATCTATCTATCTATCTATCTATCTATCTATCTATCTATCTATCTATCTATCTATCTATCTATCTATCTATCTATCTATCTATCTATCTATCTATCTATCTATCTATCTATCTATCTATCTATCTATCTATCTATCTATCTATCCATCTATCTATCTATCTATCTACAGAGTGCGTACTCACAGTAGTGGATAGATGGGATAAGGCCTTAATATGCAACAACTCCTCATAAATGATCTCCAAGTCATCCGCCGTCCTTTCAGATGGGCTGAAAGAAGGAAAGATATTCATGAAATGAAAAGCTATTACACTGGAGTTTACATTGATTTGGTGATTAGAGCTTGTGAGCAGTACTGTTTGGTCAGAATCATCCTCATGTGGGCATCAGGCCCAATTTGAGAAAGGAGGAGCAGAGTGTCCTGCAGCTCTTCTTGGCTCTCCTTCCTCTCTTCCTCAGTGGGGAAAGGGGCGTCCTCGAGCTCGTCATCCAGGAAACGGTAGAAGAGATACTTGTCCTGGAAGCTCAGCTCCTGGTCGACTGCACCGCAGTAAAAAAACAGCACAAGCAGCAGAGATGAAAATCAAATTTGTACTGAGTTGTTGTGTGTACGCAGACGCAGACTCTCACCATGGTTGAGAACACCTTCTTCCAGCAACACCTGCCACATGCCCACAGCCTGAACGCGAGAGTGGACGCATGAGCCCTGCTGCATCTGCCAGTCAACCAGCTCTGTCCCCACGCAACACTGCCTAAAAAACACACAGGTCCATGTATTTGTTAGTTTTGTTATTATGTGACTGTCTTTTCATGATTCGTCATTGTTTTATTTTGTTAACAGAGGTTTGTGATAAAATACCTTCAGTGATCAGTTGTTTTATACATCAGGTATTCAATTAAATTAATTTAAAAATACATTACATGTTGCATGGGTTATATTGTTCTATTTATAATAAATATTGCCATATACTTGTATACGTACGTTTTGAAACAGTAGCTATATTTCCAAGAAGTACCATTAAGTACCGTTAACAACCAAACAAACATATATTTTCTTACTTTTTTAAATAATTTTTGTAAAGTTATTTCAGTAGAAACATTGATTTATTTGTCTAAACTGAAGTTAACCCAACTTCAAATGTTTCACAAGATGTTTAATAATTTCATAATGATGTTCACTACAACTTCGACTGGATCTTCTCATGATCTAGATCACGTTTATAAAATATATTTATTTACTACTCCTTATCGATCCTCATTTGGATTTTTTCTAAATAAATTTTACTGCATTTTACACATCATATTCATAGTTAACATTAACTATACTGCACGCACTAGGACTGCAGGGTCAGGGGCCCGTAGTGGTAAACCTGTTGAACCTGGAAAACCTCAGAGTACCAGCAAGCTTCTCTGACCTCTGGGCCACCGGTGTCCTACATTTTACATAAGTATTATCATGTGAGGGTTGTCACCACAAATCAATTTATCATGCTTTTTCAGATTATACATGTGTTGGTAATGACGAAGGCTGCACGGTGGTGTAGTGGTCAGCTTTTCTCGTCTCGGAGCAGAAATGTTGTGTGCTCAAATCCAGAGTGGGCCTTTCTTTGTGGAGTTTGAATGTTCTGCCTGAGCACGGGCTTTTTCCAGGTACTGCAGTTTCCTCCCTAAATATCCATCGTGAGGTAATTTGGTCAGCCTGGATTGTGTGTCGACGTGTGTGTGGGTGTCGGTCTCTCTGTGCTTTCCCTGTGGTAAACTGGTGACCCCGCCTTCACTCATAGTGAGCTGGGATTCAGCAATCCTGAGCAAGATAAAGTGGTATGGGTGAAAGTAAAAACGAGCATTTCTTACACAATTTAAAAAGGTAAACTCAGTAGTATAAAGGAGATGAGCTCTGATGAAGGAAAATGATGACAAAATCAAAAAATAGAACTGATTTTAATTAAAAAATTTAAACAAATTAATCTTTATAGCTCATTGACTAAAATCTAAATAAAAAAACAAGCAGTAACTAGGTCATATGTGATATATACATTTACACAAATTTGTTTGGACTTTTTAATACGGTGCAACTCCTAGCATGTTTAATCTATTTCCTTTTTTTTTGATGTTTACCAGTGTACTTATGGACTCAAATGCAACATACTGATCACTACTCACCTGTACGTCTTTAAATGGTACTTCCTGTCTCTGATCATGTGTGGTGCCCTGGACAGGATGGCGTTGCGGAGAATCTTCCCAGCGCGGAGGATCTTCTCCGAGGGAACCTGCCCGTTAGAACCGAAGTCAAATCTCTGTGCGACAGAGTTTAAATGTTCACCTGTAACATAAACATGTGACTGACCCCTACACACAGAAGGTGCTTGGGTTTACTACCTGAGAAATGCATTTAGGGTGGGGTTTGGCTGGACTTTCAATGAAAGACTTCTGCAAAATAAAATGAAACAAAAAAAAATGAGAGCAGTTGAAATTAAAACAAGGGTGAAAAGGGTGAGGTTTGCTGCAGAGTGAAAATCTCCTGGTGAATGTCATTAAAAGACATCAGGGTGAGAACACGTTGAATCAATTGCCCGTGTTTTTCCTCACTGTTGCTGTATGACGCACAGCTGACGGTCTGTGTTCGCTGGCCTTCCGTTTTAATTGAACCTTTAGTTTTAGGTCCACAGCAGTGAGCTGCCAGCAACTTGGCAGATTTGTGTACATTATATAAAAAGATATAGACGCTGTGTGTTACTGTATGGGAGTGCTCTCTGTATCTCTTTGGGGTTTTTTGTGTTTTTTTCCTAGCGGAGGCCAGGAGGTGGTCTGCAGGACTGTGACATTTAAAATACATTCGCCATGCTTCAGAAAGCAGTGCAACTCATGCATTTATGTCAGGACTTTAAAGCCCCATCATTCATTGATGAGAAATAAGTCCACTAAGTCACCAAAGTAGGAGAGGTTTACAGCTAGTATTCCTATATGTATGTTAGAGTAAACTGAGGCATTTTGTGCGTTACATAACTGGAATATAATTAATGGGTTTGCGTCTTTTCACATGACAGAACAATTGTGTTGTGACGAAACTCCAGACAGGAACCAAACAAAAGGCATCATAAATCTGCTGTAGTGCCACATTATCAAGCCGGTGGACAGGAAATGAACGCTGGAGAAAGGTGGAGCAGGAACTGCTCTGGACACCTTGTTTATAATTAGACCAACTTTTAAACAAACCTCACATCCCTGCTCATTTCCACCCACTGCCGTCGAGGCGGTTAACAATGAAAGATGCTGTTCCATCAGGAAAAAACTTGACGAAGTGACGACAGAATTAGTTCAACTTGTTTCCAAACATTTAAGTTCCATTTTAAGACGGGAACAGAGCGAAGGAGCCAGCATTGTCTCAAGGCCACAGCCTCTCGTGGTCTTTCATAATATGTTGTAGTGGTACACAATATAAAACATTTGTTCAATAAGTAATGAGTGTGTGTCCCTGTCAGAGGAATTACCTTAGTCTGATGTTTGGAGACAGAAACAAACGAATTGTTGCTTATGTTCTCTTTGTCCGGCATCCCTGATGGAAAGAGTGGAAACATAAACACAGACAGGCTTGTCTTTTTTATTTGACAAAAAGAAAACACATAATTCCAACACATTGATGGATATGACAATATAGACGTCACTAAAGATTTACAGCAGAAAATGAATTAATGATAAGCTGTCTAGGTTTTTGCTGTTGTTGGAGAGTGAAATATAAAATGTTGAAATCATTTTGCGTAAATGCATTTGTTTAAAATTTTCAGATGAATGTATAAACTGCAGTGAAAATCATCCCATATAGTTCAGTGAGTGATTTGTGTGCTTTTTTACTAAAAAGACTGTTGCCCTTAATGCACAATACTTTTTATACAATGTATATATTAAATTATTGATCGCTGATGTGTGTGTTTGTTTTCAGTGGCTGTTGTATAGAAAGTAGTAGTATTTACTTTTACTTTTACTCCGGTTATATAAAATATTATAAAGCAGGTTCCAGAATAATAAAACTTCCTTCTTCTGAAAATCGATATTAAAGGGTTAAAAACAAAAATGGTTAAATTTGCAAATCAAAACCAATAAAGAGGTGCTTAAACCATTGCTTTATTCGGCATGACAGTCCTGCACAGGGTTTGTTAGGTGGGTGTGGTTATTACTCCGTCTAAGGGGCTCTGAGTGTCTGCTGTGTTGCTCCCCTTCAGGACAAACAGCATAATCAGTCGAGGCTGCTCAGTCACAACTGTATCTGCAGGGGAAACTCAGCTATTCTTAGACTTGCTTCTGCGACTGTCGATACCACAAAACCAGACACACAATCCACACAATGCATGAAAGCCAGGGCGCAAAATGTAACATTATGCTTGGGGCGATGCATTCAGGAACACTGCTCAAGCGTCTGTTGCTTTGACTTTGTTCACTGTATCCTCAGTGTGTGCTGCATGCGTTCATTTCCTATGTGTTTGTGGGTTTTGTGTGAGGTTATTTTATTGTTGCTCAATCGTCGTACAACAAGCGTATGAACCAGCCATTTAATAGAACCAGTAATGACCCACCGCAACGTTTAATAAACAGAAAGAAAACTCTTTCTATAAAATCCGAGGTAATACTTACTCACAACCTGGCTGTATTTATCATTTCCCTAAATCAATTAGTCTCATTCTATGAGCCTAGTGTCACCAAACAGCAAGAATTCTATTGCAGGAAAAAACAACTTTGCTTCATTGGAGCTGTTCTGCTTTAAACAGCTCGGAAAGTACAACGCTCAGCCTCATGTACTATTTTAATGAATCTCTATTTATGTGTCACAGAGAGTTTCTGCATGGGTATCATTTGGAGAAGTTAACACGGCTGTCCGTCAAGTCATTTGTTAAGCCATTACACCAGTCCCAGTGCCATCATGCCGTTCATTCGGGAGTCACATCCATTCCATCACATCAATGGGAATGTACCATGCACAATGATTCCAAGATTAGACACTGGCACAGAAAGAAAAAAACACTTTTTAGTTTGAACATTCACAAGCTGTGGTATTTTTGTAAATCTTGTGTGTAACCTGTGAAAAACGCACATGCGGATGCTTGTGAATTGTTGGTAAAGCGGCGCTGAACGCATGAATGGAGTGAATAAAAAAATGCTGACTTTGGTGCTGTGAAAGCGTGTTGTTGTAACTGTTTAAATTATGTTTAATTCATTTAACCTGGCCACTACAGTTAAAAACCCAACATGTCCTGTACTGGAGAGTGCATCAGCCTCCGGCCGCTGCTGCTGCTGCTTCTGCCACTCGTGACTTGCCGTATCCTTGCACAGAGTGCATACTGTAAATCCCCGGAGTACTCCAGAGTACGCGGCAAAAAATACTCACAGCTCTGCACTTACAATGAGACTGGAAAGCATGCACCGGTGATGAATATTAAAGCAGACACATCCCCTTTTAAAAGCAGCTCCAAAGGCTACAGCGGTTTATCCAATCCTAATTTGAGGGTGTGGGTGTTTGAGGCTGTGAATTGTTTACAAAGCAGAGAAACATTTTCTTTAAAACAAAAAAAAGTGTCAATCATTTTTGAGCAGCTATCAAAAATGCGTGGCAGTCGGTGCGGTGAACTACTGACTGTGACCCAACAAACTCTGGATTTTCTCACAGCACACTGCTGTTCATCATTTTTATAGCACATGACTTTGAAGCAAGTTAAGTGCTCTGTTTGAGCGACGCTAAGCCAATATTAAGTTAACGTGCAACAGAAAAGCATGAATAGTATCCAACTTTATCCCAATCCAATAGGATCAAGTAGAACAGTGATGCAGTTATGCAGAGAAAAATATTTTAAATGTTATAACGTATACAGACTGGAAGAATAAAAGATGTTGTATACGCCAGATCCAGGAAACTAAAGTTCTCTATTATATAAAGCTCCAAAATTGACTTCAATATGTGTACAAACAAAGGAATAGATTTCTTACGATTTGATTTAATATATTTACCAGTATTTTTAGTGAGTATTTTTTCTCGGCTGTGTGTCCATTTGGAACAAAGGCACTTGTAATTGTTATAGGGGAATCAGTATGGTGATATCATAAATTCAAAATTTGGAATAATAGTGGAAGCTTAAAAGTTTAAAAAAAAGTTTAATTTGAGTCAAAACACTTCCGCTATCTCTATGTGCTTTACATGATCAGCCTGGTTCATCCATACAATCGTTCAGGCTCATGCTGCAGCAGCAATGGCAGACATTCAAACACTATCAGAGGAAACTTAGGGTTCACTACACTTGCCTTGCTCTATGAACTGAGCCATACTCTTTGCAGGGCATAACTCAATAACTAACGATATACCGAGACAAAGTCAAAAAGAGAATTTGGATTGTCCCGTTTGAAACATTCACAACGTGAAACAGTCATTTGGAGCGACTCACTGTCAGCATTGCAACTGCTTTCCATCACACCATAGGGTGGGGCCAGGAGTCCAGCCATGCAGTGGTGGTATTTCTATACAAAGAAACAAAACACAAATCAGTTGAAGCAGTTCAAAAATATCCATTTTAAACCAAATTCACAAAGAAAACATCAACAGAGTCATGTGCGAGCGACCCATTTTCAGATATACTGTGGCACCGTGGTGCTTAAACAGCATACTTAACATGTTTTTAGTATTTAGTCTTTAGTATTTGCAGGTCAGCCATAAACAAAAACAACAGCTCAGGCTGGAAAATCATTCGTTTGGCAAGTGATTGGTCATAACCCAGAGTGAACTTTTGACCTAATGGTGCCACTTAAGGACAAGGTAATGGATCTCCAAAGTGATTACAAGTCACCCTGTGGGAGAAATAAATGTGAGCATCCAAAGTTTTATGACCGTCCCAACCTTACATGTTAACCTCGAGGGGACTCTAAAGGAAAGGTCTAAATGGTCGTCAATTGGTACTGGGTGCCTTGGTGTAAAACATGCATGTAGAGAAATTTCCCGAGCCAGCAAGTATTCCTATTTGTGGTTCTGATACGGCAGACATGATAGACGTGACTAAAACCTGCATTGTATCACTTTTCACTGCTCTAGATTGTATTTCAGTTACGAGAAAGGACAGCTTAACAGGAACAGCTTAACATACTGGGCTCAACAACTGACATGTACATCTGATACATAAAACACAGACTTTTGAGCAAAATATAAAAGCAGGTATTCTAGAATCCCCCCCCCCCCCAAAAAATAAATAAATATATATATATATATATATATATATATATATATATACTGTATATATATATAGTTAGATCTTTAGCCATATGTTCAAAGACCAAATGTTTCAATAATCAAATACAAAAATAAATTGATCAAACTGATGCTTTTGATTCTTCATTGGATAAAATAAGCAGTGCCAACAGGGATTTCACTACAATTTAACAGATAAATATGTCTCATTAAAAGATGAAAATAACTTCTGGTAAAGGACGTCCTTGGCTGTCACATGACTGTGAGTTATTCTTGGCCACATGCCTTCTTTTTCTCTACCAATAATGTCCCATCTAGTAAAAACTGCCCCCCCAAGAAAAGAAATCATCCACGCTGTCATAACTAATTTTCTGGCATGAAGACGAGAAAAAAGTCAATCAGGGTTTCGGGTGCTTGATGATATTTCGTCCTCATTAGTCCTAACATGATCATTAAGGTAGGGTTCAATGAACTGTCACAAAAAAGGGGAGAACACTATCAAAGTTGAAACTAATTTTCTTCTTAAATAAGTGGGAATCTGTTGGATTAAGAGTCACAACGATTTGTTCTGTTTATGGTGATAATCCGCCGTTTGAATTTCTCTTCTTGTTTTGCTTTTTTTCTTCTTCTTGTTTCTTCCTGTGTTGCTCTTTGTCAGATTACATGTTTCTATTTGAGACCGTATTTAATCCCTAATCACTGACGCCACAGGATAAATACAATATGACACAATAGAACTGTATTTGCCTCATACATCCCATTGCCCTGCAGCAACACGGATGTTACATAATGTGCATCAAGCTGCAGCAATGCACTCATGTAAATGTCATGATTTAATTCATGACTCTGCTGCACGAAGAGGTTGTTCCCAACATAACCACCGAGCCGTAAAGAAATGTTGCCCCGAAACAAGTTCGAGGCAACGTTTTAGCGTAGAAGAAAAAAAAAAAAAATGAAGAATCTGTTTTAGGGCTCAACATTAAACAAGTTTCACACGATATATGTTCACTCTTACTACCTTTTATGGATGTGTATGACCCTTAGTGACTTATCACTGATTTAGATTAACACAGTATCCATCTATCTTTTAAACCCACTTCACCCAGACCTGGACACAGTGTGTTACAGAGATTTTCTCAGTTTTTCATTTCAGGACAGCTACTTTTTTTCTTTAATCCTTATATTTTGACACAGAAAGACCGATTTCACCAAATGAAGCCAAGACAGATGATTCATAATGATCTCTAGTAGTTGTAGAGTTGTAATAAAGACAAGAGGAGTAAAGTAGAGACTCAAAATGTAAAGAGGGAGAAGATCTGATGATGAGAACACTTTCTTTTATAATATATAAAAAATAAAAAAAACGATGGGATTTTTTCCATCATAATTCTGTGGCATGACCACTCGAAACGTATTGCACTCAAAAAGATCAACTATGCAGTTTTTCAGTTGACATGTCAGAAATATGTTTGATTATCATGAGCATATTGAGTTTCTTGTTAAATGGTTCGTTCTAATACATGTTGTTCAGATAATATGAGTAACTGGGATTCAATCTACTTTATATGAATAGATGGAAATGTTTGACATGATTAAATTACATTAACTCAACAAATTATTTTTGTGTTTGTGGAAATGACTGAGAATTATTTTTTTCAGTGTGGATGACTAACCGCAAATCGTACCATATTTTAAACATTAATACATAATCAAAACCCAGCAGTGAGAGCATCCACTGCAACCGAATTATTACAAACTGATTCCTAAAATTGTATTATCTGAGAAAGATTTGTCAAGAAGATTGATGACTTAGGATTAATTTGAGGTAAAAGATAAACAAAAACTGATTATGTGATGCAGCAACTGTTCCAGGTCAATAAAAAGCTCATTGAGGACCACTTAGTGCCCGGCCAATTCTCTCTACCGTCCTATCTTCAGGTCAGGGGAGACTGAAAGAAAACAAGTGCTCCAGAGTCATTTGTTCCCCTGGCAGCACTGTATAGTCAGAGGTCACGTTTTAAATTCAATTCTACCCTCTGTAGTCAGTTAATCAGTTTAGCAACCCTTCAGGGGAACACAGCGTTTTCCCTCAATTAAGAAGCCGTTTTGAGACGCTTCACTGACCTCAGCCTTCAAAATGAATCATCACCAAATCTCAAGTTATGAAAACGAGTCCGCCGCGCGGAGGCTCTGCCCACACCAAAACAACAGGCCTAATTATTCAGAGTCAATCGATGCAAAAAGCAGTGAAACCCGTCAGTCAGTTCCACAAGTGTATCAATTTTGCAGACAATTAAAGGATTTGGGATTAGGGAGGCGCACTTAAACTGAGGAGCACATGAACAAATGAACTGAACTCCTCTGAGCCGGTAAAGCTGCGCTCCCCCAGGGGGACCGAATCCAGCGTGCAGGGTGGGACCGTTGTTTGAGAGGAGGATTAGGGCCATTGTCAGGTGTGCAGAAAGCACTCAGGGTTTTATCAATAATCATGCCACCATTTTACTGGAGGGCTTTTTTTTGTTTGTTTTTTTACATGAGTATGATTATATTTTCTTGCATTAAATTGATTTTAATCTTAGATTTTTCTCTCAGATAAACACAGTCATCAATCATCTGACATCTTTTTACTCAGCCGATTGGTATCAACATCTTTAGCCAGTATAATAATATTTTAAGATTTCTATTCCAGATTAAATCTTCCAACTCAAAAAAACCTTTCTCTTCCGTACTCTCTGTTTTTAAAGAAGTTTCTCATTTCATGCTGCACGGCATATTTAACACTTTTATCCCAAGTTCTTGTACTCTTAATGATGTTTTTTAACTTTTATATTCAGTTGTCCTGATATATTTGATCTTATTCTTCATCTGTTTTTATGTTCATATCCGGTGATCTTGTTGAAATAAACAAGCGATCTGAAACCAGCTTAACTGACCACCTCTTCATAAAGATTCTGCCTTATCTAACCTATAGGGAGGAAGAAATAAGTTCATCCATCCACCGTCTAGCGCTGATATCCTGTTCAGGGTCGCAGGGTGCTGGAGCGAATCCCAGCAAACTGTGGGAACAAAATGGCCCAAACTCTCCATTGATAATGGGCCCAGTTAGATTATTCAGAGTGGACTTTATAATTTAATCCCAGAAGGTAATTAGAGCATTACATGAGATCATACAGTTATAAGATAAGTTTAACCTGCACACACAACATAATGATGCATTTCTGATGTCTGATGATTAATAAGTTTGTTTACAAATAGAATAAAGTAAAAAAAAAAATGTTATAAAATCGCTTGAAATGTTCCTCAAAAACGAATGACCGCCCAGTAAAACCACCACAGCGCCTGATCTCTGCTCCTACTTAACCACAGTTTGTCAGTTTATGTCAGAGCTGAGTGGAGGGCAGATGTGCTGGGACATGCTTTATTTTTTATGATCTCCAAGTTGTTACTGCACATCAGCATTACTGACAAATGGACAATCAATAGTTGTGAAGCACAGACGTGCCCCACAGGGACTCAGGTAGATCTGCAAAAAGGTCCACAGCTGTATAAGTGATGCAGTACAGTTCATGGTTTTCTGCCTAGTTTGACAACTCCTGAGAAGAGATTAAGTAAAATATATCCAACTCGCTATGTTGTCATTTGTCTATTTCAAGCACTAGAATAAGAATCAATCTTCAAGCAGGTTTTCGAATCACGATCACACAAAGATTTCAGTTCCTACAATTAAGGTTTATTTGAACAGTTTTCAGAGTAATTGACAATGTTAATGGACATTTATGGTGAAATTTGGTAACTAAACCATAAAGTTTATGGGATTACAGAAGGTAATATATGTTCGTTGCATATATATATGCAGTCTGACTTATTTTCATTGGTTAAACCACCAAAGAGAAACTCACTCTTTATGTGACAAACTGAGTTCAGTTTCCAACCTCCAGTCGTGGCCTACGCCTTGGAAAGTAAGACGGAGCAGTGGTGAGGATCATCTAGTTTGCAATGGGGATTAAACATTTGCTCGTGTTTGCCAGTCTAAAGAAATGTACCTGACACGCAAATTTAGGTAAAGTCTTAGTGTTAGCAGTGTAAAGGCCAATGTGAATGCAGATCTTTATGGAATATTGGTGAAGAGCAAATTAAAACATCACTCGACTGACAGATACATTTAAATAGGTGTACTACAAAGCTCCATATCTTGTTGTTTAAAGATCACATACTCTTGTTGTAACTCTATACTTTTTTTTTATAGTCTTGGTTGACATTTGAAATACAACACAAGAAAATAGGCCTATAATTTTTACTGTTATAATGATTATTCAACCTGAAAGTATTCAAACTTCGAGCTGATAGCGAGAGAAACTAATGCTTTATTGTGCAATTCAGGAGCATAAAACCGAAGCGTGCTGTCATATCTAAAAAATTATACAAACCCGTGGAATAAAACCTATAAATGTTTGTTTTGGATGACATCTTTGTGGCTAAATACACCAAGATGTACACATTAATGATAGTGATTGGTCCTAATAAACACGTGACTGAGAGAGAGAGAGAGAGAGAGAGAGAGAGAGAGAGAGAGAGAGAGAGAGAGAGAGAGAGAGAGAGAGAGAGAGAGAGAGATCTGATGCTCCTGGCTGAAACACTTCCAAGGTATAGGTTTGGTCTTATCTGTGCCATAACAACACATCAGCGAACCTGTCAGCCATCTCAGTGTTTCCCAGCTCAGGCTGCTCACGCTCGAGTAGATTGTGTGCATCATGAGAATCATTGCGCATGAATGCACATCTGTATTTTTCTCAATAATGCACAGCATTTTACATAATCAGAGTGATGCAAATTGTTCTTAAAGGGTTCAGTGATCCTACTGAATGTTTACACGCACACTTTAAGTCACTGGGGCCCACAGTGTGGGGACCACCGTCCTAAGAGGCCAGCGTTACTTCTTGATAATATACTTATATGCTCACATATAAAGGCATATCTCCCCCCCAAAGAAATTTAAACAGTGAAATTTAATGCAAACATATAACATTTTCAAATCAACACACATGAATTTAAATATTTCAAGCTTTCTTTGCATTATTCTTTCTAAATATACAAAAAAATGTAATCACAAATGCTGTTTCTCAAGAGATTAAAACATTCCATAAGATCAGGAGCATGTCTTCATTTTTTTTTTACGTCCAAGCCAAAATGATCAGAAATAAAATATTTCTAAAGGCTAGAAAGTTTTCAGTTTCTATAATATGAGAGTAGAAATGGCTGCCAAAACAACTTTTCAAGATGCAGAAGGAAATTGCAACGTTTCTATGTTTGGCATTTCAGTTAAAAATGCCGTATTTTCTGGAACATCACTAAAACCAGGAAAGCAGAAATGATTTCAGTTCCTGCCATTTTTTTGTATTTTCTTTAGATTGGTCATAAACAATGCAGCTGATTGTAGAAGATTGTTTGGTAAATATTACCTCAAGATGCTACCAGCATCCCATGTAACCTGCTATTGAAGTTACTGACTAGAAGATCCACCGCACCTTCTTCATCCAGGCAGGAGCAAACGGTCCAAACACCTGCTTCCAAATCGAGCTTTCCCGAAGTGCCGCGCTCGTCACAGATCACATTGTCCTGCACGATCCGGCCGGACCTTCATGTCATAGTCAGAGCAGAGTGAGCAGGGAGCTCAGCAGACGACCAGTCCACCGCTCACTTCTTCTGAGCAGCAGTGGCTCTGTGGTTACTCAACTCCAGGCACTGAACACACAGCAGAGCATGCTCACCCCCCACCCCCCCTCTCTCCCTTCCTCTCTCTCTCTCTCTCTCTCTCTCTCTCTCTCTCTCTCTCTCTCTCTCTCTCTCTCTCTCTCTCTCTCTCTCTCTCTCTCTCTCTCTCCCACTCCATCCCTCTGCCTCACTCATCCATACGCACAATACAGAGAAGCGCTTCATTTTCAGCATGAGCACCTTCACAAAGCAAGTGTGAAAGCTGAGGGAGGTTAGTCACACAGGGTGTGAAGACCAGCGAGAACGACTATAAAAATGTTCCCCGCTGTTTCCATTCAGTCGAAACGATTCAGAGAGACCTTTTTGTAAATGAGGATATGCATTGCAAATTCATGTTTTACAGAAGGAAAATTAGAATCGCAGTATTATTCAGGTTTTGTGATGTGTGACTACAATCAGCTGGAGATGTTCGGCCTTTAAGCAAATCTCTTTAAAGACGGATCAATTGAACATTACAGACAAGGAAAAGGTCAGTATTGAAGAAACATTCTGGAGTCTACCCGGTATTTGTGTGGTCTGCCCAGGAGGCGGCACATATATGGAACTTTATTACGCTCCTGAAGAAATAGTAAGAATTACTGAGCAATAACACAATGAACAGGCTGTTGCAGAAACCTGAGTTGTACTGAACATAAAATGCAGTAGAGAAAAGATACAGTCTCAGTTTAGTGCATGACTCAAAGGAAGAAAGATTGATCTAATCTTTTAGTTCAATAGACAGTCTGATAAACTGCAGATTAAACCCATAACAGACCCAAGCACAGTGTTATTGTGCTACAGCTGAACATCTCATCACCTTTTGAATGTGTGATTTAACAATTTGGTCGTTTTCATGGAAGTTACAGAACTTTACTGCATAGTTTTCATTAAAGACGTATTCATCTCATCATTCATGTGTCATGATGGCTTTATCCAGGTTACGGTAACAGACGCTATAGTGTATAGCTGTGATTTGGTGCTTTATGATTCAGAAACATAAGCTGGAAATTATGTTGTGTTTGTAAATCACCTGTAATATTCAGTATTATTAAATTAAAGCTTACTGAGGATTTGTGGAGTCTACATTATTATTGAGCTTTTTTTTTTTTTTTTTAAATAACAACAAAAAACATTCTTTGCACTTATTTCTTCTTTTTTTTCCATACAGTCCAAACCTCCACAGAAATGGGTGCTAACAGTGTGGGGGGGGGGATTTTTCAAAGGATCATGTGCAGAAACACTTGTTCATATGTTTATTTTTAGTAGGTTGGACTACTACAATGATGTCGTCACCGCTCTGAACAAAAATCAATCAGGCAGCTGCAGCTTATCCAGAGCCTCACTGCCAGAGTTCTCACTGGCACCAAGGAAGCGCCGCACATCACACAAGTGCCGAAATCATAGCACAGATGTCTCTCCTGTCAGATGATCAATGATTTCACTGTAAACACAGCGCTGATTTACTTGAATATCATGATACACCCCAACCCTTCAGGTCCTCTGGGGCACATTTACCGAGAAGTGGGTGAGGTTTTACTTTCTATGAATACAATGTCATAAACATCTAAAGTCTGATTGAATTGGTTTAAAAAGATGTTTCCTGAATCTTTACAATACACAGTTCCGATTAAAGCCATTTATGACGGTGGGTTTTCATTCATTATAGCTTTTTTAAATGATTTTTCAGTATCTTTACATTTTTGTTTTACATTGTTTTTATTGTTGTGTAAATGTATGTATGTGTGAAGTGTATTTGTTCAATATGGAACTGCTGTATACTATTGCATACAACAACTACCAAGACTACATCAACAAGCACAATGTGCATATCGAAAAATACTTACTGAATTGTAATAAATGGTGTTTCAAGGCGTTGCGTCTTCATGCTCTATAGAGTCACTAGGTCAGCAGGTGTAAATTAGGCGACAAGAGAATGACCACTGCTATGTAGAAGAACAAATAATGCAGTGTTTTAAAAGTTTACATTATTTTCTGATATCAGTTTTTTCTGGATTGTGTATTGTTTTTTGTTTGTGTTTTTTTTTATCTTGCAGTGTTTTCTGGATTTTGCCGTTTTATATTTTGTGGTATTTTCTGGATATCATAGTGTTTTCTGGATTCGGTAGTGTTTTGTGATTTTGTAGTATTTCTCTCAATTATGCAGTAATTTCTGGATTTTGCATATTTTCCCATATTTTGGTGTTTTCCCATGATTTACCTTTTTTTTTCTGGATTCTGTAGTATTTTCTAGATTTTGCTGTGTTTTCTAGGTTTTGCAGTGTATTTTTGGAGGGGTGGGGGTTGCAGTGTTTTTTTGTATATTTTAGCAGGGTGGGTTTGTTTGTAGTGTTTGTTTTTTGTTTTTTTTATTTGTAGTTTCTTTAAATTTTACAGGGATTTCGGGAAAAGCCAGTGTGGGAAATCCAGTATCAATGTAGAATCACGTCTTGCAACAGTTGCCCAGTCATCTTGAATTTGATGTAATGAGAGCTGGTACTGAACAGGCCCCAGCATGAGAGTACACTAAATCTTATTTTGACCGTCTTTATGAGCTTTAGTGGCTTCTCAAAGTGAAGAGAGAAAATGATGTAATCTTCTTGTTCCTGCTTATGTCACTTACAAAATTCAGACGGGATGATGAAAATTATTTTATTGTGTAGTTGTATGTCTTTTTCTGGTGTCTTTATCTGATTATTTGTTTTGGCTCTTTTTAGCTGTTCACACCACTCTAGCCCTCAGTGTTGGCGTGCGAGACAGAGCAAAATTTAAACGACTCCTGTGAGAGATTTCAAGTATCAGGCCAAAACATTTGTATTTGCATCAGCAGTGTTGTATTTGTTTTTAAAGACATAATGCAATATATGTAAATACCTGGGATATTAACTCTATATATGTCAAAATTAGAGTGAGGATCAATACAAAATTTGTTTCAAAATGTTTTTTCTAAAGGACAAAAGTTAAAGTTAGTCAACACATCATGAGCTTATCACCCCAAGAAACTGATCCTGCACAGAGCTACATTCCTGTGTGAAGATTAAAATAACCAAACAGAGGTCCTCCTGTACTTTGTGGGTTAAGGAATCTATTGCGGATTCTTGATGATGTAACAGCTCTTTGAGCAGTAGCAATGGAATAATACATTTTTGATTCAATCGTCCTGCTCTTTGCTCACACATATCTGAATGTGCACTCTGGCCGCAGATGTGTCACGGTACTTGAATGCTGAACCACCGGAGGATGCACGTGGCCTTGATTTTCCAGTATCCCCCCCCCACCCTCCCACTCCCCCACCTACTCCTTCACCCAATCCTCAGACACCAGAGGGCATGTTACATCCCTGCCACTGCCCGTTTTCTTCACTTGCTGCCCATCAGGCTGCTTCTGTGGATGATAGCTGCACACCAATCTCCCTCCCACGCTCTCAGCTCAAAGCCCAGCGGATATACTGCAAAGATCCAAACACACATGCGACCATACATCCAGTCGGGAGCATTTGTAGTTCCATTTCACACAAAGCGTGCACAGCACGTCTTCATTTGTCGCATCAAATAGGGAACAGCCAATTTTCCTGCTGAAACCACAGACAGGATGACCAGCCTGCGACAGAGCCACCTTACAGAACTAAAAACACAAATTACAATTGTGTTGTTTCAGTCATAGTGGCCATCGGAAGCAGGAAACAAAGTAAAGAGTGAGGTGACTATCAGGTCATCTACGCCCTGGTCAGACGCTCCATGTATGCTGAGCTTGGCTCATGTCTGCTCTGCTAAACAAACAGGCACACGGCTGCCCGTTAGCAGTGGCGCAATCCTTCTGTCACGTGCCAAGCGGCATGAAAGCCGTTATCGTGGTGATTGCAGCAGTCAGCAGAGTAAAAAATATAGAGAGGGAAAGTGCATGCATGAGTGACCCCATGAACCACGCACACATGTGGTGACTTCAGCGTATGCAGGGAACATACAAAACAGTGGAGTGCAAGAATTATTAAAACAAATGGTACAAGAAGTGGATGTAAATGTAAAGCACTTCTGGACGATTTGCACGATCTACCGATTGAGCAACGGAAATAATGAATTTGTTATTTGCTCAATGATCTGTCGATCTTGCTGCCTGAGACTAAACCCTAATCTTAACCCTAACTCTAAATCCGAACCCTCAATTTAACTATTTATAGGGTGCAACTGTCATCACTGTTACACTTTGATTAATGCACTAATACTTCCTAAAAAGTGCCTCAAAAGTTAAGAAGACATTATCCTGCTAGGAAAAAAAGTAATGTATTTAACTAATTGTGACTTATTTTCCATCTCATCAGCGAAGCAGAGTTGAAGAAAAACTGACATTTCACATTTCCAATGTTTATGTTGCAATAAAAATGTATATTAACTTGATTCAATTATACATCGAGCAGCTAAGCTTCACCTGCTGAAGGAGCCTGTAGGACACAAAGGAAGATGCACAAAGTGACACAAGCACAGCCTGAAGTCTGATGCCAACAGTAACAAGATCCCACATAAGCAAGTTTCCTGCATTGCGGTGAAATTAGAGGGGGTGGGCGGGGGTAAATAGGCACTCTTGCCTGGAGGAATATTTTGGCGAATGAGGTGAACAAACAACAAACTGTAAAATACTGGGAGCTCAGTTAAACGATTATCTGTCAACAGGGTGGATATGTGAAGTTTGGCTGTACAGCCTTCCAGGTACAGAACAGCCAAATCAGCACATCTAACAGTAGAGGATCCGTGTATTGATAACACTGCTGTAAACCACTGCTCTGTAGTAGCAGTGGAAACCACAGGTGAGTGGGAATATCTGATTGAGCAAATATCTATTGTGTAGAATTACTGTAGATGTAAGAGTGAATAAGCTGATGTATGACCAAACATTACATGCAGTAAATATTGAAGAACATATTCAAAAAGTGCTTACGATATACTTATGTATTGTTCTGACAAAAAATGTGATTATGTACTTCTCTCAAATTGAAAAGAATCAATCATGATCTTCAAACCGACGTTGGTACATTGATGACTTCACTTTTCATTATTCCTGTTCTTTGGATCCTGCTTGGCTTCCTGACAGTTGTGTCTATCCATCTATCTTCTATACTTATCTTTTCATGTTCAGGGTCAAGGGCTAATCCCAGGTATGGTATATCCCAGGTTAAACACAAAAATAGACCACATTCACACCGTGCAAACACCCCCAAAAAGAAAGACCTGGATATGAACCCACAACCTCCTGCACCATTGTAAATCAAAAAGAATTGGGTTTTTTAAATGAACATGAGCGCTTACAGCTTTCAAACTGATCCACAGCTTTGAAACTATTGCAAACTTCTTCCAGTGTGGGAATAAAAATCCAAATATGCCAAATGTTTTCAAAGAAACTTTGAAATACTTCTTAAACATTTGTGCTCCAAACGACATCCTACCGGTCACTTCGCTTCGCTTTATGACCAAGCACACAAGTCCAGAGGGGATCTAAGGACAAGATACGGTAATCTGGGCGCCAGAGACAGAAGCTGTAAAATCAAATTTGAGACCAGCCTTACTGAAGAAGCTTTCCTCAGGGCAAAGGTGTAAGTTGTACTTCCATGAGATGCTCAGTAAACACACACAGAGCAAAGTATTCAGTCCAAAGCTGCTGGCTGGCGCACTGACACAGACACACGGCCCATAATTTAACCCGCCGATGCCCTATGGTCCAAAAGGAAATGGGCTGTCTCTCTGAGGAAACCATCCCACAACAGAGACGAGCTGCGAGCAGACAGGAGCGTCTTCCCGGCGTGACGTCTGCCAGCCAACAGGAGCCGGAGGTACCGAGAGGACCGCTATGTTGTGACGGATGTGGACCAACCTAGTTTCCAGCACACACATAAACAACACCGCTTCTCTTTAGTGTCCGATCAAGTTTTCACGCCAAAGTCATTTTGTACAAAAACTGGTGTTTGTACTAACAGTCCATCCGTCTGTCCGTCTGTCCATCAAATTGTTCTTTGATTCATGACTCATAAGCTGACCAATTAGGAATGAAACAAACAAACAAACAAAAGGTTTGAAATATATCAGCTCATGCGCACTAAATATAAAATAATGTTCAATATAGAGAAAGTGGAAAAAATATATATTTTCAATGTACCTAAATCTTTGAGAGGCAGTAATAATTACAACTTTATTTGTGTTGAAATTTTGAGAGTATGTTGCTCTTAAACAACTCCAGTATTATAATAGTATATAAATTCATAAAATAATATGATGATTTATTGTAACTCCACGAAAAGTATATCAATAACAAGGCATTAGTAAATGCAGGCTGCCAGACAGCCTGCTTGTTCTCAGAACTGCACTTCCATCTAGTGGTCAGAAGGTATAAGCCTCTTAAACCGGAATAAAACTAATCTCAGAAGATGCGCTTACTAAACACAAACCTGAGAGCAGAAGGTTACAGTGTAATCACTTAGCTGCTCCCGTCCTTCCCACAAGGGTCTAACTATCAATTCATTACGGCACAAGGCTCTGACTGTACTCCACCTACGCGTTGGCTTTCGCTCAGCTCAATTAGTCACCGTCTTCACATTTGATATTTTGGCTGCAACAGGAACAGACAAGCACAGGTGGCGTTTCCCTGGATTTAAGCTTCCCCCACAGTTGATAAGAAATTCAAGATATATGTAAAGCAAATTATGCAGCTTTGAAATGACCCTCTTGGCTTGAGACCCGCTCTGAATCTGCAACGGATTACGATATTAAGAGAGAAACAGTCACATATTTGCTTTAACCATGTACATATTATTGTGGCGAAAACCACTAATTATTAATTTTCTGTTTATTATTAAAATCAGTGGGGGAAAGTAGCAGAAAAGTAGCAGGGTGGAGCCAGTCTATTTCTAACAGTAATGTGTCTTTTGAATGTACTTTGAAGGCATCTTGTAAAAGTGATGGCTCTCTTTATCCTAACATTAATGCATACTCAACGATAAAACAGAGATGCTCTGGCATGTTTAAATTGGTTATAATTGGTTAAATTGGTTATAATAACTGGTTGTATTTATGGGGGCGGTAAATAAACGTTTTTTATGAAAGGTTGACAGACTTGATGTATAGGTTCTTAGATGAGGTTCTAATAATAGAAATTTACATTGAAGACAAAATTGGCTTCTTGGCTGTGAGTACCTTTGACAAACAAAAATGCTTTAACATTTAACTTTTTTAATAACACATTACTGAGAGACAGTATAAATGTTGGCTGCTATTGGTCAGATTTTCAGGGGTCTTTTTTATATGTTAGTAGTTAATTTGATGTCACTTAATACAACTTGCAAAGAGAAGTAGCAAGAAAAAAAAACTGGAAAATGTCTTCAAATCAGTTCTCGAAACAAACTTGCACAGTATTTTAGTAAACTTGCATTGAGGTTATATTCTGAAATCTTGGAGAAATAAGCACAGATCTTCCATTGATGTAATCTGGTAATCACAGACAGACTATATTATGGTAAGATCCGGGCCTTGTGGGTTCCACACTAACACTTCCTGCACCATTTTGTTCTTCTATATATTGAATGTAGTTGTAGATAAATATTCACTGTGTGTTTTGGGGTTGTTTTCTTCTTTTGCAAAATATATCTGGAGCAAATCAAAACCTCCCTGCTGGTATTACACAATGTGTATGAAATATTCTATCACACCAGCATTTTACAGAATGCTATTGTGCATAATACAGTAAAATAAAGTTCAGACCATAGGGATCCGTTACAGGGTATATAATCTGTGAGATGTGTCACAGGATCTCTGCAGGCTGCTGGACTGGATCAAACAGAAGTGCCTACCTCCCACAGAGACCTGAAAGCCCGCTGTTCAATGCGTAGGAGTTCACTGAATTCTCGTGTGACAATGGTAGCGTGTCGTGGGGTGTTGTCCAGGATCGACTCCCCAAAGGCTCTGCCAGTCCCCAGTGTGCATATAGTGACAGCATCCTGGAAGACATGATGTTCAACATGGATCATCAAGCACAAATTCAAAAACACAGGGGGGCTAAATGCTAATAGAAAGAAGGTTTTTGTCCACAGAGCTCAAGGAGCAATGCGCTGACTGATCAGACCACTCTGAAAGGTTAGAGGCAATCTTCTGAGCACTTGTGGTAAATAGATGGACACTCTCCAATCTGCAATGAAATTACTTTAATCAGCATCCAGACAAACGTATGAAGCTCCAGCATTAACAAATATCTCATAATATTCCCCAGTACCAGTGAAAAGATAAATCCTTCTGCCTGCACCACACAAAGGCTTGAGGTTAGATGTGGACTTTTATCATGTGTGTCAAGTTCAACCAGCGATTTCAGATGAAATAATCAAAGTCTACAAAAACAGAGAACGTATCAGGTTTTGGAGCTGAATTACCAAATCATATCCTTTTAGTGTCGTTCAAAGTGATCATGCCAGTTGTGCTCTGGTAAATTCAAATAATTTTCCAGCCATCCCTCCATCTTCTTGTTAGTTTATGAATTCAGGCTCACAGGTTGTTGCTGGAGCTAATCTCAGCTGATAGACAGCTATGGAGGAAGGCAGGGGAGACCCAGACCTGGCCACCAGTCCATCACAGAGAAAACACAGAGAGAAGGTCACACTCACACCAAAAGGCAATTTAGAGTTACTGATTAATCTTAAACATGTTTTTCGACTGTGAAAGAAAACCCACATATGATCAGGGAGAGCATGCAGACTACCAAAAGAGAGCCCCCAAAGCCATCATTAAAACACTGCATGGCCCATTGTCATGACTCAAACTTTTTTTTTTCTTTAATGAAAAGGCTTGACATATCACATAGAATAGAATAGAATAGAATAGAATAGAATAGAATAGAATAGAATAGAATAGAATAGAATAGAACAGTTTATTGTCATTGTACAGAAGTACAACAAAATTAAAACATTGACTCAGATTCACACTTACCAGCAATATAAAGTCAGCATACAGCCTGAAATGCATCTTTATTGGACACACAGGACAAGACCAAGCAAATTCACCAAGAACGGATCCTACAAAAAACAATTTCTGAAATAATGTCAACACGACCTACCTGACCACTTGATGTTTCAGACACTCTGACATCCAGTGAACCAGAGAGCACAGCATACCAGCTGGTGCCAATGTCTCCTTGGCGATATACTGCGAAGAAAAGAAGAAAATAGTTTCTGCACAAAAAAAAAAGAGAGAGAGCTTAACAAAATAACAATAATTTTACTGTTTTTTGTTTGTTTTGTTTTCTGCAGACATGCTGCAGAGCAGGAGCTTACAGGTGATCCCTTTCTCCAGGCACTCATAGAAACCACACAGACAAATCTGATGCAGCAAACTGGGATGGAATCTCTTGAAGGCCTTCACGTTTTTCAGACGTGCCAGGATTATGTCAACATCTTCCTCTGAGCGCTCTGCTGGTCTGGAGAAACGACAGGACAGCACAATGTACAGTTCACTAAACATGCATATGTCTGGTACCTGATCAGGTTGCAGTGTAATGCAAGTAATAGTGTCTAAAAGATGTGATTTATGATTTCATGCTGTGCTCTTTATGTCACGTTAACTTATAAAGGATCCATAACATCCTGAGCAGAGGGACAGACTGGAGATGAAACTGTATGAATTTGAAAAAAAACATTTACAATAGCTTTCAATTGTGAAGGAAAATCATTTTTATCAGCAACATTATAATTGAATTCAGGTGGACTTAACGCTCTGGCGACAGAGTTCAACTTACCCATGAACAAAGGGAGTATGCACATTTCCATTACCAGTAATCTTGTTTCTGTCAAACATGAGTGATGATTTCTGGACATAATGTTCAGCTTCGTTGTCACAACCTACCTGTTTGTTGTTTTTCCATGTTTTGTGTTTTCATAGTTCATGATTTTGCAGTACGCTTCGTTTCTACATTTTTCCTAAGTGTTCTCTGTTCCCAATGCTCTGATGTTGGGGTTTCGTGTCTTTTCATTAACTTTGAACATTAATGTCTTGTTGATGTGTCTGTGATCGTCACTTCCCTTTGACTCAACGCTTTTCATTCTGTACCCGTCTTCCTTTCGCTCCTTTCCTTACCTTATATATGTGATCTTATGCGCCTCCCTCAAGTGGATTTGGCCCAAATGTGTCTGTTTCATTCACCTTTGGTGTGAATACAAGTCTGAGTCTGCTTTTGTCAGTCAGTCTGTCTGTCTTAGCCCCCGTCTGTGAACCTGTCTCTTCATATTAAGTTCAACTGTTTTCCTGTTGTCACCTGGATCTATCTTGGCCTGGTTTATTTATCATCTTAAGAAGATATCTTTTCAGTCCTGATCCTCATCTAAAATTAAATCCCAATTGAAAGCCCTCATCTTACTATCGTTCGTCAAATTGCTAATTTATTTTGTGAAGCATTTTCCTAAACACCTCTCAATTCACCATTTTGGTTTAAAAAAGTTTTAAAAATGTTCAAAAAATCCACACAACTTTTTCTTTCTAGAAAACAGAGGAAATGAAGAATGAGCCTTCAGCTTGACAGTCTCGTCTTCATCAATGGTTGCTGTACTGGGATAAGACCACGTAATTATAGGTAAAAAATATGGTCAATTGTCTCACAGAAATATCATGTGACCATAAGACTATATTTGCCTATTCATCACATGCCAGTTGCCAACTCCAACAATAGTAATTATATCTGGTAAATGCCATGGAAACTGTGGTGAGTTTGTGGAAATGTTGAGCAAGTTTCGTAAAATATGCACGTGAACTACAGGAATGTTTTGAACTAGATTTGGCCGGGAGTTTGTGCAACCTTTAAACATTCATGCACCATATGGAAAGTAGCAATTCAGTGTGATTCTGAGAGGAAAACTGTTGCTAATTTGCATATTTTCTCAGATTTCGGGTTTTTCGAACTCGTCACAGGTTTTTGCCTGCCAGTGAGAAAAGGGTTTTTCTAGTCTCTGATAATCATTCCTGTCAAAATGGATTGGATGGCACAGATGATGAAAGACATCAGTTTCAGTACTACAAAGAGACTTGCAGAAAAAAGCATGTTCATTTTTACCTATATTTTAATGGCTGATACAGTTCTGGCTTCTGCTCACAAACAATTAAATATTTATTATAAATACTTTTATCAGCGCAAGAGACATGATAAATCTGCACAACTAATTCATTTCATCACTGCCTTTGGAATTAAAATAAAAAAATATGCATGTGATCTAATCTGTAATAGAAAATACACACTGTTATCACTATGTTTTTTAATAATTGGATAAATGAAATCAGAGCTTCCGATGTAAAATGTAGGATGTTGTACAGTGGTTTATATCACCTATGAATTGTCTATTGTTTATCTATTGAAGTAAATCCAAACAGCACGTGTCTTTGCTCTCTGTGATATGCTGTATGTGGTGTGTTGTACATTTTTGTTGTGGCACAAAAACCTTTTTTTATCGAGCAGCAACTTGAGAGAAAAGAACTCTTCATCATGAATCTCTTGGCAACAAAGCAACTCTCAGCAGCCACATTATGCCATCGTGTGCGCTCCCTGATACGACTGTACAATCACACCTGCAGCCCTAAACGTGTGACGCTCTCGCTGTTCTCTCATAACACTTCTAGCATGCACTAGTTTAGCTTAGAGTACTTCATAACATACTTCAAAGGGAAGACACAGAGAGAGAGAGATGTGTGGGAGCCTGACTTTCAAAGCTATATTTGAAAACCAACCAAGTCACAAAAAAAGAAAAGAAAATATTTTTTTAAATAGTGCTGATCTGAAGTCAAAGTGTGGACAGAATGTTTTCACCACGGCAGCTTGTTACAATCTGTACCATAGAAACACTGATGAACCCAATGACAACTGAATCTGCTTTTCAGTGTCGTTACGGCATGAAGTATGAATGTTTAACCAGTGTCATACATTTCTGGAAGCTTTACTCGAATGACAATTTAGCTATTTAACTAATCTGTTGTTGTTGTTGTTCCTGTTTTGAAACACCCAGAAAAATCCATGTTAACCGCCCATTGCAGGTGGTTGTAAAACATGGATATAGGAAAAGGTGAGTCATGCAGAACGGTCTGATTTGAGGGACACAGGTGGCTCCTGCGACCAACCAGAGGATAGTACTGTGTAAACACATCTGGCACACTGCGTCACTTTGCTGTTTATAGCTGCTGCACTTTGGACCATGTCTTTGTGATGCAGCTATCCTTCTTCCCTCCTCATCCGGTCTGTCTCAGTGGCCTGTCTACACCTGGGCTAACACGTGCACAATTTCTATGCTTTTATACTGAAATGTCATTTTAGTCTTATATTACGGTACATTAAAATGGTTAGTTACTTTTGACTGACAGGCTGGTGATGTCACACGCATTATCATTAAAATGGAATGGACCACAGTAGGTCTGTGTACATTTAAGAGTTGTTTTTTTTTTCTTTTTAATTTTAGACCAAACTCTGCTCCACATCACAGTAAAACATTTGGACTCATCAACAGCTCAAGTTACTGAATACTGACAAAGCTGCAGCAGGAGACTACAAAGGAAACATGCTATATGCTTCATGTTTAAATTCATTTAATCTTGCATTAATGAGAGCTGTCCATGGGTCGTATTAAATGAATCTCAATGATCACCTCGATTTAGTATTATACAAAGTGTTGGAGCACTCTAAGAAGCAGAAATCATAACATTTGAGTGTTTGCAAAGAATATATACCACTGAGCACCTGGGATAGGGGGCAACACTTTAACGGGGGCACAGGTTCCTCTGACTTGCTGCCCTGTGACCACCTTATAGTAAATGACAAATCGTTTTTGTTGAATAGCTTAGTTTACTAGCTGCACAAAGAACCGGATGTTGATTAGAGCAATATAATAAAGGCTGATCTCTGACCTGATTATATACTGTGCTCCAAAAGCAGTGTGAAGTAGGGGTGCCGAGGTTACTGCAGCAACCCTGTCTAATAGTGGACGGGGGCTCAATAAAGCAGGAATAAAAACCTTTGTCTCCACTACCACAAACCCAAAATGTAATAACTACGCAAAAATGTTTGTTTGATATTTGAGTTGGGTCATATTTTGAATTCAGTTTAGTCTAAAACGAATGTGGGTGATACTCGTTGCACCCCCAAATCAAATGTGGCCCCATGGATAAGAATGAACTTAACCGGTAAATAAAATAATTACAAAGTTCTGTTTGTTTGTTTTTTTTGTCATCTAAAAATTAATAATAGATGTGAGTAGAAGCTTTATTTGACACTTCATCTAATCAAGTTTAACTCTTGGTACCCCTGAAACCAATGAAAAGTCTATAGATCCGCCCCTGCTCTCCTAAAAATACAGAAGACGAGATGGAAGAAAGAGTAAACAGAATCTTTTGTTACTCCAACAGCTTTTCACAGGCCACTGGGGTTTGCCTTTAGACACAGGTGAGTGGGGGGAAAGTCCTCAGACAGCTGCAGGTCAAAGGTTTCTTCACCAGTGCGTCCAAATGTGCCCTAATAATAATAGAAACTGTGGCGCATCAAGTCCAACATCAGCGCGCGTTAAAAGTAACCTTTGTTTAAATGCAGCAGCTGAATCACTCAGCGCATGCAGGTATCCATATCGAGGTATTGCAGGAACTCGTTGCTCAGACAGTGGTTTAAAAACGAGTTAGTGCTCGGCTCGCAGATTTATTTAATTATTTTTTTACCTCTTGTCCAGGCAAATAATCCACTCGGCAGATTCCGACGAATGTGAAGAAGTGTGCGCTGCTACCATCTTGCGATCCTGCTGCTGATGCTGATGCGGAGGAGGAAGAGGAGGAGGAGGAGGAGGTGTAGGTGGAGGTGGTGGAGGAGGAGGAGGAGGAGGAGGAGGAGGAGGAGGGTTGGACCAACAGTAGCTCCTCGTGTGCGGACGGAGCTCCTGTGAATGAAGGGGTGAACGTGTGATGGAGACTTCAGCTTCGAGGGAAAAACGTGACTCGCTTTGTAAAGCTGAGAAAGGCAACAGTTTTCAGCAGAGATGCGTGAAATGTGTGGCGGGGCTCACATCTTCTCAGTCTTTCGAGTTTATCGAGGTCCTTTTGAGCATTGGCAGCTTTTTCACACGTCTAGAGATTGTCACAGCCACTCATAAATTCTTCCTGTTGTGTAGAAAATGATCTTCTGTCAATATTCAAACAGTGTGAGAATCCTTGTTAAAACTCTTCTTCTTTCAGCTGCTCTCTTACAGGGTCACCAAAGTTGATCATCTGCCTTCATCTCACCCAATTATCTCCATGTGCTTTATCACCTCATACATGAATCTTCTCTGAAGCCTTCTTCCTCATTCTCCATCAGCCTTTGTCTAATATATCCAGTGTGTTCAAACCTCAGTCTGGCTTCCCATGGATTTATGGCTAAAGCGCTCAACCTTTGCTGTCTCTCTGATCTGTTCATTCTTAATTCAGTGCCTCCAGGTCACTCCCAATCTCAGCATCCACATCTCTGCCACCTTCAAATTTCATTCACTCTACATATGCACCAACAAGTGTAAACTAAATATGACTAAAGTTGCTCCAGGATAAATCAGCCAACCCACGCTGTTAGAGAGGTTATTTTAGGGGAGTGCGTGTCCTGTTGTAACAGTGGTTCGATGTTCATGGTTTGATTCTTGTGGATGACGGGGCACAGCATGGAGTTTGCATGTTCTCCCTTTCTCAGTTTTCCTTTTGTACTCTAACTTCTTTCCCCCTATCTAAAAACATGAGTATTATTGGTGACTCAAACTCTCACATTTAGATTTAACTATGTTTTGGGTGTGGAACTGTTTAGCTCTGCAATAGACTTGAGCAAGGCATCTATTTAAGACTGTGTTGGATAGGCATCGATCGACACGTAAAACGATGGATGGCTGGATAAATGAATTACATTGCATTGGTTTGAGCTATTTTTGGCTGAATTAACCATTAAATTAGTGCTTTTTCTTATGACTCATTTATTGCCAAGAAGAATTCACATATTGTAGCAGTTCACACTAATGTGTCGCTGTGCTTCTATAACCACCTGAAACCTTGTCAAGACACTTATTATTTCTATACAAATAATTCATATTTGTTTACATTTTTAAGAACATTGTGTCTAAAAGTGCATGTATGCTAAGAGATGCTTTTCAAGCTTTTTATTTTTTCTAGATTGAATTTCAGAATGTTTTCCTAAACGGATTTAAAGCTATGGATGGCTATGTATTAGGTAACGTGAGTAACACTGACGTGAAATAACAAAGGGAAGACGCCGAGTTAAAAGGGGGGGGGACAAGGTGATGCATGGTTATTGAATGTGGCCATGAGGCAAGTGGCAGCGGCTGCAGGGCGATTTGACTTCAATAAAGTGATCAGTCAGCACAGTGTGACCTTGCTTCTGCAGGTCGTAAGCATCCTGTTGCAAAATGTGACACAGTTAGTATGGTAGTGACTTCAATCATACAGCAGCAAAGGCAGGGTGTGAGCCTGTGAGCACATATGGCTTTAAGATAAATGCATCTTCAACTGACTGCAATAGTAATGCCGCTTGTCTTCAGTTAGTGTGAACATTTCCATGATGGTCCTGGAAAAATGATGCTTTGTCATAAGAGGCCACCTTATAAAAGGGTCATTGGTCTCGCTCAGTTTCCTTGGCAACAAAACTGCCAGAGAGAGAGAGAGAAGTACGAAGGCTGGGTGCTGCAGTGACGCCGTCTGTGCTGACGGCATTGTGAAGAAAACTGTCTGTGTTCCTCCTACAACATTGTTTTAGACCATTTTATTGATGACTGACACCTTAATCAGTATACACGAGCTTGCTCCGATTTTCCACATTTATGACTTAAAACAAATAACTTCACTCACTGTCAATCTTTTGATATCACTGACATGTTGATGAAAACACCTCAATCAACAAATCCCCCCCAAAAATACACGTTTTATTTTAAATGTTTTATTCTTATTTTCTTTATTCTTAATGACATATGCTCTTCATATTTTCATTGGCCCTATCCACTCACAGAAAGATGAGGAGCAGAAGCCAGAACAGTAACCTGACCGCAACTCAAACAACTGGATTTGTCGCATTAATACTTACAGTTTCATTTGTAAGAGTTGGATTTATTAATAGTTTTTATTTCTTAATGTCATTAATTTGTTAACTTCTTTTTTTTCCACTTTGAAGTTTTATGGTACTTTTATTGCTGCTGGAATTTTAAATTCCTTGAGAGAAGGTTTGCCAAAGGGATCAATAACATTCTGATTAATCCAGTCTACTTAAAAATAAATCTCGACAGTCCATCCAGCTTTTATCCAGAATATGACGGATTGCCGGAGCTGATCCCAGCTAACAAACACAGAGACACAATAACAGGTTCACGTTCAAACTAATGGCCAAGTTAGAGTGACAAATTCACTTAAAACACATATTTCTAGACTATGGGAGGAAACTTGGGGAAAAAAACAGCCCAAGCACTGAGAGAAGATGTATACTCCACACTGAAAGCCCTCCTTATCTGGTTATGAACAAACAACTGTCTTTTCCAGTGATCAACTCTGTTACTACTAATTCTGTTATCTTTGGATTAACATCATGTGGTTGTGAGAATTTATGCAGCCATCTAATTAAACTTGATTGAAGGTTTCAATGCAATTTAAACTGCATACGGATCTCCACTGTGATGGATTAGTGACCTGTGTGACCAGGGTGTGCTCTGCTTATGTCAGGTCAGTAAACCCGCTGGGATTGGGTCCAAGTTGGATGAAGCAGTACAGAAGGTGGATGAATGGATAATGATCTGCAAATTGTCACAATGGCTAAAGGGTTACATGCCTGCTTTTCTTAAAGATCAGCCACAGCATTATATAAATAACTGACAGGCTAAGATGTTTTATAGGTGTGAGTTTTGACTTGCTCCTAAGGTTTTCCACTTTTCTGACTTTTTTACAATAGATTGTTTAAAAATCAGTTCTTTTGCCTGCAGCGAGATGGCAGTATTTCCTTTATAAAGCAAAATAAGAATGAGGCAACGTGACCTGTCGATACTGCCATGAATTCAAAAGCAGTTGTGTGAACTCCTGTCTGCACTTGAAGAGTTTGCATGTGATCTTTTTTTTTTTTTTTTTTTTTTGCTAGTGCATTTTATAACTGATATACTCTATAAACTTCAAATTCAGTTTGTCCTGGTCAATCCTGAAGGGAAATAGAATATTTCTACACCAAGATTTTCCAAGATGCACTTTTGTCCCCTCACAGACACACATTTTGTCATCATGGTCTCTCGTGCCAAGATACATGGCAGAATGATGCAAGGCTGAGTTCAGGCTAGGACATGCATAACACAAAACAGACATTCTTGTGATGCTGCATAGCACCAGCTCACAGTAGCATCAGAGTACCACATAACACTGTGCAGATATGTCAACTTGCATTGCATCTCTGTTATTGCTTTAAGCTAACAGCTCACAAGCTACTGCAACTTTGTGTACTTTTCATGATAAAAGAACTGCATGACCATTGAAACCAACAACAACAAAAGCAGCAATTTGGCGTTATTAAAAGACTATTCAGTAGTATTTGTATAAGAGAAAATAAAATTGACGCAAGACAGGAGTTTCGAGAAAGGTTTTGGTTGACAGATAGTCAGTCCGAGACATTCTCTCAGTGATTCCACTCACAAGTCATCTGCTCCCTTTTGCATTTTGTTCATACAGTACTTTGTTGTTTGAAATGTTGCCATAGGGACCCCTGGCTTGGCTGCAGTGCGGTGTGCAGTGTTCCTCCCAGCCCACTGAACTGTGTCTATATGGCATTCGAGGCCCACAGTTGCTAGGAGATGCTCCTGCAAGCTGAAAATTGTAAACATGTGGACACATGCAACCCTCATGTGCACACGCAGCACAATATTGCATGCTGTTGAGGAAAGACTTCTGGTGTTGCCGGTATGTAGAACTTTTTGTTAAGTTAAGCATTTATAGAACAAAGCAAGTTTGGAATCAAATTCCTGTTAAAGAGTAATGTTTCTTCTTGCAAAGTCATGGTTTGAGATTTATTTACTAAACACAAATGTGATTTGATTAAAAAAAAATAAAAGGAGCATAGTCGACATTGCATTCTATTTTTCCGTCAAAACTTGTCTTGTTAATCCATCTAATGTCGAATCAGTCTAATGTAGGATTGTGTAGTAAACATAACAGCGACTGTTTCTTTGGTAGACACTCGCTTGAAATAAACCACAAAAACTGTTAAATGATTAATACCGGTAATGAATGTTCAAATTTGACATTACTTAAATTTAACATACTGCACTTTTAAAGTCCACAGTCAAAGGAAGTGATATTTGAAGAAGCGCGATGCTATAATTGGCCCTGCTGAGATTTTTCACTGCCAGGTTGATATTGTCACGACTTTATTTTTGTGGATTTACATGAAACAACTGAGCAGAGAAAATGTGAAGAAGACATATTGTACCCTGTAAAGAAGCAAAATGTGATTTAAAGCTATTTGCATGACTGGGTATAAGACGGTGAATGCTCCCATATCAGATAATCTATTCTCACATGGAATGTGGGGGCAGATAACTCCAGAGGAAATGCCTGAGGACTGGAACTTTTCCAGAAATCTCTTTTTAAAACTTTTGGATGCTTGACTTTAATTCAAAACAATAGCCAGCCTGGAATCTCTGATTTTTTAATATAATGTGAAGGGACTCTGATCTCTCAGTGAACAAAACAACACTATTTGGAAGGAAAGTGCGAGCTGAGTTGTTGAATCTTTAATTCATTGTGCAATGAAAAATGTAAATGGGAACTCTCTTTAGGCAACTGAAAAACATAAGCAATCTCCCTGAAAATTAGATCACCATCTGT
Organism: Lipophrys pholis; assembly: GCF_963383615.2. Taxonomy (NCBI): domain Eukaryota; kingdom Metazoa; phylum Chordata; class Actinopteri; order Blenniiformes; family Blenniidae; genus Lipophrys; species Lipophrys pholis. The sequence continues at coordinate 12,520,338 of NC_137632.1, forward strand.
TTAATCCTCTTGGTACAGTATCACCCCGTTTATCAATAATTACTGTGCTCTTTGTGTTTTGTTACATAACACTCTTTTCAGTGCTAGAAAATGCTCCCAAAATGCAGGATGTGTTTTGATACACAATCATTAGACAAAAAAAGAATACTCATCAGATGATCAAAGAAATCTTTTAATACAACTTGGCCCTTACATTTTGTCACCATTCATCATATTGGGAATATACTGTATATTCTGTTCAGTGCCATGCAAGAGTAACTCAAACCCCATGTTTTCCCTCTTGATCTTGCAGCTTCAGTTTCCTGGGTCAGTTTAGATGATATTTTTGCAATGTAGGTTCTTAGCCACTGAGGAGGTCTAACTCTGCTCTCACTCAGCATCTTTGCAGCAGACCAGAAAAAAACCCAGATTGGTTTTATTTTGTGATACAAACCAATCTGTAATGCAGTAACTGTCAGCTACATAGTGTGGGGAGCTCACTTTTGAAATCAAATGACAAGTACTGCACAAAGTACTGGTCCTGTGTTTTGAGAGTTTTCAACCTACAACTGTATTAGGAGTTTCACATTACCGTGGAACCACTTTAACAGATGAATTCAGCCAAATGAATTAAATATTTGCAAAATGTCCCAAAACGCTATCTGCAGGCAGAGTCAGTGTGTGCAGGACATAGGATCTCTCAGTGGTGACCTATTTTAATTGAGGTCATGTATAGTCTTAACAGATAGATTTGACGTACTGTAAGTTGTATAATGAAATACTGAGGCAGCAGCCACACAACGGTACACGTGACACTTCAGAAGAGAAGCTTGCCTCTTATTTAACAATGCTGCAGAGAAACTGAGACACACAGCTATTACCCCGTCTACACAGAGACACCAGGTGGCCTGTTCAGTAAATGTGTCATGATCAAAAACCTTTTGAAAAAAAAGGTTGCTGGTATGTTTTGATCGCAGATCTCCACTTGCTTCGGGTGCAACCTCCTGGATGGATGTGGTTAAAAACAGAAAAGACACTGTTTGTCATGGCTTTGTGTACAGCATACGTATGTGCTATAAACTTGTCTCATCTTGCCTCCTTGTTGCTTGTAACTTTCTATGAGTAGAGGGTACACCGTAGAATGTAGTTATTGGGTCATGACACCTCACCACCAAATGATAAGAGATATTCAGGCTGGTGAAAACTCTGAGCAGCATCATAAAGTGTCTTTCCCAAGAGAAATATGAATTAACAAGACATCCAATAGGATTATTAAACATTTCCTGCATCCTAAACCATCTGAAAAGCAGCTGTTTAAAAGACAGCCACGACAATGTGACAGCAGCTTGAACTACAAGGACCTTGAAATTGGAACAATTTGACTAAATTCAGCGTTATTCATTTAATGAAATGATTTTGCTGTGAGTGCAAAACCAAAAAGATGGAAGCAAATTCCACAGAACTAAAGCACCAGTGGCTCTGAAGCTTTTTGAAACTAATCTGTTCTGTCCATCTTTAGTTCTAGACATGTCAGCTCCTTACATGTAGTACATTATGAATACACGTATCTTGTCAGCTGTTGATGCTTTTGAATTTTAGACATTGGCAGTCTGAAAATCGAGAACAGTAAAAAAGTAAGAGGAGAGATCTTAAGAAGCAAACTGGTGTGGAGAAGACAAGGCATGGTTTTGATTAACCAGAGTGAATTAAAACCTGATGTCAGCCGCAGAGTCAATAATATTTGTGATTGAATGGAAAGAAAAGTGCAAATGTGTTAGCTTCAGGTTATGCCTGAGAACTTTTGAATTCTACTGTGATTATATTTTGAATTGTGCATTATTGTAGACAGGTAGTTGGTAAAATCATTGTGAAGAAACAACATGATTTTAAGTCAAATGATGGCATAATTTGACTGTGGAGGATAATATCTAATTGACCGCACATGGTAATGTTGCACTAACTTTATAAAGATGAAACTTGCTGTTACTAGTCAATATACTACTGAATAAAAAAAACTTAAGACTAAACTGTATTGTGCCTTTGTGGGGTTAATGTATGATTCAAAATTGGGTGTTGGTGTGAGTGTGTCTCGAGAGTGTCTTTCTGTGATAACCCTTTAAAAGGTCATCGTCTGTACAGCTTACTCTGGTTATGCACTGATAGAAAATGTCCTAATGAATATTTTTGGTTCAGCTTGTTTTATTTTTCAGAAGGCAGAGTCCTTGTTGTCTTCTTACACTCCCTGTCTTTTCTTATCATACAACACGTACAAGAAGACAGTGTAACCTCGAAAAGGAAGTGTCAGGAGTACAGTTGGGTTGTTATCGATTTGTTGTCTATTAACAATAAAAATATTAAGTAAATCAAAAGACACAAAAGGTCCATTAGCTTTCATAACAGCATTTTCGTATACTTGCCTAAAACTTATTATCATTATCATTATTATTATTATTATCATTATTATTATTATTATTATTATTATTATTATTATTATTATTATTATTATTATGCATGGTCTGCTCTCTGTTCTCTGCTCTCTCAATACCATTGCCTTCATGCCTTCATTTCCATATGTTATGTTGAAAAGCACATGGCAAGATAAAACTGATGACATCACCTAGTCAAACAAGGTATTTACTTTATCCCTGCTTTAAGATCAAACTGGTACTCCTGCTGTGACAGGTTACTGAACTTAATGCGTAACTGATTATTACACCAGCAATAACCCTCTGCACTGCACAGCTCAGTGGTGAGTTGTTTTTGTGGTCCAGGTGTGGACTTTTGTCGAGGTGAGCTGGGACACAGTGAGCCTGTTCCCACGCCTTCCTCTTTCCAGCTCCCGGTGTGTCAGAGCTGTGCTGTGGGGAAATCTAGTGGGAGCGAGAAGGAGAAGGAGAAGGAGGGTGGAGAGAAGCAGCGGTGGGTTACAGCCTGGAATGTGTGCGTGCTCCCCGTGCGTGACGCTCGAGCCTGCGCCGCGCGCTGCCGCGGCACAGACGGCCTCGTGAGCGCGCGCTGCCCGCCGCAGGTCTGGAAGTGCGGAGAGGAGGAGGAGGAGGAGGAGGCGGCCAGGAAAACGCTGCTGGAGCGGGGAGTGATGGCGGAGGGCACGGAGAAGACAGGACAACTTTCAGGCTGGAAATAATCGGGGCCATGGGCGATCCTTCGGCGTCTAACACGAGGCAGCTGAAACAAAAAAAAGGTGAGGGCGGCTCACAAAGTTGCTGCTTGTCTGCGCGGAGTTGCGTGTTAAACTTGTGTGAATGTTTCCAACGGCTGCGGGTTGAAAAGCCACAATCAATTGTTGAGACTCGCGTCCGTCACCACTGAAGTTTCGGCACGGTGTTCCGCTGTTGTTCACCAGAATTAAACGGCATTGATAGCACGTCTAACGTTGGAGCTCTTGGGAGAAGTACACCAGAAGTTTGTGGTTCGATAAAATGAGTTTTGCGGTTTAATGGTGCCTTTTGAACGTCAGCTCGCGCTGGGAGCAGTCACCATTAATACACGCACACACACACACACACACACACACACACACACACACACACACACACACACACACACACACACACACACACACACACACACACACACACACACACACACACACACACACACACACACACACACACACACGGCTGTGTAGGGAAACTGCTAGCCTGCAGTCACATTCAACCTGTTTGTTTCACGCTATTTTGACCAATTTAAAAGTAGTGAAATCACTATCAACTTAGTGTTAATGGCCTCTCTTGTCTTGTTTCCCTCTTTAGATGACTTCCTTGCTCGTGAGTAGTCGAAACTCCGCCGGACCCATGGCACCTCTTGCGTGAGATCGTCAGGGATAATTGTCTACCAACAACAACAACAACAACAACAACAACACCCTCTCCGAAACGAGCTGCTGAGTTTAGGCTGTTCCCCACAAACGAGCAGAATGATCAAGGCAGAAAACAAAGGGGGCGAGAGGACCCTAAGGAGCGCGTCCCCTCACAGAAACGCATACAAATCGGACTTCCACGCCATCAAGTGCTCCTTTGATGGAGCTAAATCTGAAGGCCCCTCCAAAACCTTTGCGAATGGATCTAGTGACACCCGGGAAGACTCCAGGGGAAGGCCTTTTGGAACCCGAGTGAACAAGATAAAGAACATTTTCCTGCAGATGGATGGTCAGCAGCAACCAGAGTGCCAGGAAGGAAAAAACACCTTAAAGTCTGAGGTTTCCCCGGTGTCCCCACCGAAGATGCAATTTCCAGTCAGCCCTCACAGAGTCAATCTCAACAATGCTGCGAGTCCAGAAAGCAGCGTTTTAGATAAAACACCCAAGGGGGAAGATGTTGAAATTGACAAAGTGTCACTGGCAGAGAAGTTTTCTGTGACTCGAAAACTCTTTGAAAGGGGCATCAAAGAGCAGCCTGCAGCTGAGAAGCAATCTCCAAACAGAGTAGTAAATCGCTTGTCCTTAGGAAGTGCCTCTGATGAGGGAAAAAACACAAGGAGAATGTCAGGATCTTCGGAGGCAGCTATCAAACCAGAGCAGACTCCATCAACCACAGCCAAAAGTCGCCAAGATGACAAGACTGATGGCGAGAAGAGGCGAGTGTTACTGAATGCAGGGCCCATGTCAAAGAGGTTAGAAAATTATATAGTTGAAAATGACTCAGAAAACAACAACACAGCTGCTGCTAAAAGAGGAATGGCGTCTGCTAAACAACACAATACCACTGAGCACATCGTGGCTACCTCTCCAACAAGAGACGGCTTACTTAGGTCGACTTCACATGGAAAAGACACCACAGACTCCTTAACAGTACCTGATGCCACGAGCAAAGAAAAATATAACAAAACGTCAGTCGAAACAAATGTTGCTAAACCGACATCTCCAGTTACCGGCTCATCATCCAAGTCTACTTTTCTGACCGCTGATGTCTCTCAAAAACCCCTTTCACCAGAGCAAACAACCCCACTTAGCCATGGCTACAAGTCCTCCTCATCGTCTAGTGATGGATTTATTAGGACATCTGTTGGTGGAGATGGAGGGAAGCCACATAGTCCGCCCCAGATGGATATTAAGCAGCTTCCTCCATCAGCTGGTGGCATTCAGAACACCAACAGGGCTAAAAGTAATGACGGTGTGGGATATAGCTCCATCGGGGAGAAATCACCCAGCCAGAGCTCACCGTTGGAGTCCAAGGGGGTGAACATGGTCCGGGCCGAACTGGTAGTGGTTCAGAATGAGTCCTCAGAGAGTGAAGAGAATGAGGACGAGAGCGGTGAAGATAATGTTTTTGAGGAGCAGATGTTGCAGCAAGACAAGGACATAAAACCTGACATGAAAACAACACTATCACCAGAAAAAAGGAACTGTGGCTCCCAGAGCATATCAAAAGACACTGCAAAAGAAGCACAAGGGCAAGCACTGGCTGCAAGCGAAAGTAGATTTCAGGAACATACAAAGGAAGAGAGACCAGAAGATGGTTTAGCTGTGGGTCTGGACAGTGAAGAGCTGCGTGATGAAGACGAGGAGGAGGTAGAGCAAGAGGAAGAAATGGATAGGGCCTCTCCAGTAGTGTACGGCATAGAGAATGCAGCATTTGTTGATGACAGGGATGTAGACCAGCTCCTAATGGAAGAGGAGCGAGAGGAGGAGGAGGAGAAAGATGATGAAGAAGATGCGGAGGATCAACTGTACAGGGAATACGATGACTGTTATGAGGCCCCTGGACTGTCGGATGAGGACGAGCCTCCCCTAAAGAGGAAAATCCAGTTCTCCACAGATCCCATCCTGGTGAGTAGTTTGGGTTGTTTGTATAAGAAAGTCCGTTACCAAACCGAAGCACCTAATTCATATTGCACAGTACTTTAATTATAAACTGTCCTCCTGACTCGGTAATCGTGTCTGACCACGCTGTTTTCCTGCAGACACAGGACAAATAAGTGGATGCTGAGAATGAATGCTGTGCTGTTGAGTGTGTAGACATCACAGCTGCTGTAGTATATCATCAGACAAGCTTTACCAGCATTAAGAATATGTAGACTATACTTTGTGTAATCTTTGTGTGTATGGAGGCAGGCAGTTTGACAGTCTCCCCTCGTTAATCCTGCAGGAGATATAGGAAAACTTTGGGGGTGAGAAGTGTTGTTGGTTGTGGTATTTTTGGATCTGATGTGGACTTTGCCTAAGAGCCTCTACAAGTTGAGCTGCAGCTGAAGACGAACTGCCGTGAAGAAGACAGTGCAAATGTGAAACTTGAGACCATCTAGAAAGAAACCTGGGTCACTGCTGAGTCAGATGATATGACGGGTACTTTTACTCATTTAGGGTGGTTCCCCTTCTAATGTGAATAATGGGTTGCATTCATAAGGGACTTTTTGCTTTTGTCTGACATGCCTCAAAGGATTTCGGATATAAGATTCACTCGTATGATCTCCTTAACAAACCATGGATAAATGATCTTATATCAAATACAATTTTCCCTTTTCTTTCAATTACAGGACAGTTGTGGCTCACTCGGTCCTCTTCCCATTGTAAGATTGTGCGTACAATCACCCATCGTACCTGTCTATATGTCAAAGTGTCCTTTAGCAAGACACCTTGGAAAAATGTGTTATATAAGTCCATAAGTGAGATCTATTATGGTAAATGGATTTCACTTGTATAGCACTTTTCCACCGCGTAAAGCAGTCCCCAAAGCGCTTTACAATGTTCATCACATCCACACACCTAAGGGAGGAGGCTGCCATGGAAGGCACTCGGTCTATCCACTGGGAGCGTTTTTGGGGTTCAGTGCCTTGCCCAAGGACACCCCTATTAGTGAGACAAGACTTTTGCTATACCAGGCGGTGCTGCCATGTAGTTTCTCAATTCAGGTAGTGAGATTCCCAACATATGAAAAGTGTTGCCACTGAACACGTCTGACCTGTGATATAATGCGGGTCCTTAAAACAATTGGATAACAACATTATTGTATTTGTTTTCTTTGTCATTTTTGTTTGTCAAGCATATTGATGTTTCTCAGTGCTCTGACTGAGAGTTATCTCTTTTGGAACATTGTCACTGTAAACATTTCCAGTAGGCGTTTTAGGGGAGAGGTGAAAGTACAAATGTTGTCATCCACCACTGATTTTCCACCGTCACCATATCTAATCAACATTTCACCAAAATGGGGGAAAACAAATCATTGCAAAGCATTCCACACAGCTCCGTGTTTATCCAGACCTTAAAATGTACTGTTATCTCAGGGTGTGGATCCCCCTCCCCACCGCAGTCGTCCTGGCAGGGGGTCCTGGGAGAGGGGACCAGAAACTGACCTGAAGTTAAGGGGACACAAACAATAATGTGCCTCATCCGCTCGGTTTGAAGCTGTGACAGAGACATGGCTGTATGGTCAGTATAGTGAACCGTGTCTCCCTCCTCTCCTCACTCTTCATCACCATTGTGACACAAAGGGTTTTGGCCAAAGAGCAACAGTACTGGCAAAAGGTTGTATTCATTTGTGAGTTTGTGTCAATTTAGGGCTTTTAAAGCTTTCGCACTTAGGAAACTTGTTTCAGGACACTGGAACTGGAATTAAAGCTGCATTTATAAGATGTTACAATCATCTATACCCCCAAACTACCAGTTATTCACCTTTCATTGATATTCAACTGATTTTATAAAAACATCAAAATTTAAATCAGAATTTTTTTTAATTAGTGTTGTTCTGGAGTTGAAGAAAAACTTTAATGATTTTATTGGATAACATTGTTTTCTGTAGAATAGCATATTTGATTATGTTTCACGGTGCTTCAGCTGTGCAGTACAGCTAACAAAGTGTGGTGAATCATTTTATACTTCAGACAAACTGTTAGCCTCTCGTGAAATGCTCAAACTATTGCTTGTTTCAATGTGTTCAGTTAACTGATGGAGAATATGACTTTTTTTTCCTCATCTTTATGTCATTTCATTGTTGAGAGAGCGCATATAAGAATCAAAAAAAGAAGCAGCTGAGGATGTACACAGATATCAATCAATATTAAGGAACAGTAGAGGCCCGGCAAAATATCAATATACAATATATGACTATCACACCTTTTAGCCCTTTTTTTTTTTTCTTAGTGCCAACCCTCAGAATGAACTTTTATCTGAAGCCAATTGAAGCCTCGCTGCTTTCACAACATCTTTGCTCAGTCTGCCAATCAGAGCTGCCATGGAGAATGAGCACACCCGAGCTGCTGCTGACTAGCAGAGAGGAAGTGCTTTGTACTTCGGACCCGCAACGGGATTAGATCCCGACGAAACTTGAGTCTTTGACAGAGGAGATGTGCTCTGAGGAAGAACGGTTCTCTTTGTGAAGCAAAAGAGACGTCTGATGTAAACACGCATCACCTTTATCAGGCTTGAAAGGAAAAGCTTTCGTGAGCTGAGCTTCCAAGGCAAGTAAAGCCAATTATCTGCCAAATGTATTTTATATATTTGATCTTCTTGACCCTAAAAGAACTCAAGTTTATACCAACTGGATATTTTTTTATTAAAAAGGGCTGTGTTCCCTTTACAAAGTATGATTTTTTTTTAAAGAGTATTCTTTATATCTAGTTGTAGAGTTTCATTTTCAGCAGGGCTTGGAATTGCTGCCGTGTCCGTTTCAAAGTTTTTTGATCCCACTGGCTTTATATGCAGAATAAATATTCTACCATAACTTTAAATTATATATCTGGTCTTCATTAGAGAAGAGAACTAAATAAATAAAATGGGCTCTGCAAAGCGAGTGTGCCCAGGCAGGTTCTTAATGGAAAAACAACTTTTCAACCACAGATGAGATATTTGGGAGTTTAAGATGCATGTTTTGCTGTCGAGTTTCTCACTGAAGCTTGTAGTTTGGCAAAAAGCCAAGAGCTATCCAGCGACCGACATTCCCTGCTCTCGGTGCGTTATCTACTTGGGGACAAAAATTGCATCGTCATTATCAGTGCAGGTATGCTCTATATAGTTTAGGAGGGTATTTCTGCGTGGCAGGCTGCACACAAGGACATGGAAAGGCTCGTCAAGTACCAGTTAACCATTACACAAAAGCACTTCAACTCGGCATCTGCACCTGCTGCTGAACCCTGCTTCCACAAAGTCAGCATAACTATCAGGAGCAGTTGTTGGTCAATTGACCGCATACCACGCTGTCCATTCTTGAATAGAGGGTGTGGTGAAAGGTTGCACATTTTATTGTAACTGGAAGAATTCAGCATATCTTTTTAAAAAAAAATGTTAATGTTAAGTTACTGCACTGTGGACAGGAGCAGCTGTCCGAGCACACACTCCTCTATGTCATGTTGGTTTTCAATTTACCCACAGTTTGTTTTAATGTCTACAGACATTTCACTTGACAATTGGAACACAGTTTTCAGCATGAATTAAGATTGTTTTGCCCCCAAAAAATATTAGATGCCTTTTAGTGTCCTCACAGAAAATCTAAAACTGCATTTTGGTGAATTGAATAGTTTATAAGTATCTGATGTCTTCAGGACAGAAACTCCTCTCTTGATCTTACACGGCCAGTGAAAATCCAAAGGGGCCCGGATGAAACTCCGCGACTGCATCCACATGCAACTCGTCCTGTCGTGTTATGCTTTCCATTTCCTAACTCAGACGGGTCTTCTGTTGAGGAATGTGTCTGACATGGCTCCACCCTCATCCAAACAGTAGTGAGGATCGGAGCGCCCTCCAGCCACCTGGCCTGGTGGGCGACTCCGACAAGACGGGCATGAATGCTAATGCAGTCACATCAATGCTGCTCATTAAACAACTTTGGCCTGGAATGAGTTTTGCCTCGATTGCGATTGCTTTCAAATGTTTTCTTCTGTGATTAAGGACAAGCACATTAGGTTTGTATTTCCAGTAAGGTTTGGGGATATTTGTGTGTTATCGCTTTGAGCGATCCGCGCAGGACAAGAGGAGCTTTGTGGGCCATTTATAAACAAACCTGTTGAACCAGTTTACGTGCGGAGTGCTTTTGGAAACTTGATTCCATCACGGCTCTGACTTCACCTCTTCCTGTCATGTCAGTTTATGTCAGTGACTGTGAACAATGCGCTCGTCTCTTTTCAAGATCACGCGTACAGATCGTGCTAGATATATTTTGATCTGGGCGTCCAGGATCAAAAACCAGGCCTCATTTCTTCTTGTGATTGTTTTGTGATCCGTGCCAGCACACCACCTCTGCTCCCGCTCTCTCCCACAACATGTTTGGAGTTGTTGTCTTTTTGTGGGTCTGCTCACATTATGGACTCACCAGTTCAGTGGTCGGCCCTCGTTTTTTGTTTTTTTTTGCAACGGCTCGAGGTTTCTCTGGTTTGCTTGTTCCTTACAGCTGCTGACTCATTTCCCACAGTGGTATTCTGTTGAGAGAGGAACGAGGGGGAAAAAATGGAAAGAGCTTCGGTGTGGGCAAGAATGCATGTGAACACACACGGTGAAGACAAACCGCTCCAGTTGTAAAAGACGGACAGAAAAAAACGTACACGTCTTGCTGCAAGCTTGTGTTTAGGAATGAATAGAAATATTTTGACAACGTATCAGGCTGATTCACGTTGGAAACTTAGTGACTATAAGCAGTGATTTAAAGGCAGAATTTAGAACATGTTGAATTCCCTGTTCATGTAAACGTGGGGATAAATTGATCTGCCTCGAACAAAGTCACTTGTTTGTTTGACAACGAGATGACAAGCTGTGGGTATTTGTGCTTGTGTTTGAGCGAGGCTGATAATAAGGCTGATTTCTGCCGTTCTTATAAAGAACAAGAGTGATTGGGTTTCAGCGAAGAACAGAACATTGTTTGAAAAAGACCCAGGAGTCCATGGCAACAGGAAAGTCAGGGGACGGACAGTAGATAGAAGCCAAGCTGCGACATAGCGAGGTGTACGGCTCAGGATGTAACGGCGCTCCCTCCTTTAAGGTTTTCTTGCCAAGCTTTATGTGCGGATGTCTCCAAAATCTTACTTAAAAAGGGATTTTAAAGCCTATGGTGGAAAGTCTGTCTGCTCTAGTTTCATGAGTTCATTTTAAAATGCAAAGATTAAACTACTTGTGTTTCTAAATTGATAGCCTCAGACAAGTTTTATCGATGATGAGGTTTTTAATCTTTTGTCGACGCAGACATTTCAGTTACGGATCCATATCAAAACATTAGAATATTATTGAAAAGGTCATTTGTTTTGTCAGTGGTTCCTTCAGTCATTACATATAAACTAAAGTTCCAACATATTTTGTTTTGTTTTTTCAAATTTCAATTGTGGTAATGGCGGCTTTTGTTGAAACTGAACAGAAAATACACCTGATCTCATGAAAAGAAAAAAAAAATTTGGAAATATGTTTTTGATTTTCATGACTTACAAGATAAAAACAAAAAAGATTCACTTGAACTCCTGGGTAATTTATTGCATATTTTAGTCAAGTTGAAATGGAGAGGCCATTCTTTTGTGCAATAGATTAAATTTGTGTTCCAGAGGTAAATGACACAACATGTGTTTTTTGGAGATGGGAGGAGTCGTAGATTTTGAACTTCTGGTAGTACGAAGCGTGAAAAGCAGGAGTCGCATTAGCAATGAAGGTCTCCCTTGAGTTGATGGGAGATTGGGGCCCCATGAATAGCATTCCTGCTTCAACTCTGGAGAACAACAATACAATTGTAGAGACTCAGCCAGTGTCCAACCTCCCTTAACTCGCACTGCATGAGTGCCTGTGAAGAAAGTACCTGCCAAGGGAACCTTACCCATACATGACCCTACATTTTGGAGTCAAGGTGACACAATGCAGTTTATGTATCTGACAATCAGTCGGGATGTTGTAAAACAGAAATTGTTGTATCTCAAAGACATAGTTTGGAACAGTTTTGGGCTTCAATTGAAGGATACAGAGGGACCGGAGGGGAATGAGATTGTTTGTGGTTGATTCCTGAAGTGTTGACTTGCTGTAGGATCTTGTGTTGCCAAGAGTAGAAACATGTACTTGATTACATCACACAACCTCATGGCAGCCATCTTAACCAGTCTTGTCGGGATCCAATTGTCCTGTTCATTTGTTCAACACATAATGTTTATTTTTAGAAAGGGGCAGAAAAATGGTCTAGAATTTACACATTTAGTTAATTATTAATGGTGTGCAGTGCCAGTAGGTGCCTCCTAAAATCTCAAACAAAATTGTGCCAACTGGTAACTATGGCACTTTGCAGATGATTGGCCTGCTGGTCAGTATAAATGATAATCCGGTCACTTCCTTGTCTGTCTCCATTGAAGATAAGCAAATATTTCTAAAACAACCTGTCAAATAATTTAGTATTTTGCCCCAGCTGCCCCACTCACTACTTTCCTCATTTATGATACTTTACAAAAAAGTATAATAGATCAGTTTAGTTCAATTACATATGTTTCTTTACATTTTCTTTTTGCCCTTATCTTTCCAAACTTGAAAGTAGTTAAAAGCTCATTTCTCTTCTCCTACAAAGCAGTTATCCTGCTATTCATTGAGTTAAGACACTTCACTCATGTGTCCAAATTATTAACTCCCTATTACTTGGGTCAGTGATATCTCTAAGTTGTGCTTTCTTACACTGAGGACTGCGTCATTATGACTCCACCCAAATAAAGACTAATAATGTCCAAGCAAGGAGTTTAAGCTATCGACCCACCGTCCACTTCATCCCCATAATCAGGCATTAACTCCTGATGGAGTCCGCTAAACTCTAATCTACTTTTTTTTTTTTTTAAAGTGCTTTACATGTACATGAACGAGTTGTTCCTGAAACCAGGCTGAATTTTTTGGAATGAGAAAAATAAATATTTTTATTTTGGTGGCAACCTTGTCATTACTGAGAATGAACTAAATTGCACATTATTGTAACCAACCTGCCGCGGATGATAATCCCTCGCCCATTTTCTGGGTGACGTTGAGGCACTTTAGCTTGACCCCGAGTGGATTATTAAAAACCATTCTGCCTGGTAGTGTTCAAGAAAACCAAAACAGAGTTGGTGGATATTCTACCCGTCAGGCTGCTGCTGAATACGGGTTAAAACTGCTTATTGAAGCATCCGAAATCTTTGTTTGTACTTCTTTCTATTCCGTTTCTTTTTACTGTTGCAGCCCTGCCAACACTTGTCGCTTCCAACTATTGATCTCTGGTACATGCACTGCTTAGCCCTCCCCAGCTGTGCCCTACTTTCCATGCTGCCGTGCCCTGTGAGTCTGCTTTATAATTGCAAGCAGCAAACTGAACTTTGGGACACGTCCCGTACTTTGTAAGAGACGAGCTGCAAAGTTCACAACTTCCTAAAACCCGGGTGAAACTCGGGATGTTTCTGAAACGTCTTTTCTGATTTGGAGTAATCAACAACAACAACAACAAAAAAATCAATAAACTTGGTTGTAAATCTTGTGTCTGCTGCTTCTTCAGCAGCTCTCTGGGCTTCAGTTATGCTTCAGAAGCAAAGGAGTAAAGTATGAATAAAAGTCTCCCCTCTTAGGATTGCCAGCAAAGTGAAAAATGAACTGATGATTTACACTTGGCGTTTCGATGCAGGTCTTCAGCACCTTTTCTAATGAAGACTACGATCGCCGTAATGATGACGTTGATCCAGTGGCAGCCTCTGCAGAGTATGAGCTGGAGAAGAGAGTGGAGAAGATGGATGTGTTTCCGGTGGAGATTGAGAAAGGTGTGATGAGTAAGAATAAAAGTGAATTCCTGTGATCATATCTGCACTCATTAAGATATGAAATATGTTTCGCCATGCATCAGATTACAGTAAAGACTATCTTGTGTATATTAAAACAGCTTAGTTTTTTGAATATATTTTTGTAAATACAAAACATTATGATTCAAATTTTTGATGTATTTGGATTTTTTTTCCTTTTAACCATTCCTTAAATCTTTTTTTTTTTTTTTTTATTTATTTTTTTTTTAACCAACTTCTCTGCATTCAGGAGACAATGGGCTTGGCATCAGTATCATAGGAATGGGAGTGGGGGCTGACCAGGGTCTGGAAAAGCTTGGCATTTTTGTGAAAACTATAACAGAGCAAGGAGCAGCAGAGAAAGATGGAAGGTGAGTATGAGACCCTCATAAATGCACTGTTTTTGTAAAAAAAACAAACAAGTAACTCCAAATGTTTTGTGTGCATCTGGAACACAATATAGCAGTCATGTTGCTTGTGGGCATAAAGCACATGTAAATGTGTCCGATGACATCTGCAAATTTTCAATACTACTGATATACAAACTACTTTTCCTAATTTGACCTCTCGCGGTTGCACTTGGAGTAGAGATCATAATCCAACAGCTGATATCAACAATGTTTCCAGCACAGATCAGTGATCCAGCAGTAAACACTTGCTGCCTGATTGCTTACAATGTGGCAATAGCTTGCATGCTCCATACCACAAGGATAGATTTGTGGGAATATACATGCTAATGGCTGCAGAAATAGACATAGCTTTGTTTACATTAGTGTGAATGAGAAACACTGTTGTAGGTAAGATTGTTGTTTTTTAATCCAGTAAATCTGAATATTTTCAGCAAGCACTGTTATATTTTTACTTAAATGAAGATCCTTCTGAATTTCTCATAAATTTGTATAGCATCTTTGTTTATCGATTGAACGGTCAGCCTTGCTGGTTTGAATATGGCCCCAAACTAAAATGGCTTGGACTCCTCTGGTCTAAAGACACGGTTCACACTCTGTATACTTGATTTGGTGACAAACACAGTGAATCCCTCATTCCATCCATGATTTGCATGACAGAAATGGTTGGATTATATTCAGAGCCTCCCTGAGCAAGCTAAGAGCCTTATTTTCTCCCCTGCCCAGACATTTATTGAAGTGTTTTATTGCCAGCTACAGTGATGTAACAGTCTTTTCAGTACTATACAGAATGCGCTACCTCGCTCTCCAATGGATAATGCCTGATATCTTGCCCATTAATTACTCGTTCTTTTCTCCAGCATCCAAGTGAATGACCAGATAGTAGAGGTGGATGGTGTCAGTCTGGTGGGAGTCACCCAACTGTTTGCTGCCACGGTCCTAAAAAACACCAAAGGCAAAGTGAGGTCAGTTCAAGGGACATTTGAAACGAGTCTTAATGCAATGGTCTTGCGGGTAACGGTAGTTCCTGGGTGTTGCCTCTCAAAGATGGTCTAAGCTGTTTAATCAGTCAAAATTCAGTCCGGTGCTTCCTTTCTTAAAAGAAACGGCTGAAGAAATTATAGTATCATATTTGTAATTCTTGCTAATGATTTACCATAAGCACACTAAAAACTCCAGTGTGACATTTCAAAGCTATAATCTAAATATTACATTAGTCAGTGCACTAACATGTATGAATGAACAGGTTCCTGATTGGCCGAGAGAAGCCAGGAACGCAGAGTGAGGTGGCCCGCCTTATAAGTGAGACACTCGAGCAAGAGAAGAACCAGCAGCAGCAGCAACACCTGGATGACCCATATGAACATTCAACGGAGGAGGTGAGTCAGCTTGTTCAGTCCTTTATTACCTGCTCAGTTATCATCCTTCTAATGACTTTTACCTGTTCGCATGACCAACACCACTGTGTGTGGACAGTCGTCATGTGAGGTTCAAAAGACGGGACTAAAGCTAGAACTCCCCGGTTCGATATGTTGAAGCTTCTAATAAACATGATGACAACATGGATATGACATGAACAGGGCATCAGCCCCTTTGCCCCTCCCAGACCCATCCCACTCACATCAACCAGGAACAGATCAGCTGGCTCTGAGGAAGCCATGTGTCATCATTCTGCTGTGTTGGAAAATGCTCTGGCAATCGCCGTCCGTCTGCCAGAGTTGTGAAATATTTGCTGTCTGAACCCATAAGCCTCGGCTTTTGTGACCGAGTGACTGCACAGAGGATAATTGTAAGCTTTGCTAGAGTAGACGGACAAAAGACAAACCGTTTCCAGTGAGTGGATACAGTTTGGTGGTTCTTCAAAAGATGTTGATTGTCTTGTTACTCGTTGAAAAACTTGTTCATGTTGAGGGTGTTAATTGCGTCAAACATGTGTTTGTTTTTTTAACTCCTACAGAGTCGCCTGTGTTCCAGCCCTCTGATGTTTTGATATGATATTGTGATTACACTGCTACTCTTTAGCCTTTGCTGCATATTGGGAGTGTTGTTGGCACATGCCCACCAGGTTCCTGGGCATCGGCAGTGTTTTGCTAACATGTAATACCATGCGTGGAATCCCATTTCAGGAGGAGCGATATGAGGACGATGACAGAATGGACGAGAGGATTCTGGGGTCTAATTTCTCTCCAGGGCGCAATGTAGAGGTTTTTGAGTTGCCTGAGTCCGAGGCCTTGTTTATACCAACCAACATGGACAGCTCTCAGATGGCCTTCAAGTTTAAAGAGGTATCTCTCATCAGTATGAGATGGTTTTCAATCTGGTTTTGTCTGTATTTGTGTTTAGGTAACTAATGCAATGCATGTAAAATGGTTTTATTCTTGTTTGTTTTTTTCCCCCCTCATAGCTGCAGCTCAAACACAGCATTGCCACTGCTGAAATAAACCAACTAAGTGAAAAGGTATGAGAATCACTTTCAATACAACAACCAAAAATGCAAAAGAAACATAAAATGAATAATAACATGTTAAATATTGCACCCGGCATATATAAAAAGAAACAGACTATAATGGGACTTCTTGTTTTTGAGGGTTTATTCTTGGCAAACTGCCTCATTCCTTTGATGACTGATGGTGACTGATGATTTTTTCCAAAGCTACTTCTCGTAATATACTTTCTGTTACATATTAAGTCACTTCTGATACATTTGCTGTAGGAGTCACTCCAAACAATGTCGCATCTAACACAGTATGTACCACACATGTGACCCTTCTGTTCACAAACTTCATTTTACCAAAGTAACATTCCCCCATTTCTGTCCAGCTGAGGGCATCGGAGGAGGACAAATCATTGTGGGAAGCAAGAGAGTCTGCACTGGAGCTAAAAATCGAGGACGGTAACGCCAAGATCCTGAAGCTGGAGAATTACGGGCTGGAAGCGCAGGCCCTGTGCAAAAGTGTGAACGAACAATTGAGTGAGACCCAGGCCCAGTACGAGACTCTGGACAAGAGGTATAACAAAGCCAAGAAGCTGATCAAGGACTTCCAGCAGAAGTGAGTTTGTCTTTCATTGTTGCAGAGTTGTTGCTGCAGATAGGGACTTTCTCAAGCCAATGAGAATTTCCACTGTACATTGAAATACGATATGAGGATTTTTACCTGGAAGTTCTCAAATGTATTCAGAAATTTTCAAAAAACCTTGATTAACACCACAGGTGTAATTTTGTCTTTAAGTAGCCTATTAAAGATGTGATGGAAATAATAAATGATCCTAACGTTATAGTAAGTTGATTGCTGCTTGACTGAAATGACCTTTAATCTCTACGCTATATACTTGTTGAAATTTAAGAAGAATAATCTATATTGTATTTCGACTCGTACTTGGATGAAACGAGCATGTTTACAAACTAGAAGGCTGATGGGACTTGCACTTCCCTGTTTACCCCCTAGGGAAATAGACTTTGTGAAAAAAGAGGAGGACCTGAAGAAGATTTTAGAAGAGAAAGAAAAGTGGTACAAGGAGCAGCTGGAGAGGCTGCAGAACCGGGTAGGCTTTCAGCTCAGAAGATGAATGCTCGTACACAAGCGGACCTAGAAAGCAACACTGAGCCTGGATGTGACTGTGTTGTCCACAGATAGCTGCTCTGGAGTCCAGAGGACCTCCGGTTGTCGAGAGTCAGGCCGGTCTGGACTCTGCAGCAGAGGAGAGGCTAAGCAGCCAGGGCTCGGTCACTAACACACAATCTGTTGACTCACTGCAAGGTACAGCGCTACGAAAAGAACCTTTAGAAACGGATGTGCGCGTCACACCCTCACTATCCCAGCTGTTAAACATTTACAAATGCCCATCATAAAGCATGACTCTTTGTTTCCTCTTGTACAGAACAGGACTGGAGTGAGGTGGTCCCTGAAACGGAGCGCCTGGACACCAGTGCGCACCGGGCAAAGGGCCTGCTGGCCCAGAAGGCCAAACGTCAGCCTCCGTCTCGCAGCAAACTGAAAGAAAACCTTGTTGTGGCCTCGGGTCACTCTCAGGTCTGTGACAAACACCATGACAACAGCGTTAGGTTGATTTTGATAAAAAAAAATTTGAGCATATGATTTGGCTGAAGTGTTTGTCATGTTGGATTCACGTTCACTCTTTAGGTTTCAGAGATCGTCTCACAGCACACAAGTCCACACTAGTTTGAAATATTAGGAGCTGGCACTGAATGTGATGCAGCAGGTTCAGCTGACAGTCGTTCTATTAATTCACTGGCTTTCTCTGTCTCATTCCATATTTAGGAAAAACACAAATCATTCAGGACACCAGGATTGCAGGTGTGACCTGATGTAGTGCTGCTGAAGCGGGACTTTTCTTAAAATGCGGAGTTGTTAAAACATTCTTACAAGTTCTGAAATACATCAGGGAGCATCCTTTGATTCCGTTTTCTTTCGTGTTAAAAGAATTCACCATCATAATGAGGCAGAAAACTGCTTTCTGTTTTATAAATAGCTTGTATCCCCTCTTCCTTACATTGTCCTTGTAAATAATGAGATTGGTCTACACAGGAAACTGAAGAGGAGGACGAGCAGGAGGAGCAAGAATCCCCCAGGAGGAGGAGGTCCATGCAGGAGAGCCTGTCCCTTCCAGTGTCCATCAACTCGCCTGAGAATTCACTGAAGGATGGTCCGAGTGAGACCGGAGATTCATCCAGGAGCAAGGCGGAGATCTCCAGCAGCCCCTCTCTGTCGCCATCGCAGGGCGGCAGCATGGAGAGCGGGAGTCCCCCTCTGTCCCCCCCAAAGGACGACTCCTCCCCACACTCGCCCTCTGGTTTAATGCGCAATGTGAAGAAGAGGGAGTCCAAAGGCAAAGGGAAGGAGCACAAAGGTACACGGGTCCTGGAAAAGATGTCTCGGGAAGGTTTTTTTTTCCTACAGTTCTGCTCAGACTAATAATTAGTGTTTCATTACAGAGGAATTCACCGAGGCTTCATCAGCAGGAAAAACTAAAAGACGCTTTCCAGACTTTGGGCACGTATCTGAGCAAATCGTCTAGTTGTGCTTCAATTTCTTTTTTCTTAATGAAGAGATTCATTGTGACTGTGTGTGTAAACAGGGGCCTACGGAAGTCAGGTGGCAAAGGAAAGAAAGACAAGGAGGCCATGAGGGCGTCTTTGGACAGCAGGTACATCACTGCAACAATCAGTGGTAGACCGTTTATAGAAAATATAGACATTCAGTTTACTTCAGGGCTTTTGACACATTGTTCTTGATGTTAGACATGGGAATCCTTCACTACCACTGGAGGATAGCACTTCAGGGTAAAATTCAGAAAGATCATCCGACAAGCCACAGTCATGCGAGCAAATTCCTCCTGAGCTGCTGATAGAAACAATGTTCTAAAGTCATTGGCTGAGAAGGTCAGAACTTGGCAGTATTCCAAGAATCCTTGACCCTGAAATTAATTTCTTTCCCTTTAGATAGGATGGTTATTGGATTCTCCTTTGCACAGCTCTTAAGTGTTCCTGTGTTTAAGTCCACGTATCTAGAACTCCATCTTCCCGTCTCTCTAATGACCAGGGGCTCAGCAGAGTTACTGGAGGACTCTGGAGGGAATCTCTCTCCCGCAGACTCCATGACCTCCATCCCGACCTGCATGCCTTTCTCCTGGTTCGGAGACAAAGAGCGAGACCGGGACAGAGAGCCCTCGTCCTCCAGCAGCAGCCTCCCGTACGCCACTAATGAGACCGTCGGCGAGCAAAGCCAGGAGCGCAAGAATAAGGTATCGCCTCAGATGACACGTATATAGGAAAAGATGCCAGACGTATCCAGTCTTTCCATCCAGCAGAGTTGGAATGAGACTTTTACCTTTCCTGTAGTTTGATTGACCCAAATAAGATTTAGAGGAACGGTCAGTGAGTCATAGAATTGAAAGCTCACAATTTTCGGGCTCTCCACCTTTATGACCCACTTGGGTGCATTTTTATTCTTCTCCTTTATGATGCTGCATCATGACAATATATAATAGTAACCTGATGTACAATGTGAGTCCGATTTCTTATTATCAGGCGACAGTAAATGGGATCATGTGTTTGCAACCAGAGAGACTTTGCAGGAAAGTGATTTTGGTGGCTTTCCAATGACTTTGCCGTCTCGTGAACATGGGAACTGCACAGAGAAAAGAGGCGGCTGGTCCCACCATGCTGTTCAACGATGTACCTGAAAATGTGTTGGGTCCCGTTGCTGTGTCCTGTTTGCTGTTTGTGTCGGTGATTCTCTGAACACTCGTCTCTTAACCATGTTTCCTTCAAACAGACAAATCTCTCCTGGTCTTCTTTATTCAGTCGCTCGTTAGATTTGGTACAGTATACACGTTTTTGTTTCACCTTTGATTTTTTAGACGACACCGTAGAGCATCACTAACAATCCTAGTTGTGGATTTGTAATCTCCCGGCTTTGGTGCACTAAATACTTCACAGTTTTCCCTTTAGTGGGTATGTGGTAGTGTTTTAGGAAGCGAGTGCCTTTTTTTTAATGAGAACTCCTTTTGGCTTGTCAGAAGAAACCCAAGGATCCAGACTTGGTTTTCAAGGCTCGTTGCTCCGGCTAATCAGGACGCCTCTATGTTCAACTCTTACAGCTGCTATATTGTATGGAACCTGTTCTGTGCAGCTTGTAGATAAAAGTGTGCCTCGTTACTCACACCGCTACTCTGAACTCCCGCTGGTGCAACAAGCTGCAGGTCTGGATAATATTTCCTTCATTCCAAAAACCCTCCCATTACATGGAAGGAAATATCCCTTTTTGAATCCAACAGTTAACCAGCTTGCACTGGAGACAAAACATTACCTCATGCCAGAACTAGAGTGTGTGTTCGTTGAAACTGTCGTAGTGTAGAAACGTCTCACGTAGTTTCCCTGGTGGACTGGTCTTTGGTTTTAGTTTAGCGCTACATGAAATCTATGATCCTCTCCCCCTCTTCCACGCGTGGAGGGTCACAGTCAATTGATAACCTTGTTTGATGCCACTTTTAACACGTTTAAACGATTAATCAGCACAACTCATCCTGACCCTCACGGCGCCGGCACTGCTCCTAATCCATGTCCCCCTCTCCATGTTGTGTGTGTTTGCTTCTGGTACTCAACAACTGCTGTGTGTTTGGTACTGTGTTACTCCAGTAAATGCGTTCCTTGTTTCCACTTGTTCCAGAGTTTTTCAGTCATAGATGATTCTAACGCTGCCAGTCCCAGTACAGACATCTCTGGGTTAGTTGCTGAACCCAATCTGTCTGGGCGCTCTCACACTTTAATCTTCTCTTCCAGTGAGGTGAGTGCTCTCCTTGTTGCGCAGTCACAAAAGCAGTGTGGGACGCCTTGACGCGGCTGAAAGGGGCTATTCTCAAGCATGCTCTTTGAGCCACCCCTCCCCTTTCATAGCACAGATTAAATCATGAATGGAGAGGACTAGAAGAGCTGCATGTGTGTGTGTGTGTGTGTCAAAGCTGCGTTGTTGTGTGTCACAACAAGTCTTGTGGCCGAGCTTCTCTTAAGGCGGCTGTGTTTTTTAATACTTCTTTTTGCCTCTGTAAGAATTGTGAACCAGTGCTTCATGTTGTTTTGAGCTTCGGTAGCACAGGAAAACAATGTTTGGATGCTCTGCTGCCTGCTCAGTGACGTTTCTCTCATTTCGGAGGCTGTTCTTCTCAGTAAAACCTGCATCAGCGTTTCAGTGGTCTTTAGCTGGCAGTGCATGCTTGGTTTTTCTGTGGAAGCTCGGCAACTATGTATCAGCACACATGTAGTTATATAATTTATACAGCTTGGACTTGGACTTCCTTCAGGACTTGTTTTCCCTGCACTGCACAATTTAATACAATAGTTGCACAGAGTGTGGTCAGTTCTTTCGGGGGCTTTCTGCACAGAACTGTTAATGAAATCATTTAATGTGTGAAAGTAACCGTCTCCATCACCGATTTCTTTTCGTCGGTGTGTTATTTTGTGATGCGTTTTTGTTTTTCCATTAGACTTTGGATGACGAGCCCGTCGCAACATCCAAAGAGTATCAGTGGCAGAACCGTCCAGTCTCCGAATGGACCAATCAGCAGGTCTGTCACTGGTTGATGGGCATGAACATGGACCAATACACGCCTGAGTTCACTGCCAAGGGTGTGGACGGCCAGCAGCTCCTGAACCTGGACAGTGACAAGTTGAAGGTAAACAAAAGAACAACAAGTTGTCAGTAATTATTCAGTTATTAAAAAAAACCAACACTGACACAATGAAGTTGGACTCACACAAGGTTTCACTCAGGGCTGAAGCTTTTCACAATATGTGACTGCCGCCTTGTGGCCGAATGCTCTCTTGACGCTGTGACCTTTTTTCAGGTTGTATTTATTAAGTTTACAAATTTCGATTTTTATTAAACTACACTTCGTTATAGATTTTTTAGAATTTAGAAAGGAGCTGATAAAAGGATTTTTCATTTAAGGCCAAAAGTATAAAACTATGCTTCTTTCCTGGTTTTCATTGTTGAAATGTTTCATTTTTTCTAGTTTAATCTCCAAATGAATGCTGTTGTTTTGTTCGGACAAACTTGTTGACTTTTGTCAGAAGATTCTCTAACAACTGTTTATTTGATTGGTCAATTGTCGAATTTTATTGAAACACTAAAAACGAGAGCCGCTGGAGTGTGAACATGCTCCTATTTACCATATATGATCATACATCATTGTATAAACTCCAAATTCAAAAAAAATGTTTGCTCGTAACATGAAATCCAAACAAGGTGATGTAATGATTTGTAACGCCCATAAACTCCCAAAACAATAGTGTTGATTCTGGAGCTGTGTCTGCCAACTCTCCAGTGATGTTAGAGCGATGACAAACCTCATGTCACGGGTGGAATCCGCCCTTTCCCCCCCCCCAGGCCCTTGGTGTGTCGAGTCAGAGCGACCGTTCGACGATCAAGAAGAAGCTGAAGGAAATGCGTAAAGCCCAGGAGAAGCTGGAGAAGCAGCGGGAGAAGCGTGAGAAGGAGGGCCGGCGCAGCGGGAGACTCCCCGTCCCCACCGACTCGGTGTGCTGAAGGGGGGGTCCGCTCCAACTGTGACTTCAAGCGTCTCGTGAAGTTCATCCGCAGAAACACACGGGGACGTTTTGGTTTATGAATTTACTTTTCTTCTGTTTGTTGTTCAAACCAACAACATTGGCCGAAGACGACTGCAGACTGGGTTTGACTTTATACTGGTCGTGGCTGTTCTTTTTTCTTTTTCTTTTTTTTTAAAGCTTCCACAGACGTTCAACTGAAACATGGAGAATGTCAAACAGATAGGTATGTGACCAAAAAAATGAAATCCTAATATTTTTACCACTAAAAAGCTCGAAGAGTCTGTATCCTGATATGATGTAGTTCTTGCAGATTATCCACACATTTACTATGAAAGTCAAATGTATACTGCTTTTGTTTTTGTAACCTTTTTTTTTTTTTTTCCTTTTTAATATTTTTGCTAATATACACCTGTTTCCAAACTGCTCTTTGCAGGAACAGTTATTGTACAGATAAAATCAAAGCACTATATTTGTCTTTTGAGCTTGGATGGGCGACGAGGTTTTAAATGTATAAATAAGTTTTATACATGTGCCTAATAACTGCATATCTTTTTTTTTTTTTTTTCTACTCAAATACCATTGTTAATTTTTTACTATCTAATGTTTTCTACTAAGTAGAATAGCAGGCGATCGTTTTGCTAAAGTGAAAACGAATAAGCGTTCACCAGATGAATGCTGCTCTTGTCTCTCGCTGTGGCTGTATCGGAGACGGTACCGCGGCGCTCCGTGTAAATACGCCGCTCACACATCCGCTACACGTCCGCCTCGCCTCGCCAGGCCTCGCCAGGCCAGTAGATGGTCGATGAGTCTACGACAAGGATTGCGTGAGTTTGAATGTGAGGCCAAACCCAAAGTGCTTCTTCTCATCTCCAATGTGACTCCGCGTTCTGTAAAATAAAAATCCACGTGGCACCCCATGAAAATTTGTTTTATAAAATCGGAAGAGGGAATCTTGGTACGCGTGCCGTCAATAAACTGATTTTCACTCCTTCTGTTGTTTCTCATCGCCTTGATGCCGTCGCACAAAGGATCACACGTCAATACACCAAAGTGCAAACATTTGACACGAGGGTTGCTTTATTGAAACATTGACGGTGTTTTATTGTTCATCGATCAGTAACTTTTTCAGCATTTTGAAGACACGCAACAACTTGACACTACACTGAATGTTGGTACAGGAAATAAAAAGACAGGATTCGAAATGGAGTGTTTTCACTTGACAGGAAGTCAGCAGGGGAAAGCAAATCGATCTCCAAGTAGTTCCAACTACTGAGGTAACAACGTGGTCACCTCCTAACGTTTATCAACAATTATTTTAGAAGTGCATCAGTTCATTTTGTGGGAAACATGATGGACCACAGAAAATGTAGATGGAAAATGTGGACCACAGTATATTTAATTGAATCCTAATACTTCCAACTAAACATATACTAGGGGAGAAAATACTAATGAGTTAAAGATCTCCACAGGTTTTCAGAGTTTTGGATATTATCGACGAGAACCGGAAAATAACTACTCATTTTGTTGCCAGCAAAAATAAAGCAGCGGGACGGCAAATCGTGACCATTTTTCATGTCGGTAGCATTCTTTTAAGTACCATAACCAGTTTGACCCAAAACAATATAAATATCAAACTAAGGCAACTTATTTTTGTACCGCTTTCCCTTTTTCTCTTAAAAACTACAGGAGTGCAAACTACAAAGTGCAAACTACAAAGTAACATTGAAGCCCCTCAACTCATTGCTATTATTTCTTGAATACCAAACCCTAACCCAACAATACTTAAATTCTTGTGTCTGTAACATTGTGAATGTGACTATCGGCATTAAAAACCCCCTGCTGTTGTGAAGTCACCTGGCACTGCTGATTGTTGGTGATTATTAATGTGTTCAAACTGTTTGGTAGATCGACCTCCATATATTCATGAAGAAGAAGTCGCGTCTTGCGACAGGACGGTTTGATGCTTTGAGCTAAAAACTGCGAAATGTGGTCATGTCCTTTGGCTCCTTGCTCGGGACGCACCAGTCGTCCGCCTCGTGTATTGTCTTGTAGTGTTTCCAGACCGACTTGTTGTAGACGGGCAGCCTCTCGATGGACTCTGTGGACAGCGCCTGCGAATAAAAATTAAAAACAAGTGAATAGAGTGGCAGCAGGACAGATCTTCTGCACGCGGCTTCTGTTTGTGCCGGGGCGAGTTTGAACTGCTGCTGTGAGCCCGAGTTACCCGAATGTAGATCACGGCGTCCGTCCCATAACCCTCCAGAGAGTAGAGCTTCAGGTCTCCTTGGAAGTAGCGAGCGTACAGTCTGGAGATGGGCAGGCCGTGCCCGTAACCAGCCTGAAGGGAAAGGTGTGGAGAGGTCTCAAAGAACCATCCTTCAAATGCAGCAGGAAAAACATTCAAATACACAGAAATTCCTCTTTTCACAAGCGGAGGTGGTGGAAAGAAGCATCCTCCGTGATCAATGCAAGTTAATCAGCTTTCGTGTCAGATGAAACCACTCCTGATGAAGACGTACCACTGAGAGATTAAAGAGCCTGAAATCCCGAAAAGGAAAAGTAGATTATTCTACATACAACTCGTACCCAGCATTCATTCATGTACTCCCAGCTGAGCTTTGCTTTTAAAGAATTGCATTAATTAAAAAAAAAAATCCAAATCTAGATCCACACTGAGTGCACAATCAGTATATATGCATATTTTCCAACTCAAAGCTAAATAAATGTGAGTGCTAATTGGATTCGAGGACATGAGGTAATGTGTATTTGTGTATAATTATTGGCCAGATTCTTTTCCTCGTGCAAAATGAGCCAAACAAATGACATGACAGACTGAAAAGTCAGAAATTATTTTTGAAAAAAGATCAAATTGAGGCAACGAGTTTGAATTTGACAAATATCAAAAGGTTTGTTACGAAATGTCAACAGGGTTGAAAGATACACGTTCAGAAAAATGAATATTGTCACATACCACCATAGGCGTAGGAGAAAAATATTTGACGTTGAAATTTTTAACGAGCGTTCTTTTATTTTGACGGTGCAGCACAGCGTCCTGTCAGAGCCCCGCCCCCTCCCTCAGCAGCAGTGGACAGCGGAATTTTTAATCCCAGGACTTCTTCTGAACGAGGTAAAACGGTCTGTAAAGAACGCTGCAAAGAATGTGGCGTTTATTCTTTTTATTACGTCATGTTGTTCGTTTACATTCATATTTAGGAACAAAATCTGTTGAATGAAGTCGTCTTAATCCTGGGATGGTTCATTAGTCCTTTATTTAACAAGTAACTTTGTCAGTGTTCCTGAGTATCATCAACACTGGACTAAGTGGTTTGTCATCTTATTTCAGTACAGCGAATCAGAAGAAAAGGCTGAAACTGCAACAAGAGTTGTTTTTTTTTGTTTTGTTTTTTTTAAGAGTAATGTCAGTGTGAGTAAAGTTATACTACACT
This sequence comes from Lipophrys pholis, assembly GCF_963383615.2. Taxonomy (NCBI): domain Eukaryota; kingdom Metazoa; phylum Chordata; class Actinopteri; order Blenniiformes; family Blenniidae; genus Lipophrys; species Lipophrys pholis. The sequence continues at coordinate 12,546,953 of NC_137632.1, forward strand.
GCTCACTTTGACCTTGAGAGCCCCACATTTGTGACCTGCGATGGCTCCAACACTGCAATCGGCGCAGTCCTGTCTCAACTCCACCAAGGGACTGAGCGTCCAGTGGCGTTCACTTCAAGGGCACTACGGACTGACCACCAGGCCCTCACGGCCCTCCTGGTCACAACCGGATCGGGCCTCAAACCGCTGTGCCTTTATCGGTGGTCTGAGAGGCTACAGGCGTACAACTTCTCCACACAGTTCACGCCTGGCAGGGAGAATGTCGTGGCAGGCCTCCTCTCCAGAGCCACACCCACCTCTGCACCAGACACCAACCAGGACTCCTCAGAACCAGAGACATCGAGGATCTGGTCAGAGACTGTGTGGCCTGCCTCACCAGTGGTAAAACCCGCCCTCCCCCACCTCCACCCTTACAGCCCGTGCCATGGCCTCAGGCACCATGGACCCACATACAGGTGGACATATGCGGCGAACTTCATGGCACTCCACAGCATCAGCGCTTCCTCCTGGTGGCCTATGATCGCCATTCCCAATGGCCAGAGGTGCTTCCTGCCGGGTCTGTCACCACTGTGGTGGTCATCAACGTCCGCTCCTCCTTATTGGCCTGCTGGGGTGTCCCTGACGCCGTTACCACAGATAACGAGCCCCAGTTCATCTCAGCCGACTTTGCGGCTTTTGCCGAGGGGAGGGGGGGGGGATAAAACACATAAAGACTGCCCTATACCACCCACAGGACAACGGAGGCGTGGAGAGGTTTAATCAGACCCTTAAGAGCGGGCTCAGAGCACACATGACAGACGGCTTGTCATTTTCAACATCACTGCAGAGCACCTTACATGTCCTCCAGTGGTGGCACATTCCAGAACCATAATCCACCTGGAGGCTGGAGGAGTACAAAGTGTTCAGAGCTCAGAGACGTGGCCAAGGAAGGGAAGGCTGAAATCCCACAAGACTGGGGGCCAAGGAATATGAAGACGGATTGCTCAGGGGTTTTGTGGACTGGTGAAATAAGTGACTCTTGACATATTAGATGGATCAGTAACAGGCACAGAGCTCCAGCAAGGTGGAGGTGGAGTTCTGGTACAGGCAGGCGTCATTAAAGATGAAACTAGTTGGATAATTTCGGGTTGAAAAAGAAATCAAGCGAGACATGAGCAGAGAACAATATGCTACATACGTGAAGAAAATGGGAGAGCACCCGACATCCACATGGACGGATGACACATCGGATGCTATCAGTGAGTCTCATGTTCTTCAGACTTTGGAAGTGCTATTATTTGAATTTCTTTTTTTCATGTGTGTTGTAAGCCATTCTAAACTTGTTTCTATGTTCCGATTTTCCTTACTTAAAGTCCCGAAGTTCAGCCGGTTGGAATGTAATGGTGTGAGATATTTTAGGTTTAGTCCCGTTTCAGTTAAAATGAGGTCAAACTAATGTCCTTAAATGTGAATGGATTGTGAAATCATACTAAAAGAACAAAGGCAATGGCCAAATTAAAAAGAGAGAAGAGACACATCTAAGTCAAAGAGAACATGAGAAATTAAAACAATGTGGTCTGCAATTTGTTTTTATTATAACACATATGTGCAAAGTCACAGAAGAGGGACTGCAATTCTGGTAACTAATGGAGTTGAGTCTGAACCTTACAAGGAAATAAAAGATAAGGAGGGCAGATACCTTATTGCAAAGGAGAAGCTGGAGGAAGGTGTAACATTAATTAATGTTTATGCACCGCCTGACATTAAACAGACAATTTCTCTAATCATTATTTGATGTTATAGCTCGAGAAGCAGAGGTTATCTGTATATGTGGTGGAGATTTTAATGTCGTATTAAACCAATACTTGGATACAACTAGTCAGCTAAAAACTAAGAATAACATATCAAAATGAATCAACACGACCTGTAGAGATATTGGATTCACAGATGTCTGGAGATATGCTCCCCCCCCCCCCCCCCTAGATAAGAATTCTACTCGCTACTCGTTTCCACGTGAAACATGCTCCAGGTTAGATTATTCTTAAGGCCAAAAAGTGACTGTTACAGGGTGAAAGAATGCAGAATATGGGGTCTCTGATATTTCTGATCACGGTGCACTTTACCTTGCAGTTTACTCAGATAAAACGGAAGAATACGGCTTGGAGACGAAACATAGGAATGTTAAACAACAGAGAAACTGTGGAATTGATCAAATTGGAAATAAAATAATATCTGCAATTCAACGATAACGGTACTGTAGATCTTTCTATCCCGTGGGACTCGGTGAAGGCAGTAATATGTGGCAAACTGATTGCTTTGGCTGGCTCAAGCAAACAAAAAGAAAGCCATAGAATATAACGATCTTTTATTGAAATTGTCTCGTACTGAGCAGCAACATAAAAAAAAACAGTGGCCCAGACCTGTTTGTCCAAATTCAACAATTAAGGAAGCATATTAATGATTTATGAGAGCAAGAGGTAGAAAAGAAGGCACTGTTTTATAAACAGTCTGGCCCAAGAGCTGCCAGACTTTGACTCATTGTTATATCTGGTAGTTTATAGTTCATTTATTTATTGTTCTGTTAATGTTCTGCATGAAATTTGTTAAAAAAAATAAAAGAAGATAGACTTGGAAACAACTCCCAGAACTACTGGCAGTTTTTTCGAGGACACTTTGTTCAAGCAGTAGTGCAGAAACAAACCTGCATCTATCGAGAAGAATCAAAGTACGCTGGAGCAGTCTCTGTGTGCCTCACATGATCCCTCACATTCATTCACACACAACGAGCAACTTGGTGTTCAGTGTCTTGCTCAAGGACATCTGGACACGTGCACATGGGGAATCTCACTACCAAGCGTGGCACTGAAAGACCATCCTACTAAGCGAGCCACAGTCGCCCCGGTCGTTTAATCTAATTACAGACGTGCCAAAGTGAAATCATGAGTGGTGACGGATGTGCGGCACTGACCAGAGGAGGAGCGCGGGCGCCGTCCATGCTCGGCTTAGGAGCCGTCGAATACGTGTAGGTGAACAGCCGGTCAATCTTCCGCAGCGGCACGCCTCCTCCACGGTCGCTCACCTGACCGCAAGTATAGAGGACAAACATAAAGCTCAGCCAAAAATACATCTATCAATGGTCCTTCGGTTTTTCTTCCAAGCTTAAATGTCAGGATTCACCTTACCGGTACGAGCGTCATGCGAGGACTGCTGTGGGTGGAACGACACAATAAACACTGGTGAAGAAATGGAGCTGTGCGCACTGACCTTGACTGTCAGATCTTCAGATCCCACAGCGACTCGTGCGTGGATGGGAGGATACTCCATGCTGTCGCCATATAACTCCATGGTGGCCCGCATGGCATTCTGCAACAATGATCCACATGTTTCACAATGAAAGGAAAACTTCCCCGTGTAACTTTACTGCCTCCGGAATGAGAAATCTCACCTTAAAAAGTTCAAAGACCATGTGATACAAGTGAGATGGAACATAAACCACCGTGACCGGTGTGTCCTCCTCTTTGGCTGTCAGGACACGAGTAGAAAACATCCCATTAGTCACTTTCAAAATAGAAAATCCGCCTTGAAGCATATTGAAATCATCTAGATTGAAAGGTAGAACGTTATTGACTGTGAGTGAAGACTTGGCCATAAAATGTGATCTAATCTACATCTGAATCAGGAGAACAGACTGATGCTACACAGATACGTGTCTTTGTTGAGGGCGGCACAGTGATGTAGGCGTCTATTACACTCGTACTGCACAGCCGTAAGACCCCAGTCTGTATCAGCCTTTGCAGTTTTCTCCAAGCACTCCGGTTTCCTGCCACAGTCCAAAAAACTTGCATTTGATTGGTGATTCTACATTACAAAGACTCTAAATATCATGTCAAACCAGCTCCCAGTTTCAGTTAGAGAGCCTGACACAGTCTCTACTTTTAGTCTTTATTTTGCAGTTTTTCATTAATAAACATCCAACTTATAAACACAGACAGGAAAAGGAATGCGACCCACACACACACACACACACTACACCACCCTGCAGCCCTTCGAATGATACGTCTCTGTGTTAATAGTGTAACATGTGAACCAACTCATGCAATTATTACATTAACTGAACGTTGTATTACTTTTTAGGACTAATTCAAAAGTATAATTACCGTTAAATTCCTCCAGTATCAGCTCAGGAGAGTTCATGTAATACCGGTCACAGAGATTTCTGGCGTTTTCATACGCGTCTGGAAGGAGGCGGTTTGCATTCATCATGTGACACAAGAAGACAAACGGATGAAACACTCGAACAGCATTGTTTAACTTCATCCCGGCCTGCTCTTCATGAAGAAGCTCACTCTCACCTCTGACAATCTCGCTGACGCGACAGTGTGGATCAATACTGCCGATCTGTTTGGGATGTGCAGGATTCACCTTCACCTTTCCACCAAAGAGGAGCGCTGATCAGAAACACACAACGGATCAAAACAGATCAACACACGCTGAAAGGAACATTCCATCATTTTACAATGTTTTGTTTCTCGGCTTGTTCAATAGTCGGTGATGAGATTCTAATTGTAAATACTCCATTTTACAGGACAAAATTCAAATTAAAGATATTTATGTGGCCATTATTCTCATATTTCCCTATAAAAGATGCTTGGTGACAGTTTGACCCTTTTAAAGTACAATTGTTGTCTCACATGATCAAACTTGTCCAACCCCACCTTAGACCAGTGGTTCTCAACCTGTAACGTAGGACCCCAGTGATAGATTGTGAAATGAATAATTCTATCTGGGGAATATTTGAGAATCATTGCTACCAAGAGAGAATGTGTTTTGTGTTTGTGTTTTAAGCTTGATGCACTTGTGAAAAATAAAAGTTTGCTCACTGTGCTGGTTGAGCAACATCCTGATGGATATCCTGCTCATGTAGAAACGATCCAGGAAATACTGAACGTTCTGGCTGACCACCGGGTCGGTGCCGTACGTCTCCTTATACTCCACCACGCCCTGAGCCATGACCAGAATGACGTCGTTGTGGCGATTTCTGACTTTGATGACGGTGTCCGTGAAACTGTTCGAAAACAACCAAGACAGGAGAGGATGACAACAATTTGGAGAAACAAATGAAGGTATTGTAAGAAATAAGAACCAAAGGAAAACTTACTCATATGTGACTTTCTCGTCGTTTACATTTTTGTCTCTGAACTCAAGAATCTCCTGGAAACTTTGCATGTACCTACAGGAGCGGGTAGAGAAAAGCATCATGTTCTGTTTGCGGTCACCAGCAGGAGAGCACCCAGGACACAAAGCAGTGGCTTCATACCAGCTCTGGACCAGCCGCACCGAAGGAGTCCTCAGGAGGTTGTCCGGCAACAAGTTGATCTCTTTCATGATGTTTGCCAACCTGACAGGTAACTCCTGTCTGAGGAAGACGAAGGACGTTTTCTCACAGGCATTTTCAGAGCCTGGAGGATGGAAAGATGGAAAGATGAAAACTCTTACTGGCCTGTGGAGGTAAAGTCAATTCAACTCAGGTTTATTGTCACATGCACGTCAGAAAAACATGTCCCCCTTGTACAATGACGTTCTTTCTCTGCTGTCCACAGAGAAAGACAGGAGCAAAATAGCATGAAAAAGAAACTTGTGCCATATAGGTAATAACCATCTATAACAAGTAAAGGAAAAGTAGTGCAAAAATAGGTCCAAATAAATGTTTGTACACATCATTGACATTAGTGCTCCTCTCCTGGTTCACACGAGCCTCTGCACGTCTTACCAAAATCCAGAAACTGCTTCATGGACAGAGGAGAGGGGGAAAACTTGGAGTAGTAGTCGATGTTCTTTGCTACGGAGGCGCTGCTCCTCAGAAACCTTAAAATCCTCATGTTGACACGTCGAGCTGCAGATTAAATCCAAGTGGCATCAACAGCAGAGCCTCGGACACTGGAGCTCATCCACGGTGTTATTGTGGCTGGTTCATCGCAGGAGCTCACACAAATCAACCTACTCCCGCCCTGCCCCACAGTTCAGACAGTTTTCAAACTGCATAATCAACGTTAATGCTCAATGTGTAGGTCAGCGTAGATGTTCAATGTGTGTGTTATCCTCTTGGTGCGCAGGAAACATCAACACGGAAACGTGCACCGCCTTCCTCCTCCTCCTCCGTTACGGGTTGGAGAACCTCTCAGTGGGGAGTCAGCGCCCCCCTTTGGACGGGATGGAAATGTTCAGTTCGACTTTTGCTCGCTGGTTTTAAGTAAAAACTATGATCCATGAATCTGTCAAAAGGGGGCGGAGGGTGTAATAAAAGTTGCACAGAAAATGGCTTCATAGAAGCAGGGCACAACATCAGAGCTGAATGCATCTTTTGCTGTGTAAAACTGGCAAAGGAAAGTTTGAAACTGTGTAAGCTGAATCAAGACCAGTCCACCAAACACCCCAAGATGGACAGTATCCCAAAAGAGTTCATCCTCAGAGAAATTTAGCTCATTGTTATAGTATACAAATAAAGTGTAGTTCACGCACAGTTTGCTCTGAGGTTCCTTCAACTTTTTTTGTAATTGTACAGGGTTTGGTGGGCTCTCCTAGATGATTGGTAAAAAGTTTGATACCTCAATAAAAAAGTTGGGAATAGATGGAAAAATCAACACAGCCTACTCTGTAAGCGACACGACACAAACTCAGCCACACTCCCTCTTCATTGCCCTCCAATCCCGAATTCCTCTAAGAAATAGAATGACCCGTTTTTTTCAATTTATATATGTGAACTAACTCATTGTTTTTGTCTGCATGTATTAATTTATTGTGTGTGTGTGTGTGTGTGTGTGTGTGTGTGTGTGTGTGTGTGTGTGTGTGTGTGTGTGTGTGTGTGTGTGTGTGTGTGTGTGTGTGTGTGTGTGTGTGTGTGTGTGTGTGTAAGTAAAAGAATGGGAACAGCCAGAACATCATAATTTAACCTTAACGTTGCAATGTGGCGTTAGTGAAGGCATCCACCACTCTTCCGAGTGCCTGTTGTAGTTTCTTATTATTTTAAATTTTCTGATATGATATGATTTTTAATTTTTTTTTATTTTTTTTGGTGTGTGTGTGGGGGGGGTGTTAGACGGACATTCCCAAGTTTATTTGTTATTATTGTTGTCGTTGCCTTCTGTTATCATTTCCGGGGTGAGTTTGTCCTGTTTCATCTCTCTCAGGCAACAGGTTCTCAGGCTGGACCAATCAGTTTTGTAGCTGGGTTCTCACTGGCCTGTGATTTGACACAGCATGTGTCGATCTTATTAAAAGGGCGGGACTTGTCCTCTGCAGTCAAAGCTGATAAGCTATTTTTCCAGCCTGACCTCTGTCGTCATTTCCGTTAGTAGTCCTCTGCGATACCTTCGATGAGAAGTGCGCAGGCGGTTGACCACGTTTCTGATGGACAGTGTTAGTTTGTGTCATTAAAGGAACATTTACAAACCCGTCATTGAGTTCGTTGGCTGTTAACCAGCGGGAGCTCATCGGAGGGGACTCGGTGAGTCTCCGTTAACGTCCGTTTTGACCGCTCGTGTTTGTCACGCGCCAAAAACGTCCTCCGAGGAAGTGAAGGGACCATTTTGTGAATTTCACTACAGTTTGTTTTTGTTTCGGGTAAGAAAATGAGCGGCGGATTCAACTTCGGCCAGCCCTCCTCGGGCTTCTCCTTCGGAGCCCAGAAGCCCACAGCTGCGGCTCCGGCTCAGGTTCAGGCTCAGGCTCCGGTAACTGGGTTCGGGCTGGCCGGCGCCACAGCCGTGGCCCCTGGAGGAGGCTTCAGCTTTGGCACTCCGGCTCAGCCCGCCGCCCCCGCTGCCACCGCTACCAACTCCTTCAGCTTCGGCACTGCGGCGAAAAGCGCTGCGGGAGGCGGGGGCTTCTCTTTTGGGACACCCACCTCCACGTTTGGCATGGGCACGGCTCCTCAAGCCACAGCGCCAGCAGCAGGGTTGACTCTCGGCTCCGCGGCGGCCCCAGCAGCGGGCTCAGGGTTCACGTTGGGCGGCGGATTGACCGCACAGCCCACCGCTGCCGCCGCCCCTTCAGGAGGGGGCTTCAGCTTTGGAACTGCCCCTCAAACTCAGCTCCAACCTGCAGCGACGGCCGCGCCAGCAGCCACCGCGGCACCGGGAGGGATGTCGTTTGGAGGTTTCAGCTTTGGAGCCAATAAGGTGCAGGTGTCCACAGCTGCAGCGCCCACTCCCGCCACAGGAGGAGGAGGAGGTGGCGGCTTCTCCTTCGGCACCAGTGCTCCTCCAAGCCTCGCCCAACCAGCCTCCATCACAGCAACCCCAGCAGCAGTGGCAGCAGCCGCCCCAGGTGGAGGGTTTGCCTTTGGCATTAAACCCTCATCCACCCCAGCTCCTCCTGCTACAACCCAAGTAGCCCAAACTGTAGGCCCAACTCTTTTTGCATCACCCATCACTTCAGCTGCTGCGCCTGCAGCTGCACCAGGCAGTGGGTTTCTGATGGGTACTGCTCCAGCTTCAGCAGCAAGCGCTGCTGCTACGACCTCTGCAGCAGCCATACCTGGAGGGTTGGCTTTCTTGGCCAAACCTCTAGGGGCGGCTACAATCACCAGCACCCCCTCTGCCCTCATCTCTGCAGTCACAGCAGCAGCCGCCATCACACCCGCTGCTCCTGCTGCTACAGGCTTCCCTCTGGGACTCAAACCTTTGACCGGCACGGGCACCACGGCGGCTGCTGCAGCCACGGCAATCGCCATTACCACTGCTGCCCCTCCGGTGATGACCTATGCCCAGCTGGAGGGCCTCATGAACAAGTGGAGCCTCGAGCTGGAGGATCAAGAACGACATTTCTTGCAGCAAGCGACCCAGGTGAACGCCTGGGACCGGATGCTGGTGGAGAATGGAGAGAAGATCACTTCTCTGCACAAAGAGATGGAGAAGGTCAAGCTGGACCAGAGGAGGCTCAACCAGGAGCTGGACTTCATCCTGTCCCAGCAGAAGGAGCTGGAGGACCTGCTCTGCCCGCTGGAGGAGTCTGTGAAGGAGCAGAGTGGAACCATCTACATGCAGAACGCCGATGAGGAACGGGAGAGGACGTACAAGCTCGCCGAGAACGTGGACGCACAGCTGAAGAGGATGTCACAGGACCTGAAGGAGATCATCGAGCACCTGAACACGTCCAGTGGGCCTGCAGACACCAGTGACCCAGTGAGTCATTACCTCGGACACAACTGCTGTTATTAAACCTGCCTTGATCAAATTCTGCTTCTATTAAAAAAAAAAAAAAAACCTTTTTTTTTGTCTTTCAGCTTCAGCAGATCTGTAAAATCCTCAACGCCCACATGGACTCTCTCCAGTGGATCGATCAGAACTCGGTTCTCCTGCAGAGGAGAGTGGAGGAGGTGTCCAAATTGTGCGACAACCAAAAGAAGGAGCAGGAGAAGACCTTCCGCCTAACATTTGATTGAACTGCAGTTAGTTGACTAACACAGTGCTTACTAAGTTTCTGTAATTAGCTTTCAGAAATGAAGTTGATTTGAATTCCACAGAAAACCTGCTCTCCTGTTTTTCCCCTGATGTTTGTGTTTAAATAGTTTGATTAAATGAATCTTTGGAATAAGAGTTGGTGAGTGAATAACAATGAGCCAGCTTCATGTAGACCTTCACACACACACACTCAGTGTTCCTACATGAATTGTATTATACTTCATGCAGGTTTATGCATTTCTATCTCTGGTTTGAGTTTGGGTTAACACCCCTCTGTGCAGTTGGCATTCCCCCCCCCCCCCCACCCTGTGTGTGTGTATGTATGTATGGGTTTTCTCTTACAAACCAGAAAACATGTAAACTTTTTAGATGGAGATTTTCTACTCTGTTTTGAATATTAAAAGATGTATAATTGTTCTCAGACTATAAAACGAGTGCTGCATTTTCACAACTAGTACAGTAAGTAAAGTGAGACAAATTCAACACCAGGAATCAATGTTTAAGACTTTATTATAGACAATTCCACAGTTCAATTGAGCATCTTATAAAACATCTCCGTGATTTCTGTCCCTCCTGCCACTGGATTCCTCCTGTGGAGACGGCACAGGTCTACCAGTGATGATCTGACGTACAGTGATTCCTACCGTGAGATAAAGAACTGAACAGGAGTTAGCTGTGGTCATTTATAATGTACCTAAACATTTCAAAGTGGGGAAAAAAAGCATTTCAGTGGACAATAATCAAAGTGAACACACAAACGAGAACTGTGTACTCATTTACATTCATCTTACAGTGAACTAGTTGTACCTTCCTTGCATAGACTCGAGGTTCGAGGTTGGACAGTACATCACTAAAACTAGTAATTGTCATCTTGCACCAGACTTGAAAAAACTTTGGTTGCATGATTTATCTTTTTTTTCTTTTATCAAAAAATAAATATGCCATGGAAATATATACAACACTTACAAAAATATTGATTTTACAGTGTAAAAACATGGGATTAAACCCAACTGATCCCTGGAAGATAAAAAAAAACAAAAAAACACCTACTCGTCAAAATAAAAGACATCACAGTTCAATGTGTCAGAAGTGGAGAAAAGTATCAGCAGGAAACACTCAGGAGTAGCTTTCATTGTCGATCCATGTCGTCATCCACTGCTTCTTCTCAAGGGGGTCCAGTCTGACCTTTCCATCCTGACACTCGGGGGCTTCCTTTCTTATCCGCACTGCGTGGTAACGTGGGACACTGTCGTCCTGTTTGGAGCGCTGGAAGAATCCACACTGGGGGGGGGGGAGATGAAATATGAACACACGAACAACGAGTGGTACATGCACTGGGCAGCAGGAGAAATTGTGCAGGAGGGTGAAACATGCTTTTCAGTTGCCAAATAGCCGAGCAGTAAAAGCAGCGCGGGGGGGGGGGGGGGGGGGGGGTTAAGCCTGATGGACAAAAAACTTCAAGGGAAAATTCAGAGACACATATTGCACAAAGGCCTAACTGAAGATACACCAATCAGCCATAAGATTACAACTATTGACACGTGAAAAGAATATCCAAGCAAGAAAACCTATAAAGTTATAACGGGCAAGCGTATGGGTATGAGCAAGTTTCACAAGGGGCCAAAGGAGAAGCAGTGGACCAGCAACAATCTGTGGACTGATCTAAACAGAGGAGCTACTGTAGCCCACACTCCTGCAGCAGGTAATGCCTGTTCTGACAGAAATGTGTCACAGTAAACAGCGTGTCACAATTTCCGGTGTAGAGTACACACAGCAGATCTGTCAGGTTGCCCTGAGTGGTACTAATGTTATGGCTGATGGGTGTGCTTCCCCCTCAGAGGAAGGAATCTAAAATTAGAGTTCATTCAATCCAGGTCAAAAACCTCTGCCTCTCGTCTGTTCAAACCTCTTTGCAGTATAGGTCTGAATTTCCCAGCGTTACGTGAGCGGGCTGAGCTGCACGGTGAGTTTATTAGTAGCCGCAGTGATCACGCTCCATGCTGACCATACCCCTGTTCAGAGACTATGAGTCAGGCCTCAGCAGAGAGTTTGTCTTTGTCAGAGGGCTGAACATGGATCTCAGCCTTGTGATACGCAGCATCGTATTGGTCTTTAGTTGCTCTCTTGAAGAAACCACACTGAGGAGGAGGAGGAGGAGGAGTAAGAAGAGTAAGGGTGGGGCTGTGTTAGATAGTCAGTCATGACAGTCCACATGATTTATTCCTTTAAAAACAGCCGAAATCAAATGTCGCCTCACAAAAGCTGAACGTCATTCGATTTTGTTGCTCATGTACAGGTACGTCGGAAAATAATACACTTCGTCCAGGCCTGGCGAGTACTTATTTCACAGTGGGTTTTTTTCACTTAACTATACATGAGCAAAATAAAATAAAAACATAACAACAAACAAATTATGTGAATTCTACAAGCCACTAAATTAAATGAGTAAATTCTTTCTGGGTGCATCTAAACAAAAAAATAATACAATGGGAATGATCATTTTCCTTATAATTCAATAATTTGTCTGTGAAACTTCTTAATTATTTAATGAAAATCTAAAATAATATAAATAAATATATTAGTATATTTTTAAAAAAAAGATGTTTTGTCCTACTCTTTTTATGAATGCTTTGCCATGAATCTTGAAATGACTTGACTTTTCAATGATATTGTCTTTTCTGCGATGCTACTGTATGTAGATAATCTATCTGGGGATGACTTATGTGAAAAGATGCACAGGTATTAAGCAGTCGTTTGATTAAATTGAAAGATGGAGGACTGCATGCGTTATTTTGACACCTACATTATTTTAAGCACCCAAACTTACCCATATACACAATGACAGGAAACCATCAACCACCAAAGCCTCATTTTGTTACTGCCTGGAAATGTGAATATCTTGAACTTTGGGTTTTAAATACATCCTTTTTTTCTCTCACCTTCCAGAGTAGAAACACTAACAAGGCCAAAATCAGGATCCCTGCGAGAACCGCCACCATTATGATCCACCAGGGAACTCCTTCATTCTGCGCCACCTCGCTGTCCGGGGACACGGGCACCATCACCTGCAACGCAACACCAAGCATTCAGGAGAAACACCAAAGACCAGCTGGGGCAGGCACAAGGTGGCGAGCGAAGAGTAGTTGTATGCAGCTGCTGAACCGCTTACAGTCGTGTCAGGAGTCCTCAGGATTATGTTTTCATTCTGCGAGTGAAACACAATCGAGGCCTTCACAACTAACAGCAAGGTTGAATGGGAGGCATAGTCCTGGAATAAATAACAACAGATGTTCAGTATTTGCAGCACTGTAACGACACACTCAAGAGAAATGTGTGTGCAATAAAAAAACAAAAACGGATTGTTACCTCAATGAAGGTGGAGTTCCACAGGCGAGACCTCAGTTCAATTGTTGTACCGTCGAGTCCCTGCAGGGGGCATCTGAACACCACACATCTCAGATTCTTTTCACAGGACTGGGAATCACAAGAAGTGTGTGTGTGTGTGTGTGTGTGTGTGTGTGTGTGTGTGTGTGTGTGTGTGTGTGTGTGTGTGTGTGTGTGTGTGTGTGTGTGTGTGTGTGTGTGTGTGTGTGTGTGTGTGTGTGTGTGTGTGTGTGTGTGCATTAATACAAAGGCCACATCTTAGGGGGAAAGTGTGTGCATTAACATTAAGACAACACTTCTAAAAAACTGTGTTTGCATTAATATTAATGTCACAACTCTATAAAAGTGTGCGCACGTGACTCACCAAAACTTTCACTTTACTCTTGTCCGACCGAGGGGACGTTTTCTTCTCACTTTTTCTGTCTTTTCTCGGACTTTCACGTTTTGTCCGGGACGGGTTGGAATACTAGAAAGTACATTTACTTTTCATTAAAACCGTTGAAAGTTTGCTGTGACTGCTGATCACACTCATCGCACTTGGCCGATACGAAACTGGAAGTTCAAAGTACAACCTGGATGTGTTGGAGAGGATTGATCTCAGACTCAGGAGAGCAAACGCTGCCCTCTGAGCTGGAGACCTTCATCAGGTACAGAAGCCATTTCCCGTCTTTGTTCCACTTGGGCCAGTGAATGTGGAGCGAGGCTTTAACTAAAGGGTTCAAAGACTTCCACAAGTTGTTTACCTGGAGGAGAAAACAAACTCAGAGTATGACAACAATGAGTTGGAATCTATTAAAAAAAAAAGGTACGATGAATGGACTCACAGTGAAGGTGTATTTGATCAAACTTCCGATCTCCTCTTCTGCTTTCATCGCGCTCTCTCCCTTCACCACGCCTCCAAAAGAAAGCTGACTGGGACTGGCCTCACTGCAGAACACAGTGAGGAAACCTCAGCAGAGTCAGGTAAATATATTGTGATTAGATGTGTCCTGAAACATCTGGAGGCTGTCCTCTGCTAATCATTTTCACATATAAAATCTCTTCTGAGCAGATCTTCACTGTGGACCTCGTCTCTCTTATCCTGATATCTGATATTTTTAAGTTATTTTTTCTCTTGAACGTAACCAGATAAACTGTTCACATGTAACCAAAAGCTACAATGAAATCGTAAAAATACAAACACTCGTAAAATATTCAAATGTCATAGAAAGAAAAGAAAATGGGCTCAAATGTGTCAAATTAAAAGAGACGATGACATGATCTGAACGCACTCCGAGAAGAGGCCCGCCCACCCACAGCCTGTACAAAGGCTCAGCGCATCTAAAATATGATGTGGGACCAAACTTGGTGTGCTTCAAAACTCATGAATACAGTCAATTCTGATCTAACAGGAAATGATTGAGTGGAAGCTGAAACTGTTTTATAGTTGGACTCAAACAGGGCCAGCATTTTGTTTTCTAGAGACCAGTCCTGCATGCCTCCCTCCCGTCAAACAGCAGCTTTCAAAACACACAATCTTACCCACTGACTGACAAAGGCAGCTCTATGATCACCTCAGCCTTGATTTTCACAGAGGGAATGTTTTCTTGCACGCTGGTCCTAAAAGAAAGCAGGAGCTCGGTGGGTATAGCACAGTACAGTCGTATGTATTATTAAGACTCCAAAATAATATACTTAACAGTGTGACAGTATTGCGTCACGAGTACGGAACATAACACAAAGCAGAAGAGATCATCTGCTGCAGTATTACTCACGTTTGGAGCTGCAGGTCAATCTCCGTCTCAGTAGTTTCTAGGTTCATACCTGCGGTGCTCAGGAGGATGTAAAAGGTAGTCTAAAAGAAAAAAAAAAAAAACGAGCGTTAAAAAGAGCTCTTAGATTTGAAACACAATAGCTGAGTGCCTAATCACACATTCGCATGTAAATGTGACAAGTGTGTACCTCCGAGTCTCTCTTAAAAGGATTTCCAAGCTCACAGTCTGCCTGAGAGCCGAACTGATTGGCAATACAGATGATTGGCTTTTCCATCTGGGAGGAAGACGTTAGAAAACATTAAGGAACACACTTACATCTAATTAGGTTCATATTGTTTTATATTTCCGGGCCGAAAATGACATAATCCTTAGCGGCCCAAACGCTACAGAATACATGAATATTTATTTCGATTCCACAATTAGACGATGGCCGTGAAGACTTGACCACATGCGAGCAACTCATGGGAGACTTACTGTTGTCACATGCGAGCGGACTCCCGAATACGACAGGGTGTCGGGGAAACTTCCCACCAGCTTTGTCTCGTAAGCGTCGTCCCCGTTCGTGTTGCTCACCGTCACCTGCACAGCCAAGTCCTTTTTCTCGTAATTCACGTGAAACACAGGGAGGTTGTTCTTGCTGCAGAGACACAATCCCACCCCAAGTACTTCAGATTGACGTTACTGGACAGAGATGTGGCCCTTCAAATGAAATTAAACATCGCGTTGTTGTTGCAGTTAAGCGAGTGCCTTTTTTGTTTTTCTCTTTTACATACGATGAAGAACAACAGACTATGTTAGACGTCTGCATCTTGCGGCTCTAGAGCTGCATGTGGCACTTCAGCCCCTCTGTGGTGGCTCCCTGTAGCTCTCATAATTTAATATGTACTGTGAGTAAACGATTCATTCAATTTTAGCAGACCATCTTCCTGAGGGACCCATATCTTACAGTTTAAAATGAAAAATGACACATTTGAAAGACCTAAAAAGCAAATAACCATCAGCTGTTGGTTATTGTAATTCTTTAACTTCCTAAATGCAACATAAACCAGTTTTGGTATATATTAAAAAAAACTAAAAGAACTTTAAACAACTATATATTTTGAAGATAAAGTGGCAGAAATGGCTAATTTGGCTGTAAAGATTGCAGAGCCCCACTGTATATGGGGTGCATGTATACATACCTACTGGATTGCCAATTGACTTTGAGCAGGTATAATTACTGTATATTATTCTCTCTGATATTATGTGCTGTGCAAATACATCAAATTGAGCTCATTTCAAGAATTTGCCTGTGGGATTAAAAAGTCCAATAAAGACATAAACACAAAGAGCTTTAACAGGAAGTGTAGTACACATACAAGACCTAAAATTGGTTCTACTTTCTCGTACAGTTATAGTAGCGTTTAAAACCTTTTGTTTAATGGGAGGTACACGTCCAGGTTGTTTTGTTTGTAGTACAATCTGGATTTCATCGTCAGATTACTGCGGCAGATGTGATCTCTTCCACATCCTTCTTTCACAAAGTTGACCTGCAGCAACGACAAATAGGAACAAAGACAATCGTTTACCGTCATCATCAACAACAAACTCCTGAGGCTACAGAAACACGTGTCCTGTTTTACCTCGGTGACAGTTTTACTGGACTGAGAGGAGTCAAGGATGGGAACGAGCTGAGGGAGCCCGTTTTTGTTCTTCTGTCGTCTTGTACCAATAATCTCTATCGACACCTCGATGGGAATGCTGCGCATCTTGTCCTTGATGTTGTCCTGTGCAGACAAAGGTGGACATCAGATCACAATGTAATTTAACTGTGTTTAACTAAATATTAATGTTCTATACTGCTTTAATCAATTTGGGGAAACAGAGATACACAACCACATGTACACGTGTTTCCTCATGCTGGCGTTAACATATTCCTGGTTCTAACGAATCAATTTTGAGGGCAAAATGTTCTCTTGCTGCCTTTTGTTTATACCACCCACAGACAACCGTCATAAAAAAGACAATATCAGTGCTCTACACTTCACCTGTCAGTGGTCACAATGTTATGGCTGATAAGAAGAGCTAAAGCTTCATTAAAAGGCTGATTATAACCTCCAGTGAATGTGACAGGTGATATGATTTTACCCTGAGTCTGCCTTTCATCTTGACACAGGTTTCCTGGTTTTGGCCGCGGAGGTCCGCCGTGCCGTTGAGCTGGTGGTCGGCGTCAGAACGAGACTTGTTCAGGAACATCAGCCTGGAGGTCAGCCCCTGTTTCCTGCGATCTCCATCCGCCTCGACAGAATAGCCGAGAGCTGCAGCATTGAGGTGAAAGTACACGTCAGAAGAAACGGATGAACATTTTTTTGAATGTGAAAAAAATCTATTAACATACTTATTCGTGGGCTGTAAGACGCTGGGTTTGCCTTGTAGGAGAAGCACAGGTCCACCGTTACACTAAAGGCAGAAAAATATATTTTTTTTTAACAAACAAAGTTGAGACTTTGCCGCCAATTTAAATCTAATAATATCAGAACACCCACCAAATGCTGTTACCGCATGTTTTTATTGTAAGGTCGATTTCCCGGGGAGATATTTTGACACCTCTCCTGATTGTAATGACCGGCCTTGCCCTGAAAGAAAGGTTGTAAAATTAAACCGCAGTAAATATGAGAAAAGGTTGAAATGTTCTTTCTCTGGGTCTGCGTCCAGTCACCTGTATATGAGAGCCGTGTCTGACAGTGAGCCCACAGCCAGGTCTGGATACCAGTTACCGTCTAGATCCATGTTCCCTGCCAGGGAATAGCCGAAGAGGCGACTGCTGTGCTCTTTTCCAGAGAGAACCTGCATCAAAGACCAAAGCTTAACTTAACACAAAAGCACAATCTAAAGGTGAAAATATGATGTCAGGAGATTTTACATTAATTGCTGCTTCACTGTAATCAGTAGCCAAAATTAATTTGAGATTTATTTACGGACTGATGGTTGTAAAAACCGATTAAGTCTCATCAAAAAAAAAAAAAAAAGATCCAAATTCAATGAAACATCCTTTGTGAAACGGAAGTAAGAAGCTGCAACTAACCATGAGAAGTTACAGTGGCTTATCTTTCTCTGTGGTTTCTCACTATGATCAACTTCTCACGCTTCACATGAAAGGTCATGCGATTGACTGAAAATGACTGAATAGAGCTTTAACAAGGGCACACTAAACCAACCTGAGCAGGACTGGTTTTAATTCCTTGCTCAGATCCATGAAAAATGTAAACTTTTCCGGTCCCGGCGTCATCGTGTGGGGCTCCGACAGCAAAGTCTGTGTAATGCAAAACAAAAAGGAAGAAAAAAAACAACAAACTGTTAAAAAGGCGTCTGCTGATAAAGAAAACACAGGGAAAAAAAATCCTTACTGAATTTACCTTCATAGGAGTCTTGATTAATATCTCCAGCGCTCTCTACAGCCAGTCCAAACATTGAATCTTTGGCCCCGTTGAGACGGAGGGGACTGACTCTTTCCCACCTGCCCGCTTTGTTGATGTAAACAAAAACTGCTCCTCCAACGTGTCCGTCCTTCATGTAGAACTGAGGAGCTCCTACGATGATGTCCTGCCATCTTCACATGAACCACAAATGCATCACTGTCATGTCGGTCATTATCAAAGCAGTTACCTACATTATAACGCGTCGAAAAGATGCAAATTGCAATAAATACCTGGATATTTCTTTCTAGAATCGTCATCTATGTATTTCATTGCTTCAGTCAGTATATTAACTATACATAAAGAGGGATGCTCAAGGCGAGAACCAGAAAACGACCTACCCATCACTATTCAGGTCAACTACAGCCAGGTCGTATCCAAATGAGGAGCCTAATCCAGGCCCGTGCAGAATGTGCTCCACGAGGAGCCTGGTGGAGGCGTCGTTCTCCTTCTTCAGCAGCACGACAGCGCCATTGTGATTGGCTCTGGGAGCTCCTGCCACCACCGTCAGGCCACGGCCGCGAGTGAGGCGGTGTCCTGAATCGAGAGAGAATCCTGAAGGGAGACAGTGAAAATGTAAAACTCTTACTTACTTGTCCTCCTGTTGTGAGGCATCTCCAATTTGAACTGCCACCGTGGGCCCCCGAGGACAATTTACACCGCATTTAACATCAAACACTAAGTTTAAGATGGATGGATGTTTGCTCTAACAGCTGCACAAATTCAAGCGTGCGATTTTGCAGGTGCTCTGACCAACCAGTAGGGGACGCTGGAGCATCGCAACCTCACGTCTACAAAGTCAATAAATTCATTTCATCCATCTTTTATCCCACTTTATCCAACTTAGTCTCCCAGCTGGCAATGGGCCAACGCAGGATAGACACAGTCTTGCTGTCTCGTGAGTCTAATTAAAACAAATAAAAATGACATTTCCGTAACAGAAAAAGGGGCTTTAAAGTCGTGTAGTGGTTCGACATCCACCTTCACAGCATGAGCACCTGTGTATAATTTTCAGCCGCGCTTTTTTTTGTGTGAAGTGTGTGCACAAATAAATGTGTTTTTTTTTAACTCTGCCAGTCACCATTGTTCCAAATCACCCTCTCTCTCACACTCGTCTCTATATTCTTCTCTCGATCAAGCAAAGTTGAAATGACAAACGTGGAAGATGAAAACAGAGAGAACAAAGATCACTAAATGCTGAGAAGATGAGCCGCAGCTTCCTGAAGCCCAACAGGAAACTGCTTCTTGTGCAGCATGGCCTGAACACTCTGGCTTTCACCACTCAAAGACGTGCTTGATGGCTTCATTGGCGGTGTTTGTAATTGTATCTCTCACCGTGTTAGCCCCGTGACGGACAGCCGGGGTATTTACAAAGCTGTCTGTATGTAGGGAGACAAACTCACCAAGGTAACTGTTCGCAGGCAGTGGAACGAGCTCGGGATTCAAAAGGTGCTCGTCACCAACTTCATATGGGCCGTCATCATAAATCCCCAACTCCAGCAGAGTGTTGTTCTTTTGCTCCACCCGTACGACCCCTACAGAGGATGGATGCTGTCATTGAAATTATACTGAATGTAAATATTATATATTATACTGAATGACCTGACATTTTACACTTGCATGTGTAGATTAAGTAAATGTAATAGGATTTCTATATATTTCTGATGAGTTAAATGTGAGTCAATGACCTTTCCAGTTGTAAGCTCCTGGTGCTCCAAACACCACATAATGGTAATCCTTGGTGAAAGTGGCGGCCAGACCCTGCTGGCATGATCCAAACATCTCATGGCCTCTGGCTCTGCCCTCACAGAAGTTCCAGTTACCTCCGTCCTCATCAGAAGACGAGTCGATGGTCAGGTCCTGACTCAGGACATAACAACGGCCGGTGATGTCATGAGACTCCTGGGTGGTGTTCACGAAAAAGCGCCTCTGGTAACGATGGGCACACGTCTGAAATCAAACCGTGCGGCTGCGTTTTAGCTCATACCTTTACACAATTGGGAGCATGAGGAGAGGAAACTGGGAACAATGGCTGAAAACACTCACCACTATCTTCCCTCCAGGCCCCTGGCTCTGCACCGTCACCCCCATCCACTGATTCTCCTTATTCTCAATGTGCAGGTCCTCTGTCGAAGGTGATCAGCGCAACACAGCAGTCATATGAGGATAGATACATCGATAGGGCGAACGATGGAACAATGGGTAGAATGACACAATGATAGAATGATGGAACAAAGGAACAATAGAAGAGAAAGATCTACAGATACAATGATACATTCATAGAGAGATGCATCATAAAAGCTGACTGAAGTAACTTTAAAAATTAAGTTTGAATGACAGACAGACAGACAGACAGACAGACAGACGTCTAACCTTCATTATCAAAGTCGATGCGCTCACAGTCGTTGGATTGTGTCATTTCACATTTGTAAAGTCCTCCTGTGACGCGGGCCTTTTGTCTTCCCAGGGCTCTGGCTCTCGGGGCACCGATCAACACCCTGTGCAAAAAACAAAATGAAAAAAAAATACATTTCTCGCATTGCTGGCGTGAGTGAGAATTGATGGAATGATCCTTCACCCTGTTTCCGTTTCCATTATTTCCCACTTTTGTTTGAATATTTTTCAACGTGCTCCAGGGCAGTGGCTTGTTGAATTTAGCACACCTATGTGAAAACATCTACCGTGACAGTGATGGCGGGCTCAAAATGTCTGGTGCAGTGCTGGTATTCATGCCCACTGCAGGCAGAGGAAGCGGTTCCTTTTTTCTTCTTTTCACCACTGCTTGTCAAAGCAAGAAAGAAACCCGTCTAAATTACATTGCGTCTGCACGAGTATCCACAAAAACTAAGAACAATAGGGGCATCCTGATGGCCTCTTGCTTGAGACACATACCATATAATCACAATATCCCGGCTTCATTTCCTGCCAGGCACCTCTGTAGCATATCGCACCTCACTCTGTATCGCAGAATTTCCTGCCTCTATACCCTCCTCTCGACAAACTCTGAACATGACAATGGAGAAAACACAAGACGTGTGTGGTGAGTAAATACGAGGAAGAGCAGCAGCTCTCTAAACCACAACAGGAAGTCCTTGTTCACTGCTTCATGTGCAGCATGGTCAAAGAGAAAAAAGAAACCCATCATTTTATAGCGATCACTACAGAACAAATCAGAAAGAGGATTCTAGATGCTGTACAGTGTAAGAACAAACCTGAAACGACATGAGGCATCATCAATCTGACACTCTTTCTGTGCAGCATGTGGAACCATCATATAGAGCAGTTCCACTAACTGCATTTTCATTATCGCTGCCATTCGTGCAATCATCTGTTATTCTTATCAACCAACCCAAACCACTCAGCTGCATGTCTTTTAAAAGGCCAACCCTCCTTCAGAGTCAGTTAATCCCTGATTCAGCCATCCACCACTCTACTCCTCGCTTCCAGACTACCCAGGACAAGTTTGTTAAAAAAATAAAAATAAAACATGTTGCTCATGACATCAATTGTAAGAACAGATGACCCAAAGTTAAAAAGAACAAAACCCCAAATTTCCTGAACATTTCAGCAAATAGATTTGGAGCTCGAAGTAAAGACTACATGTTGCTGCTTTACTAGTTGAAAACTAATGTTCGTTTGACTGATTGTATTTTCTTATCAGACTTGCAGAAAAAAACAAAACACTTTACCATTATGATATTTTCATTGCTCAGCCACAAAACATTTCACTGTACTCTAATATATGTTGAAGTAAAAAAACATCAAACTCCATTATCCAACCTGTTGATATGGCACATATAAATAAAGCAAACTGAAAAGACCTCTCCTCCAATTTACATCTCACTGGGCTTTGTTTGAGTCGAGGGTTTTACAGTTTGCTGGTCCCTCTTCCCTCTGACCTCCTCGGGAGAGACCTTGTTTAACACATGAAGAGGCTCACGGATCAATGGGTGGGGTACAGCAGCAACTGCAGAGTCATAGCTTAGAGAGGGAAAAAAGGGTGGAGAGGATTTCCTCGGCCTCCTTTGAAGAAATTCCCTCGCTGAAAGCTCGAGGGGCGGCTCGCGTACCATCAGGTCGCCGCTTGTGTGCCGTCTTTTTTTTTTTTTTCAGAATCATTCAAGAAATACAAAAACTGTATTTGGAATAGTAATCAATCAGAATGGGAATCAAACAGAATGGGAATCAGAATCAAAAATCAAAAGCACCCTCGGAGAACATGTTTAGATTAATCTATCTGGCGCTGGCAGATCCTGGAGCAAACTAATCTGTCCAATGTGACCCCCGTGCTGCTGCTGTACCTTCAAAATCTACATCTCCTGATCTTGTGACACACAAGTTTAGACCACAAGATTGAGTATTGAGTCACTCGAAAACATGTCTGAAGCTTTTGCTCCTCCACAGTGGTATTTAAATGATTGACATGCCACTAACCCCAAAACTATTCCCATTTAAAAGAAAAAAAGATGTCAGATTGACCGATGCGCATCACAATGACCCGAGGCTGCAACTCTCCAGACAACAGAGGCATAACTTAAAATGTAAAGACTTACTTCATCACCAGTTTTACATACGATTATTCTGCTATAGAGATGACTTAAGGGGAGCTTTTGTGGTTTAATCTTGAGTAGATCTGGAGTGCTAGACTTCAAGTGTTGAGACGTGCACCACATGATTTGTGGTTTCCTCACCCCGATGACAGTGTGTAAAAGGTTACAAATGCAAAAAAAAAAAAAAAACCTGTCGACACTTTCCATATCTCTCAGCGACAAGCAGTAAACAATAAAACTGTTAGTATACTGTGAGCTGCTGCTAGATGACTCATCAGCACGATCACAAGTTCCTGTCTTACAGCAGTCAGTCTAACACAATCAAATGTGCGTTTCAATCAGTTAATGTCTCGCTCACTCTCGGTTGCTGATAAAAAAAAAATAATAATATTTGATAAAAGGTGTTTTTTTTTTCTTCATTGAAAGCATTATGATTGTTTCTGCAGTTTTTTTTTTAAAGCACACCAGCTCAATAATCCTTCATGGAGTCAAACTGCTCATTGTTCACCTTTTAATACCTTAATAGTGTAATAAATTCACAATTGTACACCTGTGAATTGGATGTTTTGAAGTTTGATTCTTGTGTATCTGGTAAGCGCCCGTCTCCAAATGAATGCCTAAAAAGAGGGAGTTGTGCGTCTCTGGACAGTGTGCGAGTGTTGATGGGGTCATTTCACTGGCGGCTGACATGAGTCACTTGTGAAACACAGCGGCTCTTCATGCTTGTTGGTGCTCTGTGAGAGGGTCAGCTTTCGTGGCGAATGTTGGTCAGAACAGCTACTTTATTGAGCATGTCTCAAATGAGATGATCGAGCTCGGTGCCCTGTTTCATTTACCCACTGCAGAGCAGGGCAACAGTTTACTGTCAAGGATCTATAGCTTCCTTTGTGACGGTTACATGGCTGCTTCTCACCCATATTGTGTGTTAGTGATTCTAAGTACCTGAAATGGCCCCACTGTACGGGTGAGCCACTAATGTGTGTGTTAAAACAGGGTTTGCGCCGATGGTAATGTGAGCCTCATGTCACGTCCTGCAGCAGAAATTCAAAGCAACGACTGACTGAGATGTGAAATGTAAAAAGTAAAAAAAATAAACCAGCATATGTAGGAAATACCACACTGTTAAGACCAGCGTGAAGACGGAAAGTATAATCACCACAAACAAGTGCACAAACGACCACAACTGCTACAGGAGTTCAAATACAACAGGACACTCGGGAGAAAAGAGCCGCAGAGCCGCTGCAGCCTTGTTGTCCTGCTCTGTTCCTGTTTCTCTGAACTCCTGTTTACCGAAGGAGAAGTCCCTCAAAAACATGGAAGATGTCAGACAGTAAAGAAAATTTAAACGTTTGACTTTTGAGCCTCAAAATTTGCCATGCATTATCCTGAAGGAGACCTCTCTGCTTTTTATTCGTATTAGTATTTAGTAAGTACTTGATAAATCCATTTATTCAGGATTTTTCAGCTCTCGCGAGTCAGCGTCACGCCAGCACTCAGAGCGTTGCACGAGTGTGAAACAGTGTGAAATCGCGTCCCATCGTGCGGCCGCTCTTTCCCTGCATGTGTGGATGAGAATACATGGTGGCCGGTGTGGGTTTACACAGTGATCTCACTGGTCCCCGTTAACAGATGTGCTCCAGAGCTCCCGCAGCTGTGCACTCAAAGCAAGAACTCGCAGGAACTGCCGCAGCTGTCCTCACCCTACCCTTTCAGTTTACACACCGCGGGCTGATTGGTGCGGACCGGCGATTGGCCGAACAGGAATCATAAATATTCATCGCGAGCTTATATCAAAATCAAGTGGAGGATCGTGTGTAATAAAAGTGTCGCCATGTAAGGTCCTTCAACCATGTCAAACCTTTTTTTTTTTTCCAGCCGAACCAGACATGCGGGTAGTTTGTCTCTACTCATCTATCAGGTTACTGGGGCACAGATGGCCGTGCATGTCCAGTCAAATAGCTTTTTTTTTTTTTTTTGCTCTAATTTCATTCTGAGGACTTTAAATCCATCTCACTAACTCAACACATTGCTCATGGGACGGGCATCCAGTTGCCTCTTTTACCCACAAACGGTTGAGTCTTGTGTGGATCTCGTCTCTTCCACTCAGCAGAAAGCATCATGGGAGGAAAGGCGCCATAACATCAACACACACAGAGAGAGAAAGTGGCGCTATTAAGGAATCCATTAGATGACCGACATGTGTGGAGGAGCAGGAGGGATTTTATGAATTATAAATAAAACAATACTTTTAGCACGAGAGGCATGGAGAAGATTTGAGGTTTTGTCTGTAAAACACAGCAGGGGGTTGTGACGAGGGGAATTTGATATGTGGAGTCACATTTATCCCCCACCAAGCCGCGTTGGGCGAAACAGCCCGCAAATGCCAGAGCCGCTCTCGTCACGTATGATGTATAATAACGGTATTAATCCAAGATGTGATCTCCAGTTGCGTTTGCAGCTGTTGGTGATCGTCATCAAACACATGTCCACACGAGAGCAGGAGCGACAGATGCAGAGAGTGCGACACGCCGCTCCTTGTGGCTTCATGAGTTCAAATGTGGTCCCCAGCTCGATCTGAAGCAGTGACGCTCAGTACCTTCGTCCAAACACTCTGCTGAGCTTCCACTTGACTTGTCCTGCTAATCACCTCGGGGTCACACGAGGATTTAGAGCGAAGATCATAACCGAGTGCAAAGCGCCTCTTTTACAATAATAAACAGAACATGGAGCTTCCACGCAGTGACACAGACTTAGTATGACAATATGAGAGAGTTAGGATGAGGGCCTACGAATATATTTGTGTTATTGATCAGTCTGCATTGGGCTGTGGAACAGCAAGCTTGTGTTCTCTGCCACTGCCATGGACCCCCCCCCCCCCCCCCCCCCCCCCTCTCTCTCTCTACGTCTACCCCTCTCTCTCTATACCACCACCTCTTTCTACCTACCTCTCTCTCTACCCCTCTGCCCCCTCCCTCTACCTCTCAGCCTCTCTCTCTCTCTACTTCTCTCTCTATCACTCCCTCTCTTTCTACCTCTACTTCTATCTCTCTCTACTTCTCTCCATGCCCCCCTCTCTCAGTGTCTCTCCCTCTACCCCTCTCCCACTTCCCCCTCTCTCACAGCCTCTTCCTACGAAGGCCCCTGGGTTTATTCCCACCCCCCCCCCCCCCCACCTCAAACCAGGGTCTGTTTCTTACCCCAATCTCTCTCTCCGTCCTATCCTGTCCTCTCCTCTATCCTCTCACCCCAACCGGCCAGCAGAAAAGCCGCCACCTCTCCTCTGATTCTGGTTCTGCAAAAGTTCCTTGCTGTTAGAAGGAGTTTACTCACACTTGCTCATTCATTGAGTTTCTCTCTGTTAAAAGCACCAATATATTACTGTGTTGTAAGTGGTGCTAAATAAATGAAGTTGAACTGAATTGAATTGATGTTTTGTTGTTGTTTGGGTTTTTACTATTAGAATCTGGTGTAAAATGGCCCAAACTGGGTCAACTGGTTGCAGCAGGCTGTCACGGAGGTAAATCTGCACTCCTCTCTTACTTTTACTGGCTGAAAACAAACTATCAAGACAGTGTCACATTTCAGGCCTCTATTGACCCGACAAATATGACATCAGATCTGTGACTTTCCTACTCTGTTTACACTTGTCTACTCAAACAAATGTAAAACTGAATTTTTTTTTTTTTTAAAGGTTGTGCAGGACTCTTTCGGTACAAAGCAGTCCTTGTCAAAAAAAAAAGAAGAACATTTAGAAATACTGTACAGCTTCATATTAGCCACGAGGTTCACTGAATCAAAGCCTTTGCACAATAGTCAAAACCCCAGCAAAGATAAAATTCCACAAGTTTTATCTGGGTCATCTTTGAGAGCTTCCTCTAAGTGCTGTTATCAGTACTGATCATCCCTTCTCCCTGTTTCTCAACATGCTGCAGCAGAGATCAGTGCCATGCACTCCACCTTACATGCAGCCTCACCCTGCTTCCAGGCTTTGACGCCCCCCCCCCCCCCCCCCACACACACACACACACACAACTGAACTCATTTACACTGGGAGACAAGAAGGTCACTACACTGGCCCTTTTTGAGCATGGCTCTAATGTTTAGAGATAAATTCTGCAGTGTGACCGTCATAGTTTCTTTTCATGTTTGTAAAATATTTCTTGAACATGAATTTATTGTTAAAAAAAAAAAAGTTTAATCACTCAGGCTTCTATGGATTATCCCAACAGAAAAGACACATGAATGGAAATGTTCAGATTAGTTTAAACAGCAACCAAACTATGGTATAACTATGATCAGCGAGGTTTTATTTTGGAGTCATTCAGTAAATTATTTCCGTGTCTTGGTAACAATCTAATGTTTCAAAAAGAGCCAAACTGCACACATTTGCAATACAGATGTTTGTATCTGCTTTCATTGTTCCTTTAATCTCCCTCAGTTTGACTTTACGGGCATATTTGCATATCAGTAATAACCATTGTTTGTGCACTCCTTGTGCTTTCGCTGAGTCCCAGTTCATATTCAAAGTATCACTGGGGGGACAGACAATTGACATATATTGACCTACTGACAGAAACACTGAGCCCTATAGGATTTGGTCCCTTTAATCACCAAGCTGCTCAGCCAGTTGGGGGAAATCAGTTTGGTTGTCTTGCAGAATCAATGAAATAACTAATTCCCCTCCCAGCTTGTAAGAAGTTTAACTTCAGGCAGGAAAAGTTTCACAATTTTGTCATCTCAAATTGAATCAGAAACTAAATGTATCCCAGCAGGAGAAGGGTTTTTAATTCAAACATATTTTAGAGTGACCAGATGAGATGCACAACTCCACAGCTCACTCACATGGTTTTATCGGGGTTGATCTGTCGGTGCATGGCCAGAGAGAAGCCGAACAGACTCCCCGGGTCTCCGTCTTTCCTGATGACCTGCGCGGTGTCCAGGTTGAAGGCCATCAGCAGCGCCGGCTGCAGGAGGTAAACATGGAGGAGAAGCGCGTCTCGTCTTCTTCCCTGCAGCAGCAGCATCGCGGCGGCGTCCAGACGCGTCCAACAGTCCCAAAGTGACGAGCCGCAGACCCGCTGCTCCTCTCCTCTGAGCCGGCACGAGACTGGAGGGAGGCTGCAGCTGCTGGAGCCGGTGCCGGACCGGGGAGGGAAAGCTGCTCCACAGCGACCCCTGCGGCCGCCCGGGGCACTGCACAGGACACATCATGTCCATGTCCTGTGAAGGATTTACTCAATGTTTTTGCTGTAAAACAGTCACAATTTATATTGATATATATTAAACTGAATCTCCTTAATTGAACAAGAGTGGTACATACTATTCATCCTGAATAAATAAATATGTCAACTAAGTTTATTTATATCATTTGGCACAAAAAGCTCAAGAAAAGACATTTGAATTCTAAGAAATGCAGTCCTATTTGTGTATTTGACATTATTTCATTTTCACAACATATTTTAATTTCTACCTTAATAAAAGTCATTGTCAGACAATAATGTAACATTTTGGCAAAATGTTATTAGAATAATCTATTATACTATTGACAAGTTATTATATTGTCAGCAATTATGAGATTATTTATTGCTACACGTCTTTCTTGTATTCTGCTCATCAGTTCCTTGAAATTTCTATGACACGAAGGTGTCATTACTTTGGTAATAATATTTACTGCGGGTGAAATACACTGACAAGAAAAAGCTAAACTGTTCACTTACTAGTTAGATACTGTTTTTTGTTTTTTAAAGACATGTTAGTTAGATACTGTTAATTTGGTCAATGTAAGTCTTTCTTTATAATCTCTACAGCAACTGTTGCATTGATCATTTTGGACTGAAGCTCATTTTGTCATTTTCATTTATGACATTTACAATAACTTTTGTTCAAAATGATCCGTTTTAGTGAAACAATTAATAGTTGCATAATTCATTTCTTTGGATTACATCATAAGTTCTTCCACAAAATTGACAAATTTTGCTTCTCCAACTGTTCGCCTCACCAGGCCCACTCTAATATGCAAAACATTTAGGCTATCAAGTCAGCTGGTATCACATCAGTTAAAACAAAAATAATTCAGTTTTACAGAGTTAAATGCACAAAGAATAATAAAAAAAATCAAGCTTTGATACAAGGAAAATAAAACTCTGAGAATGTTTGTGTAGGAACTTCACAAAGATTCCATATTAGTTTTATCAAGAAATAAATGTATTTTCTTATATTTACACCTGAAAAGACAAACTGTCCATTTAGTCTGGAGTGACATCTAACACAACACAACACATGAGCCAAGGTTGCTTTGGCTATTTTAGTCCAGTGGATACACCTAAAGAGCAAACGTTTACATCAGCTGGACAAATAAGCCCTGACAAATTGAGAGAGACGAGTTGCAGACAGCCATCAAGTGACTGAGCTATTTTTAAAAATACTCACAATACAACCATTTCTCATAATAATACCGATCTGTTAGTGAACAAAATTACAGTATGCAGGGTTGGTCATTCATCTGAGACAACTAGAATAAAATATTTAGATGTTCCTTCATTAATAACACCTGCTCAGGACAATAGGCATGAATAAATCATCCGCACAGATTTTGTGGTCCTGTGAACATGACACACTGATTTTCAATCAGCTCAGGACATCCAGACTGGGAATATCACTCTCATACAGCCAGACTTGAGGTACCCAGCCACAGAAAGCTGAAATTTAAGAAGTCGGATGTTTCCGCCCACCAGCACGAGGGACATGAACCAGCGGACCACTGTGTGTCATCTCCCTAAAAGTGCCAAAACATAAAACCGTTTCCTTGTATCAGACCTCATGTATCTGCTGGCGTTTGATGACGGCGTGAAGTTTGAACCAGAATGAGCCACAACCATGAAACACAACACAATGTGGGCATTGTTGCCTGTAGACAGGCCAGTGTATGTCAGTGTGTGGATGTATGCATGGGTGTGTGAGTTGCTGGCAGGCGGGGGGCTGGGTGTGTGTGTGTGTGTGTGTGTGTGTATGTGTGTGTGTGTGTGTGTGTGTGTGTGTGTGTGTGTGTGTGTGTGTGTGTGGTGGTGGTGGTGGTGGGGGCTAGCAGGGTCTAAACCACATTCCTAATTGCAGCAAAAGACTTGAGGGAGGCTCTGGTGTAAAATATGTGAAAGGCATCTCTGTTGCTGTGGGTTTGGTAACAGATGCATCAGATCCTAACTCATCACAAGTCTCTTCACTGATGTCATCCCAGATTCTCCACAATCTCCAACATCCATCATTTGCTCGCAGGCAACTAAAGATCTCAGTCTAATCTCCAAATCCCAAATTTGAACATAATCATTGAAAAGTTCTGGTCGTAACTTTGCATGATTAATGTCCTCTAAACCATATATATGTTTTTATTGAATTACATCAAGTTGTGTGTGTTTTTCCCCCTCAATTAAATCACTCTGAATATGTATCCGATTGATATGAAGTGAAGCCAGGTACCTGGGCAACTCATTTGTGAGCATATAAACACAAACACAATCTGCTTTCAGCGTATTGAAATAAGTTTTGCAATTATTGTATCAATTACCCATTGATAAGACACTCATTCAGATCTACAAATAGGAAAACAAATGAACCAGTGTGTTATGGAAGACTTCAACATGTCAGTGCAAATATACACCATTGGAATCCAATTAAACATGACAAGTGTGAAACTGAGCAAAATGAACACACATTTCAGTATTTCTATCCAAAAAAACACTAGGAAAGTGTCGGTTTATTACTTCATAGTAAGTAAAGTAAAGACCATGTCATGTTATATTTGCAAATAATGACCTTATTATATGATTTACTAGCTTCATAATGTAGCCTATGTGTTCCCATGTGGACTAACTTTATGTTCATGGTGCAAATGCTCAACAACAACTTACAATTTTGGTATATTTTCAGATTGAATGCATCCATCAGGCACACTGTGTGAGAGGAAAAGATACTTTTCAGAAACATGAAGGTGTTCACGGTATGACGAGCAAGATGTTTATGTGCTTTTTTTTTTAAAAATCAAGCAGAAACCATTTTTACTTTTTGTCCAACAATTTAACACTGTAATCTGCGATTCATTCAAATTACTGTTGGTTCAGAAGAAACAGAAATACAGAAGTGGCCAGATTGGGTACAACAATGTAAGTCTAATAACGGGGTGCGATTGTTTACTCTGTACGACGACAAAACTGCTCCAGTAGTTTGCTTGATGGGGTTTTCTGTGTGTTCCTGGTGGCACAAAGGTGTGTCACCACCTTTACCTGAGTTGACCCGACCTCCAAGAAGCAGCACTTTCATGTCCGCCGTTGTCTTGGGTGGTGGCGTAACACGAGCCGCTGGAGAAGATGAAGCTGCGTGGCTCCGTATTGTCTCAGCCCAGCGTTGGAAGACAGAAACCAGAGACGTGCTGCAGGTCAAACAGGTGGAGCCCTGCAGGTGATGAGCTCTTTCTCCACAGATTAGCTGCACTTCTGCACAAACAAAACGAACACTCTCCTCAGAAAAGCTCTGCGGATTCTTCTTCCTCTCAGTCGAGCCGCTATTCAAGATGATACATTTCTTCAGGGGATTGAAGCTCTTTTCTAAAGTTGCCCCCCCCGACAAACCCCACAGACTTGGAGGTCATGCTGTTTAATGTACCATAACGACTATGAATATCTTTTCTCAAAGAATTCCTGCGTTGTGAAACATTTCCCATTTAGAGAATGCGGAATTTGACCAACCGACAGACACTTTGCAGTGAGCGGCAAAAGCTGACCTTATGGTGAAATAATACCCATTTTAACAGTTACTGTACATATACATTGTTTGTTTTTTGTTTTTTATTTGTTACAAAGCAGAACATCTTTCAAATAAGCTCCAAGTTCTTTCCTCAAATGTTTACATTTATTGAACTTCTTTGTTCTAATGTTGACCAAAGCCTGTCCCTCCACTGGACTCAGGATTTCTGCAGTCTTCAATGTGGGAATAAGATCTCCATCAAAAATACACTTTCTATCTATATTCGGCAAGGCAGGGTTGGCTAAAGCCAGAAAGCCATATTTTTGACATCCTTGTTTTAAAGCAACTCTGACCGTCCAGTTGAAGGTGACATGTGTGACATTTAAATCGAAAGATGTATCACTGGGACATTTCAACAATCAACATGTGCATTGCACCCTATCGGGCCATAAATAAATCTGAAAATACTAACGTCTAAAAGAAATAATAATATGTTTTTGCTCTCCATACAAATTTGATTTGAAGGGGGAGGGAGGAATGTCTCTTTCAATCGTAAAGTTTAAGGTTTAAATATACAACTAATACACACAACATTATGTTAGAAGCTGGAATAGCTATAAAAGTCTCTGTTTCCTTACAAGGTCACTTTTAAAATTGAAATCCAAAGTGAAATTCTATGTTTATCCAATTAAACTCCCACACGGGCAAATAGTAAGTGTAGATTTAGGAGGAAAGGAATACTTTTGTGTTATTTCAAAGTGATATCAAAGCATGTAGGAAATTCAGCTTGTTGTATAAACAATGCTATTCCTCCAAAAACGGTTTTTCTACAAAGAATTGCATTTTTATTCATTTGAAATCATTTAAAATGATTTCAACAAATGTTTTGTTAAATAGTACACAGCCCTAATTATCATCATAAAGGGATTTATTGACCTTTACAAGCTTTGAAATTCAAGTCCTAATCAGACAGAAGGGTGAGCTCCTTAAGTTTCAACACAACAGATACTGACGGAGGAAACCAAACCCACGACTTATCGGAGAGGCAGGGAGGCATTCCTACAATGCACAGCTGGCGTAGACAATATTCTGGTATAAGACTAATGGCGGTGCGATCCTAACAAATAGATGACACTTCATTAAAAGCAGGAAAACATTAAGATTAAAGATTAGGATTCAAGATAAAGTTCAGGGTCAATCTGGATTCAGGTTTCATCTATTTACTCCTCTTGTTCAGAAAGTCTTAGTGAGCCAGAGGGCCAAACCCTTTGTGTTTCAAACGCAAGGAAACCGAACCCACAAGTTATCAGGAGCAAGTGTACAGCTGGGGAGGATGGCTGCTCGTGTGCCAAGAAATCAAATCTTATTGAGGACAACTGTATCATGCTGAAAGGATGCTGCCATACTTGAGTGTACCAGCTTTAAATAGACTGATATTAATTACTGGTGAGGACATTATTGCAGATCGAACTGGCGTCTACATTTAAAAACGTTGGGATTTCTTTACGTTTTAGTTGAATTATGAAATATGAGTGCTGTGGTTGGTACTTTCACCTCACTAATAACAAGAATGTTCCCAGTTTATTATTGAGCTTGGGAACCTTGATATGTGCCTTTTGCATGTATATTCTCATTTTCATACAGTTTTTTCTTTCTTTTTCTTGTTTTGTTCAGGTTTTCCAGGTCCATCCTGGAGGTCAAAAATATATGCTGAATGGAAATTCTAAACTTTTTTCTCTCTGAGTTTGAAACAGTTTTTCTCATAAGACCTCAAAAGGATTGGAAATGCAAAGCTGTTTGAAATCGTTTCCTAAGAAAAGATACACAAGAAAATATGGTGAAGAATTAGAGAGAACCTCTAGGACAGGCCCTCACGTGACACACAGGGATGAGTACTCTGTCCCTGAGGTGCATGAACCCTGAGTGATGACAGGAGTTGTGTCTGCATCAGTGGCTGTGTAAAGCATGGCTTTAAATCATACTGTGTGAAAGTTGGAGCAGCTGATCCGGGTCCTGTTGTGACAGTGCAGCAGTCTTTTGTAAGGTGACCATCCGCAGTAAATCTGCTCCACTCCCCTCGCACAAAGGGCCACTTCCATTTATGGTTCCTGGGTGGGGGTGTGCCACTGAATCCACAATGAAGGGACGAGACCTCGTAGACCCCTCTGAATTCTTTCTCTGCCGGGCCGTGCAGATGACACAGGGAATACTGGGGATTCCTTTGTTCGGCCTACAAAATGAGAAAATCATGTCTGCTGTGGTGATGAGGCTGGCCCTCAGTGATGTATAGTCATTACGTCATGCCTGTCATGTCGTATACAAGGTGGCCTGTTCACCTGAGCATTGAGTCCTTTTAATTTAATAAAAGATAAACCCATTTCCATGAACAAAGAATCAGAAAGATATCAATTGTTCATATCAGCGAAAGTAACTTCTTCATTTCTTTCAGATTGTACAGTAATTGGGGGTAAGATTTTCACATAAACAGATTCACTGGATTTGTTTCTCATTAAGTGAATTGAAAAGCATGCAGTATTAGTGGAGCGCATCGAACTGGAATATGAGAGCAAACACAGATTGTCCCCATGTTCAGCATCAAATCTGAACATCAGCATCTGCTCGGAGCTTGAAACCAAACACTTCCTTCCCATTGTTATTGTCTGCCTTTGCTCGTCATTAAACTCTTTGTTGTTAAAAATAACCTCTCTGCAGGGCAAAGGCCCCCATGACTAATTCTTAGGAAACACGTGCTCAGTCGTGAACACCCTGCAGAAAGCTTCCAAATCCACACACGTCCGGAGCCGCGCAACACTTACTCAACCTTTGCAACAGAGAGGTCGCGAAACATTTGGTGGATCATTTCCATGTTTGCGAGAAGCACATGATCACGTGATCATGAAGCACTCTGAAGAAGCCCCGACGAGCTGAAGCTTCAAACTGTCTGTAAACAATGGGACAATGAACGACCCTACTTGAGTTTGTGTGAAATCATCTGATGGAAACATTTCAACTTCTAAGCCAAAGGTAAAATAAGCATGGACTGATGTGATTTGAGTAAAAGGCTGAGCTGCCATGGTGATGAATGCCTCAATGGGCCCAGCAGGCGGTCGGCTCAGAGGATCCAGCGAGAGACACATCAGCCTGTTGAGGTAGAAACCTGCCAACTCCTCGCACAATGAAAGACAAACAGATGCTCCCAGACACAGTGCAGTAAACTTTCCCTTTCATCAACTACCGCACCAGTATCAGCAGGTGGTTTCCCATATTAATCAGATTCACATGAAATCATCTTACACATAAAAAAACACGGATTCGTATTTAAGTTTAAATGTTAATGGAACTCTACATAAAGGTGAAAGTCATTGGCTTTGTAATGTAGCTGCAATAATTAATGTCGTACTGACAACAAACACACTTTGATCAATTCTGTGCAGCCTGAATGACGATTATTTTAAATCAAACACTGGCCATGAGCACCCTTTTTTTAAAACAAGCTTTTATTAAAGCAATAAAATTAATTTACCTTTATTAAGTAACACGTCAGATTTTTAAGAATTCCAGACTTTCAACTAAGTCCAAACCATAGTTATCATTAATATCTAAATAAAATGAGTATTAATCGTAACATCAATTCAAGATGGAAGAAGTTTTGATCGTTCTCTAATTGTTTTCTTGCACGGGCAGGTACATTGTGATGTTTGTTCAAGGCCGGTCCAACGCTGTCATACAGGGACAGTAGACACCGCGAGGGCAAGAATGCTGGTTTTCATTTTTATTTTCTTGTCGAGACCTGACTTCCATTGACGT
This sequence comes from Lipophrys pholis, assembly GCF_963383615.2. NCBI lineage: Eukaryota > Metazoa > Chordata > Actinopteri > Blenniiformes > Blenniidae > Lipophrys > Lipophrys pholis. The sequence continues at coordinate 12,582,079 of NC_137632.1, forward strand.
TTCCTGAACCCCCGGCTCTGTGCGTGCGAGCGGTATGCCACCCGGAAGGCCTCTTCTGAGTCGATCCGACCGCTGCAACTCAAACAGCAAGATAACAGACACTGCTGATCAATACACCCTCAAAACGACGGGGTGGTTCTCTTTCAGAGTGACTTCCTGTTTGCTGCACGTTTATTGTTCAAGATAAAATGTCAATAACACCCAATGTTCAACTTCTGTCACCGCATTTCCTCCAATCAACCTATTAAAGAGAAAAGTAAAGCTGGCATATTGTTGACAGTAGTTTTTCATTTTACACTCAAATTGTGGATTTATTTATTTGGATCAAGGAAAAAGAAGAAAATAAGGCACCTTTCGTGCACTTTAAACCAGAGGTGTCAAACTTAGGGCCTTGAGCCAGAAATGGCCAGCACAATGGCTTAACACAACACTGAGACACAAATCCGAACAACAAATAGCAGCAAGATCACAAACGCGCCAGTGAAAACTTCCTCTTTGCTCATGAACAAGCAGTAGAATCAAATCCAGGTGTGATGTTAAATTTGAGAAAACGTGCTCACTACAGGCTGCAGACATGCTGTTTTCTGAGAGAGAGATGCTGCGGCAGCTTCAGCAGGACGTATAATTGTATTCTTTAGCACTAAAACTTAATTTACACTAAAATGAGTTTCACACTCCTGATCTGAACAATTCTGCTTCGTATTTTCCATCACGGCTGGACATGTATTTGCATTTGTCAGCGCGAAGGTTGAAAATAAGAAATATTTAACAGAACGACCACTATTTTTTACTCACTATGTTTTTTACTTTCTTTTATCATGTTCATAATGTACTGTGACCTTGGGTTGTATTTTGATTAATATCAAACAGTCAAAGAATTACCCACAACAGGTAAAGAATTGAGAAATGAATGTTTCATAAGGGATGATAGGATCCTTTTCAAGGATAATATATTTTGGTTGGAGAGCTTTCGGGTGGCCTGAGCATGAAAAATGTAAGCTCGAACTACAAAGAACAGCTCGTCTGTGAGGCACATTGTGTCTAGTTACTTTATTACAGGAGTAATAAACAACAATAAACAGGGAAGTGACTGTACAGAGTGGATGTTCGTAAAACATCCCGACTGGTGTGAATATGGCAGGTCAGGATAAGCTCCTGTTTGAATGACTAATTTGAAATGCATGATGAAACCGGCTTACATCTGTGTGCGGTCATTTGCCATCACTTCCATGTCAGTAAACAGAGGGAGGATCCAGTCCACCAGCTGCTCTGCAACAGAGGGGAAAACCTACATTCAACATACTGACAGTAATGAGAAAAGATATAGTTCGGTTGGATGTACCAAGAAATTGTGCCGCAAGGACGATGTATGTATAGGTTTAATAAAAATGATTTCGATGGGAGACAGAGGAAAAGGCAAGACAAAAACCAGTTGCTCAGTCACTGACATACAGAGGGTCTTTATGCAGAATATTTGCCAAATAAAACAAAACAAACAGAAATCATTAGCAGACGTCAATATTCAAAGGGTTTTTTTTCCTCCGATTACTGGGCCAGACCATTAGAGGTCAAATTGGGCTATGTGACCCCTGGACTAAATGGAGTTTGACACCCTGATCTTGAGAAAACGTATCCCTCGTTCAAAAAGTTGTTTTTTCCACTTCACTACTTGAAATGTATCACGTGCAGCAAATTGAACCCGGATTTCCACCAGAGAGACACGATTCTTCTACCGGTGGCCTTCATGGTTCACTAATTGGAGGTAGATTTTGCTGCTTCTACGTCACTGGCTGGATCAGTTCTGCTCGTTCTGGCTCTGATGGCTGAATGCAGAAACATTGTTCTACTAATGAGCAGTGACATGCAGCTACATCAGTATTATGGGAGAGGACTGGGTGCATTTCAGTGAAACAATGGACTGATAGATTCATCTATGGACTCCAACTCAGGGTCCTGCTGCAGAGCAGTGACAGGAAACACATCGTACCCCCCCCCCCCCCCCTCCCACACACACACACACACACATACACACATTAAAAGAAGAAGAAGGAACTAGTGTTTAACAACATGAAATAGAGGAATTGAGTTGATATTGAATGAGCCACGATAATAGCTGCTCAAAGATTCTTCAGTAAGATATCAATCAAGATTTCATGTTGTCCTCGGATAAGTTTATTTTTCATGGGTCGTACTTCTTCACCCAACAGAAAAGTGATATATTGCCTTTAATGGCCGCAGAGAAGCTTTATAGGAAAAGACACATTTATAAAAAAAAAGAAATGTACAACTAACCCATTAAAGAGATTACAACACTTGGAGTGACTTGCCAACATGGACGAAAGAAAACAGTATTTTTTTTTCAGTTTTCAATGTTTTTGACATGTGTCCTGTCCTCTGAGATAAAGCTCTGGTTATCGCTGATCCTACAATTTGGTTAAGATTGTTTTATTTCAGACCCCTTGCAGCATTTCCATTTGACAGCTTATGACATCCATACATGGAAATTTCAACATTCTGAAATCCCTTCAGCTGGGCCTGGTGGCCTTTCTGTGTGCTGAACCTTCCTAAAGGGACTCATATTTTCCTGCAACTGCTCAAAAACATTTGAGGCCCATTGTGGACTATGCCTATGAATGTGAGTTTTTGTGTTTTGCCCTGTGATGGACTTGTGACCTGTCCAGTTGACCTGAGATCAATCCCATCTGTAACAACATTAAAACCCTGACTTGAAACATTGTTTTTCCCTCCTCTGGATAATTTCATGTGCACATGTACTGTATGTGTGCATGGGTGTATACCTTATAAAGCTCGGGGTATCAGGGTCAACTTCATCATGGACCGCAAACACCGAACCCGTCTTGGTTATAAAAGAAACTCTGCTGCCATCGTGTGGCGATAATCACAGACACGTTACTAACTTTGTCTTCACACAAATATTATTTAAACCCTCCACAAGGTGAAATGTCCAACATTCTGGCTTCTGTGTTGTTATTTATTTTTATTTTTTTACTAAAATCTGAATGGAGTCAGGCTCTGTAAGAGTTCATGTTTTTCTCTTTTGTCCACCAAAAGCAAAGAAAATTGAAACGCAGTCGATAAATATCTGCAGTGTAACGTTATGACACCTGGAGGCGCTGTGGTCATCTCCTATTGACTCAAATCTTCAACTCAGGAAGGATATTTGATTTTGTGTCACTCTCTGAACAGTCCACGTTGTCCAAGTCTTCCCAGCATTGCTTCTGCCACATTTCACCAAGTTTAGAAGATCATTTGAAATCAAAAAAGACTCTATCATAAATATTCTATGCACGCAGGAACGTCCACGGAGGGGCTCAACTGCAAAGTCACAGAAAACTAATTTATTGCACCAGTTTAATTCCTTCACTTCCTTTATTTTTCAACCCATCGTGCATGTTACAATCAATGTGAAATATTGTGTTAGCTCAATCTAAAATGTTCACCATGCGCCTGCATGGCGATCAAACCTCTTTGGGCCTCTGGGTTCGGTCACCTTTCTCTGATTGTGATGCTTTGATGGAAAACTGTGGGAAGAAAACCGGGACAGACAGACCTGAACAAATAATGGAGGGAGGACGCGGTGGGGAGTAGTCAGTCGTGCAGCCCTTACCCATTGGTTGCCTCAGACACAGTAGCTCTCCCTCTCACTCTCTCATAAATGCGCTCCCACCGCCGACAGTACCAGATAATCACAGGCCACTGTGAGGGGGACACACCTTCCGCTGATTTCCGCCACAGTTTACACGGGGATGCGTCTTTATTCACAGAAAGTTGCCATCTGTCCGAGATCTGAGTCGTGATTTCAGCTTGCACTTTCGCAATCTTGCCGGGGTTTTTTTGCGCATAGGCACCGAGGCTGCTCCGCTCCAGCTGGAAGATGACCGGGGTTTTTGAGAACTTGAATACTGATATGCATTCGAACCAGATTACCTCAAGCAATTACCACAGCTTGCACAAATCGCAGGAGTCCCCGACTCTGCCTGTGTCTACGGCGACGGACAGCAGCTATTACAACAGCCAGCAGCCGGGCCACTGCGCCGGGTCTCCGTTTGGACAGCTCGGCACCTACCAGTACCACGCCAGCGCAGCGAGCTCTGTGCCATACAACGCAAAGTCATACGACCTCGGTTTCAACTCGTCTTATGGCGCTTACAGCTCCTACGGCTCCAACCCCTCCCCGAATCCAGTGGATACAGGTGGGAACGCCGACCTTAAGACATCTTGCTCGTAATTCAATACATTTATGACCAGTCTTGTTGCACAAGTAATGTTTTGCCGATAAGATAAAAAAAAATTGTCTGGTCAGAAATTACTCGTCAGTCTTCTCTATAAATAAGCATCATATTAATACTAAATATTCAACTTATTTATGATCGTTTTCATATAACGTTAAAAGACACAGTCCAAGGAAATTTTAATTTTAAAATATGATGATATGAAATAGTTGGGCACAAGTCTGTCAAACACAGACTTTTATGCAAATGTCCCTAACAATCTGCTATACTGGGAAAAATGGCATAAACCTTCTCGCATAAGCTAACGTGAATTGCATGTGAATGTTTCCTCAGAGAAAGAAGAGAGCGAGCCAGAAATCCGGATGGTTAATGGAAAACCAAAGAAGGTCAGGAAACCTCGAACCATTTATTCCAGTTTCCAACTGGCTGCACTTCAACGGAGGTTTCAGAAAACGCAGTATTTGGCTCTACCAGAACGGGCCGAGCTGGCAGCCTCATTGGGCCTTACGCAAACACAGGTGGGTACATCTAAGACTTGGGTTTATACGCTGTCAGAAATCAAATGTATGTTTTGTATTGGGATAAATTAAAGGTGACAAGCGGGGGCGTGAGCCGGGAAATATCTGTTAATCATTTTTTATGCTTGTATCGGTGTCTTTTTCAGGTTAAAATCTGGTTCCAAAACCGCCGCTCCAAGTTCAAGAAGTTGTGGAAAAGTGGAGAACTCCCTCCAGAACAACATGTCGCTTCCAGTGAATCTCCCCCGTGCACGTCCCCGCCAACTACTGCCTGGGACTTTCCACAGACTCAAAGAATGAACAGTGTCAGCTCGGGTTTACCTCAGAGCAACAGCCCTCCCAACACGACTGCGCCTTCCTCGTTTTTGGCAAACTACTCCTGGTACTCAACCACGAACTCTACGACGCATTTGCAGCCTCCTCTGGTCCAACACCACCACAACGCCGCTATAAGCGCTGGGACAATATTCTGAATTCAAAAAAAAAAAAGCAAACGAAGAAACGTCGGGTTTAAATCGGACAATACTGGTGAAGACAAATGCCAATACCTACAATTTCAGAGACCTCGTGTGTGCGTCACGCAGACTTTACGCGCAAGCATTTAGAAGAAATTATCGGAGCCAAACAGGTTCATGGACCATGCTGGTTTTTGCAATGGCGAATGGTAGACACAGATTTCTACAGTTATTTTTGTATTTATTTATTTTGTTTATGTGAGGGATGAATGAACCACTATTACCCAAAGCAATCACAGCCTGGGCGTAAAGGTTACTTTTACGCGGCCGTCACTTTTATACCATTCCTGCAAAAAATTAAAATAAAAACCATTATTCGCAGGACAGCCTGTCACAAATGTAGCACAAGTTAACTGTATCGTGCCTTTTTCAATATGACCTCATTTTGTTGTGTGATGAAACAAAAAAAAAAAAAAAACTTACCTTGATCCATTCCTTATGTAGTTGATTTAAATATCCTGAGGGGTACGTGACTGAATCCACATCTGTAAATATATTTACCAGCTTTTTGACTTCTAATTTTAGGCTATTGGTGCAAATCCATTGAAACCACCTGAAGCTACTGATTGTCCTCCCCTCTGATTCACGTGTATCACAATTAATTGTATTTCTGTCTTATTTATTTTAGCAGTGTTTCATATATGGCCAGACATTATTTAAATAAAATGTTTTCTGTGCATTCCCATGTGGCTGTTTCTTTTCTTAATAGGGCTTTAGAATAGGCTTGACATAGACTATATATCATGCAGAGGATATTTAAAACACACACACACACACACACACACACACACACACACACACACACACACACACACACACACACACACACACACACACACACACACACACATTCAATTCCTGTATGTATATTGCTGTTGACTTTTTTGTGGTTGAACCCATATTATTATTATTTTTTCAGAGGAAAAAGGTAGATTGCTTATCTTTATCATTGTCCAGGCAAACTAAAGTTTTGTTTATTAAAACTAAAACACTTACAGTTTGGCTATTTAAAAAAGCAGAAACATGTCAGGTACACTAATTATTGCACAAAATACTAGCTTAGCATTCTGCTAAGGTCACGTGGTTGCCTATTAACCAGGAATTGGTTACACTATTAGGTGAGTTTAAAGTGGCTCGAGTTAAATTTATGGAGTAAGTGTGTGCTGTATTAACGGTGTGATTCGTTACGTGAAGGTGTTTGGTTTCTGAGATGTATTCTAGCTGGTTGTTTGAGCGGCTGATGAGCCGGGCTCTGCTCAGGCATGAGGCCCGGAGGAGCGCACGCTGAGCGGGGCACCACAACAACAACAACCACCCGGCCCGGTGGAGACGTGCGGCTGAGGGTATGAAAGAGCACAGACTCGCTGGAGTCAGGGAGCCGCTTTCCAGACGTTTTAAGAGAAAAGGGGGAGACAGGAACTAGATCCAAGACAGCCCGGAGCTACAGCATCATGGAAACATTTCTCACTAAAGTGAAGCCTGTGATCTCTGAAGACGAGCAGATTGACCCACATGATGCATGCGGCTCGCGCTGGGCCCGAGGGTCACATGGGGGCGGGGGGGGTATATTGCAGTTACGGGGACATCTATTTAATTAGGCTTTATTTTCTCTTAAGAGAATTTATTTCAGCTTCAGGAAAAGGTAATAATGGGGCTATAGTGCTATCAGTTAGTGGAGCTCTCATTCATTGTCTATCCCACGCGCTTCCCTTCAAAAGACCACAGGCCATAAAGTGGGATCGTTTCCTTGTACATAATTAGGACTGGAGCTTGTCAGCGGTTGCTATATCTGCATGATGGAGCCTCCCCCCGGGGCTGACAGTATCAAAACCCAGGCATGCAGACGATCTGAGCTGTCTGAGAACTCAGCATCACACACACTCTGCATCTACATGTACATGCGCCTATTGCTCTGAATGGTCTGATGATCAGATAGTGATCAGTCAGTGGACATTAGACTGTAATACCAAGTCCTCATATCGAGTAGAAATTTCTTCAAAATAAGTTCTGTTGTTTGTTTATTGCTTCTTTGAAATAAAACTGAATTTCTTGGAGCTCTTTGTTGATTTCGTTCCTCAATTGAAGCCACTCTGGTTTACACGTTTGTGTATCTCTAAGGCAACTTGTAAATGCCACCCCCCCCCCCCCCCCCCCCCCCCCATCCTAATTTATACCCTGATCTGTAATTTCATCCACATTTGCTCTGGTTTGAGCCTTCTGGCTTTCAAATCTGAAAGGCTGCAATTACTATATAATTCTTCGCAATTTTAGATGTCCTAATATGGGGTGTAATTTTTACACAAGACAATTTCCCGCAATTTCAAGCATCAACATTGTCAAAGTTGTATGTACATAATAAATGGGAATATCAATGCATAGTTTTTAGCCTAACATCTTGACTCAACGATAATTATATCCGTGTGGAGCCTACGCAGAATTAGCCTGAATTGCATGGTAACTGCTGCTTTAAATTTTTAAAAATTACTCATAATTTCCCCCAAAGATTACCAAGATCTCGAGTGCACAATGTCATCAGCGTAATGAGGAGTAAACATTTATGCTAATAATCTACATTTTTTCCCCCATCAGCTATAAAGAGGGGAAATAAAGCAGACATTTTCAGTCATATTCTGAACTCTGCTGCTATAGCTTAGACCAACACATGGGACACATTTTATGGGATTTAAGCGTTCATCTTTTCTCTGTGCTGAAGGATGCTGCTGCTGCTGCTGCTGCTGCTGCTGCTGCTGCTCTGCCTTCATGCTGATTTCTGAGAAACCCTGAGAGGGAAGTCGCCTCTTCACATTTCAAGCTAAAAAGGTGTGTGCTTAATAATTATTTCTTACATTTTAGCGGGACGTCTGAATGCGTTTCTGATCATTAAACCCAGGAAACAGGCTCGATTCTCATGAGAGGATCTGCACGATTTATCTACTTCTTTCACATGGGAGCTATTAATTTATTCTTAGTCAGATCATTGAATGTTGTAGATCCTTTGATGATACACAACTATTTCAAAGACTGGCTCCTTGACAGGAAGAAAAAAAAAAAAGTCATATCTCTCTTCCTGTAACGTCAATTTAAAAAAAGAAAAAATATCCTGCTTATTTTTTGAGCAAGCAAGTAGCTTCTTTTATGGGACACTCCTATAGCTTAGAAATCTGTTCACATCGAGAGGAAATGTAAGGAAAGGGAGACAGGGAAGTTGTTCTTTAGTCGCTGCACTCTTACATTGTGCTTTTCTAATTTTTTTTTTTATTTTTTTTTTTTTGAAGCCTCTCCGCATTGACAACTCGGTGATGTAGGCTACACCTGCAAGCAATTTGTCAGTCTTATACATAGGCTAAGTCTAAGGGAACAGTGACGAAATGGCAGCTCACCTATTTCGCTTTTTTTCTATTGCTGCAGAAAATTTCTTTCAGAGCACTATCTCTTTTGTCAGCGTAGAAAGATCCTCGGTGCGAAAAAAAATTGCTCATAATTACCTCAGAGATAGGAAACTGCATTAGAATAAATAAGGGCGAAATTACTGTAATTATGCTGGGTTTGATGGGCTCAGCTCGTATAATCAAGGAGAGAATACAGCGAAATAACACTGACCCTCTTGGATGTGCAGCTGCGCCTTTTCTGGTGCAAGGTAGGCAGATCTATGTTCACTGCTGCAGCTCTGCTTCATTCATGGTAAGGAAATATAGTCAGGCCCCTTTCTGGATTTAAGGTTCCTCATAAAGGACTCGCTATGTTTCAAGTTTTGCATTAAAATAAGAATAGAACAATAGAAGCGAATTATGGAGACAATAAACGAGGCCAGGGCTTCTTGAGTCACACCAGGGATTATTAATTTGAAATGAGATCCTAGTGTTGTGTGGTAGTAGTAGTAATAATAATAATAATAATAATAATAATAATAATAATAATAATAATAATAATAATAATAATTATTATTATTATTATTATTATTATTATTATTATTATTATATTTTTTATACATGAATGGGGGTAATTTTTTCCGGTTATGTGCAGACTGCACAGGTTGCATCAAAAGTTACCAATACACAATGACATAGCATCTATATATTTATGGGGCTATAGCTGGGCAGTAAAACGAGCACAGATCATGCTATACCATTTTGCTCCCAGAATTAACAGAACATATATTTAAAATGCACAAAAAGAATTCATTAAGAAAACCTATTTCGTATTCATCTCGCCTTGTATATTACTCTTACGAATCAATCTGTATTTTAACTAATATATTAGTAGCTTCTATATATATATTTTTTTTTATTATTAGGTGTAGTATTTGCTGACCTAGACTTTTGGTCCACCTCATCACATTTGAACGTGATCATCACTCTGTCAGTATCATTTTTAAACTGCAACACCCCGTTTTTAATTCTTCTTTGATGCACTGGGTAAATGTGTCTCTTTTTATTTTGTGTATTTAACATGAAACGAGAATGGGGCGACTCCAATTCTCTAAATGAGAGATCCATCCAACTACATTTTAAACAGGTGCATTTAAACCTACAAATCCAAGATATAGAAGTTTAACTTTTTCGAATCCTACAGGGAAGCAGAACATTTTTCACCAGTGTTCAGCAAACAAGAAGGCCTTTGAAGCTTTCACTCTCACTGATCCGCCCAGTCCAGTTTGCTCATCCAGACTTTTTTTTTTTTTTTTAACTGCACCTGCCTCTTGACCAATTATTCACTTAACACACACAATTGATCTCTCTCAAGACGGGAAATGGGGATCGCCGAAGATAAATGGAAAGGAGATTATCTTTAAGAAAAGATGAAAGGGAATAAGCGATGCTGTCAGGCCTCCCGCACCGCAGCGCTTAAAGCACAATATAAGGACAAATCCTGCAGCTTTAAAACCCTGAAATATTATTGTTGCTGTCCCATTTGTTTCAATTTGGTAAAAAAAAAAAAAAAAAAAAATGCATTGCCTGCATGTGAAATATGGTTGATGAAGATGTCGGGTTCGGCGTTTTCTAAATGCTTTTCTCCCTCCAGAGGTTCGCAGAGCCTTTGCATGGATCAATGCTAAACACGAGCGTACATCTAAACCAAGCTGCCTTTTGCAAGTTCACACAAACGCGCTCACACGGTGTCTGCCACAATAGCCAACATGATACTGCTTTGTGTCAGCTCGCATTAAACCTGCACCACGCTGCAGCCTTTCTTTTCACGGGAGAGGTGGGTGGAGAGGAGGAGGAGGAGGAGGACGAGGAAGAGGAGGGGGACGGGGGGGGGGGGTTACAATCAGACACCGTTCGTGACATAATTTAAATCATATTTTACTGCTTTTGAAACTTTGCACATTATGTACATAAACTTCAGAAACAGATCAATAAATTAAAGTGATCAATACAAAACTAAATATTTTCTATGTTGACTAAAACACATTTCGACGAGTACACAAAGCCTAAAACCCTGTTTCACAGCGTATCCAGTATACAACACGAAAACAAATCTGAAAGTTATGTACAAAATACAATGACAAATGAGCTGCTCAGACCTCGGGATAGCTTTTTTTTTCTAAAGCAGCAAATCGTCAGGCCTTTTCACGTTTGTTTGTTGGTTGTTTTTTTTTTTGTTTTTTTTTTCACATAACATCGGGGCACGGCATAGAAAAAGCTTTGCTTGCGTTTAGTGCAGCATTAACAACAGTGTTGTTATTTCAAACACGCTTACAAAAAGAACTGACCTCAACAGAAAATAGAAAAAAAACAAAAACTAGCCTGAATAACTTAATTTAAATAACAAACACATAGAGACAGCATAGTAGCGACTCGGGGCAGTAGGTATTGTACCGGTGGATAATTATTATATTTTTGTTTTGGTTAAAGAAACACCGTGGCCGTAAACTGTGAATGCAGAGTGATTTGAAGGTTTTTGGGGCCCGACATCCTTGATAAACAAACACGTGTTTTCTAATAAACATGTAGCCTACAGCTTAACAACAGAATTGCTCACACAAATATGACTTTAAAATATAGGGAACAGACAAAAAAAAGGAAAAAAGGAAAGTGATCAACAGCAGCCAAATAAAAGGATCCTTTTTGTCTACGATTCCCGCGTGATGCCCTTCAGTCTCCTGCTCGGTCTGCGTCTTCGCGGGAATTCCTGCGGGAAGAGGACGAGGCCTCTGTGTCCGCCGGCGGCAGCAAAACTCCGGATCGTCATCGTCCTTGTTGATTTTGTTGTTGTTTGTTGTCGTGCATCATCACTGCAGAGGCGGCCGCATGCACGAGGGGCCCGTCACCATTCTGATACTGAGGTCTCTGCTCACATGAGCTGGGACTGTTGCATAGACTCTTGGTGTGTGGTTGGATACCACGAGGTGTAGCTGGGGATGTAGGACCCGGTGGAGCCCGCCGAGGTCTTCACGGTGGTGGGGGAGCTCCACACGGGGGCCACCGAGGGGGAGCCGCTCGAAAGTCCGCGGCCACTGGCCAGAGCGTTGGCGTCGATGGTGCCTCCTCCCTGCTTCATCAGTTTCTTGAATTTGGAGCGTTTATTCTGAAACCAAATTTTTACCTGGAGGAAATTGGGGGGGAAAGAAATAAAGTCGAATAAATACGCACGCTTCTGGAGCAATGTTGAAGAATGTTTAAAATGTTAATTTGACAGCATATAATAATAATAATAATAATAATAATAATAATAATAATAATATAATAATAATAATAATAATAATAATAATAATAATAATAATAATAATAATAATAATAATAATAATAATTTCAGATGCGTCGTGCAGCAGCTGCAGAGTGAAGCTATGTGCACGAGACTTGCCTGTGTCTGCGTGAGACCCAGCGACGCCGCCAGCTCAGCTCTCTCCGGTAACGCCAGATATTGTGTCTGCTGAAATCTCCTGTTCAGAGCTTGAAGTTGTAAACTCGAATATATAGTCCTTGGCTTTCTGATCTTCTTCCCCTTGCCGTTGAAGCGCACCTCGCCGCCCTCGACCACCGTGTTTTTCTCTGTTTCTGGCGCTGAGAAAAGACAGAAGGGAGCAAAGAGGAGAAGAGGGAGAGAGGAAAAATATGAGGAGGCATGGAGTTGTGGCCAACAGTGCTGCACAGCAATGACTACACCAGCGCAAGTTTTACAGCCTGTACTTTAGGTATAATTACCCTTAATTGCATACATTGTTTATAGCGTTACGCAATAAATAATTACCAAGCCTAATTCCACATCTGGCTCGTCTTTTCCACACAGTCGAGCCTCTATGTTGCGGAAGACACAGAAAGTTGTTACGGAGGAGCCACACTTACCTGCTTCTTCTAGCCGCGTCTGTGCCAGTCCCGAGCTGTTTTGGTAAGTCTGTACTGTGCTGAGATATGGACTGGTGGAATGACTGCCGACGGAGTTTACGTATGGATAACCCAGGGATCTGGGAAACGACGAGGCTGGACTGTAGCTGTCGTGTTGTGTGTGACCTGCAGAATGTAAACAGTGCATGGGATAGTGTCCGTGAGACATGGAGGAAGGCGACATTTGTTGACTCGTGGGTCCAAACTCCATGAAGACGGTTTTTCCTGAGGCAGGGCTATTAAGACTTTCTGGAATCGTAGTCATTGTCATCTCTTCTGGCGGTCCCCCTTGTCTCGCTTTTGTTGTTTTCCTTCTATGATCTCAGTGAAGGATGGGTCCCAATTTAAGCCGAACTGATTTTTTCTCTTTCCATTCATAAGAAAATGTAGTTTGTGCCTGTGAAAAGTCCTGGGAATGATGCTGTGGACCGAGACAAACTCGCTCAAAGGTTTGAATCTCGGACTCATGAATATTCATCAAAGACTGTCGCTGATTGGTCCACTCTCTCCAAGAGGGAAGCCGATTGGTGACGGTGGGGCTGGGTCCGAAGGAGCTGATAAAGTCGAGGAAAAAACATAAAACCTTAGATTTGCTTTTGACATGTCAAGAAACACTATATTATTATTAATTTGATTACGATTATTATGATATTATGATCATTTGCTGTAGTAGTGGGATATCATTGTACCGTTAAAAACATGGCGTTTCTAACTAAGTTAAATAATATTTCCATTCTCGTTAGAGCTTCTGTGTCTGCTGACCACTTTGATTAAAGCCTCTTTGATTAAAGCTACTAATGCTCCATCAAGAGGAAGGCGTATATTAACATAACAGTAGCGTTCAATTTTCATAAGTAGTTCTGTAATTAGTCATGTATTTACCTCTTAGATTGACTTGAGGGCTCAGTTACACCTGGCAGCTCTGGGAAAGGTAAAACACTTTGCTCGGATGTGGAGTGAGTATAGCCCTAATATTGTTTTATGCCACAGAAAGAAAAGGAAAAAAAACACGCAAAGGTGAATCTAGTGCAGTGAGACAGGGTTTTCAGTTAACTAGGTGGTAATTACGCGTAATTAAATCAACACAAGGTATTCTATAAAGTTGCTATTACATTGAGAAAGATATTGGTTTTGTTTATTGATCACACGAATTCATGCTTTCAGTGTTGTAGTAACACAAGCATGCAGAGACCCCGCTTTCCTTATTGCTTGTAAATGCATCACATCCTTTATATTGTAGCCAATTTATGGTCACACATTTGGTAAACACCGCCACCTCTGATCATTATGGACCTTGGTGAGGATAGGGTGCGACCATCCTCCCGCTTCCAACAGTAATTACTCATAGACTAATGCTAATTTCATTTTCTCTCTCTCTCTCTCTCTCTGCAAATTTAAACAGCAGCTTTCCTCAACTCTAAGTACATATTTGCAAAAAAAATAATAAAAAAAGAAATGAAATAAAAATCTCAATTTATGTCAGCTGTTACAAAAAAAAAAAAAAAAGCAAACGTATCTCCACTTACTTTCATGTGACGGAAAAGACGCAGATAAATGCGCAGCGTCCGGGGTCAGCGAGGCTCCGCAGGAGGCACACGGCCAGAGAGGAAGGAGAAGGTGTCCGGCAGCTCTTCATTTTGCCCGGGATCATTTGCAGACTGCTCCTCTGCTCGTGTCTGTGCGGAGCAGAAACACAGGCTGGCTGCTCCATCCGCAGTCCCTTCATCTCCACCTGAATAACAAATTAAAGGCAGTTAAATTCCGTCACTGTGATTATCAGTGTAATTACATAATTGAACTCAAAACAGAACTAGCAAGTTGCAAACTGTGTTATCAAAAAATGCCGGCGCTGACATCACGCAGCCTGTGCCACAATGTGCCAGGCGGCTGCCGATGCCTGGATTTAAAGATTTCTGTGAAATATTAGGCTATAACGAAAGCTGGTCCCTTGTCCCTCCTAAAATAGGCCAATTTGAAGTGATTTCTCTGGAATTACTTTCGAAAAATGCTTCAAGATTTCCTCTATCAACAACGACAATGATAATGGCAGTACAACCAATAATTATCATCTTCCAGAACAGAGGACAGATTTTTATGGGTACTTGGTGGGTGCGACTGATAACTGTCATTATTTTCCCACGATTATAGTATCTACAGACGGCTGTGAGCAAACCATTAACAGAATAGAGGCAGAATTTGCAGAAAAAGTGTAAAATAATAGCAGGGGTATCCAGCTAATATAATGATAACACTTTTTCCCCCTCCTTTGCAAATGCAATTTTGAGCTGAGACTCTGCATAAATTAGATTTATTTCATTGATACTTCCTTTGTGTGCGCAAAAAAAAAAGAAAAAAAGAAAGAAGAAGAATCAAGTGTTTCTTGGAGAATATTTATTTGGGGCATTATCTCAAGCCATCCTCGGTGCCATTAAGTTGTTGCAGACGTGTGATGGCATTACCCCTTTCATTAATAATTTGACTCTTGCGCTCGGTGGCGGGAGGGTGGCGGGAGGGCGGCGCGCGGGCCACCGCGAGCCTTCTCCCGCAGCACGGCCGCGGGGCTCTAACTAGCCGCACTAAAAATAAAGTCCTCCATGCATGGATGGAGCGCGGAGGCAGGACTCATTAGGAGTGAGTAGCTCTGTGGCTGAGGGTGTTTTAACACCTGCTGCTCTTCACCTGAGGGTGAGTGCAGAGGTGGAGAGACAGAAAGAGAGGGAGGAGGGAGGGAGGGAGGGGGTGGGGGTGGAGGTGGGGGGGTAAACGGGCCAAGATGTCACAGACTTCATTTCAGGCCGGTGATAGAAAGCCCTCCTCAACTGCCACACCAACCCACATTTTTAACAGCCACCAAATATTATCCCAACCGCGGAGCATTGGTAAACTGCGGACGCACGCTGTGTGCATGCTCAGTTCGGTGTGCGCGCGCGTGCGTGCACCCCGCAGACTCCGCATGTGAGCGATGATTAATTGCTGTCACTGGATGTGCAGGGAAATGCGAGTTTTTTCGCATTTGCCTTTTCCTACCAAGGAAACAAAGCGGCGCTTGTCGTCACGCATTTCATACGCTACGCGTGCTGCGTATTATGGGGCGGAATACTTCTATAATATTTCTATTTTTTTTTTTTCCTCCAGCATTTTCGATTTTGATAATTTCCTCATCGAAATCTTCAAACAAAACGCTGCATTCACATCGAGACACGTGCATGCATGCAACACAGTAAAAACGTCGATCGTGTTTCTAATAGTTTTCCCAAAATAACAAAAATAAAAACGTGTTTTTGTTTTTGTTAAACACGCCAACAACAAATAATCAATTTTTAAACATCACTGTGAAGAATATCACTGCATAAGCTCAGAAAAGAAATGGTAAAATGTAATTCGGTGAGTGACTCCTATCAGAAATGTCAACCCATATGAAGGTTGGATTTCACATTTTAAAGGCAGCGGATCAAACAAGTGAAATTGCTTTTTGTTCTGCTTCTTCTCTGGCTTTGCTTCTCGCTGCCATCCTGTAATTTGCAGCGTCAATGAACGCAAACTAGATGCACTACAATTAACTCGATTCAGTGTCTATTTTCATGTTCAATGTGGCATCAAAATCTGAATTGATTTTGTTTACTCAGTTATGTGTAAACAACCCCAAAAAGAATTTCATCTGGTGCATTTATTGTATTATGATGGAGGTCAGGGGGGAAACAAGAACAGCGAATGTAGTCAAGGTTTATTTTATTGTTTTTAGACTACCCTCTTTTTTTTTTGCAATAAAACTGCAAATTTACTTCTTGTTATTTTAACCCAAAACGATTTAAATGGAACGAATAATCTGGATTTAGTGCAATGTTTGAATTTATAATCAGAAGTCACCATTTTTGCTTCTAGAAATTAAAATTATATGTGATTATATATCACTTTTATGGACTCAGTCAGGTGTTATTTGGCCATATAAATTGGTCTGTTTCATTTCACTCCTTAATTGAAATATTTTGTTGATGGTTATTTATTTAAATGTGACTGTGTATAATCACATGAAAAAGCTCATCCCTTTCTTTGTTTCAGCAACCAAATTATATTTGGAAATGTGAGGCATTTGAAAAAACACAGAAACTCCTGTTCTATTTTTTTTTTATTTTTTTTTTCAAATTTTATGTCAAATAATATGATTGTTCTTATTTCTTTTCAGGCACTGATGACTCCACCAGCTCCTGTTTTTCATCTCTTCATGACATGCTGACCAAAAAGCTTTCTGGGACTCTAAGATGGGCTTGTTGATCTATGTTTCTGGTTGAATATGATAAAAAAAATCAAGCATGTGACATTAAATTCAATTGAAAGTATTATTTCAAGTCACACGTTTTTCCTGTTTCAAATGCACCAAGAAACCAGCAAAATGTTTCATTTTCAGCATGACATATCTGAATGTAGAACACATCTTCTGTGAGTGGAACTCGCCATTAATCTAATAATTCTGGCTGATAGACTAAAGGCTTGCTCATAGGCAGAGCTGAACAAGTCCCATTTCAGCTCCCCTTTTTCCATTTCAGTGTTCAGAGAAGCCCCCCTCTCCTCAGAAAGCAGGGGTCACAGTGTGGAAAAGCCCCCAGTGAACTGGTAGAAATGCTGTCCCCCATTACAGCAGCAGCAGGGGTCAGACCATGGCAGTAAGCATCCAACCTGACCAAAATTGGCTGCAAAATGACCAATTACCTGAGTGAAGGCTGGAGAGAAAAACTTGGAAAAATATGGCTTTTACTTAATTCAGCTAAACTGTAAAAGAAACCAGTGTCACACTGATGTCTCACATACTTGCGACATGTTGCAGCATCACACCTGTTAAGTGAACTTCTGCTTGCACTTCAGCATGTTAACTAATGAGGATGGGAGTTTTATAGAAGGGTGAAAAATTAATAAACCTTTAGTTAGTGCAGTGAAATGAGGGAGAGAGAGAGAGAGAGAGAGAGAGAGAGAGAGAGAGAGAGAGAGAGAGAGAGAGAGAGAGAGAGAGAGAGAGAGAGAGCATGATTGCAGGACTGAAAATCAGTATAACATAAGCCGCTGTATTATTTCACCAACATTAAAACAACGATTGATTAAACATCTTTACATGTAGGCCTTATTGAATTAATTTCCCCGCAAATGGGAAACATGCAAATTTGCCAATTAAGTCATTTGCCCATGGAGAGCCAGGCTGCTTGACGTTCAGCTGCCACTGCGCCTTTAGTCTGAAACCCTTTTTAGTTTTTGTTAAGAGTTAAGTCTCCAACAAAGACAGGAAGGAGGTCAGCACTCAGCCAACACCTGAATGCGCCTCTCTTTTTTTGTGCTCCCCTTGATCCCCACAGTCTGTGCCTGTCATTAGTCTTAATGATGGAAAATTGTCATGTTGATACAAGTCTTGCTCTCCCCCTCTCTTCTTTGTATAAGTAGAAGGTGGAAGCTCCATTTGTAACAAAGTTCTTTGTGACTAAAAGCCATGGACATTGCATTTGTGCCGGGGGAGAAAAAAGGCTGTAGATGCTCTTTCCATAGCTGGGATAATTATTCCTACTGTGACCTTAATGATTCGCTCTGTTCATCCTGCATCTCATCCACGCGCCAGGCCCTCAGCAGAGCCCTGTGTCAGGGAATATGAAAAACCCATATAATGAAACCATTTTGGCTGATGGAAAAAAGGGGCTACTGAAGCTGCACTTGCTACAAAGACGGCTCAATTATATGAGTAATTGTGATAATTTTCCCTCCATTCACTGCTTTCTCTGAAAGGTAAAAAACACAGATGCTGAAAGGGAAATTACTTGGACAATATATAATCTGTGAAATGGTCACAACAGAAAAAAAAAAAAAAAAAAAGAAGATGACTGTAAGAAAGTGTAGGACTATAAATAGGTATGTTAATGCAGGGCACATAAATACACCCTCAGAACCTGGCAGACATAAACAAACAGCACTACACTGTGCAAGCTCATGTGAACAGAGAAAAGGCAACAAATGACCACTGAGGGAAAAAAAAAAACATGATAAAAGTAGATATGCAGCTGCCAGAAAATTAAACCTCCCTCTCCTTCCTATTGACAAATTTCAGCTCCTGAAAATGCACCCCCATAGTTGGCTATCATTTGTTGTTCTCTGACAGGAAAAGGATAATTACCTCTCTCAGAGGCAGGAGGACTGACATGCCCTTTAGACTTTGCCATGAATGCAGAAGCTTGATAGAAAGCTTGAGGAATAATTTTGTTCTTTGGCTTTCCTTTATGTTCAAGAGCATGTTTTGTTCCCAAGAACTTGGGAGATGGCAGTATTGTGGAGTGCATTAAACCATGAGTGTTCTTCCTACTCTAAATATGACATCCCCGTGTCTATCAGCGTCTCCGTTCAGGGCAAAAAAACAAAAAAAACAAACTCTGAAATGCATTAAAATTTCAATTTCATCTTGCTGGGAGAGAGACGAGATAGTGAGATATGCATTACTTTTTTCCCGTTCACAGTGGGTGTTGGATTAAACATTTCTGCCTCCCTGGAGGAAAAAATAAAAGCATCTCTCTGTCGGGAAGGAAGAAGGCTATAAATCCAACTTCTGTTGAGACAGAAATTCATTTCATCCCAGGAAGCCCTCGACATATGTAGATCTGCATTAAACTTTCGGGAAGTGTTGCTGTAAAGTTTAATGCCTTGTTTTTGTGTTTGGGGGAAATTATCGACTTTAGCGAATGAAGTGACACCTTGTGCACGTGTATGTAGGTCTATGGACGGATTAAAAGTACATTTTGTGTTTAGACAAACCTCCCACGCGAGGCTGCTGGACCCTGAGGACCTGTAATCTGGAATAAATCTTGGCAGACAAGCCGAGCGGCATTACACCCTTGCAGCTCAAATACTTGTATCGCGCTCAAATGATGAGTCTCTGTCACACACCATGTCATCAGCTTCACCCCAACCCCCCAATAACTTCCGTCCCATTGAGCAGCCTCGTGTGTTACAGAGGCCAAGGCAGCCAGAGACCCCCTGGTCCTATTTGATTGTGCCTCCTGTAACATGGAGGAGCAGTTTGGGCCAAAACCACCAGCCTATACTCAGCATTGCTTTTGTGTAACACACACACACACACACACACACACACACACACACAACCACCAATCTCAATTCGGTGCACCCCACTGTGAACTTCCTGACAGCCTACAGAAATGTTTTCAAGTTGTCAAAAGCCTTGCCGTAATAGTCCTGGAGCAGAGAATACAACAAAACAATAATCATATGATCAGAAATGTAGGCTATGCATGTAAGATGCTATTTGGGTTACGTCGGTCGGGCTCTTTCATTTGATGTTTTCACTTTGTTTTACATGAAAAGCTGGTGTAATATTTAAACTGTTGGGTCACCGGAGCACACGACCAAATTGGCTTTTCAAATCACTTCGCTGCTCTTTGTGCCGAGCAGCAGCTGTTATGATATTTGAGAACAAATGCGTCTGTATGAAACGCTTTATTTAGTTCGACAGGCGCAAGGGACCATCAGAAAATTATTAGAGGAACAGAAATAAAAGGAGGAGACACGTGTATTGTTTGTTCCTGCTGAGGGAAGGTGGTTGATTTTTTTTCTTTCTTTATTTTTAAACAAATACAGGTGGTCTTTTAACTTTCTTCATTCTGGACTGATAACAGTTTTTCAACTTGTCGTCTTATCGTTTCTGTCTTCAACATGTCATTTACAGTACAGGTCCACATGTGTGATTTATCGTAGGTTTATGATCCAATTGCAATATAATGTGTACTTTAACAGGTACACCACCTTCAGTTATGTTGTCTGCAATATTATCAAATCCAACTGAAATGTTTATTTACAACATCATATAATAATTTGTTGTAGTTCTTTTGGTTATTCTGAGAAATCTGAGCAAGCATGTCGAAATTCATTTCCAAACATGTATAAAAGAATAACACTGGGAAAGGATCAGCTTGAGATGTCGCTTCTATCTCAGCTTTTCTCTCCAGTGATTTTTCCTACAGGCTCTAATCGCCTGATGTGTTGCTGTGCACAATTTAAAACACAACATTAAATTAGTGTGTCATTATGTGCCTGTTAAAGCCTCGGAAGTCCAACAGGGACCACACTTTATGCACATGTTTATATTTCATGTTTCATGCTTTTAAAAGGCCTCCTGATGTCAAAGGGAGTAATGTAACAGCCCCCTGTGACAAAGTGCAGTTTTTTTGAAGCGTTAATCAGACTTTTCTCTCAAAATATCTCAAAATGATGCCTTCTTTGAGTTGATATAAACCTTTTAAATGCTAAGTAAACCCAAAAAGCTTAACAGTTACAAAAAAAAAAGAAGTGTTCTTCTATCAGGGACTATTTAGGTATTGCAGTGATAGAATTGAGCTAAATCTATTGTTTTTCTACTAAAATTCATTGACATTAATTACTTTCAGTGCAATTTTAAAAGAATAATGTAAAATTTCCCCCCATCAATAGTTCAACAAAAATAAAGTAAATTGCAAATAACAAAAGAACTAATGTATTAACATTTTAACTGTAGAAGAAAACATTTAAATGTACAGTTTGTTAG
The DNA here is from genome assembly GCF_963383615.2 of Lipophrys pholis. NCBI lineage: Eukaryota > Metazoa > Chordata > Actinopteri > Blenniiformes > Blenniidae > Lipophrys > Lipophrys pholis. The sequence goes on from NC_137632.1 coordinate 12,603,256, forward strand.
AAAATCAAACAAATAATGACTTTTAAAATGTAAAAAAACAAAAAACGATAATAGAATGATGCATCTTGAATATTGTGACTATGTTCTCTTTGTGAATTACAAGCAGTTTCTTTAATAGACTGAACTTTCAGCTTTGATATGAAGTGAGTTCAGGGTAACATTCAGTAACTGATAGCACGTTTCAGAGCGAACCACTTACTCAAAACTTTCTTTGATAAACAGTTCGTTTTTAGGTGGTTTCAAAAGGAATGCACTTGAACATAGAGAAAGAAATGTTCTCATGTGGCACAAGAAGTATGAAAACTGGTGCAAGCATAGTCTGAGTATTAACATTATGACATTATAGAGTAAAATAACAGCTAACTTTCAGAAGAGACCAAGTCGAAGATACTCGACACCTTTTCCCATGTGCGCTCCCCCTCAGGTTTTAATTTTCATACGGTCCCTTACCCTTACATTTCGGAGGCATTTTTTCCAGCAGGAGTGGCGGCTAGAAAACTCAAATCATACCCAGGAGTCATGGATGAAGGCATAAATGTAGGGTCTATACTGTTGCCCCTGGTAGCATAGACACTGACCCTCAGACAGAGGTGGTCTGATTTTGTACTTCATAACCAGCAGTCTGCTATAAACCAGTCTGACCTGCAGCTGTACCTCACAGATATTACTAGCCAGGGACAGAGAGCCTCGTCTTCCAATTACACTGCTGCACCACAGCCTAAAGCTCAGCCATCTATGGAGAAAGCTAAGACAAGGCTGTCAGAGACTTTAATAAATGTAGGGAACACTGCATGGGAAAAGTGTTGCTGTCTCAATAGAGTGACACAGACAGGCCAAGGCTGTCAATGGAGCCCCTAATGACAGAGTAAGATAATGACAGACCCCAGTTAGAATCAGCAGGAAGAGGAAGATCAATCTGCAGCCAGGGAGGGAGGGATGGAAGGAGGGGGACAAAACTGTGGGCTCTTTCTTTTCTATTTTCTCAGTTTTAGCTCATCTCATACATATCTTTCTGCTGCAGCTGGCTCGCATCGTGGCGGGGCAGCTCTGCATTAAGCGCACAGTGGATCAATAGCCATTACAACTCCCTCACAGCCTGACACATCGCCGGGCCACAGTTGACATTTCACTCAGGGCTGCATTGATCCCCAGTGCACAATATTCCAGCCCTCAGTTAGTCGCCGAGCCTGGGGTCTGGCTGGAATTGAAAAGCGAGGGAGGAGGGCGTAAAATGGCAGAGGGGTGGCTAACCAGCTGCCCGAGCTACAAGTAAACAGCACACCCCTTGATGCATTCCTCATTTCCAATCTACTGGTTTTCCTGCCACCACTGGCCGTATCGCAGGATCAAAGCTTGACCCACACAAATTATTTATGCTTGCACCAGTTCAGTGTGTATGCGCGATTATAAGACCGAAACAAGCCACACTGGCATCATTGTTGATAGCATCTACCACTTTTTTTTTTTTTGCAGAGCAGTGCAAAACCAGACTTCCAAAAAAACCCTAAAATAAGCATTTGGTACTATTAAAAAGTGGGAGTTTCCAAGAAACCTTGTTCAAGACAGAATCAGACACAATTTGAGCTAATTTCTTTTTAATTGGCTTTAAGAGCCACGATACTATCTCTGGAGTTAGTTTGACTTTTCAGGGTCATTGAAGACTGGCTAATAAACCTGAATTTATTTCGGAGCAGAAGCATAACCACCATTCAGGGATTATGAACCCAACATTAAAGAACAGTGAAGAAGCTATGACTTAAAAGTTACGATAACACAATCCGTTTGGATACTTTGTCGGTACAAAAACTCGGAACTTGTGTCATACATCATTGTACAGGATGATTAATAAACACCTAAAGAAAACATCCTTTCTATCTACATGGAAATGTTTCAGACACACAAAAGATTGTGTGTTTGGTTTGTTAAATGGGGGAAACAGAGATCTCTTCATATCTCCTCTGCCAGTGAACAGTGCTGCTGGGTTTGATTTCTAAATTGCTCTTCATTATTGAAAGAGAGGGGGATTCCTAGATGAACTGGCCACAAGACATTAAATACCTGTCAGGTGTAGTGTGGCCGCATTGTTCAGGGTAAAGATGATTGCAGGAATATTTCTATAGTGGGGAGAAGAAAAAAAGAAAGAGTGTGATTTCCTTCTCTGAACCATTTTAATCTTCTCTCTCTCTCTCTCTCTCTCTCTCTCTCTCTCTCTCTCTCTCTCTCTCTCTCTCTCTCTCTCGTTGCTGCAGTGGATTTCATGCATGTGTGCATGTGAAGAGTGTGAACAGGCACCTGCCTCAGAAAAATAAACACGCACGTTTCAACTCTGCACTCGTGCACGTTTGATAGTAGAACACACTCCGTGGTGAAATTTGCGCCATCTTCCTAACACGCCGAAAATGACACAAATTGGTTAAATTATAGGGGTTAATATTACGGATATGTATCGTAATGTCACTTTAAATAGTGTACATGTGAATGCAGCAACGCGTCAGATTACAGGTCTAATGCTGTAATTGAATTCTTCCTCTGGGTAGAAATTTGATTTAATCAATTGTTGCCACATGCCTCGGGGGTTCACGATGACACGGTGGGGGGCACACATGAGATTAGCAGGTAAAATGTGTGGGAATAAATATAAACACACAGAGCAACAACGTCCATTGCACAAACATGCACACAAGTCAAACTTCTCAGCAACAGAAGGAGGCCTGCACTTCAGAATCAGATCCTCATCTTTAATGTCTATGTGGTCGGCCCGGTCGGAAACAATGCCTGTCATCACATAGTCTGCGATCATTATGTACTGCGAGAAGAGGGGTAGGGGGTGGGGGTGGGGGTGGGTGGGGGATACTGTACACGAAGATGAGAGCAGGTCTGCAGTCACAATGCTCTCATTTAGCATGGTGGGCCTGGGGGTAGGGGGTAGAGGGGGGTTGTGGAGCCACGTCTTGCCCTCTCTGTCCAATTGTGCGACCCAGGCCGGCCTGGCAGAGACACACTGGAGCCCTGCAGGCTGGCAGAGGACTCTCACTATCAACACACATATAATGCTGCTCTGGCAAAGACTCACAAGTAAGACAAGACTTCACTGGGAGATCTGCTGGGCACGTGTCCAAGTAGCCCATGGATATATGTCAAAGTAGAAAGATCCCAATGTTCATGTGGGACCTATTGCTTGAATTGTTGATTGTCACACAGGAGTAAACACAAATGTAAACTATTATTTTCCATGATGAGAGAAAACGGCTTTAAAATCAGATTCTGTCTTAGAGAAATTAATCATGGATTTGACAAGGCACTTAAAAAGAAGGAAAAAGAAGAAAGAAAGAAATGAAGTTAACATTTCTGCCAGCTGCATTTCAACTTCAAATTTTTTGTCAAAGCACCTGAAGGCACAGCTTTATTCTGATTCCTGTCTTCTCTGAGATCCACCTCTTTTGTCCCCCCTCCAAAGTCACTTGTTTGACTGGTCAATTACTATGTTTTTCTCCCTCACTGCCTCACAAAGTCAAATAGATGTTTTCACAGCTCTGTCTTATGACGATGTTTGTGTGAATTATTCAGCCTTTGCTTTTATCAAATAACAATACCTTGAAATACCCTAATGCAGAAATAGCAATTTGAGGATTCAGGGAGAATATCCAACTCACTTTTCATCCCATTTTCCTTCTTCGAAAAAGAAATCATCAAGGCGTCAATCTTCAGACCTAAAACATTATTCATCTCTGTTATTCATGGTCGTATGGTGAGGGAAACACACAATGCTTTCATATATTCGGTAGCTCCTGAGAGATTGTATGTGTGTTTTATATTAAGAGCTTAAGGCTTGAGTTTCACATTGAAGATGACTGTTGAAAGTCACCCTCTGGACAGTGAAGGCAGCTCTCTGCCCTGGTTTTGCTCAGAGGAAACACCTGCAGAGAGCAACACATGTCGGTCCGCAGGGAGACCTTCGCTGTCTATCTTTCACTGATGAACTATTTCCAAGCAAAGAGGACTGTGACCTTGTTGTGAACATTTGTAAGCTCTGGATATTGTTGAAACTTACCATGGGCGAGAGCCTGACAGGAAGGCAAGCAGCGACAGCAGTGATTGGTTTCTACAGAGGGCAACAAGCTCGGGCTTTTTGGTGTTTCAGCCACTGTGCTCCTCCTCTGTGGTGTGTGAGAAACTTTCTTCCCTCCGTGCAGCCTGGATAAATTAGCCCTAGAGCCAGAGTGTGGACAGCAGCTGGAGTGCAAGAGTCAGCTCTGGCAGTGGTGATAATCAACAGGGAGGATGTGGAGAGAGAAAACCCTCGGGGAGGAGGGAGGGGGTTGCAAGGTTGGGGTGGGGTAGCTGTGATCTTACAGGCCCAATCAGAACCCAAGTGGAGCTGCGGCCTCATGCAGTGTAACAGCACACCATCGCGCTGCAGCACTCAACATCCTGGACACAGAGCAGGTCTCCTCCCTAACCGGCTGCTTAACCCTTTCAGTGTGTGTGTGTGTGTGTGTGTGTGTGTGTGTGTGTGTGTGTGTGTGTGTGTGTGTGTGTGTGTCTCTCCCCTGGCCCTCATTCGCTCATCACTGCACTAATCAGCCTCAGAGACAGCAGCTGCAGGGAGCCCCACTCCTAACCTGGGCTGGAGAGGCTGTTATACTCAGCAAGAGGAGGGCAAATACAGAGCTTAGTGTTCTCAACAGGGACCGCAGAGCATCCACATGTCCGACACTGGCTGCTTCGTCTGTTGTGTCACATTCAGTTAGCAGATAAGCATCGTCACCAGACACTGTGGGCTTTCAAGAGTGCGGCTGGAAGGAGATCTCAGATGCTTTTGTAGGGTTAAAGTAGTAATACGGAAATGTAAAAAAACTACTGATATTACAAGTAGAATCAATAATAGTGCACGAAAAAATGTATCAAATGACAAAAGTAGTTACCTAAAAGAATTATACTAGTGAAAATGAGTCAACGTTACAGAAGACTTCAGTATTTATGTGTAAACTGCTTGCAAAATGACAAAGAAAAAAAACAGTTTTACTTCTATAATAGCATATGTGGGACGTCAAACTAAAATATAAGTTAGAAAAAACAACAACAAACGACATAAATTTGGATAAGTAATAGAAAATATATAATGTAAAATTTAAGCTGATTAGAAGAATTCTGTGACTGAAGTTGATAATATTCAAATCTGGTGGGGCTGCACTCAGAAATGAATCATTAAAGAAACGTACATTATCTGCACATAATTTAAACAAACAGAGGAGACACATCAACATAAAAACTAAACAAAAAGGCATCATTAAAATAAAGATATGACAGCTTGTTGTTTGACGGGTATTAAATGTTTTCTTGTGATTTACTTTGATGGACTGATGTACTATACCTCTATACTGGATAAAGAGATATATGGATGATACTGTACTGGTTATGCTGAACTTTTGTCTTTTTAAATTGTGTGTCTTTCCAGAGAGTGTGAAAATGTCACTACTCATCCTTTTTTTGTACGTCAGTACACAGTACATATAGTGTAACTGGATTATTGATTAAATTATTATCCATCCGTCTATTCATCATCGATACAACTTCACAGGTCCTGGTTCCAGCTCATGATGGCCAAAGGCAGGGTGCACCCAGGACATTTTGCCACTCCATCAAATAAATGATTAATCACATTCTAATCAAACTTACTATGCAACTACAAATATATTTTGATTTGTGTGAATCGGTTGGATACAATGTACAATCATTCCTTGTTAAATAAAATGACTCCAAACGGGACTGAAAGCGTGCTTTATTGATGTCTCTGTTTATCGGTGTCTTTATTGCCAATCTAAGTGACCGCCGGTCTGCAATACATCAGTGGGAGTTTAAATAAAGCCTTGATGAATATGAGGAGGAAATAATGCGGCACTGTATTCCCTGTACGTCCCCACAGTGCTGGCACTGTGCTGGCTTATCCTCACTAAATCAGACTCCGGGTCAAGCCAGCTCAGAGGTTGCACGCGACCAGCAGTTCGTCAGCGCGTGCGTGACACTTGGACATGATGGAGGGCGTGGAGGAACGTCCGGACAGGTGGGGTCAGAGTCAGGTCTGATTACACAGCTGCTTATCCTCCACGAAAACGCAGAGACAAACCAGCACCAGTCCTTGAATCCATCCATCCACTGATAACACGAAGTCGGGCCAGAAATACTGTACAGCACGCTGGATGGTGGTTCAGTCAACAAAGTTTGGATCCAAAACGGCGTCAGATTTGACTTTGTGTGGTACACTTTGTATATGCGCCGCTGTGTAAAGGCAACAAACACATTCGGCTTTCACACGGAAATAAATTACTCAGTCAACGTCTCTCACAGTGCCGTCCAAGAAATATTTCAACCAAGGAGCTGTGAGATATTGGTAGAGCCAATGCAATCTCCGAAGCCCAGCTTGACATGACATGAAGCAACGATTTTATGTTGTCTGTCAAATATACAGAGAAAAAATCAATGCAACTTGACAGCATTACATAAAGAGCCTTTGTGCTTTTATATTTCTTTTCTGCCTGTGTACTTTTGTCTGGGGTGTAGCGAGTCGTTTTCCAGGCCCAGAGGGAGCAGAGCTGGAGAGAACAATGTGGGAATCCGAGGAGGCACACTGGCACATGTTGTCTTTTCTCTACAGTCTCCGCCGTGACTCCGAAAAGAGGCAGCATCTTCACAGACGATTTCATACGGCATCATCCTTAATTACAGCAGACGGGTTCGACTGCACCTTTAACACCAGTCCAGCTCAACTTGGCCCTGGATTCTTCTTGAGGAGAAGATGCTCAGCAATATACAGGCGCATAATGAGCTGATGATTCACGTCTAATAATGATAAAAAGAAAACACAGCATTATTTTTTCACCATATTTCAATTGAACTGTTGTTTGGCTCACTATTTCTTCTTTTTTTTTTTATTTGGAAGGACAATCTATCAAATGTATGTAAAGTGGGGCTGTCAAATGAGTTGATTAAGTCCCACTTCACCTCATATTAGGTAGCAACATGGAGGACTTTATATTCCCAGTCAAAACTACTATTGAGATCAATGGAAGGCTTTAACTGAGGAGTCAGATGCACCCTAAAGCCCTCAACTATTAGACCTGTTACATTTGTACTCCAGCCTTATGTGTAGTTGTAGTTTTTGTCCTTTACATTTAAATTACATTCAGTTCTTAAATGTATGTTTTAATAAACTATATATCAGTTATAAATTCCTCATATTTTCCCCACAAACCATATCCTGTTTAAGTGGGATAAAATGTAAAAAAATAGATCAAATGAACCATAACAGCTCAACTGTATCGAGCAACATAACTGAACTAAGTGTATCCATCTGCACACTATTAACTGCAGCTACTGCCCACATTTACAATTTCATGGAAATATGGAGAAAAGATTGTTGGGCAAACTGATCAAGCACTTAGCATCCATATAATCTGATTATGGCTGAAACCCAGAGTTTAGTGGCGCTCTCTATCAGAGGTGACAAAGCTACCAGCGCTACACACTGCAACCAGGTGCAACCAGGCAGCCCTGGGTCGGGTCGCGGGGAGGGGGGTATGTATGTTCACCCGTGTCGCTCCGGGCTTCAAGGTGCAGAGTCTCAGCCACGGCTGAATGAAGCAGCCTCCCACTCTCACTCTCACCCCAGAAGAGGCTCAGCGGTGGCTCAGCGCTGCCCAGACTGGGAGGTGAACAAGTGGGGCTTTGAGGAGCCCTCTGCCAGTCAGACGGAGAGCTCCAGGCCTCCAGCCCTCAGGGGTTAACCTCTCAGACTGCCAAACAAAATACTGCAAGAGGCTCGCAATTACAGAGACAGTCAAAGGCCACACGCAATTTCCAGAGCTATTTACACAGTTCGAAGGCCCCCCTCCAGACCTGCCAAGAATAGGCAGAATTAAGATGGCAGAGAGAGCGAAGGTAGTCTTTTAAAAACCTTTTGGTCTCTGATGGCTGTAATCCATTCGCAAAGCATTTGATAGTTTACGCTATTAAAAATCTTTCACCAGTACAGTAACTATAGTGCATACACAAGGAGCACCTGTTAAATGTTAACATACGTACAATGCATTGCAACGATCGTAAACATGTTCCGTTGTTGGCATGTTTATTCACTTTTTAAAAAAGCAATCTACGTTTCATTTTAAGCATTTATGGGTAAACAAACTATTATCAAAAAGATCTTATTGGAATCAACTTATTGATTTTGACCATTGTATACTGGACAGTGTTTCTAATGCGGTGACACTGCTCCCCAAATGGGTTTGAAAGGGTTAAAAATCAGACCAATTATCAGCTTTGCGTTTCTTCCTTGACACTTTTCTTTTAAAGGCTAAAAACTTTCACCTGGTCCGGCCGCTAAAAAATCTTTAAAACAAAACAATTTGTGAGCACTGATTACCTACTGAGGTCATTACACTGCTCACACGGGCCACCAGATCAATAACAAATCAACAGGAACAAACAGGAACAACTAACATACAGCCCAGATCTAAAGGAAATTGCCATTGATGGTGGTAATAATTAACATGATGCAGATTAAAGAATCATGGAATAGAATAGTCAAAGAGTAAATAAGTGGAAAATGCGTATTAAAACCTTTTTATAAATGTTTTCGTTGTTGTTTATTGCTGATGATCTCTATTGTGTTTCGGTGTTATTTAGTGTGAACTGCAGGTTTTGCAGCAGCGTGCTCCGTCCGTGTGTCCATGCCGGGGGTGTTCAGATCCAACACTAAGTGCTTCCTGGAAGAGCTCATCTCCCAAATAGAGAAGTCATGAAGGTAAAAAAGAGAAAAAAAAACAAACTTGATATCGAAAATATTTTTCACATCGCGGCAGATTTGTTTGACAGTTACATTAATGACAGTTACATTTACTGCAAACAACAAACACATTAGTGTTGTGGGGCAATAGAACATGTAAGAACAAATAGTCTCATAAGGTGCTGAATTCATATTGTCTCACATGGAGGAGGGAGGTCCACCTCTGAGGGCAACTTGCAATATCAAAGCTTGTTTTAACATCGAAGTGAGTTTCCTGTTACCAGCCCTGCTAAAATGCAAAATTATTCACTGTACCTGGTAACGTGCGTTAAGTCAGTGAATGCTGAGCTTTTGCACAAAGTTTGTATAATAAACGATTTCAGCTCCTGGCAGGTCGGTGCAGGAACGCCCCCCCCCCCCCCCCCCCCCACACACACACCCCCTGTCCCAGGAGGCCCCCAGCAGCCTCTAACCTGCACAGCTGTTCTCCAGGTCCAGAGCCTCTCCAGAGCCTGGCGGTTCCTCCAGCTTTGGGGACCACTAGCCCGGGGGGCACGGAGCTCTAATAATAACAACATCCAACATGCAGGACTGGGGTCAGACACAAGCCGTGACCCTCCTCACAACAGCACCAGGACCTGGATGGGAGCCAGGGCAGAGCCACCAGGGTGAGGAGAGGTAAAGGCTGGGCTGTGGGTGGCTGCGGCGTTCCGCTCTGCTTTTAGTTCCTTCCTCATGCAGCAACAAGAACCAACGTCATCATCATCATGTGAGGGGTGAGGAGGGAATGTAGTGAGTGGGAAGGAGGAGGAAAAAGTTATTTGGATGTAGATGGATTATAGTTGAGGGCGGCAGACTGATAAACGATGAATGTTAGATGCGAGGTGTATGATGCGCTGGTGGTAAGCTGCTCACTGGGAGAAATTAGCAACGAGGGAAACACATTTTGTCTTCTCAGCACCTGTTTTTTGTCTGCCGCTCACCCACACAGGCAGCTCTGAACAGCGAAAATCCACATACAGTAAATCATATGACAGGGTTCATGCATCTCTGCAAGCCTTTAATCGATTTAAAAACACATGTTTGTAAATTATTTTGTCCCGTAAAAGGTTTATTTAGACTAGACCCCCCCCCCCCCCCCGCCACCCCAAAAAAAGATCCTAGTCACAATTTGTCACTAGGTCAAAGGAAAAAGTAGGATTCATGCATTTCTCTTTGAGTACAAACATAGCTCCCAATTTCCTGCTTCAAATAACAATCCAGAGTTTGTTATGTTCGGGGACTCAGAGTCCAAACACACAGCTCCACCCCGGGCAGGTCCTACAGGTCGGCCAGCAGCACACTCACGGTTTCTCACACACTCCATCCGTGGGGGAATACTTGGCCCTAATTAGCACCGGGCATCTGGCAAATGTCAGCGTCTCTCTCTGTGTGCAGCATTCCTATTTACTTAGTAAGCCGAAGTTCGTCTGGAACAAACACAGGGAGAGCTTTGCAGCGTCTCAGACTGAGGTCCTGGGAGTGTTTTGGTGTCGTATTGTGAGTGACAAGCTGTATGTGTAATACAAGAGTGATCTTGTTATTACCCACTGATTCTTGTGTACAGTAAAATCTTACTCTACATTCCCCACACTGCTGTAGGGTGCGTACACGCCCTGAAACATATCCATTAATGCGTTTGTGTAGTAAAAAGAATATTGTTCATATGGATTTGTTTAATTCTCCTGGGTGGAACCTCACTACTGATTCACATTTTGTTTGTACTGGATTCAAGAACAAAATCTCCCTTTTTCTTAAAAGTTCATAACCACTTTTGTCGACATCGGTTAGTCCCCTCCGCGAAAAACGTACAGTATAACGTTCCCTGGTTGTTTGCCTCAAGCCAAATCATAATTTAAACACGGGTAATGATGCTGGCAAGCCGAGGAAACTGAGACCATCACACAGGAAAAAAAGTCACATAATCGAACCAGACTTTTGTTCCCATAACATCAACAAGAGGAACAACCTTCCCTCACATGTTTAGCTTCCACTGGTGTTATTCTTCAAAGCCACCATTACCAGTTTTACATAAACCAACTACTGATCCCCTCAGGTACTTGTTGCGTACATTAATCAAATCCATAACAGTTCACAGTTTTTTTTTTTTCCATACAAAGTTGAAATGGCCACAAACAGCCAGGTTAAATCCGACAAAGATACACGCTCACTGGGTTAGCCAGAAGACAAGGGGAGTTCAGTCCGGGCGACTTCATCTCGGCCCCGATCTCCAACCTGACGTGATTACACAGAGGCTTCCTGTCTCCTCGGCCCCGATACCATCTCAGTCTGACTTCTCGCTCCCCTCCCATACGGCTCCGTCCCAACCTCAGATAGCAACAATTACAGTCTAATGGGACAGTTTAAATGAGAAAACTACATCGAGCAAAAGCACATGTTCATCCAGCTCTGCAGCACGGCTCATTTAAGAGATTAATACACAGCCCGGCCCTGCGGTTCAAAAAAAGGCAGTCTTAAAAAAATAAAAAAATAAAGTAAAATAAAACAAACAGTTTAATGAAGGACACCATTCATGTGCAGATCAAAATATAAAGCCCACTGTTAATGTCGGGGGGGGGGGGGGGGGGGGTTCTCCAGAAATAACTAATAATTATTCCCTTCATGCTGTGCCTAGCATCGGTACATGAATGTTTTTCCTTCTTCCATCTAGTAATTACAGAGAAGTGATCTTTATTCAAAACACACTAAGAATTAGTCCTTCACTGATTTTCAACAAACAGTCTAACTTCCCGGTACATGTTGTTATGTCATGTTTTAGCACTGCCCATGGAGGGAATGAAAACCAAATGCCACAGCAGGTTCCAGTCAGGTTCATTACACGTAGTACGATGAGTTGAAAGGCAAAGGGTCATTTGCGTTCGCGCAAGTCAATTAAAACTGTGGACTCGAGAGATAAAAAAAGGACCAAAACAATGTCGTAAATGAGGCCTTTGAATGAGCTGCATCGGCTTTATGGAGCTGTAAAGGATTATTCTGTAAATACGGCTCACTGGTCTCTAAAATAACAACTCTTGTCGTGTGGCTGTTCATTTACTGTCAATCACAATAACAAAATCCTGTGTCTTATGTACACTGATCTATTTATGCGTCATCTGAATAGAAATGCTGCTTAAAACAAGCTCATTTTGAGGTACACCATGATCCCAATTCATTTAGCCGTCAGATGTGATCGAAACCACAAGCTCTGGTTGTAGACTGATGGAAATCCATTACGTATCGAGGGGGTAAAAAAAACACAGTCAGGTTAACGCCCAGGACTCATCCGTTTGATTTATATCTGCCATTTGTTCTGAATGTTTCAATCTCCCATATTCTGCTCAAAATAAAACCTTCTCCCACTGCTGATTTTACATCTGCCGAACAGAACAGTTGATTTGAATCTGCTGAATTATGTCATGTTTAAGGAGAGTGGAACCAGCAGACTGGACTCCAGGGACTTCTGCTACTAAACCATCGACAGCACCACTTTCATCACATCCTTCACTTGAGCAAATTACCATATCAGCAGTGTGATCTGAAAGCAGTCGGAGAAAACCGCAATCTGCGCTTTCTGACGCACAATTAAAAGATGTCAAACTCGGTTTCCTCCACGCTGTTTTGGTTCTGGCTGTCAACACATCAAACATTATCTTAAAGGGGACTCATTCAGCAAAGAAAAGGGACAGTCCAGGTTCACTGACGGTGACGAGGGGGCTCAGAAGCCCCGGGGTATGTGGGTAACCAAGGAGGACAAAAGAAATGGATACACGATAAGGAAAGTGGTGGCGGTGGTCGCCTGGCTCCCTCCTGGGAACCTGGGAGCTAAGACGCTAGAGCTCCTCCACACAGGTATCATGTTCAGCAGGTTCTTCAGTACAGCTGGGCTCCGGTCCAAACCCCCCCCCCGTCTGCCTCGCTGCAGAGAGGTGGAGGCGCCATAAGGTAACAGAAGCACGAATGCCAACAGCTGAAACCAAATATTCACGTTAAGTTTGATACTGTTGTTGTCACTTCACGGAGGAGACGGTGGTTTAGCTTTCTGTCTGTTTTAATGTACGTTCCATGCAATTAAACATGTTCCAACATGATCTGGAATAGCAGGAAGGGGGGGGGGGGGGGGGTCCAGCACTAATGCAGGTACTTTATTTTTCTTAAATCTTGTGAATTATGAAACGCAAGAGAATACTGGATTTGAAACTCCTAAGAGCTTCAGACATAAATCAACCTCCCACATCTCACCTCTGATACACTCAGGCTGTATTCCCTCTTAGAAAGGAGCGGCAACTGAGGGCCCACTGCTGGATCCACCGTAATAGCCCCGTTTTTAGCCGAAAGCACACTGCCTTCTACAGATTTCAATTCACTGCATCCAAGTTCGACTGCGCACTGCTGAGGAAATAGACGAGATGGCGAAATGTTCTATAAGGCACGTTTTAGTCTCGCCGTAACTTTGTTTCTCGTTACTTTAATAAACCTGGTATCTTGAAAGGTTTTAAAAGCCATAAAGCTAGCAGCAAAAAATAAATTTTTTAACAGAAAATTAAGCTTTGTGATCAACCTGTGCAACGCCGTTGTGATTTGTTTATTGTCTTCCTGATTGATGCATTCATGACGAAACAAAGAGAACGAAAAAGAAATACAGAAAGGGCATATATCATATATATTCATTTAGTATGTTTACCTCTCGGAAAAGCCTTTGCAGGATTCCTTTGACCAAGTTAGTGTTGTGAAGCCTCCTGTTCCGATCGGTCTGCAGCCTGTGGATCTCTGTCTTGTTTGTCTGTTCTGTCCTTTCCTTTTCTCTCCTTCTATCCCCTCACTGGACCAGTAGTAGTGCTTGCTCCTGTGGATTTGTTGGGTTTTCTCTGGAAATGCAATTGAACTGAAAGCACCCTGCTCATTGTGAGGTAGCAGTGACCACCCTCTAAAGCTCTCCTGTATATCCAGTCTTCTAATTACAGATAAATGTAAAAGTTGCATAAATATCGTCGCGTTATCACGATTCAGTAAATGGCGAACCGAGTGTGCTGCAGTCATTGTGAAGCAGAATTCACCAAGCGTTGGATTTTTCACCTACTAACAGGGAACCTGAGCTGGGATTAGACCGTCGTGGGACAGGTTAGTTTTACCCTACTGAGGATGTGTTGTTGCAATAGTAATCCTATTATTGCCTAAGAAATACCAGTTTTGTGCTATAATACTTCCCGGTGGAGTCGCCGCTGAGTGAGTGAAAACTAATCTAAACCCCGAGCAAGAAAAACAGACTTTCCAAGGAGTCCAAGTTTTCTTTTAACTAAAACAATGCAGACAGGTGCAATTGGACCCAGGATAGACTCAATGTGTGGATGTGTGGGGTATAATTAGGCCTTTGTAAACTCAACTGTGTGGTCTGAGGGGGCAAAGGGGCACTGACAGCCTTCTGCGAAAGACACGGGCCTGCAAACACTCCAGACGAGTCACATCCACAGTCGTTTGTCATTCAAAACAAAAAGTCAAACCCCTAAAAAAAAAATCTATTTGTGTACTTTATGGAAATAAAAAAAAAAAAAAAAAAAAAGACAAACATTTATGTTAATATCACAACTTTTAGCTGCCCAGACATGTGAGTTCAGAGCCGACGTGTCATCATGCTGCATGGATGTCTGGTGATTAGTACTCGTGAAATTAATGAAACATCACCCCCCCCCCCCCCCCCCCCCCCAAAAAAAATGGCGTGCTCACTAAACAATAATGCCACTTCCCAGGAGCAGGTCAGTCCGCTCAGCTCCTGCAGTGCAATGCAAAATGTGCACTCACAGCAGAAAAAGCAGGGAAAACTACAGTGAGATGAGGCCCCTTGTGGCCACGAGTGGATTCAATCAGTCTGAATTAGAGATGTGAAGGGTTCCAAGGTTTTGTCTTGTTACAAGTGGAGAGGGGCAAAAATTGAAAATTGACCTGGCAGCCTTCATTTAGTGACAATGTGCTAAAGTATTATAAAGTATGATGGGTGTTCATCACAGTGATCGACACAAGCGGGGGCAATACAGTGGCACAAAGGTTTTCAATTGAAAACCATAATACTCATTAGTCTCAACACTCAACATCAGCACCAATCAGAACCTGCATTAGCTGCAAGAGGGTGCATGCCTGGACAAAATTACACCCCTTTACATGTGGAAAAATATCACCAGTACATAATGGGAAATGAATTAATCAGTTCAGTTACGGCCTCAAAGGAGGTATTACATGCAAAAACTTGGATTTCTATTTTAATATCGACATAGTCTCTATGATGTCTTACTCTGATCAAATTCAGTGGGGAGCAGATCTGTTTTTAAGGCCTGACCCCCCCCAAAAAAAAGAGTTTTGGAACTCCTAAATCAACTGAACCAGATTCAGACTGGAATCCAGAGGACACCAGATTAGGTAAATTGATTTTAAAACGTGAACATGAGACGATACTGATCACCATTGATCTCTACAGATAGCTTATCCACACGTGCAGATTTTAATGCCGCTTTTTACTGCAAACTAACAAATATTGAATTGAAGAATTGAAAATGATCTTGCTGCTGTACAAGTTTTATTTCTTTTTTGGTTTTTTTGTAAATGTGTGTGCCTGTCTCTCCGTGTAACAAAGGGGAATTTTGGCGAGCATCGAGAGGCGAGTACTTTTTAGATAATGATTAAACAAACTATTCACAAGAGATTTCCCTCGTCAGTTCACGCCTTCGCAGAAATTCCTGAACTTCTGTGGTTATTTCATTCACATATTGGAAAAAAAAACATTAAGTACAAAACCGGCAAAAGATGAGCCGACTCAGCACAGTCTCCTAAAGTATAAAAATAGAAGTCAAAAGTTTTTAGGGTCATCTTTGTTCAATTGCAGTTTTATTTCATAAAATATTAATGTATGTAATGTTTGGAATCTGTTCCAATGTTAGTGTAATCCACTGATTTTACATAGTCTATGAAATACTCATTAATAGTGATCTTATAAACATATATACCCAATCTATTTGTTCTAATTAAAGTTGGCTGTCATCTAAGTAACAGTTTTCAGTTCTTAAACCACTGGGAATGTTATTAATTCAAACATACAGCTCAGCCATAACGCTGCCTGGAGGTATGAATGTAAAATGTCGTGAAAAGAAAACAGGAATTATCTTCTTTAAACCCAGAGATTAGGGTCCATGGCGGTGTCGTGGTTCGCACTCCTTCCTCACATGAACGTGTCGTGGGGTTCCAGCCGAGGTCAGCGCTTTCTGTGCCGAGTTTACGTGACCTCTTCGTACCATGTGTGGGTTTTCTCTCCTGGAACTAGGTCCAGAAACGACACACAAGAGGAAACTGTGACTCAACATTATCGTTGGAAGTGAACGAATGTGGTTTTCTGCGTTTTGTCCTGTGAAGACTCGGTGACCTCACCAATCCCTGACGTCCCACAGCCGACTGGGATCGGTTCCAGCGCCCCGGCGACCCACAACTGGATGAAACGGTGTGGAAGATGGATAAAGTCTTAAGACCAGCATCCCTGGACACGTCCATGCTGATTTCCAACTCGCAACGCCGCGACAATGTGGAACGTTACAACTGGAGTTTTCCACATGGGTGAAGTCATTGAGATCACCAACACAACTGGAGCAAACACAATAAAGAATATCATGGCGCCTCCCAGTTGTGCACTACTACTTTCATTTGCAAACTATCCAAACACGCTGGATGGCGTGAGCCTCAGTACTGTTCTATCATGAACGTCTATTCACGTCGAGTAGAACTAATGGCCGCCAACTATGTTTGGAGACGTGGAGGGGAGTGCCATCCTGTATTTTGTTGCGACGAGCCCACACTACCTGAAGAACATTAATCCATTGTGCCGCTGTACGAACAACACGGGGCCTCATTTCATCTTCACAGCTCGTGGAGGCGGCATTATTAGAGAACGAGACTGGGGTAACTCAAAATAGTGACATGCACTTTCTCCAGAACCTCAGTGAGATCGAAAACATCTGGAATCCGCCGGGTGCTCGTAACTCTGCATCCCAGAACCTCGATGACCTGAGAGCCCCTCAAGAAGAGTGGGATGCCTCGGCAGACAATAAATCGACACGCAAACAGCACGAGACGTCATTATGAAGCTGTAATTGGTGATCAAGGGCAGATGACAAGTTATTGAGACATCCGACATTTTGTGCTGTGGCGTACCCTCCAGTGTTCGGTCAATAAACTGAGATGAGGAAATCATTGCATGTTTCTAATTAATGCCCTGCTGATGATAGAACGTCACTGGGGCGTGAACTCTCTCAGATTTCCATCAGTTTTACCCAAGAGCCAAAGAAATACGTCTTTTTGTGACGAGTGAAACTAATTAAATAACAATCAACTTTTGTGAATCAAAAGCTTGAAATATTCCAGCTTCACAGTAGCTTTGGGAAAATAGCATTTTATTTTTTTTTTGACTTCCACTTTTCCCAGAATGCTATAAAAAAGTCCAATATTAAGTTTGGATCTGTTGTGCTCCTTTATTCTGATCTGTTCATTTCTGAAACTTTGACCATTTAAAAAAAGTGACAATCAGATACATAGTACAACAATACAATGCAGGGAGAACAAATGTTACTCAAAAGCTCAATTTTATTTTCTTCCCATCAGTAAGAATTGGAACAATTTGAGCAACATACAAAACAGTTTTTTTTTTTTATTATTATTTTCAGTATGAAGTGCTTGAAAACACACACTGGGGACTGTTTTGACAAAAAGATCTTTAGAAAACGTCTATGATGGAGAGGTTTCTCCGCAGGATAGTAGACCTCTGATCACCTGTGAATTATTACGTATCATTTCATCTCACATATTGTGATTAAACACACGAAATAAACAAAGTCTCAAAATCCAGCTGCGCTATTCACCTCTACTGTATCAACATCAGCTGGGAAACCCACGGGGCTTTTCAGACTGCAGGCTATTACCAGCTACTATACACCTGTGACACTCGTCAAATAAAACGGTGATTTTGAAACTTCAACGGAGCATCTTCTTGGCTGCAGCAAAACCTCTGCAGGGATAAAGATTTTGTACAGAACACTTGTTTGCCGGCCGCCCGGGCGGCCACACGCTACAGTCCCGTCAGGCCTGCGCCGCCAGCCTCTCAATAATCCGCCGATAGTCTTCCAGGACCACCTGGTAGCTCTTCTCCAGCTCCTCGTGCTGCGTCCGAGTGTCCATCTGACCCATGTGGGACACCAGCTCTTCTGGCCGGAGGCATTTCCTCATCTTCGCCAGCTCCCTCTGATTCTTCTGCACAGTATAAACATAGAACAGTGAGGAGGCCATGTGGCGAGGGATGTGTGACTTTGTAGTACACGCGTTGTGTAATCAGTCCTAATAGATTCATCTGCTGACTGCAGCCTCGTTACTTTTTCCCCTGTGAGGTAAATTAGTGTCGCTGTAGTACATATTGTGATTGTAAAGCACTTTGTTTCCCTCGTGTTTTATCATGAGTCATGCTGTAGTGTCTGCTTCATGTTAACACTCCTATTAATGCCTGTTCAGGCGTCTTTTAGTAAGAACAGGTCTTACGCAGTTGATGATGCTGAATGAAATGCCGCTCTGGAAGGCCTCACTCACACGCTGATGTACAGTTTATACAAATTAGTGGAATAGACTATGACATTGTTAAAAAGAAAACTCTTTCATCGGCAAAGCGGATTCAATTTTCGGAGGATTTAACAGCAGAACTCAGCTTTATTACCCGACAAGAAAATGGGGAAATAAATTCCCTTGTCGCTGATGAGCAGTTCATAGTAATAAACAAAAAACAATTCAGTCAGGAGAACATTCGGGATGCCAGATTTGAAACAAAATAAAAGGAATCATTTTTTTTGTTACCCTGTTCTATTTTAAAACAGAATTTTTGTTAAGAGAAGAAGCCGGAACATTTAACCAAAACAACCCAAACACAATTCTTAAAAAAAAAAAAGTGATGATTAACGATGATAATTGACAAAATGGCCAAAGCTGCACACGATAGTAACTAATGGAGCAACCAACATAGTGGAAACACCTCTCACTGTGAACTGTCCTTCCTTCAACTGGAACCACAAAGTTGAAGATCTGTATTGAAAGACAACACCAATGTCGCCGATGACACTTTATTTTCGTGTGCCTATGAAGTCGCCAGCGAGTGTAAAATTCACTGAAGAACACCGACGCACCACAAGAACCATCTGAATTTGGCCCGGAGGCTCTGTCGCTCTGCACAAGCTGAGATGGTCATTTGACAGTTACTACATATAATCACGCATTTTGCCAAGACGAAGAACAAACGTCGGCCACGGTTAGATTAATGCTCTGCTCAGTATTTCTAATCAGTGGAGGAATGGAATCAGTAGTTTAACTACGTTTAAGGGATATCCATGGCGTAGTCTTCAGCGGCGATGTCGGCTCAAAGTTTTAGGACCTTCCTGGACAACGTACAGATTCAAACGCTGATGGAATCTGTTGTATGAAAAGAAAAACCCTGCTGTGCACATGCATGCTGCTGTGATCACTGGGGGATTCAGCAGCAAGAGCAGAAAAGCATAATCCCCCTTAGCATTCACGGAGCAGCAGCCGCCGCCATTCAGCTAACTACATGCTAAATCTCCTCGGGGAAGGAAAATTCACTGTGCATCTGGCCACCAGACCTTTCATTGCCACTCTCCCGAGGAATTCCTCCTTCCCACTTTACCACATAGGTCTTTTCCATGTCAGATTCTGCCTGATTTTTTTTCGAGGCATGTGGTTACCCTGCTGACAGCAAATTCCCTAATGGATGGTATGCAAAGTCTCCGTGAGCAGCTCAAACATAAAATGTCACAACCAAACAGGATGTAAGGGAGTTATTCTGAGGCACAGATCCCCTCAGTGTTTCCCACTGCCGACCAGGAGGCACAGATTCAGAGTCACATCAGTCTGGTACACCAAATGTGAGAAACTCAAAGAAACTTGCAAGAAAGAGAGAAAAGAAAAAGATGTGAAAACATCAAAAAGAAAAAATGAAAGAAAGAAAAAAGAAAATCTGATAAAATGCAGTGCTTTTCAAAAATCACTGAATAGTAGCAGCTTTTTGACAAAGTGCTTTAAACACACTGATGAAAATTATTTCTCCCAAAGAAATGCAAATCTCAACTAATGACATGTGCCTGAATAGGAAAAAGCTCCCGCAGCAGCAGAACCACAGCCGCCTGGTGCGCCCTTTTGTGGCTCTAACAATGCGGCATGGATAATCTATCAATTTTCACAAGACTGAGGATCAATTTTTCTGCTGTTTTAAAAGGTAACATAATAAACAGTGACAATGCTGGGCTGTAAGGCGATCAAGTGTGTGTCGTACATGGGCCATTTGTCTTCCTACACACAGCCGCTGTAGTGCTATGCTCACAAAAGGTGGAAGACTTCACACTGGATTCTTGTTTGATGGCAACAGAGACAAGCTGACATTCACATTTATATGAATACACGAGGGGAATCACTCCAAAATGTCACTGTGCAGACTTTGTATGAGCCGCTCTGAGCCGGCATGCGGCGCGACCCACTGCAAAGCTTAAGACGATTAAAAGCTCACCCGGTACGGTCCAAACAGCCTCTTCTTCACCTCCAAGCGGTACTCCCTTGCCTTTTCTTCGTCACTCATGTCTGTTGCTCTCAGACGCAGGATTTCATACACTCGCCTCGCATGTTTCTATTGAAGAAGAAAAGACAACAAAGACTTTTATTTCATTGGCCCTCCTTTCCAGCAATAATCAACATCCCGACACTCTGGCCCAAAACCAAAGCCAAAGAAATACCGAAACATTTAATTTGAAGAGAAGCACAGTTACTGTGGAGATAAACAGCCTCTGTACATAATGAACCCACCAAATTTCATTTGAAGTAAAGTTGTACTTTTTTTTCAGTTTCAGAATTACAGTCCAAGAGACAGAAGGACACAGCCTTTAACTTGACTAGACAACTTCCATAGAGTACAGTTACAGCTGTAACCAACCAAAAAGAGGTGATTAATCATGTAAATGACGTATTTCAAAATTAGTTATTAAGCATTGAAATAAGCAGCGAT
The DNA here is from genome assembly GCF_963383615.2 of Lipophrys pholis. Lineage (NCBI taxonomy): Eukaryota > Metazoa > Chordata > Actinopteri > Blenniiformes > Blenniidae > Lipophrys > Lipophrys pholis. The sequence continues at coordinate 12,624,156 of NC_137632.1, forward strand.
TTTTCAACTTTGTTCTCGGCTCGGGGGCCTTTCTGAACTTTACATCTTCTTGTGTATTTTGATGTTTCTTCATGATATTCCAGTCTCCTCCCACTGTCCAAAACCCTGCACTGGTAACTGGTCCCTCCAGAATGGTCCGAAGGTGTGAACGCGAGTGGTTGTTTCTCCCCAGAAAGGTGAGTCAGGAAGCAATGAAGCTTTTCAGATTGTTAACAATTCGTTGTGATATTTTCATGTCAGAAAAGTGTTTTTTTACTTGTAGGTCGAATAGGAGCAGATTCTTGTGGAGTGAAAAGAAGAGAGGACATTGTAGCTTGAGCAGGATTCCAAGTACGACTCAAACTGCTGAAGCGCAGGAGACGGTCAGTAAATCATTAACAATAAAAAACATAGACGAGTAACCGTTTCTCAGTCCATAAATGTGGACGTTTGCTTCTTATGACTGATTATAATCAGTTAGAACAGAGTTCTATGTAATGTAGATCTGCCTTTCTCCACGTTTGTCCCCCCACATTTAAAGACCAATCAAAACACTGAAAAACAAATCTACGTCACTAATCACTTTCCCACAGTTTGCAGCTTCATGCAGCACCTTGTTTATTTTCAGCTTGTCTTGTGCCTCTTTGATCATGTCAGCCGAGAAGCCGAGGTGGAGCTTCTCTGCAGCGAAGGAAGGGAGGCTTTGGCAGAGCTTCACCAGCACATAGTCCCTCAAATTCACATAATTGTCAGAGGGGTCTTCAGCTGGAAACAAAGCACAACAATATGTAGTAAACATAATATGCAAGGCAGGAAGAGACAAAAAAATAATTTAAAAAAATCACATTTTAAACGTTCAATCCTGAATTCCTGGTGTCCAGATAGTGTTACAAGCTTATTCGTTGCTCACTTAACATTTTTTTTTTTCCTCCCTGAAAGGAAAAGGTTGGGATTCCTCTTTAGCATTCACCCTCCGTCTCCATGCAAACGCATCTATTTCGATCCAACTAGTTTCAATAGAGCACATTCTGGTATTCATGCCAGTCCTCCAAATTAACCCACCGCCTGGATCCGCCAACTGCGGAGAAAACTCATTTAAACTGTCCGCGGGTGATGTCTGCTTCTTAGATTAAATGTTTATCCCACCTTCTTCAACAGAGTAAATTGCATTTGGGAAAAAAAAGTATTGGGTGCTCACCTGTGATGTCTTGTACTTTGGGCAAGCCGCAGTAAAATCTGTGCACGGCCTCCAAAAGCTGAGCTCCATGCCCTTCTCCTTGGAACGGAGGCAGGATCAGCATTTGGCTGTTTAGTTAAAAGGTCAGACAAACAGGTAAACATCAAACCAATGAGGCAAACTGCTTCTCCAAAGACTAGACGGGGGGAAAATAAATAAATAAAAATCTGATGTTGAGTCATTTTTCTCAGTAGGAAAACAGAAAGTCGTTGATTGAAGGCAGGAAATAATAGTTTTTTGGACTGATCCATCAATGCAACAAATCAAATCACATCACATCAAAGGCTTATCTATAAAGTTGTTTTCAGACACAAATCACCCTGGTTTGGTACTGAGACAAAATCTGGTTGAATGGCTGGCTATATAAGCCAGTAATTTGGGCTCTTTGGGAAGAGGATAAAGAAATGTATAATTTTCCCCTCCTTTTTCATACAAAAGAATGGGAAGGCACGTGCTGCCCTAGCAATTACCTTACACGTGGTCGGGTTTTGTCTGGGTACACGTAGTAATTATAAACTGTCATGTAGCCAACAGTTGCGTAGAGAGTCTCCCCATCTTTATTGTACTTTTCAAATCTGTAGATGAAACACAAAGGCAAACAGGTCAATTACAGGCACACTCCCGTGCAGTGTCCATTTTAGCCCCTATGTTCCCCCCCCCCCGGATCCCCAATATCAGCATGTTAGAACAGCCAGGGCCCGATTGGTACACCTGCTACAACCTGAATACATTATGCACTTAATTGGAGTACTGCAACTTAGAGGCAGAGAAGGGGCTGGAGGAGGGACTGAGCTCCTCAAAATCACTTCAGTCCATTTTCCCCATTGTCACTATTAATAGGTGCCAGGGTAAAGAAAACACTGGCAGAGGCTCTTTTTACTGTTAAGACATTGTTCAGTGTTTCAAAAGACAACAGTATTCAATTCAGCTCTTGCCCCTGAAAAATCTGAAAAGGGCTTCGGGCACAAAGGAAGCTCTTGCCTGATCAACAATTCTCCTACGGGGGGAAATATAATCAAACTGGCCTGGTAATTGGTCACAAGCGCCTCAAAGGAGGTTTTGTTTTTCAATGACACAGAAAAGGCTTTGGGGTAGGGCTGAGGAGGGGTTGATGTCAATTAAGGAGGGCACTCACACAAGAAAGAAGTCCCAACGATCGTCGTCTGTGTCGATGAAACTGGCAGTCTCTATGAACCACATGAGGAAGGTCTGCAGGCGCCCGTGGTACTCTTGGAATCCCGAGCAGGTGATATCCGCCTGGGACAAGTGTGGGGGGAAAAACAGGTAGGATTCAGAACCTGTCACCGCGACGTGGAACCAACCATCATCACGCATCAGAACCGAGCTGAGATCCAGAGAAAACGTGCGCCTTGGGTCGTACCTTGTGAATCTGGTACGTGAGCACCCCCGCCTCCTCATTTGGGACCGTGTACGAGTGCAGGAGGGGGCCGAAGGGCTCAAACTTGGCCTCCTTCTCCAGCAGGGAGATGAAGTCGTCTGTGTTGGTGGTGAATCCAGCGGGAATGATTTCCCGGATCTTCGACTCAACATCATCAGGCTGGATCACAGAAGAAGCAGTTTATTCAATAAACAGATCAAGAATATAAGTGGACAATGCAGCACAATGTCTGAAATGATAGTAGTAGCACCCCTAGGGGTAGCCTGGAGTACTGCAGCGGGTGAAAAAAGATTTCTTAATCTGTACTATAAAAACCTTGAAAATGAATAAAATACACTCATGCTTAACTCTTTAATGTCAGATGAAGTGGCCTGAAACTAAGGTAGTTCGGCCAACTGTCTCATTTCCAGTGTTGTGCGCTCATTGATGAGCACCGCTCTTGTAAAATATATAAGAAATCTACTCCAGTGGAATTTCAATTGACCTTTCTTCACCCCTTTTGATGTTTTAACAATATAAAACTATGAAATAACACATTCAACCCAAACACTTTTTTCTTTACTATTGCTGCATTTTAAAGCATTTTAAGTGTTTAACTGCGGTAAAAAAGATTTTTTTTTTTAAATAAACGAACTAACTAGTCAGTTTAGGCCAAATCTAGAAAATGCTCTGCTTTCCCCCACGTTTTATTGATGACTTATATATCTAAATTTTGTACCTGTAGGTTTGAAACATTTCCAATAACTATTGCCAGAGAAACACTGTCAAACTTTATAAAATCCCTTGAGAGATTTTATTTGTCTTCATTGAATCAAGGCTGCAAAAAGGTTCTCCATCGCCACCAAAATGAAACTGGAGGCATACATGTTTTGTGCCACTGAAAAGAAAACCATTAGACAATTAAAACTGTCAGCTGAGCAGAGACCACAGCAGCAGCACCCTGCCCCCCTCCGGCTGAAAAGGCCACTTAAATCAGTACATTTACTACTTATGTTAAACCATGAATATGTGATGAAGTTGCCACAATAAAACGCATTTCTGCTTCTCACTGGGAAATAAAGTCTTATGAATTGATCTCAACTTAACAAACCTTTGGGCATCCATAATAGAAGCCTCTCCTCTAATCCTGCCAAGTGAACCCAATCAAATGAATTTGCCCCTGCGTTTTCAAAGAGCCTCGGAGACAAAGGGGCCCTACCCTTGGATTTTTTACTCAGTGCAACGTGTGGTTAGTTCAGCTGTAATGTTTGCATTGTATCCATTTCCACAAGGATTGACATGAGAACACTTTGCTAAGCAGCCCTTTCACACCATTTACATGTGTGATGGGCATTATTTCTGCACAGAGACCCTTGCTGCTCAGCATTGAAAACTGGGAAATGAAGAAGGTCTGAGCAAAATGCACTACAAAAGGCTAATACAACATACTGCTAATTCCTCCCTTTCAGACATCAGCTAATATCTAACTGGAAGTAATGCACCTGCAGCTGAATGCCTCTTAACCATTGTAATTGTTCAACCACATTTCTAGGGAACAAGGACCACACTTAAAAGGCCATGGACAAACAAGTCCCTTTGTACTGGGCACTCTCCTACATACTAGACACTAAATTGCACAGCCTTCTCGAATAGATGCCTCAGTTTGGCGTGAATATAACGTAACAATGTTCCTTTAGAGCGGTTGGTTAATGTCTTTGATTTCTCACAATAAGCACAAAGGCAGCACAAACTATCTAATTTGTTGTATTGGCATTAATTTGTCTCTCAAATTCACACTAAAAACCGTGCTACCTTGACAATCTGCAGTGATTCTTCAGTTCACTACCGCAGTTTAAACTTTCTAACTTCACACTGTGACAATGAGCGACATTAAAGGAAGGAACCTTCCAGGGACGTTCCCCCAGCCTCCGGCCCATACGCATCAAAAGGTCTGCTGCTCTCTGTGTTTTCTCGCGTGATTTCCGCAGCGTGGCGTCTTTGGGGACATTAAAGGTGAGTTTCGATCAGTCTTATATCAATGTGGCAGCTGCATCAACTCCATCTCGGCCTCCCCTCGTCTCCTCTCTCGCCAGCTGCAGCGCTCCCCGGCCGGCCGCACGCACTCAGAGACAAACACTCTTCAGACGCCGGCTGAACTCTGCTGCTCCCCTCGCTCTCTGCCTCCACACCAGCTGCACTCAAACCCTTAACAAGCCGAACACTCAGGGGTCAGCGCTCCGCACATCACCACTGTTCACTTTGAATATCAGCTCTAAACTATGTTTCCAAAACACCTAACGGCTCCTTCTACCTTTTAAAACTGCTGATTTTGTCATCTTGGATGGTTTGTTGAAATAAAAAAATCCAGTTCAGGCGAGTTTACAAGTTAGGCCATCGCTTGGAACGCCACTAGTTAAAGGCCACATTGTCGAACGGCGAAGCCCCCTGCTGTTCCTGACAGGACAGATGTCCCAGGGTTCAATCATTCAATGTCAGTTTGGGGGCCCTCGCTAATTCTGGTATTCGTTTAGCGTGTCTGCCGCACCGACAGCTTCAGAACTATTCAAAAGGTGGCCGTGGCCTTTTGTTAATCTGACATGGGGAGAAACCAGCATTTCACTTCGCGGTCTGCTTTCTGCCAAATACTGGCTGTCAATATGCAAATAAATGTCTAAAAATCAGAAAAGCAAAAGTTTCTACACGGAACACTGCCACTTGCAGAATAACCTGAAAACTTACCGTCAATAACTTCATAAACATTGTCATAACATGATATTATCGTATCCTTGTAGATACACCAAGACATCCTCAAAGAGCTTAAATGTCAATAACTCCAGAAATAATTCACTCCAGGAGACAGACACACACAATAAATCAAACCAGGTCACATTACTCCTCCTGCTGATTCAATCACATAAACCCCTAAAGAAATCAATGCCTCATGTTAGACCCCACATACAAAAGCATTTAAAACCCTTCTCTTCCGACAGGGAGGGGTCGGATTAGTGTGCTGCCACAGGGAACCGTGGTGGGATCAGATTTAGTTGAACAAAACAGGCGATCTCTTACTGGAATAAAGTCACCCCTGAGAGGAGTTAGTAGAGAAAGGACTGGTCCCGTGTGCCTATTTACCCCTTTAAAGAGGAGTTGATCACAGTCATGGCGCCAACTGCTCAGTGAAACATCTCCCGTTTGTCTGTAAACATTCCACTTGGACTTGATAAACTTCACAATAATAAGGGAGTTCATTTATAATGTTGGGTTTTTTTTTCAAACAAACTATATTATCAAATTTTCAAAATAAAATACACAAAAATTCAGAAATCCCAGAGATGCTTGATCCTCGCAAATGTGTCACCATCCAAGACAAGCAATCAGGCTTTACAATATTTGCCAAGAAGCATTGGCTGCACTCTTATTTATTTATTACCAAATAGAAATTTCCAGACTCTTGTGGCCAGTTTTAACAACCAGTGTCACACGAACGTTAAAACACTTCCAATGACAAACATTCACATTCCATATCGAGCGGCATCAAACGAGGCAGCGGTGGCCTGAAGATTAGGGAGCAAAATTTATAATTGGGCACTTGTTGGTTTGAATCCCACTGTCAACCAGTCACCACTGTGGCCCCAACTCACAACTTCTTAGGTCTTTGTGAAAACGATCGGCCACATAAGACCTTCCGTCCATCCATTCTCTCCCGCTTATCCGTTTCCGGGTGGCGGGAGTGGCAGTCTGAGCACCGTCACCCAGATCACATTGCACCGATTAATAACCTTTCCTGCAGGTGGTGAGCCCAGGGGAAGGTGGCGCCCGGCATGGGACATGAACCCACTACCTTGAGATTGAGAGTTTCATGCTCTTCCTTTTCTTAAAGTTGAGGTTTCCTGGAAACACCTCAATATTTCAAACGGTATCTTACAATGAGGAATCCCTCTCTGGTAGGCAAAGTGCAATCAAGTTTGTTAATTATGCTGCATAGAAATAATCACATTGCTGTCATGCATCGCTGGAGATTCTTCATATTCTGGGTTAAGCTTTTGACACTCGAGTGTCTTCTGAAACAGATGAGAGTATTGTATTGGTCTCCTGCTATTGCCCGTCACTCACTATTAAACTTTTGTTTAGTCGACCAGTCTTCAGCGACTATTTGAAGTGGAAAACAAAAATCAACTATTTGTGACATCTCTCACACACATTTTGGTTTTTTTTTTTTTACAAGATAACTATCTCTTCAAAAACCTGAAAGCCTGAGTGGATTCAAATCTCCTGACTCAACAGTACCAGAAATTCTCTCCAAACTGCAAACCTGCAGCAGTCCTGCTTTACATAATACCTCTTGATACAGGGTGTGGGAAAAACATCACATTTCAGCAGGGAGCTGAATATTGACAACTCTCCTCGATGTTTGTGCATGTTGCAGGAATATCATCTGTCTACATGGAGTTTGTGATGGTGAATAACAGCCTTTCACTTCCTGGTTATCAATTGTACTCGCAAGATAAAAGAAGCATAAAAATGCCTCGAGGATAGTCTGCAGTGATTCTGCACCTACACGGAAGCGGTTGGAGACTCGGAGTTGAAGCAATTCATTAGTAAAGGTCTTACCTCCACACAGTCAAACAGCTCGGTGACTTTTGAGGAGTATTGGACTTTGAAGAGGGTTCTGAGGTTCCCCGCCGTGTAGTAGAGCTGGATCTGAAGGCCTTGGTAGCCAAATGCCACTTCGCTATATAGAAAATGGAAAGAATAAAGACATTTTTAACCCGCACAGGAACTACCGAAGGAAAACTAACTCAGTAGTGTGCACACCAGGTTAAATTCATATCAGAGGGGCAATAACAAAGGTTTGATTATTTCTATTCCATGGAAATTTGTTAAATATACACCTGGAGCGGATAATAAATGTTTACTGTAGGTCACTTATTTCACTGTGCTGCATTGTTTCTTTCCATCATTATATCACTAGCAGTTTCTAACAGAATAGATTCATCATTATGCAACTGTGTGATTAAGGTTTACTAGCAATTATGCTTGCTGAAATAATTAATGCCCCAATTACAGAGTTCCCTTTGAGCTGATTGCAGCAAGTGCAAAAATAACCAATCCCGAGTTTTGACTAATTTAGAAACGCAATTCAGAGCGCTATGACAAGCTGCCGTAAAATCCTCACACAGAAACAGGTGTCACCGGCAACACTGCAGACTGCTTCAGGATCAGTTCCTCTTTGGTGAATCATTATCAGAGGAATAATGCAAATCTTATCAGGGTTTTGTGTGGATACAATAATACGCGTTCACATCTGTGTGTTATGTTCCTGTATGTGTGTCTGACAAATCAGGGAAACAAAAAAAACAAAAAAACATCTTATTGAAGCACCAGGTTATGGAAACAAAGAAAGTGATTGAAGGCAGAACGACAGATTTCTGCAGGACTCAGCACAACCAGCAAGTTCATTTATATGAGGAATTTATCTGGGCCAAAAACTGTAAAATCAAAAAGAAAGGGTCACTCATCCAATCTGGCTTCAAGGGACATTTGAACATTTTGAGAAATACTGGAGAGAGATGAAAAAATAAACATCAATCTCCTCCTGAGCTCTACTGGAATCAAGGCCAAATGATTCAAACTTAACTCCAGACCGAGCACACGCCCTGGCCAACCCAAAAAATACAATGAAATGCACATAGAGACGACTCCAAGAGCAGTGAAGCGCTCCCTCCATTGGTGTGTGAATTGGTGAATGTGATTACAGTTGAACGGCGCTATAGAACTGACGTCTATTTGCCATGTTTGTTTTGGGTCGAGCGGCAACTGTTCTGCTCGAAGGGCCTTTACAGTTATTTTACGTGAGACTGTCACGTCACAGGACTGAAGCGCTGGGTTCAAGCGAGCTCTGTGGTGCTCCGGTTTCCTCCCACAGGTTTGGCTGATTCGCAGAACAAAAACTGCTCATGAGGTGTGAATGTCAATGGTGACTGTGTGTGTCAGTCTTGTGATTGACTGGCGGCCGGTCCCCGGTGTCTGTGTGCCAGAGTCAGCTGGGATCAGCTCCGTGTTTACCTTCAGTCAGACCTCAAGACGAGCGTTTGAAAGGATTCATGCAAAAATAATGGTTGTTTTTGGAGAGAGCTTGAGGAGGTTCGCGTTGCCAACCTCGCTGTACTTTATTTTGTGTGACGCCTCGTCGCCCTCAAATCCCAGAGGTGGAGAGTGAATTATTTTGTCCAACTTTGCTGGTAAATATAACACATTTCTGCACTGGACTACACAACAGCTCATGAACAAAATAGTTTCATTTGATATAAAAAAATAGCATTTGATCACTTCTGAGAGCAAGTAAAAGACGTTGACATTTTCCTTTGAATTAAACAACCAAACATTACCTGCACGCAGCATAAATGAGCAGAACGCTCACCAACCAACTGTCCATTAATATTGCCTGCGTTACACAATCCAACCCCAGCCTAACACGTAACCTAAGAAACGGATTTAACTCCCGACACTTATTTTACTGGGATAATACACTTGTGAGTCATCTCAATTACAAGACGCAAATATATCCGAAGCTGACTCATCATTCCTCATTGATAAAATATCAGCTGACATTTACAGATGCGTCTGCTCCGACTCTTCAGACACAAGCGGGACCAGCACAAGACACACAGAAAGAGGTTTCACTGCAGTGGAGTAGCAGACGCTGTTTGACAGAGGCTTGTGACTTCAGAGCGGAGAGGACGGACAGAGAGTGACACATCACTTTTTTTTAACAGTTAACTCAAACTGACAACAACAAAGCTCGTTGTCCACACACGCAACGAAACCCGTCATTAGGAGAGACAGTTTGAACAACATTTGTTCAACACACAGAGCATAATAAACTTGCACAAAAATAATTCAACTCTTCACGCAGTCAAACTGGATTCCTTCCTGCCCTCTCTACACTGGTTTGATATGGATCTCTGTGAAGTATAAACAGAGGTCATCACGAGTGTCATGACCATGTTACCCTGCAGCAAGCAGGTACAAGAGTCAATCGTCTTTTAATGTATGTAGTTTGCATGTTCTTCCTGTGACTGTGAATAAGTTTACTATGTGTGATTGATTGTAAGCATGTTAGCTCAGTGATCCGCAGACAATTGGTTTGAGGTGTACCAGGGGTCTGCATTTTTTTTTAAAGAACCGTTACCGCCGCCACCTCCCAAAAAAAAAACCCTGAATTTCTACATTGAAAATAACAAGCGTATTTCCACACCAAACTCAATTTTGCTGTTTTTCTCTTTTGTTTTCATTAATACATTCTTATCACCAGTAGTCACATTTGTCACCAACATAAGAATAAGAAAGAACTACTGCACATGTAGCGTTGTGGCGGCTCGCTGTAGCATCCACCAAGAGGCTGGGGAGCCTCGGCTTCCAGACTCTTGTGGTGAAACTAAGCCTTACACATCCTGGCAGCTTGGACAGATTCATTACCGGTGCAACTGAATTTTTTTTGTTTTCCTTCAAGTTTTGGCACAGTTTCTTCTTCTGACAGCAGACAAAAGGAAAAATGTGCATTACTATACGTAATGATCTGGCAGTGTGTTTGGAATTATGCCATGCATTTTTTTGTTCTTGGAGTGAAGAACAATCCTGAAGCACATCAGTCAGAACCTGTTTTTCCATTTATCAGCAATATTTTTTGCATTTCTAAGAATGAGATATGACATTTGATGTATTGGATCATCTTTGATGGATTCCAAGTCATATGAATTGATTTCACTAAGATAAACACACAGCATGCACCAACAAGCAAACAGTAACATCGATCAAACTCTCCCAACATGTACTGCCTCACTATTGAGACCTAGTGAAGGAAGCAGGAATACATTACACACTAATCTATTCCTACATCAGGTAACAAGCAGTGAACTTGGTATCATGTATTAAATTGAACCGCCAACTGACATCACATCCTAATTTAAGACACGTGTCAGTCAGATTTAAATAGAATTAATAGCTATCATTAAGAAACCCTGGGGCAAAGCATATTATCCAATTGCGCCAGTGTGGTTGCATAACAGCCCAATAATGAGCCGGGTTGTTCCTTCGATGAGCCAATTAAGATTTGTATGGCTGTAAAATAATTGCTGATAAACATGTACCATAGGTGCCCAAACCTCGGACTCTGCAGAAGCAAAAAAATGTGTTATAGTTTGAGGTGAGTATTGCATTGTGTTTGTACTTACTCATCTCCGAACGTTTGGTGGCTGTACTCGGGGTGAAAAGAGGTGCCATCATCTTCAATATCCTCTGGGAAGCGAACTTAAGGATAAGAAAGGCCAAGTTTAAATATTTAAGTAAAAAGAAAAAAATAATTGGAAAAATAAAACATTATTTTTATGTGTACTAATATGACTTAATATCAACAAGGCAAATTTAAACTTACCCAGCTTTAAAGTTATTGCTAGATTGGTGTCACACTTGTACTCTGCAAGCTTTTTCTCCATTGCATTTGGTCCTGACAAAAAAACAAACAAACAAAAAAAACATAAAGAAACAGCTTTTCAGGTTGTTCAGCATATGTTCTACTTTAGCTATAATGAACAGTGCACACTTTTCCAAACATACAATTATTATTTTTTTCCAAAGCATCAATTAAACACCAGTAAAGGGATCTAGATTCTCAAATGTGAGTGAAATGCACTTTTCTTTGTCTATAAGAACATGCAACCTTTGGCTTTTGATGATATATAATTGAATCACCTTGGGTTCACGGCAACTGTACAGACAAAAATTGACTATTGATTAATCAATAATGTAAACAATAGTTGCATCTCCACTGATGAACTCAATTGACCGGGTGCACTGTTAAGCTTGAACGAATCAAACCAGGCCTGACAGCTCAAGAACTTGTGTGCAGAAATGTATTAACACAACATTATAGATTCATGCAAGCTTGTTATTGCCCAGGGACTGGCTTTGGAAAGAAAAGGAAAAAATAAGACGTCCACATTTCTGCTACATGGTGTCATCATGTGGAGTGATCAGACACAAACAGGAAGGGTCATTCATCCACTCATACTCAGTTATTTTAAACGTTTATACAACATCAGTAAACATATTCAGACATAATCAAAAGAAAAGTAAGGGCATGACGTATTAATTCACAAATATAAAAGCTTTCTCGGGCTTAACAAGTTTGAGTGACTCCTTTGGGAGGTTCATCTTTAATCTTTGAATGGGTGGAGTCAAATAGGTTTTATATTATTGATACACAGGTGTAATAACATGACAAAGGAGTGACTGTTGCAGAGAGTCGAGGTTTTATGAAACTCTACAGCTCTGCAGATCCGTCCTGAAGGTCTGATACAACCCACTGTGGGAGAGCACACACTATCATCTTCTTTTCCTCAGCAACTTTCGAGCCAACCTCGCTCAAAGGGATCGAGGTGCAGAAGAAACCCAAAACAAGTGGAATCCAGCGTGGACCATGTGAGCTGCTCTCAGCAGTGTGTTCCTTTAACACAGACGCGCCTCGCAGGCTGATCAAAAAGCTTTTAGTGGAGGAAGGAAACACTGGGACAGCTATCAGCACACGGAGACACGACTAGTAAAAACAGGTGGAGGACTACCTGAAGGAGACGTCGACAGGAATGCATGTAACTCAAGCACACATGGGGACTTTATTCCAAGCGTTAAATGAATAAAGACACATGTTTATTATTCGTGACAGCCTGATGGCACGCTGCTAACCAGCTAGCAAACAGGCCCACTATAACGTTAGCTCGTTAAAGTCGCAGTGTTGAGACTCGGAGAGGCAGTTTGCAGCTCTCCGGTGCCCGAAGCACCGCTGAGGTACAGGCGTCGATAGATGCGCATTAAACCAGAACAAGAGAATTAAAGCGTTTAAACGTTAACTCTCTTACCCGCCATTTCTGCACAGTGTGTTGTCGCGAGGAGCCGTGTTGTCCCAAAAGACCCGCGGAATCAGGAGCACTTCCGTGTTACGTACTTCCGCTAAAACAGGAAGTCGTTGTTTTTTGTAGTTTTTAATTCCCGCCTTCTTCATCTTTGAGCGAGTGCAGACTACAAACACATCACTGACATATTGCTGCCAAATTCCCACCTTTCCGTAACGACAAAGGTTTAAAATAGTTTAAAACATTTCGTAATGTGTATTTAAAGGACACCTTTATGTTTAGAAATGACTTCATTTACTTTAGAACAAATATCATGAATTGAAATATACGTATCTTCTAGTTGAATAGAACAGCAAATTACAACGATCTGTATGACGATAGCAACTTCTCAAATGAAGTACTTAACATTACTAATTCCCAGAGTCAGAAGCAAATGAGGTGAAGCAGCTTTTAGTCCCTTTGCTCCTTACCTGTGGAATAAACTTCCTGAACACCTGAGGACTGCTGACACATTCACTTGGTTTAAATGAGACCTTAGAACAGTATTATTTGCTAAGGCTCTCCATTAAACAATAATTATACTTGTTTTAGTACCTCTATCTAATTAAAGTTTTTACTTTATTCTGATTTCCATGCCTTTTCATGCCTAATCATTTTGTTTTAATGATTTTCATAATCTTCATAGTTTAAGATTAAGGTACTTATTTGCCTTGCTTTAATACACTTATTTTATTTCTTTGTAAAGCACTGAACTGCCTGGTGTCTGAATTGTGTCATATAAATAAAATTGCCTTGCCTTAATTAAATCTCGGAATTTTCTTTTCTGCATAAAGCATTTTGTATTTTCTGCTTCCGTTTCTCCTGTTTATTGCTGCTGTAACTACTGAATTTCCCCATTGTGGGACGATTAAAGTGTGAATCTCTATCCTGTAGCACTGGATCATTTTACACTGCACGGATATACCTATTGAAGTGCGTGGAAAGTGTATACATGCATTGGTGGAATAGCATTATTCAATCAATAGTTTGCATTAATCTGTTTGCAGATGACAAACTACTTCGGAGGGTGTTTGAGCTGATCCGAACTAACAATGGAGAAGACGGCACACACATTGGACAAGTCATCAAACCAACACATGGCAAAAACACACACACTCCCCCTCACACTTACAGGCATCCAAGAGTCACCAATTAATCTAAAACACATGTTTTCAACAGTGGGAGGAAACCTGGGTAATTTTACTCCGGTTTAAACTCACAGTCCAAAAACTTGCATGTGCGGTTATCTGATGCCAAAATGACATGAGTGTGTGATTGTCTGTTTCTTTGTGTTTGTGCTGTGATGGCCTGGCGACCTGTCCAGGGAGTAACCTGCCTTCACTCATAATCATCTGGGAGAGGTTCCACTGCCCTGCAACCCTGGACAGGAATAAAATGCGTAGAAGATGGATGGAGAGATGATTGCTTGTTTGTTTGGTGCAGCAGAGTGTAATGCTCATTCGTTTAAATTATTATTAGTTAAAGTATCTTTTAAAAAAAAATGTTGCAGTCAGGAAAGTTATTTGTTGACTGAAACTTGAATGCCAATATGAAATTTTTACATGTTTGTCCCACTCGTAAATCTATATGAAATCAAAATATGTGTTGAGCAATATCACACTAGATGGACATGTGAATCGTGTGGATTTTAAATAACACATTTGGGAATAAAGTCCACTTTAATTAGCAAAACTAGAGAGGGACTAAAAGGTGTGGTTAGGTGATAGCTCAGTAAAATAAACTGAAATTTACTCTCTGGGAGAAAGTGCAGTTGTGAGTATCCTCCTCAGCCTCCTTTTTCGATCTGGTTTCAGCTATTCAGTCCTCCGGGTGGACCAATGAATTACCCGTCCAGTCATCCTTAAACCACTGTAATTTTACCTCGGTTACACTACCAGCAGTAGATTATCCCTTTTCCTCAGAAATACCATATCTTTTCCTTAGACAAGACATTTGTATCTGCATGGTGGCAACACATGTCACTGGATCTTTGAACCTTAAACTGCTTTTGTTTTAAGACAACATGATAAGGACGTAATAACACGTAGTTTGTTACAATTTTCATGCAGTCTTTTTCTGATTTGTTATACAAAGTCCAACACTGTGTCTAATTTGGTTTGAAGTGACATGGCCATGAAATATTTAAATGCATTTATGATTTATTATCATCGATACAAAATGTTCATAGTAAGAAATATTGTAGCAGTGAAACATTTCAAACGTGTATATATAACAGCAATTTAAACCCATTAACCTATGAAAGTACGATTTAAGATTTCTATTAAGTTGAATTTTGAATACACATATCTAATGCAGTTCATTTCGATTTGCATTTGGATTTTACAATGAACTGTAGAAAAACAATTCAAAGACTGACTTGTGAACACTTTCCACTTGAGCCACATGGTAAAGGGATAAAGTCCCAGGAAACCATCAGAAAAACGAGACTCAGAGATGGCGGCCATCTGCCTTGACTGGTTTCGATTAGGGTTAATAAAAAAGGAAAACACAGTAAGCACTAAAAATCTCCATGGTGCTGCAAAGAACCGCAGATCAGGGACTTGTTGCTGGAAACACCAGCAGAAGATAAAACAAAACACAGGAAGCACAGAAAACAAGCAAATACCAGGAAAAAGGTGGCTGAAATGTGCGTCCAAAGACGAAGAGAGGGAAGACATTAAAGAAAGTCACACAGAAGTTTAAATTCATAGCAACATAGCAATAATTTTATGTTTCAGCCTGGCCTGAGCTACGCAAAAATATAACCCTTATATTTAAAGGGGTCACATTATCCAGCTGTTCAACCCTTTCACATGAGTCTCGATGGTTCAAAAACGTTCTACTCAAAGTTTATTGCCCCAAATCCAGCTTTTCCTTAATTTTCCCCCATTTGAATATTGGATCATAGGAGCTACATTCAGAATCTGCTGTGTCTGTGTGAGCTGGACTGGCTCCGCTCACACTTGCCCATCTTCGGAAGAGGAGGAAGTACCTCCTCCCGTGGTGCCATGTGCCAGAGGATAGCTGCCTAATTGTGGGAGGGTCACAGGGAGGGCCTACCTTGATTGGGATTGGCTAAACCCCTGATGACACTATATAGAGTTTGATTTTTGATTCACTCGTTGAAGCACAGACTTTTTAATAATTTAAACCATTTATTTATTTATTTTAATGATCGCTGAAGACTCGGTCTGCCTTCAGAACCTCTGGCCACTTCTTGTCAGCCATCAGCCCCGGAGGAATTGTTTACTTGCATGACATGATAGAGCTTGGTCATTAAGTTGCTTGTTAAAATTGTATGTGATCATCATGTTTTCTTCTCATAAATTGTGAGGAAGAGTACATCTTAATGTTTTGTTGCGACACCTTGAGGTCATTAGAATTTCTCTCTCTTGTCATACGTACAGGATTGAAAACAGGGGGAACTATTTCTTTTTATGACAATGAATCTTCTGAAAAACCCTGATTCAACACGGTGGTTAACACAAATGTGCAAACTTGGTTTGAAATGTGTTATTGGCCTTCAAATTAAATGTTCTTTGCAGGAGATTCTTTTAAACCCCTGACAATTTCAACCCCATTGTTGTTATTCAAATATTTTTTTTGAAATTTGAGACTTCTAAGGGAGTAAAAAAAACAAAAAACAGCTTTTGTTTTCTTTTATCAAATAAAGTTTGTTGAGCAGCATTAAGCTGACTAAAAGTAATCATTAACTTAAATCATTCAAATTGACAAAAACAAATCTCCATTGAGATCTGTTTGCTTCATGCTCTCCCTCAATTCTGCTATTCATGCTGATTTCTGTGCAACAACGCCGTCATAACTAACCGGCTGCACTGAGTGTATGCTTGACCACAAAATGTAGTTCTGAGTTATTATGATTTCTTAAAATAAATACTATTTTATGTCTTTATCTAGGCACACAATTTTCCGTCTACAGCGCACAAAGATGCATTTGAGGTTAATTAGTGACTTTAAAATTGAGCATATGTGTCAGTGTGCACATTGTTGTGTCTGTGGGTTTGCCTTGTGACGGGCTGGCGATTTGTCCACCATGTACCCTGTATCTTTAGTCAAGTTCGGCTCAAGTTCCCAGTGGCCTCCATATCTCCATGTAAACAGGAAAAATACACCTTTTCTAAAACAAGCAGTCACCCATTTGGGCACAATGTGGACACAGTCACTACTATATTTTTCTGCACATGTGTAATTAGACCGACAACGATGAAAAATTCCAGAGTAATGTTTGGTCTCCTCACACACTGACTTTAACAATGCTTTGCGAACACGGAGTACTTTAACTATACTGTCATCTGGATCACATACGGAGCCACATTTTTACATGCTGATAATGAATGTGCCTGGAGAACCAAATGGCCTAAAAGAGCTGGGATCTTTCTACATGCATAAGTGGTTATATTACATGAAAACACAGCACAAATGAATGGCCCAACATGCAAACTTAGTGTTTTTAACAATTCCAGCATTTCTGTGTTTACTACACGTGTGTTAACGTGAAACTGTTTTGAAACGAACGCGCAAAAACGATGCTGTTTTCAGTTGATGCTTGTTATATAAACAATGTCTCAAAGGGCCTGTTCAGACCTGGCGTTAACATGCGTTTCGGGTAATCGGATCACAAGTGGCGAGCCCTAAAGTCAAGCGTGAACAGACAGCAAAGTGCTTTCACTAAAACCACTTCCTGACGAGGTCTGGGATGCAACAGCATGCGTCAGAAATCATACCCGGGACATGAAAATATATCATAAACGACATCAGTGTGTGCCAGGCCCAATGTCTTTATCGTAAAGCCAGGACCAATGATTGGACGGATATGGCCCACGAGCCACATGTTTATTTTTAATGTCAACTTCTGGAAATTCTACATAACTCTTGTGACATTTGAGTGTCTTAAATATGCATTGATGGATCCTTATAGCGTAAACGTTATATAGATAGATATATTGATTCCATTCACATTGTAAATCTGTCAGGAGCCTCAGCATCTGGGTGCAGGCTGCAGTGAGCCTCACACCCAAAGCGCGTCCTCGTCTGACCCCAGCAGGCAGGAAGCGCGTTCCAGCTCCCAGCTCGTTTGTGGACGGACTTTCTCTAACCGGACCGGAGCGTCTCCTTCATCCTGCGCCCGGCTGATCCCTCACACACACAGAGGGGGACAATATACTCGGCTAAATTTAGTGCGCTGTCTTGGAGTTGTGTGTCCTGGCATGCCCACTGACATCCTGCAGCCCAGCGCCTGCGCTCGTTCACTGCGGCTGACGTCACATCCAGCATGGCGGTCAAGGTGACTCCCGTCAATATTTCTTATCAGAAAATCAGATTTAAGCAGTTTGAAGCGGACTTTGCGTTGAGGAAAAAGCTCATCAGCGCGGACGCACGGGTCGCGCGCCTCTGTCTAAAATGACGCGCGCCCCCGTTCTTTTATTATATCTGTGCATCTTTACATAGACGCATCTCTCCCGGCCTCGCACTGACAGCTGTAATCTCTTTCCTCTGTTGCTTTTGTGTGTCTGATAGATTAGATGTGGGTATCTTTTTTTTTTCTTTCTTTGTCGTAGGATGACAGCCCGGTGATTTCCACACGCAGGCTGTTGTAGTTGTTGTCTGTGATCGATCCTCTGAACCGACTGCGAAAAAGAAAAAAAAAGATAAAAATCAAAGCTGAACAGACGGGCTGAACTTCAGCTGATTGGCGGTGGCATCATCTATAATGTGACTGTAGACTTTTTCCCAATGTCATACTTGTTGTGTTATAGGTGCAAGCGACAAAACGAGGCGACCCCCATGAGTTGAAGGCTATTTTTCTGAAGGTAAGACTCAAACCCGTGGGAAACAGAACTATTCTGACCTGTAGCTCACCTGGAAACACACGGATGCACATAAAAACGGTGTATTAAAACGTCATTAACGTGTTTCAGTCCACCCGTAATGTCTGTGCTGCTCAAATAGTTCTGCAAAGGTCACGCAGATCCTTTGACTAATTTTGGATGGACTGGTGGGTTAGTGATGAGTGCGCCCCCCCTCACAGTGAGGGACCCCCTGTTCGATTCCAGCCTTCGGAGCCTGTAGGAGTTTGTTTGATTCCCTTGTGTGTCGGGCTTCTCTCCAGGCACTCCAAAACCATCCAAATGGTGACATTAAATGTCACTAATGGGTATAGAGGACGGGTGTATTCAACCAAAAATCTTGCTTTGCTCTGATCAAATGTCCATGTAGTGTTTTTATTTTAATCTTTAGGAAGTCTGACAAAAAAACCCCAAAAAAAACACACATCAAGTTTCTATAACCTTCAGTGACACACACGTCCTGTATTAGAGTGCAGTGTATTGATGTTTACCCACTATAGGGGTTGTTTGGAGTATAAACCCGTGTCTGATCTCTTGCCCCCGTTGAAAGTGTAAGTCGCCTCAACATTGCTTCAATCCACTGTAACAGGCCTCCATAATTTGTAATGCATATTCAGGTGGAAGAGTTAATTACTGGAAGCTCATTCTGACTGCCTGCATAATTTGATTAAGAACTACTTGAGGCCTACTGTGAGGGTGAATAGATACACAATCATGTGATGGAGAAATGCTGCAATAAATTGCTCGGAATTAATATTTTCACTTAAAACATTAATTTAGCAGAGTGCATTGAATTGTAGCACTGAAAACACTTGGCGTGGAGGTCTCCTCCCACACTCGTGCTCTGTTCATCTCACGCGCTCTCTATCTGAACTTGGCGCAGACCCATGAGTGTGCCCTTTCTGTTGCCAGTTCATGTGGCGCTTGTGTTTCCAGAGCTATGCCGGTTCCAAGCTTGAAACCCAAACCGGGCTCTAAAAATGACCCAACGTCTTAAAGCCAACTGAGAGCTTAGTTTTTTTTTTTTTTTTTTTTAAAGGTAGACATATGCAGTACTAAGACAAAGTTTTTTTTAGGTTGATGCTTTTTATTTCGTGTTGCTGGGGTTCAAATGAAATCCGATACAATATTATCATGAGGAAACAATTCATACTGTTGTATTGCTTATTATTCTATATAATTATAAGTAAGTGTGCCCATAAATGTTTGCTGTATCATAGCTTATATTTTTCTTATAAGATTATAATAGCTGATGAATGGGTTTATGGTTTTAGACTGTTTATCCATCCATCTGTCTTCTTTATCACTTCATCCTCGCTGACTGAGCCGAGGCAGTGCGAGCCCTGCGCACGTCACCAGTCCTACAAACAATTAGGACTCGACAGTTAAACTCAAACACACTCACATCCACATCTCGGGGAAATTGTAGGATCGTTAATTCACCTTACATGCATATTTTTAGACTGCGGGAGGAAACCGGGAGAGAGAGAACATGCAAACCACACACAGAAAGCAATGGTCCAGATGGGAACTTGTACATTTTTGCTATGATACAAGATAATAATAATGCTCATAAAATACATAAATAGACGATACAATATTACCAATACCTACCATCAAACTACATCACTTTTGTTACATTAACATTAAAAAACATAAATATGATCATTAAACAAATGTTCTTAATTTTAGAAATAATTGGCGATATCCATTATTGCTTTTATGCGGTGCTAAATATTTATCAGATAAATATTAATTATGTGTGTTGTTTAAGGACTAAATGATTGTGTCTGATCCTGCTAGTCTGCTCTGAAAAGAACACCAAATGATATAAATAGATAGAAAGAGGTTGATGCTGTGTCTCGTGCTTCAGGTGTGGAAGATAGAAAAAGCAACAACAATGTACCAGTTTAAAAAAGATTTTTAGTTCACAAATTCTTAATCAACATCTCTCTGCATTTAAAGTCCGCACCATGTACACATTTTTGTCGTCTCATCTTTGCAGTATGCCAGCGTGGTGGAGGATGGAGAGCGTTACATGACCCCCAAGGACTTTGTACAGAGTTACCTGGGTCTGCATACACAGCCTCTACATAATCCCAAAACTGTGGATTTGTTAGCTGGAGTAGCTGATACCACCAAAGATGGGTGAGTGGATGCACGCGAGACATTTTAACACCTTATCAGAAATATGTACACCTTTTTTTTTTTTAATGGTGTTTTAATGGCGTCACCCGTCAGAATAAACTGCCCCTATTAGCGGTAATATTCTGTATAGTCCAAAATAGTCCACAACCGTCTAATATAATAAATACATATTTTATACCTTTTCAATTGTGCAGATTGGACTGAGAGGTAGTAGGTTTAGGAAAAACCACACAACAGGACAGGACTACGTCACACTAATAGAAAACATCACATAATTGTCACATAGCAATCGACATATTCAGGAGTATTTAGTGGCTCAAACGGTTTGATGTGTATTTATATCAGCACTTGCATAGCATTTGTATCCCTCCAGTTCAATATGACAAAGGTAAAGTTCTGTAGATCGGTTGTACTAAGGTCACAGAGTGGTGTTAGAGTCAGTGAGGAAGTCCCCGGTTTGATTCCTGGGGATTTGTGGGGGAGTTTGCATGTACTCCAAATGCCTGTTTGTGTTTCCGTTTAGTAACCCAGTTTCATCTCACCATCCAAAAAACAAGCATGACAGGTGTATTACCTACAGGCGTGCGTTTGAGTGTGTGTGGTTGTGTCTCTGGGTTCGCCCTGTGACGTCACAGAGGATGGAAGTTGGATGGATGGATTATTGCACAATATCAACTATAACTTCAGCAGAACCATTGAAAAAGTATTTTTATTTAAGTCAGCTTAAGATTTAGTTATTTGACTACGTACATGTTTTATCATGTGGATCTATTCTACGGGTTCACTGAAACTAACAATACAACATGCCAAAGTTACTGTTAATGATTGATGCTCACTGGGTAAATAGCCATCTTATCAGTTCATTATACACCAATACCAGATCCATTGATAAGATGGATGAAAACGTATTTGAGCTACCTCACCACAGTTACACATATCATTCCTTGTAGTTAGACTCAGATATTTTCACAATGATGCAAAAGAATTGCCTTCTGGCACATCTGATGTTTCTATTTCTTATTTTTTTTAAGCACATTTGAGATTTCTTGTTGGTTTCTCGCTTAAAAGATTCCAAATAAAGCTCAGTGATGTGATTCCATGATAATGATAAATGTAGTTTCTTTGGGGAAAAATATTCAAATGACCTTTAAATCTTCTGCATAACCTAAAAACATGGCTTTTAAACTTCGTATAACAGTAGACTGTGTGCTCAAAAGCGTCACATCAACTACTAAATATACATCCACGTCAAATTATTTTCCTTGCTGATGTTTCCACAGTCAAGCATGAAATTTGAAGCTTAGCAAAAAAGTTATTTCACATTACATTTCTCAATTTGCTTGCTGTCTTTAGCGCCAGTCCGTGCCCTCGTCAGGCCCCTTTTTCCTCTATTCAGTTCATTTCAAAGCAGAGATCCCACTTAGAGAAGTTTTTTGTAATTTTGTCAGAGATAAATATGATCTTTATTCAGGAAGGACTTTTTCTTTCTTGTCCAAACAGATTGATCTCTTTCCAGGAGTTTCTGGCCTTTGAGTCAGTTCTGTGTGCCCCGGATGCCCTTTTTATAGTTGCCTTTCAGTTGTTTGACAAGACCGGCACAGGGAACATCTCATTTGGTATGTACATGCTTGTTCTGTGTTCTCCAGCTCTGTTCCTCTGGAGTGTCTGCCATCTGTGTTTTACATGTTCCCCAGCTTCAGGAAACCCTGTTAACATGAATGGCTCCTTGTCAGACTGGTTTTTGATGACGGTCTGTTATTCGAAACGCGTTGAAACAGGCCGAAATTGTCTGACTCATGCATGGTAGTTGCCTATGAGTGTTGAATGTTCAGAGACCTTTTTGTTTAATGTCCTCACACTGTTTTAAATGTGTAATATCAGTATCGTCTTCTTTTTTTTTATTAGAATAACACAGTTTGGCTAAATATGTTGACTGCATGTGTCTAATAGGTGGTTTTTCATGGTGTTTTTCTTCTTCCGTTCATAGAAAACAACAAAAAGCACTAAATAAAATGAACTGCAAGCCTAGAGGGTTAATGTGTGTTTAAGTGCAACAATGAATGCTACAGAAATGCTATTTTACTGGAGCATTTACTCTCAAATATAACAGTTTTTAGGCTTCAGGAGCTTGTGGAGTACTACACGTGGTGGCAGTGTGGACTGATAAAGTCTCGTCTCTGGGCAGGACAGCAGGGAGTTGTGAGAGACATCACATTATATCCAGCTCTATCTAACTCACGGAGAAATGAATCCAGTCTGTCATAAAACCAAAAGACTCTTTCAAAGAAGCTGCTGCAATGCTCTCTCTGTGCAAAGGGCCCACATAAAGGCGACAGGAATTGAGAGTAGTTCTTGTACAGAAAATTTCCTGGAAGAACTCACAGCCCTCAAAACGTGAAAGGCGTGTGGGACTGTCAAACAGCCTCTTCAGCTTCGCCATCCAAATTGACTTTTTCCTCTACTTTAACGAGGTTCTCTGCAAATGAAATGAGACGTGAGATGGATATTACGACTGCACCATGCATGCTTTCCCCCGCCGTGGTTTGTCATCGCTCTCTCCCTCGTGTCTCACTCTTCCAGAGAATGTACGTGACATCTTCAGCCAGACTACAGTTCATCACCACATCCCCTTCAACTGGGAATGTGATTTCATCCGGCTACACTTCGGCCATGAAAGAAACAAGAACCTCAGCTACGCCGAGTTCACTCAGTTTCTGCAGGTACATACTTTGTATCCGGGTTTTGTTTCACAGCTGATTGAATGCATGATGTGAGCCCGGTGCCACAGAGAATCAGACTTCAGAATCAGAAGGTACCACTGTCTCAAAACAAAGCACCACCACAGGTCACCTTTTAAAGGTGCATGCAATATGTTTTTGGGTTTTTTTATGGCTTAAGACTGTGAATCTGAGAATATAACATTATTCTTTGTAAATGTAATAGAGAGGGTTCGTGCCAAACTACAGGTGTAATAGTTGCATTATAAGCATGTTGATAACATGAGAATAGTGGTGCTTTTTATTGATTATGGTGTCCAACAGCCATTAACATATTTTAACCTGAAAAACTAAAACTTTCTACTTGGTGTGGGATAAAACTGATAGGTAAATAAAGGAGGGGCTGTCAATCTGGCAACCAAACTGTACTTATCTTATGTTGTAGAGACGTCTACTGAAGGTAGATCATTTTCTCACCCCAGCTCGTCGTGTATCGTCACATCACTTTGAACCATTAGGTGATGGTGAGCCTCTTTACCGTTGACTTTGTCCTGAGTCCAGCGAGACAAAATAAGGACGTCTCATTCTACTTGTGAGGATTGATACGTATTTTCAATCAAACAAATGCCTTATAATTGAACAATTTCCTTTCAGGAGACGTTTGTTTTGCACTGAAATGCGACACGACGCACTATGAAACATATTGGCAGCACACAGATTGAAGTTTTCCTCTAAAAAGCATGTGCATCGATTAATGTGAAACCGTTCATCCTGCGGCGAGCCATTGCCATCCTGCTGAGGAAGAAATGGAGGCGACGCAAAGTGAACCGCGTGTCGTACATGATCTCTTAGAATAATTGAAAGGGAAGAAAGTGCTGAGATGCATCCTTCACCGTTTCATTTCCTCCGCTGTACTGGGGATTTTGCGGTCGCCTCATGTGCCATAATGGCGCTTAACATTGTTGTTGTACTTTATTGGTGGTGGCAAGTGTCTCACTGAGACGTTTCTCCTGTTAGAGGAGCCGCAGTGCAATGAAGAAACCAGTTTTTTTATGGGGGGGAGGTTGAGGGTTGTGGTCTCTCGGGCGGAGGCTGGGTGGTCCGAGAGTTAATCGGGCTGCGCACTGTCCCCACTTCAGTGTGGGAGCCCTCAAAGCTTTTCCTGGTTGACTCAAACGTCCCCACAGCTACTCCAAAGATATGAGTAGGATTCTATTTACATGTTTTATCTCTTAGATCTATGAACTTACTTAAAATGTGGGTTACTTGCAACGCAAACAAGTTCCCGTCTGTGCGCTACGAGCTCAGGACTGGAGATGACGTGTCAGTGAGTGGAGGGAAGGCGGGGTTTTGACAAGTATAGTGTCTGTAAGGTGCCAGACAAAGTGTCATCACCGGTTTTCGACAATATAATCAGCAAACATTGTGAGAATTAATCTTCGGTAACAATCCACTGATTAGGTTATCAGAAGTATGAAGGAGCCGTTCGATATGGCGGTGACGCTGTCCCACAATCCTCTGGTTATACTCGATGAGCTTTGACAGGAGACACTGACCCGGGGTCAGCCTCCTCCCCGCATCCCCTCCTGATTGCATGGTTGTCATATTGAATCATCCTGTTGCCGACACACCTGCCGGCCATCTCGCCAGCCGCTGGGCTCGGCTCTGGGAACAGACTTCTCGGGACATGGTTTCCATTAGTCTCTGGAGAGACGGTGGTGATTACAAAAGCCGGTGTCGTGTCACATCTGATGACTCTCACATCTGTCCACCACTGATATCATTATGCTTTCTTCCTCCAAAGTTCCATCTCACAGTCGACGCGTAATGTGATGCTCCTCGTTACAGGAAAACACTCTTCGCCTCGTTTTGCCAGCTAACGGCTTGACCTTTTTCTCTGTGTGTTGCCGCAGGAGCTGCAGTTGGAGCACGCTCGCCAGGCGTTTGCACAAAAAGACAAGAACAAAAGTGGCACCATCACTGCCTTGGACTTCAGCGACATTATGGCCACCATCAGACACCACATGCTGACTCCATTTGTAGAGGAGAACCTAGTTTCAGTGAGTTGTGGAAAAAAAACCAAAAGAAAAGTTCTCCACTAGTTGTTCACAGTCCGTTTTTAACATCTGTGTGAGTAATTTCTGTTTTAAAGATCTGATGTTATCTAATGTTTGTTTTGAAATTCTTAAATGGTCTTCTGATTATTTATGTGAACTCTAAACTCTTTGTGAGCTTGTTTGCCGCATGAGAAAAATCTCGCCGTCTGCTTTCAGCAACTTGTCACAACGGGTGACCGAGTCTTTGCTGTCTGAGCTTCTCTGATGGAGAAGTTATTAGCTGAAGAGCTTCAGGCAGTGAAAGTCCGTTTCTTCTTTTTAAATCTCTTCTTTAAACGGACTTTTGTCATATAGATTTTAGAATTTTGACGCTTTTACTGTAAAGTGCTGTGTTACCCCGGTTTGGAAAAATGTCTTGTTTAGGTAAAAACAGATAATGAAATATTTTAAGCCTTTTTCAGTTTTAGTCTTGGTAATCTGTAAGCTTAGAAATCATGAAAACTCAGAACTCAAACTCCATAATTGTTACAGTACAGGATTAGCCAAAGAAGTGCAATATGGCCTGTGCCTGTTGTAGCATATTTATTTAGTCTTACTTCATGGATGTTTTATCTCTGTTGTGCATTTTATACTAAATTGAATTCATAATTTTATATGCGTGTATATTTACATATACATACATATTTTTCACTGTCTAGTTTGATACTTCATCCACACATTATTGCACTACATTTAAATTCTTCTCCACTGTTTGGATGTATTTTAAATCGATGGAAAGATATTTATAGATAAGCTATATTCTAACTTACTGTTTTGCACCATTCAGTGGAAACTGATTCATTTTCGTCATGACGATAATAAAGACATTCATTCATTTATTCATTCAGAATCATAAAACATGTTTTGTAAGATTTTTTTTTTCCCTGTTTTTGTAAACAGAGGAAATCATTTTCACAATTAACATTTTAATAAATAGGTTTAAACGGTTTAATTTCTATGTTGTGACTGCAGAAATAACTTATAAAACATTTACAGGTGCACCTGTAAATAAAGGTTGACATTATTATCAACCTGGTGGACGAAGGTTTTAAAGGGACATGATGGATAATCCACAATCCTACAGTCCCTGAGGAATGACAGCTTTTGGATCTTTTTGTAGGCTGCAGGAGGCAGCACCTCCCACATGGTGAGCTTCTCCTACTTCAATGCCTTCAACGCTCTCCTCAACAACATGGAGCTGATTCGCAAGATTTACAGCACCCTCGCCGGCACCCACCGAGACACCCTCGTTACCAAAGGTACTTCAGACGCATTTCCCGAAATAATGACGTGATGCATTTCGTCTGTGATGTGACATGTGGCTGTTGGATCACGTTTTAACTTTTTTGACAGAGTGCTGTGAGTGAGCACACAGGGAACATTTACTGTAGCACTAAATCACTAAGGTAAATGAACATTTTTAATGTGGCAATCAGATCACCTCCCCCTACATGTATTCCTGAGTAAATACTGTCAGCCACATCTGCTCCTAATTGTGTTTCCCATTGAGATGCAGACTTTACACTTTTCCTCCTTGTAGAATAGACTTTTGGGTAAATAGTATTTGCAAATAACTAACGTTATTTATCACAGAATCTATCAGATATCATTGAATTTAAAGCAAGCACTCGCATGAGAGCTTGGCAGTCAAGTATGCCATTGCGGCCTTCAACGCCAACAAGCCTCAAATCTGACAGGAAGGTCTTTGTTGGGGATGTGAATAACTTACTCTTTCCCCTTCTTCAACATCTACCATTAGGTTTCCTTTTAGAAAGACCACCCGATGGCAATGGAGCTTCTCAGCGGGCAGCAGTAAAGAACTGAATATAAAGCACATATAAAAGAGTGATGCAGGGTGCTGCTGAGAGAAAGCATGCTCAGTCTGCAATGCTCCGAGAAAAGGAGATAAAGCTCATGCCGAGCTGCTTAAATGGTTCTTTTTTTTTTTGTAATCTTTCTAAATATACTGTTGATCAGCAGACATCCACACTGAAGCGGCAACTTCACAACAAATATTTGCAAATACTATATAATACAAGTCTGATGTCGTGAAGACCCGACGTGTTTAACGTCTCAGTCCAATGTTTGAATGTTTAGTGCGCTGAATCTTTCCATTCGTGAGATCTGATTGCGTCTTTCTTCTCTGTGAATTGTAGAGGAGTTTGTTCATGTTGCAAATAAGTTTGGTCAAATCACTCCCATGGAGATCAACATCCTCTACCAGCTTGTTGGCCTCCACTCTCACTCCGGGTAAGATCCTGCATCACTCTGCCTTGAAGACTGTCTATTCAACCTATTTAATTTACAAACAAAAACATGGTGTTTGCTGCCACTGAAAAAGATCCAAAATCAAATGATATTCTTTTGATTTCATACTTTTTTCATGTATATGTTTGCCCTGTTTGTCTGATTAATTGGTGCAACTATATTCTTGCAACTTGTTGTGTAACAAACGTGTAATTACGACTGATTTGATTTTTTCTTTTTTTACAGTATGGCTGCATTTTATTAACCAAAATCAGACGTAGTCATATTTGTGTTGAATATGGTAAAAAAAATCTAATAAAAAAAATGATATCGTGAACCACAATCAACCTGTATTCCAAACAGACAGGTTTGCTCAGACGGTTCCTCAGATCCATTTCCACAACATTTATACAATCCCCTGTTATTTTTTTTTTTTTTTAATTAATTCCAGCATGGCTGGAGTCAATATGTTGCAGCTCTGTTTATTAGCTGTAAAGATGCAGTTATTGCTCAGTCAGTTTTAACAGCGGTGGCTCCACTGGCTTGTTTACAAGACAAACATAAAACACGGATGCAGACTTTACGATACGCCGGGCCAGCAGGGAATATCACGGTCTCAAACATTTCGTTACAGAACACTTTCATTTACTCGCTGGGCCACAGGCGTTCATCCAAGCTTTGTTTGTCTGTTGTTTATAAAAGCCTAAATTAAAGTTGCTGTAACTTGAAGTTATGTGACCGTAAAAAAGGTTGGTGGAAAATCTTACATCACTGACCGCTTCTCCGAGTAGAACGCAGGGCTTTTTCCCCTAATTCCCCTCCTCCCTCCTCTGGTGCTGAAGGCGGCTGAACCACGCAGACATTGAGAGGATAGCGCCGCTGGAGGAAGGAGACATGCCATACCAGCTCGCAGGGACCCACAGACAGGTAGCCTGAGTGACTCCTTTAATACACCTCACATCCTCCTGCCTTTCATCAAAGCCCGTTCCTCTTCTCCTTCTTCCTCTTAAAAAAAAAAAAAAAAAAAAAAAAAAAGGAGGGAGAAAAGGGAGAGAATGTTCAGTCAGTGAATTAGCGGAGTGCCCGTGTTTTTCTTCCCTTGTGAAGTGCATTTCTTAAACTCCCACATAAAAGTACACCAATTATAGTCATAGAAGAGGAATAGATTGTTGCGTTGCACCTCTCCATAAAAGGCTCTCCCTCTTTTATTCAGTGTAGTTGCACATACACATCAGCCGCAATCACACATCTGAGACGCTAATAAGAGGCTTTTATCAGTGTGGGGCTCAAGGAGTTTTAGGAGCCTTTAGCAAACTCTGCTAATGGCAGCAGGGGAGTGGGAGTCAAGGTGGATATGGGAGAACAAAATAGTTCCTGCCTCCACCGGATGACACGGCTCCGTATCGGGCTGTGGTCAGAGCTTTTAGGCCACTCGTGCTCCTGGGACTCATGCTCAGAGGTCTGGAATCTGATTCCTTTTGAGGGGGGCGGGGGTTGCAATTCTCAGGCCTGCCCTTTAGTGGAAGTAGGCTAATTGTTTAAACCCTTTGATCAAGACCTCGATCTTGTTAGCATGCAACCCTCGGTCGAAGCATCTGGGAAGAGGAAAACTGTGATCTGCTGCGCTCCCTCCTCATCTGGTCTGGGAGAAGTTACTCACAACCCCGACCTGCACCCACACGCAGACTTGACCAGAGTCTCACTTGGTCTGTGTAATATTCATGTAGATTCTTATCTGAACATGGAAAAGGGTTGTGGGGCTAATCTGTTCCCTTTGCACCGCAGTGAAAACAAAAGGGCTCTGCTTTCAACATCAAACACCGATTCAGAGATCAAGTGGATAAGCGAGAAATTACATTTTCTAGTAAAAATAAAAGTAGACCTTCAGCTTTTAGCCTCCCACATCTAGCATATGTAGAAATCCTGGCCACAGGTTCACATAGTCATTGAGGGTTTCCTGAGCGAGTCCGTCTGTGACATTTAATACTACGTGCTGATGAATCAGATGTTATATGACATGTCCACATTCCAGCGCCTTCCTCCATCGTTGAGTGCTTCATAGCATTTTCCTTTCCACAATGTATCTGGTTCGCTACAGTTTAATAGCCGGCCGATTCATGGTTTGCGTTCTGATCCTCAGTCCCCCCCCCCCGCCGTCTTTCTCCAGATTCATTTGACCACTGGTGTCTTTTTCTTCTATACAGCACGAAACGTCTCGGTCCGTCTGGCTCCAGGTTGCAGAGTCTGCCTACAGGTTTACTCTGGGCTCAATCGCTGGAGGTGAGTGACATGTCTGCTGCAGAGCCCCCGGCCCGCCCGAGGGGTAACCTTAGCCGGCCGGCTGGCGCGTTGAGGCCCCGGGGCCGGCCATTGTGCTGCAAGGAGAAGGGCTGTGATGTGAGGCTCCGGCATTGTGCTGCCGTGCCACCGGTGGCTCCAGGCTGTCGTTGGAGTCGGAGCTTTGGAATGACACAAATCTTCCGGAACCGCACTCTCTGGAATCTCCCCCTCTAATTACACTGAAGGGAACTGATACAAGGAACCTCTGACATAACCGCCCCACTGATAGCAGCTCCGCTCCGACTCCGCATGTGTGCACTCTCTCCAAACAGGCCAAGGCTTATCAGTCATCATTCAGCACCGGCCAATTCAGGCAGGGTCAGAGAGCGATGTATATCATGAGACATAAGGTGAAACCTCTGTGTCTTTGTTGGGGTAATGAGCGGTTTCTCGCCCTCTGCTGAACCGAGCTGTTGTTGCATGTTGCATGTTTGAAACAAGTCACCTCAGCAGCTCTTGATGTCGGACAAGATATGACAAGTTTACAGCAGGGGATTAGTGCAACTTTGTTCAGCGATGCTTCTGTCCTCATAACAGTTTCCTCACAGTCAAACTCCTCCAAATCCAACCGTAGTACACAAGTACAACTCGTTACACATCATGGCCCAAACGTAGATGGGCCATAGGACAGTGCAAAATATGTTTTTTTAAAGCCAAAGTGATTGTCTCTAGACGGATCATTAGAAAATAATTAAATTGATACAAATCAACATTGATTTTGTCCAGAACTTCATGTTTAGTACCTCTCAAGAGGATATGTTTATGTACTGCAGTAGTATATAACTTTGTATTAATTCAGAAATGAGTAAAGCTGCACAGTGACAAATTATTAAACATCAATGCATGGAATGAAAACATAGACATTAGTTTGATAAACTTATATTGCAGTGGTTATGTATACAAAACCTGAACTGCTTCAAAACGTCACCACATATTGGCAGAACGAATGTTTTCATCAACTTACAACTGCAGTGAAACATTAAAGTTATTGCAGTGTCATCCAAAATGATTTGTGGCGAATTTAGTGAAGGATTTCAGACATTTTAACAGTATTCAATTAACCAGACACTGGTGACACCATTATTTAATATTATCCTTCATGCAGGCTTCTTTCACTGTTGCACTGATCAAGACGCACTTGCATGAATAATATTTCTCAAGGAAATTGTTTTGTAACTGCAGTTGTAGTTTAGTGTCAAATTGTAGAGTGACAACTTTTAGATTTCTTTCTGAATCTAATGGGCACCCCTGTGTAGCCCTACACATACTTTTGAATATATTGTGTAAGAAAACAATTGAATGTATTTGTTTTCATGTATCCAGAAGAACTTTTTTGATTTTTTTTAAGGGAAAGAGAACAGAGGTTTCCATCATTGACAAGTGTGTGTGTGTGTGTGTGTGTGTGTGTGCGTGCGTGCGTGCGTGCGTGCGTGCGTGCGTGCGTGCGTGCGTGCGTGCGTGCGTGCGTGCGTGCGTGCGTGCGTGCGTGCGTGTGTGTTTTGTAGCCACCGGTGCCACTGCTGTCTACCCCATCGACTTGGTGAAGACGCGCATGCAGAACCAGCGCTCCACAGGCTCCTTCGTAGGAGAGCTGATGTACAAGAGCAGCTTTGACTGTGCAAAGAAAGTTCTGCGTTACGAGGGCGTCTTTGGATTCTACAGAGGTAATCCTCCACAGGTTTTTCGCAGCATGTAAAAGGAGCTTCGCCGTGTGTGTGCGCCGGCCAACATGTGGGTCTCTTGCAAAACAAACCGTCTGATGGGAACAGCGTCAGGACTTGCGAGCGAGTTAATACCAGGAACATGGCGCGCTAATTGATACCAGCAACCTTTGCCCTCCCTGCTCAGGAGTGAATAAAGCAACACCCGGGGGTCACGTTTTCAGCATCTCAATACCTGGGAGAGTTCCCCCCCGAGGAAAATGACCAGCAGTATTCATGTAGCAGCAGTGTCTGATCTGCCTCAGTCTGAGTGGTGATAATGGTGCTGAAGGCTTGTGATATACAACACTCTCCCCTCAGGCTTTTCATATGAAGGAAGTCAAGACTGCCATCTACTGCTACCTCCACTGCTGCAGCGCTTTGTTGCTCTGATCTGCTTCCCTCTGCCCCCCTCTCCTCTCCTCTTGCACATGATAAGAGGGTGATTGACTCTGAGACAGACACGCTCGGCTGTTTTCTGGCTGCATACCAGCAGCAGTCACTCAGCAGCTCCTTCAGAAGTTTATCTGGCCTGATGAAGGACAGACGGTGAAACAGTATGGCAGTTATCGCCACTGTAGCACCCAGTCTCCCCCTTCGATCTTGTCCATGACCACACAGCTCTCTCTGTTCCCCACCAACAGTGGGATCAAACCTCAACGATGCCGATATGCAGCGGCAGTGTCATATTTTTGGGACTTTTGTTCAATTTCAATGGGACCTTTGTGTTGTGGTGCATCAGATGTATCAGCCACCGCCTGTAAATATTTATGGGTTTGTTTTACGCGCACAAGAACCCCACCGCTTATATTGTTCTAGCTGTCAGGGGATGTATTCAGTCAGCAACGGTAAAAATGTGCCTTCATTTAAAGACAGATTTTCCTCTGTCTATGTCAGGTATTCTAATAGTATCTATGAATAATATTTTGCAGGTCTCCTCCCGCAGCTCATTGGCGTTGCACCGGAGAAAGCTATCAAACTCACGGCAAGTCATTCGCCTGTGTAGCTCAGAGTGTTCAAAAAAAAAAGTTGCCATGAATGAAAAACATGCATAGAAGAAAGACACTCGTCGCAATCAAGATGGGAATGCGACGCACAAGTTAACAATAATGCCCCGCTATCAGGGCTGGGATTGTGTCTCATCTGGATTACTTTCTCATGTATTCTTTTTCTTTTTTTTTTGCAGATGAATGATTTTGTCAGAGACAAGTTCACCACAGAAGATGGTACCATCCCTCTTGCTGCAGAGATTCTTGCTGGTGGATGTGTAAGTGTTACTTTAGTCATCCTTTAAACTCAGTGCAGAGACTGAAAGCCGTGGGGGGTGGGGGGTGGGGGGGGGGGGGCACCTAAAAGATGAAGATGACCAAAAACACACAATGCTTATTCTAAACAACTTGTTGCGATGTTCAGTCTTTTGTTATATGCAGGGCTGCACAGTCATCCATCTATTCATCTATCTACACGGAGGGACAGACCGTCACATACACTCACATTCACATCTATAGGCAATTTGGGGTCACCAGTTACCCTCACATACATGTTTTTTTTGGGGACTGTGGGAGAAAACTTAGACAAAAGGGAGAACATGCAAACTCCACACAGAAATGCTTGGTTTTGCAAACCACTGCTATGGCCCTGTTGCATATTAAATAATCATCAAAATGTCAATGAATCATTCACGTGCTTCAATTAAGTGACTGTATCAATATTTTCCCATGAATAGACTTTCTATGCTGCATATCAGTTTCCTGTAACTCGCATGAATCACAGTTGGAAAAACGTAGTTAAAACAAAACTATAACACGTACAATTGAAGGTACACAGTAGATATTGCAAGATAAATAGACGTCAGTTATTACAAGTAAATACATCTATATTCTACAAGTCATGAGGCGATGAATAGATCCATATTATAGATCAATTCTGAGTGAGTGGAGCTTTACTATGTTTTCAAGCAGTTTGTAACAAAACATCATAAGCTCATGACATGCATTTATATAGTTCTTTTAACTTAAGAAACACTAAAATATGTGGGAGATGAACCCATAAGGTACTGTTGAATTATAATACTATAGTTCAGTGAAATATTAAGTGTTGTAAATCTTAAGGAAATTGCATATTTCACCCAAAAAAGACCTTGAAGGTGGCCTGTACGTTATGGAGCACTACTGTCTGACATCACGTTATGTAATTTACACAAAATCCTGCCTTGTTTAGGTGAATGTTTAAAAAATAGATATTGCCAGTTGCAGGAGGTTTCTGCATACAGATTTTCATATTTTCAAGATAAGTTGATTAATCGGGTGCATTATCTGGGAATACTAATATGGTCACTTGCACTTTAAAAGGTACAGAATCCCCATCGCAGATATAGAAACATGTACAAACAACCCAAGTGCAAGTGCTCTGGATTTAGCTCGTTATGTTGTTGTGCTGTCTAAACAAAAGACGCACAAATGTTGTGTGTTAGTGGATTATTCTAATAAGTTTCAAGCAGGTGAATCAAACATTTTTTTGACATTTGCGTGTTTGTGAATCGTTCACTTTTGATTTGTAATTACGGGGAATTATACTGTCTTGGTAATATTGTAGTCATTTATCCAAAATTTTATGTCATTTGAATTTTCACATGCTTTATTTGTCACAATATTTTCACGTTTAATAATGACTCATTTAATTATTATTGTTATTATTCGTCTCGTCATGTCAGCTCATTACAATTTAGTTCAAATAGAAACCCTTAGATTCCAAATCCAGAAAAAAATGCTCACTGCCAAATATGTGTGTGTGTGTGTGTGTGTGTGTGTGTGTTTCCTTTTTTTTGTTCAACTCTTGGCTTGCTTGCAACATTATCACATGTTTTGAGAACACGTCGGATTAAAAAGATACAATTCCATCACTCCACATCTCCGCCGGCTGTGTTGAAATGAAACAGGCGGGCTGAGGAGCAGAGGAGCGGGGTCTGCAGGGTCACGACCTCTGTCAGGGCGTAATTGGAGGAAGAGGCCCTGGAGGGTCCTGGATGGAGCAGGGTGCAGTTCACTGTGATTGAGTTTGACATAGTGGTACATACCTGAGGCGTGGTCAGTGTACAGGTCCGCACACAAGACAATGAGGATGTTTTCACTCTATACTGTTAACAATGCTTTTCATGTGTGAGCTGCTCATATGACGTGCAGCAGCCCCTCATAATGTTTAATGAAAGCTAAAACTCAGTTTGAGTTGATAAATTGGCAAATGACGCCTTCCACTAACTGCAGAAGATAAAAGAGGGAATGAGTGCATCAATCTTCAGAGCAGCGGATATTCCCCATCCTGAAACGACTAAATGTGCCAGAGCTTTTTTTAGACCTTCGCTCGGATGTTTACAGATAAGACCCCTGCCCTGAATGTCACCAGCAGCCATCCTGGGGCCTGATTACATTTTTGGAGGGTGATAAATGTGCCCGAGTCAGAGGGTGCCGTGCCTCCAGGGCACCTCCATCCCGGACCCTGAGCCGTCCGGGTGATTCAGTGCTCTCCCCTGGGAACGGGGGTGAATTGGGGAAGTGTGCGGGGCGAGGCCAGGCTGGGCCGCTCACCCTGCCACAGGAGGTGCCTCGGGGGAGATGAGGGAGCAGAGGGCTGGTGCCAGGGTCAGAGCCTCCCAACCATGAGCCGGGACTTCTGCTGCTCTGTCGTGACCCCAGTTGTTCTTCCATCAATGCCGGCTTTTTCCTCCTCATGTCAAGGCCACTCTGACGGGATCGCAGCTGAATTAGGACAAAAAAAAGTGTCTTTTGTGCTGATGTTTACTGAGACAATTAAAAGAACTGCTTACACATCATTAGCATTTTCACCCAGAGTTCACCTCTCAGCTGTGTCACCTCATCACAGAAAATCTACTTCGAAATCTCCACCTCTGTACATATATTCTTCAGCTGTATTCTGCTCCTGTTGCGTCCTGCAGGCTGGAGGTTCCCAGGTGATTTTCACCAATCCTCTGGAGATCGTTAAGATCCGTCTGCAGGTGGCCGGAGAGATCGCTACAGGCCCCAGGGTCAGTGCCCTGAATGTTGTGAGGGAACTGGGCTTCTTCGGCCTCTACAAGGTAGGTCAGCACCTCTGCAGCACCATGACGTCTGCAGCATCAACCTCTGTTAGCTGTCATACAAGGGCAGTGAAAGGCGCCTCCGAGAAACAACACCAGCAGCACCGGCTGTTTATTTATAGTTCGCTTCAGTGTCTGCACTTGGAAGTTTAAGAGGTATTGCTGCAACAAAGTTAGTCCCACTTCTTTTTGATAACTTGCGTGTAATTGTGCCGGTTTGGTCTATGAGATTTGGCAACAAAGAGCACAATGACGTATTTCATCATGCATCTTAAGTTTTCACTGACTATTTGTACTGGGCAAAGTGCTTGCTTGTGTAATCCATAAAATTTGTTGTTACTTTTATAACACTTTAATTTATAAAGGAAGTTGAGTCTGCTTAGCGAGTGGCGGCTGCATAGTCCAGGGGAAAGCGACAACTTCGTTAGACCCTCATAAACTCCATAGTCACGTATAATCCAGTGGATTTTCATCTGGGAATTAAGTCCACAATACAGTCAAGTTATAGTTTTTAGTCCAGCATGGATCATACCATCACTGCTGCTGATTCTAGGTTACATTGCTTTCTCACACCAGCTGTGTGCGTATGTGAATTCAAGGTCCCCGAATGTGATCATCGCTACAGCCGGAGTTACTATAACCTAAAATGAGATTCTCATGTCCATGAGTATGGTAGACATGTCAATGTACACACAAACCTTACCGCATACATAAACACTGCGTTCGTAAGCAGATGCCTTGTATATGTGAAAGGGGAGATAGTTTTCCTTTTTTCTATCCATTATGTCTCAAGAGCTGAAGAATAAATAAGAAAAATGCATTTACCTGATAAATCTATTCAAAGTGTGTATTTTGTAAAAATACAAATACATGTCCTTTATTTCCGCTCCTTTATTTTACCATGAGTTTATTTAATTCCTGTAATGATTCACAGATGAAGTACTACTGTATTCAGGCAGACAGTTGGATGTGTACATGGACATAATGGAGATCAGAAACAGAAATTTGAAGATCAAACATTGCTTTGATGACTGTTTGCAATTTTCCAAAACAGTGTTAAATAGTCAAGCGGAGCTGCGGCCAACAAGCAACAGTAAATTAGCGAGGGATTATTCTGTGCTACTGCTCCTTTTCCAGATCCTTGCGGCTTTACTTACAGCTTGAGTCATGTGTTCAATCTCCATATTTTAATGAGGGACAGACAGAGTGTGGCTTGTTAAAAAAAAATGAAAAAAAGAAAACTGACTTCCTTGTTTTGTAAGGAGCCTGCATAGAGGTCCATGGAGCTTCAGTCTGTGTGCGCAGCAGAGTGCTGCAGCTCTGCCTGGAGCTCTTTGACTCTGTCATCTACACTTAACCACGCTGTATGTTGAATAAATCTGGTCCTTAATCCTCAAGACAAACCCAGTCAACCACCGCCCCATGTATCAGCTCGGTTTGGCAGTACAGTACAGAGTCTTAAAGTGATCTCCGTTCTTCTCTTAGGGAGCCAAAGCTTGCTTCCTGCGTGACATCCCCTTCTCCGCCATCTACTTCCCTGTGTATGCCCACACTAAGACAAAGCTGGCAGATGAGGATGGAAGTCTGGGGCCGCTGCAGCTGCTCACAGCTGGAGCCATCGCAGGTAACACACACCTGGAAAGCTCGGACATCCAAAGCCATCCCTGCACCAACAAATGTGCATTGGCTTTCTTTTTCCTCCATCAATCCAGTGTGCGTCTGTTTGTCTATATAATCAATCGTGTCACACCCTGAAGGTATAACCATTTTCATTCTCTGCATGATGCAGCAGTGGGGATATCAGAAAGTGACACCATCTGTGCATAGCGAAAGCTCTTCATTATGCGTTTTGTGCACAAACAAGGTGTACCGGCGGCTTCGCTGGTGACCCCTGCCGATGTCATCAAGACCAGGCTCCAGGTGGCGGCCCGCGCAGGCCAGACGACGTACAACGGAGTCATCGACTGCTTCAGGAAGATCCTCAAGGAGGAAGGCTTCAGAGCTTTTTGGAAAGGCGCAGGAGGTAAGACACACACACACACACACACACACACACACACACACACACACACACACACACACACACACACACACACACACACACACACACACACACACACACACACACACCACAACTGGAAATGCAAGCTGTCAGCAGCTGTGAAAGTCTAGAATAGACATAGATATAACATTTCCTTCAATAACAGTAACCGCTGTTTGTATTTATTAATTTTTTTAATTGGGGCTTGCAGTTATTTACAGGAGTGGATATAACAACACTCAAACCTACCGCACTGCAGAGGTGACAAAGATCGGGCCTGCTGGTCAATATGGTCCGACATAGGGTCCAATTTGGCAAGCAGAATGTTATTACTCAGTGGAGAAGTGCAGGAACATTAGTATGAAGAGAAACTCCGGAATAGATTTCAGTCTATATTTGTTTCACTCATGTCATTTCAGGCTGTTTGTGTCAGATTTTGTGAGGAAACTTTTTCACATTGTGCTCGTACGTCTTTGCAATAAAACTAAGGGAAGAATTCCAAGCTGTCGATATTTTGAGGTTATTAAGATCCTTTTTCTCCCTGCTGTTCAAACTGGGCTGTATGTATTGCTATCGAAGCCACTTTAACATCAACGCTGTACTGTGAGAGTGAATTTATGTGAGCATACTGTACTTGTACCTCTTTGCACTGAAACTAAAGGGAGATTTTTGAGTTGTTTAAAAGGATATGCTGCATTTTACTGGTTGGGCCAATGAGAAATGAGATTCGACTTTACCATTGAACTAAATTGATTCTTAATACGCCTGCTCTTGAAACAAGCTGTAGGACAGTGTTAAGTAGCACTTAGTGGGTACGGTGGGATGGGGGAGGGAATTGTTTTAGTTTCCTTTTATTTGTCCCCCCAATTTCTGTTTATTTTGTGGTTCATATTCACTAATGCCGTGCTTTACAATTAAAACATTTCTGATGTGTGAAATGTTGCAATTTATGTATAAAAGAGCGCAATATCACCATTACATTATATGCATCACATTAAACATATTTTAAACTTGAAATCCCTGTTTTCAATACCCAACTCGAAATGCATCACCCTCTTCCATCAGCTCGCGTCTTCAGATCGTCGCCACAGTTCGGCGTGACCCTGGTGACCTATGAGCTCCTCCAGAGATGGTTCTACGTTGACTTTGGTGGACAGTAAGTGTTTCCAAACATGTTGTAGTAATAATGAATACCTCAACAACCTCAGAATGTGCATCTGATTCTGACCGGACTTTCTCCTCAGTCGTCCTGCTGGCTCCGAGCCGACTCCCAAACCCAAGGCTGAGGGCTTGCCCTCTGTAACTGCCGACCACGTGGGCGGCTACCGTCTGGCTGCTGCCACTTTTTCTGGTGTGGAGAGAAAGTTTGGTCTGCACCTGCCCAAGTTCAAGCCTTCTGGAGGGGTGACAATCGAAGCAGCCGCGTCCAAAACGGAGCCTCAGGCCTCGTAAATGGCCACCGGTCACGACTGTTGGGGCTGCAAGCTCGTACGTTTCCTCCATAACGGTTTCACCAAACCATCGACTCGGTACATAAAACTGAGCGATTGTCTTATTTGAAATGCTGCATGAGTATGGCTTTATTGCGTTTTCTTTGCATTGCTTGCACAATATTCTTGTACATTTTGTACTTCTCTACGGAGGGACATTATGGCATTACAAAAGGATTGTTACTGCAGTTTTTTTTTTTTCTGGTGTGCAATAGCTTTGGTGTGCATGTGTCAGTTACCTTTAAAAGACACAAGGATGTACAGATATTTCCAAAGTATTTATTTTGAAATCATTACCAGGGGACATGGGAAATAATTTAAATGTATTTATTGTATTTTATTGAAATAAATCATTCAAACTGTTTGTTTCTACTGTGAAAAGTACATTCCCAGGTTTTGACACCAAGTTGCGATGAAACAATCTCTATTCAGATCCCCTGATAAATGTGACACACATGGAAATCACTGAGCACTTACAGCATACATGATCAGTCTCTTAGGTACTGTGGATAGCCCAGCTCTCGCAGGTGATTAAGTGAAGACCGGTACAGTATAAAACGATTTCGAAGTAGAAGACTGAACGTTTCACTATTTTACAAACAGGTGTTTGTGTCGTCAAGTCTAAAGAAGCGGAGATGAGAACATGGGCTACAGCTGGGAGACGTTTCCATTCCCGGGCGCACATAGATGTGATTGCTTTACTACAACTTTGGTGGAAATGGAGAAGAGCTCTTATTTGGCTTGCAAGACTGAAAATTAAGGCCCTTGTTAGCATGCTGTAAATAAAGATGGGTACAATCAAAATTAAAAAATAAACTTTTAAGGCATCTGGTTGAAGACAGAGTGACTGTTTTGAGACCGTGACTATGGCTTCATGTTAGTGTCTGGGTCCGATAGCCCTGTTGCTCGAGTTAATCCTAGGAAGACTGCTGACAGTCCAGCTAACTGAGAAGGCAACTTTCTAAATTAGAAGGTGTGGGGGAAATCAAACAACCTTCAACACTTCTTTCCAACTTTTCCTTCAGCCATCTCGTCATCGCACTTTTTTTCCTTCTTTCAAAACAGGGTTGATATCAAGAAGCGCACCACTGGTCCCTTAAACGTTGCGCGTGCGATGAAAGGGCTCACGCAGCCAGACGCTGAGCTGCCAGCTCCTCCGCGTCGTCCCTGTTCTCATTGATCTCTGCCAATGTGCGAACAAAGCGGGTCCACTCGTCGTTTCGTGGAACTGCGGTTTGCTGTCGGGGGAG
Source organism: Lipophrys pholis (assembly GCF_963383615.2). Taxonomy (NCBI): domain Eukaryota; kingdom Metazoa; phylum Chordata; class Actinopteri; order Blenniiformes; family Blenniidae; genus Lipophrys; species Lipophrys pholis. The sequence continues at coordinate 12,664,686 of NC_137632.1, forward strand.
AACAAGGGAGGCATGAGTCCAATTTGAAACACGGCTTCTGTAAATGACTTTTTTTTTTAAAATCAACAATGACCAAACAATACTTTTAGTCATATACTTCAGACTCTCTTCAAAATCCTGCTTAGATGAACCAGCCATGTTGATTAATCGCCCGTCAGTCAATATGCATGCGACACGGAGGCTGAATCACATCCGCAGTAACACATTGAAGTGATTGTTTTCTTTGGAGGAAAGAAAAACAAACTGAGAAAGAAAACGCTGAGTCACGCTCGCTCACCTCTCCGACGTCATAAACCAGAACTTGTCCATCAGAGTCTCCCACAGCGATTTCTCGGCCAGAGTTGGCCCACCTGACCCTGTTCAGAGCCGGGTTACCATTGACTGTGACGCTGGCGGTCGGCACCTGAAACCGTAACAAAGGAGAAAAACTATCAAGAGGACTGAAATCACTCTGTGGAGCCTGTGTGTGGCCACACACCAGAGCTATTGGACTCATACTGGTTGCTTTTTGGGTCTGATAATGTCTATATTTAGATATGTGTGACGCGAGTTGTCATTACCTGCAGAGAGCTGACAGAAAATAGACGTGCGCTCGTAGAACAGAAAACGTACCTCGGTGTCATTATTCAGGTTCCACAGGTCGAGGTGACCGACTCCGTCCACACAAGCAAACAGAGCCGGGTGAGTGGGCGACCACATGACGTCGTACACATAATCCGAGTTATCTTCGAACGAGTACAGCGGCTTATTGTTCTGCACAGTGGGGGGGAAAAAGGGGAACGAGATAATTAATTTCATAGAACATCCAGTCTAGACTTTGCAAATTTGTTGATCAACGCTCAATTAGTCAAAGAAGTGTTTTATCACTTAACAATCAACCACACAGTTTCATAAAAGCCTCCCAACATCGAACAATACTTGAAGCACAGAGCTGTATTTTTGCAGGACTTTGTGTTTCTACCTTTGAAGCTGTAACAACACAATTTCCTATATATAAATTGGATCCAAATCCAATTGATAATTAGTTTATTCAGATGAATTACTAAAGGAAGCAAACAATATTCATATTTAAGAAGTCGGGCATCAAGTATTTTAGCTCTAGAACACCATGAAAACGATTCTAAGATATGGTCTAAAATATCAGGTTTTTGTTCCAGCTCTAGTGAACATGATGAAGGAAGAGCGGCTGCATGATTAGGTGCCAGGATTAAACACTCAATCTTGACGATTGGAGCATTTTTTTTTAAAGGGCCACACAGTAACTGCATGATATGATTGCTGTTTAATGAAAGTTACCGATAATCTGCACTTAATATTTCAGCCAATCAACTTTTCAAAATCAAAAAAACTGGAGACAAAATTGATCACATCAATCTGCAGAACTGTCTTGACTCCTTCAAATAAAACCCGCCACCAGCAGATCAAAGAAAACCCTGCCCCTTATTCCAGTGCCCACATAGTTTGTGGTCTAGGCTTAATTAGGAAAGACACCGGAGTTCACGCAGGAAGCGAAACCTCGCGTCTCTACATGCCGATAATCAAGGGAGCAGCAGGTGTAGCTGTACACAGCGGGAACACTATTGACAGCCTCCTGTACATAACACTCTCCCAAAATGTCATGTCCGTGTTTACTTCTGCAGCGTCTACAGGCCCTGGAGATTTTATTCCAGGAGACAGTGCCTTGCTGTCATGAAGGTGGCACATATACCAGCGCCGATATTAAAAATGAAGAAAAACAAAGTTTAGTTTATTTCTCTTATTTGTTTAAAGCATCACAATGTAACTGAGCTTGTGGCTGCTGGAGATAATTGCTCGTGAAATAAGGAGCTCGAACAATGAAAGCCGCGTCTGTTTCTTTAAACTCTGCCAACACAAGTAGATAACTTATTCCTCTGATATTTATTATAATTGGAAATGAACAACACCGGGATTACTCAGGATCTTAGGGGGAATGATGAGACTGTTGATGATTATGTGGGAGAATAATACAACAGCTCAATCGGGTACCTTCAGGTAATTATGTGACTTCACTGTCATCCAGCCTCTCCAACCAGTGAAAGAGAACACTTGTGCAATATCCAAAATATACAATGATATCAGGTTTCATTGCCCAAAATCAATATAATAAGTGCATTGTACTGACTCTTATGAGACTGCAGAGAGACACAATGTACACATCGTGGGGAACCTTTGTCCTCCACTCCGATGGGTCTTTTGAACTAAACAAATGAATCCTGAGGATTTTCTCCGCATCCAAGACTTCATTCATACGTACCTTTGTGCTCCACAGCTTGACAGTCCAGTCAAAGGAAGAGGTAACAAACAGGTGGGAGAAATCCAGCGGCCCTGCAGCTGTGTGGCAGTCGATCCCCGTGATGGGGCCGTGGTGGCCCTCAAACATCTCACTGATGCCTGCTTTGCTGTGGAGATCAGCGATAAAGAGAACAGTCTTGACAAATGTAACTGTATGAAGCAGCAGAAGTAATATTTCTTAGGTTTAAATTCTGAAAATACATGTGTGAAGAGTGTAAAAACGTCCGCAGTTGACATCCATTTACGGATTTATATTGAGCATGAAAGGAAAGAAGAACAATAGACGGACTTCTGCCGGACATATTGACAGTAATCATTTACTTATATCATGTAATTACCAGCAGGGTGGCAAAAGCTCCTGCATCCCTTCAACCGCATGTTGCAGAGCTGTTACCCAACTGAGCCTCTGATAATTAACGTAGAGAGGTAAATACTCAGCATGAGTGATGCTTATGCATTATTAACTGCGATGAGAGTATCATACCATCGTAAATGAGGTAGAAAATTATTCCCCCAATTACAGAGGTGATTCTGCCGTGCAAATCCTAGCAGCTATCCCCTCTACGTGGTCTCCGGGCATACTGCAGGACGTTTAGTATGGAGCCTGAGAAGCTGCTCACTGGCAGCTCTGATTTAAGCCACATTTCTCGGCCACCAGAGAAGCCCCAGTCGCTTAAAACAAGAACATTGTGGGATGACCTGCAGGTTCAATTCTCCCCAGGACGACTGACTGTAAACAAACTCTCTCACCCAAAGAAACGTATTGAGGAGAAAAAGAAGGAGCAGGGGGAAAAACTGATTTGTTTCCCCTGCATGTGTGGACTGTTTATATTGAATGACCTTTACAAACACAACTGACAAACGGAAAAGAAAAACAGGATGACTGGGCAGGAGTGAAACCTCAAACAGCAAGAGATCAAGTGTTGGATTTGCGTTGCACTGGGAAGTGAGTGGGTTATATTTATTTGACACTCGGTCCGAGGTGGGCATAACAAGTGGCCTCAGTTTCCTGCTGATGTCCAGGAGGGACGCTGGGGACTGCGGTTTGCTTATGGACGTACCTTCCATGACGACACGACATGTAGACCGAGCCGTCCTCGCTGCCCACCACAAAGTTGTTGACATCTCCGAGAGGGAAAGACATGGAAGTGACAGCCACAGCCTTGGACTGCTTGAACACCAGCTCCATGCTGTCCTGTGAAATGAGCGTGGAACAACATCCATAATAGGCTCATTTATGTTAACACACACGCTGCCAAGCACAACCTATGAAAATCACTCCACAGTTTATTAATGCTTAATCTAAATTCAACTCGCACATTATATATAAAAAAAAAGAAAAAGAAAAAGGTTTGACACTGAGGTCTTGGCAGTGCGGATGAAATGACACCGCAAGCAAAAATAATTTCCCTCCAAGTGAAAAATGAGCTGCAGAAATAATAACAGTTAAGCCAGGACAAATGCCAAACTGATCTGGCCAAAAGGCCTGACATTTCGCCTGAGTGAAGTGACAGGAAGCATGCGAGAGGAGTATTTACGAACTTATATGAAAATATATATTAACATTGCATCAACGTGGCAATTTCATTTCTTTGGTGAAAACATTTCAAAGTTCTTTGAATAATCCAAAAGCAATACTTCGACAAATTCACATAAGTGTATATCTGTGTCACCTGTGGCTGAGAGAGCATGTCCAGACTCCACGAGCAGATCTTCCCGTCGGTGGATATGCTGATCAGGTTATGTGCGTTCTGGGTGCCCACCACATTCACGCAGTATACTGGGTGCTGCAGCAACAACAAAAGGTGAAACGTGACTCTGCTGCTGGATTCAACGTGTGCGAGTCCACCCTCACGTCAGATATGTGTCCTGTACCGTGTGTGCTGCCGCCGACAGTGGTGTCCTCTGCACAGGAGTCCTCTTGTTGCTCCTGTTGTCCCACAGGACAATCTGCCCCGAGTACGTTCCCCCCACCACCACATTCGGGTGGAACTTGGCAAACGCGGCTGACATGACGGCAGACTGTGGGAGTGGCGACAAACGTATAAGAACAGCGTTGCATTGAAATAGTACCGTACACATTTGATGTTAAACAGTTTTACAAATAAACACCAATCATCCATGACACCCTTCAGGGCCTGACAGTTGGGGACATCTCCCTCTACTCACTCACGTGTATCGTTGAGCCATATGTCTCACACTGGTTCGCAGCTTTTTATTCCAATTTTGAATCGATAACCGAGCACAGCAGCATGTGAAAAACCGTACCTGAGTTGAAGGTTGCAGATGTTTCTGCTTCTAACGTATCAATACTGAGGACAAAATATTTACTCGCTGCTCAAAAGAATTCCGCCAACTAACAAGTGTCGAGATGAAAAGATAAGTCGTTCGCGTCCCCTTAACGTTATGGCGGATCAGTTCTCAGTGAGCACGGTCTTGGATTTTGATCGTGCACGTTTGATCAAACGAGCAAGAATTCAAGTGTCATGTTCATGAAGACAATTCAGACGGATCGATGGTAGCAAGTCTTGAGTTTAAACAGCCATGCAATTTCCGAACACGAATTGTTTCCATGGTAACAGCCAGCGCTTTAGCTGATCGGACGCCTGCTGTTTCCATGGTAACAATTAGCAGCACTGGCCAGTGTTACCATGCCGACAGACAGTATCATTGACACAGACCAGGTCTTCATGGTAACGGTAATATTTGCGGTGTTTCCATGGTAACAATTAGTGACTGTGCTTTATATCTTTTAGTATGAAAACAATTTGTTGCTGATGTGGAGTAATTGTTGTTTCCATAGGAACGAAGCAGGCTGTCCAGCAGTGCCATTGTAAAACTGTTCGACAATTCACCTCTGTAGTAATAATCAACAGCACTGACTGACAAGGATAGTTTCTGATGCTTTTTACATTACAAGTAATGAGCAACAAAAACATTTCTTAAATATATATCAGTAGAAAACAATAATAATCATTTTCATTGTCCTGAATCTAAATTCTGCTTCATTCAAATGAAATATAGCCTCTCAGCTATGTTGCATTTATGTTACGTTTATTGCTCCTGGGATGTATTTTGCCGCTCCACTGTTCAATTGATTTTTATTCAATAACTTCTCCATTTAATGTTAAAATTCTCCATAAATCTGACATTTTACAGCAAAATCAATTGAGCTACTATGTTGTGACTGGTATGTCAGTGATATACTCTTATTGGCCACCTTATCAGGAACACCGAGGCAATCTACAGTAATCCAGTTACTGTCAGGGGTCTAACTTATTTTCACAAGTGTAACCGAACAAAGTGGCACATGAGTGTATTCGAGTTTGACACAAATTGTAACTTACTTACAAAATACATTAAATGGCAATTTACTGCTGCAAAAATGTTTATTAGTTAAACCGGTTACAGTCTTTCTAAAAAACACTTTGAGTTTAAATATTTTCTTTGAAATAATTTTAGTGAAACTCATGTTTTGCTAATCAATTTATTCAGTGAAATACTTGAAATGAAAAAATACTTTCAGTTCAAGATTTTAACCGAATAAGGTAAAAAAATATTTTTTCCTCAAAAGGTAACAACAATTTGTTGTCTCTGACACCTGAAATACTGCAAGTTGATAAAAACAAAAACAGCAACTTAGTGCCGGTGTTTTACTTCTTACATCTCACTTCTTACAGTGTGAACAAACTGACCTCCATACTGCCCAACAGGATTAGTAAAAATTCTTGGACTACAATGTTGGTGGTCTGATTGGGTTCACCAATGCACATAAAACAATTAAGATTTTTTTTCCGGAAGGCCTTTATGAACAAACGCTCCAACACATGGATGATAAATATCTGGTTCTGAGCTGGCTGGGAGGTACGAGGGAAAACTGCATTCACACTTCTGTTCAGTTTTATTCATCTGAGCAACACGCCTGCATCTACATCCGCTCTGGAAGCAACAACATGTGGTTCTACTCAACTTGTCTTGGTGAAGGAGCCTCGGGGCATGCATTATAATAAGGCTGGGTAGAGCAGAGGAGCTCAACTGCTCTCCCAGCTCGCTTCGTCTGAACACAGGGCCCTTGTTTAGATGCACATGATAACCAGCCCTGCCCCACACACTTAATCCTGCATCAGCGCCCAGATTCCAGTCAGCTCCCGCACCACAGGTCTTCTCCGGCGCCTCACGAACATGTGTTTTTGGATAGATGTGGCGGAGGCTGATGCCAGCACAGTTAACTCACGCAGGAGGGATGAGGGGTGTGTGGAGGAGAGTGAAGAGAGTGAGCAAACAGGATGGTGAGTGGCCTTCCACGTTTATCGTGGATAGACGCCACTTATTGGAACGGGAGGAAGATGAGAAGAGGAATATGATGGGGGAGGTTGGGCGTGTTTAGGAACGTTTGGTACCTGACAGTGGAAGACGTATTCCGGTGTAGCCTTCTTATACTTCATGTTCCACACCAAAGCCACGCCATCTGGCTCGTGAGGAGCTTCCTCGTTGTTGTTGTATGAGGCAACCAGGAGTTCAGGATACTGGCGAGAGAAAAAAAAAAAAGGGAATGAATGTTTGGGGGGGGGGGGGACCCTCTGGGTTGAGCTCCACTCTAGGGAAGAAAGCCTTGGCCGCCCTCTGTGGTAGTGCTGACCAACACCTTCAAGAATGAGTAACCCTTTCCAAGAAGATTAATGGCTTGTTTAAGTCGCTGTAACCCATAAAGAACTTCAGTAAATCGTGTTTGTAGAATTTTAACGAAATGTTACACGTCGGCAGCGACTCAAAAGTGCATAACGGCAAACTGTAGCGAACAGAGGATATTTCAAAACACGAATATTAACTCTGACTGCAGCGACTTTGACCTGACGGAAAAATGACACGCTGCATTCAATATTTAGTTGAGACTTACTCTACGTGAACACACAAACTAAAATGGCATGGGCGTGGCTGTGGCTCTGCGCAAGAAAATACAGTGAACAAAGAGCCGGTGTTCAATCACTGTCACAAGCCATTGCGGAACCATGCATTAAATGACCTTAGACACCAGAGGAAACAAATCATTACGGCCTCCGACTAAGTGACAATTTGTATGGGACATAACTTACTTTTCCCGAGGGAGTTGTGGCTAAAAGTAAATGCTGTCAAACTCAAGCAAAGTAATCATGAAGCATTATGGTTCAGCGAGTCTAACTTGTTTGTACAGCCAATTAGGAAAAAATATGCAAATAAGCTCCTGCCTTTTTCCACAATAACTGGGAGGATAAGATAAACTGATAGTTTCTCAAAAATATGGCAAAACGTTTTTTAATGACAAAGAGGTTTGAGAGGGGGGGGGGAGGACCTGGGGGGACCAGTCGAGGCAGGTGACGACCCGATGTTTGGACCAGCGCTCATCCACAAACTGCCTGTTAAGCGAAAGCTTTGCTCCGGCCTGAATTTCACTGGAGGAAAAAACAAACGCATCTTGAATCAATAAGAAGCTTTTCTGCAAAAACCAATCACACATTTTAAAGACACGAGTTTTCCAATTATTACCCTTCCTTCTCCTCCAGGTCACGACCGCTATAGTCAAAGAAGAGGTCCACATGCTCAGAGAGAGCCCGCTCGATAATGCGAGTGCTGTGGTCGAAGAAATTCACAAACTCCTCCGAGTGCAGGATCTGCAGCTTTTCCTCCTCTGTCAATTCGTGGGGGGGGACTTCACAGAGAAAAACAAACAACAGTGAATCAGAGTGAAGATCCCTGCTGCTCTTGGCCATTATGATATGGGATCTAATGTCCTGCTTTACAGGAATAGAAACCCTTTGAAGCAATTATTTATACAGTATATGTAATTGTGAAATTCTTAAAAGAACCTAAGTGGCTCAATTTCAGTAAAGCATCTCAATTATCATCCCTTTGATTGAAGTACCTTCCTCCTCCTCTTTCTGGTCCAGTTTCTCCATTTGTGCCTGGGTGATTTCTTGAGGTGGAGCAATTTCTTCCTCCTCTTCTTCCTCTGCAGATGAAAGAGTGAACTCCCGTAAACATTGGAAAATGCCCTTTGCGAGGCTGTAAAAACTCAGGCATTCTTATGAAATGCAATGTAAATGAATCGGAAACACTTTGGACTGAATCCTTAATGTAAACAAGAAATAACAATCAAATGAAGTGTAACAACTTTGACCAAAGGAATGATTACACTTCCATGCAGAGACTTGGTACCTTCTCCTCACTACATTTCCACCTGCATCATTTTCTTCTTTCAATAGGAGCTCCACCCCATGATTACAGGCACGGCAATAGAACGATTTTGTATGTCTTGCATGTGCTTGGTTTGTCAGCACAATGTTGCCTTTCAAAAAGAACCTGCTTCTCTAAAGCGGGGACGTTTGTCATTTGTGTTAAAGGGACACAGCACAGTGGGAGTCTTGTTGTCATAGGGACCCCTGTCTTTCCCCAACTGTTAATGAGACCCTAGCTATTCAATGGAAAGTCTAGCTGTCAGTGTAGCCGTTTCCTCTGTGTCCCATTCGCAGGTTGCCCCCTTCTCGGCCATGGGGCAGTGGGGCAAAGGGTGTGGAGCAGCTGCCTGGGCTCGTCGCATTGGACTGGCCAGATGACGGCATGGTGCAAAAGCAGATGGCGATGCTGGCGATTGTCTCGTGCTCTTCAGAGGTGGCATGGGGATGGCACAGAGGTTTTACGCCTGGCTGCCCCGAGACAAGCTTCTCGCTGAACGGCAAGCCTGTGCAATTACCATCTTAGCAGGAGGTCCTGCAACTCCTATTCAACCTCAGAGAATGTACAACAAAATACAGGCCACACCAGCTGGCAAACTGCACACCGGCTCTACCTCAAAGAAGATGAACACACTTTTTCAAAACACATCCCCGGGAGACCTTATATAGCCTATGCTTTCAATGTAAAAAAAAAAAAAAAAGAAAAACAATAATAATGATAGTGGAAGCAGAACAAAACAGATTCATACAGAATGGGGAAATATTCGCCTGGATCCTACAGGCGTTTATCTTACTCTGAGTTATACAGTTAATCTAAGATGACAGCGCGGCATTGCCAGAATTTCCTTCCTACTGAGATAATCTAAATGATAATGTCATCCGTCACTTTGTCCATAAAATGATTTATCCCCTTTGTTGGTCGGTGGTTTGGGGACGAAGGTTATTGGGTGCACTGATGAGTTTACAGAACTGCGTTGATGACACAAGCCCATTTCAATGTGCGGCCATACTCTGCAACCAACAGGAGAAGGTTAAAATCTTTCCTTTCAAGGGCCTCAATCAGGCTTAAAGGAAAACAGTAATCACTGTCTTTCAGCTAGTCCCGGCCGTGCTCGTCAGCCCTTTCCCTGGTGAGGGCAGCCAGAGCAATCAACCTGCCAGGCATTAGGAGCGGATAGACAATCTGAAAATAAAGGGTATAATGCACCTGCCAGCCAAAATGGCCATTTGGAGAAAAGCTAGTGATCCTGGTGACCCCGCTGGGGATGCGTAGGGGGGCAGTAGTGAGGGTGGGTGGGTTGCATTTAACAGAATTCACCCGGATCACCGATGTCCCCATACACTGACACCTCCTCTCAAAGCAGGCCCAATTATGGCTTTTGTACCACTTAAGAAATAAAAGCTTTTTTTGGGGGGGGGGGGGGGGGGGGGGGGGGTAGCTGGACAGAAGGGGGGGAGGGGAGGATAATCACGTCTTAGTCAATAGACAATATATTAATGCAAACATGGCATGGGGCAGGGATGAACAATTGCAAAACTGCGTGGCTTTTGCTCTCCGTCGCAGGTGTCTTTCACTTTCTATATGTCCCAGAGAGAACCAGGGTCTGACTGCGGCACGTGCAAAAAGGGTTTGTTCAGCCGTGTAAAGGCCAATAATAAAACTGCACAAGCCAAGCCTCCATCAGCACACACACACACACACACACACACACACACACACACACACGCACACGCACACGCACACGCACACGCACACGCACACGCACACACACGCACCAGCATTTCTTGTTCTTGAAATAGAGTGCATCTACTGGCAAAGTTAAAAAAATAAAAAAATAAAAAAAATGCATTTCCAAAAACTGTGCGGCTGCTTGTTGTGCAGCAAACTCACATCAAGGTGCTGCTCCTGCTCCGTGAGAGTCACAAGAAGAAAAAAAAAAGCAGATCACAGAAGTGCAAATGCAGAAACAATGCCTCGAGAAAAAATGAGAAAAAATCCACATTTTTGGTGCGAAATGATTAGCTACGGTATGACTGTAGGATATAACAGATATTTTAACAGTGTTAATCATCAAGTACATAAAAGCTGACCACAATTACAAGTGGTACTTCAAACAAGAAGGCCATTAAGAGCTTTTGTGATTAAAAGTTTTGACCTGCCTTTGAATTCAGAGTGATTAAAACAATCACATTCAATTAAACGTTAGATTTACTAACGGCTCTCAGTACTCGTTTTCCTGACGAGCCTTTTAAAAACACTGTACTAGACCAACCAGTCCAGCCCCCCCCCCCCCCCCCCCCCCCCCCGCCCCCCCGCCCCCCCCCCCCCCCCCCAACTTCCAACAATATCTTGCTCCATAATTACAGCCTCTTGTTGAGGAGTGCATACTGATGCTGCATATTACCTACTAGTGCAGTCTGGGGATACTGCAGTAGTGGAATACTCCTCAAACTGATGGCGTAAATTAACGTGCTGGGACTGAAAGTATGACAGATAGAAAACCGAGCATGCAATATTATTTTTTCACAAGGTGACAATGCTTTACAAATAATGCTGTCGTGGGGTTTTATTCGTCAAATGATCGCTCATATCAAATCAACCTTAGTGGCCTTTGCTTTTAAAATAGCTTCAACACAGATTTGCCCATATTTCTAAGGTACTCGGCTTACAGTATGCTCTGGGTCTCCTGGAGAACTTGATGAAGTGTCTGTTTTCAGTTTAGCATTCTTCTACAATCGTATAATGACGACACGATGTTCAAATATCAGCTTGAAAAGTTCCAAAAATGGAAATACGTTTTTGTTTAGAATAGTTGCATGGGAAAAGGATGTATAAATGGAGACTACGGCTGCTACTTCAATAAAGATTTACTCTTTTAAGTTAATATAGTATTACAAATGTAACTGATATCTAATTGAATTCTGGGTAAAATGACCTTCCTGCTCAAATTTCTGTCACCTGACACAGAATGTAAAGTTGGCGTTAAAACAAAGCTTACGTCCAGATATGATTTTTTTTTTTGGGCAGCATTTACGTCACTAGTCACATTAAAATCCATTAAAGGAGACAAAAAAACTCTCAGGACAGTGGATGATTCTTTGTCTGCACAGTTTTTGATGTTGGATGCTGCAGCTGGTGTGGTCCAGATGCCTCAGAGCTGGGTTGGAGGGTTGATGACTACAATGACGCTATGGTCACTGACAACACTCAATACTAACAACAATACTAACCATAATTCATTTCATCTTGCGGACCATACAATACCGTCTTCATTGCCAACCCAGGTAAAAATGAAGCGTTCTGCTCGAGTGTCCAGACGATTTTCCTGGTGTCAATAGGGCAGGCAGGTGACGTTAGAATCTTTTACTAGTTTTCAGAGATGTCTTGCCAACACTGTGGGAACCCGGAGTCTGGAGCAGCCAGGGCACGGCAGCCGCTCCCTCTAATGCCACCGCCTGCTGACCTTGAGAGTGCTGCGACGTTGCCTCCTTTTGACAACATGATAAATCGCTCAATCAGAAAGTAGGCCTGACGCCACCCCACACATCAAAAATGCGCCGAGGGGAGCAAGCTGGGAAGGGGATGCCGTCTCATCGAGTGCCAGAAGTGATGGTGTGAAAATGCACAATGTCACTGAGTGTGTTTTGTTATGTGCCTGTTCGGTGAAGGGAGAAGACAGGGAAGCGAGGGAGTTGATGAAATGATTACATAGTGGCAGAGAGGGGAAGGGGGCCCCGTGTTGAACAGCTGGCAGAAACCATCGGTGTTTAACACAGTTTCACAATGCCCAGTAGAGTCCGGAGTAAAGAGCGACGAGGAACAGAGGGATGCTCTTCATCCTTCACTAGTTCTGCTCGTAGTTTTCCACAAAATCACACAATTTTATCTTACTCGCGTCGCATGCCACCTCGGAATTTTCTACACGTCACCTGATCGGACAACAACCAACAATCAGTACTCTGTTTAAAACCCTAACCAGGCTTTCAAGGATGCTAAAAAAACATGTGGCAGCTGGTGCAAATAAAACGAGAACGCAGCTACAAAGACAGAGTCATCCAGAAGCTGTAAGTGGAAGAAACAAGACAAAAATCGTAATCAGAACTTCAGCGGAGCGTATTATTCACCCTCAGTCATTAGACAAATCAAGCAGGGACCAGCAGCACCACCAGAAATATTGCATATTCTGTGGCACACGTGTTCAACATGTGTATCTCAGTACAAACGCAATGTTCTCTTTGTCCCACCACATGAAAGCTGCAGCGCAGCAATTACATACATATCGACACGCTTCAGAGGCCGTTAGCAGTCGTAAGCGTGGATCTTGGTATCTTCGGCTCCGATCTCTTTTCTCCTTCCCGTCACTGGATTTCTCATCCTGTCCATTAATTATGCCGAAGCCAAGTTCAGAAGAGCGGGGCTTGTCAGAATCTAATCTTCGCCCTGACATCTTATGTTTCCTGGGCCTCACCGAGTTTCATCTCACTGCTTGGTGAAAAATCAAAACCTCATCTACTTGTTGTTCATGTTGCTCTCTTGTGGACTCCTGGAGCAAACCTCTTAATGAGCCGGGCCCCAGTCACCCAGTAGAGAACTTTTCTCATGAGCTTTCCTCTTTCCACTGATATATTCAAGCAAAACAGTTTGGATCATGCATGCACAGGTAACCTGAGGTTACCAGCACAACACCCCGTCAATCACCTTCTTTCGCCTGAGTCATGCTGGGTGTCTGGGTCTGCTTTGTGTAGGACACAGTTTCACGGGGAGGGAAGTCCACTTGTGTGACTTTGGCCATTCCCAGTTTTGGAGTTCCACGCCTAAAAGAAAAGAAACACTCAAACCGTGCACAGTAACCAGTAAACATCCTTCACAAAAATAACTAAATGAAGCATCTTATGTCTATCCATTCACACCAAAGTCCAAAGTCAGTGAGTTAGTCTTTAATGGGATAGCACGGATTCAGATTAGTTTAACCATCAATATGAAATAATTACAAGGTTTCATCTGACCATTCTCGCATGCATGAGTCCACTGTTCTCTTGACTGTATTAATTGAATAATGACTCTGAAAGATAAAGCAGTCATGCTGTAGATTGAGAGAAGGGAAAATGACCAGGAAAGAAGAGAAGAGATTGTCCAGTACCCCAGCTCAGAATCAGAGTGAAGCTGAAGCGTGGATGGGTCAGAGTCCCAGTGCAGAGTCCTGATTAGTGTCACAGCAACAAGGCAGCATTAGTGAGAGGGAGAGAGAGACAGAGAGAGAGAGACAAATGAGGAGAGGAAATATAGTTAGCAATGTGGCACACACCATGCTGACTGAATTGCAAGTCACAAATCAATTGAATTTGCATGTTATCCAAGCGCACTTAAAATGGATTCTTTTTCATTTCAAACGGAGCTTCAATCCGTCGACACAAAGCTCAGAGAATACTGCGGATGTGGACACGCACGCCCCGATTTGAATGGCAGAGGGCATAATGTGCAGCCTGCAGAGCCGATACAAGCCGAACTGTGCCACACCAAAGGCTCTGAGAGTTGTGTAGACATGGGGGGTGGAGAGAGAGAGAGAGAGAGAGAGAGAGAGAGAGAGAGAGAGAGAGAGAGAGGGAGAGAGAGAGGGAGAGAGAGAGAGAGAACCCTCAGGGAGAAAACATGACCTCCATGTGTGTAGGAAATGGCCATGCTGGTGAGGGAAATGAGTCAACACGTAGAGGAACAGCTCACTGGGCCTGATGGGACACTGGGGGAGCTTGAATTTCAGCCCAGGGAAGGGGCTCTAATTAGGGGTTAAGAAGTCCCCCAGGCGTCACAGCAACCCGCTGTTTTATTGCTAATTTAGGATTGTTCTAATTCAACGGCACGTAAATGAAATAAACATGCCCTCGGTTGGCATAAAATCGTCATCATTCACCGTAATGATATAAGACCGTAACAGGAAAAAAAGAAAAAGCTGAGTCTTAATGCAATCATGCTTTATAGGTATTCATAACCTTTGGCAACAGTTTGAAAATAATGCAAAGCAGATTAAAGCAACAGCAGACATGCTTCTTCAAGTCATTTTTCAGAATGCATCACACTAAATTTGCAGTGCAACACAGCTGCAGTTTAAACTGCAACAAAAAACACTGGGAGTGTTTGCTTGCTGGCACAAGTGCGGAACAAAAAGTGCAAAATCAAATTCTCCTCAAAGACACAGTTTAAACAATAAAGTGTCAAGCATTTAAATTGAATTAAACCGTACTTTATGGGGACTGCATGTACACTTTTCACATTTGAAATGACTCAGATTCAAACATTTGCCAGGTGTGTGTGTGTGTGTGTGTGTGTGTGTGTGTGTGTGTGTGTGTGTGTGTGTGTGTGTGTGTGTGTGTGTGTGTGTGTGTACCTGGGTCCCACGGCTCCATCAGAGTCCTGGCTCCCTGCCTCACTTGGCGTACCCGCCGATTTGGCAGTGGGAGACGTGGGAGGAGGGACTACAGCGGAGAGATGGACAATAATCATCTGTAAGTTAAGACGCTGGGCTGTGCTAAACACTAGTGTCAAAAAACATTGTGCTTTGTTCTTGTTAATGAAAACGGTCACATTCTGGAAGCATTATAGCTACTATATTACAGTGCAGGATGTAACCTGTATGAAACCTGAAATACAAAATACAAAAAGTACATTACACACAAGTCTATAAAGCTATCTCAGTGTTGCTCTCATGATCAAACAGTGAAATGTCTGATATAATAATAATAACAATAACAGTAATAATAATAATAATATTAATAATAATAATAATAATAATAATAATAATAATAATGAGGAGTAAAAAATGTGGTATAAACTAGAATGTTTTTCTTCTTATTTTGCTGGAGCTTGCTGCTTGTGACAGATTCTAACATGGATCTCTTCTGCCACCTGCTGTTCGCAGTGTGAAAGTGCTCAGAAAATCAACTGAACTCTCAGTATAAATAAAATACTAACCCTTTTTGGGGAATATATTATCTTTTATCTTCTATCTTCTATAGATTTTACATTATCAGGACATGTATGTAAATCCTTCACAAATCCTGGACTGCACAATGATAAGATATTAAGACTGTGTATTACAATACTAGAAATATTGATATTTGGAAATGTAGACAATCAGAATGTGCAAATAAAAAACACACACCAGTAACTACTCTATAATAAATGATCTGTTCACTTTTTATAGTGAAAATACACATATTCACAATATTTACAAAGGTTAACAGGTGCAGTGTCTTGGCTGATGGATGGGCAGTGTTAACCAGTCTGCTCGCAGCAGGTATGAATGACCTGGGCTCGCTCCTTCTTGGAAGGAGGCTGCAGCAGTCGCTCACTAGAGCAGTTGGATAGTGTTGTGGAGAGGATGAGAGAGTTTGTCTACGAAAGAGCTCAGATTTTTTTTTTAATTCAACGTTGTCATGGTGGTTTACTGAGCAGATATGGCAGTCAGTCAGACACTTCTTCATGTGTGTGACTTTAGTGCTTCAATCCAGAACATCAGATTCTGAAAAACATAAAATATACTTTTTTTTTTCAATTATGAACCTCCTGGAGGTTACAGACCTCGTCTCTGCCATGTTTTTTTCTTCAATTCTAGTTTTTAAGAAGTCACTTGTTCTGCAAGAAAATAAGATTCCAGTGTTTGATCATAGAAATATGTTGAGAGATTGTTTCCCTGTTGGAAAGTTGTGCTTACAATCAAGGAAAATTACTGTACTGGTCCAATTACAACACCTATTTTATCCTAATCATTCATCACAAGGAATTTATTGTAACCCCCCCTTTTGTTTACGGCTGACATAAGGCTAATTTTAAAGCCAATACTTGGAAAAGGTTACACAGAACCAAATCTTGTTTCTATAAAGATTTATTCTATTTGATCAAATAAATGCGATTAAAAGACAAACGCCCGCAGGACAGATGGATTTTAACACCTGTATGCATGTGAACACAGTCGGAGCAAAGAATAATCTGTTTAAAATGTGAGAAAATGCATGTTATTCAATATGTTTGCATCCTTGAAGCAGATGTCACATCGTCTACAAAAGAAGAAAACACCAACCGTTGATACCAACTGGAACAGGCGCATCAGTGGTTAACCCCACACTCTGGAGAAACGCCTCAGTCTCACGCCTTTTCTTCTCCAGGTCAGAATCTTCCTGTTGAACCACGGCATCTTTCTGCTGGTCTGCCTAGAAATACAGCAATAGATGGATTAAAGTCATTCAATGACAAGATATCAGTGTTGGACAATCTCTGCTTCGATCTCAGACAATGGGAGTTAAAAACGTCATCTGGCATCTGGGTTATAAGGGATGTGTGTCTAATCTTCTGCATTAATGACTTATTTAAAAACTAGACCACACAGAATGGGAATCAACTAACTCTTAGTACAAAACTCTCATTCAGATCCATTGCAATTGGGAAAGACAACAACAACAACAACAAAAAAAAAAAGCTCATCGACATCTCAACGTATACAGAAATGCAGGAACACACAGGCCAACATGGCGCCCTGTTAAAAACATTCGCCTTCCATCAAAGATAGCAGGCTGCAGGAAAGAAGCACAACAGATCTAACAGGATCAATACACCAACAGATGCAGGTGTTTTAGAACTACTGGAGGTAAGTTTGAAATTCAAAACGCCACAAATGAAAATATTTCAATACAAGAAAAAGCTGTAAACTGCCTGGAAATAATATTTAACCCATAATTAAAAACGGACAAAAATGTGTGTTTTTAAATTGCTGTACCAATCATAGGAAGTGGACTTATACTCCACATTATGTACCCTGGACATAGAAAATGAAATACTCTAGTCCCCCTAGTGGCGCCACGGGGTATACTTTGACCTGAGTTATGAGAGATCAGCCTTCAAATCCTGGTTGCTCTAGAAAAGCAACCCAGAGTCGAAACGTGTCTATGGTGTGATCATGAGATGATTTGCTGTGGTAACCCTTGTAAAAGGAAGCAAATTAATATTTCCTTCCACTGTATAAAGTGAAATACTCAAGTAAAGGTGGCCCATGTATAATCTCATTAGTCCAGGTTGGAGGGATCTCAAAGCAAACTGATTCAGGTCAAAGTAGAAGTTGCTTTGTATGGAGACTGATCAATGCCACTGATCGGCTTAATTTAATAGGTTTCGCACATTCAGTGAGTGAAAACTGTAAACTTCTATGAAAAACTCAATGAAAATGTTGAAGTTAAACAAAGTCGACAGCTGTAGGGTTGTGGGATGAAGTTTGCAACAAAGATGTCAAAGAAGAGCTTCATGTCTTTGTAAAAGGCCTTGGGACATGTTATGTCTGTTGCGTGTCCAAATAACCGCAATCGTTCAAGTTTCTATTCTGAGCTCCAACAAGCTTTTTCACTCACAGAGCAAAAAGTGGCCAGCACTGGTTTGTTGTGAACCTCATCTACCAAAAACCACAATATATAACAAATGTGAGGCTCTAACGAGGTCTGAATCATCCCGAAACATGACAGAATAAAGATGGGTGGCATTTATATCAGCGTATACAATATAAAACTGATATCGCCTCAAAGTTAGCAGTTCTACTGATGACAGATTAACAAAAAAAAATAAAAAATACAATTTAAATTTGGCTGAAAGTATCAAGATGAATCAAGTATGAAGACCTCTGAAGTAACATAATGAAATATTGTTCACAGTTTTGTTGAAAAACAAACAAACATTAAGTTTTCTAAAACTTATTTGAGTTAGTTCCTCTGCAGAAGATAATAGATGTTCACTGACTCAGGTAGAAAAAAAAGTGTGCATATTTTGGTCTTAGCAGTCAACCACTCTAAATGGAAACTATCAGCATATCAGAATTCCAAAAATAAAATCCAATATGATTTCTCTATAACATGCACAATGAGACTTTGGTTTTGAATGTGATCAAGCTTCAGATTTACTGTGTTCAAGTCATAAAACCTCTCAGACCAACAGAAAGACCCGAACATACTGATTTTTTGCGCTCCTCCTCCTTTCTTCTTTTCTCCTCTCTGATTTGCGCCAAACGTTGCTTCTTCCTTTCCAGCTCAGCCTTCAGCTCGCTTTTGTCCGACATGATGCCACACCTGAATGCAAACAACAGTCGGTCATCACTTAATCTTTAAAACAAGGAAAGAAAAAAAAAAGTTGCATATTTATGCCAAAACTAATGACTGAAGTATGTTAGAGGAGAGCTGATACCAGGGAGTATGGCAAACATATGAAAAATAAAGTATAAGTATGGAATTACCTCGTTTATTCGCTTATCTTTTAAAGTGTGTTGATATATATTGGAGACATTTCAGGAATATTCGATCAAGCTCAGATTACAATAAAGTTTGTTTTTGATGAGGCATCAGATTCAGAATATTTGCAGTATTGCAATTAGAAATCATGTGAAAGTACTTATTCTTTGTGTTTTGGGAATAAAGTGTAACACCAAACTATGAATGCTGGTAAAGAAAAAGAAAAAGAAAGTAAAAACATGTTTAAACTTGGGTGAATATAAGTGCAATATTCTGCCTGACCAAATCAAGACAGAAACCTTGATACTTTTTGAAGGGAAGATGGCTTTAATGACGCAGATTCAATATAACATATTTTCATTCTCCAAACTTTTCCCTTTGATAATGTTCAAATAGTTTGAAGATGTTTGAGAATAACGTATAGACGTCAGGGATTCATATAATAATCTAAATGTGTATTCTGTGCAATTTGTTTTACATGCCATGCACCTGCAGACATATGATTCCACATAAATATCCAGGAATTGATCATTGCGTTATAAAATAATGCCTGTAAAGCCAAACAAGAGTGTCCCTGCCTCCTCAGTGAATAAAAACCATCTGTAGCCAGATCAATGACTCACAAACCTAAACATGTCCTGACAATCACCTGCGTGTCTCTGTGGTTAAAGTAGCATCATACTGGTACGATCCACGGAGCTGTTGTGTCTCTGTGGTTAAAGTAACATACAGCTGACTAGTATGACCCACGGGACTCGCAGAGCCCCACCCTGCAGCCGGTGCGCCGCTTACACCCGATTAGCTTTACATCGTGAACACGTCATCCATCATAGACGATCGTTTTCAGCTTTAAAATAACCCACTGTGCTCACGTCCAGAAGTTTACAAACACGTCCCGTGGATATTTTATTCACTCCACACTTCTGGTGGGAATCACTCGCATCCGCTCGGCCTGCACCGATGCTAACGTTAACCTTCCTCGTTATGTTTGGCTCCACGGCTAGTTCCCCCATCCTCGTTGTACAACATCTAATAAAGACGAGTGCTGGTTTGATGTGAGATTGTTAGCACTGCATAACTTTTAAAAGCTGTAGGAAAGCAGATTAATTCAAATTAATCCACAGAGCGAGAGCAGACGTGGACATATAGCATGCTAGTACTTAGCACCAGCGGCTAATCGAACCCCGGTTCGCAGTACTGTCATGTCATTTTTGCAGAGATCAGATCGTTATATACATAATTCAGCTTACAGATACAACTATAAATGCAGGTAAAGCACAAAATGTGTGTGTCATCCCAGCTCTCATGAACATAATGTATGAATAAGAAAACTTACAACAGGTTTTTCGACCAGCTGCCTTTAGCCACCACAGCCAAAACAATCGAGCTGAGTACGGGTACCGAGAGGACCCAAACCGCGCACCTAGCTTTGACGTGGCGGCCTGCTGTGGTCATATGAGGCCAAGCGTGCCGTCTGGATTAAACTCCACAGGCCGCAGTGACTACGCGGAAACCAGAGTCACATTGTGAATGTGTCTTAGTCTGTTATCTTGAGCTGAGTAACACCAGACAATAAGAAACAAGACTCACAGAGCCACTGTGGTGTAATGCATGACTTTCCTCTACCACAGACAACATAATAACTGTTTGTCTTCACTATCAATGACGGCGAGATGCACAAAAGAAGTAGCAAAAGTTTATTATGAAATATGACAGGTTTTTTTTTTTTTTAACAAACTGTATTTCAAGACAAACAATTTACAGTATAAAGTGTTTTTTCCATAAAGTCTATTTCCACAAAAACCATCTGAAAGTTGTTATAAAGTACCCCACCATTATATACATATGCGCATAACTGGAAAAGGACGAAAATAAGCTAAAAATGAAATGCTGAAAGGTGCAAGAGAGAAAGTTATGAATAAAAGACAAATGTATGATCTTGTATTCACTTTTACTTTCTCATGCCAGTGTAGATTAATTGTTGCAAATATGTGGAGGTTGGAGACAATGTTAAAGGTATCCTGGACATCACTCAGCCTCATCACCCAGTTTATTGCCCCTTCTTCTGACATCTGAGCTGGATTCGGCATCATTTCCCTCAGACAGCTGAGATAAGGCTGGTCCGACTTTGGTGTTGTCCTCACCTCCCGCGCTGGTATGCAAGGCATGCAAGACCTGGTCACTGGGCCGCTTCCAAGATGTTCGAGTGGCAATCCAAAGGATTAGGCCTCCAAAAACCACCAGGAGGACTCCCAAAACATTCACGAAAAGTGCCTCCGGTGGAGAGTCCTTATACTTCGGGTTGCTCCTTCAACATGCAGAAAGGTATTCAGATTCAATGCAAGGCATTTATACTGTACTGGTACGCTTTTCAAAACAAAACACTCTTTAGTTGACTTTTTAGTACTTACAGGCCAAAAATGAGTTTCTCTGTAATGCCCATTAATGCCACGGCTATGACAGTGATGAAGAGTGAAAGACCACTGTAGACATGGAGAGGCATGAACGCTGCTTTCCACGATACAGGTGCAACTGGTATCAAGTACATGCCAACTCCAAGCACAAGCTGCTCACGAAAGAAAAAAGGAGAGGAGAAAATAAACCTTGACCCTTAGTGTATGTGATCAAACACATCATGTGTGATGACTTTGCGTTTTAGAACATCTAAAAGAGAAAGAGGATCTTATAGAGGAAGCACAAAAAGAAACCTTTAGACAACTGAGGTGCATGCAAACATGATAGACACTGTACAATTTGTTGGTATCATTCTTGCATCATAAAACATCGTGTCGCTTTATTAGCAGGTAGAAAGATGTTTGGAGTATTTACCTGCAGACCATACAGCACAACCACAGCCAGGCCCAGCCAGCTGTGTAGACTGTACATGTTAGGAATTTTGGCAAAGTTGTGGAAATCAAACACAGCCACCATGGAGATCACCGCAAGAATGAAGGCCAGTAAATTCAAGCCTGCATGGATGAACTTCATCAATAGCTTGCTGCACTGCCACGTCCACGGGAGCCTGTAGACAATTATGGCTACAAGACAGGGTTATGCAAAGTTAGTCAACCAAGTCCAAATACATTTTAATCAAGTTTTGAGGTTTGAGATTTTTCTGAAAAAAAAACAAAAACATTCATTGTTGTCATTGATGAAACCTCATAGTATTTGGCAGAACAAAAATGAATTTCTTCTTTTTTTAGGCCTTCTAACCACGTCAGGTTGCTGGCCATGTTTAATATTTTAGGCAACTGATCACATCTAGTAACATATGTCTCGTTTCTTCATAACACACAGTAAAAAAAACAAACATGTTTTCTAACATGTTTGACTACAAATACTGCCTTGAAATGGAAATATTGACTTTTCATACATTTATCATTTCTATAGATTTTGTATTTGGAAGTGTTTTATTTGTGTTTCTTAAACAGATTTTAAAATTAGAAGTGTTTTGACCGTTAGAGGGAACGTCAATCTGGCTACTAACCTAACTTTTGGTTGTTTTGTTGTTGTATGTGGGCTGCCGAAAACTTGAATTCCCCTCAGAATTGATAAAGTCTATCTAACTGGAGGTGCAGGCGCCCTTATGCAGTGTATAAGATGAGATTGTAAAAGCATTAAGACATATTTATTTCGAGACTTTTTTTTTTTTTTTTTAATCTGAAAATTGTGAAATACTTTCAAACTGCAAAAAGTAGACAATGAAAAAGCATTTCAGAGAAAACAAATATCTCAGCAAGTGCCCAGTGAAGAGTTAAAGTTTATAGAGAAATGCACGCTATCTCCACAACCCGCTTCCTTTACAAGGAAAAATTAATTCCTCTGGTGAGTGGGAGATTTTACACAACCAGGAAAAGTTTGTCTGCCGCTTGTGTAGCCTCGCCCTGGCCGATGATTTCCTCCATCTCGTCCGTTTACGTTCATTAAAAAGAAACATTTCTCAAACTGCGTGCGCAAGCGTCAACTCCCCCAAAACAAAAACAGTGCCCTCTCTCTCTCTCTCTCACCGATCCCCTGCAGGACGACGAAGCCGATCACTATTAACACCGGATGCCAGTTGAACTCGGCCGGTCCTCCGTCCCAGGCTAAGCCTTCCCTGAAGTGGAGCACCCATCTCAGCACGAACACGACGGCCACGAACGCCGCGGCGGCGGCGGCGGACAGCGCGAGCAGGAACTGTGCGCGCTTCTCCATCACTGTTGCGTCTCGACTGCAGTGGCTGTGGTTCTTCACACACTCCTTCACCAGGACGCGCCGCGGTCACATGACCCCGGGCTGCTCAAACAGTCGGTGGGAAGACGTTTTGCAACTTGTGGTTATGGAAGACTTGTTTAAGAAAAAAAAAAAAGACAAACAAAACTTTTTTCTTTTTTTTTTTTGTCCGCGCTATCTCCTGGTTCCTGTTTAACAGGCTTACGCACTTTGGTTCTTTAGTTCCTGCGAAATTAAAACTATAAATTAATCCTGCATTGAGGAATTAGAGGAGATTTTTTTGTATAAATGGGAAGAAAGATGTCGTTTCCCTTTTATCTGCTGTGTTTTTGCTTTGAATTCGAAGGAGTGAGTTCAGTAACATGACAAACACAATGACTGCGCTGTCAGTGTTTTACACAGGAATTTATATGGTTTTAGTTACAGGCACTCGGGAGGTTCTTAACCTCATTAGGTCAATGAGGAATGATGAGTCACATAAGAAGGAGTCTAAATGCTTCAAACAGCACATACTTTTTCCTTTTATTTGCAGCTGGTAGCCTGGTTTTTCAGCTGTTTTTGGTTTCGCGCTGTTGAAAATTTGAACGGTCACTATTTTATAAAAGGCCACAATTTAAGAGATACATAATTATAACGTAGTGCTATTTTAATAACAGCTTTTCTTCATAGGGAGTTAGAATTGAGTAAAACTAATTGCTTGATGAGCAATAAACATACAGAATGCAAGGTGTAGGGGATTAGGAGGGGGAAATAATCTGATTCCAGTTTTGGCACATGCATGTTGACGCAATGTTGTTGTGGTTGATAGTTTTATTTCAAAGCAAGAAGAAAGGACTGTGCTGTTGCACATAGTTGCTGGTGTTGCTTCCTGCACCCCATGACCCTGGAAGATGGATAAATAGTTGGACTAAGGGGGGAAAATACTTATACTATACTCATAAATCAAATGTGGAGTGATTAAGAATTTTTTCATAGTTTCTTTTTCCTTTTTTGGTGTTAGACATCATAATTCAAATGATCAATACTCTTTTTTTTTTTTTACAGAACTGCCTTCTCATAGCTCATCTGTGAGCAGAACTTTAAGAAAACAGAACAGATTACTATATTTTAGGCTTATTAAAAAAGAAAAGTTACTCTGGCACAACATAGTGTCTACACATTCCTGTCACATAGGAAGCCAAGTGGCAAAGTTGCTTTCAAGGCCAAGGACATGAAATAAGAAAACTTTTATTTTCAAGTGATAAACAGGCAGCATAAATGAAATTGACTGAATCTGTGACTCTGGGGACAGAGTCTGAAATATTAGAGTTTTATACAAATAAATAAAGAAATTAATAGCACACGTAAAGCTTTAATTGTATGGTGATTGGCTCTGTATGTAAACAAAACTGAACTTTATATGCATGAGTGAGGAGCAGACAAAGACAGAACAAGGGAGCCAATTGAAAAAATATAAAAAATTTATTTTGAGAAATACAAGTTTTACAAAACTGTCACCAGGGTGTAATTTACCATTTTAATTACATTGCAAAAGATGACAGGGATTAAAATAAAATGACAACAATCAAAAGTAATAAACATAAAAATATTGAGTAAAGAGTCTCTGCAAAAAAAAAAATAGGAACAATGTAAATTCAGTGTTTTCCTGCAGCTTTTACTCAGTTATTTTACAACGGTGACGAGTTTGTACACATGGCAGCAGAAGTTGGCGTTCTTCTGTTCCACATGAATGAGAGTGTGTCTGTCAAAGAACAACTCGTGCTGGTAGGTCTGCAACAAATAAAAACAGTGCGCATGAGTTCAGAAACTGTTGAGGTTTGACGGTGGCACAGTCCCGTTGGGATTACTCACCTCATCCCACAGCTCATCCAGCTCAATGGTCTGCTTTAACTGACCCGTGTGGTTGTCATGTAGCTGAACTTGAGCTCTGCCCTCCCTCTCCATGCCGTTGGTCACCACTGCCAAGAGGTCCAGCTCGTTCTCATATTCCACCATTCGGAACGTCTGCAAAGTCAAGCGTTGGTACATTGTTCTCCATCATACACACTGAAAGGTAATCCCGACATACAAATCTGCTGAAGTTGAAAACACAAGTGAGCTTATTTTATCCCAGTACTTACCAGCTTTCAGATGGAAAAGAACCGGAACTCAGTATGTTTATACTTTTTCCCATACCAAAGTAAATATCTACTTGGAACGTGACCACTTTCGTGTGTATGAAAAAGTTACATGTGTACAAGTTATTTCTCAAAGAAAAAAGTTCAACTTCCACAAGTGCGATCAGTTGAAATGATGCATCATTTTCTCACATCTTCATTCATTTTGTGCCGTTATTTGTGTTATTTGTTGTTAAGAAGGGAGTAACTACAAGGATTGTGTTGTGTTTGATGATAAACCAGAGAATGTAAATACCAGAGATATGTAAATATCCTTTACTTATATGCATATTCACAGGAGAGGCTTGGAAACATGTCCATTCTCTTTTAGTTTAATCCAGCTTTTGGTTAAAGCTCTTAACAAAGGGAAAGTGATTTTTTTATTTTTTTTTGTATTAAGTGAAGTAATATTGATGGCTACTCTGCGTTAGGCAAACCAAAATCCTTTCTTGAAGTGTTGAGTTTTTCCTGGATCAGAATAATCAGACCCAACAGATATAAGAACCAGAAAAGCTCTGAGCTGGCTACGTGTTGATGCAAGAGGATAATCTGGCAATTGCTGAAAATACTGGATCCTGGTGTTGTTTTGAGTGACATCTGATATAAAACAAAAAACAAAGTTATTAAAAAGTATCTGGTTCATCAAAAAATATTAATCAACAAAGTATCCCATGTATGAAATCGAAAGTGTAATTACAAAAGGTGGATTTATCTGAATTTTAGGTTTATTTGTAGCTCTCATGCCTCCAAATAGAAGTAGAATAGAATAAAAGTGGATTTAGAAACATTACACGAGACGTCTACATGGTGTGTTTTGTACGTTACATGCTCCCATAACTCTAAATCACTAAACAATAACAGTAATAACAAATGGGCCTATTTCACAAAGCTTTATAAATCATAGTTATTATCATCCTTGGCTTGGCTGCACCGGTCAGCCCGGATGTTCTCAACATGCTTGGATCTTTTGCAACATAAGTAAGCAACACAGTTGCCCTCCAGCTCACAGAAGTGCTTGAATAGTGTTTAGGTGTCACCATTTCAGTACCTCTTGACATGGGTCATCATCCAGTTGAATAAATCTTTTCTTCACCGTTCGGCCTGATGACGTGACGGTGACGTCGGGAATCAGCTGCAGTAGAAAGAACAGTAACTATGTAATAATGAAACTACATGTGTTTCTGCAGTGGGGGGATGATTAACAGAGAGGGCCTGCTCTTGTAACGAGGAAGAAGCGCCCCAAAGTGAATGTGGTGTTATTTCACAATACGTCAGTAAAAGACAGAAAAGAAAATACTTACACTTTTCCGGTGGATTTGCAATGAGAAGTCCTCCACTATCTTTGATGGCAAAGAACTGTCCAGCTCACCGAAGATTCTGAGGACACTTAAATGGAAACCAAACCTTACAATCTCGTCCCATTTGCGGGAAATTCAATTTTATCAAGTGTTCAAGTAATAATTTAATGTTGCGGTTGAGGGGAAGGCTCACTTTATTGTGGTAGGTCCACAATGGATGATTCTTCCTGAGTCGTCAGGATGGAAGAAGATGCTGTCACTCTCCAAAGAGTAGCAGTCCATGTTTTGGATTCCATTTATGGCCTAAAGTTATAGAATTACAAAATAATCCCATATCATAAACTTGTATCTGGTTGTACAGAGACACGAGAACAAATTAAACACAATTCAAGCTCATTAAAAAAGGCAATAAAAACCGCAAAACAGTCAACACAATAAGAGCCAACATCTTAAACAAAGATAAACGCTAAAAAGAAATGTATGCACATTCTCGGATTATTTTACTGTACAAATTTAGTAGCAACATTGTGCAGAATGTGTCATTCACCATAGCGATTATATAAACCTTGTTACTTTGGAGGATTTCCCCACGCAACAAGCAGTTGGGCGCTGCTCCGCTTCATCCAGCAGGTGAATAAAGGCTGTCAAAAACATCTGTGGCCCTGCTTACCGTGACGCTTTCAACAAGCTCGGACTAATTTGGGGCTTGTTAAATCTCTTGCACAGCAGCATGCGCACGTCTCTTTTGTTGTCAAGCATGTGTTATTGAAATGTGATGCTCCGTTTAAAGTGCCACATTGCTGGTGATGACAGACTCTTGCTTGAACCTGTATAACTGTAGAGGATCCTTTAAATATACCATGGTGCCGTCCTGGAGTGAACGGATGTGGTGAGTCCCTCTGTGGCTTTTCTGTGGCGGTGTGTAGATGTAGTGCCAAGGGTGGCCTCCAATTTGAACGCCAGTATCAAAGCACGACACCTCAAAAAGTACTTGAAGGCAACCTGTGCAGTCAAAAACATAAATACACAAAATCCTACTTTAGTTTGTGGTGAACAAGCGTGTTACTCAAAGAGGTTCC
This sequence comes from Lipophrys pholis, assembly GCF_963383615.2. Lineage (NCBI taxonomy): Eukaryota > Metazoa > Chordata > Actinopteri > Blenniiformes > Blenniidae > Lipophrys > Lipophrys pholis. The sequence continues at coordinate 12,692,213 of NC_137632.1, forward strand.
CCGTCCGCTGCTTAAAAGGGGACCCACCTGAAATCTGAATATTTACTGGAATACCAAACGGCAGATCTCCCACTATGTGGTTTCCAAGCAGCGTACTGGGCTTTCCGAGAAACAACTCTTCTGTCAAATACTGAAAACAAGCACAACAGTCATTCATACAGAAAGATGGAAAAAAACAAAAACAAAACACAACAAGACGAGCCAGGAGGATAATGACCCAATTAATATGGAAAAAGAGCCACGAGCATAAACAAAATGTAATATGATGCCATTTAAGAACAATTTTAAACCAAATACCATTTTCAGAATGTGCTCCCAGCTATACATCTTCACCGACTTGTTCCTATATGTAACTGCGAGGACACTTTGAGACAGAACAACATCTATAACACCATTTCCAAACGCCTGAAAGAAAAACATTTATGTTTGAGTGACATATGGCATGGAGAGGCACAATAAAATGAGTTAAAAAAAAAAAAAAAAAGCTGATGTGCCAACCTTTTTGCTGATCTCCAAAATGCCCACAGGTTGCAAGGGGTAGACATGAAAAAAGGCCAAGTGCATCACGATGTCGTGAGAGATACCTGCCTGTGGAAAAGAAAGACAGATTGCTTCACAAACCGGTGCTCCGTCTGTGGACCAAGCTGAGCTCAGACCACTCATAAAACAAACAAATGACAAGTGCAAACTGTTCTAATATAAATGTAAAGATTTTTCTCCCACTATGCTAACTCTGCAAGATGAATACATCTTGGGCATCAGAAAATCTAAAAGACAATGATTTTAGCGAAGAAATGATTTGATTCCTTGACTCAGTAGAACATGGTATATGAAGTGCACACACATATACAAGTGATCTGATTCATGATCCTTTGAGGACTCTTAATGTCTCATTTATAAATCAATACATATATTTGCTTTACCTGTCTTTCTAGAGGTGTTTCTTTGGCCTGAACAGACTTTATGACAAACGTCTCCTGAGAGTCGTTCCATAAAAGATACCTATAAGACAGCAGCACACTCTCAACTTAAAATATTCAAAGCAAATAGAAATTGAGGATAGAGTGAATCCTCACTTTAAGCTCAACAAACTCAAAACCTTTAACATACTTGAACTTATATTTTGGAGAGATGTACACTTTCTGTAGCTCCTCCCCTGTGTCAGGTGAAAGGCGATAAAGCCAGTTACTGGCCGTCAAAGCCAGGATGCTGGGTTTATGATCGGACGGAGATGACAACGTTTTCTCCTATGACAAGAGACAGGCTGTTATTTAACAGCAATTCTGTTGTTAAACATTTGTCTCATGTGGTGTGTGACTCTAAGAAATGAACACAAACAAAATGGATAACTGAACTCACAAGTGGGCTCTCACACAGCAGGACATCTTCAATTTTCTCCCGTTTGGACCTCTTCGGTAGTCTGTACAAGCTATGCGGCTCTGTATGAAGACTGAAAAAAGAACATTTTCTAATTTCTGTGTCTGCACACAAACACTGTATTATTTATTGTCAGGTTTTAAAAACATTTTATACCATAGCAGTGTAGAAAAATACATCATGAATGTGTCAGCTCCAGGCACCTAACATTCTCATGTGCTCCTTTATTTCCCTTTGATTATCATCTACTGGTATATACGAGAACCAATAAAGACTTTCAGCAACTTATTCCATAATTTGGTATAAAGTATAACAGCAATTAATTTGCACAAATGTCTCTCAGATATATATATTTTTTACATTACAATATTGTGTATGCGCAATCCTTAAGATACATTACAATTTGAGAAAAAAACACTTATTGTCTAACCCAGAGACCAGCCCTGAGATCACATCAGACATGAAGCAGTTCTGAAATAAACAATGGCCCAGATTTCCTCTTGAACTTTCATACTTGTGCCTAAGATGAAGATCAGCTCATATCTTATGTCTCATTCAAGTAAAAATAAGACATTTCTCCTGGAATGCATGCCCACTTTGAAGACGCCATTATTTTCCCTGTGGTAAACATGTTGCCGTTTCCATGATGAGGAACATACATTACTGGAAGTTGAGTATGCTCACCAGCTGTAGCAGTTCTGGTAGTTGTCAAAGTATATGTTCTCATTCTCGTACATTATTGGGGATTTGGAGGTCTTGGTCCATACTTTGACAAACTTCCTGTTGTCCTACAGTGTGACAATGATAGTGGACATTTAGCATGTATTAAAGATGGGTTGAGTAAAGATTTAAACGTGCTTTCATTTACCTGGAAGATGATTCCTCTGAGGATGTTCAAGTTGTGTCTGAGCAGAGTCCCAGCCTCCCTGCTGTCTCTGCTCCTCCGGATCAGCAGCTCGGCGGCGTTCCTTCTCCTCTTCCCACGGTACAGCGCCATCAGCAGGGGATACCGTGCTACAGGAAGAGGATCGTCTGGCAGCACGTGCGGTGACCCCGACTCCACATCCCGAGTCAGGTAAGAAGTACTGTGCTTTTTTTTTTTTTTTAAAACTCCTCAGCGAGCTTCATGTTATCCTTCCTTCAGCCCAAACACACAGCGAACAGCTCGTTTGAACGCAGCGATGTCGATCGAAACAACCACCATACTCCGACGACTTCAACCAGAAATCCACTCCGTCTAGTTGTTTGGCCTTATAAAGTTGTGTCAATGCAGTAGAAAGCTAAATGCCGTCAGTACTCTCGGCGTTTCGTTGCTGGACATTATTGTTAAAGTCAGCGTTCGTGTCAGTTAGCCGCTAATGTGTGTCCCTCTCCATGTTTCTACCTCTTCTTCTTCTACTATGCTATTAACAGCAGTCCTGTTGAAACTACAGCGCCCTCCAACGATGATATATATTATTGGGAGCGAAGTTAATCGAAACGTAATGATTTTATAGCGTAAACGCTCAAGAAATTAGTCATTAAAGTGAAATTCTGTTAAATTTACTCATGGGAAAATGAGACATGTGTAAGAAAGTAATCTTACTTTATTCTTCTTACAAAAAGGCTTACTATTTAAATTATTTTTTTCTCTGACTGAAGTAAATTGGAAATAATAGCTTTCCCAAAACAAATCCCTCTCTTAAATCGTCTCTGTTGTGAAATTCACGTTATTTCAAATAGTCCACCTCCTCTGAAAGTGAGATGCCCCAGTATCAGAGGTCTGACTCTCACTTTGAAAACATGTGACAGATTGAAACTAGTTGGGTGACGAATGAAGTTGGCCGAGAAGGTTATGTTTTCGTCTTCTTCTTCTTTTTTTTGGTGGGGGGGTTAACAGCAGTTGCCATCCGTGAAGTTGCATTTCCGCAAAATGTTTTTGTCTGTGTGTATTTATTTATTTATTTATTGGATGTGTATGTATGTATGTATGTATGTATGTATGTATGTATGTATGTATGTATGTATGTATGTATGTATGTATGTATGTATGTATGTATGTATGTATGTATGTAACCAACCTTTTGCAAAAACTCCTCACCCGAATTGCATGAAAACTTCAGGGATGATTTGTCATCAACCAATCGATTACATTTTGGGACGTTAATGGCTAATCATTTCCAAATAAATCCCCAAAAACTGTGACAAAATGTCCCATACAAAGCGGATGGGAGAATCACCTTATGGAGCAGATCAGCCTGTTCTTTTCATTTTGTTAAGCTCAAGTGTGGATTTATAATTTGTCCATTCATACTGATTGAATCAGATGCATGTCTGACAAACCTGGTACTGATGAAAATCCTACTAGATTTTAGAATGAACGCTTCTCTGTTTGAATAAGGAGCTCATAATCTACTTACTGCACAATGAGTATGGATCATCTCGCATGATGCATGAAAATAGGTTTAAGACCAGCTTTCCAAAAGCCTAATAATCTGGACTTGATCGTCACTATAAAGTAAATTTGTTACCCTAATGTCTTAACTTGTCCTTTAACAATAATAATATCTATATTTTCTTTCTATTAAAATGTACGTCTAGTCAGTGATCTACATTTACCTTTGTACCTTCCGTGTCTATGTGTTCTTTGATTGAAATCACCTTACATGTATACTCTACCTGGAAGCCTACAATCAAATAAACTGTAATAATTTCTCAGGCTTATAAAATTTTAAGTGAAAGCATCAGCAGAAGTTGAACCTTGTATTATTTTGCCAAAAATGATTTATTAAGAAGCCTTTTTTCATAGATAATATTTGGGAAACAAGAAACATGTTGCTTTCATCTAATTTAAAGTTTCGGAATCCAAAGCTGTGAAATTTGAATTCACTCTTTGCAACACAAAGTTCACAGAAAAGTCAAATGAATACTACAAGTGGTTGTTCTTTATAATAACATTATAATTTGTGCTGATGATGATATTTAACTTTACACTTTTCTACTGTTGGTTGTTCCAAAGACTCACTATTCGGGCATGAAATGGCTAAACCAGAAAACTCTCCTATTTGCAATCACACTCTAGCCATCCATCCATCCATCCATCCATCCATCCATCCATCCATCCATCCATCCATCCATCCATCCATCCATCCATCCATCCATCCAGTCAGAAAAGTCACATGCACAGAGAGAACATGCAAACTGCACACCGAAAGACTCTCAAACTCGGATTCAAACTGAAAATATTCCCCATGCGAGGGAAAACGTGAACGTCTGTTTTTACTGGATTGTCCTACTCGTCACACTTAAAAGCAAAAACGTATATGACCCAACTCTTTCTGTATTTTCACAGAGACAATGAATAAACTGCAGAGCTTCACAGTGTCCAAACTGGCTGTGACTTTCATCAGACTGACCTTGAGGTCAAAGAGCACAGGACCGAGACCCTCAGCTCCTCTAGGTTCACGGCCTCTGACCAATCCTGAGGACATCTTCAAGCACAACATGTGGTCAGTTAGTGATCCATAGTTATGTAATAGCACAACACATTATGAGGAGAATGTTCTATTATGTGAACAATGCAATTTGTAGTTTTGTATTTTCTGTCATGCTTAAGGAATATTTTTAAATGCACTGATATGTCTAATGAAGAGTTAAAAAAAACCAGTGTGTGTTAGCATCTATAGTTGTTCAACGTATAAACATTTAAATGTTGCTGATCTGGTGCTTTTTGTGTCAGGGACCATGTTCAGTGGACAGAGGAAGATAAAGCAAATGCACAGCAGATGATAGAAGAGAATTCTAGTGAACAACTTTCCTTAAAGGAACAAGGCAAGCGTGCATCTCCACAAAGTGCTATGACTTATTAAGTTCAACTTGACCATGAAATGGTGAATAAAATCTTTCTTTGCAGGTAAATTTGACACAGAAGCTTGTCATTACTGGGACAAGTTTTATGAGGCCCACCAGGATAAATTCTTCAAAGATCGCAGGTGGCTGTTTACCGAGTTCCCAGAACTGCTTCCTTCTGGTGCAAAAAGCCCGGCCACAGACGTGCGTTACAATCCAACACCGGCATCCAGCACGGACCCAGAGGCCGGCCGCCATCAACGCAGCAAACATACAGACTTTCATTCAAAGGCATCCTGTGAAAACGCAACGGCAGAAACAAAGGAAGCTGCTCATTTTCCTGGACAGCATGCATCTTTCAGGATCTTGGAGGTTTTTAAAATTGTTCGCATTGTGGATATTTGATTCCTATTTTTTTTTCTGTATTATACCTGGAAAGTATGCAATGGTGGATAACTACACTGATAACTTTGCCTTGTGTTTTTATATGTTCCCAGGTTGGATGTGGAGTCGGTAACAGTGTATTTCCCATTCTGAATAACATCAAGTGAGTAAATCCACAGAAATTTTAAGAATTTTTGTTTAAAAAAAACAACAAAAAAAGTTTAAATTGTCATTACCGTTGTGAATATTGTTGACAAAGAAATGAAAGTACCAGGAAAACGTCTTTCTCTGCGAGGATTTTATGAGCCGCCCAAAATGAGATGGAACTAGAAGTCGAGTTGCAGCTCACTTCCTTCACCGCCTCAGTGCGTATTTCTAATGAGCTCCAAGAACAGGAAACAAACTACAGAATATAAGCACAGTCAATCTCCTTAGCGGGCGTTGAGTAAAGCCACAAAGCTGCTTCATCAGTGTTTGTTGTAGCTCTGCGGGGATGTTAGCCTCCTTTAATTGTTTGTTTTCCTTCACAGAGGAACGGACTCCTTTTTATACTGTTGTGATTTTTCTCAACGTGCCATTCAGTTGGTTACGGTAAGCTTTTTGGTTGGTATGACAACCTACAATCCACACTTTATAACTGTGATAATAGTATTGTTTATGCAAAACCAGGTAACTTCATTTTCTGAGTGTGTTTCAGCAGAAAATTCCTCTTCAAACATGAAGGTTATCGGCCCTGTTCTTTAGGCCATTTTATTCAGCTTACAAACAACTCCAGTTTTATCATTGCCCTATCAACCTTAAATATACTGTCATCACTTACTGTTGGTTAAGTACTTGAGGTCAACTATCCAGAGCCGTGGAAGGTGTGGAAGAGATTACATGCAGGGTGGACTGCATGGAGATGAGTGTCAGGAAACAGTAACTATGTAGGGGAAAGGATCCTGAGGATCTGGAGCTGTCAGTCAAAAATACGTCATAGACACGTAAAACTATTCAAGTTTAATAAAGATTTGATTAACTAAACTGTTTCCACAAAGCTACAATACCAAAAGAAGATGACCATGTTCAACCAATTAACTTTGTGGAAACAGTTTATTTAATCAAATCTTTATTAAATTTGAATAGTTTTACGTCTCCGTGCTATGGGCTGCTATTGTATTGATGTTGTAACATATTTGGATTTTTTTTTTTTTTATAGATTATAATTTCATTTAATTATTACATTTGATATGTATCAACTTTGAATTTGTTGATATTAATCTTTAATATTTTCCGAGTGATAATCTGAACACAGGAGAATCAACTATTCAGTCACACCTAAAGCATCCTCACAACTCTGTCCAGGTGTGGAAAAAAATGAAACGGGCATGATATGGTTCTATGATAACCATTTTCTATATAAACTTCATTCCAACTGGACTCAGTTCAATTCAAACCTATAAATGAACTTGAGTAAGAAGTACATTTGGCAACTGACCGTGTGTGACAATTACATTACTGTGCCCTAAAAGATCCTTTTTATTTCCCCGTTACAGGACCATCCGGATTATGATGACTCTGTGTGTCGCGTCTTTGTCCATGACCTTTGTGAGGAGACGGCCTCCTTTCCCTTCCCTCCTCAGAGCCTGGATGTGATTCTGGCGGTCTTTGTGCTCTCCTCTATTCATCCAGACCGGTAGGTGAAGGATAGAGCACAATGATGGGAGAGCCCGGAGTCATTTATCACCTGCCAGTCCCCTCCCCCTTCTCCATAACCTCTGTGACCCACCTTCTCTATCCTCAGGCTTTGTCTGAACGCCACTGAAAACCAGCAATGTCAGTCTAAATACACATTTTACTCCGTAATCAAGCGCGATACACTGGTTTAACACAAAGGATATAATTGTTGCACAAACACACACTTTAGGATCGTCCATTCTTCATTTTGCAGGTGTTGACTCAACGTCTAAATAGCGTTACCTTTACTTTGTATTGATTTGTCTTGTTCTTCTAACAGGATGCGAGGTGTTGTGAGCCGATTATCGTCATACCTGAAAGACGGCGGGGTGTTCCTCTTCCGTGATTACGGCAGACACGACCTCTCACAGCTCAGGTTTAAGAAGGGTGAGCCTCCAAATGATGGACTTCAATCAACTCCCCCCAAATTTGATAAATAGTCGGTGTCTCTCTTTAGTCTTTTACAATCTTTACATGATCTTTTACTTTCAGGACAGTGTTTGTCAGAGAATTTCTACACACGAGGAGACGGAACCTGCGCTTATTTTTTTACTAAAGGTATTGATGATATTTGGGACAATAACATCGATTTGAGTATTGTAATAACCTGCTGTCACTCTTCTCTCTGAATTACAAACACGCTTCATTGAACCGAAGTTGATTGTAATAATATGTTGAAATGTTTGGCCTCGAAAAGAATAGGCAAATTGTTTTCAAAACGTTTTTACTGCAAGGTTTGACTTTTATTTGAGCCCAGTAAGACTTAAAACATTCGGATCTTCATATTAGTGCGGATCATCTCCAAATATTTATAAAACATGCTGTAGACTATGCTGAAAAAACTCTTAGAAGATTAACTTGCATATAAAACGGCACAATTTAAAAAAAAAAAAGACTACAAAACTAGCTGCCGATGTTCTGATATTTTTTATTTATTTTTCCAGAAGAGGTTCATGATTTATTTTCCAAAGCTGGACTGGAAGAAGTTCAAAATCTGGAGGACAAACGGCTGCAGGTGAACCGAAAGAAGAAGGTTGTGATGCGGCGGGTGTGGATGCAGAGCAAGTACAGGAAATCACTTCCACATCCCCCATCCTGACTGCCAACTTTGCTTTTTCTGCACATGAAAGTGTTTGTCTTTTTTATATTTTGTTACAAGCCTGATGATGAGTATAAAGTATCAACAAAGCAATAAAGCTGTGCAACATACTGTGAAGAGAGCAATCCAACTGTCGTGTTTCCCTTTTTTTTATATACATCCCTGGATGGTCAGAGGAGAATATTGACTTTACTAAGAAAACTTCATTGAATTCGAGGGGTTAAATGATTCCCTGCATTGCTGGAGGTTTAATGAGAATATCAGTATTTTTGAAAATTATTTTAGTGGGATAAACGCATGATAATACTTTTTTGTTGTTGTTATTTTTCAAATATTGAAATAAAACGAGGGGTAAAGAGGATTAATAATCAGTTCTCAAGTTACGCCAAATGATGTAACTGATAATTTGCAAAATCTTCCACAAGTAAAATTTAACAAAAATTCAGGTAAAAAGTACAAAAGCAAAGTTCTAGTTTTCGTCAGTTTTTAAACATTTGGGATTTTTTAAAAATCCCCAACAGCAGATATTTAAATTGGTATATTTGAATAACAAAAATAAAATCACAGTTAAAAGCACATTTTGAAGCAGAAAAGTAGGCTGCAAAATGCGGATTATAGGCTTGAACATTAATTCAAACAAAAGAGCGACTCATGATTTTAATAAATGTGCTGTAGGTTACACAACGGAATAAAATTTTGTACTTAAATAGAAAACTCAAGAATTACATGGACACAAAAATACTACTGAATCAATCTAAATATTTGTAATGTATTACTTCTTCCCCTTGTATTTTGAAAACTTAAAAGTACCTCTTTGTTATTCTATGCTCTAATTAAACAGAATTAAAAGTACTGGCATAAAAGTACTTTTTATCTCAAATTTGTATATTTACAATTCAACCATTTGCTATACATTAAAAATGATATGGAAATGCATACTGAGTATGTGCATATTATAAATAATATTTCGCTTTTTTTAAGCTATTATTCTTTTAACTGAGAAAATTAAGCGATAGATCTACAGGCGCAGCTCCAAAACGCATTGAAAAGTGAATTATTTTGTCAGTTTTTTTCTCCACTTGTGACATAAGAACCAAAATGTTCTACACTTTTTTAAATTTATTTTAATTGTGATAAAGCTGTCCTCTGATTTAAAAAAAAAAAAAGAATGTATGTTCTTATAAAATATGTTGATATGAAAAAACTAACTGGTTAACACTCTCGTCTCATAGTGGTAGATAGTGTGAGGCCAACAACTTGGTCCATAACAAGATCTAAGAACTCATTTTTTAACTTCAAGAGGAGGAAGTCTGACCTGCAACCATTCTGCATTAATGGGGAGGATGTGGAGAGGTTGGCCAACTTCAAGTTCCTGGGTGTGCACAATTATATGGACCTCCATTGGAACCCTAACACTAAGAGATGGTCAAGAAGGCTGAAAAGTGTCACCACTTTTTGAGAATCCTCAGAAGGACCAACCTAACCAGGAAGCTGCTGACTTGTAGGAAAGCACTGCAGAGGGTCATTAACTAACACTGCCCCCCCCCCCCCCCCAAAAAAAGATGACCCTCTCTCTTAAATGTATTATTATTATTATTATTATATCAAGTGTCCTGAATTGCCTAATACAGTTAAAAAGTAACAAATACTTTATACGTGAGTGTTTCTAACAATAGCAGTTTCACTTGTAATAAAGTACAACTTAAGCAGTGTCAAAGCAATTGTATTTGTGTGCATATTTTCTGTAGCCATCCTGTTTCCATGGCTCATGAACTATCTTTGAGGGGGTACCATGGGGTTTGCTGGGTTTCTCCAAAGATCTGCAACCCTGAACTGAGCAGAGAGGTGTAGAAGATGGGTGGACCTTGTTGCTCTTTTACACCACGTGCTCATTCACCCGATTGTAATTCTTTGGTTAAAAGAATGGGAAAAAAATCTGAATCTAAAACAAATAGCTACACCATATTTGATGTAATGCACAAAACAGACAAAGGTTCTACAAGTGTCAGGATGTAAGTTTTCAATCACATACCAATCAGTTCTCAATGCTTATGCATTCATCTTCTGTAATCCTGTTCAGGGGCGCTGGAGACAATCCCAGCAAACTATGGGTGAAGACACGATACACCCTGGACAGGTCACCAGTCCATCACAGGGGAAACACAGAGAAAACAGACAACCACTCCCAACTATGGACAGCTTGGGGTCACCAGTTAATCTCACATGTATATTTTGGACTGTGGGGGGGAAACCCATGTGCACGCAGAAAGAGAACATGCAAAGTCCACACAGACAGGCACGGCATTTATTATTATCTATTATTGAACTCATGACCTTCTTGCTGTGAGGTGAGAGCGCTGACCACTGCAGCTCCTGTATGCTTATATAGTTTACAAATGAACACCATTATTTGGAACAGCTGGATTAAATAGCGTTTAGACAGTGACAACAGAATAGATAAGCATTGCCCCAAAATCAATGAAGAAATATATATTTGTAGAATATTTAGACCAAATGTATAATTTTTGATCCGTTTTACCCCATAGATAAACCACATTTCATTATATACAAACAATATACAATGGTGTTTGTTTGTTTTTTGTTTTTCTCGGTTCATTAAAATTGATTTTATAAGGGGAACCAAGCCTCGACCTAACCTTTACCACGCTCAGGTAGCAACATGCAATTCAAAAAGTTCCCTTTAATCGATGAAATACAGATTCAAAGGTCACAAGTACTTTGTTCCTATACTTGAGTAATTAATACAACAGTAGTTGTTGTCGCAATTAAAGCAAGGTAAAGGTAGTTGTACTCCAGTACAAGTTGTCAGTACTCTTTCATTCCACTATCAGTCAGTGTTTATTTTTCCTTCTACAACATGTGTTTAATCTGGTTAAATTCCCTGCTGCTCCGGTAAACCTGGCAGTGTTTTCCTCTGGTTTAAAGTCACCCAGTGTTCACGCTGTCCGCGGCTCGAGGGGAAACGTGGATCACCCTCCTCGCGATAAGCATTTTGCACACGATGCGTGACGTTTCATAGACAAGCACTTGAAGACGGAGAAGTGGCCCCGGAGTCCGGAGCACTGCCGAGGTGTGAAGAGGTTTGTGCCCTAAAAAACACATCTTTACCAGCCGCGTTCACCCCGTGCCGGGCCGCCGTGTCCGCGTAGAGAACCGCCGCGGCGCGCTGATGGTGTCAGCGCGTGCGAACGAGCCGGCCGCGTGCGCCGCAGCACCTACACGCGAAAAGTAGCTTGATGAGTATCCAAAGTAGTGGAAGTTTGGAGGGGACGCCATCTTTGGTCCCAGCTCTCCACGTCCCCAACACGGACTGTGTTTTCAGCAGCGTACCGCGGCGGGGGTGAAGGCCCAGTAAGGTATCGTGAAGCGATTAAACGCGGCTATGTCTTTTCTACTCGCTCGCTCGGGTCATTTTGTGCGCGACGAGGGGGAATCGTGTCAAAATGACCGAGCCAACCTTAGTGGCGAAACCTGCTCGCTAGCTAGCGTTACAGTAACGCGTCAGCTCCAAAGTCCATTGAGCCTTTTTGGCTAGCTCCTAGCCGGAGACACAGGACCGTCTCTCTGTGCTCAGGCCAGTGCACTAACCTTAACACTAAATAATGGCGATAAACCTCTGCCACAGCACAAATGCTCCGGTCGCAGTCGGCGCATCCTCCTCTAAACATGCAGCCGATGTGGGACTCGCCAGATTAGCGACGGATGTAAAACTGAATCAGTAGATGCAAGTGGGGGAAATTAAAGCAATATGTGGTCAGGGTTAACGTGGTTTATTGGAGAGGCAGCGAGCAATGTATAGGTGTGCATCGCATCGGGAGCCTTTGTGTTTGTAGATTTGGGGATTTACCATTATCAGTGTCTGCATGTAACTGGCGTGGGTTTTTTTTTTTTGGGTCATATTATCAGAGCTGGACGGATGTTCACCTGTGACATGAGGTGCATATTTAGTCTTCAAGACGCCCTTTCTTTGTTGGATGCTAATGCACTGTATGTCTGGTAGCCTGGTTTGACCTTAGCGTTTTAAGTTGGGTGTGTTAAAGTGTGCAGATGCCTCCTGAACCTGAAGAGACACTCTTGGGATGCAGGTTGTTCGTGCTGTGCTGCATGCAAACAAACGAATGTGTAAAGTTGACACTGGTGTTAATCACGCTTCCTTGCATGGCAGTAGTTTTCAGCAGACAGTGCAATGATGGAGGACTTGGCTAAGCCTTGGAGGAAGCCTCTCCCTCTCTTTGTATTGCCACTGTTGTAATGACTGACTGACTATACTGAGTGATGGCTGCCTACATCAGTATGACATTTCTGTTCTTAATGAAATCTAGGGCACTGCTGTCTGTTGTTTCTTTTTGAGTTTGCTGTGGATGAACTCAGGTGGAAGTAGTCCACTCAGTTATTGTCAGGGATCTGTTGAAGACTTTCCCAGTGTCTGCCATAAACAGGTGGTCACTCCACTGAGCAGCATGCAGTTAAAATGACATCCACAGCCAGAACTGCAAGGGTTCAACCACTTGCTCCTGCAGGGGCTTCAACACAGATAACGGTCATACACTGAGGCCTTCGTGTTCACAACAAAAGGAAATCCCTGAAAAACTGTTCATGTGTATCCAGGACGGAGATTTGGTATAAACAGTTCCAGGTTTAAAACCTGGTTGTTCTGTGTTTTTATCGGCACAATCACAGACGTCAAATAGGTTTGGTTGAAGGCCTACATCATCTGCTTCAATGGGGGTTATGCAGTGCACATGTTGACATTATGAAAACACTAAACATGCCCGTCTTTTATTTCCTGCTTGAGTTGTATTTGCTAGTTGAGCCGTAGTAGGGTGAAAGGTCAGTGTAGTTCAATTTGTTTGAAAAGAGATCTATTACAACCTGACGTATACAGTGCTACTGCATATACTCATTACAAGATGTGCTTCATAGTCTGTGACAGGGAAAAAGATAGCACATGCAGCCATCACATAATGTCTTATTCATGTGTCTACAGGACGGTTTCTGGCAAACAGATTGCGAATTTGACTGAAAGTCACAGACCCAGTGTTGTTTCTTAGGAAGTCTCTGCATGGGACTTTTGTTAGTCCACAAGTGTCAAACAAGCGTCACATGGAGTAAATCTGTCTGGCCAGGGACTCTATCTGACCAGTATGATAGCTTTTCATGATCTAAACATTTGCTGTTCATTTGTCCTCAAGGAAGACTACTACTAAAATACTATTACTATTTTAGTAAAGGTGTCAGTCACAATTAACAATAAACCCAGAAGTAAATAGCAGTTGTTCGTCGTGTAGCTGTAAAAACTAGTTAAATAGCATTGGCATGAGAACCACGTTATTATTTGAGGTTGTGAAATCATACTTGCTGAAGAAAGTGTCAAGACAAGAAAGCGGCAGACTTTTTAACATCAGTATAAGGGGAAACACTGCCAGATACATTTCAGATTGTTCATCTGTTGCTTCAGAAATTTGAAATTCATGTTTGGTTTTGTGACGAGTAAATACAATTTTAATGTTTTCAGTATGTCTGTTTTTTCCGATTGCACTTTGAACCAAGGGCAGTCTGTTATCAGAGAGGTTATTAGGGGTTATTGTGCATCTGTTTTACTGGACTGACTCTGCTGTGATCTAACTGGGAGGAATGTCTTTCCTGAATTAAATTTTAGGTGAGAGTGATATTTAAAAGAGATGATAGTTCATGTTAAACAGTTTTTGGCTTTAGTGGACGGTAAATAGGATCAAGTGCCATATTCAAACAAATGCATCCTCATCCATGGAAACGGGTTCCACAAGACCACGTCTTTATATTATGAACACTTATCACTCAAATTAGGATTATAATGACATATTGCACATATTTCACATTTTAATGGCTTTCAGTTGACAGTGTGATTTCAGGTCATTTGTTTAAGTGATACTCGCCAAGCTATTCGATTATACTTAAAAAAAAAAAAGTTATATTGGTAATCAACGCAGGTTTAATGAATGTGGTTTTAGAATGCATTCATCAGTAGCCTGGTTTCTCTTGCCAGTAACTTTCCTCCCATGTAGCTTCCTAAGGTTTTTGCTTAATACAGTGGAAAGTGACAGATTATAGAAATGTTTTACTCAAAAAGTCATTGACATCTGCCCACATCATTATCATTGTCTTGTGGATGATATGGATTGATTGACCGAGCGTTTGTTTCATCATACAACTTACTTATTTTGGACACATCTTACTTGTGTCAAGGAAATGGTTGCAAATCATCATTTTCTGGGAACTCGGCCTCACTGTCTGCTACGACACATTTAGGCTGTTGCTGTGTGTTGCATGTTAAAATGGACCCTGCGTTTAAGCAAATGCACACCAAGGCACAACTTAACAGCAAACACGGTTTTGTTACAGAGAATGTAATAAATCACCTTTTTGTTGAGATTTCAGTGTGAATGCTTTTTGTGTGTTATGGACAATGTGCCTCTGCCTGTTTCACATCCAGCTCTAAAATAACTGAAGATTGCTTTTTGGATGTGAAGCTCTTTAATTTATTTGCATTCGTCAACTTGAAAGAGTGATGTTGCATCTGTTTAAATGAACAGGTTTTTAAAGAAACTCTTGTTCTGACTACAACAATTTCCTTCATGTTTAATGGAAAACTTTCTTTGTCATCGCAAGCATTTGTGTGATGGTTCCCCGGAGCCCGGCTGATGTCTCTTTTGACTCACAATTAGCTGGAGTCACATTTTTATGGGGGTGGTTTTCATGTCTTTCATTCTCCAAAAAGTGATACGTATTTTATTGTCTGCATTTCTTACTACCCTACTACTGTTGCAGCTGGTAGGTTGTACAGTTACTCATGCGGCTGTCATAGCTGATACATGTGTGGCTTCAAGCAGCTATCCAGAGTCGTTCAGGGATTATTTATCACTCTCTCATATCTTTGACTCTATGCAGGATTTATTCCCACCTATCACATTTTTACAGATATTATAAGGGGCTGATGTTTTCCTCCTGTTAAATGGATTATGAAAACCCCCTCCTACAGCAAGCTTGGTTACAGTGCCAAAGCTCCATTGCCTTTTGTACTGTAGATTCAAAATGGTCGTCTCATTAAAGCGCAGGTTTAGCGAGCAGACAGACACGTCTGAGTGTGCCGCAACACTGAATCCCATGGAGCTCCTGTATCATTCCCGCAGGAGCTCAGGACTTGCAATTGCCTAGCAGTTGAAACATTGCTCTTGGACTCTCATGATAATGTCTGTGGTGAAGCCTGTTACTTCCAAGGTTAAATTCTTACAATTCTTCCACAGTTTTCTATTATTAGTTTTAATTAAGCCAATAACTGGGTAATATTTGTGGTTATACAAGCAGTCAATGTACTGAGTTAGAATGTAATTGCTTGATAAAGATGTAGGCTCAAATCTTCTAAGGATTATCTTTTATGTCAATGGTGGACAGGTAATTTTTCTGAAAAGTCCAAATTGAAAGTAAGAGTACTGGGGAGGGCCAAGCCCGCTTCAACGTCTACTGAATTCTGCTTCATGGGAATCCCTAGTTAAAAAGCAGTATCTTACTGTTTTTAATAAGCCAATCTGTCAAACGCTTGTATTTTGTGTTTTGTCTGTTCGTGATTCAAATTGTACTATTCCAGCACAACGAAGATGGGTAAATGCAGCTCACAAGCATAGAAAACACACACAGGAAAAAAAAAAGGTGCTGACTTCAGAATAAAAACAAAGTATTTGCATTTCTTTCATCATATACACTTGTTTTCATTTGACCCCCTCACAGGCCAGTCATGGACCGCCATAGGCCAGTATATGACCTGTGCGCTGTACAATAACCAGGATTTTGGTTTTGACCCACATGCTGGTTGAGACTAAAATACCATAACCTGTTGGGTTTGTGTGACATTGATCACAACCCTGTACTTTAGGATCGCTGCTACAGTGTCATTTGTGGGCTTTGGAAAGCTTCAATTAGATCGATATTTGAACAAATGAGACACAATGTGAGTTGTTGCTCATCCTTGCAGGCACCATGGAGGAGCTGCACAGCCTGGACCCCCGGAGACAGGAACTGCTCGAGGCGCGTTTTATGGGCGGGGTCAGCGGCAACACAGGGGGCAGCACAGGCAGCACAAGCGGGGGAGCCAAAGTGAGTCGGTGTCTAATAGCGTCCTGAAAGTTTGTGTGATAATTTGTCATAATTAATTATTTTTGCTTTTTTAAGTTTTGTACAGCAATATCAACCAGTTAATTTCTGCTTTTTTTTTTTTTTTTTTCAGGGATTGACCAATAATGAATGTTCAAATCACAGTTTTGGAAGTCTGGGATCTTTGAGTGACAAGGAGTCCGAGGTACAGGTTTCAATCTCTTGTCCTACCTTAAAGCTTGTTTACATAATGCATAATCAATCATCTCCAAATTAAAAAAACAAAAATCCAAGCATTTATATACTCATAAAGCAACTGAATATGAATTCTTTCCCTACTGCTTTGGAGGAGAAACCAGTTAAAGTAAGACACCTGTCAGATTAGAGTTTTCCTCTGCTCAGAAGCAAAGCTGCATTTTAAGAACCCAGAGTGTTAAATGCATGAAAAGTATCCTATAATTTGTCCTGATGTGATTGGAACGCATGACTAATATCCTTGCATTTTAATGCTTCACTGCAAACACAAGACACTGAACATTCATTAAAAATGATCACATTAAAACAGCCACAGCTCAGTATTTTTGTGCCTTTTAAACGTTTGTATGTAACCTATGCTGTACAATATTGGATTTGATTTAAACTTACCCTCACTATATCTCAAATGATACATCTGTCAATTTTGTTAGATAGTTTGATGTTAGTGAAGTGTTTTCCTGGTAAATGTCCTGACTGCACAGCATTATGTGGATGGTCATAAAATATGCTGTGAACTCATGTCTGAGCCGTGACTTACTTGCATACTGTTGATAATTTCATGCACATCCCTGAAACACTGGTCTTTTCTCTTTTTATTGAGACTGAATTGATCATGCAGTACTGATATGTGTGGTGCTCTTTCACTCTGACAGTTTGGTTGTTATGACCAGATACATTATCTCGTGTTTGAGGTCTAAAACATTTTTATTTCTCGTTTGTTAGGGGTCAGATGTGAAAATAGGCACTTCTCCTGCTTATTCGGTGGGTATATGATCAGATCTGAACATAAGCAGTAATCCAATAACAAGTGTTGCTGTTTAACTTTGCACAACATTGTTGTTTCCTTTGCTTCCTCGAGTTAAAATTGTGTTGTATGTTTTTATTTTTTACAGAATAGATCCTTTTCAATGATTAATTTGCTGATAAAATAATCAAATTGATAAAGACTGCTGTTGCACTGTATGTTTTATGCAATAATTTATTGAATGGGTTAAATGACTCTTTCAGACACCAGAGAAGAAGCAGTCTGAAACACCCAGAGGCAGAAAAAGGAAACCAGAAATCCAGTCAGAGAGCAGCCAAGGTTTGTGGGTTTTCTTTTGAGGCCAGTTAATCTTTAGACAGTCTTTCTTTCTTTCTTTTTTTTTCTTTTCTTTCCTTTTAACTTTTTATCTAATTAATTACAAGTTGTTTTTTCTGTTTTTCTCTGCAGGAAAATCGATTGTGCGAGGACCCAAAATAAGTGATTATTTTGATGTAAGTTTTGTGTTTATGTGTCCTGCACTAAATCTCTAAGACAAAATACATTTACCATCTTAGCAGTAATGCGTTGACTTATATTAAAACCACTGGCTGGTTTATTATACATTTTGCGTGTACAGAAGTTCCTATTAATAAATGTTTGCTATAAAGGCTCAGTGTAAGGCAGAGAAAAAGAATATTCCTCGGCCATCATTCAGTATTACAGAATAAATCAGAATTGATGTCACACAGAAAATAAAATGTTTGATGAACATAATGTATAAAGTATATCTAGTAGCAGATTTAAGACCAGGACTGTCAAACATTGCCGTACTGGCCAAACCAGTCCCTATAAGGTTCATTTCAGCCCATGTCACAACCTTGCAAAGGAAAAAAATACAAGTACAAGTATTTTCTGCAGATTCAACAAGCCAAATAAAGTTCAAACTTGAGTCATTTGCTACTAAAGGACAGTTTAAGACATTTCACAGTAATTTTCGTTGTAAATATGTAAAAATACTGAATTTTAAAATTAGTCTAGGTTATGGAAAATTATTTCATACCTTATAAAATTGAAAATAAACATTTAAACTTTCATCTTAAGCTTATTGCCTATTATTTCTATGTGGGTGTTTGATGGCCGTGTCACTTGTTTGTTCTTTGTCTTGTAGTTTCAGGGAGGAAATGGGTCCAGTCCTGTGAGAGGTCTCCCACCAATGATTCGCTCGCCCCAGAACTCACATTCCCACTCTGCTCAGGGCACTGCTGTGAGTTGCACCCTAAAAAAAAAAAAGACCACCCTGCAACGCTGCAAACCTTTTCCATATTCTCATGTAGCCCTGTTCTGACACAAATCTTTTCTGTCTTGCAGGTTAGACAAAATAGCTCATCTCCTACTAGTCTGTCTTTTGGCGACCATATGACACATCCAAAGCAGCTAGCAGTCAAATTTGTTCAGGTGCGGAAGCAGGACATTAGATAATCTGATGTTTGAAATTCTTGAGGAAGTTTCAACAACTTCTTTTGTTGCTGTCCGCTCTAGACTGACCTTACAGTGTTGAAGCTGGCTGCCCTTGAAAGCACCAAGAATCTCGACCTTGAGAAGAAAGAAGGGAGAATAGATGATCTGCTTCGGGTAAGGCCTGACTGGGCTGGAATATCACTGCATTGCAGAACAAAGTGGATAACGCTTGCCACACTGTTGTTTAGAAGTAAATGAGCTGTTAATTTGTGTCGTCTGGCAACATTACAGTTTCTTCAGTATTTTGTGAAGGGTCATTTATGACTGCTGCCGTAATGTTCTTTTTCCTGCTTTGTAGGCAAACTGTGATCTCAGGAGACAGATTGACGAACAACAAAAATTACTTGAAAAATACAAGGAGCGCTTGAATAAATGCATTACCATGAGCAAGAAGTTGCTGATAGAAAAGGTGACTCTGCGGTTTTCTGTACTTTGAATTACTACCATTTGTATGTTTTGGCAAACCACAACGCTAATGCAAATTTCTCATATTCCTTCAGAGCAACCAGGAGAAGCAGGCCTGTCGGGAGAAAAGCATGCAAGATAGACTACGTTTAGGACATTTCACCACAGTGAGACATGGGGCATCCTTCACAGAACAATGGACAGATGGTTATGCCTTCCAAAACCTCGTCAAGTAAGAGTTTTTGCCTCTGATTGTAATCCCATTTGCTTGCTAATATCCACCATCCCTCTTCCATGGCGTCTTATTCAAGTCTTAGGTTGTGAGGCATTGGCGCTGTTGCCAGCTAAAGCAAGGGTTTACCCTGTATTGGGTGCCAGTCCACACTGAGATAGACAGACATGCCGATTATCTGTTTGAACTTTGTATTGTGGAAGTATTTTCTGTTCACACCAACACAGTTGGTGTATTTGTCACTGACAGCTGAACAAAACTAACCGAGGTCGTAATATGAATATAATTTCTGAAGCATTTCTGAAAACCAGGATAAAGTGTTTTACAACAACAAACCCGAATGCAGTGGAGGAGTAATCTTTAACATGACAAAAACACTGAAAACAGACTGGAGGGGATGTTTCAAAGAGAACAAAGATATCTTCAACTGATTCTTACCGAGCCCTGAGACTAAGGCGGTGGTCTCCCTCGGTTCTTGTTTTTATCAGAGGAGTTTATATTGGCGACCCAGTGAGGACCTCGGGTAGCTTTTGGGCTCTTGTTGCCATCGTAATGTCTATGGTAGTTTAGCAGCTCCTGTATTTAAAATAATTGAATTTTGAATAGGATGCACTTCATGATGAATATACAGTAAATAATATGATGAGGAGCATATTCATGACGACTATTTTCTGGTTCTTAGGAGACAGAAATGAGGATACTTGTGGGTTGTAGATACATCCCTGCCACCTCTTTACTTGAAGTAACTCACCTTCTCACCTGTAGAAATGCTCAACATGTCACAACAGAGAAATTGTTCTTATATGGGATGTGACGTACTGCATTATGTTGAGCTACGCAGGACGACTGTGTGTCAAGTGGATCTGAGCCGAAACCGTTAATGTTTGTTGATTGTGTGGAGGCGTTATTAGGTCTGCATGCTTACAATGTCTAACTTGTCATCACTAAGTTCTTCACAAAGCCTGACAAGTATGCTGGAGCATGGAGACAACATGCACCACCTTGACCCTCTAGCAGCAGGATTTAACGTGTCCCCTGTTCATAATCTTAGTGTCTCATCAATGTGCCCAAATGTTACAATCCTGTGTTTGCCAACAGACAGCAAGAGTGGATAAACCAACAGAGGGAGGACATTGAGAGGCAGAGGAAACTTCTGGCCAAGAGGAAACCTCCATCGTCCAGCAACTCCCAAACACCAACCACAAACTCTGAGCCAAAGCAACGCAAAACCAAGGCAGTGAATGGAGCCGAGAGCGATCCCTTTCTAAAACCCAGCCTACCTCAGCTGTAAGGACGGTCCTTTGTTTAAAAAGACAAATCTATTAATATTTAGACATTGACACCATTTTCAGCACCCTGGCAGTTTAAAGGTTACCTTGGTTGGAGGAAATGTTAAATGAGTTCATTTGATGGTCATTGTGTGCCAGACATGTTTACTTACTGTACAGGGTTAATGGAGATTCCAAAAGTAAAGTAGGTTTCTCGGGTTCAGAGGTTATCATATTTCCGGGTTTGTCTTGTCAATAGTGCTGAATGTTGATTTATCAAATCGATGGATTATTCTGGTTGTGGAAACATGTCATGTGAAGTTCAGGAAATTCATCAAAATTCTAAAGCGACAACACAACTAAACAAAACACTTGAGTTAACGCCACAGCAGTATTCACTAAAACGTCTTGTTCAGAATCAGTTGGTGTGTCAGAGAGATGGAACATTAAACTCAATTTAGGGGGGGTTGAAGCCTGTAAACATTTTAGTTACACATTTAACAAAAAGAGGATGCTGTTCAAGTCAAACATTTATCGGTTAAAGAAGAGACACTGTGACAAACTCAACACTTTCTGATCTGAAATAAAACAAGATGTACTTGAAGTGCAGAGTTTCAGCTTGGTTAAGAAGGCTTTACATTCAAGTCAGGTGAGCGACACGACCACACATCTTATATGTGCCCTCCACTTAAAAAAAAAAAAGAGCCAATACTGTTTTCTGCTATAGTCTTCAGTTCCTGCTTGTTCTTGCGAAGTGGCAAAACATCTTCAGGGACTGAAAACTAGCGTCTGATGTCAATGTTTTGAAGACTTCAGGCCATGAATGATTTGCAACCAAATATTAAAAGTGACAGTTTGATTTATGATCATATTAGTTTTCCCAATGACTTTTTGTTCCATGAAATGGTGGAGGGCATACATATAAGCTGTGTTGTAAGTCTTGATGAGATCGCCTGATTTTCATGTAAAAACCCTCAAATTAAAAATGAAAGTCTGCACTTGAAGTGCATTGTGATCATTTTGTTTTGAATCTATGCAGTCACATTCACACCAAGGTGCAGTGTAGTTATAAAGTAACCTAAAGAACATGTTTTTGTGGTCCGGGAGGAAACCAGAGTCCACAGAGGAAAACTGTGTCCGCTCAGGCAGAACATCCAAACTCTAGAGAAAAGCCCCCCTTCGCATCAAACCAGAGATATTCTCAGTCTCACTTGAGTGTTGGCCACTGCATCACCGTTCTTAATTGATTTCCAAACCATGTTTTTGTGTTTTCTCATTTCTCCCCTGCGCAGGCTGACACTAGCAGAGTATCATGAACAGGAAGAGATCTTCAAACTGCGACTCGGGCATCTCAAGAAGGTTTGTCAAATATTGAACGTGGGAAATGGCAGCAACTACATATGTGACCTTCTTTATTCATTCAGAGGGAAATCTCAGTTCTTTTTATTAAAGAGTTATGTACTTTATGTTTGCACTCATTCGTAGGATCATTTAGAATTTTATTCATAACCAACAACATAACAAGCACTCTGTTACACGGTTCAGAATTAGAAACTAAATCTGTGTCAGTAACTCATTAAATGCTGCAGATCTTTTATGAGAATGATTTACCACATTCAGTCTGATTCCTCCGAGTCAAACGCTTCGGTGTGTGAATCTCCCAAAAGATGGAGAGAGCCTATAGTTTGTGGATTTATTCATTGTTTTCTCGATGAATAAGCATCACAGGAGCCCCCCGACAGACTCTGCACCAAGTCAGCCGTTAATATTTAATTCAGAACTAGTCATCTGTGTACAAGTGGGTTTTGATGAACTCCTCTCCTTGTAGTCAGCACTCTGAAGCTCCTTCTGTGTGCTTGTGTGTTTGTGCGCCTGAATCATTAATAGGAAGAAGCTGAGATCCAGGCGGAGCTGGAGCGTCTGGAGAGAGTGCGCAACCTTCACATTCGGGAGCTGAAGAGAATAAATAATGAAGACAGCTCCCAGTGAGTCCAAATCGATTTCTCTGACCGATACTGCATTGGCATGGGAACAAAATCTACACACAAGACCGATACTGTCATCAATGGCCATAATATTAAGTAACATGGTTGCCGTTCCCTCATCTTTTTCTATATTGGTCGCGAAGTGGCACTGCAGAGCCGATATTGCAGAATTTCATTGATACATGCTAAAGGTGGATTTTTTTTTTCTTCTTCCCAAGATTCAAAGATCATCCAACGTTGAATGAGCGATATCTACTCCTGCACCTTCTAGGCCGAGGGGGTTTTAGTGAAGTTTACAAGGTAAGTCTATGTGCTGATGTCATCGCTGTTGGAGTTCCTGTGCAGGTTTAAGATGACCTTCTCTGCACGTGTTCTCCAGGCTTTTGACTTGATTGAACAACGATATGCTGCTGTGAAAATCCACCAACTTAACAAGAACTGGAGAGAAGAGAAAAAGGAGAACTACCACAAGTATGTTTGGCTATATGGAACTGAGTAACCTCAGCATTTTATAGAGATCATGTTGGTGGTTGTGAATTATTTGGAAATGTGTTTCAGTGTCATGTGATTTCTTGTCATGGCTCGTTACCTTCCTGCAGGCACGCATGTCGGGAATACAGAATACACAAGGAGCTGGACCATCCCAGGATTGTGAAACTTTACGACTACTTCTCACTGGACACAGACACGTTAGTCACTTGATGTGATATTTACCGTTCAGGCATTTCCGTCACCTTTTAAGTGGGTTTCTGTTTAATGCGGGCCGTAATTTTTAACCAGGCCTTTTTCCATTCACTAGGTTTTGCACCGTCATGGAGTACTGCGAGGGCAACGACTTGGATTTCTACTTGAAGCAGCATAAGCTAATGTCTGAGAAGGAGGCACGGTCCATAGTCATGCAGATTGTGAATGCACTAAAGTACCTGAATGAAATTAAACCCCCCATCATCCATTATGACCTTAAACCAGGTGAACTTTCTGCCCCGGACAACTGATTACCCCCAAGTTATTGGCGTCAACGTAGTGCTGACTTCATGCACTCTTGTTTTAAGGGAATATCTTGCTGGTGGATGGCACAGCGTGTGGAGAAATTAAAATCACCGACTTTGGTCTGTCTAAAATAATGGATGACGACAACTACGGTGTGGATGGAATGGACTTGACATCACAGGGAGCTGGGACCTACTGGTGAGAAGAAAAGCTCAACATGCAAGCAGGCAGTGGAGAAAGATGTATTCAGTCTCAAATCACGTACTTGAGTAGCTACACTATAATCACACTTTTAATAATAGAAAGAAAACGTTATCCAAGCTAGAAGTTCTAGTTGTGATGTATGCAGTCCATACCCGTTTAGTTTTGGTAATCTGCAAACAGCACTTTAGACGCCATCTGTCCCAGGCGAGCTTATTAATTTATCTATAGAAAGGAAGATCATTGAATCCAAAATACATCTGTGCAGAATGTCTAGATGAGGTTTCTTTGAGACTTGGTCACCTGTACAAACACATTTCTATTACAAAGTATGGGCGCAACATGTAATCGACCACAACAAATCACCCACAATCCATTTCTCCCAGATGTTCTAGAGACTGAG
Source organism: Lipophrys pholis (assembly GCF_963383615.2). Lineage (NCBI taxonomy): Eukaryota > Metazoa > Chordata > Actinopteri > Blenniiformes > Blenniidae > Lipophrys > Lipophrys pholis. The sequence continues at coordinate 12,716,767 of NC_137632.1, forward strand.
AGCTTTGCACTCAGATTGGTGTGTAAGTGTCCTTTGTGCGGCTAAAACCAAAATGGCAGTAATGTGAAATAGGTTGTACTATAAAGATATTATTGGCATACTATGGTGTGGAACTTATAAGTGAACTGGTCACAGATCAACACCTCAGTAATCACTGTAAAGACAAGTGGTGTACTTGAACTGCGTTTAGGCTTTTTCAAAATGTTACTTCAGGTTCATTTCCTTCACTGAACATAATGACTAAAGGTTTATTATTGTGATGACAGGTACTTGCCTCCTGAGTGTTTTGTGGTTGGTAAAGAGCCTCCAAAGATCTCCAATAAGGTGGATGTGTGGTCTGTGGGTGTCATCTTTTTCCAGTGTCTGTACGGAAGAAAGGTAAGGAGGATAATACACTTGCTATTGGTATCCTTTTCGACTTGACACATGAGTAAAACAATCTTCTTTTTTTTTTTTTTCCTCCCTTCTAGCCTTTTGGCCACAATCAGTCACAGCAGGACATCCTGCAGGAGAACACGATACTCAAAGCTACCGACGTTCAGTTCCCTGTGAAGCCCGTTTCCAGTAACGAAGCCAAGGTAGGACAACCTGGTGTTTTGATATGAGCATTATCAACCAGAAACTTGAAATTGATGTGGTAAACACACTATACCTCAATCCTCAGGCTTTCATAAGGAGGTGCCTGGCATACAGGAAGGAGGACCGTGTTGATGTCCATCAGATGGGCAGTGACCCCTACCTGCTCCCTCATATGCGGAGATCCAGCTCCTCTGGAAACCTGCAGATGAATGCTGCTGGCTCGGGACCCGCCTCCTCCAGCATCATCTCATACTGAGTTTTGAGTCGTGACTGACAGGTGAACTCATGAGTGAACACGCCGAGCTCCTCGGAGGCTTGACCTCCTTACCAGAGGAGGAGCAGCCGGCGGCAGGAGGAGCAGGACACAGGTGTGGAGATCTCACCCGGCCTCCTCCGACCTGTGCCAGGCTTCTACTCGTTGACCAGGGCTTGATCAATGGAAGGACAATGGAAGGATGTTTTAAAGGACACAAGCAAATGGATCTTTCTGAAGGTCCGATAAAAGCACTGAAACTGACCGCGTACCTTGAAGAAGATGTGACTGGACTCTCTGTTCAGGCATTGCAGATGGATTAAGCCTTAAAGGGCCGAAGGGAGACTTGGCAGCCCGCCACTGAGATGAAATAACATGGTCCTGCCAGGGTGCAAATGATTCAGCTGCTAGAGTTAACTTACTGTGAGGAGAGGACAGTCATTAAGTAGAACTACAAAGATTTCACTATTGATTTGGATAAATGTTTTTTTGTCCACCAATGTTAGGCTTTACTTTGCGTTACTTAGCCATGAGAATGTAATTTGTAGCATACAAGTGGCATCTAGTGTCATGTAGGTTGGGGCAGCATACTTATGTTTAATGCACAAAGTAACCAAATGTAGAAAAATGACAATGTATAAAACCCTATGCAGGAATATTAACAGATTAATTGGAAGCTGTATATGCTGTACAGGTGAATTTTCAAATTTTGTGCTGCAGAGGTAATATGTACAAAGACTTAAAATTTCCCAGTGTTAAAAACTAGTTTCCTGGAGTGGTTTCATTTTGCTGCTTTGTTGCTCTTACTTTTTACAAGGGCTGTATGTTCCACTTCGGGTACAAATTGTACAGTTCTGCTAAGAGTGAATAATAAACGCAAGGAAACATTTTTCTCCCAGTGAATGGCTCTCTGTCTTCTGATCAGAATGTGAGGATACAATCTCACAGCATTCCTTCAGATCACACTGACACCCTCTGGCTTTGCTTGGTACTGCACCGTTACAGACCGACAAGAAGTGGACAGGAGCAGAGGTGTACGTAGAGAAAATACATCAGTTTAATCAATGTATCTCACTTTACAAAGTATTTTTTGTACAAAATGGTTGAATATTGTCTGTAATGGTGCAACAAGCATTTCTTAACCGGAAAACCCCCTGGTGAGGGTTACAACCTTCACTAATCTTACCCATAAAATTGCAAGAATAACGCTTTGCATGTTTAAAATAACTTTTCTCGCACAGTTGACAACTTTGAGCAAAGACGATATGACTTGAGTTTTGCAGTTAAAAAGTGAGTATGACCTCAAGCTGACCAAACTGCTCATAAAATACAGTTCTGCTTTATTCTGACCAATCAGCAGTGTAGTTCCAGCGTCTTCCACAGCGATCTGAATACAGAATAGGGCGAGATGTGACAGCCGAGCGGTGCGGCGAGTGGAGGGGTGATACTGAAGAGACGGGGGAGGTCTTGAAGCGAGGCTCTCTGCTAAGACATTGTGATATTTACTGATCCGGAGACGGTCGCTGATGGTGGCCCGGGGGGTTTGGTCAGTGAACTGTTCATTTGGATAGTGGATGGAGGAGACGTGGTGACAGACCCGGGCGGAGGCAGAGTTACTCCAGGGACGACGCCCGGCGCGTTGGTCGGAGGAAGACCTGCAGATTACAAGGCAGTAACCGTTAAATACAACTTAAAACACATTACCAAGGCATCCAGACGATCACATTACTGTTTAAACTACAGCAACTGTAGATCTCAGTAGATTATTTGGCTACAAACAGCAGGATAAGCACAAAATAAGCACAAAATGAACACAAAACCTTCGCCATGACTGAAATGACATGAGTCTGGTCAGACATACTGAGGTGGTCAGAGGAGGTTAAAGTATACTCCGATTAACCATCTACTGACTGGGAGCGCTGAAAACATCTAGCACTTAGAAATACAGACAGAAATCCCTTGAAACTGCTGCAAGCACATCTACAAGCCTTTAAGAACACAGTGTCTCAGCAATACGAACAAATTGTATTTTTGGACGAGATCAGAGTGGCTCTCCGCAGCACAGAGTCTTTATAGTACTTATGTACTATCAATTCTTGGTCATGGTCCTTCCATGAGATGTAATAAAAGTAACCACACACTGAAGAAGAAAGCTCTACCTGCGTGATGCAAGCCAACTCCAGGTGGTAATATGTGACTAACATCTGGTAAGGCGACATTCACGTTGGGTAAATTGGGAAATGGTGAAAGACCAGCAGGTACGGGCCTCAAGCCTGTGTGACGACAAGCTGAGGTGAGGACTGGCAGAATAACAACAACATTTCAAAGACAATCAGTCATTTCGAAATAGAAACAGACAATTATTTGACCGACCTTGTAGTGTTGGAGCCGGACTGATGGACGGGGGGGCACTTGGTGACGAGTTCACATGGCTGCGAAACGGAATAGTAGGAGACCCTGGGGGGGAAAAAAAGCAAAATATGTATATATAGCAGTTTGTAATCTTAGCTTTAGCTCCTCTCCATACTGACCAGGGACACAGCGTACCTGTCTGGAGGTCACTCAAGACGCCCGTCGGGTTTGTGCTAACCGACAAGCCGGCGAGAGATTGCTCTAGTCCACTCGATCCCGACGACACAACAACTGGAAGAGTTGGAACCACGGCAGAGAGATGGACCTGCGGACCAGAACCACTCCCGTCAAAGAAAACCGGGAAGCCACGTGCCGAGGAAACAGTTTAATCTGGGTAAAGACGCTGCGTTACCTCCGTGAAGCCGTCTGTGGGGGACAGAGCCGGCTCACTGGGAGGCCGCGAAGAGAAACCGATCTTCTTGCCCTCTGCAAACGGCAGCGTGGGTATCCTGTGCAGGTATCCATAACCAATCCCACATCCCAGACTGCAGAGACAGAACCACAAAGGAGCTGTGAGGAGGACAGCGGCCAAACGGTCCATTTTACAACCTTCAGTAGGAGACTGTGTTTTACAATAGAGAGAAACTCTTCTAATAGACTAAATCAAAAACATAACGAGATTAAAAGACAGTTGGGGCTGGAATAATCCAAGAAGCCTGTGTGGACTTTGGAATAGTTAATGAATCGGGTTGGGTTGGATTTTTCTTTTCAATCCTCATCTTTTCCCTCCCTCCACCACGAACACTGTCCTCATTATACTCATGTATGGTGTCAAGCACTGGCTTCTGCAACATCTATATAGTAGTGCTAAGTGGCAATGTAAACAAAGCAGAGTCTATAAGAAGCAGAATGTAGGCTGTACATCTGAGGCAGTGCAGAGTCACGTTCGTCTGAACATTTTCCCCTTTGCTTCACAGTTTTGTTTCTTCTTTTAAAGTTGGTCGTGGTCCAGATTGGCTCCACTGGCCAGAAGGTGTAAACCTACGTCGACTCCACAAGGGTGTGGTCATTTCTGTGCGTAGTGCGCTTCATGTTTGGATGCTACTCAATACACCATCTTGTGGTACAAACAATTAGAGTAGGACAATATAAATATTAGAGCCAATCTTTTTTCTTCTCCAATATTCCAGTGATGATTTAAATAAACATTAGATGAGCGATTCCTGGGTTCTACCGCAAAAATAGAAAATGTGCTGCTAAACAAGACCGACGAAAATGTCACACCGATTCCCGGCAGGTCATGTCGCTGACGCTTCATACCTGCCCTCCCCACCCCAGTCGCAGTTGGGGGTGATGACCACCTCGCGGCAGTTGTCTGTGTCGGTGTTGTAGACGTACAGCTTCAGCTCCTTTCCTTCGTGGGTTTCAACCAGGGAGAACAGATCTTCACTCTGTCCAAAGGGTGCAAACACACAGAGCAGGTCAACTTCCTGTCTATGGCTGCCCTGTAACAAACTCTGTTTGAACTGTGGTAGGGGAAGTACCTCAGTCATGACGGTGTCCGCTCCGATGACGTAGTCGGCGTGAGGCCGGAGACCAGCCAGGGCTGCAGGAGAGTTTCGTTCCACTTCCTGGATTCAAAAGCATCATTATCTCATTAAAGAAAATCATTGTCATCGTGCAAAGCTTCACTTAGACCTCCTGTATGCTCACCAGGACATGCCAGACATTTTCATTGGCTCCTTCGAAGCTACAGAAGCGAATGCTGACTCCCAGAAGCCCCTGTCCGCCCCACAGCGAGCTGGGCACCACCATGGTCTCCCTCACCGACAGTGTCTTGCTGCTGTACAACAGCATCTTGACAGGCCTCTCCATGTTCATCTTCAGCAGCTCTTTTAAGGTGTCATTGTCCTTATTCTGTAAAAAATTTAAAAAAATAAATAGAAAATCAACACATTCACACCACAAAGAAGATCTGCAGCTTATTGTTCCGGTGTATGAGGAGCTCACCAGCCTGGTTTCACAAACCGAGATGATAAAATCAAAGAATGGCTCCAGACCTGCGCGGTGACCGGGGGAATTCTCCTGCACCTATGGAAATGAAGAAATCATAAGGTGGTCAAAGGGTTGTCACGTCACACACACACACACACGCACGCACGCACGCACGCACGCACGCACGCACGCACGCACGCACGCACGCACGCACGCACGCACGCACGCACGCACGCACACACACACACACACACACACACACACACACACACACACACACACACAAAAAGAAGAAGGAAACAACAGTAGTTATAGGGAAACTAACATACTACATGTAATACACAACACAAATTCCTCAATCAAAATTCCAATAAAGTGACAAAATCAAAATTAGTCTGTGTCCAAAGGTCCAAGTAAAGTGGGGGACTGTCACTGTGGGAAGGCAAACAGGGATATAAATGTTCAACCTTTTCTTCCAGGCAACGGCGATTTATTCTATAGTCAAGAGAAGCATCATGTGTCAGACTGTTCAACTATAAAGGTGAAATACATCGAGATGTTATTCATTTATGATAAAATAGTGAATGTTGATGAAATTTCAGACACGCATTAATATCCACAGATAATCCACAGCTGCATTGTATTGTGTCTTTAAAGGGGAACGATGTACAATTAAATCCATGCCTTTGTTTTTAAATTGTACATTGGGTGGCAGTGTTGAGCTACTAAAGTGCCATTTGCCCCATTAGCAGCTCTTGTTTTAGTTTGATAATTGCACTGGTCCAGATTTCTGTCCATTCTACAACTAGTGTAGTAGCCAATTGTTGTATTTACTAGTCCTCCTGCGGCTTCTTTGTGTAGCTCAACACACCACCCTGTGGAATAAATTTGTATTGCAAGACTAAACATGCTGGGGTGAGTTGTCCAACTCAATTCAGTCAGTATACCAACAGCACAACACCAAATTATCTTTGTAATGACAACATGGCTGTTGTTTTGTCTTATTCTGTTCATTGTTTGAAGTTATATTACTTTGTACAGAAGGTGCAGTTATGGGATGAGCAGCTGAGATAAGTAAATCAAATCTCCATAAAGTGTATTAAATGATTGATTCCCTGCTAAATTAATATAAATGAATTAGGTTACAACAGACAACATGCTGAAACAGAAAAACATATTTCATCCTATCTTCTTTTCAAATTCATAGAAGAAAATATAGTAATACTATAGACACACACCCTCAACCTACAGAATCAACACAGACTGTCTTACTGTTTATCCATTATTTATTTATTCTAAGTCTTAAATTCATGCTCAGTATTTCACAGCTGCTTCCTGCTGGGACTAACACAAGAGTTTTGTTTCACTTTTGTGAACTAAAATCTCCTAATTACTTGTAAGTTGTTATTTGACCTTCATGTATTTTGCTTTTGAAGCTGAAATGTGCTTTAGAAAGAGGCGTTCTAAATGAAATATGTTTTACACTCAAAGTCAGAAATAGCCTCTCAGTCTTTATGGGGTGGGAATTTCACATTTCTATCCAAGAGAGCCAAGATTGTATAAATATTTGCATATGTATAAACGTAGTTCAGTGTGTTGAATGTCATCACACTCTCTGAAACCACACATTAAAAAAACAAACTTTCTAACTTGGAGTGACTTTCCCTAAAAATATCTTCACACTATTGAGCCCAACTGAATTATATTTAAAAAAACACGTGCATACATTGGACCTAAATATTGAAAACACTGTTCCACTGCATTAGCTCTGTATGCAAAGTTCCAGAACAATGTGCAGACGGAGCTCCACACCCTTCATACACACCAGCGGTCACACCGGTTTTTCTGGCAGGTGTGTGTGTAGAGAGAATGTGTGTGTATTGTGTATTGTGTAGTGTGCATCTTCACAGGGTGAGTCAGTCTGCTGTCTCACTCCCTCAACGACCAGTGAGTGTGAACAGTTAAAATGCCCACAGGATCAGCTGATCTCCTTCACATGGAGCCTCTACAGTGATGATGAGGATGATGATGATGATGATGATGATGAGCTCTCCTTCACACTAACAGCAGTGACGATGATCTCTGCTGCATGTGTCCATCCTCCTCAGACCTCCAGCTGCACCACAACACACATGAATGGAGCAGCTTGGCTCGGAGGAGCTGCAGAACTCGTCCTGCTGCTTGTCTACAGCCTACTGCAAAAAAAAAAAAAAAAAAAAAAAAAAAACACCCTCTCCTCCTCTTCCTCCTCCTCTTCATCCGTCCCCGCCACACGAAGCCCACTCTTACCCGGAGGACGTGGTATCCCTCGGAGCCTCCACCCGGGATCTCGACGCTCGGAGAGCCCCCCATGTCTCCCTGGACGGCCGGTGCTGTTCAGTGATCAGTGATCAGACGCGGATCATGTCGACTCGTTCCTGCTTCTCTGCACTTCCGCTGTGTCGCAATCCAGAGAGCATCATGACGGAGAGTCGGAATAATGTCTTCACACCGCCGCCTTTAGTTTTATTTATTTATTTGTTTTACTCGGTCTGGACAATCAGATGAGATGCTTAAATATAGAACTGTTCTTTCTAAAAAAATATTCTAATTATAACATTGACATTTTTATTTGGTGAGCTGCATTAAGTCATCTTCATTTTTTTTTATACAATATATATATATATTTAAAATAACAGATTTCAAAACTAAGATTAAGACACGTTCTGCGTGGAGTTTGCATGTTCTCCCTGTGCATGCGGAGCTTACCTACCGAATTTGTGATTCAAACCAGGGCTGCCCACGTGGTACCATATAAAACCTGCTCTTGGTGTTCATTATTATATCAGATAATTCATAACAAGGCTCATAAATACTTATAGGTGGTACTTATAATGGGCTATACTGTAGCGATCAGGGAGCTGATCGCTGTGTATGCAGCAATGCATCTTGGGTGTTTGGGGAATATGGGCTTTAAACTTCAATTAATGTTGTTCTAATTAGTTTTGGCTGTAGTGTTGGTGTTTGTGTTGTCATGCTTTTACTGTTTTATCAGTTGACCCAATTTAATTTATTGTTATTTTAGCACCAAGTACGAGAGTTGTACTGTGTTTGATGTGCTCTGGTCCGTTTTCTTCAAATGTGTTCGTTCTGATTTTTCACAATAAAAGCGCCTGTCTGTACAGCGTGCGGAAGGAAGCCTGAATCGTCCTTCTTCTTCTCGGCTCGCCACATTGGTGTCAGAAGTGGGATCTTCCGTCAGAAGAATGGAGATGGAGGTCCACGAACTCGAGCGAGCTGTCGAAGAATGCATGGCTTCCCTACGGGAGATGATGAAACAGACGAAAGAGCCCAGCGGAGAGGGGAGCGAAGCGTCGAGACCTCGACGTCCCCTGGAGGCCGGTGATCGGCAAGACGGCCTCAGCTCGCCACAACCTCATCGCCCCCTGGAGGCCGGGAGGGGTACTACAGCAGACGGCTCCAGTGCACCGCGGCTTCATTGCCCCCTGGAGGCCGGGAGGGGTACTGCAGCAGACGGCTCCAGTGCACCGCGGCTTCATCGCCCCCTGGAGGCCGGGAGAGGTACTGCAGCAGATGGCTCCAGTGCACCGCGGCTTCATCGCCCCCTGGAGGCCGGGAGAGGTACTGCAGCAGACGGCTCCAGTGCACCGCGGCTTCATCGCCCCCTGGATGCCGAGAGGATTACTACAGCAGATGCCGTTGGAGCTGTCGGCCACAGTTCATCAGAGAGCGTTCCTGCTGCTGCCTCAGATAACTCTTTGCCACTGATGGTTTTGTCAAACCCACAACCAATGATGATGCCCAGATTGCCAGTCAAACTGCCTAAATACAATGGCGCAACGCCATTAACACCATACCTAGCCCAAGTCCAACTAGCAGCACAGCACAGCGGCTGGAGTGACGAGGTTACTGCCACACATCTGGCCCTTGCATTAGAGGGGAAGGCGGTGCAAGTGCTTCTTGACCTTGCTCCAGCAGAACAGCGAGACCTTTCCAGCCTGACTACAGCACTGCAGAGGCGGTTTGGACTACGGCGATTCACCGACCACAGTAGGGAGCAGTTAGCTGATCGGCGTCGGAAGGAGGGGGAGAACTTGGGTACCTTTGCAGCAGATGTACAGTTATATGCCCAGCAAGGCTACCCACATTTTGACGCTGCTGCCCAAGAAGAGCTCGCCCTTCACGCCTTCCTACGGGGCCTCGCGCCTGAGAGGCTGCGGCAACATGTCCGCCTAGCCTTGCCTCAATCCCTCTCCGAGGCGCTGTATGAAGCTGAACGGGCTGAAGTAGTGCTCTCTTCTCAGCCAATGCGGCAAATGGCCCCTGCTCCACGACCACTTGTCAGAATGGCTGACTACGGTGAGGAAGAGGAGGCTGAAGAGACCCGCCAAGCCACGCCACGCCAAGTGCTGTCATCCCAGGAGAGGCCGGCGCGCTTCAGCAAACCATCCCGTTCACCTGGCCGCTGCTACCGGTGTGATGAGCCTGGTCACATGGCACGCAACTGCCCAGCTCCTGCCCCGATTATCAAGACAGAGGGAAACGACAGAGGAGTGGCTCAATGAGGGGACCGCCACTCCAACCTCCACTCCCCCTCCAAGGCAGATGCACGTTGGTGGGCCGTTGCGGCCACTCTAAAGGACTCTATCTGAATTGCCAACTTGATAGTCATCACTGCCGTGCTCTGGTAGACACAGGATCCACAATCTCCTTAGTACGACCGGGTACTCTCCCTGACACCACAGGCACCCCTTCCATGGCGTGGGCTCCAACTGATACGCAACTGATGACAGTGACTGGGGAAAAGGTTGGAATGGAGGGGAAGAGGCTGCTGACAGTCCGAGCGGGAGACCAGGAGGTGGTGCACGAATTCTGGCTTGCCAATATCCAGGACCCATGTATCATCGGGCTAGACCTGCTGAGCCGTTGGGGAGCTCAAATTGATGTGGTGAGTAAGACTGTCACCCTCCGTGATGAGATAGTAAGGCTCCAGTCTGGTCGGGAAGGAAAGAACCAGGGGAGAGAGCACCGTCGAGCAGCCGCAGCGGAGCAGGTGCCAACACCCAACACTAGCAACACACCACCACAATCTGTTGGAGCACCACCCATAGGGCTAACAGTCATTCCATCTGCTGAGACAGCTGAAGCTATACATCAACTCTGGCAGCGCAGCAGTAGCAGCGGTCTCGACTCTCAGCAGTGCCACAAGTTGAAATGCCTCCTCGATGACTACAGGGACATTTTTGCTGCCAGAGATGAGGACTGTAAGCAGACTTCCCTAGTCCAGCACACCATTGACACTGGGAATGCCCAACCAATTCGTCTACGCCCCCATCGGCTGGCCCTCTCCAAGCGGCAGGCGGCAGAGGAAAAGATCCACGAGATGCTCGCAGCTGGGGTGATTGAGCCCTCAGACAGCCCATGGGCCGCCCCAGTCGTTTTGGTGAAGAAGAAAAATGCCACCTGGCGGTTTTGTGTGGATTACCGTCGCCTCAATGCAGTCACCAGGAAAGACTCTTACCCTCTCCCACGCATCGATGACGCCCTAGACCACATTGCTGGGTCCAGCTGGTTCAGCTCCCTTGACCTCCGCAGTGGCTACTGGCAGGTGGAGCTGGCCCCCGAGGCAAGACCAAAGACCGCTTTTACCCTTGGCCAGGGACTGTGGCAGTTCCGGGTCATGCCATTCGGACTCTGCAATGCCCCAGCTACGTTCGAGCGACTGATGGAGAGGGTGCTGGCCAACGTTCCCCGGAGCCACTGCGTGGTGTATCTTGACGACCTGTTGGTGCACGCCAATAACTTTGACAGGGCTCTGTCCAATCTGAGTGAGGTTTTTGCAGCCATCCGCCGAGCAGGGCTGCGGCTGAACCCTGCCAAGTGTCGCCTACTGTCCAGGGAGACGGAGTTCCTGGGCCATGTCGTCAGTGCTCAGGGTGTTGCTACTAACCCGGCAAAGGTGGCTGCAGTTCGAGATTGGCCAACCCCTGCAAACGTCAGTGAACTGCGGAGCTTCCTGGGACTGGCTTCCTACTACCGGCGCTTCGTCCGTGGCTTCGCCACCACCGCCAGTCCACTGCATCGCCTCACTGACAAGGGTAAACCATTCAACTGAGACAACAACTGTGCGGCGGCCTATGCTCAGCTCAAGACAGCCCTCACTGAAGCCCCTGTCCTGGCGTACCCCAATCCGCAACAGCCCTTCATCGTGGACACCGATGCCAGCAACGTGGGCGTTGGTGCCGTCCTCTCACAGCAAGGAAAAGATGGGGAACATGTGGTGGCCTACTTCAGTCGAGGTTTAAGCAGAGCAGAGAGGAACTACTGCGTCACCCGCCGTGAGCTGTTGGCGGTTATCCTGGCCCTCCGGCAGTTCCGGCCATACCTGCATGGGAGTCGCTTCCTCCTCTGCACCGACCACGCCTCACTGACCTGGCTCCTGAACTTCAAGAACCCTGAAGGCCAGGTGGCTCGCTGGTTGGAGGCTCTTCAAGGGTACGACTTTGAGATCCAGCATCGGGCAGGGCGGCTTCATTGCAATGCCGATGCCCTCTCACGTCGTCCGTGTGAGGCAGAGGAGTGTCGCTACTGCTGGCGACAAGAAGAGCGGAGTCAGGAGACAGAGCAGGTGGCGGCCGCCTGCCCGACTTACGACACTGAGGGATGGCTCCCCCTCACCACTGAGCAACTGAAGCAGCAGCAAGAGGCTGACATAACCCTGTCAGTGGTGAGAGGCTGGATGGACGCGGGGCAGCGCCCTAAGTGGGCTGAGGTGTCGGCCCTGGGACCTGAGGTCAAGGCCTTTCATTCCCAGTGGGGCAATCTGGAGGCCCGTGATGGGGTGATGTACCGTAGGTGGCTGGCGCCCGGACGAGGGAGTGACCTCTTGCAGCTGCTGGTGCCCCATGCTCTGCGTCCCCAAGTCCTACAGGTTGTCCATGGCTCAGCAGGGGCGGGGCACTACGGGGTTGCGAAGACCCTTCGTCGCCTGCGGGGACGCTTCTACTGGCCTGGCTGTCGGCAAGATGTGGAGTTGCATGTGCACTGCTGCGACAGCTGCACCGCCCAGAAGGGTCCAACTCAGCGCTCCCACGCTCCTCTGCAGCAGTATCTGGTGGGGGCCCCGATGGAGAGGATAGGGGTGGACATCCTCGGGCCCTTCCCGATCACAGACTCTGGCAACCGCTATGTGCTGGTGGCTATGGACTACTTCACAAAGTGGCCAGAGGCCTATGCAGTCCCAGATCAGACCGCCGCTACCACAGCAGAGAGGTTGGTGGAGGAGATGTTCGCCCGTTTCGGGGTTCCTGAGGAGCTCCATAGCGACCAAGGGCGGAACTTTGAATCCCAGGTCTTTGGTGAGATCTGCCGCCGGTTGGGGGTGAGTAAGACGAGGACAACCCCCCTTCATCCTCAGAGTGATGGTTTGGTGGAGCGATTCAATCGCACTCTGGCTACCCAGCTTGCCATCCTCACCAGCCAGCATCAGAGGGACTGGGACCGCCACCTTCCACTGGTTCTGTGGTCCTACCGATCGGCTGTGCAGGAGTCCAGCCAATGCACACCTGCAGCTCTCATGTTTGGGAGAGAGCTCCGGACACCGGTGGAGTTGGTGTTTGGTGCTCCGCCAGAACCGGAGATTGCCGGAGGAAAGGAGATGGATTACCTCCGCAGACTGAAAGAGCGACTGCAGGTTGTGCATGACTACACCCGTCAGGCCCAAGCTAATTCCAACGTTCGGCAGAAGAGGGCATACGACACCCGGTGCAGAGGACAAGCTTTTGGGCCAGGGGACCTGGTGTGGATATACTGCCCTGTCCGCAAAAAGGGGATCTCCCCCAAGCTTTGCAGCCACTGGCAGGGGCCTGGCGAGGTGGTGGGCCGTCTGTCTGAAGTGGTGTATCGGGTGCGGATGCCTGGTAAACGCCGCATTGTGGTGCTGCACCAGGACAGACTTTCACCATATCGCCCCCTTGCTCCACCAGCAGTTGTCGGAGGGGGTGATGGCAACCCCCCAGGCTCCAACCAGACTGACACTCCGCCAGGTCCGGCTGCTGGCTGCTCTGGACGGCCTGATCGCCAGCGGAGGCGGCCTGGACGCTTGAGAGACTTTGTCCTGGGTGATGGGGTCGCCGAGGACGACTGACCCCTCAGGTGGGGGCTGTGTAGCGATCAGGGAGCTGATCGCTGTGTATGCAGCAATGCATCTTGGGTGTTTGGGGAATATGGGCTTTAAACTTCAATTAATGTTGTTCTAATTAGTTTTGGCTGTAGTGTTGGTGTTTGTGTTGTCATGCTTTTACTGTTTTATCAGTTGACCCAATTTAATTTATTGTTATTTTAGCACCAAGTACGAGAGTTGTACTGTGTTTGATGTGCTCTGGTCCGTTTTCTTCAAATGTGTTCGTTCTGATTTTTCACAATAAAAGCGCCTGTCTGTACAGCGTGCGGAAGGAAGCCTGAATCGTCCTTCTTCTTCTCGGCTCGCCACAATACTGTTTTATACGTCCACAACAGAGTGAAAACAAAATATTATTAAAGTAAGGAATTTGACCTCCTGAGTTTTAGATCATGTTATATTTATCAAATGATTATTGTCAAACTACAGTACAAAGACTTACAACTAATGAATCAATGCGGTGGCTTTTTCATTTGCAATAATAAACATGACTTGTTTAAAGCTAATCCTCCTTTTTTTGACTGAGACTTTACTTACAGTAGATACGATCCATAACACCTCATAACTGTATTATAATATCATATCATCTCTCATAACCTTACACAGTGTTGTCCCTTTGCTCAAAATCATCATTCATCATGTTACTGATATTCATTATACATTTTTCTGGAAGTGTTTTTTTTTCTTTCTTTTTTTAGCATTTGTTCAGTATTCATTCATAATGTGTTACAGTTATTTCAGTTTCTCCTTACAGCGTGTAATTATAACACGATATACAATTCCTCCATAAAACACTGTTGTCTCTTTGCCATAAAGGTCCAACACATAATATCCATCATTGATGATCCTTTATGAACCTTGTTATAAGTTGTCAGATTTAATAATGAACATTTATAACCCGGATTCTGGCGGCGCATCAGGTTGAGTCCCGACCTTGAGGGTGGGAGCCTCGCAGGTTTGAAATCCCAGCCACAGCAGGAAGGGCAGCCAGTGTGAAAAGTTGCTAAGTCAGGATAAGAGGCAATAATTTGTGGTGTCAAACTGTGTATAAAGGAGCAGCTGACTCACGCTCTTTTTTATTTTATTTATAACCTGTTGTATAAAGCACTGTGGATGTATTGTGATGCTGTGAAGAACGCTGCAAACAATATACCTTCATGAAAATGGTTTCTATTCCGATTTAGTGTTGCTTCAATAAGTGTGTTTAGATTTGTGTTGAGCTTTATTCCGTGACCCAGAGAGAGAAAGAAAACAATATTAATCATCTCATAAGCCCTAACGCCGGTCGGTAATATCCATCAGCATCTCAAAGCTCTCCTTCACACACAGTTACATATAAACAAGCCTTGCTGAAGAGCACTATGGAATGATGCGAACAGTATTTGTTCTGCTTCTTTTTTTGTGTATTTTGCGTTCCTCCCTTTATTTATTCAGATCCAAGCGGTTTTCAAGGAGGTGCAGTAATTATGACAGGGCAGAACCGAGAGCTTTGAAGAATGTGACGGAATGAAAGCGTCTGTGATCACACACAGATAGTAACTGATATCATCAGCACGACAAAGGACAGGCGCTGCAGGAATACATTCATGTATATGTAAGTGAACATCTCGGTGGTGCAGAGCTCCTTATCAAATAATTTGAAATCAACCTGCTCAGAGTTGGGATTCTCCTCATCGATCACCAGCTCTCCTGTCAGTCTCAGCGTCGACTCCGGCGCTCCTTCATTCAGCCTCTGCAGGCTTTGAAAACGCTCTCCGACGGCAGACAGATCAGGTGTCCTGCAGCCTGACAAGAGTATTTTATTCTTGACAGACTAATAACAAGACGAAATCAAACACTGTGTACGCTTCAAAGTTCATGGGATGACAAAACCGGCGTAAATTATGACTTTCTGTGCCTTTGTCTTTCTGTTAGGAGATGTTAAGCTTATAATTGTGTCGAGAAATATTCAGTATACAACTGTTTCTCCCCTGCTGCTCGGGCAAAGGAGAAAAAGCTTTTGTTTTAAAAAAAAATCAGACTGTGTTTGTTTGTGATGAGTCTTCATTCACATATCACATAATCAGTTAGTCTCATAGTATAATTATATCAGTCATATTTAGCCAAACTAGGGAAACTGCTTAATCTAATTTAATAAACATATTGTTGATTCACTGCACATCTCTTCTGAAAACCTAAAAAATATGTGAGGAAGACAATTACGCTATGAGGCGTTTGGAGGTTTGTATGCCTCTTACATGACGACTTGTCGACCTGTCTATACCCTGCCTTTTACCCAATGTCAGCTGTAGCTCATATCACTGAGATAAGCTTCATTTATTTTTTTTCATGTGTAGAAGTTCCTCTCATGGCGACATTGTTTTTTCCCCCCTCACAGTTATGAATTGTGCTGTGGAGTTATCTTTTCTCATCATCAAGGTAACTCCTGTTGCCCTTTCTTGTAATACCAGTTTAGACCACAAGATGGTGTCACGAGTCATTGTAGTTACCAGCTGAAGTTCAAATAAATCCATATTCACAAAAAATTGGGCGTTGCAATGAGAAATGACTGGAAGCTTCAGTGACAAACCATCATCACTCAGAACTGACAGTAACAGTTAAATCCAACAAATTATAAATAATGGTCTTACCATAATTTGGTACTATACTGGGGCACTTGTTTTATATCAACTCAAGCACGATTAATGCTATGTAATCTATTTGGACATTACTTTTAAAATCATTCCTCCCAGGTGAATTGCCTATAAATTTAGTTATTTACGTATTCATCTCTATCAGGTTTTTATAGCCCATTATTTTCCCTGGAGTGGGCTGCAAAACAGAAATATTGATTTCTTCTTTTTTTTCTTCATCCATCTTTTATGGTGCTTCATCCAGTTCCAGGTCACAAGGTGCTGGAGTCCACCTGAGCTGACGGTATATGATGGACACCTCGCCAGTCCATCACGGGGCAAACACAGAGACAGACAAGTGCACACAGTCACATTCACATTCACATTCACATTCACATTCACATTCACATTCACACCGAGAAGTAATTTAGGTTCACAAGTTAACCTCACATGCAGGTTTTTGGACTGTGGGAGGAAAATGAAGAACCCGGGGAGGACATCCAAACGTGACACGGAATTGCCTCTCCCGGATTTGAATCTCCAAACTTCTTGTTTAAATATTAGGCCTCCTGTATGGATTTATTATATTTTTTGAAAAACATGGTGACTAATGTGACATAAAATGGAATCAAAAGATATATTTAGGAATATATAAATGACAAAAATATCATAATATTATCTAAAATAATCAAAACATTCAATATATCACTCAGAATACATTCATGATAAAACATAGATACAGTATATATACTTCTTGTTAATTAAGTGCCAAGCTAAGGAGCATTTTAAGTTCTCATTGAAATGTTTCCAAACCTGGTTTCTCTACTGTGTCCTCTGTCGGGTTCAACGAGACACACAAACAAATCTGTGTCTTTTTTTATTTATTGTGAACCATGACATCAACAACATACTATTTATGATGTAAATCCTTCGTTGTTTTACCCCAATACTCTATATCTGTTATTTACTGCCAGTTAGAAATATACTGAACATGGTGACTCTTGCTCTTTCAAGAAGCAGATAAATAAACTCTGTATTTCAGCAGCAGCTTGCTGACGCCTTCAAACCGAGCGATCACGGTTCTGGATAGCTCTCTCAGATTTATACTTCTTAAGCCACCCAAGGAATTTACAACTAAAGCTGCGAAGAAGCGCAATGTCCTCTTGTCCAGGCATTTCTCACCGCCGATCTTCAGCCCTGAGAGGGCGAGAAAGACGTCACCAGACGCAGTATTTCCACGCAGTAAGCAGAGCCTCAGCCACAAACATCATAAGCCATTACTGTCAGGGTTACTTGCTTAATGCCGTGCATTTGTGAGAGGTCAGGTTTTGCAGCGTGAAAGGGTGGACTCATAAATACCTGCTCCCTGCTGACATGACGTGCTCTGCTCTGCTGTGCTCGCAGTAACAGATAAAATCCTAAGTGAATTAGAAAAGCCTGTATTAAGATGACAGAGGAGCAAAACGGAGCACCCTTAGAGGTACGTATCACATTGTTATTGTTGTCATTCATTTTATTTTGGCAACACCGAGATCATGTTCTCCGGCCCGATGGCTCCTCAATAGAGAATAGTGCCTCTGCCACGCAGCATCTAACCGCAGACCTACTTAAAAGCTTTACCGCACCAGATTATTGTCATGTGCTGGGAGGTTGTTGTGTGCATTTAGCATGCATGATGGCAATCGCCACATGGAGACTTGGTAAACTGTAGTGTAATGGCTCCGGGGCTCATGCTTATTCCATTAGAAAATGTCCAACAGAGACATTTACTAGGCAGCCTTTCAACTTTAACAAGCTCCACATTAGGTTTACGCTCACCAGCCACGGAGACACTCAAGTTACAGTCTGTGGACTATTAATCTCCTGCTTAAAATTTACTTTCTGCCCAGATTAATCAAGTTGTGGACATGCAGTCAATAAGAGGAGGCCATTTAGATAAGTGTAACCTATTATAATTAAGCCGGAGGCCTTAAGGTGTTATAATGGATTCTGTTATCACTGCTTTGTTGAACACATTTCCTGTTTTGCTTGAAGCGGAAACAAATGCACAGCTTGTGGAGACACATAAACACCCTTTAAAGGACAAGAAGAGATTATGATTGTCTTTTAGGGTAAACACAGAAATAAATGTTACTATTGCTGGTAGTGATGGCAAAATGAGGGGACTGGCTTAAAAAACAGCAATTGTTTGTAGGCTAAATGTTGGGCATAGCTGCGTGTGTGTGTGTCTGTGTGTGTGTGCATGTGTGTGAATGGTGTGTGGAGATGAAAGGGGGGAAGGGCTGGCGAGCCGCCCGCAGTCAATATCATCATCATCATTTCATTAGACTTGCCTCACACAATGGGAACGTCAGTATCTATCAGGAAGCTAATGTGGCAGTGATTCCCAGGGGCGGGGAGATATATTTGGCACATCGGGAAACCACTGACAAGATTCATGGATATATAAGAGAGAGGAGTAGCACAGCTGAGGAGAAATGGAAGGGTGAGCAGCAGGGGAAAGTTTTGCTGTCAAACTCAGAATATTCAAACAAACCAAAACATGTCAGTTATGGAAACTTCGGTCGACAGAGAGTGATACGCTAAAGTACATCATGCAGGGGTTCAGGTTGAGCGGCTTTAGTCTATCTATTATAACTGTGTGTGTGTGTGTGTGTGTGTGTGTGTGTGTGTGTGTGTGTGTGTGTGTGTGTGTGTGTGTGTGTGTGTGTGTGTGTGTGTGTGTGTGTGTGTGTGTGTGTGTGTGTGCGCCAGGTGTGAAATGGAGGGTGAAGAGACTAGTGTAGAGACATTAACCGTCTCACCGTCTGGTGTTTGGAGTCGACTCAGACGCTGTTCGTAAGGCTGCTGCAAAAAAACCAAAACCATATATTTCACTGCTGTAGCGTCTCTTAGATCAAAATTTGAAAGGAAAAAAAAAAAAAAGACAAAAATATAAAGAGGATATTTCAAATGTCAATTAAAATCCGAGCATGCTGAAAACCTCCCGTCCCTTACTTTATGAGTTGTAATCAGTTTGATGTGTCTAGCATTGAACTGAAATACAATGACATTTGCATGGGCCGATTGATCCCGCGATTCCGTAACATTCATTCATGTCCGGAGCCACTGGCCTGTGAACGGTCTACTGGAGCTGAAGACCTTTTGTAATTTGCATTTAATCACCATAATATTCCCACAGCACCTGCCTCAAAATTAGCCACATTGTTAGACTCTGGCACATTTAACCTTTGGCGGCACTGACGAAGAAGAAAAGCGAATAATACAGGAAGTCAAAGGTTATTACTTCTTTCAGCCCACTATTGTGGTCCTTTAATCCCCCGTCCCCCTGTAACTTTACAAAGCAGCCATTGACATCAGGCCGGTAATGATTGCTGCACTGAGGCATGAAACAAGGAGCCATCGTCTGCCCGGTGGAGGAAGGGAGCAGAGCCACTCAAACAGTCAGTCTATCTATGGATGTGTCGAAATAAAACACAGCCAGGCAGAGCTTTCAGATGGGCTCTGCAGGATTTGAAAAAAACAAAACAAAAAAAAAACAGCCTAATGCATTTTTATTACGAAAGTGTGAGTAATGAGCGAAGTAAAGAGATTGGCAGGGGGTGGTCATGAAATCCCTGCTATAAGATGATCAGCCAATAAAAAGTCCCTGCAGGGTGATTAATCTGACCAACGGCTGGTGACAACTGAGTGGACTGAAAAGGGGCAAAAGCTACAAAAAATATAAAATAAAAATTACACAAAGTGTTAAAATTGAAAACAGGGCTATGTAAGATCACAGCAGGATGTTGTGATGATGATGATGATGTCTAGACCGATGAAGCCATTCAAATTTGACAAAGGAATGCCTCATCAGTCCACAGGAGACCACAGGATTCACAGGTTTTTCACGCTGGGAGGAAACAAATCACACTGACAGTACAAAAGTACAAACATATTCCACCTTTTTTCTTTTACATTTATATGATATATAAATCTAGCAACATTTAAAAGAATCAACAGGCCTTTTATTGTTATAAGAATTATTGTCAATAAGTGTTGTTATACTGAAAAACATCGACGAAACACAAAATTTCCTTGCTTTTCTCTGTTTTGGATAGTGAAGATTAAATGTCACAAACCAGAAAGAATTTACAGACCGTTGTTCGAGAGCTCGTCTTTATTCACGTTGTGGATACATCAGTAATAATCTGCAAGTCATTCGTTAAAGTGCCTACACTGAATGTGACAAGGGACGTTTCATCCCGCTAATTCAGCAACGTACAATTTGTTTAATAAATTTCAGTACAGAAGCAAACAGTCTGCAGCTCATTGTTCAAGCTGGACAACAAATCCTCCCAGTTTCTCACGTGTTGTTCTTCTCAACATGAAAGTGTGCCCATACTGAGAGTGTTGAGACGATCAAGAACTCTGCATATTATAGTCTGATTCCACTTCAACACGCCAAAACACAGACAATCATATGTCTCTAGAATAAAAGCTGCCCCACCGTCCGTCAGGGTTTAGCGTTGTGCTTTTTATCATTAACAAAGCGGCCGCGCTGCAAGGCGAGCCTCCCGCGTGCTGCAGTGTCTCGACAACATGGAGCTGGTGAATCACATTAACATTGCACAGTTAGACAACATTGATTGCACTAAAGTCAAAGGCAGTAAATTAAGTTTCCTTATATAAATATTTGAATCCATCTATATGGGAGAGTAAGGGCCAGGTCCATGTTTAGACGTCTAACTCGACCCTTCTTTGGTTCACAAATACACTAAAAGACATCAATGTTATTCAAAACGTCGCAATATAATACAGCAGTCGTTCCCAAACAGGAAGGAGGATACATTACAAACGGAACAAAAATAGCAAGATAACCTATTCACATTTACAATGTCTGTTGATATAAATAAAGCGATTCTTCTATCACATACTATATTGTGTGATCAATTTACATCGAGGAGTCTGTCACTGTAAAACTAGGACACATTTGGCACGAAGGCAATGTAACAATACTATACACAATCTACACAAGAATCTCTAAAAACACAGCAATCAAGTACAGGACTTGTTACAATGACTGTGTTATTCATCCACACCTATGTGTGTATATCGAAGGGAAATAACAGCTACAATGTCACGGTGCATCTGCCTTGATAAATACTATGTGTATATATATATATATAATACTCACGATTACAATATATGTCAGGTTTCCGAAACTTTGCTTTGTCACATGTGAAAAAGTATTTGGCTCTCATTGCGCTTTAAGACATCGACCAACTAATGTGATGTTATCTCACTGCTGCTATGGACGGAACTATCTCAGTCTCGCTGTTGCATAATCACACAAGAAATGGCTTTGTGTTAAATTCCGTACTTTCAAATAAAACAGCTTCATTCAGATTTGTGTGCAAACGTTTTCACTCGAAGTCTCCGTTGCTTAAGACAGAAGAGACGCGGACACACAAGGGATGTTGTTAATAATATTTGTTGTGCACACCCAGAAAAGATCTGTGAGCAGTTATGTCGGCGTCTTTATGAGACAAAGGGAGGGGACGTGAAGCACTGCAGGTTCGGAACGGACACACGTCTGGAAACCAAAGGCTTCACTGCACACGTCTGCCTCTTACAGGTCCTGCCCCAGTCGCTCAATCTCATCGATCAGGAAGTCGATGTCTGACCTGGTGGCGGCGGGGTTGGAGATGACCATGCGGAAGAAGTTGACCTTTTCTCCTTGCGGCTGGTAGCCCACCATCGTTGTCCCCGACTCCATCATCATAGCCTTTATCTTCGGCGCCACCTGTTGAAGAAATTGAAGTCCAAATTTTTTGCTGCAGCTCCAGAACATGTGGTTGCCAAGATATCCACACACGGTTGGCTTTTTATTCCACAGAGCGAATCTCTTGGGGTGGGGGGGGGGGTACGAGAAATAAACCTCCAAAAGCAGAGTGATGAGTCTTACCTTGTGCAGCCTCTCCCGTCTCTCGTCTCCGCTGGGCAGGCTGCGCAGGCCCGGCGGAATATACCAGAAGCAGACGTTGGTGTGCTGCGGCTGATAAGAGAAAATGGGAGGAACAGTTGTAATGAGAACTGATA
Organism: Lipophrys pholis; assembly: GCF_963383615.2. Taxonomy (NCBI): domain Eukaryota; kingdom Metazoa; phylum Chordata; class Actinopteri; order Blenniiformes; family Blenniidae; genus Lipophrys; species Lipophrys pholis. Next base: position 12,738,818 of record NC_137632.1, read on the forward strand.
AAAACCCGCCTTCTGTAATTTTCACGTTGCTCGCCATCGCGGCAGCGAAGGCAAATGACCCAATCAATCCTAGAACTAAGGTAACGTGTTCAATACTGGGTTATTGTGGTTATTTATCACGGTAACATCTGTGTTTTGCAGAGCAGAAAATCTGAGATAACAGTACGGACTGTTTTTCGCTGCGGGTGCAGCTGATTACCTCTGGTCCTTACTGGGCTGAATACCGAGGTGTTTATTCGAAAACAGAAAAGAGCCTCTCACCTCTCCGTGGAACACCATCTCATATCCCTCTCTGTTTTTGATCTTATTAAAGAGGTAGGCTGAGAGATCCAGGCACTTGTCAATATGCTGCTCAAATCCCACGGTTCCCTGTGAGGTAGGAGAGAAAGAAACCCCCAGTATGTTCAGGAGTATTCACACAAAACACACAGACAACAACTAAAAAGGAAAAAATATATAGAACATCAAGAGCAAAGTCTCATGCTGGGATGGAAGCCAAGGAGTAAAAAGGTATTTGAAGAATAATTTTGAAAAAAAACAAAACAACACAAGAGAGTGAGGCAGAGTGTCTAATGTGAAGAGGTACGCTCTATAAATTTGGAGTGATAAAAGATAGGCTTTGTGCAGTCTGAGCTCCCAGGAGCACCTGAGAAGATTAAAAACCAAATGAAAGAATCTGAATAATCTACTCTAAGTGCAAAGGCAGCCAATAGATAGAGGCCGGAATGGCTTCACTATGTTTATTTCTAATCTTACTTTGTCTTTAGAACATTTACATTCCATTTAGTTCGGACTATGTGTCCTTTAGGAAAATAGATTCTAGTTTAAAAGTCTAAGTTATTCCTTGATTATTGTTGCTCTCACAGCTGGACCAAAGGAAATAAAACATGCAGGGGGGAAAAAAGAAGACGCATCCTGCCATAAGCGAGTAACATATAACTAAAGATGACGGCACCTTTGCTTTCCACATGAGCCAGAACTTGAAGATATCAACATGGCGTCCACACTGAATGGCTTTGTCTCCTGTGTCATACGTCACGTCGTATTGTTTGTCTGGCTGGAACAGGTACCCTGCACACATGGAGTTGCAGCCTTGCAGTAATCCCTGTAACGGAAGAAAGTGTGATGAGAGACAAAACAATATATATATGTTTTTGTGTGTGGAGCGGTCGGCTGTGCACATGTGTGGAGGTAGTATTGTTTGCTGCAGGGCAAGTGAAACACACACACACACGGACGCACACACACACACTCACCCTCTCTCTGACCAGAATGGCAGAGCACTGCAGTGGCACTCCCATCATCTTATGAGGGTTCCAGGTGACTGAGTTGGCCCTGCACAGATATTGAAACAGCTGTGTGAGGCTAGAGCAGCCGAGCGTTAGTGTGTACGGATGTCAAATCTGGGCAATCTTCAAAATATCCCTTCAGTTTTATTGAAACTATACGCTGCATATATTTTTTTGGCTACAATTCAAAATAGCTGTCAACATGTTGAATATAGACGACTATAGAGCTGGCCGTTGTTTTGATTTTATGCAATGTCACAATCTTTTCTCTAAAGAATTTGACGTGCATGCAGTTCCTGGAGCCTTCAGCCTCCGTTCTGATTGTTGGCAGTATTTTCCCACCCTTCGTCTTTTCAGTTTTTACATTTCCCCCCAACCCATCCAAGCAGATAGCCATCAGCTCTCAGTCTTCCCCTGATGGAGGTTGTTTTTTGACCTATTAAAAACCCGTTTTCACCCGTCAGTGTCACTAAACTGACTTATACTTGTACAGTTCATTTTACGACTTCAGCGGTCTCGATGCAATTTTCACCTCACTTCATTCTCACAGGTGAAAGGCGCTCACTCTCCATTACAACTCGACCAAATGCACTTGGACACATTGTCGGTGTCAGGTAGGATATCGAGGCGCCAACAACTGGATTGAAAGACAACCCATTTGAACAACTGAGCCGCAGGATTTGTTAGGATTTTCTACTTTTTTATTGTAATTTTAATTGCTTTGAGAAAACGATGTGATAACTGGCTCACACAGATAAAACAGAATCGCAGTGAATGGAACTGCTGGTGAAGAACACTGCGTCTGCTTTCTGGTTTAAAAACTGCTGTGTCATAAGCAGAGGAAAACAAACTCGAGTTTTCAGCCCCGGGGACGTTAAACAACCATAAGACATTAATGATGTTCTCCAGGAATATTTCCTGGGCTCACATTTGATTTGACTCTCATCAGGCTTCAGATCACGTTCTCATAAAAACCTATGAACCTATTGGATTCAATTTATTTTTGTATTGATACATTTAAATGTGGACATACTGACCCATCAGTTTACTTCTCGTGGAGTTGCTGTGTGTTTCCACGGTGAGAGGCTTTTACTCACCTCTCTACTCCACTCAGTTTGTGCCTGTGCTTCCTGGACATCAGCAGACCGCCTCCCCACGCCCCCTGCAGAGTTACCACACCGATCGTGTTGAACAATAGTGAGGATATCCAGGGCTGATATTAATTTTTGTGTCAATGAGGCCTCACTTACGTCCACATGAAGCCAAATGTTGTACTTTTCGCAGATGTCCGCGATTTCATTGATGGGATCGAAGGCTCCGTACACAGTTGTGCCGGCAGTGGCGTTCACAAACATCGGCACAAAGCCCTGGGAGTCAGGAGAAAAGAAGGGAGGAAAGAGAAAGCCCCGGCTTGAATTCAATGTGTTATGTTCCTTCTCTCCCTGCAATTTCTGACATTAAAGAGACGGGCTAATACGCTTTTCTCCAATAATGCACTCGGTCCGTCTGCATCTATTGTTGGAGCAAAATTGCTTCCCGAGTTCTTCTGCCCTGAGCATCACTTTGCCTTTGAAGACTTATTTGCAGGAGACACGCTGCAGTCGAGGGCAGCGTCACATGTGAGCAGACAGACGTATTAACCTCACTGAAATAGCCTCGCCGCTATTTCACACAGAACTCTTCCTTTGCTACAAGTAAATATGACCATTATGTTTTGTACAAGTAAATTCAAATAATAGGCTGCTGAGCCAAAGTCATTGATGCTGACATTTACCTTTTGCTTGGCGTCTATTACTTTGGCTTCCAGATCAGCAGGAATGACTCTTCCCCTGTACAAGAAAGAATAATATGTCATTCTGACATTTCAGACAGAAAGTGTGCATGTTGGTTGAAATGAAAGCGAACCTCTCATCTGTTTTTAAAAGGATCAGATTCTCGGTTCCGAAGCCCAGAGCTGCACTCGCCTTCTTGATGGAGTAGTGGCTCTGCGGGAGCACAAAGTCCAGTTTGAAGGTACACGTGGAATTAATACATTTTGTTGAATGTGCTTGTTTGGCGACACAACGGTGGGAAAATAGCGACTAACGTGCTCTGAGGTGAAGAGGATCAGTCTCGGGGCGGCCGCCATGCCTTTGGTCTTCACTTCAGGGAAGAACTTGTACCTGGCAATCATCACGCTGTACATGTTGGAAATGGCTCCTCCTGTAAAATACAGACAGCGATCACTGCGACTGAGCAAACATTTTCAGGTAGCTTACACTTCTTTTTTGTACATTTTACTCCGGGTCAACTTGGTGGTTTTAGTCATGAAAAGTCCTCTATTGTTTTGTGAGTCAGACATTTTCACACAAAATCAAACCTGTTTTAATGTGAAAGAGTTTTTTTTTTGCACAAACTCATAACTGACAACGCAGAACATGTTAGTCTGCTAAATATGATGTCGTAAGAGTTTGACATGATTCAACACAACCGTGAACTGAGTTCCTATTACAAGCGGATCACTGTTTTTACCTGGAGAAAATATCCCATCGCCCTCACTCTCCGGCCAGCCAACGATCTCTCTCATCTTTTTCAGCGTCAGTTGCTCCATGAGCACGAAAACAGGGGCGATCTCATAAGTGAACCTGGAAGAAACAAACAAAAAGTCAATTAATCGCAACGGGTGACAAAAGGCCAAGTGACCTTCGCTCCTCTCTCTTTAATATGTCATTGAACAAATTCCCGTCGTTCACTTTGTCTCCACGCCTGGCTGTATTCATCTTTACAAAGGGGATGAAATTAGGAACGGTTTACGTTGGTTTCATGAGAAAATTGAGTTCTACAGCTTGTCGGAGGGACTACTGTTCAACATTGTGCATTTAGTACAATCTGCTGTACAGCATGTGACACTTGACTCGAAAAGGTTTAAGTAATGTACTGATCATCAAACAATAATATGTCAAATACAAACGGACCTTTTCCCAGGATCTTCATAAAGTCACAAATCAGTCGCTGCCTGATTAACTTCCGCAATAACGTTGTTCCGAGCGACTTGACTGCTTTTAAACACTGTATCTGTTAATCTATACACTTGCAGTACATTTAAAACCCTCTGCCTCAAAGAGGAGCTCAGTCAACTTGGAACTACATCACAGCCAGACTCATCCATCTTCTTCACACTAATATTCTTCTAATTATAGAACTATCTATCTGTTCATGCAAAGACAGTACACTAATCAGTGGAACATTACAGTATGTCGCATTGTGCCTCACGGCGTCTCCCAGGCACAGTAATATAGCGAGAGGAAGAAATAAACAAGTCAGATGCCACTTCACAGATGTCGCACATTAACTTCACTGCATTCATTCATGCAGACAAGGCTCACTCTTTCTGATTATGTAAGACCTGGAAGTGATTGTCAGTCTATTAGTGTCACTCAATATCTGCCAGGGGTAATTAGGGTTGATGGAGTAATTAATAAAGGTAAATTAGTGTGTAAGCAACCTCCGCCCTCTGGTTCACGTCATCCGCGGTGGTGTCGCACAAGGTATCGAAGGTACTTTTAAAAGATGAGCAATGGGTTCATGACGGAGCCTGGGTGGGGGAAAAGGAGTCTCTATAAAACATGCTTGACAACCATGGGCATAAAAGTGAGTCAGAGAGGTTTAACCGAGGCTTTTATAATTACAGTTCGTCTGAAACTCCAAGTGGCTGCACTCTTTTAGAATCCAGTGTATCTGTATTTGAGCATACTGTAAAGAATGAGCTGCATGAGTGGTTAAAAATGATTGATTGCTGCTTTATTGAAAGTTTGTAGGCCATTTATAACTAGACCTTCTGCAAGTGTTGCCCGAAAATATGAACACAAAACTGACTATGGAAGTAAAGGAATCTCTCAAACATGCCACCCATATTTTGTACTCATTAATTACAGCAGATGTGAAACACTCTTGTACATAATTTATTAAGCATTGATGCCATCATCTTGAGAAATAACCACTTGAAAGACTGAAACATGTCATCGCCGTTTTTCTACTGTCTTATATGAAAATTGGAAATATTTTCACCTGGAATATCTGTCCTGTGGCTTCAAATCTCACCAGTGTTTCTCATTATTACCTGCAGCCGTCTGAAGAGAGGTTTAGCTGTCGCCAACACCGAACAATTTAATGTGAATACTGCGAGTTGTTTTTCTCCTTTATTCGATTATTTTGTTGGATTGAGAACGTACTAACACGATGGAAATGTAAGGGATGTACCATTGTCCCTGACTGAAGTCAAACATGACATTTTATTGTGAATGCCAAACAGCTGTACAGGTTAGCCTTGTGGCCAAAGCGTTTTCTTCCACCATCTTTTATTGAGCTATCCGTTTATGAGATACTCAAGTGCAATAAAATACCTGCGCACACATCTCAATGTATATAGCCTGCAGTATAATGCAGCGCCTAATGCACACAGCCCTGCATGTGGCCACCCACACATTTGATTCCGACCTCTTTGTGAAGGAGGCGGAGAGACTAAACGTAAGGAGAAAGGATTTGTTGCAACAGCCGAGTCCCGGTGAGGGCTGCTCACATTGTGTACGATGGTCTGACGGGAATAAGCTCTATTTGCCTCCTGCCATTGTTATATCACAGGAACCAGCCTTACATGGAACAAAGACACCATGTAAACCATGAATGCCAGTCAATATGTAATTTAGTTTGCCTGCAGGGCTGAATTATGTGACCGCAGTCTAAATGCGGGCCAGGACAGCCACCACTGGCGGTAGAGCTGTACCAATGTGGTCTTTTGTGTTCTTTATTTTCCTACTTGATTGACAATCTGTTAGAGCATGCCGGGTATTCCTCAGACAAAGACAGCAATTACTGTGTGTCACTTCAAGTATTCTTCCAACAAAAAAACCTCCCCTCCTCACGGGCTGTTGAAAAATAGTAAGTACAAAGAAATGAACCTAATGTCCTTTGAGCTAATTCCCATTTCCTGTTGCCTCCCCTCCACTCGTTCCTGTACTCACATGTTAGTGTTGGCTGTGGAAGTGAGCCACTCGCCTGCCAAACCCACGATGTCTAATCCAGTGGACAGCTGGTTAAAGAACCTGGGGTGACCTGCCATTGATAAAGAGACAAGAAGGCAACACACTCCTCAGAAAACAATTTATCATGAGAGGCTGAGAGATTGAGCCAAAGAGAGTTATTGATCGGAGGTGACCGTGCTGAAAGCTTCAGGCCGCCTACCTGTTCTCACTCCATATTTCAGGGTGTCCCTGCAGTCCACCAGGATCTGCTCCAGAGACTCCGGCTGGTCAGAGAGCTCCAGGTTGAAGCCCTCCATGCCCTCCAGCAGCTGGTGGGGGTGGTGGAAGTCCAGGACTTTGGTGGATCTGTCAAATGTCTTCCGGATGTAATTGGTGAGAATCTCCACAACCTCCAGCAAGAACTGCATGGTTTGCTCCTCTCCATTTTTGGCAGGCAGCAGATCTGAGACACATACCAAGATGGGTAATCAAACCATCAAGCTTTTGTTCTTCCACTTGCGCCACAGTTGCCCCAGTCAAGTTAACTTGACCGCACAGTTTCCCTTAAAATTTTCCAGGATTTCAAATGTTATCTTTACTCATTTTATTCATCTGCTTTAGTGTAAAATTTTCATTTTCACAAACCAACACATGAACAGAATTTGCTTCAATGTGTTTATTACAATGCATTTATTGTTTATTTGTTTTGCATACCGGTTGTGTCTGGGTAATACAATCTTGAAATGAATTTCCAAAATGTTTAGGGTGTAATAAAAATATGTTTCAGGTCAATTTTAAAGCTGAATATATTTACCTCTTGCAAACATATTGGAGAAGTCGATCTCTGTTCGCCTGAAACGCGCCTCTCCGCCGCTGTTGTCGCAGGACAGCAGGTTCTTCACCATCCGGCTCCTCTCGTCCATACTGTTGTTCTTCTGCAAGAAGCCTAAATGATGGCAGGAAGAAGAGGAAGAGTCCGGAGGGTGATTGCACTCCCCATACATGATGACTGCTGCTGCTTCCTCTTCGCCGTAGAGGCCTACACTAGAGAGTATCTTCTCTCATTTCTGCCATTTATACCCTCACTGCTGCACTCCTGGGACCTCCACTGTACTTTCTGTTAATGAGAAGGAAAAAAGTGCCATCCAGTCCTATTTATGGGCGGAGGGCGCGGTGGGAGGTTGGGCCGGGTGACATCAGCACCAAACTCAAGCGAAGCAACAACAAATCGCTGTCATGTAGTGATTGTAAAATGTTATTAAAGCCCTTCCGACATTGTGCACTTCAGTGAGCAGGGAAGAACACAAGAAGCAGATATCTACGCAGCCCAAAGGCACATTGCGCGCACGCAGGCCGCGGCCACGACGCGTGGGGATTTATCTACGAAAACGCACCTGAACATTTTACAAAACAACTTGTGAAATACGAAAGTTATTGTTACTATTAGTTTTCGTGCTCATTTTGCAGCTTGACGTGTCAGATTAATTAAATGGCATAAATAAAACCAGCCGAACGTGTCGATTTAAAATGCCAGAAAATTGTATTGCGCACTGACGCATGACTTGCACCATTATGGCAGATGTCAGACCGTCCTTGGTTCGTTTCCATGGGGCTGAAATTGACTTTCAAAAGAAAGCAAAAACGAGAAATCTATTGGGCGTAATCTCTTCTTTCATTTGGTCAGCTCCATAAACCAACATGTGTACTGGCGCATCTATTTTCTTAAATTCTCAGACAAAGTGATTTAAAAACAAAAACCTAGGCACTATATTGTTTGCAAAGATTTTTTTTTTTTTTAGGTGTTATGCAAAATGATATTGAAAATTAGATTCTTCCATATATCCATGTTATTTCCCATTCAGCCGCGGGTGTAATGATGCAGGCCGTGAAGCCTGAAGTCACGCTTGTAAACACTCTAACCAGAAGGCTGTTATCGGTGTCTGATAAACCACAGTCTGCGGGATTTTAATAGAATTGAGGAAAAAAAATATTATTAAAAAACACTAACTTACCGCATATCTTCATCCCCAATTTCCTAGTACATCCATGAGCAACGCCACACCACGCATCATAACCTGATGGGTTCACAGGGAACTCATGAGAAACGGCCCGTCAGTCACATTCAGTCTTTAATAATACCACAACAGTTTTAGACAGAGTTGGGTGGAGAGGTGGAGTGACGTGGCATGCTGAAATGGAAATAGTTTTCATCATGGACTGATTGGAACATTGGGCAGCACCGTCGGGCCCCTGAATCCGGATCTGGATCAGCCTTTTTCCACAGCGTGTTCCCCTTCATGACCTCAACAAGGATTTAAAATTAATTACCTGGTTGAATCCAGGCCGGCCTAAAGATCTAATTGAGTGAAAAGATGCCGTTTAAAAACAGCGAGACATGAGCCGGCTGGCCAGCGGCAGATAAAAAAAATTACTGCGTTATCAAGGGCTTCCAGCCAGAGAGGGGATGGGGCACCTTGGGTGGAGGCAAAGGAGAAATTCTCAAAAGCAGCAATTTAGGAGGGGGGTCGGGGGGGGGGGGGGGGGGTCGGGGGGATGGGTAGGGGAGGAGGAGGAGGAGGAGGAGGAGGAGGAGGAGGAGGAGATCGGTCCTATTCCCACATCCTAATTTAACAACTGATTTGGACCATTAGTTAAATCACTGGCCTGATCAGCCTTTTTGGATTGGATGCAGACCCTTTCCCCAAACTGCTGAAAAAATGCAACGTGCATATTTGGTCCCAGCATTTTCTGCTTTGTCTCTACATTTTTCTTTATGTATGTATATATATATATATATATACATACATAAAGTATATATATATATATATATATATATATATATATATATATATATATATATATATATATATATATATATATATACATGGACCAAATATGGCCAATAACTATTTAAAGCCTCTCCGATTCACCCCCAAATGTAATTAAAATAAATATTAATATTTGCGCTGTACAGCAAGTTCACAAGCTTTGATTCTCAAAACATTAAATTTGCCAATGATGTCTCGTAGACTTCTGCTCAGGGAGACAGAATAATCAGGCTTATTTTTTGTTACCAGCTCACAATGAAAAGACTGTGGTTGCTCAGTGCTCTCCACAGTGCCTCTGCTCGAAAGCCACAATGCTTAAGTGTGCCATTAGGGGCAATTTAATATGGCTGAATTAACAGCCACTTCAGGGGCATTTTCCTGTGCAGGCAATTTATTTGAACATAGCACATTAAACCAAAACAATAATACTAATAATAATACTAATAATAATAATAATAATAATAATAATAATAATAATAATAATAATAATAATAATAATAATAATAATAATAATAATATAGATGTTACAAAAATGATTTATTCTTTCAGAAATATGAATGCACTTCAACTTTACCTGATAATAATAATATTAATCGTTTGTGGCTTTCTGCTGAGGTGCTCGGTGAAGTGCAGCCTCAGGCTGGTTTTGCGGGCTAATTGTCTCCATTGTAATGTTCCAGAGGACATCATCAGTGGCAGCAGCAGTGGTGTGTCTGTCGCACAGAGATGCTGCTGGGAGGTCCGTGTGCTGAATGAACTGCTGCGGTGATTTGTGGCGAAGGAAGCCCCTTCAAATGAATGGCAGCGGATTTTTCCTCTGTCTGTCTCTCTGCCTCTCTCCCGTTCTCTCACTCTCTCTCTCTCTCTCTCTCTCTCTCGCTCTCTGTCTCTCTCTCTCTCTCTCTGTCTCCCTCTCTCCCTCGATGAAAATGATTAATGGCATCGGCCACAAAGTAAATAGCACACGTGAAATAGCATTTTATCTGTGATGGACCTACTTGAGCCCGGTGGCCGTAAATTTGTCGAGTTGGGATCCGGCTCTCCGCCAGAGGATGAGGGTGCAGACGCCGCCATCACTCCCGAGACCCTGTGCCAAAGTCTTCACCTCAAAAAGCCTGGACACTTCTTTTTTTTTTTTTTTTAAAGATCTCCCTTGAAAATCTGTCTGAGCAGTCCAGAATGAGAAGTGATGCTGAGAGGCGGTGAAACACAGAAACCCATTTTAAATCCTCTTTCTCTTTAACAGTATATAAAAAAAGAAAAAAAAAACCAGAGGCTCAACTTGGAGACTCAGACCTGTAGACAAGAGCATCGTTTGTCCCGCAAGTTGAGATTCAAATTTACGCACAAGATTTAAAAAAAACCCAACCCCAAACCACTTAATTATTTCTCAGCGCCATGTCACTCATATTGTCTATAGGCCATTTCAACATTTTGACAAGAGCAGCATGTTATCATGATTGATGATGGTTAACACGGATCCTTAGAATAAACAGCACATCAACACCAAGCTGTCACTATAGATACAAGGCCACAAGTACAAAAAAAAAGAAATCACGAAATTCATTAAATTGATTCAATTTGTGCTTTGGTTCTACAAACCTGAATGGCAAAAAACCAGTTCAAGGTGATTGCTGCAGGTTAGACGACGTGCATGTGTTATTTTATTTATTTTATTTGTATTAAAAATCCATCCCATTACAGACATTTTATTTTCTCCTGCAGGACAGTCAAACATGTTCCACCTCACACAGCACGTCCCGTTCACATGCAGACTGTAGTGCAGTCGTGCCACCTAGACATTTTCCTGGAAGCACCTTGACACATTATAAAACACCTGTTAGAGCACCTCCAATGACAATAAGAGTTTAAACACCGCAGATGAGTGAATGCACTTACCTTGGTTTTGTGTATCCAAGTGAACAGGTGCAGTCCCAATAAAACAAAAGGAAAAAAGAAGACGAAAAAAGTAAGAAATAAAGCAAAGTGACTGTATGAGATTAAATCCTGGAGGAGAGACTATGCTGCGCTCTTTGATTCACTCCAGACGAAGACAGAGACCCGAGGCTCACAGTGCTCCGCTATAGATCCCACACAAGGTCACCTTGCTTTTGTTATACGTCTGATTTGCTGACATCTACAGCAAACCCTGTGTGATGTTTTGTCGTTGCGCCTGAATGAGTCGCGCCAAGTGGTCCGGTGCTACCTGCACCGGTGGCGCATGTCAGAGGGGCGCAGACAGTCTGCAGCCAGTCTGCAGCTCCGGGCTCTGAATGGCGCCGCTCCCGGCCCCAACAACTCACACTTTTTTGGAAGTGGTGATTGTCTTCGGATCTATATAGCTCTGATTTGAATCCCGGTCACGAACGTGGACTTGAAGTTTGATGCTATGAGGAAAACATTACGTGAGGAGGGACCAGGATTGAAGAGGGGAGGGGGAGAGAGAGCCATGGTTTTGTTCTTGTGGAAAAAAACAAGAGGATTTTACAAATAGAAGCAGCATATTATTATTATTATTATTATTATTATTATTATTATTATTATTATTATTATTATTATTATTATTATTATTATTATTATTATTATTATTATAACACCTCCAACCATTCCTCTATCATTCCTCTATCATTCCTCTACCATTAATATGCTTTATTATGTCAACATTTTGAACCTCCAAGTCATGCTGGATATTTACCATTAAATGTTGATTACATCCCTCTCCAAACAAAACACTTTCTTGCCTCCACTTTCTGTGCAGACAGACTGTCTGCTGGTGAAGATGTGCCCTACAACACGATGACACACTGAAAAAAGGAGGGGGAAACAACAGCAGTGGCCACCAGGTGGCAGTGAGAAACCAAGAATGACTCCTGTGGGAGAGCACAAGTGGGCCACTCCAGAAATACTTGACAGATCTAATTATAAACCGACCCATTATTGGAGGAGCACGTCACCAGCATGAAGGAGGGGACTTGAGTGGACACATGCAACAGAGAGGGCCAATCACCAGCAAAAGCTCTCCTCAGCTCACAGGAGGTTTGTCATCCATGTTCTGCTTCTGACGGATCATCTGGAAGCGTGGTTAAAGGTCAAATATCCTGTTGTGTCACAAACTGCGCTTTACAAATGACAGCTGTGTTTATCAGCACTGTGCAGCTCTGTTACGTTCACATGGTTTCACGTCCACAGTGTTTAACCTTCAAGACGTTTCTGATACAAGACCAGTGTCACAAAGGGAACATATGATGGACGATGTGCTGATAAAGAATGATGATTTACATTTCACTTCTTTTTTGTTAAATTGTGATTTCTCATGCCTGCAAGTGTTGATCCTTACTTTCTGAGTGGTGTTCCACTGCAGTTCATTCATAAACACTTGTTTGTGCACAAATAAAGTGAAGTGTAGATGCTCATATTTTAACAGCCTAAATCAGGCTCTTTTTGTGGGTTTTGTGCCATTTTTCATGACATCATATCACCACAGGGAGCCACAAAGACCAGGAACAACACATATAGCCACACTCAAAAACATTAATGGTCTGTTTTTGGAAGAAGATGAAATATCATACATGCAGTTATTCAAATATCAGATGTGCAAGAATGAAATCAGGCTGATTTGCTCTGCTTTTGCTCAAGCTTTGTGTATAAATTATAATAAAATATTCTACCAGTCCAGCCCACTCAAGATCAGTTTTATGTTGACCCCGGACGAAAATCAATTTGACACCCCCGCAGCCTGCCTCCCAGACCTAAACCAAAGGCTAAAAACAAAAGGGGGTTTTCAAACCATAAGGAAAAGTTTGACTTACACCAAACTATGTATTGACTCTGTCCACAAGAGGGGGCTTGATCCAAATGTAGAAGTGGTGAGAGATTGAGGGGCTTTGGGGCGGCTGTCAAGGAGACTATTCTTGTTTTTCTGTGTTTGCGACAGTGATTCTTTTCCCTGCAGCCAAAGATCTGACTTAAGTCCACTGTTTTGGCAGAATGAAGAACCTGCGAGTAAACAAACTCTACTTGGTCCAGTTGTCAGTGTGGACGCAGTCGTCAGTGATCTTTGACTTTCACACGGTGTCTCAGTGGCGTCTCCTCCTGCAACAAGGCCGCAAAATGACCGTTGACACCTTTGCTTCCTGCGTTGTCTTACAATGGCAGTAAAGGTCCTCAGTGTCATATTGATAATTACTCATGATACCAACTGAACATTTGCCATCAACACAGCACTTGCTTGTAAAAAGTTATATCTAAAAAAAAATAAAAAAAATAAAAAAAATCAGCCTTGAATCTCAAACTTTGGCAAACCGACCCCTGCTGGGAGACGACGCCGGCTGACGTTCCTCTCTTAACCTGGAGCTCAGCGCTGCGGATTAAGGAGCACTGTGTGAAAATCCCTGTTTGATCTCTTTTAAGCAGGTGAAACAATGATACCATCAACAGCAACCATCTGCCTCTCAGGGCTGTGGAAACACAGGTCATGACTCTAAAATACCCAGCACTCCCCACTCCCTCTCCAAAACCAAAGGAAAAGTCTACGAAACGTTCGTATTGCTGTTCTCGTCTTAGACATTGCAGTTTTGGGCTGGCATGGTAATTAAGAACCTAAAAGATGGTTCTTGAATTATTTGGGAGATTAAATAAATTTTTTAGCACACTGACAACACATGAGCCATGGATTTGTTAACCCTAGACTCGCTATTGTAATTCTGTATTCTCGGGTTGTTCAAATAACTCTTAAAAAGGTCATACGATAGTTCAAAATTCTACAGAGAGACAGAATCTAGCAGAAGGGATCACATCTCTTCACATTGGTTTCTTTTATTTGGTCTGATTCAAAATGTAAAAGAAAATTTAAAAAAAATCTTCTAACATATAAAGCTATTAACAATCAGGCCCCATATGATCCCATCAGAACTACTCATTCTTAGAGTGCTGCTTATCAGAGGTCCCGAGAGAGTTTCTAAAAGTTAAATGCTCTGCTCTCAGGTTATTCTTGTGGAACCAGCTCTCAATTTTAATAAGGGACACTAACACTCGCTGTACTTTTAGGATCAGGCTTAAAACTTTACTGTTTGATCAAGCTTGTAGTTACAAGTGACTCAGATGAGCCTCGACCTTTTCATCGGAAAGGTTGCTATAGGTTCTTTTACAACCTGCAGGTTTAACTCATTGGGTAGCGAGCGTGGCAGCCATCTCTGTTGGTACGTGAATGTGCGCGTGAATGAGTATGTGATTGGATAACTGCTCAGCTGTCCCAACCACCTGGACATGCAGACTACTTGTCAGGACCAACAGCAACTCAGGCACAAAAGTGGAAGGCCATGAAGAATCCCAGAGCGAGGTCACCGGGTGCCAGTGTGCAGAGGTGGCCAATGTTCTGCAGAGTCAATACGACAGACCTCCAAACTTCGTGTGTCTTCGGATTAGCTCCAGAACGGAGCCCCATGGAGGGTTTCCATGGCCGAGCAGCTGCATCCAAGCCTTGCATTGCCAGGAGCAATGCAAAGCTTCAGATGCAGTGGAAAGCGCCACTGGGATCTAAAACAGTGGAGATGTGTTCTCTGGGGGGACGAATCACGCTTTACTGTCTGGAAATCTGATGGACGAATCTGACTTCAGTGGTTCATTTTTCAAAACTTCCCTTATAACAAGAGACATGAGAGATCATTGCAGTTACTTCTACTTTTCCAAGCAATAAACACATTAAGAATTATGACCAGACTGCATTTTGATCTTTTGAACAGTCACCTCCAGTATATCATTTATAGTTTAACATACAAAATCTTATGATTTTAAAGTGCAGTACACTTGCAGAATCTTCACTGCAGACTGGTAGAGATTAGAGGCGGACATTATCACTAGCTACAAAATTTCCGTTATTCTGTTCTTTCTGGCAATGAACTCCTTTGTCAAGTCAGCAGAAAAAAATTGCAGCGAGTCGGGAGGCTGTTAAGTGGCTTTCAACATATTCCTGATAGAGCATTCATGGATGACTTCACTACTATCATGGAAAAATCAGTACCTGAAGGAAAATGGATCCTGGGTGACATGGTTGAGCTCACTGAGTCGGTCGGGTGAGATTTATACCGTAAAAGATGAAAGACGATCAACCCCAAAATTTGTAGAGAATCCGGGGAAGCGCTTTGGAGGACTGCTACTGGGTGGACCTCATCGACAAGCAGAGCCTGTTAGAGATGATTAACCAATCAGACACCTCTATTACTTTACTGGACAAGTGCAGATTACCTGCTTAGTACCAGCATGAAGTTACCAGGCCTCGTATGAAGTACTGGTACACTTCCATGGGTGGTAAGGGGGATAAATCTATCAATTATTCATAGAAACAACATTGTTATAGTCACGTAGAAATGGACATTTCCTGCAAGACATGCTGCAGTTATTCCACCTTAAACATAAATAACTTTACTGTACATAAGACATCACTTTTGACTCATTTGAATATAAAGAGTTTGGCCTATAAAAAACTCTGTATTATTCTGTTTGTAATTAAAAAACAGTTAGCTGATTTAAAAAAAATTACAGTAAATAAGTAACCTTAAAAAAAAACATTAAAACATTTTGAACAGAATAAAACAAGTATGGAACAGTTCACATTAAGATAACTTGTTTTTTTTCTGTAAATTGTTTTCAATTACAATTACAACATATCTTCATATGGCCCCCTAGGATGGATGGATGGATGGATGGATGGATGGATGGATGGATGGATGGATGGATGGATGGATGGATGGATGGATGGATGGATGGATGGATGGATGGATGGATGGATGGATGAATGAATGGATGACTGGCCTATATTTTCCCACTCGCCCCTATAATAACCTTTAAAGCATAATTTCTGACTGCCACCTCCATTTTCAAAGGGAGAAAATGAGACAAGATGATAAATCTGGAATTGGCCATGAAGGAAAAACCTCTCCGGACATGAAGCTTGATAAAGTGTTGCACCACGAGACAAATCAGACGACTTAAGATGTAGACAGTTAGAGAGCTGCAGAGCGACAGCCTCTCTCTGTTTTACTTTTTGTTATCAGAGATGATAAGTCCAAGGTAACGTGCTGGACAGATCTTTCTTCTTGTATGGACAGATGAATAATCAAATGGTGAGGAATCAGTTGAACTTGAAGTATTCAAAGAGAGAGAGAGAGAGAGTGAGAGAGAGAGAGAGAGAGAGAGAGAGAGAGAGAAAGTGAATTTGGTAAATTCAGATTCCTGAAGCAGCTGATAAGATAAATATGCAAATCATTTATTGAGGTTCAGTGGTACTAACAAGTACAATGTGTTTTCACTTTACTTTTCAAGTTCTCCTTGCTGCCAGTGTCAATTTTATGCCAAGATGACTAACAGCCGGTGATTTACAATATTATATATGCACAAGTATAGTATCTGATCTTTTTCTGATCACATGAGGGGGTACAAAAATATTTATTACTTTCTTTTTTCATATCTTCATAATTTGAGTTTTGAGGAAGAGAAAAAAAAAGAACCCCCCCCCCCCCCCAATACAGCTTGAACTCAAACAAGGTCAAGGACAGAGAGGAAGCGAGTGTGTAAATGTGAGAAATCAAGAGAAAACAAAATAATAATGTGCCTAAAGGTTGAAATATGTAAACGCTCATCTGCATCCAAACTTATTTATTTTAGTCAATAGAGAAGCAGCTTAATAAAAACCACTTATGGAGAAAAAGGCCATTGCATTCCAGTCACTGCGTAATGATGTAAGACATTGAGCTCAGTGTGAGACCGACTCTGTTTGACCCCTCACACATAAATCTCCATCCAAGAGTTTCCTTTTTAATCAGAATAACCATGAAATTTCCTCTTTATCAAAACACTTTTATATGTCTAGATTTAACAAGTCAAAGTTAGAATCCAATTTACCGATTTTTCACGGTTTAAATACTCAGTACCATTTTTCCTTAAGAGCTAATTAACACGGCTAAAAGTACAATCCTTTAATTTTCTCATAAAAATGGAAATGACTCAAAATAAGGAGCGACAATCACAAAAATGGTCAAAGAATGACACAGAAATCTGAACATGTCCATGAAACTGTAAAAATATAACACCTGTCTGAGGTTGCGACTACAGGAATCATATTTATTTCTGGTTGCTGGTATTCCTTGGGAATGGGCAGTATGAGGACCGTGTAACGACTTTAACTCAGGAGTTAATTAAGTCATTCTATCTGAGGATGTGGTCTCAACATCCTGTGCAAATTAAAAACCACATTCATCTTCTCACGGCAAAAGAAACTTAAAACTCGATCCTGGATGCACAGAGAAGTTGAGTTTCAACGTAATAGGAAGCATTGAAATGACATTTAAAAATTGTAGCTGCCTGTTTCTCTTTTCTTCTGTTCCAACAAAACTTAAAAATTATGTGTTCAGTTGGAAATCAACATGCAGGTTTCCAGAGATTGAATTCACTCTGGTGGTGATTTTGCTTTTTTTCAGTTCAACTTTTGTTGATTTCAGCGGTTGTGAGCATAAATGTATTTAATTTCACTACAGGAAAGCAAAAATATCCCTAAAACTGAACAAAATACTATAAATGGACAGTCAATATTTTAGGGAAAAAAATAATACTGACCATAAGATTTGAAGTATGTTGAAACAAAAACAAAACCTTCAGTTTGGGGATTATATCCAGGTGTTTAATTTATCTTTGGCCTGTGTTCATGGGTTTATATCCCCTCATAGGTCGCATCTTTGTCCTCATCTCATCTCATCTCATCTCATCTCATCTCATCTCATCTCATCTCATCTCATCTCATCTCATCTCATCTCTGAGGTCTTGTTACTGTGTCCTCCTCTGTGTTCCTTCATGTCCTCTGATTATTCTTGATTGTTGTCAGCTGTGCCTCATTATCATCCTACTCCTTGTGTGTATATATTCTATATATTTCCTTTTCCAGGCCTGACGATTCACCTGATACACCCTGGATTTTTGATCTATTTGGACAGTGTCCCCCCCCCCCCCCACCCTTGTTTTAAGAATTGTTGGTTTGTTTTGGAACATCGTCAAACCATCCTTTTGTTTGGATCTTCTACCTGCGTTCATAACTATTAAATCCAATATTTAAAAGACTTTTTGCTGTTGGGCTGATGAATTCATTCATCTGTCCATCTTCTGAGCTGCTTTATTCAACTCAGGGTCACAGGGGTTGCTGGAGCAGATTACAGCTGACACTGGGAGAAAGGTGGGGTTCACCCTGGACACGTCACCACAGACAGTCACACTCATCCACACCTAGAGCAATCAGAGACAATTCACATCCGTATCGATGAACTGTGGAAGAGAAGTGGTAAATGCAACCTTAATAACACTTTGACACAGTGGGGTGTCCAAAAGGTTGAGATGTGTCTTGGTTAAGTGAATATTTGTAAGTATTCAGAATCAATAACTTTCTTACTCACACTTCCACTGCATGTAAAAATGTTGCTTGTTTGGTCTCAACAATCCGTCTTGGTCCTCTGAAATGTTAGCAATTGGTTTTAGAAGTAGTACAAAATGTTGCTGATGAGGTTTGGGCTGGTTAAATCAAAAAGCATCTTGGTTCAGCATTTGAATAATCAGCTAATCAGCTCTTGGTCTGAGGTGATCTCTAATTTGAGATTTGTTGCCTCTGTAATATTAGTAAATACATTCTAAAAAAAAAGAAAAAGGTATTTCAGGTGGAGAAACTAAATTAATGAATTGATTGATTAGTTAAATAATTCAAATCAATTGATAAAACAATAATAATAATAATAAAAAAGATCAGCCTACATACAGTATTTACCAAATACCTATAGCCTGGACTTCTTCAACTAATGTCACTTTAATCAGCTGGCTGCAATAAATAAATAAATAAATAAATAAATAAATAAATAAATAAATAAATAAATAAATAAATAAATAAATAAATAAATAAATAAATAAATAAATAAATAAATAAATCTCCAACTACAGCATACTTGTTATAATCAGGAATGTGAATCAAACTTCTTTGTTATTATAGTTAGAACCATTTCCCTGTGTAGCGGCATCCAAGAAGCTGAACTTTAGTGGTGGGAGTTTTTTTGTTTGTTGTTGTTATATTTCGTCCATTAGACGTACATATCTGGCAAAATGTAACAGCCGTGCTGCCGAAGCGGCAGGAACATCAGCGTTCCCCCGCATGGTTCATCATTTCTAAACACACGCTGGACTAAATTCAACCAATCGTTATCACATCTGAAGCAGATCTAACTATATGTCCAGGTGTTATAGTAACACTGAAACATCTTAAAGTGTGGTGTGGACTGCACACTTACTAACCCTTGCTGCATGTTTTTATGGCACGGAGTGACATTCAGTACATCTCATGAGTGTTTCTAATAAGGCTAAAAGTTTTTACACAATGTCATTTCAATAATTTCTTGGTCTGAATAGCTGGGGCTTCATTTGTTGTTCTCAACTGTGAAGATGAAGATTAAAGTTTCAGGAAAAACAAATATACATACTTACTTACTATATAGATACTGAACTTACATTTATATAATTCGGGTCTGTGCACTGACATAGGACCATATTAAAACCGGAGAGATTCATACAACATCATAAAACCATATCAAAATCTTTTATCATTATGAATTTAAAAAAAGTGGACTTTATATTTGCCTTCCAAACAGTGATATATACTGTAGTGATATATACTGTATGTAATGTTTGTTGTAGTTGTTTTTCAAACTAGAAATGGTAAAAGAAGATTCATAGTCAGCAACTGAAACAAAGAAGAATCAAAGGATACTTTTGTTCGAGAGCAAGTCGCAGTATCAAAAATAATCTTAACACTGGTTCTCCTTTTAGCTTATCCATATAAATAATGTATTGAGTGTTTATTTATTTCAAATCACTCTGTACAGGTACTTAAAAAAAAGTGTTGATCTGAAGGCAATGACAAATATTGGACATGAGTGTTTAATCTGTGATTTCTCCTTCACTCATAATGCTGACGATGCTTCCCTTTCAGTCTCAGTGAAGGTTTCAAAAAGTGGAGTCAGATTTGGACTGGTGGTTCTGAGAACATTTTTTTTTTTTTTTTTTTTAAGTTCTTAGATTTTTCATTCTGTTTTGAAAAATAAACCAAAGCCGAAATATATTACGCGCTCGCTGCGGGCAGTTTAGCATTATGGCCTCCAACAGAGTTAAAGAATAGTCGCTCTATCTTTGACAATGAAGCCAAATCGCAGCCTTTGTGAGGAGACGGTCTGGGTGCATTCAACACATCCATCCATAGGCTCCCTTTTATAATAGGATCAAAAAAATTGGGATAAAGACTTTACAGTTCAACTGGTCATATTTCATCCTATACCCGAGTGTTTTTTCCCCTCTTTCATTCAGTCTTTCTGAATAACACATAACGTGATATGTTATTATCATGCAGATTTTTAAGAACAATGATGTAACTCACTGTTTCCGCTCAACGTGGACATGTCAGTGTAAGATAAAGCAGCACGGCCTCATCCACACACGACCTCATTCAGTCAGAAAAGGGAGCAATTAATGCTTTTACAAACTCAAATATAACTTAAGAGTTGATGTTGGCGATGGGTGAGATGTTGCTTTTATTATTTCAATGTACATCAAGAACGATTCCGAGATTCAACTGTCGCTGAAACAACTATGAGAAACACCCGAAACATAATAAGCAGGGATTCTTCATGTGAACGATGAATAGCTGATACCTTGTGCAGGTATTGAACTCGGGCATATTTAGATCTTATTTAAAAAGATGAAATAAAATAAACATTGGTTGAAGTGGGCTTTTAAAGAAAAGAAACAATGCCTTCACTGGGCCACAGAAACCTAAACCAACTCTCTGACTGAAGGCTCAGCTCAGTTAAGTTGATTCACTTATCAACACAGGAAGCGTCACGCAGATTGGACAAAAGCATAATTGTATCTGAAGCCTGGACCGTCACTGTAATGAGAGGCGTTCCTGAGAAGAATAGTTCTGCTCTGATGAGTCTTCTTGCAAAAGGGGGCGCTGTTGAGGCAGAAAACCACAGCCCAAAATTCCTGTGAAGAGCAGCCCTCAATTTTCATATTGACATTTGCAGAGATCCCACTGAAGGCAGCAGACAGAACAACAGTAATGCTGCTCTCTCTGCACACTGGATTGCTAAATTGGATGGTTTGATGATGATATGACTGACCAGATCTGTTAGACTCTGAGGAGTTCATCAACTCTTTTTTGAAGTCCATTAGGCTTGAGTGAAGAGTGAAGAGTGAAGAGCCTCAAGGTCAAAATATTAAGAACTCCTCTCCCAGAAGGTCGATGCTTTAAAGATTCAATCACTACGAGGAAGTGAGGCTGAAGGAAGTTAATGTAAAAAAAATTTTTCAAACAAGTGATCAGCAAGTAGTTAATAACGGGAATATAGTGTCATTCAATTGCTTTTGAGCAAGGCACCACTCTGATGCTGCAGTTGAAAAGGTGTTGGTGAATCAAAAACGCTCAACAATATGACATATTTCTGCAAATGTTTGCGAGATGAAGCCCACAGACATATTTAGAATTCATTTGATTTTAGAAAAAAAACAAGAAGGTGAAAATGGGTCATCATCTAAAAATCCTGACTCTCGCGGTCACAAATTTAAAACAGGAAACCTGCCGCCCTTCCTGCGTCTCACCTGTTGTGATGAGTCCAAAAACGACTCAGTTAAGGATAATGATGGTTTTCCTCTAATCCTACACGGTTAAAGGAAACAAATATACGATTAGGGTGCAATTACACATTAAAGCATCCTTAACAGCTGATTGTGCTGGAGAAAAAAACCCTAAAAACTATGTAAAATATAAATATACAATGCTCAATAATGTACAATTTAGTTATATATTCATCCTGGGTTTCTAATGTGGCATTTCAATTTATAAAATAGTTGATATTTTTAAACTGTCTTAAAAAATAGCATGTAGAGTTTTATTGAAGCTTATTTGAATATGAATGCTCCTGTTAAGCGATCATGTTGGCATATTGAGGAAAGAAACTTCTTTCTTTCAGGTCATTTTTTTTTACACATTGGCCAAATTTCAGTATTTTTTTTGTCCGTTTTCACAGTGACTAGTGTCTTTATATTGCATTGGCACTATCTCTTCTCACTAAACGATGCTTCCTTTCAAAGTTCAACAAACTGATGCAACAAAATGAGATTTTAAGGAAAAGCTTTACCACAAAACAATACATTTTGTCTTCTTGTGACTGTATTGCTCTTCCATGACCCTTAAAATACAGCCGGAAATCCAAAAATCTTCAGATGTCTAACCGCAAAGAAAAAAAATAACAACAGTAAATGAGCTGATCCTCAGAAAAATGTAAAATTTCTGATTGGATTTTACTGGAGTGAAACTTTGACAACAGTAACTCTGCAACAGTTCACAAAGCACATAAGCACATTATTCCAGGTGACACTAAATGAACCTCTTTATACATACAAAGCAAAGCCTAGCTGCCTCATCACACTCATATAACTGAGGGATATCAAATGAATTATTCTGAGATGAGGAAAATGTTTTATTCTCACACAGTATTTGGGTCATGTCAACAATAGCAGATCTTCTCAAGAGCATGCTTAAAAACACCCCATATGGAGCAAAAAACAAGACACTTTCATTCAACAAAAGCTATTAAATATAATTTACAGGGGAGTGAAATCTTCCACCGAAGACAATGATCGAAACACAAGTTGAAAACTTGTCTTAGTTGATATGATATAGACAGTGAATTCAAACTTATGGGCTTTAACTTCTCCATGGTCCCAAATAAACTTATGAAACTTTTTATATATATATACAGAAATGTGCTACACAGACCAGCAATGTTAGAAATGATTATCAGAATGTAAGAAATCAACCAAAATAAAATTACAAATGAAAAAAAAATAAAATAAAAACAGCCCATGAGAGGCAGCTCACTGTGTCTGTTAAACTAATGTAGGACTGACTGTATTGCACTATTTTAAAGTCTACTGTTCACTGACTAAACAGACAGGCTGTGTTACAACATACTCCTCGTGTCCTCTCTTTTGACGTGATCGAGTGTCTTGTCGTGGCACTTGCTCTTTTTGTTCTGGTGAGTTTTGACATGTTTGGCCAAGTGGTCACTCCTCATGAACCTCTTGCAGCAGTCCGGGCAAACAAAGCGCTTCTCCCCGGTGTGAGTCCTCAGGTGTCTCTGCAGCTCGTCCGACCGGGTGAAACTCTTGCCACAGAACAGCCAGTTGCACACGAACGGCCGCTCCCCGGAGTGCCACCGCAGGTGCGCCTTGAGGTGAGACGTTTTGCCGTAAACTTTCCCGCAGCCCGGTATGTGACAGATGTGCTGCTTCTTCTTGCCCGGCTCGTCGCTGGACGTGGACGACTGACAGTTCGGACACCGGCACCTCCGGCACCGCCGCGCAGTCGCGAGCGGCGACTTGGTGTGCAGCAGGGCGGCGATCTGCGTCTGGTACTGCGCGAAGTCCGTGTGTCCCAGCACCAAGCCCCGCTGCAGCTGGAAGCGGTGGGCACCGAGCGAGGACGTGTGGCTGACGTGGTTCCCTTGCTGGAGGCTCCACCACGGGATCTCCTCCCCGGGGTTGGGGGACAGCTGCCTCTGCTGCTGGTGCACGAGGCCGGACGGTCCCGCCACGAAGCCCGGCATGGCGGGCGGGATGGGGGTCGGAGCCGCGTAGCTGACGGCCGGGACGTAGGTGGGGGGGCAGGTGGACTGCAGGGACTGCATGGAGCAAGGTAACATCTTCACCGGGGAGAAGTCATAGGGGTACGAGGGGTCTGCCGGGGGGGTGAGGGGCAGTTCGTGGTGCGAGCTGAACGAGCTCTGGATGTGCGCTGACAGCTGGGGCTTGGAGGATAGTCCGAAGGTGGAGCTGCCGGCCAGGCTGCTCTGGTGGTTCCCCTCATTAGTCCACGGGTGAAAGAGACGCGAAGGGGAGCCCAGAGTGGGGTCGTAGGGGACCTGGAGGAAATCTGACGGGTTCGATCCGTGGTGGTGTCCGATCCGGTTACAAGTGGCGGCCAGCAGCGCCAGCGGGGAGTGCTTACAGTTCTCCGGGGAAGAGTTGGGAGTGCGGTCCTGGAGAACCGAGACACACCGTTAATATCAAGCTGCTTCAATGTTGGCAAAAGTTTGAATTGAAATCCCCTCTCACTGCAAACAGCATTTTACTCTGTAGCGACAAGTTGCGCGATATTAAATGCCCCCCCAAAATAAAATTTAAAAAAAACTATTTAGGACTTTTATCTATTAAATATAAAGTATGTAGTTTAGTTCAAAAGTAAACGAGTCAAGGTTGAACGAAGTTATGAAAAGTGGAGAGAAAAACTTGTGCACAAACCTGCAGAAAAGCCTGTAGTGTTTCATTCCGCAGAACAGCCACTGCTGCCATGGTAAAAAAAAAACCTCCTCCTCCTTTCGACGGGAACCAAATAAAAAGGAAAAACCGCTAATTTCAGTTGAATATGTGCATTCGCAATAAAAAAAAAATGTGTGGTGGAGCAGGTCTTCAGTCTGCCGTGCTTCCTCTCTCCGATATATCCTTGGTCTATCTGAAGAGTGAGGGATCACTTCTTAGAATTTGATAAGGACTTTGGTGGGCCGCCAGCCAGTCAGAAATAAGATTTATTACTTTGAAGTTTGCCGCTGCCCAATCATCAAAGAATAGCGGCTCTTTGAGAGGGGAAAGCAAATCCTTTGAATCCACAAAGCTCCTATGGTGTGTTTGTTGGTCTGGATAAAGAAGCTGATTATTAGGGGGGTTGGGAAGGGAGGAGATAAAGGCGGGACAATTAATGAAGTAATCACTATGTGGGAAATGTATATACACAAATAATTGGATTTTCTTGATCAAAGACCCCCATGCCGCCTGGAGACCCCGGTATTGGATGCTGTAGTCATCTGATCCTCTTTTTGTAATTAAGGATTTGTAGCAGAACCCTATGTGACAATGTGACATTGTTATCTCTGGAGATCTCTAAGAGCTGTGCCTGCCTGTTTGATGGAGGAAAGAGCCCAAATCAAGTGACTCAACACAAAGTTCTCATCTCTGAAGAATCAGCGTCTCTTTTACATTTCTAATTTGAATTAAATTTTTGTCTTTGTTGTGCCTTTGAACTGCGACGCAGCATTAAACACTTAATTATGGCCCCTCTGAATTATTTAAACATGTATTTCTCCTTCACTAGTCTCGCTTGCTTTATCAGAAACAGTCACTCATAGATTTTACCCTTTCCTGAGCATCAACTTTGACACTATGACAAAGTAAGAGCCTGGAGAAAGTCTCAGCAGGTAAATCAAATGAATCTTGTTCAATATGTCACATAAGGACAAACATCTATTTTAAATCACATGACAACATTTGAGATGGTGTCTCAATTCTGCTTCCTGAAGTTTCCCCAAACCAGCAACCGGCAGGTGAGCGACCCTACATGCACTGCAGCTCCCACCTGTAACACAGTGTATCATGTACACATGTGTTGTAACACCGTTCACTTTTCTTTCTCCCTCAGTGCACTTAATCAACGGAAAAGTGTACAGTTTTCATAAGATAACATCCCAAACTTTTGTGGCAGAACTGAAGAAATGGAAATTGTAGTTCAACTCTCTGATCTTTATCTGGCTTCCCCACAGAAACAATCACTGTCCTCACAACTAGTTTGGAGCGGCAGATTTTGAATTAGATCTGTTCCTTTGAAGGGATTAATGTTCCCAGTCCTCTCCCACGGCTTTACACACAGTCATGAGGGAAAGGGGGAGTCCTGCTGGGCTGCACTGGAGCCATGTTAAACTACAACACTGGCTTCAGGAGTGGCGCAGTCACACTGTTGACTGATAACAAAAAACTAGTGGAGATTAACCTTGTTTACATCCAGTTATGGCAGCCATGCTGGCTGATTTTACATATGAAAATAAACATAAAAAGAGCCAACAGGAAAGTCACTGCTGTGGAACCCGACTATCATCATATCAAATGAATTGTTCTGATTGATAACAGGTTGTTGGGACTGCATTGACGTTGCACTTTTGACTGGTTGGAAATCCACATTGCAAAAATGTGATAAACTGTTTCATCTTCTGAAAATGTGGATGGAAGTTTTTAAAACATCTGTAACCCTGTTAGGTTTTGCCAGCGACTACTTATACATGTTTTTAAGTTATAATTAATTGATTTAATTATTTCAAAAGCTTTGTTGTTCAATTATCAGTAATCAAACGCAAATACCTGCTTCATCAAGTGCAGTGGTTATTCTCCCTCTTTTAGCACAAAACAGTATGTTTTTAATTATTCAATTATCTAATGGCTTATTAAAACACTGCTAATCTAATAGCTGTGAGTCTAACTACATTTCACAAGCATTCACTTCTTCTCAGGAGCTTTCTTGTTGCAAAGCATTTACTTTGTCTTAGAGGTTTATCTTTTATTTTCTTAGTCATATATTATTTATTTTTTTAAATGGGAAATTTAATATATGCTAATTCAGTATGTTAATAGTGTTTTTAAATTGTAAGGTAGAAATGTCATGCTGCTGGGGGAAAGATAAAAAAAAAAAATGTTTTCTCATTGAGTGCCCTAACCTTTTTCTTTTTATTGCAAGTGTATTTCTGAAGCATCAGTAAATTGTTAATTGAGGATTTCTAAGCTGCAACAAAGATAAAGCGTTAATAGAGGTTGTCTCATTACAAAATAGTACAGACTTATTGACCCATGCAGAGTTATACTGTGAATTGTGTTTTATTGGTGTACAAGTCTTCACTTTGTTCATTGAGAAACAAAGGATCCTGCCACAAAGAGATGAAAGGAGAATCATAAAACAACCAAATGCTGTAAACCTGTTTATTACCGACGCAGATACCAACCACCTCAGACATCAGCAGTAAACATTCTTACAGTCTGCTTGGGGAAGTTTGTATTTGTGCTGTCACTTAGTCTTTAGCCTCCAGGTTTAAATGTCAGATAAATGTCAAATGTTGTAATCTGCTCTCTTATGTCAAAACAGACAACTGTTAATGTAACAGAGAGGGAAGCCATGCTGATGGAAAATTAAGACTTTTCTGTGATCCACGACAGCAACTATGAATTAAAGACATTAAAAGAGTTGATATTAATTCTGATTTAGGGTGGTTTTTTTCACATAAATTAGCTTTATATGTTAGCTGCCATGCATGCAAGGCAAGTTTCAGCCATATGTGAAAACTACATGAATTACATGTGAGGCATCAGCATTAACAAATTATTGATATCGTCCTTTGAGATGCTCGGTTCAGCCCTAAATGCCGGGTCTTACATTTTAATGCATCTCAATGGGAGTCCAGCTGAGGAATAGATTTGGCTGAGCAGGACTTTGATATAGTTTGTAAGAAATTCATGACTGTGTGCTTGACACAATGTCCAGCACCAGAAGTAATTTACTGACAAGTTTTACAGGGTCACCTCAGCAGTGGTTTTGCCAAAGGAAATATTTTTCCTGCAGAATCCGTTGAGAAATTTAACTAGGAGGGACCACCGCTGCAATAGTTTTCTTGTACTATTCTCACTGGTTTGAACATGGAATCAGTCAGCACCGTCTGTGCATTTCATACAGGCCTTTAAAGTGTCAAGAAGAGAGTTGGTCAACAGAAATGTGGTTTGGAAGAGCAGACATGTATGAAGCTGCACTCCCTGAGAGGATCCAGAAGAAAGACACACTCTAATGACTGTTAGATCTAAGAGGGAAATTTTGAACAGGCTTTAAACATAGCCAGAAAAAAAACCCACTTAAGCTGTGGTGATAACAGGTGACAGCCACTCATCTGCAGTTTAACAATATCAATGGTACATATTCTTTGTTGCATTAGGTACAATATGTTTGACAGCAGGTGTTCAAATGTCCAACTGTTGTCTTACTTCAAAGAAAGTAATCTGAAGTGATTGGACAATAGTGACAACATACCATAGTAAACATATAGTTTTCATAATTTTAACAATGTTTGCTTAGAATGTATTAATATCATTAAAACGCAAATAAATTGAAATAAAAAAAATGCATTGAATTCCAAACTTAATCATTTAAATGTATTTATTTGACTCATACAAAACAACAGCTTACAAGAAATAAATATACATTTACAGTCAATGTGTTGTTGAGTTTTGGTCCAGTTCAACAGCGAAGAAGGCAACCTGCAGGACACACAGAGAGGAAGAAAAAACAAACTCCATTGATAAGCAGCACACTCCCAAACTTTTCATTCAGTGTTCAATTTTTAAATTAATATGATTTTAGTGAATGGTTTTGTCTTTGTTGCTGTTGAAGCACAGTGGATGTGAAGAAGCGGAGCTGCACTCCGTCTTGACATTTGGAGGTAACTGACAGCGAGAACAGAGGATTTGACAGAGTTGTGGGGCGACGCCATAACACGAATCTTTTTCTTTTTTTTTCTTTTACTTTTTTACTTTTCTTATTCTCTGGACAGTTGGAGAGAAAACAGGTTCCACATCTGTCTTGTACAAGAGATATAAGAGACTTGGCGATGGGTGCGGGTGAGGGTGGTGGTGGTGGTGGTGGTGGTGGTGGTGGTGGTGGTGGGGTGTGAGTAGGGTGCATGTGTGTGAAAGAGAGAGAGTTTGAGTGTGTGGGAGACAGAGTGAGAGGGTGGGGGGAAGGGAGGGATGGGGGAGAGATGCTCGAGGCTACTGGGTACTTGAGCCGCTATAATGGTGTCTCGTATGAGAAAACATCTGTGAATTTCCTCAGTGATCTACAACAAAGTATAACTCAGAGCAGTCACTCAGCAGACCTTTGAAGTTGCTGTCTGACAGAAAGCTGCCATTGTTCGCAGCCCCCAACACACAGAAACTCCAACTTTGGTCTCACTAATTTTCCCTGCAACGCGATACAACTTCATTTTTTCCCCCCTTCTCTTTTTCTCTCTTCCGAGCCGATGAAGCCAGGGATCTCTGCATATTCAAGAGCAAACAGCAAAGCCGTGGCAGCGTGCAGGGTTGGCCGGGGGTCATGTAAGGCGGGACAGGTCATTTTACCTTCTCTCAGCCCACCCTGGATGTGTTAATCCAACCCTAAAGAGGAAAACGTTCCCCCTCTATGATGATGTACAGGGGGCCTGTACATCATCATAGAGGCTCTCAGAGAATAAATGACAATAATAAGACATCATCTCCTCTCATCCCAAAGAAATGCCACAGTCAGAACAACCGGGAAATATCTACGTGCTGTCAGAGTTCAAAGGCAGGCAGTCTATGGTTACAGTGTTTTTTCTGTGTATTTTTATAGTTTATTTCCTTCGCTGGGAATGATTCAACAAAAGAGCTCCCACAATCTTCATTTAACTTTTTGTATGTATCCCAGTAATGATGCAAAACACACACAAAAATGGTCTTCGGATATCATATCGCTTAGTCAGCACTGTCAAATGACTAAAACAAAAGCAAATATAAATAGAATAATTTTTCATTCTTCAACCCTTCATTGTTGATTCTAGTATTGTAATGAGGTTAAATATGCCACAATGACAGAAGTCATGATTAAATATTCTCTGTTTGTGTCGTCTGATGTCTGGAATAAATAAAAACGATGAAAACCATCATAACAGCAGAAACAGTCAGGTTTCCTTTCTTTGCTTTAAAAGCAACTTCTATTCCCATTTAATTCCCATAATTAATGCTTGTAAGTTAAATATCATGTCATATACACAGTGCACATAAAACACTTGACTGAACATCAGTTTGTTAGTCTTGTGCATCTGCCCCATTGTCATGTTCAGATAACACGTTATACTGTGGAGCAGTACGACTCAATGATGTACGTATATGATGTGGCAACAAGATTGTATGAGCTTTTAACAGACTTCCATTGAGAAATGCATTTAATTAAGAGAAAAGTTCAAGGTAAAGTGGTGCAAATTGTACCAACATCACACATAAGCCACCATTTCTGGTTAAAAATTCTGTAAATTTGCTTCAATCCCCCTTTAAAGGCTTCGACAATACATTAGATATTAGTTAAGAACAGAAGATATTAAGTACAGTAAACATGACTTATTAGACTTACTGGGTATACAGTATGTTTAAAACAGATATTGCCACTTGTTTTAGTTTTATGTGTATAATGCTGATGGTCCCTTGAATTTTGAAAAGAACTCCATCAATCAGATGCTACAACTGGGAACAGGAGATGCTTTGCAAAAGCAAACGATCAAACTATTATTCAAGCTACAATAAGAAATAATGGAAAAATGACACTCATCTCAGAAATCAACACAACAATTTTCCCCATATTCTAGTATTGCTTTCAATTTGCCATTTTTTACCAGTTTATAAGAAAACATAATGACATGCACAAATTACCAAATAGGCCACTTAAAACATTTATATTGTTTTACTTTGACCTCAATCAAAAGACTGTTTAGTTGAACACGAGGTGACCGTTTGCTCCTGGCAAAAAAAAACAAAAAACAAAAAAAATGACACGCATTCTGTGATGCATCCCAAACTGAAACAAGGCCGCAGTGATTCTCACACTGTTACCAGTCCAGCGTTTATTCAATGGCAGCTGGTCACACCATCTGGGAAAGCAATGCTGGGGCAAAAACAACACAGGTTACACCTTTGGCCATGCCAAGTCTGCTAGTGCCCCGCTCCGTCTACAAACTGAGAGAGGCTAATCACAATTTCACGCTCTGATTTGTCAAATCCCATTCCAGCACCGGAGGCTCCAAGAAAACTTTTAAGTCAATAAATTTCATGGCATACAGGATAACAGCTTTTCCATATTGTTTATATTGTTCAGCGGAAACCTTGTTTCTTTTTTAAGCTTTATCCGGCGAGAAACTGAATCGTTCCACGTCTCTTTAGCAAATGAAAAGGAGGCTGCAATTTGGACCCAAACATAGGTCACCTCTCAGATTAGCAGCCAGGGAAAAAAGAAAAAAGAAAAACCTTTCCACTGCATGCATGCATTTTATTTCCATGCAAATGGTTACAACAAAACAGAGCATGGAGTGCCCTCAACAAACTGCAGGTGAGAGGAAGCTGAAACAAAAGCCACTGTAACCCTAATGGCATCCCTTGTCATTAAGAGACCTTTGATGTATGTACTCAACAGACTCTTTTATCTCTCTCTTCCTCCATGCCTCCTACTTTGTGTCCCTCTACCCGGCCCGACCAGTTTCTTTATTAATGTCGTCTTTAGGGAATGTTTCTTGTGCTCACAGCCCTCATCTACATCTGGCCTCTGTTTGACGCTCACGCATGTCACTCCCCTCAATCATTAGCCAGCAAAAAGCATTACAATACTGAGCATGAAACTATTTCAGGGACGTTCACTCATTCCTCGTAATTGGAGTGTGCGGAAACAAAAAACATTATGATGGACTTCATATTGTGAAGATTGATGGGTTGCAATCATAATATTGTGTCATATATATATATCCCAGTGTTGGTGAGAATATGACACATCTGGGAATCACAAGGACGTAAACTGCATTAAAACAGTATTTGAAAAGGCTGCACATAAAATGCCGCATTGAAACTCTCCCTTTGAACTCAAAGGATATAGAACAGGACAATGTTGGCCTAATCGTGTTCCCTCTTTGAAGTGAGACATCACTATTAGGTGAAAAGGTAAGTATGCTTCTTAGGAAAATAAAAGCTTTTCATCATTTGTTAAGGCTGCAGCTCGAGCGATTTTCATAAAGGTGGTTTAAAACTTTGGATAAGAGTGTTTGGAGCTGCCTTGGATGGAGCTCTAATGAAAGTGTAGCACATGAAGCAAATAGCTAAAATGGCAAGAATAACACCAGCAGTAACGTTAGCCACATTAAAGGAGTCCTCTCCCGCACACCAGATGTTGTCAGATTTAATGAGGAAAAACAAGAGGGAGCTGGATTTTCAAAAACATAATAAAGAAAACACAGGTGTCAGGCCTCCAACGCTGCCTTGACTCTGTGTCCGTCCCTCAGCGTCCCACCTGCAGGCCCACAGGACGAGCAGGGGTCCGAGAAAACACAGAAGCTTCAGTTCGTCAGGTCAGAGCATCTTTCACTCGAATGACGACAGGATTTCATAACATTTGCCTTTTGCAACACATAATCAGCTATCCAAGGTAATTATGTACACACCTCTGCTCACCTCCTCTCATATGCTAAAGCAGGCAATCAGCCAGGGAGTTAATTTGGCAGAGAAAAACAGGGAAAGAAACACCCACTCTGGCACCATTTGTCACCACAGTCCAACCTTGTTATTCAAACTAGCAAGCCTATTTGAAATTCCTCTCTGTGGTAAAACAGGGCCAAAATAATCAAGGGAGCATGATCACACTTAATTGATTCAGTGTACTTTTAAGATGCACTACAGGGTGCTGGGGTGACCTATTTCAGACTGCTCTTCAGAGGAACCAACTATCCCAGCAAGGGAGTAATGCACAACCAGGATTTTAATTATTGCAGGATCTGTGGCTAAGACCGGAGGTGAAATGCTTCTGAACTAACTGTGACACCACATTATAACGCTGCCAGTGGTCTGGGGCATTACTCTTTGAATTTCTGTCGACTTAAATATGACAATAAACTGAAGAGCCCTGTTTTTTAACCCATTGGAAATAATCACTCAGGCCCAATTAAAGACACAAAAACTGTTTTTAGAGCAACACCTCATTAAATAAGTATTTTTATTAATGTTTGATGTGTTTTGATGGTCAGTATTAAAGTTTTTTTTTACAAAGATTGAGTATAATTTTTGAATACTTTAGGGGACTTTTTGGATTGATTGCTTATATTTTTGCGTATTTCCACTTGTTTAAAAATTGACACGGTTGCATTTATTAACGATACTTGGTTATTTGAAACAAACCTGTAGTCGTGATGTATAATGTGGGCTTGTAAAAATCAAACTTGCTAAAATGAGCTCAGCCACTAATCATTGATATTGATAATTATAAAAATGTCTGCATGTTGCTGTGTCTTCTGCGAATAGTTTCCAGCAGTTTTGAATGCAGGAATCCTCACTGTAATGTGGCCCCTTGCACGTAAAAGATCAGAGTACTTTTTTCAAAGGCTGTGCAAATAGTTTGTTTTACTTCAAGAGGATGCGTGACACCACGTGCAGTTTTCACAACCATGAGGAGTAACCACATCACATTAATATAGAGCTGGCGGGGTTAAAACCACAGAGCCGTCAAGTGACAAGCCCAGCGGAGTTAAATCCATCCATCATCATGAAGTTTTAACTGACTGATAATTCATGAGGGGCCGTCAGACCTTTTCGTTGACATGATAAAAAAAAAAGGAGAAATATCACAGAGAGCCGGTGATGTTTAGGTGATGAGTCAGTCCACAGTGCCTCATCCCGAGTCTGACCCTCACAGCACTCAAGTGCAGGATATGATGAACACTCTGGGCCTCTTTAAACCCACCAGGATTCCTGTGAATCTGAACCTAAGTGAAGCCGGTCTCGCTATCAAGGCAGAGCTCTAATGTTTTCCCCGCTGAGTATAAGGAGGATGAGATCCTCAGTCATACCACCCTACTCTTCCTATTAAGATCAAAATCTCCTCTTAGGCCCTCGGGTGTCAACAAAGGGAGATGCAGTAAATGATATGCAAATTGAAAAGAAAAAAAAAAAAAAAAGCTCTACAAATCAACTCGCCAGCCCTGCATTTCCGACACTTCACATCTTAAAAGAAAATTCCTGTATTTAGGGTGAAATTCAAAGTGAGGTCTAGCTTTGCCTGTGTGAAGCTATGTGTGGTGATTCTAGCACTCAGACAGCACAAAGCCCCTCTTACTGCAAGCAACTC
Organism: Lipophrys pholis; assembly: GCF_963383615.2. Lineage (NCBI taxonomy): Eukaryota > Metazoa > Chordata > Actinopteri > Blenniiformes > Blenniidae > Lipophrys > Lipophrys pholis. Next base: position 12,772,767 of record NC_137632.1, read on the forward strand.
GCAGTGGGAGAACTCATCGAAAGAGTTTCGGGTTTCATGAGGATTTGTCGGCGGATCCGACTTAGACAACAGACAAAATGCTCGAGAATAGGTAGATGTTTCCATGTCAGGTTAACACCGCCGACTTTAGAAGCACGATGCCGGCAAAACGAGGGGATCCTTATTGTGAATGCAGAGCAGTGAAGAACTGATGGGTGCATTAATGCATCAGAAAACAACTGAGAAGAATCTAAACAAATGTTAAAAACATCAAACATGTGCTGATTAAAGCCTTGAAATATGATGTGATTGTCGGACTGTAGATCACAGAGGTAATGACATAATTTTTCTCTAAGTTATTTGACATGTGAGAGATTAAAGTATGTCTTATTCAGTTAAAAAAGAGTGAGTGTTCGATTTCTGCCCCGTAGAGCTTAAACATCTGGCACAGCATTTGAGATATGATTCTTTAGTTCAAGCGTTTCAATGTGACTTTGCAAAAAATGTTTTTATTAATGAGTCCTCCCCTCCCACTTTACCACATGATGGTGTATCCTCTCCGCTATGACTATTGTCATAAATTCATTTATTGATGCAACATCTGCACTATTTCTCGGCGGTTTGCGAGCCAAATACTAATTTGTTATTTATTGCAGGATTTTAGCCGCTAGAAAAATGTCAAACACTCAAAACAATGATATAAATGTTTCTCCTTTGTTGAAGAAGTAGAGCAAAGTCTAGAGGAAGTTTGACTGAGCACGCGAGGGAGACGTGAGAGACACTATCAGTCTTACTGTCAATAAGCATTTTCTCAATAAAAACAAAGACGGATTTAGAAACTGCTGTGATTTATATGAGAAAGGGTCGCAGAATTCTAATTGGAATCCATTGCAAGCTTTACTGACACTTTTCTGACCTCTTTGCATGAGGAAACCAGGGCACTGCCTGCACAGGTTGCTTATTCTGCACCACACTGCTACTTGCCCCACATACCAAAGCACATCCAACACTGAGGATGTTCTTTGGAGTGTCTGTCTACATGTCTGATGCGTCTGTCTTACCGGCTGACATGGTTGTAAGGCTCAGTCCTGACTGACGAGAGGCCCACTCGAGAGGGCGGGAGGGGGGGTGATCGCGTACTCTTCCTCAGGGATTGACTCCACAGTTGACAGTAATTTGTAGTACTCATCTTCTCCATCCAGCACTTTGATTTGACTGTGATGGCCAAGAAGACAAGAAAGTGGAGAGAAGTTAGTGGGATCCAAAAAAAAAAAAAAAAAGAAGAAGGAGAAAAAAAAAAGCTGTGCGGTTTTCATGATGTGAGAGAGTCGACGTTCAGAATAAAAACAACATTTGCAGATGCAGCGATGAGGCGTTCAGGCGCTCATCTTAAACACACAGCTCTGAACCAGGATGTCATTTATAGAACAAATACAAGTCAGACCTTCAACAATTAAAATTAGCATGCTGACAAAGGCGTAATATGTAACCCTCTCTCTAATGACGCAGTGCATCTCCTCCAAAAAAAAAAAAAAAAGCCTGTTATTTTCAGCTCTCCATTTACATTATAAGAAAACAACTCCATTTCTGGATTCTCCTATTCCACAAAGGGCCTGCTCTGTTTAGAGTTGCTGTAAGTAGGAAAGCAGTTATTTACCCAAGTTTTCTCGGCTTCCTCTTGCTCCCCTGGTAATCCAGAGTTCTCTGAGGAAAGGGCCAAGAGCACACAGTCAAAAGATGAGCAGAGAGTCATTAATTTTTAATTCAAAGTGATTTTGTGTTGAATGCGAGCAGATGCTGATAATATCAGAAGTCACAGCATAATTTTTTTCTGATCAAAGGGCTCAAGTGAGTCTGATGAAGCATGCATCTTGCTCAGCTTTGATAAACCACATCAATTATTCACCGTGAAGGCAGACATCCTGACATGAAAGCAACAGATAAAGAGCATAAGCACATGTTCAAGACAAGAGGCAGAGAAGCGTGGGGGTGGGGCTCCAGGGTCTGGCACAGGTAGGTTTAATTGTATTATCATGTGGAACCAAAGTCAGACAAAGGCCTTTATCGGCACTTTGAACTCACATTTAGCTGGTTGTAGTACAGGCTGTCTTCAGGGCTGTTGAGCAGCTTGGGCTGCTGGCCCCGCCGGCGAGGAGTTCTCTGCTGCAGCTTCATCACTGGACCTGCAACAGAGGAAAAATGAGGGCAGTGATCCAAGCAGGCAAAACAACAACAAGCACCAACACGATACTGCCGATGACGACAGCAGCAGTAAACTGATTCTACCCTCCACTTCCTAAATCTGTGTGTGACAGAAAAGTCACAGGAACATCTTAAATTTACTTACGGGAGATTATGTAATTTAATCGATGAGATGACTCAATGGCAGCTTAATATTGCAGAAATCCACACATATAAACCATATCTAATCCTATCTCTGAGCACAGGTGCAATGCAGATGATGTTTGGATCTGTCAAATTGCTACAATCGCAGCATTCAGAAGAGAAACTGGGGTGGCAATCAGATGTTATTACAACCTAGAAAGTTAATTCTTGGGTGGATCTACACAAACACTTAATTCAGATTTTAACCTTCACATTCGAGACAAGTAAGGACCAAACTACACACGTGTACACTGTGAGCATCTTGGCAAATAAAGACAGGAGTTTAAAACTTTCAGCAGCAGGTTTAAGTGTTTCAGAAATACCATCTACTGAGATTAATACGACAATCATCTGCTGACAGTCCTGGACATGTTAACACTGCAAAGTGATGACAATGAAAAAAAAAAAAAATGGGTCAACATTGAAAAGTGCAAATAATCTCATTTATTGTGTTTCAGACAGACGCACTGCCGATTGTAGATATTGTGTGGTTTTAAGACATAAGAATAAAGTGATGTACAGCCCAGACAGCATCTCCACTGCTTTAATAACTGTCTTCATCAGCTGAAGAATTAGTGTTATTATTTTAGTTGAAATGCATTTAACATTTGCATGCATGAAACAGAAACCTTTCAGCTGCAACATGAAATGTGTTCACGTGGAGTTATTTGTATGCCAATAAACAGGATTGGGTGGCAATTTATACCACACTTGATGGAATCAGACTTGATGTTTGTGGGTGTGAATGTGTGTGACTGTCTGTCTCTCTGTTTGTCCTCTGATGAACTGACAACCTGCCCAGGGTGTAAACTGTATTTACTCAAAGTTAGATGGGATTGGCTCCAGCACCACATTGATAAACCAGAGGATGGATAGATGGATGAAGTTTGCTCTTGTTTCCACCAGGTCTGAATGACTGAAGTGTGGCTTGACTCCGCTCATTTTATTTTCGGTATTTTGGTTCCTCTGCAGATATCACCCACTCTCTGTCAGAGTGACTTTGCGGGAAACTCCTGAGATACTAAGCTCTTAACCCCCGACTGCTCAGCTTGTGTTCGGAGAGGCAAATAAAACGAGTGGGTCACACAATCCCCTGTGGTAGCCCCAGGAGGGAGCCACTAAAATTAAACAAGCTCACACACACACTCTCAAATTCTATCACCTGTGGTAAAAATAAATAAATCTTGGATACAATAGAAGCTGAGCTATTCCTTCTGGCTAGTTTTTGCAAGAATTTTACAAAACCAATTGATGGTCTGCAGTGGATTCACATCGTCTCTTTGCATCGCCTTTTTATCCTCTACAAAGCTTTTACCCGATGGAAAACCAAATAAAACCTGTACAGTTGGTTATTGGGTTCTCAGACAGTTAAGTGAACCTACCTTTGTGGTCAATGTAGGCTTATATTTGACATTCAGACATGAAAGTGATGTCCATCTCTTCAGAAAGGAATCAAACAAGCATATTTCCCTAAATGTCAAAGTCTTCCTTTAAAAAAAAAAACCCTCTACTTTATCCCTTTCTCCTTGTGTGTCTAGTTGAGGAGTTTTCTTTTATGCTTATATTCTGCTTCTAAGGTTATTTGCTGCTAACTCAATACAGTGAAAGTGAATTGATTTGTAATGGTCTAAGTGAATTACGCCTTCAAAACAAAAAACCGGCATCCATTTACTGAGCTATTAAAACACATTTCCACCATGGACATTTTACCCTGACTGTGCATTTCTGCACAGTTCCTGTTGAAGACGTTCACCCTTTTACTTGTGACTTAAACCAGTAACACCGTCACAAGCAGGGGCCACTTTCTCAAAGCTCCTACAGAGTTTGACATAATACATAATTGTTGGGAAATTTTTGATATTGCCAATAACATTTGTGTGGGTACATCAGCACCTCCAACATTTCAACCGAATATCAAAAATATCTGCACAATTGCTCATGTTTTGTCCGAAATGACCAAAGTCATACAATGTAGAGCGTCTTTAAAGTTAGGAGGGATTTGATTGGCTTTTTTATTCTCCCACTTGATCAAATTCTCTTCTCTTTCCACTCCTCCTCCAGCAGGTGACTGAAACGTCGGCGGTATAAGGTTGTTCTCCCTGATTGTTCAAAACAGCGCGTGCCAATGAATGAATAATTCATCGCAGCACAGAAGGTGAAATCTTATTGCCAACTTTGCAAAGATAATGACTGATGTGATAACACGGTTATTCAAACAGAAGAAAGTTACTCACGAGAACATGCTACAATTCCCTGCCTTTTTTCAGCCTCCGTGTGTTAGAAAGGTGTTTTAAAGCCGCGGCATCTACACAAGGAAGCATCTATATTTAATGCCTTATAATGTTTCATCTTCTTTGCCAGCATTTCCAGTGAGACAGGACATTTCTTCATCATCTCCTGCTACCTCTGCCTCTCCACCTTGACTAAAGCTGCATTTGCTTTTTCCATCTTAACACTACTTTGTACTCACTTTGAACAGACCTCATCACATCTCAATCCTATACATCAAAGAGCAGGGTCCCCCTCCACCCCTTCAATCTTTCCTCGGCTTTTCTCGATGTTATTCAAACCAGCACAGGTTTACTAAAGTCACACTTTGTAAATGCCCAGAAAGTTCCTGTCAGTTCAGAGATATTAGCCAACTTTTACCGTGAATCTTATCTGTCCATGCCTCAGAGGTGCCGGGTGTGTGTGTGTGTGTGTGTGTGTGTGTGTGTGTGTGTGTGTGTGTGTGTGTGTGTGTGTGTGTGTGTGTGTGTGTGTGTGTGTGTGTGTGTGTGTGTGTGTGTGTGTGTGTGTGTGTGTGGGTGTGTGTGCAAGTGTGGTGTGTGTGTGTGTGTTTGAATCCTGGTTACCTTTTAGTGGCTGAGGGTTTTTAGAGAAATCTCATGTTCGGAGTAAAATATTTATATAACAATAATAAAAAAAAAAGCTGTGATCATGTCTTCAGAAAAGAATAAAAGGTGTAAGTATACACACTCAGTTTTATGCACTCTGAGATAAAATGTACAATGTGTTCGAGCCTGAAACACATAAGTAAATCAGCACATCTACATGGCATGCCGTCACCAAAAGAGAAAACAAATCATCACAAATACAATGTTTGCACCTTACATCTTCGTGAAACACTCTGTATGTAGGACAATGTTCGGCTAATGATGCAGAAACGGTTTTGATAAGCAAATGCTTAATTCCCTGGAAAATGCATCAAAGCACTCAATCACAAATAATGAATCACAATGTCCTTGAACAAAGTTTTAGAAATATATAATATTGCTCAAAAGACTGAGCAGTCTGTGTTTCCAACAAACAGGAGCTATTTTAAAACAACAGCAACACCAGAACTCTTGAAAAATGGTACATTGAGGTTTACTGGTACCAAGTGCAAGTTTGAAAGTATTTTATTGCTTCAAGATCTGAACAATTTTTAGATTATATGTGGTAAATGGATGGTTTGTCCTTTCTAAATCAGAAAGTAGCTATAATGTGGATCATTTCATCATTATTTTGCTGCATATTACAAATCGTAGCATGCGAAAATAGATTTCGGTGACCGCCGTATTGACGACCATTGCCACTGTGTTTACTCAGCTGCAGCTCATTTGCATTAAAACTGAGTGAGCCAAACAGCAGTGAGTCAATCCTGAAGCTGGTTAGTGAGCACATGGACACATCAGGGTTTTTTTTTTTTAATGGTTTCATAAAGTCATCAGTCCTAATCTGAAGAGGATAATGTTGGTTGGTTGACTGGATGGTTGGTTAATCAAAAAGCCAAACAATTATTAGATGGATGATGATCAAATTTAGATGAGAAGCTGATGTTTAGGGGAACATTTCTCACTTTGTTCATGAATGAACTCAGCTAGCATCACTATCACCATGTATTAATGTCAATGCACAATTATGAATTTAATAAGAATATTTTTCAAGCTTAATTAAGAAAAAATCTATTTATCATTCAAATTATGACCATAGGGTCTCCAGCCTTACACCACTGCTACAGGAACTATAGCCATGTTTTATGGGAAAAGGAGTTTTTTTTCCTTAAGACTGATTCTGTAGACTCAATGTTTGTAGTTATTTTTACAACCCTTCATGTGTATGTCAAAGATAGTGCTTCTATAAAGTCACAATTTCAGCATTACACAACATACAATGAGATGTTTGCCTGAAATCCGTCAGCTGCTGGATCCTCCGCTGCAGATCCTGGTAAGAGGTTCAGCCTCACAATTTATCCATTCTGACCTGCAGCGATTAGAGCGTGCAGCAGATCAGAGGACGGGTCAGGCCTCCCATCTCTGTGCCTCTATTTGGGAAATCACTGTCATTTGATCCAGGCCAGCCCCAGAGGAATGCTGCTCCCGCAGATATATTACAGGCAGGGAGGCAGCGGAGAGGAGCTGCTGACATGAGAGCGCAGCCTAGACATGGACCGGCAGAGCTGGAGAAGGGTCAGACAGTGGCTCACACCAGGGGTTTGCTAAATGATCGTGGGTAATGTCTGCTGTTTGGGGTGGGGAGGCGTAATAGTCAGCGGGGAATACAGAGGCAGTGCATTTCATACAATATTGATTCCTCCCTATCAAAAGAAAGCCAAGTGGAGTTTGCTCTTCTTGGTGAGAGATTTTTTATTTTCTACATGTTTGCTTCTTGAGATAAAAGAGCTGCAATTCTTTTCTGTTTTTCTTTTTTTTGGGGGGGGGGGGGGGGGGGGGGGGGTTGGTTCTTCTTTCATTTTCAAAGTATAGCTGATGAGTTGTCTCACATCTATAAATGCCACTTTGAAATACCTTGAAAATCAGAACGCTCCTTCAGAAACAACATAAAAGAGCTGCTAAAAGGGATTTTTAGTGGAATAAATTAGAGGTATATTGATTTACTTCAGAAAATCACGTGCCACAATCACCTGACTTTTCCCAGACCATGGAGAACCACTTGGGCTTTGTTTATTCAGATGGAGGGAGCAGAGGCACCAAAAGGCATGGATTATAAGGAAAAATCATCAGCAGGGGCCTTTGATGTCTAAATGAGGCATGTGCAACCCAGACCCCTCTCTTTTACCTCTTCACACACACACACACACACACACACACACACACACACACACACACACACACACACACACACACACACACACACACACACACACACACACACACACACACACACACACACACACACACACACACACACACACACACACACACACACACACACACACACAAATAAGGATATTATTCTTCTGTGGCGAACGCAGACCCTGAACAGACCTTTTAAGTTGAAGAGGCTTTCAAGAATTCTTCACACAGCATTTCACCAGTTGAGACATTGTTCTTGCATATCTTCTCATGTGCTTTAAATTAGGAGACAACCTGATCAGGTCCGGTCAGATAATACTGGAAAAGGGGGCAGTTCCTGCATCTGTTTTCACTAATGCAAGCAAAGGATGTTGTTACTTACAAGCAATTTTTCACACTGAAATCAATCATCTCCCCTGACAGCGATTTTGGAGCTTTGACTCCTGAGGAAATGTTAACGTAGAGGAGAAGTCTCTGAACTTTGTGAAAGTCAATCATTTGTCACAGATTCAATACATCAGATTTATCAGAAAAACTCAACAAGACGAGCATGAGGCAAAAAGCACCGGCGGAGGCTTGAATGAAAGAAAGGCAAGCTGGAATAGATTTAATATGCAAATGAGAAGCATTTAGCCTTTTTCTGAGTCAATCATTAATAAGATATTATATATTATATAACACGTTTCATCAACAACAATTATTAATAAGGTTTTGTGTTGGGAAAAACTTTGTTGAAGTACATCAAGTGACTCAATCTCGCTACGCAGAATTATGGAGAACTCCGAGTATCATTTTCCACCTTGATTTTATGTCTGAAGAGATTATTCTGTTGGAATTGTGATGATGAGTAGTTTGGAAGTACATCCTGTTAACTACTCCCACTGACATTAAGAGGATTACGTAGGTAGCGTCAGACAGAGGCAACTCCTTCCGTTAAGTTGAGTCTTTCCTATCCCCTCCCAATCTCTGCTGCCGCTTCGTCGAGCCTGTAATTTGCCTAAAACTGAAGGCATCCGGTTGAGACGCGGCGATACGTGGAGACAGACAGATAAATCAAAAGGCTGAGAGACAGCGAGAGGGAGGGAGAGTATTTGTCTGGAGAACATGGAGAGGGTGGATCGTTTGTCTAGCAGATGCGTGTTGATATGGTGATGCTGCTGCTTTGCCGGTGTTGTGGTGGAGGGCTGTGTGGCAGCACCTGGTGGCTGTGAACCTGGTGGGAGGACATGTGGGAAGACGCTCCGGAGCAAAAGGAGGGAGCACGTGGAGAGGAAAAGTGAGATGTGCTTGTGAGTGTGCGATGACCTCAGTATAAAACTGCACCCACATTTCCAATGCGCTCTCCCAGCTGCGGCTATAAAGCGCAGAAAGAGCTGGGAGCAACTAACCAAATCAATTCTTATTGACTGTACTATGTTGTGTTCTGAGGGGACAGAGCAATAACCATTAAAACAGCACTACTTAAAACTGTTTCCCACTTTCTTTTCATTGTTTTATCCTTTCAAACAAACAGGTTAACTATCTTCTAAGGCTCAGAGGTAATTGGGTTGTGTGTTGTGGCTCCACTTTATCACTGTCTCTCTCTTGACATGTATGTTTACCACAACTATAATCTTCAAAAAGCCTGTTAACATAAGTAGCTCAGCTTTCATAAACCATAAAGTCAGCTCTGACTGATCCTCGGCACCATCCTGTTTACCACGCTGAGGAGCATAAGCAGCACTCTGATCATATCAGCGACTTGCTAGGAAAAGGCTTTCTTTCTACACACGTCTCTGTGACTCGTTTCCAAACAGGTTGTATTTAATATTCAGGCTTGGGAGACAGGTGACGAGAGGTGACATCGCCTTGAATATGCCGCTTACATGACTATGCTGTGTATGTGTAATTTTTTTTCACTGACAAAACATGGAAAAAAATAAATCAAAGGTTGGTGCTGCAGACAGCAGAAAGCGCCTGCAGTACAAAGTGCTTTAATACTCGCTTCACACCATAAAATACAGCACGGCGGGTATTTGCCTAAAGAGTGAAAACAGCCACTTTGCTTAGTGTAAGATATGAAGTAAAACGGATCTATCTGTTACTTTTCTGCTCTGTTTTCTAAATAAAAACGAGAAGGCAAGGCGTGTCGATTAAGCACCAGGCTTTGTTAAACTGCATAGAAAAGAACCAATGTCCATCAAACCCATTGAGAGGTTCCATGTCACGCCCCGGTGTTTTGAGCAGGGTGTGGAGTGTGTATGCGACTGTTTCTGGAGGGGTGGAGTAATTCGATTTCCATGGCTAATTTTCTTTTTTTTCTCCCTCTCTCTCTCTCTCTCCACTGGTGTCCTGACACACACCAGGTTGGGATCCAGCCCGAGAGCGAGCGAGAGAGCGAGAGAGTGAGCGAGACAGAGAGAGAGTGAGCGAGACAGAGAGAGAGAGAGCGAGAGAGAGAGCGAGAGCGAGAGAGCGCAAACCGATGCGATCACCAGGGGCGACAGCAGGATGAGACACAGGAAGGAGCCTGGTCTCCAAACATCTGGCGGGGCAAGGCTTCCATGACTCGCTCAACCTCGGGATGAAAAAAAAAAAAAGGCCCTCAGATCTGCAGGGATCAAAGTGTGCCCTGGGTGCCTGAGCCACCGTGGCCTCCCTCAACATATTCAAATGGGGTTTCCTGAAAGACGTCGCAGACCTTCGAACATGAACGTCTCAGTTATAAAAAGGCTAATATGAATACCTGAAACTCTGTACATGTGTCACACAAAATATATAGACTCAGTAAATTTTAAACAGAATATAACTGAGCTGTCAGATCTGATGTAATCTGTACATGCTGACGCTTCATTTAGTCAGCGAAGGGATGTTCAGTTTCACGAACAAGGTCTACAATGTCATTGTCAGTGACGTCAACACTAAAATAAGAGGGTTGCATCTGATTAGGGGTTCCCAGTGTGAACATTTAAAAAGCCTAAAAAGGTTATGAAGACAAATCTAGGGGATAACTAGATTACTGCAAAGGTTTCCTTTTCATCAGATAGCATTTGTAATATTAAAGCTTCAAGCTTTTGCCTGTGAAATCTTTTCAAAAAACATTTGTTTTGATTTTGGCCAGAAAGGACATTTTCCTGCATTCCGGACCTGTTTTAGACTGATAGGGAATATCAACGTTTCTTCATTCTGATTTGGCATGCTGTTTATAGTCAATTATAATTTTTTAAAAACCTTGGATCTTGCTTAGTTACTTAGTTTCCCTCGTTTTGGCTTTTACTGTTTTTAAGTCTGAATACATGAAATCCCCTGATGCTTCTAAAATAGATTCAAGCTCAGTCATTTGAGAAAGAAACTATAAACCATTACATACTGTATACATAAGAAGATATTCTTGTAATGAAGAACAGCAAGGTAATATACTTTATGAATCAAAGTTCCTTCCCTCAACCCCTACTGAATTAAATGGTATTGATCAGCAACGGAGATCCTTGGAACCTACAGATGGACTCTGTGGTTCTCATGCAATAGGAGGGACCTGCAGCAGGTGGAGAGGAAATAGACCATTACCACTTTCCTCATAGACATTTGAGACATTTACACAGACAACTGCAAAAAAATACCTTTAAAACCCTTCTAAAATGTATTGCCAATCCTTGCTCATTAACCTATGGAAGCATGCACACACAACTTCATGTGGAATAACCCTTCTAATCCCTGATTTTGCTTTTACTCATTTTGCACTGCCAGCAAGAGCTGCTTGACATTTTCTTGTGGTTTATTGTACAATGATAATACACCCTTTTATAATTGAGTACCATAAACGACAAAGAAACTTTTTCCAAAACAAAACGATTCCCCTCTGAGGTTTCGGCTGCAGAAATAGAACAAATATAGGAAAGTCATTCAGCTGTCATTGAAAACATTGTGCTGACCAGCTGGAAGCTCCAATGATTCAGGACAAAATGCACATTTCAGCTAAATGCCCCCACCTCAGCAACACTGCAATGTTTCCCTCTGCCATCATTCTGACATTATAAATTCATCAGACTTCCTCCCTTCAGCCGCCGTGATGGCTGGGAGCGGGGGTCACCTGTATGCAGCATTACCGAATTAGCCACTATCTAACCCAGACCTGCTGTGGCGTGCTGACACTAATCCCAGGCCCGTTGGAGAGCCCTGTCTGTGTTACATTATCATGTCTAATCCCCATAATCTCTCAGCCGCACTGCTAAACGCTATTCCACCTCCGTCTCTTACCTCATACCCCTCTAATAACATTAATGAAGGGCCGGGCCCTATTACTAAGGCTACCCTTGTGGTGGGCTCGGTGACGGCCATAATCAGAGGCCCCCTGCACAGCCACCCACTCAGCCTTCCAGGCAGCAGGAATTAATGTAATTCATCGCCTGGGGCAAAAAGCAAACCAAACATATGTTCAACAAATCAGGGTTTGTGTATTTTCTTGTCACCGTTACTGTGCAGGTCTATTAAAGTCACTGATGAGATCCTTAGTGAAGGGCCCGCCGTGCGGCAGAATGAAAGCTTTGAAGTGCTCGTGCCACTTCGAAAGCCCCCCCACTTGCCATGAGACGTTTATGATGAGCTGACCCAGGTTATTAAAATACCGCAGAAATGATCACCCATAATACCTCTCTCTTTTGCTGTCAACAAAGAATGGCAGCAGAGGATTGGCTGGGATGAAAGGTTGAAAGAGGTCCCGTATTAAAAATGGCACTTTATCCATTAAAGCGGGATTTCTGCTGTCTCTTTGTGTAATTACCTGCACCCGCCAGCTCTGTGCCTGGGCTTACCTTGTTTACACTGCTTGTCTCGCAGTCTAGCTGTCTCCCTGCAAGGCTTCGTTACACTGTCTTCTGCTCTGCCTTTGTCTCTCTTGATGTCTCTCGCTTGTCTGTCTCGGCTGTCAGGGCCAACCTTGAAAGAGGAGGCGTAAACACACCCAGAAGAGCAATATCAATGAAAGCAGCGGATGAATAGATACAAGTTAAAGCAAGCCCTGTAATGTGTTTTTTCAATTTAGTCATGTAGATGTTGTATTCATTTATTTACGATTTACAATTTGGCTCTCATATAACTCAAACCCATTAATGTGCTTTGCAATGTTAATCAAATGCTAATGCAATTGCATATCCCCCTTTGCTCGCCCTACCTCCTAGCAAACAGCACCACACTGACTTAATTGTGAGGGTGAAAAAACAGCACATACAGACTTCCTCTCATATTTAATTTTATCTTTGAATAAAAGAGCTATAGGAAAGTATTAATCTGCTTAACATTTCTAAGTACATCCTCCAAAGGATTTTGCTTTTTTAATCTTACATATGCTCAGCAGAGTTACTGGCAAAAACTGTACATTTTCCTCATTTCATCCTTTCAACATCAAATGGTGAGCAGCAAAAATTGGATCAGACTTCAAAGACTGTGATGTGCTCCAAGTCACGGAGTGGCTCTTCTATTTCACATATTGAATCCGAGCTGGATATCAAAGTGCTACCAAAGAACCTCAGGTCTTTACTAAAAAAGGGGTCTAACATCTGTAGAAAGAGGAGCGCAAAGACAAATCACCTCAGGGAAGTGCAAGCATTTATTCTCAGCCGTGAATTTCCAGCCTTTTGATTCTCTCGTTCCTGTACCACCCTGTCTTCTCCGCGGAGATGGAGGTTGGAGCAAAAGTACTCTTTTGTCTCAAGGACTCAAAAAATTCCCAAAGAATAATCTGGGTTAAAGCTGCTTTGTAGAGTAGCAGCATTTTTTACATGCGCGGCTAATGTAGAGGCAAAAGAAGATGCTCATTGTTATTCTGTTACTCACATTTCCTTTATGTTTGGAATCTGTTTGTGCGTCTTTGCACTTCGGGCCGTACCTGTGAACGAAAAATGGCATTTTTAAGTGAGATGAACATGGAAATTTGCAACACAAAACAACTCACAGCATGTCTGCTAAGTACAGTCCGATGCAGAGCTGAAGATGATTTGTATTTATCTTTTTGTTTCATGCTTAAAAACAACTCTGATTTTATGATTATGCAATTTGCAGAGCACAAAACAGTTCTCTGCGTGATCACTCGTGTTGCATTATTGAAAAAACAAACACCAAAGAGACAACATCTGCGCACACAATGTGCTGCATGCCAGTTGCCGTCATGCTTTGAGTCTAGAAAAACAAAATCTCTTCCAGTTTGGAAATGGTGATGCAACTGGAGGCTCTGCTGTTTGGATGCAAACACAACATTCAATGCGTTGCGGAGGGGGGGGGGGGGGGCAATCAAAAGGGAAAAGAACAGCATGTAGGTGAGAACTTAGATCTTACAGGAGGAAAATGGGCCAGATCATGTCAAAATAAATATATATGGAGTGATTCCAGCCCTGATTAAACAGAATTGTTAAGTGGAGGTTTGAAGTCTTTCTCACCAAGGAATATGATTGTAAACATGGAGGGAAAAATCCCCAATGAGGCTCCACTCGGTTGGAGTATACAACAAGCATAACATTTTCAGATGTGTAAATCTGGTATTTTGGAGTGTGGAGTCTGGAGAGACACGCGCAGCGTTGACCAAAAGTCACCAAAGATTTGAACGAGATTTCTTGTTCATGTGAATTGGTTTAAGAACTGTTATGAAATGTGATGCAGCTCACACACAAGGATTTGATGAAAGTAATTTCCATGCTTTCTTGTTAAAAATCAGTCACACTATCTATTAATAGCTATTTTGTTTTACCATGTTTGGGTTCTTTGTGAACGCTGACGTTTGTGAGTTGTGCAGCAGAGCTAAAACCCCGCCATCAACGCTCCATGTGCTGCTGTTGAGTCAGTGGCTGCTCTCCTGCTTTCCCCATACTCTCTTAATGACTGGCCTGCCCATGTGCTGAATAAACACAAAGTTCTCCACTTGTACATCTGGAGACCAGTGCAGCACCCAGCCCCATTTGTGGTCGGACAAGTGTGCTATCTTGGTGGAAAGTTATTTATTACGTTTATAAAACTAAAAGAGGTGGTGCACAGGGAGGAGCTTTCTCTTCTGGATGAAATAACAGTACATTATAGGCTGAGAAGAGTCTGTCCAACAGAGATTGATGTCAGGGTTGTGGGACCTCTTGAGTGGTAGGTTTTGATTTTAGTTCAATTGGCTGTTTGCTGTATGACTGAGTAACAAAGAAAGCCCCCGGCCCCAAAAAAATGAATCTGCAGGAATAAAATGACTTCAAAGAAATCAGCCCCTCAAGGACAAAGGGTCCCGAAGCTCACCCCGTATGGTCCGCGTTGGTGGTCTTTCCTCCAGCCTCAGGGTGACATCTGTGCCTCTGGGGTCCACAGTCCTGACGCACCCTATGGCCTCTGTAAACTGCACATGACATGACCTCACATGGTCAGAAAAAAAGTTTTCCACTTGCTTTCATTAGTTTAAACAATGAACCCAGTATTACGTCAAACTAAATGTATTTACCACCATTTATTAAAAGCACCTACCAGTTCTGGATTAAAGATAATGCCGATTGCTTGCGGTACTTGAACGTGTTGGGTAGCAGTAGGGAAAATGTGTGATTATTGAGACATACTGGGCTCAGATTTATGGTAAACGGAGCCTGCTGACTTACTCAGTGAACCGGCTTTGTATTTTTCTGGTAAAATTATATGCACAGGAAAATAAAGCTGAAGTACATTGTTGAGCAATGGTTCTATTTTGCATGGTCTAATCTGATCGATGGTGAGCACGTCCCCCAGGCCCCGCTGAGATCTGAGAAGCCACCAGGCTCATACATTTGAAAGGCATCTGTTTATTTTCAGAATGCAAATGCAGCCCACCTCAAAGGCTATAAGCTGCAGAGAACACACAATGTGAATGTGCTGGAGTGCTTCGCCGGGGGGCTGAGGCCCCACTTATGTCAGGTTCAGGTTCCCCCCCCCACCCCCGTCCTCCTCAGCCCTTGCCCCCCCCCCCCCCCCCCCCCCCCCCCTCCACCCGCCCTGAACCCCGGTGGCCACACACAAGCATGCTTCTTTAAAAAGAAAGACAGCAGCAACAGAGCGGCTTTCCTCACACCAAACCCATGTTTACCCATTCTGCAGCTTTATTTACAAGGGTTTAATGGAAGACATTTACACAAGGTGTGCAGGCGACTGGGATGCTTCATGTGCCAGATGAGGGCAGCCCTTAGGAGGGCCAGGGGAAACAATGCCAAATCTCCTCCCCCTGCCCTCCTCTCTCCTGCCCCTTTTGGCACCCTCCCTTGTCCTCCAGTGAGAGGCTCCAAGGAGAGGGGGAGGGGGCCGGGAAGGTTAATGTGCCCACTTTGATCTTCGTCAAGGCACACTGAGTAAGAATTAATTTACATTTCAGATGAAAAGGTTGACAGTATAAAAAGGCATCTTGTTTCTGGTATGTGAGAGCTGTGTAATAGGCCAGGAATTTGAGAGAGGAAGTCGTGAGGAAACAGAAGGGATAAGCCCCTCTCTTGCCTTTACTGGGAAAGAGATGAAAGAAAAAAAGGATCTCAGTATGCACTGTTCTTCTGAAACATGGGGACCAAATGCTGCCCAAACTTTCAAAAGCTTTTTTGTATGCATTATTAATTAATTATTACTATTTCGCGGGCCACTCATGGAGATCAAAAAGGTGTTTCACAAAGATGTTCGGTTTCGAGGCCTTTATCCTTCTTCCTTTAGAAAGTGCAAGAAAAAAAAAAAGAGCTAATTTTTTCACTGGACATGAGAAATTCCAGATGCCTGCACTTGAAATTATGCCAAACTGCAGAGGAACATATAAAGATTTCTTTACCTGATTGTATGCGCACAGCCGCCTCTTCCCGCTCCTTTTTTATTTGCTTGAGGTTCTGTCGAGCAACGTAGCCCCTCCAGGCTAGAGAAAGAGAAAGAGGGAGGCTATGTGTGTGTGTGTGAGAGAGAAAGATTGCTGACCTACCTCTGTGAAACAAAATAGACTGCATATACTACACAAGATCCCACTTCAAAACATGGCTAAACCAGGTGGCGGAGGGATGGATCCCTTTGAACTCTCTGAGGTCTTATTGTCTGCTCTGAAGCATTGCTCTTGACCCTCATAGGTCAAGCTGTGGTTATCAAACTCATCTCTTTCATGAAGTCTCACGGGAACATAATGAACTAGATGTCATTAACACACCAGTTGTCAGATTCACATCAAATTTGCACCTGTTTCATCCTGATGTGAGAAAAGAATAAATCAGGACTCATCCCTGATTTGCATATTTTTGACTTAAGTTTGAATATTTCCTTTTTCTTATTTTAGTGTGTGATGACTGCCAGTTTACCTGACTGAATGATGATGGCCCCGCGGCTCCTCTTCTCCTTCACTTTTCGGTAACGTCGGGCCCCCAGCCAGCCTTTCGTATACGCTTGCATCACCACCACACGAGCTATTACCTCCCGCAGCAGCAGGTTCAGCTGCTCCACATGGTAGTACCTCAGAAAAACCTGACAGAGCATTTTACTTTCATTGAAACTTTCTGCCGCCGACATTTGCACGGGTTCTCTTTCTAGTAACTTCTGAGTAATCTGCAAACAGGTAATTCCTTCACTATTTAACATGTTGGTGTAATATTGACACTACCTTTGTCTTTCCCGGCACCCATCCTTCCAGCTTGGCCCGCTCCAGTATGGCAATGGCGTTCTCTTTGCTGGACTCGGGCATTTGGTGAGCCCGAAATGCAAGATAGTAGTATCTGTGAGACACAGAATAGGAGCAAATGTGATCATTTAATCTTACATAGATAAAGCATTTCATCAAGGTTCATGTGTATGTATATGTAAAATAAGCTTAGTTTCAGGACTTTTTCAAAAGAACTAGTGAAAATACACCATGCTTTTTTTTAACAGCGTTTTAAGACTTTAATCGAAGTCTTATAACACAAGAATGTTAACACACTATGAACATAATAATCTCATAACAGCTATTTTCCAATAATGATGCTGTTGCCGTCCCAAGAAATCAAATGGTGATTTAATTATTTGTGTAATGAGGGATCCAACTGCTTTTCAATCTTTTTTGCACAAAAATAATTGCCTGACCTTGTAGACGTAACTGTGACATGAGGCACTGCAGTCTTGACACAGCGGTCATGTTGACAGTTGAGATGTGGACTCTAAACATGAACACCTCATTGCATACACCTAGTAGAAGGATCATGTCTGAGTGAGATGTGAGTCTTCAACAGAGGCTCTTTGTTGGAGTTACTTTGAACAGACTGTCGTCTCTTGTTTCAGTGACCACATGAGATGTCCATCAGCTCAGGCCGACAGCATGCTTCAGCTCCAAGGCTGTTTTCAGTCACTTTGTATGAATCCATCTCTCCTTCCTCACGTCATAGTTTACAAAATACCAGCATAGGACAGAGAGGCTCGAACTGTTTGCCCAGGGACATCAAGGCTCCAGAACTACTGGTTCATCTCTTGTGCTTTGGCGTTGGTCAAAAAGAAGAACAAGAAGAAGAAAAACTTCTTTGAACTTGCCTCCCCGCCTCAGTCTACAGCCTTTCATTCTAATTCCTGTTGATACCTGTTATTTCTTTGATGGTAAATACAAAGCACTGCAACATCAGACGAGCCTTTGATATGAGAGCACAAATTTAAATCAGTTTTCACTAAAGGTGCAGTTTAGCCATTCGGGTCTGTCTCTGCACCTCCTGCCTGGCTCAGGTGGGATGATATGGATTCAATAGCAAGGTTAAAGTCTTGCAACACTTTCCTGTTCACACAGTCACACTTTGAGAGCAGACAGGCGCTGTAGGGACAACAGGGAAACCATCATGTCAGGTCATGTATGATCTTGCAGAAGTCACTTTTTTTATCCATGAAGCGAAAGAAAGACATGTGAGGCGAAAGACCATGAGGTTACTCAAAGTTTTATTTCACAAAAATGAAAGCTTCCCTAAAGCAGTGAAACGAACAAACCTCCTCAGAGTTTTTTTTTCTTCTACAGGCCAGAAACTTAAGTTAATTAAATTCAATATCATCTTAAAGTCTCCACATTTGAGGTGGATGGAATATTTTCAAAGGACCATTCATCAAACATAACTTTTCGGGTATTTTTTATTTCCATAAACATGTCTGAATATGTGTGTTTTACAGCTGAATAAAAAGGTGTATATTTGTAAATGTGGGGCTGGACCTCTGAATAGGACTTTGTACTGTGTGATAACAGTTACCAGATCCTGCCCCATATCATTAAAGACCAAAACAACACCCTTACATAAAGCTCCACTAATGATGAAACTTGTTTTAATTGTGCTCTAATGTAATACCAATGGGACAAGGAGACTACATTTGAGCTTTTCCAGGTCACCGAGTGTAAGAACAAACTCTTTATGAATAGTAAAAGGAAATCTATTAAAATGCATCACCCCTTATAATCACAGTTCCTCCCTGTTTGAGTTTTATCCATATTTTTTCAGACTGGGAGTATCCACCCAGTTAAAAGAGCTGTAGGATTTATTCTTCTACTATCACTAATGACTGCCAATTAGTCAGCCTCTTGCTCTGCTCAACTTGTACCCCTATCTAATTAAAGAACCCATGTTTTGTGTGATGCGGAGCACAGCTCACTTGTTCTGTACTATCTCTGGGGTTGTGTCGAAACTCGGCTTGTGCGCCTTCTGCAGACTGAGGGTCTCTCCTCTGCAACTCTTACCTGTTGACAAAGTCTTCAAACAGGATTCGGTGGGAGTAGCCTTGCCGGCGGATGTTCACCGTCTCCAGGATGCCTGTATAGCGCAGCTGCACCATCACCCTCTCCTTACAGAAGCGCAGTGCCTGCCTGTCATCGTTGGGCTTGATGCAGCGCACAAAGTGTGGCTGGCCCACCACCATCTTAGACAGCAAGTCCATCAGAGAGTACTGCAGAGACATAAAAAGACAATAAACAGCGGGCAGAGAGAAGCTCTCATCTAAATTCATATTGTCAAAGTCCAATGCTGAAAGTGCTGATATTATGATTTGCACTTCAAAGAGAATCCCACTTCTTTGACAGTATTAATCAGTCCCAACAGAATATCACACACACACACACACACACACACACACACACACACACACACACACACACACACACACACACACACACACACACACACACACACACACACACACACACACACACACACACACACACACACACACACACACACACACACACACACACACACACAAACAGTAGCTGTGGTAATGTTTAAAAATTGCGCAGCATTAATAAAACAAACTGAAACTGCATGCATTGATGTTTTGTCCACTTAGAGGCAGCAGAACAACCTGCAAACATCTCACTTGTCTTTCAAATTTGTTTGTGAATGATCACCACGAAATTCAGTGGGAAAAAAATTGATCCGATTAGAGTTTCATTTGACTCTCCACCAACCTCTGAAAAAATATGTCTAGCTCTTTAGCGTTTGAGTGTTTAGTTATGTTAATCAGCGAGGAATAAAAATGTGAAGCCTCTCTTTAGGGCTTCAGAATACTGCTATTCTGAATGAATCAATCAATTCACACACACACACGCGCACGCGCACGCACACGCACACGCACACGCACACGCACACACACACACACACACACACACACACACACACACACACACAACCAACAAACCAAACTTGATAAAAACAAATTATTGGCTGTATTAGTTGTGATGTTTCATATACTGAACAAAAAAAGTAAATATCTGACATCATCATCATCAGGTATTGAATTACCAGTGAGAATAGTTTGTAAAGGAAATACAGTTTCTGTTTATTCCACTTGTATTCTACTGTGGAGGTTTACCTTTCTTTTTTTTTTTCAATTTAACTGTTTAATTCCCTTTAACAACCTTGCATCTAGCCCGTGAATCCTTCCAGCGGCCTATCTTTGAAGCATTTCCACACTGTAATATATTTTACAAAAGTCATAAAATTGCATTTTTATTCAAATGTGTTAGCAAAGTTTCAGAATCATGGCTACCGTAATGAGTCTTGTATAGTTTCTGTTCCGAAAATGACTGTGGACTGTTCTGAAATAGTTGTGACACATTTTGCATGCAATAAAGGCACCTACACGGAAATAAGAGGCTACGGTCTGTCTCCTCATGTTGGTGGTTTCTTCAGGGTGGCGCATCATCTCCATGGTGTCCACCTGAAGACAAGCATGCACATTGAACACACAGCAGTGACAAACAGGTCAGACCCGAGGGCAGCGGC
The DNA here is from genome assembly GCF_963383615.2 of Lipophrys pholis. Classification (NCBI taxonomy): domain Eukaryota; kingdom Metazoa; phylum Chordata; class Actinopteri; order Blenniiformes; family Blenniidae; genus Lipophrys; species Lipophrys pholis. Next base: position 12,793,411 of record NC_137632.1, read on the forward strand.
ATCAAATGAAGTGCTGTTTATTGGCAACATGGCGTCCCTCGGTGGTCTCTGCAGAGATAAAGGTATTATTGCAGCAGGTCTCCCTCCTCTAAATGGGCCAGTTGGGAATACACAGCTGTACTAACTGTGCCGTCTGTATAACTTCGCCTCATAAACACTTAAAGCTAACAATCTAGAGAATAATTCTGCACTGCTGTGGGGCATGGGAAGATTGCAGAGCATTCTGAGTAATGAGACTAGCCGTCACGAAGCAGACAGAAATCCTGATGACGACAGATTAACGAGGACACAATATAAGCTTTATAATGGCCTTCGCAGTTCATGGGTCCATCAAAATTAATGATGCAATGGATATTTTATGGTAAGTCTACGTAGCAAAGTGCATATCTTAATACTTTATCACATCCGTGCAGAGAGAAAGAAAGGTATGTCAGACACTCTCCCGGATACAGCGGGATGAGAGGATCTGACACTTTGCTGTTTCGAACGCTGATCATACAGAAGTACAAACGATTATCTGGGACTCACTATTTTAACAACCGTCTCGCTGCTTTAATCTGGTAACTTTTTAAAGATGTCACTTTCTCTCAACTTTTCTTCAACATTGATTGAGAACATCACAGCATACATATTACATAGAGCTGCCATTTAGAACAATTTTTCTTGTTCGAGAATAAGTAAGTAGGTGCTCAGTCGAACTTCATCACAGTGAGACTTTTTCTCCACTCTTGTTCCTTCCAAAATGTTTGCCTGGGTATGTGTCTTGTATATAGATGAATTCCAAAGATGTAGAAGACACATCACAAAGTATTTGTTTACATTAATAACTCGGAATTGCAGCTGAGTGAATAAATAGTTCAAAAGAGTTGATTTACATTTTCCAGAGCCTGACGGTGATTGATGTTAGAAGAGCGAAGCGGCACATGATTCAAAGTTAGTGAAACATAGTTTGACATTACAATGTTGGATCATATCATTGTTCAGCTGATTACAGGGATTTCACTTTTTTCCCACAGACTGCTTGCAATTTGGAGCCAGTCTGTGGTTCAGAAGCTGTACATTGAGATTCAGAAAGATTTGCTATTTTTAGCAAAAGTCTTACCTTCAATAGGTATTTGGGAGACTTTGAGTACGGCACATGTCGGCGAATAACATGGGAATAAAGGAAGAGAGAAGTGGATAGACAAGACGTAAAGAACTCGAAATGCACCTTCATCAGGGTTTCCACTTCATCAATTCTTGATATGGTTTCATTTGCACACACATCAAGTGAAAAGAAAATCCAACAGTGGATAAATAGGAAATTCAACTGGGAGACGGGATTGTTTTACCAAACACTGACACTTAAATAAAATAAAAGAGACACTGGAGTGAAACTGTCCAGAAAAAGAAAAGAGTTGAAAGCCATTCTGACCACTGATAAGAAGGGGGAAAAAAATCCTTTCTATGGACAAGAATAATCAACTTTACATTACACATTACAAGCCAATTCCACATGAAGCATTACAGTGGAATATTAGGCTTTAAAAAGCATCTCGGCCTCCTACTGAAACACGGTGATGCATTTATCTGAGCCGATTTTAAATAACCTAAAACATAAACCTTAAAATTTGCAAAACTTTACTGCCCGTTAACAACAAACAATAGCTGGTACGTCTGAGAAACTGCTTTAATGATGTTGACACCAAATACCAGATGGCGATGCTGCATCACCACAAGCAAGACAGCAAACATAACTGGGTAGTCAATTAATGTTGCTACGCTTCACAGCACAGGTTTTTACAGGGATTCTTATGGTGCGATGCCTGTGAGCAACAAATAAAAAGCACAACGGTCTTCCAAGTGGTGGTGTGTGCTATGGGAGCGTGCGCCTCACCTTGGTGCGTCCTGAATTGAGCTGCGGAGGCAGAGATCTGGAGGCGGCGGTGACCCGAGCCCTGGACGTGGCCAGATTTCCTGTTGAATACAAAACCGGGGCCATGAGGCATCTGTGAGTTGTAAGAACGGGGCTTATTAAAAGTTTAAAAGAAGGTTTGAAATGATTATTGTGAGAAAACTTTGAGGCATGGAGTTATTGTAAACACTTCAGGTGATGGGAAACAAAACGAACAACTACTTTAGTGGGCATACGGCAGCACAGAATAAAAAGACATTTGAGAAGAAGCCGAATCCTGTGGACTCAGGAGTGTAGCTGTGTGCACAGCAGTCCGACAGCCCCACACGCAGCGGAAAGGATATGAATATAGCATATGCAAGACAGTCTGAGCATTTCAAAGTTTCTGCACAAGATGTCCAAATGTTTTCTCTGGCTATATCTTCAGAGGCTAAACTGTGATTAATAGCAGTGAAAGAAGCCTTTGAAGCAGGATTGGTGACATCAAAGTCCTAATCCATGGGTGGCAGGATTTTTATAATGAGTGGGAAGTATCTTAACACATTTCAAAGGGTTTACTCCATGAATAAACAATAGCTGCACAGATGTGCCACACACACCTTTAGAAAAATACGTCGGCAGACACAGGAGGCAGCATTACCCAAGCAGCCGTGTGCGGGAAGGAGGAAAACCTTTGTAAGTTTTTTGTGATAAAGCTGAAGTGACAGGCCAACAATTGTTCTAGATTTTCTCCCGCACACAGACCAACTTCTAAAATGCAAATATGCAGCCGGCTCCTGCAGTATAATTTAGGGACTCACGTCACTTGTTAAGGACGCTGTCTGACAGTGAGCCAGAAACTTAAACACGGGATCAGCATGCGCCTCTTCACAGAGGACTCTGCGCTATCAAATGTGCATTAGAAGCTTCAATCACACCGGAGAGATCAAAATCAATTTACGGTGGATTAATTACCAGCCAGATCACTTCTAAGTTTAGACAAAGAACATGTTATTTGTGCCAAAGGTTTTGCAGTGAGCTGGAGCAATGTGATGTCTCATGGGACAAAAACACACTCGTAGACAGGCACACACACTCGGGCACGCACACAAATATGTGCACACCCGTAGTGCTGTAGTCAAAACAACCCAAAACACATGATGTGAGAGCACTTCAAAAGAGTCTTTTAAGCTAGCAGTGATGCTGCTTCTAGTATCTGACAGTTATCAGCTCATTTTTATTTATTCATCATTTATTCCAATATTAACACATTTTTCTCATCGGGCAGACAAACTAATTCCTAGGCACTCTGTCAATTTAAAATATGCACTTTCACATTTGTTGAAAACATGTTTGGAAAAAATACCCACCGGTTCAGAAAGGCAACCTAAAAAAAATAGGAGAAAGGAAAGTGTAAAATATAATAAATGGAATGAAAGGGAAATGTGAGCAGTTAATTCCTCATTATGAACATGTGTTTGTGAGAGGGCCTCGTATTTAGGATACCGGTAAAAGATTTTACAACCTCTAACAGTCCTTTGGCATAATTCACACACACATACGCACAAAAAAAAGAAGAAAAAACACACACACACCAAAAAAAAACTCTGATCTTTGAGAACAGGGGATGTTAAACTGTGTCGGGTATATTACCAGCACACAGGCAGGGAGGGCCCTGCTCCAATTAGCCCTGAGTAAAGCTGGATGGATTAATTGGAGTGGGTCTTGTGCAAATGAAGTGCGCTCTCTCCTCTCCCCATTAGTGCTGCTGGGCCAGATCATCTGAGCACATTTGTCATGATGAATTAGTGGCTGCGAGTGGAACGGGCTCGTGGAGTGTCACTGTGCTTTCACGCCTCTCACTTCCATGACACCATCAAGAGGAGATGAAGGGGCTGCGCCACGATGAGAGAAACTATGACAGTTGTACCTAAGCCTCGCAAATGGACACACGGCTTCCTTCGTGTATTCCTTGGCGAGTCGCATTAATTCATTCTTCTGGCGGGTTTCATATCCCCTCCTGACTAGATGATTAGAGCACGGGTTAATAGTCAGTATCCTCAAAGATTTATGCCTCCTGAGACATGAAACCAAGGCTATACCTGTGATGTCCGGCCTCGGAAGAAGACCTTCTAATTTAGACGCAGCCAGGAACTTGACTAATGATGTAGATAAAAATTATTCAAACAGACACGAACAAGAAAAAGGAAGATTTTTTCTTTTACAGTGGATTCAGTTAGAAAAAAAAAGACAATGTACATTTTTAGGCACCGTTACCGACAGCTTCTAGTGTATCCAAATAATAAAATAGAGATTCTATTGAAAAGGTTTATAATTAGAAAAAGGAGAGCAGGTGAGGGAAATATTTCCCATCAGGTCATTCATCTTATGAAACAGGTGGAGGAGCGTCCCACTGATCGTTTCTGCTTCACGCATGTTGCTCTTGGCATGGACTTCCAGGACAAACAGAGAGAGAGGCAGAGCGGTGAGTGGGGAGGGGGGCAAGGGGAGAAGGAGAAGAAGAAGAAAAAAAAAAACCTTCCTTGGCATCTGTGCGTTCACTTTGAAAATTAAGCCCAGCAAGATTCCTGTAGGAAAAAAAAAAAAAAACTCAAGCTGGCAGTTGTATTGGAGTTCTATTGACAAGAATAGTCAATGTGCTTGGGATTAAAAAGCAATCCCGCGTTCAATATGACACCTCCCTACACGCTTTTATGAGTGCCAGTATGCGCCTTGTACTTCTGAAGCTGTGGATCGAGCTGTCGACACGGGGGACAATCAAAGTTGTAAGAGAGAGCAGCCTTCTCGAGCTGAGTGAGCAGAGCTTTGCTGGATATCTCCGCCGCTCTCCCGCTCTCTTTTTGAAAACATGTGATCTAGAAACTCAACTCAGCAACCAAGCAAATTAGATTAAAGCACCCATAACCCTCTGCCACCTTCCCCACCCTCCATAACCACCGCCGTTTATGCCTGGAGATGGCTCCGGGGGCTGTTGATTTAAATGCCAGCCACTACTGTCAAAGCAGATCAATCATAAAAAGCATGGTGTAATTGGCTTTTAGTGACACAACACAGTGTTGCATTTATCAAAGGATGTTGTACCATGTGACTTAGGAGAGCCGGCTTCGTGCTACTGATGTGTGGGGCCGTCAAAAATCCCACTGCTGACTCAAAACCTTCTCCAAAACCACGATCGGGGGAGAAATTCAACAAAAGTATCAGTTGGCGAGTGTCTCTCGTTGCAGTGTGTGTGTGTGTGTGTGTGTGTGTGTGTGTGTGTGTGTGTGTGTGTGTGTGTGTGTGTGTGTGTGTACATGGAGGGAAAGACTGGGGCATCTGCCCACTGGGATGAAAAAGACTCCTACTTGGAGAGAACAAAGAGCCAAATGTGTCACATCGCTGGAAGAAGCCTGTCATCTCGACACAGGAGGATCTCCTCACAGCGAAGGGAGCCGCTGCCAGAAACAGGGAGGACGGCGGCGCTGCAACTGCAGCATCGCAACAAGATGGAAAGCCGATATGTAAATTGTTTGACAGACTTGACGGCCTTGAACTTATAACCTGAGTCATCTCTCGGGAGAATATTGTCTCAACTTTGTGACTGTAAAATATTAACAAATCTCTACAGGCCAGAAACCGTCTTGGTAAGAGACGTGCAACCTGATATTTGACACAGTGGAGAAGCTGATTTAGTGGTTTCATGTGATGGTTGAGCGTAAAGGCCCAGGGTATGTTTTTACCCCACAATAATAATGTGTCGGCCTAAATGACAACAAGAATAAGAACTGAATAAATTTAGTTAAGTTTAAAATACAGTGTCTATCTAAGAACAACATTTTTTTAAATAAAACATAAAGCAGAGATATGACTTCGCTTTGCAAAAACCTTTTTGAAGTATCGGAAATTAGTACTTAACTACATGTACTAAGCTATTTTCCTGGAAAGGGAGATGCAGATAGAAAATTTGCAGCTCAGAGTGTTTTGTTTTTTTAATTGACTTTCAGATCATTTTGAACAAGTGATTACTTTAAGTATATAAATACACGAGCAGGTAGAGTATCTGGGTTTTTAGCCTAAAATAAATGTGAGAAATACATCTCTTCTTATCCAGAACTAGACACCAATCATGCACTACACATGATATCAGACAACATTTGTGTAGGCCTTGCTCATAGCCGCATTTCTATAAAGTCTTATAATCCCTAAAAATATAATTTGAATCAAAATTGGAATAGATGATAGCAATTCACTCTTTTTTATTGTGCTCTGACAAAGAACTGGCACTCTGGAGATGCATTGTGTGTGTGCAGATGTGCTATGCTGCAATCAGCAGGGCCAGGCAGCCCCAGAGGCTACACACACACACACACACACACACACACACACACACACACACACACACACACACACACACACACACACACACACACACACACACACACACACACACACACACACACACACACACACACACACACACACACACACACACACACACACACACACACACACACACACACACACACACACACACACACACAGAGCCACAGTGTGATCGCAGGCTGCCCAGGCCCTGGTAGGGCCGTTCTGAGTCCAGCCAATTCAAACACTGTGATCCTCCTGATCAGGGAAAGGCCCGGGCTCTGAGGAATTTGTCGAAGCAAAAACATCCCATTTCCTCTGACAAAACACCACCACATGTCCAGGCCTCATTCTTGAGACCCGCATTCTGAAGGGCTCAAGTGGCCTGGCTATTCACCACCTGCATGGGAGCTTTCTTTACTCTCTGAGGCCTGCATGCAGCCCTGCTGCTCACATTCCCAATATTAGCTGTGAAAGAACTGGTAGTCTCCAAAATAATCAAAAAAAACAAAAATGTTCAATGTATATATGTAATTAAATGTGTATGTGTGTGTGTGTGTGTGTGTGTGTGTGTGTGTGTGTGTGTGTGTGTGTGTGTGTGTGTGTGTGTGTGTGTGTGTGTGTGTAGTCTACCATCTCAGATCCTTTTTCCCCCCCTTTCCAATCCCCATGGCAGTGTCAGGCTGCAGGCCTACAATGGTGTCCCCTAGTGGTGACACTATGGGGAGACGACCCAAAGTGTGAAACCACCCTGGTGTAAAACAGATTCCCATCAGATCCCTCCAGATAATGGTAATTGCACAGATAACAGTGAATCTATAATGTGAAATAAAATGCAAATTAAATCCCCCCACAAATTTTACCCCGAAGAAAAGATTTATAATTTTCTTGTGCCATACTGTATCTCACTTTAAACAGCGCCTCATCTTTTCCAGAATGATAAGCCAGAGCAGAGTCTTTCATAGCTTTTATCTAATGAGATGATCTGCAGTTTCACACACTACAATCCGAAAATTGGAATTCCGACTCCAAAGAAATAAGTTGACGAAAACAAATATTGATAAATGGACTTGGCGACGAGGGTCTGTATAAAAAACTTATTTAAAAAAAAAAAACACACACAACATGGCAGCAGTTTATTCCTCAAGTAAATTGTGACATGAACTCCATCAACTAGTCTGAAAGGTAGGACAGACAAAAGTGAAGAGGGACAAAGGAAATAAAGAAGCTTTTAGTCCTAAGTGACAGTAAGTCAGCAGCAGTAAACATTACAGCATTTTATTCATTTCTTTGTGTGCAGAAATTAAGTGTTGGCTGGATTTGTTTGTTTTGTTGTTGTTGTGGAGTGTACTCCTCTGGAGCCATTAATTGCAGGAGGGAAGTGGCTGAAGGCTTCTGTGTGCAAAACCAGAAATGGAAGTTTACAGACACATCACACAGATTTCTACAGGAGTCTCTGTGAAGGTGCCTTTTGTGAATGGAAGCTCCATTTAATGCCACTGCGGGTGAAAGCAAGCATTTACAGGTCCCGGAGAAGGAAGTGAATCACATAATGTGGCTTAGCTGAAATAAAGGAGGAAGTGGATATCTGATCATTTAAGACATCTATTAGCATTTCAGCTAAGTCAAGTGACCAGGAGGCCTCAGCCTTGGCTAATGAGAAGCATATTACTCTGCCTTCATTTAAGCAACAGAAAAGAGGTGGGAAGAGTTGCTTTTGTGTTCTCTAAATACAGTTTCTTCATCCCCTAGGTATTTAGAAACCTTATCATAAAAATATCCCACTGCACCCACTATCTGTAGATAGCATTCAGCAGTGGGAAACCAAGAGGGACAGCTTAGTGAAAATAAAAACAGAGCGCCGAGCAGAGAGATGAGCCTCTCAAGAGATAATGGAAACTGCAGATTTATCCGGGCATGGCACACAGAGGCTTGGAATGAAGGGGGACCAGTGGGTGCCTGGGAGCCGCATCTAAGAATCCCACTTACCTGAACAGTCATGGAGGCCCGAGACAGCGGCACCATTCACAGAGTAATACGGCGCCGCAGTCGTTAACAATAGTTAGTCTCAAAGGAAAGTTTCCATTTCCATCGTGGTTAGCGGTGGAATTATGTTTCCTGTTAAGACACTGAGGTTTTCCAAACATGCTGTATTTCACACCGAGGCCTGTGTCGTAGCATACCTGTTTTAGTTAAGGGGCTGGAGAACAGCTGCTGCAAAAGTTTGTTCTCCGACGTCCTCAAAACCACGACGATGTCCGCAGGAAGAGTGTCTCGGTTTTTCTCCAGAAACCCATTCACATTGTACATCACCTGTCAAAAAGATAGAAGACAGGAACATTCATCACATTTTTCTGTGTGGTGGAGATATCAGTATCATCTATTTATGATAATGTATATATCAGGAAAATGTTACTTTTCAGTGAACTTTTGTATTTAACACAATACGGCTGGGAAACAAAGGTTCAGTGGAATGATGGCTGAACAGCTTTTACTTCCGTTGCCACTTCTTGTACAGGTGCATGATGCTTTTGACTCACTGCTACAGAACTGACTCACTATGAATGCTTCAAGTCAGGGGTTTGGGAAATCTTGTGCCACATTGTGTACCTTCACATATCTGTTTGCACTAAAGCACAAATTAAAAAAAAATTCTATTGCATTGACAAAAACCTTGAGAACAAGTACTTCTCAAAATAAAAGAGACAAAAGACATGTCACTTTGTCTCAACAGTCATAGGTTAGACATGTCAAAGTAAAGTAGAAATGACTAATCGTGTAAGTTGTTCATTAAAATGACGAGAGTATTAATGTGAAGGATATTATTTGATCGTAATGTCTTTTTGAAATACTTATTGTCCAGTGAAATCTTGAAAATTCAAGTTAATTCAAATATGCATTCATTGTTACATCCACAAACATGGCCGCCAGTGAGTTGATGCACAGATTCAATATTGTGCTTCTTACCTTTCCTGCATAATGTTGAATTCCAAAACAGAACTCCATTCGCTTGGGTATCCAGAAATATTTGCAGCGCAAATTGTCCTCAAATTTATCTGAAAACAAGATGTGGAAGAGAAAGAACAAAAAACATACAAAAATATGTGGATAGATGCTCCGTGCATGACATGACCTGCAGCTGCACTCACTGACGTTTCAGTTGTTATATAATTCAGCTTTTTTTGATTGTCATGTTGGAAGTCAAAGCTGGATGAACTGTAGTTCCAGTCTTACCCACTAGGGTCTGGTCAGTGGCCTGAGGGAAGCGGCTCTCCTCATCCAGCAGCGACAGCAGCCCCATGGGCTTCTGCAGGAACATGTCCAGGATGGGCCTGTTGTCCTCGTACTCCACCAGGCTGGCATCCACTCCCTCGCACTGGTACTCCATCTAATTAGAACCAGTGAATGCAGAATAGTCTGTTAATGGTTTCTCTAAATGACCCAATTAACCAATCTGGGCTAGATATGATTTGTGCATGCGAAGGGAGAACTAGTTTCTAATCAACAGAATCAAACAGTTGCAGCTGGCTGTGTGTGTGTGTGTGTGTGTGTGTGTGTGTGTGTGTGTGTGTGTGTGTGTGTGTGTGTGTGTGTGTGTGTGTGTGTGTGTGTGTGTGTGTGTGTGTCTCTGGCTGAAGTTTACAGCATAATAGAGTCTTTTACTGAATGCATAAAGCAGAGCAGCTCCAAACTAACAAATAGAGCCACTTACTTATTCATAATTTATTTCAATGTGCAAATAACCCAGAGTCACATCATATCACTGCATCTGTTTAATTTCAGATCAAAAAGTTGTTTTAAATATATATTTTACTAATAAAGTGGTGGAACCAATGGATCTAAACCGGTCTCATGTTTAAGTCATTAACTCAGAATAATCAGCTTCTGTGTACAGCAACACTGACGACGTCGCCACCAAATTAAAATCCCCACTTTCACCGAGCACCCGCCCGACACCAGGGGAGAAACTTTTTCACGAGCTAAAGGCCCCATTTTCCATGATCACTGCTGTTGTTAATGTGAAAAGCCTGAATGTTGCTTCTGAAAACAGTTGTGTTTAAGGAAATGCTGGAAATGTAATTGAACGAGCAAAGGTTTTAATCAGGGAGGCATTTGGCCCCAATAAATGATTTAGTTTGTATTCTTCAGCAATACTATTCTATTCAATGCTCCACAAAGTAAATCAGAGCAGAGTTGCTGGTGATAAAATGTGCAACTTGAAAAAAATTGCCCCTGCCTTATCTTGTAATTCCCTTTTAAGGGAATCTGTAAAAGTCAATGCAAACTTAAAAGCATTATGGCAAAATGGTTCTTGATTAATGTCTATTCATTTCCATCAAGCAGAATAGACACCTCTCGCACTTCAGTGTAAACAGCTTCATTAAATCAATTAAGTGAGTAATTTCGAGGTGGTACAACTGTATAAACAATCCTTTACTTCTCACAGCTACAAGCTATAAACAAAATGATCATGTTGAGAGCGTCTCTGCCTTGATGAATGTGTAAACACTCAGTCATATTGTTTTTTAATTATAATTCAAATGATATTCAGGCATATGTATTAACAAAATAAAACAGATGTGTTTTTGTTTTTTTAGGAAACATTAAATGTGTAACACATTTGCACATGAGGCCTGAATACAACCTGGACAGATCAGCGGTCACACACACACACACACACACACACACACACACACACACACACACACACACACACACACACACACACACACACACACACACACACACACACACACACACACACACACACACACACACACACACACACACACACACACACACACACACACACACACACACACACACACACACACACACACACACACACACACACACACACACACCTACAAGTGACTGAGTGTGTTTGGACAACGGTCGGGATCAGGTGTCCTTTAAGATCATAGAGGAAAATGAAACGTTAAGAGGGGTAGAAGGGAAATACCAGGATGCCACTTATCTAAGAGGAAATGTGTTTTGTGTTTGAACAGTTTAGGTTTTTTTTTCTTCCTGATCAAGATCCTACCTGTTCAAGGGCAAATATGTGCTGGTTGAAGTAAAACTGGATCTGCTCGTTTGCGATGTTGATGCACAATTGTTCAAACGAGTTCTTCTTGAAGTTTTCGAACCCAAAGATGTCCAGGATTCCCACATTCATGCAGCTCTCTGCGGCACTTCAAAGGGGAAAAAGGGGGACAAACAAAGTTATTCTTCTGTGCGATGGAACGAGCAAATCCCCAGTAGCCATATTAATTGATAAAACTTTAATGATAATCCAAGTTCAACCCAAATACAAGAGTCTGGTCTGGACGGCCCTCGCCTGATGAAGAATCATAAACATCGGCTTTCAAAAAGTCGGAGGTTCTTAAATGGTTTTATTTCAGTCTCCATTGATTCAACCCTGAGACATATTCGATATCTGCGCAAACAATACACACTTGTACAACACAGCATGAAGACTTAAGAGCCTGCATTTTTTATTGGGTGCTGGGAGCTGCTACTTTCATGATCAGTCATTACCCACTGTACGTAGAGGTCACCTTTCGCCTGTGCTACCGGGTTATTAATGGCAATAAGGAAGCGGCAAAGATGACTGGAATGCAGACAGGGACTCTGGCTTCTGTGCGTCTGTGAGAGACCACTCCTTGACAGTCAACGCTCATATTTATGAAGGAATTCTTTTGGATCAATGAAAAGCCTCTCTGCAGTCTCTCTGAAGTCTTTTTAATCATCTGAACATTATTTTCTCTGCACGCAACTCTGTATCAAAAATTTATTAAAACTTTTTATGCTCCCCGTTTGCTTGTCTCGTGCTCGCCCATTGATATTCTCCTCTGCATGTTTGCATCTACCTCCGCAGACTTCCAAGAAAGGTCATCAGAGCTTTGCAGAAACGCCCGAGACAATCGGTGGAGAGAGAGAGAGAAACTAGTGGACGTCCACACAGATGTTCATCACCGAGCACGTCCTCACCAGGTATTCATGTCAGGCTGCAGCAGCGAGTTGATGCGGTTCACTATCCAGCTGAAGAGGCGTCCGTACAGGGCCTTGGACATGGCGTCCCGGACGTCGGCGGCTTTGTCGACGGTGTTGGTGCGGATGATGGTCTCGCCCCGCGTGACCACACACTGAGAGGTCAGCGCCTCCTGGAGCTCCTCGGGGCCGATGCTGAGGAGACAAGCGGCTGAGGAAAACAGCGTGACAGTCAATAGCGCATCTTACTGGCAGGAATTCTGCACATTTCTATGCCCGTGAATTTGGAATTAATATAATTTCATCGTGCAAGATTTCTGTCATTTTAACAGCAAATGGTGAATTTATTATTCTTTCTCTTTTTTTTTTACAGTGCATATAGAAGTCGTTTATACAAACACATTTGATATGAAACTAAAGAACCTAAACAGTTTAACAGCATAAATATACATCAACAAATTTCCCCCGTGACACAGTTTCTGCAGAGTGAAAGCTGTGCAAAGTCACCATTTTTTTTTTCTGCCAGCAAAATCACATCAAAACCATTCTGTTTGTGAAAACAGGCGGCAGAAAGCACGCAGCCTGAGAACCGACTGGTTTTTAATAACATAAGTCTGAAGAGACTCAGGGAGGATTTCAGATTACACCTTTTCTTCCTCAAGGAAAAACAAAACGAAGCTCCTGTTTTATCCTCAAAATCCTTCAAGTTCATAATAGTTTTTTTTTTGAAAAGTGTATTCAATGTGGACATTTTCAGGACGCACTCCTACTTTTTCACACTAAAACAAGAACAATTTAGGTTAATATACTCATTATTTTACTGGTACGGTCCAATAGAGATCAAACAAGGTCGTTTGTGACTTAAGAATTCAATTAATTGGTCAAAAAAACAGTTGAAGCCACCGTTTATGTAACTAGAAAAATATAATGAACACGTGGCATCTTACCATTTTCTAAGGCCTCTGGGTTAGGCACTTCACTCTTATCGGTCTGGTGTTGGGACGTGATGGCAGCAAATTCAATGTTGCCGGTGTTCAAAATGGCCGAAAGAATGCGATAGACAGAGTTGACCTCCTGAAAAGAATAAAAAAACACACACACACACACACGTGAAACACAATTTTCAAGCAATTGAAAGGCTTGTGACCGAATGTTGGATATCTGTTGTTAAACTTGTATTACATCTTCGGTAAAGCCGATGTTTGTGAAGCACTCCTGGATGGCATCAAACTGCTCCTTGTACAGTTTGCTGGAGACGATGTCCTGCATCACTTTGCTGTGGCGGCTGTCGATGTACCTGCAGACGCACGGCAGTAAATGTCATTCCCCTGTCGGGATAGGACGTGAGAACTGGAAGGATCAACCAGGTCAAACTGCAGCTCAGACCTGGGAGGGGTCCCGTCAGGCAGCCTGTAAGTCCTCAGCTTGTTTTGGTGGTAAAGTCCGGCGTATATGTAATAAAATATGTGGAAGTTTTTCTCCCCCCTGAAGGAAAAACATTCGGCAGTCAGAAGAGCAACGCGGCACCAGTGGGACCAGGCGAGGGCGTCGCTTACGTCGCCTGTTTGATGACCCTCGATTTCTCCAGCAGGTATTCGGAGATCTTGGCCCCGATGACTGCCCCAGTCGGCGTGAACTTCATCTCTAGGTATTTGCCAAAGCGGCTGGAGTTGTCGTTGATGGCTGTGCAGGCGTTTCCAAAAGCTTCCACGAGAGGGTTCACCTGCAGGATCTTCTCGCGGAGAGTCCGATTGTTTGCCTGAGGGCAACAAGGATTTTATTTTGAAGTGATGTAGTGAGATAGTTGAAAGTTTCTGCAGTGGTCCACACAAGCAATGTCGATGGAAAACTCTCAAGTTATAAATATTTTTTTCCAGTCCAGCTATGTTTTATGATTTTTGTCACACTGTACAAAAGCCTGCATGCTCAGCACTGCCCCCTACAGTGAAGTGGAGGGACTATATTACTCACCTGATGAATTTTGTTTTTTAAATTGCGTTTTAATGTTAAATTGGCAAGACTAAATATCTTTTATAATTAATATGAGGTACATGATCAATCCAATCTTGGAAAACCATGTCTGTAATGGGTGGCCTCACTATTCAAACATTAAACACTCATTTTAATGATAAAAATGAGATGATAGGAATTACACACACATATTGATTGTAGCACATGTGAGGATACAGTTTAATTTTTCAATACGACTGCCCCCCTCCTGCCACACTTCCCTGATCTGTACCTTAAAACCAGAGGGGACATTTCTGATAGTTTACCTTTCCCAGGAAGGTAAGATGCTGAACAATCAGATGAGCGCTCTCTGTTTTCCCCGCACCGCTCTCTCCGCTGATGATGATACACTACAGCGAGAGGAAACAACTCATCCATCCAGAAATATTGGCAAGATTGTTCCAGACATTTTCCATCGTTATTTACAAGGTTCAAAAGAATTAAATAAATCTCTTCTTCTTTTTTTTTCACAAGAAGCCAAACACCTCTGCTTTTGCAAGTGTCAGAAGTAATTCCCGTCAAAGTTTTGCATTATCGTTTCATCAGTTTCACAAGCACAAACTAGGATGTTGCCACTTATTGCATGAGTTTTCTGAGTAGTACCTGGTCTTTGCAGAATGTCACCATTCCTTGGTAGGCTGCGTCCGCCGTAGCAAAGATGTGCGGAGGATTTTCAGCTCTTTTCACGCCGTGGTACAGCTTAGAGAACTAATAGGAAACACAAGCGTTCACAGGATTTTTTTACCAAACGTTATCTGGCAATATCATGATAAGAATATGAGGAGGGAAACATTTACTGCAGTTTACTGAGTCTCTTGTGGTGAGCAAACCTCACAGCATGTGGTGTCTGCTAATTCCTCATATTTGATATTAAAAAAGAGAGAAAGTAGAGAAAAATGCAGCCGACTGTCCATTAGAGGCGTCCCATTTTATTTTATTTTTTAAATCTCTGTGTTTTCATCTTCAAGTGATATTTTTATATTTATTCATTTTAGCTCTTTGCTTATATATGCTTTCACAACCCTTATAGACATAGTCCACAACGAGGCAGAATCAGGGTCGCACAAACATGCGTCACTTCCACTGCGAGAGAAACCGTGGAAACATCTGAGCGAAGGTTTCAATGCAGACCTGAGGAGAGTAGATGCTGAGATTCTGGAAAGGATTGAGAGCGATGAGGATGTCTCCAACGTACGTGTACACCTGCAGCTCATCATACCTCTTGTGCAGATGGTTGATTATTGTCTCCTGGAGAACGGAAATAACACACACACATCGAATCAAGAGCATCGCACCTTGGGGTCGATCAATACGCCATCCATGAGGTATACACATTAAATCTTACCTCATCCAGGAACTCCAGATTTACCAGATCATCATCCGGGGAGCTCTCTATTATGAGGGTTTTACGAGTATTGATCCGCTCGTGCCTATAGGAAGCCAAGGACATGGAAATGCATCAGAAAGCCGTAAAGTGACCGTCAAATGAGAAACAGCAGTTTGACTGGCTGAACATAAGAGCCAGTCACTTCCAGGGTTTGTGTGAGGCCCTTTAAGCTTTCCCAGGAGACACGGCTGCTATGATCACAGGCTGTGATTGCACTTCATCTGTGTTTTGACCTATCACTCTCCAGTGGGCCCCGGTGGGCAGAGGTCAACCCACGCCCAGCTGGCTCAATGGAAACCTCTGGGGACGCCGCAGAGTGTGACAAAGAAAAATTCTAAAATTGAGTCACACTTGAGTGTCGGCTGCTTTGTGTGGGCATTCAGCCATTTCTGTGAATTTCAAGGCTCAGCTGCTTCAGTATCTTTGTCATCGTGTGTCGCTCTGTGTGTCCATGTGGTGAAATCCTCACAAAACACGTTCCTGTTTTGATCGTTGAGAGCTTGTAGCTATCCGAATACATCCTTTACTGAATCCAAGGTGCACCAATCATTTTTTCAGATGCTCCTTCTAAGCCATTCAAGGCAGTTATTTAACGGCAGGTTTCCTCTGTGTGGTGCCAGAGAGCTTCAGGGAGGGAACATCTGAGGGTCAGGGGGATGCCTTTCCCTTATCATTTCTCAATATTTCCTAAGAAGTCATGAAGAGTGGGTGAAAGGGTGAATCTATTTATTATTTGATTGATACACATTTTAGAACTGAGCACATTAGTGTTGGTTTTCTGTTTAATGGAGACAAAATAACAATATGAAATATTATTTAGAGCAAAATCTAAGTTTCACATTACATCACACGCACAGACACGCCATTAAATTAAAGTAGTGTGAGATCATTTATACTGATTATGGATCATCACAGCCACTAATAAAACCTTATAATATAAAAATCCTGTGGGGAAAAAAATTGGACAAAAACATTATCATAGTCAAGAAAATACATATTTTCTTTTATATATAGATATATATAGTAGTTATTTTAGTTATAGTTTTTTTTTTCCCATTCAACTTCAGTAGAAACATCCACAAAATTAATAATATTTCTAAGGATGTAAATGACGACTTTATGTTGAATCTGTTGTACTGGACAATGGGATGTGCAGTGGTACCAAACGAAGTGATCATAAAGTGTCTAGTCGATGGCACTCGGTCCAATGGAATTAGTGTATAATGTTTAATTAGAGGTAGTAGGGTTTTTGAAAAATTCAAAGATAGCTGAGAGTCTCTGGGATACATTAAAAATATACATATTAACCAAGTGTCGGCTCAGATTGTTTGATCCTAAATTTGAGTGGTTTAAAGCAAAACAGGTGGACGTTTTTTACAGTGACTTATCTTGGATACATGCAGAGGTCGTACTTTCTTATTAAGTCACAACAAATCTCAGCTTACGAACCAGCAAGGTTTATTACTTACTTTAAGTCTGTTTTATTTGGGCGTTGGTGTTCTCAAAGTCAGAATAAAGCAAGACAAATGCACAATTAGCTTTTTAATGAGATTTAAGGCTCTTGAAAAAGCATGAATACAATCCAGCTTTATTTTCACCCCTCAAAATATCATAAATAATAATTACATCTGCCATTCAAAAGTTGTATCTATATTCTATTATATTAAATTATCAATCAAACAAATCCAAAAAAAAATTCAAGCTCCAGGTTAGAAATCACTTCTTCCTCTGCCTTTGTAATAATTTTGTATTCTGAATATAGTGTAAATGCAGCACCAAAGAAATATGCTCGGTATGTGGTTGCTATAAAGTGAATCCTCGTCATCATGTCCCTTTGGAGAAGGAATCGAGACCTCAAGCGTCTAACTCTCACCCGCTTTGAAGTAAATCACACTATTCCACCTACGGCAGCTACTTTTAAAGTTCTCTATGTCTTTATTCTTATCTGGAGCCATTGTTTGCTGATCTGTGGCATGAGAGACTAAACCAGGCGAGCCCAGTTCTCGCCCTACAAGCTCCTAATCCCATTATCCACTTTCACTGTGGACAGGAATTCAGGATCAGGCTCAGGCTCCGACTCTGCACACTCTCGGGAGTAAACAGAGCTGGCACGACATCAAGACGCTCAGTCAAGGGCAGGTTCAGCAAACTCCTTTATAATGAAGATTAAGCATTGCCAAAGTCAGTATTTCTCCAGCAAACAGCAGACTTCCTGCTCTGTCATTTGCTGCCACCAGAGTGTCTGGGTGAAGTGTTCATAACAGATGACATTTTTCCTCAAAAGTGTTTCTAAATGTCTGTATTTCAGTTTATCTGACCGTACAAAATAGGTTGCTTTGGATTGCAGACACTACTGTAATTCTAAAAGAAAATAACTTTAATGAGCTCATTTAAAAACTAGCAGACAGTACAGTAAATGTCACCTGTTTTAAGGAGTAAATCTATATGTTTTTTTACTCCATCAAGGGTTTAATTGAGTGGAAAAGCACTCTGTACTATGGCAGAGCGCCGGCACATCCACACTGGTCTAAATGGGATTTATTATTCTAAGGTTAGTCAGCACAATCACTCCTTCTGAATTAGTCAAGCTCCTTGAACTTCCCTTTAATCACACTGTAATGTCCATTACTGGGCCCCATCCTCATGTCTGTGCCTGACTGTAACGAGATGAGTGCCTGCCCCCTACTGGACAGAAGAAATATCACCGCTCATTCGAAGCCTGTCAGTTGCAATACAGTGATCTGCAACACTGAAATGAAGCAGTACGAGCTGCCAACGCAGGTTGTTATTTCTCCTGTGAGCTTTTGAAATACACATAAAGAGACTTACTTGGTTTTGGCCTTGCAGCCAATTTCTTGCTGCTCTCGGATAAGAGTTGCCAACTGCTGACGGAGGGCCATATCTTTACCGTGGGCCTGCTTGATGAAGGGATGCTCCAGGAGATGGGTGACAGACGGGCGCGCCTCGAAGTCCTTTATCAGACACCTTGTGAACGCAAAGCATCGCACAGTTACTTCCTCTCAATCAGGAGAGAAAACAGACGGACAAATTATCATTCACACATCCTCACCAGCTAAGTGCAATCACCTGAGCATTGCAGTGGGCCTATTTGTCTGGATCAGCTCTGAGTGACACTCACACACCAGGGAGCTCCTCGCAAGGGTTTTAACATCTGGGTCCCTATCTGTCGTTTCCCGTCCGTCTCAGTACCACATGGTCACCGTCACCATGGCCCCTGAGTCCAAACAAGCCCGGCTGCAGCGCAGCAGTGAGTCCTATCTGTGATGTGCAGTGTTTGCCATTAGGTGATGTCACTTTAGTGATACGGGCCTGCAGCTACTCTTCAGCGGGGGAGTCAGCTGCCAGTTTGCTGCTGGTACAAATAACCCCACTGATATTGACACCTTAACACTGCACAATAAAAAAGAACAACAACAGAAGCTTTGGCTGTTTTTAGTTGCTACAAGACAGAATATATACAAGCATACGTCTTGTGTAACATGTTATTATTATTATTATTATTATTATTATTATTATTATTATTATTATTAATCATATATCATATACTCGTGCCTGAAGGAGGTTGAAAATTAAACAAACAGCTAATATTTTGTCAGTGGCAGACAAACAAGACCCTTCGAAAAGAATGTCTTTTACAGGAGTGCCCAGGTCCAAATGAATGGGTGGACATTAAAGCTGAGATGTATAAGGAAGAAAAGATAACAGCATACATAAAGTACAATAATTAGTTGTTTACATCCCACTAGGAAAAGATTATTTAAAACAGACTTAAAACTTTAGAAACCTACGATAATATACGAGCATAGATATGAATATTGAAATACCAATATAGATTTAAATAATATGTTAAAGTCAATGCTGAATGTTATTTGTTTATATGCTGCTACTTGTTTCATTTCTTCCTATTTCTGAAGAGGAAATGGAAAATGATTTACATGCATGTTTCTCGCTGATCATCAATAAAAACTTCATTCAAAAACAATAAATGAGAGACTTCAAATCATAACTTAAGCTCTGTGTGTGTGTGTGAGAGAGAGGCAGCAGCACAACACCAGTGACTACAGAGGCCAGATAGCAGGAAAACACTCATCTAGTTCCGACCTCCTAATCTGCACTGAAATTCTGTTTCTTTTATCAGTTTGTTGGGCTCTGAAAGTTAATTCCATGAATTCATTAGTGTCAGGACATTAGGCAGAGGCTGCTGCTATTAGCGGGACTGTGCTGCCGGGATGCTGAACAGCGGGGCCACTTTGTCACAGGAGTCAGATCTTTGGCTGCCCAAGTGCAGACGCCGGTGATGGATTTATTACCCCCACCCCCCCCCCCACCCCCCACCCCCCCCCCCCCCCCCCCCGCCCACCTTCCCAGATTTCCCCATACACACACACACACACATACAGGCCTGACTGAGCTGAAAAGGCTTCACCAACAGCCTGCGAAGCTTGATAACATTGTCCAGCCTCCCCACACTGAACTCTGGGGGGCTTTGTTTGACGAGATTAACCTTGATATGCTATCAAACAATCCATTAACCCAGATTACACAGCAGCGATCCAAAATGCAGCCAATGAAAACACAGCAATGATGTTGTAAAAACAAAATAAAGGTTTAAAAAAAAAACAACAACAACACACATTACCACTGACTCTTGGTTTGAGGGAAAATAAGCCTCAATTCTGTCACAGCTAATCAATAACTGAAGAAGTGACACGAAAAGGCCACTATTGTTTCCTTCTTTCAATTACTCCTAGTTTTTCCAGTAAAGCAAACATTGCTGCTCACTACAAAGCATGCCGACAGAAATGATTTCCCAAACAAATTGAATTGTATTTCCTCATCGTGGCTCAGACTCACACGGCTCTCTGCCGCCGATATTAAGGTTGTATATTCTTGCACAACCACCAGCAGCCACCTCTGACATCATTCGCTTTGCACAGTGGAGGAAATGATAAGTTATCAGGGCCTCAGTTAGAGCTGATAACTCAGGTGAATTAGTTTGTGCCGCCGTGGCAGATTTACACAAATGAAAGTCAATGAATAGAAAGACAAGAGGGGGTTGATAGAATCTGGTCATAAAATATACATTTCAGCTCCCCGTGAGTTTACATGCACATTCCCGCCCACTGACCAGCTGCTGTCGCTGATGTTTACCTGGGGCCTGATTTAAAGGACTTTATCTCCATATATGCTGAAGTATGTCACACTACACACTGAACTTATCTTTAAAAAAACATGTTTAATTGTCTTGTGTCAATCTAGATATTCCATAGTACAAAGACACAGTAATAAAGTAACGTTATTACTGTAATTAAGCTACGATTAACAGGGAGGAATTAGTAACTGAGTCTTATTACCTGTTGGTGACTCATTAATTTCATCTAAGATAAAAAACAGTTTTAGAGCTGCTGTCTCCCTCCGCACCGCTTCTTGAAGTGGTTAGTTTTAACAATCGCTGATGTTATCTTCCCAGAGATGGCTCTGCAACTAACTTTTTATATTATTTATACAATAATTTAAGAGTAATAAGCATTAGTTGACCTTCATAAGAGCGGTCGGCTGGTTTCTACATGTTGGTTGTTGCCGCTTCTTTTCACTCTTGTTAATTAAACATGTTTTGTTGAAAAATCATTGTTATGCTGAGTTCTGCATCAGAGAATGGTGAGAACTGTGGTGGAGTCTATCAACCGGGCCATTGAAAGTACAGCACTTTACAAATCAAACAGAACAAAATAACACGTGTATCATTTGATTAGAACTTCAGGTGAATTTAATGATTGAGTCACTGGAGATCTGCAACCTTTAGGACCCAGAAATGTCCGGAAAACTTTGCATCCAATACTTCTGTTTGCTATGTTTGTAGTCTGTGTGCATACGTGAAATTTAAAAACAATTAAAAACTTGGAAATGAATTTGAGCACTAGTTATTCATAATTTGTTGCTGCTTAATAGAAGAAAGATAGTTCTAAATCAAATCCTGCTTTTATTTTCTAAAAACAAAGCTCCGTTGAGGGAAATTGGTTACTGTTATAATGTGTACCATGTGTGATGAATTACAAGTAGTGTTAATGTTTTTTGTGGCACTATTTGTTTTCCTCGCTGTTATTCAACTTTTCTGATTCTCTTTATGGAAAAATTGTTTCATACGGGATGTTTTCAGTAGTTTTCCTTGTTCCCACTATGCCTGAAGACTGTAACCAGATGAAGGTTTACAAGGTCAACTTACTGGCCGATGAAATGGTTGAAACTCCTGCACCACTGGTCTGGATTCTGTAATGTGGGCGAAGGATTTCTGAAACAAAATCACAGCAAAATTCAGCAAATAGATGAGGGACTTTTCTTGAAGACGCTCCTGAGTTACATGCAGCACATTGCACAGATTTGTCTCCACAGCGAGTTGACAAATGACAGCTGGCAGGCAGAGCGTCGGACTCCTGTGAGGGTTTTTGGTGTGAGGATGAGTTGGTCGGGGTCCAGGTCGGTGGCAGGCGCAGCAAAAAAAAAAGAAAAAAGTGACAAACGATAACTGCTGCTCCACTGTCTGGCAGCAAGCATCTGCCACAGGGAGCCAAAAGTTATGGGGGCTAGTTATACCTCTGTCAGCAGCATTTACGGAGGCCATCTATAATGAGGCTAACACTTTTCAAGTGCGCCCGATGACAGGAGGCAGGTCTGTGCGAGAAGCCAAGGCTGGACAGGGGAGGGCCTGAGTACAGTCATCTTCACAAGGGGCTGTCAGGGTGACAGCTGGAGGCTGAGCCTCTGGTCCCCGGCGGGGGGAAAGCGGCGACACGCCCGCTCCAGACGCCGACACACGGTGGGAATCAGTTCACACGCGTTTTTACACGAGTTCAAGTCTCGGGAGCAGAAGAAGAAAAACATGAATCCATATCAAAGTTGTTTCATTCAGCGTATGGTAAACAAACTGGAAGCAGAAACCGCCGCACATTACACAGCTACATATTTAACATCCTTTTTTTTTTTTTTTTTTTAAGATTCAAGAGGGGGATGTCGGGGTACAAAATCTGTCATTTTCCACAGAGTGAACTTAGTGGAGTCTTTGATAAGAATTCAGACAGGCAATCCTTTCCAAAGTGCAGATCAAAGCCAGTAACTGACTGCCTCAATGCAACCTCTAATATGAGCCTGAAGACACGTTCTCGCCTTGATGTTGTACCATACTGCTTATACATTACAAAGTCAATATAGCAGTGCACTGCTGATAACACTGTCAAGTGCACTCATTGTGCTTAGCAAATTCAGGCCGGGTTTTTTTTTTTTTTTTTTTTCTCTCTTCCTCCCCTCTTTCAGTATTTGTGAGAGTGCTGGCTCACATTGTAAACACAAATGGCTTATTCAAATTTAGGTCCGGGCGGTGCTTGTACTGTCAGACGCTCCTCACTGTGGATTGAGGCAAAATCAGAGAGGTGTCAACAGCTCCTGACAGCTGTAACTAAGCCATGAAAAAAGACGGAAATCAGGCCAGTGTTTGAATATGATAGCCAATATGTATAATTTACAATTTCTCCATCTCCCACAGGATATTTAACATTGCAAATCTTCAGAAACAGGAAGCATTCAATTCATAGTGGGTTGTGAATGCACAATGAGCCTTCAGTTTTCAGTTTTGTGTGTGAAAAAACTGAAGGATGTTTTTTTTTTTTTTTTCTCATCATGATGAGAAGAAATAAGCAAATGGTATAACTGTGTTATTATATGATCAAAGATTATAATAGAATTACGTTTTAGGGGGATAAAAGTTACAAGAGTTGCATCTATAAAAGGATTTGATAAATAGACAACAGTGAACTTGCAGGTTGAGTTTTTAACTGAATATAGATCCTATCAGCCATCAACAATAAGAGCAACTTATGATGTGAAAAATGTCAGAGAGCCTGTTATTCTACCAAAACTTAGTGCTTGGGATAAAGTGTGAAGGGTAAGGGTCAGAGGGAACAATATGGTGAGGGGGGTAAGGGAGGTCTTATCCTTCTACACTTTTAAAACCCCAGTATGAAGCTACTTAGAGTCTCAACATTGCCTGTACGTGTGCTAATGATTGTTTGCCTCGTGACAGACTGGCAAACAGTCTGGTGCACCTTCCTTTGGCACCAATGTCAGCCAGGATCTGCTGAGTCAGCTTAGGTTCGATAAAGCTGGGTCATCATTGAGGAATCATAAACCTGGTAGTTTAACAAACGCAGCGTTGCTGTCACAACATGAAGCCTCATCCTTTAGATTTCATAAATCAACCAAATACTTTAGACACAAAGCACGAAGAACAATTCTGTTGGATTTTCCCTGATTTGAAGGACAAACCCCATTGAGGGCGCTTGGCTTCTTAAAGCAAACCGGTGGCCTTTATATAAACGTAACAGAGAATGAGCACAAGGGGCCAAAATAAAGACTTATTCGTCAAGCAGGCCAGGCGCTTAAAACATTTGGGCTCATCCATCACTGCGGGCACGGCGGCGGCGCTTCTTTGAGCATACATGCATGAATATGGAGGACTACTGCCACATTCATCATGTCTGTGGCAGCTACATTGCCAATGCTGCAGTCCAGGACGCCACAGAGTGCAGTGAGATAACTGCATCAAAGGTGGCCGAAATAAAAGCCTTAAGTCGTGATTGGAAAACCATCGGACCAGTCTCCTGTCAGGGGTCAAGACTGCGTCAGTGTCGGAGCTTTCAAAAAGTGAGAGTGTCCTTACTTTACTCTGTCCAGGGTTTAAAGGACATCGTACAAGTGTAATAGTTTGTTTGTTTATAGTAGATAATAGGTTTTGGACAGTAAATGGACTCGACACTGGATATGGGTGACACATTCATGTTTCCCACAGGGTGAACTGTAATAACTTTGATAAGCTTTTGATAAAACAGAGAGGCGTGTCTTTCTCAGCCTTGTTTCGTTGTCTTCGGTTCTTTCTTCCTTCAGAACGTAGCTCATGACTAAATACTTAAAACAGATGACAACCACTGAGCCTCAGTTTGTTTGTTCTGATTAATCAACATTGCCACGTTGCTAACGCTGAAAACAAAGAGTGAAGCATCCACAGGTGCCTGCATGTCTGCAAACTGTTTTATTGTCCAGAAGTAAACTTCTGGACATCATTTTATTCAAATCTCTTGGAGGTATGATCTGAGGATCCATGTCAGATGTTTCACCTGGTCATTCTGCACGTGAGCAGCCCAGAGGTTTCAAACATTATTGACTTTTCATACGCTGAAAGACTAGAATTGTGCTCCTTCCTATGAGGAGGACACACTGGTCAGTAGTTTTCTGCCTCTCTCGCACGATTTCATGAGGCTTTGTTGCCTCTGACAAGCCATCATTTCCTTCATCTCCGATGGTGCTTCTTCTGGCCCGTGCTCAGATGTACTGTTTTTTTGTTTTATGGGAATGACATCGGCAGCAACCAATAAACACAACCTTGGACGCCTTTCCCTCCTGCCTCTATCCTTTACAACACACTTTACACAATGTGGTCTGATTTTACACGGACCCCCGTTGGACCGTGTGGCTCAGAGTGTATTTGACTGAAGCAATTAACCTTTCCGCAAATTAACTATCAGAGACCATCTTTGTCTTGAGTGTCAGTAATTAATTTTGCAGTTGATGATTTTACAACTTTGCCCTCCGACATGCTCCATTACCTTCCTTCATGGTCACCATGAACATCACATAGCTGTCACACACACCATAACACACTCAATTACTTTTAATCATAACACAGAGCAGGTGAAGCCTGGGTGGGGAGGTTCACAAACACCTTGCCTTAAATGTAAAAATTAGAACAGCCTGCGATTCAAACGTGTGCATCGTCCGCCCGTATGTCACAGCTCATCAAGTGGCTGATATTCCTGAAGCACAAACAGACGACACACCAAGGTGACCCTCGTTCATGGAGCTCATCAGCGTCAGGTACCAGAGCTCCTCTTATCGTTTGAAGCCTGCTGGGAGGAGAACCTTTCCCCCGCCGTGCAGATTTCCTGGAGCGCCACAGAAACATAACGACAAGGTGCTGCTTGGCCCCGGGACTCAACGTGGTAATCGCAGCCGGTGTTTATTTCTCCCGCCACCGAAGAGCCATTAAATCTGAAGCTTGATGAGACAGATTGTCCAGCCACACTATTGTATAACGTGTCTCTCAGCCGGGGGTATTCGTCTTATATTTCACTGTCTGGATGTGCTTTGAAGAGGAACCATGATAAAGTAGGTGATACAGACAAGATTAACCACATGACAGTGAAACCTTTAGTCCGGAAACGCATTATTGAGTGCGACTGTAAAATATCCGAATGATGAAAATGCTTATTGCCTGTTTTAGTGCTTGCATAGGTTTCATAAAACATGGATCACCCAAGGACAATACTTCAGAAGAGCTGGTAATGGTTTGTGATGTAAAAAATTGAAAAGGAAAAAAAATAATAAAAAAAATCAACTGTGCAATCTAGAAAACCTGCGAGGAGGAATCGTCTGACTTCATCATGAATCACTCTCCTCACCAGCGAAGACCAAAAGGTGAAACACATTTCCGTATTTGGAAAGTAATTCATACAGGAGTTACACAGGCGTTTCCTCGTGATTTCGTCTGCCGTGCTGTGGCAATGGGGGAAATATATTTGAGATAAATGACATGTTAAGAGAATCATTTCATGGTTCACGACATTCACTGTAATTTACAAGCCCCAACCACTGAACCTTTAAGGTCCCAGTTCACACAGAAAAGAGAAAATATATATATATATGTATTTTGGCTGAAACAGAGAGGGACTGATGTTAAAGACACACGTCCGATTTGATCAGCCTCCTTGTTATTCCCGAAGTCAGAAAGTCTCAGAAACTTGAGCGAGTTTAATCTGACTGGACGCTGACGTGTCATCTCCCATTACCACTGCTGTTAGAGGAGGAGACATGGCTGCAATTTGACAGAAATCATTCATCCATTTCCAGATTACTTTAATTTTTTTTTCTTCAAAAACATCACCCTAAAGCAACATCTCCTCATTAAAAAAAAAAAAAAAGTAATGTGTAATAGTGCAAATGCCCGAGACATTTCCACCGAGGCATCCTGTTATCACCCGTCCCTTCATTTGTAATTATTTTACATTCTGGTGAAAATCCAGCGCTGATGAAATGCTGCGTTAGCCCCCATAATTCCTGCTGCACAAGGCATGCTCCTCTGTCTTGGCGGGGAGGAGATAATATTGTGCCGGGGAGGAGGTGACAGCCTCATCTCAATGTGAATGGAGCTAATCACCAATGCAAATTGCAATCAGAGGGGCATATCTCTACCTAACTGAGAGATAATTGCACGATTGTGCTGATAACAAAAGGTCAACCGCGTGTAGCCACAAAGCTCTCAAATGATCATCAGACGCACACGGTTTCCAGCCGTGAATATTTTTACAGATTCAATCACTGCATTAATTTTAAGGCCAAACACTACAGCAGTTTTTTTTTGATGATGAAGATTTTAAACACTGATTATTCAGCAGATGCTGCCTTTCAGATAGGGAAGATGAAAATGCAGCCGCAACAAGGACCATGGATCAAACCCTAACAATTCACTTTTATTTGTGATTTTATGAATTTAAACTCACATTAAAATAATAAAAAAAAAAATAATCAAAGTATCGAAAAAAAAATATAACTAAATTAACATTTTTCCCCTTTATTCATCACCTCTGATGTCAGATCCAGTTCATCCTGGAGCTAATGGGAGGAGGGCAGCATGTGAAGTGTCCTCATGTGGGCAGACTCCAGCTGTGTGGTGGGAGCGCCCTCTACTGGACTCACCGGGGGATCTTGAAGAGGGCTTTAACTGGATGCATCTCTGCCAGCGGGGGGTCTCCATCCGCCAGCTCAATGGCTGTGATGCCCAGAGACCACACATCACAGCGGGCGTCATATGAGTAGTCGTACTGCTGTTCGCAGGCTATGACCTGTAAAGTAACACAATAGTGGCCAAGATGAGTCCATTTCTATCCCAAACGTGACAAAATCCAGCAATGACGTGACATTAACTCTTTTTTTTTTTTTTTTTAATCAACAGAGAAGCAAAGCTCACTCGTGCATTAGGTTTGAATCGTTGAAAAAAAAAAAAAAAAAAAAAGAGCAGGTTTTTTTTCCACTATTATTAGAGAAAAAGTATCATAAATTAAAGAAAATTGTTAAAAAGGCTCATGAGGTTTAATTTTCAGTCTTTGTTCGCACGGTCTATTACTTAGTGCCAAAAAAAAATCTGGCAGCCAAGTGTATTTATGGCCCATTTAAAAACTGAGAGGTAGGTCAGTTCAGTAGCTGTTGGTATGAGCTTCTCCTCTGCACAGTCAATAATTATAACTGACACTACATTTCACAGCTGAGTTTATTCTAATTGCCCCCGAGGTCCCTCCCCAGCAGCCCAATCACCGCACCTCATTTCTGCCAAAGAGTAAGCCAAGGGGGCCACAGACTCCCAGCTATTAACCTTGAGGCGACCTCGAGAGCTGCACCCGTGGAGGGGAACAAGAGGGGAATACACAATGACACCGGGGAGGGAGAGAGAGAGAGTCGCACAGAAATAACCCAGGCGTTCGCTCTTTTTGCTCTCTCTGTGTGGCACTTAAAATGAGATATCTGGACGACATTAAAACACGTGCGCATGTGTTTGTGCTATTGTGTTACCGATGCATGTGAGTGTGAGGACACTGACCTCTGGAGCCATCCAAAACGGCGTCCCAACCGATGTGTTCCTCCTCAGCCGTGCACTGGTCAGCTGAGCTGACACACCTAAATCCAAATGACAATGAAATTCAGCCCCTGCTTTCAGTAATTAAGAGTTAGAGCTCTCTGTAGTGTGTTTATCAGTGTGAATTTCCCCGAAAATAAAAGTGGGATTTATAGCAGATACTAAATGTTTGAATTAATCAATAAATCCTGGCATATAATTTAGTGTGGCAACCTGCCAAGCAGTAATAATAATGGGCTATAATCATTTCAAATTATGTAGGACAGATTTTTATCAGCGTGAGTCCACTTCATCTCCATGACACAGAGGACATAAACATGCCTGGGGGTGACTCAAAGTCATTTGCTATAGCAGCTTTCTTTTAATATGCAAAGGATCAAATAATGCAATTTAAATGAGCAATAATAGCCCCGGGTTAAAGCCACGGCCCATGAAATAAAATGATGTTATGGTGAGAAAGGGACTAAAGTGTGGCGCACATTCAGTGATTTATCCTCCTCTGGTGTTTACCTTCACAATGTTGCAGTGACGTGCTGCAGGGACCTTTTAACAAGTGACCGCGTGACAAAAATGACTAATTGTTCCAACCTTGCACTTCAAGATAAAATAGTTCGGAGACGCCCATTTTTTTTGGGAGTGTCAAAGTTGGTTATTTACCAAAGTCAACCAGTTTGACTCCTCCTTCCGTTGTCAGGAGAATGTTGTTCCCTTTGACGTCGCGATGGATAATCCGGTTGTTGTGCAAATGCTGGAGCCCCTTTAAGTTATTTGACAGGAAAAAACAAGGTGCTAAACATGAATCACGATCGCGGTATCAGTCATCCGTCTAAATTAGAATATGATGCATTAAAAGTGGAGCAGTGCAAACTACATAAAAGAACTCCCACAGCTGTTCAGGAGGAGAGACATTCATAACTGCCTGCCATACGTCCCCAGCTGGAAATAAATCCTGAGCAGCACTCTCCCGGCCTCACTCTCTCCTTAAGTGTTTGCATCCCACCTCCTCCCAAACATTAGCGGCTTTGCAAGAGGGGCCGTCTTACCAAGAGGGCACTGTATAAGATGTATGAGATAACGGGCTCCTGCAGACGCTGGCCTCGCATGAGCAGGCTTTTGATGAGTTCTGTGACGGAGCCGCCGTTGCACAGCTGGGAAGGAGACAGAGAAGCTCCAGTGACTCGTCCATCACTCACCACACTTAGATTATGATTCATGGCGGGAGCTGGCCCACACACACACACACACACAAGTTTAGAGGAAGAAATACGGCATCACAGAGCAGCAAGAGAGCATCAATATTCATGTTGGGGGGATTTCCTAGTGAACCGAGGCCGACTTTCACACTGCTTGTATATTCAAGAAGATTTCACGGTTTTGTGACGCCGTGGTTCTGAAAGTCAAAAGGTCTCACGTTTACGTTCCAATACTTGTGTAAACTGTCGCTGCGTAAAACACATGCAGTTATGATTAGTGTCAGTAACATGGTGCATCGTTTAGGGTAAATAACTGTCTGTACTGTGTGCCTGACGACAAAGTCAAAATATTTCTAAAATAGACAACAAAAAAAAAAAAAAGAACAAAATAATACTGCACTAACTCGCTTCAGCAAATAATGTTCCTTGTTTATCTTCCTTCCTCCTCAGTCACATATACAAGCATGGCAGCACACAACGCTCCACATTAGAAGCACAATCTTCCTGAACTATTCTATTTCTTTTTGTTGTGATCGAACTGATCATGAGGCTGTAAAGTTGAGAATAGAAATGACGAAAAGAGTGGAAATAGTCTGCTACGTTCTCCCCGACGACGTCATACATGTTTAGTTTATTTCTATTGTGCACGCTGTTATACTTCATCCATCTTCTATGACACTTTATCAGACCCTCAGTCCATCACACAGAGGTAGAACTTCTCAGCACTACACCACCGTACCTTTCTACATTTAAACTGAACAATTGAATAATAATTACTCAGGTGTCTTTGTACAGGCTCAGCGTTCCTGTTAATGTAATAATAAGTAGCTACTCAGTAGCTTCAGAATTACAATGAATGATGTAATTACACTCCACCAGTTTTTAATGTGGTTCTAAGGGATAATGTTCTTTTGTGTTTTGATCTGTACCCCATAACTGACTTCCTGTGAAATGTCCTTCAGTTGGGATCAGATTTGGCCCCTCAGATGAAGCGGTGTAGAGGATGGATGGATGAACAACGTTTGAAAACAATAAAAACATTGATAATACAGAAATGCTGTTCACTAACGTAACTGTAAAAGAAAACGGCGTGAGGGTGCATCTGTACTACATGTGAGATACGTGATGAAGGGCTCACCTCGAGCACCAGCCAGAGCTGTCCACCAGACAGATTGTCCGACTTGTAAAACATGCCATAAAACTTGACCACATTGGGATGGTTGGACAGGGACCTCAGAATGTTGTATTCAGCCTCAATTTCCTCATCCACGTCCTTTAAATAACACCAAGAGACAAAACAATGTTGATTAAAACCACAGCAGGAGATAAACCCACATAATGACAAATAATAAAAGTGACATGAAGGTAGAATTTAGGTAGATAGAAGCTCAGTAACGAAAGGAGGGATGGGTCGGGGGCGCTAAACTATTTCGGGAAATGCTTCTCTATCAAAGTAAATCTCGGAGGAAGGGAAGATCAACAGACTAAGAAGCAGAATTTCTCTTCCTGGATGTCTGAGTGATAGTGTCAGCGGTCTAATCAGGGAGAGGGATGGGAGAGGAGGCAGCTTCATCTCCGTGGCCATCAGGGGAGCATCATGGTGGATAGCAGTGCCAGGATGGAGATTGCTCCGGTGACACAATCACCATCCTGCCTCACGCCAAGTCTCACTCACTCACACACTGCGCTGCCGATGCCGCGCCCGCCGCGGCCCTATCACGCAGACAAATGAACGGGTGTACTGAGAGGATGCGGCCCGACGCAGGAGCTACACTACCTTGGTGAGGGTGCGTTACACTTAACATGACAGGAAATAAATGAAACGGGCAGACATCGATATATATCACAGGAGCAAGTGCAGGTACAGCTGCATCGGGACGGCGGGGAGGAAACAAGTACAGGCAACTTACTCGGTTGGAATGGCTCGTGTGCTGAGACAAGTCACACAGTAATAAAGAAAAACACAATGGCTTTTAGTCCGGGGCTTTCTTCATCTGTCACAATGTTATGAGTATATTAGGAGTCAGCTCCCTCAACAATACCACAGTGACTCACAACACAGTTCTATCAGACACATAATGTGTCTTTATCTTTTAGCAAGAGAAATCTGTTCATGTAACAACTTCCATGTTATTGGACATACAAAGTAAGTCCCAGTTAGAACAGAACAATGAATAATATATGAAGTACAAGATTAGGTGAACTGTGGCTGCGTTAACAAACGGTCTGTCTCCCTCCTCGGACTATCCATGTGTCAAAGTGTCTCTGAGCAAGAGGCTGACCTGGAGGGAAAAAAAACTTGGTTGTGTGAGTGTGAATGGGTGAATGTGACTAACAATGTGAAATGCTTGGAGACTCTTGTGCGATATAAGTGAAGTCCATTCAGAGTTTAGGGGTCTTTCATACACTTTCACCTGTAATCCAGCTCAAAGCTGCTTTCACCGTCAGAGACACTAGAATATTAATCTGGAAGCTTCAGTGATTTCATCCTCAACCCAAACACAAATAAACATTTTAAGCATTACTGTCTTATCTTTGGTTCATCCAATCAAACAATCCAGCTCCTAGAATCTAAATGGTTGTTTTTTTTTATTTAGTTTGTAGCTTTGGCCCATATACATGTTGTTCTCTACCAGTCAGTCGTTTGACCAATGAAATTATAGTGAATATTCTGACATTCAAAACTGGACAGCTAAAGATGTTAGGATGTGACAAATTCAGAAGTGTATTCATAATACAGTCAACATTCAGATAAACAAACAAAAAAATAAGATGAAGAAAACAATACATCTTATACTACGAAGTGTCTTCTTTGCATCCAAGCACTCTACAAAACTAACCTTAACTAAGTTTACTAAGTTTAGCAGGTTTACATTAATTATTTATAACTATATCTAAATAATATCTTTTTTCAAACCATAATATATCTAAAAAAGAAATATATCTTTTATAATATCCTGGTGCTGCTGAAAATTCAAGGATTTTACAAATAATCGTAAGTAGAATTTCTGGCGATATCACCAGTTTGTGTGTTTTGGTTTGCAAGTTTTTCAACATGTCTGTGCTTCTTGTCTTTAAGAATACCATCATTATATACTGTCATTATCATCATTACTTGTCTTCTGGGGTTTGACACTGACAAACTAGTGAGGAAGTACTGTATCCATGGGCTTCTGTCACCTGATAATGGAGCGCTGTTTTATTTTAAGGCGTTATAAACCACAACAGCTGGAAGTGCGAAGGTGTTATCTAAGCAACAGAACAGCAAGTTGTCAAGCTCACGCGGTTCAGATTTATTCAACCAGTTTTACCAAAAGATACAAACAGAGACTGGTTACTATCACTTATAGAAATATGTTTTCACATCAGTCATTCTAAACTGATATTATGTCTGGACCTTAAAGAGTAGTACAAAACAGACTTTTAAGCAAAAACATGAGTGTTTTTATTCTTTTTTATAAGACTTACATTGATGGGGTCGAGAACTTTCACTGCTGCCTGGCTCCCATCTTTCTTATTGGTCACTCTGTAGACTTTGCCATACGTTCCCTTACCGATGGTCTCCACTATGTCCCAGTTACCTGAAGGATCGCCCAGGTTTTCCAGACCGATCATGCTGGACTTGTAAGGGTAAAGTCCGTACAGTGACCTCCTGGAGGAGAAGGACATTTTCAACAATATCAAGACAGTCAATCAATGTTTGAAAACTATTTGTATATAATCCAATGCCCCTAAAAAAAAAAAAAAAAAAATCTTGCTTGGAATAACTTCTTTATAGACCTTAAACACATCAGAGAGATTTATTTACTGTCACAGAAACAAGAAGATCACTGTCTTATTTACGACCACACAAAAAATCAAGTTATTAAATGTATAATCTGAGTTGTTTAGGAAAAGCCCTCTGAGTCGTACATTTGTTACTGACAGCCTTTTTTCTTCAGCTTGGTGTAATGACTATATCCACCAGGGGAATCAGGTAACCGGTATTATAGCATAGAAAAGGTCCAATCAAAAACAAGGCTGACACGCTGCAGGTCCGGAGGACAGTCACCTACTTACATGGCAAGTGTTATTTTCTTCTGAGTCATCACTGCTGAGAACAATCACCTCCAAAGAGTCCCCAGTGATCATAATACAACAGCACTGATGGCAACAGCAATTGCCTCCTCGAGAGGACGCGCAACAAGTGGCATTTCTCACAGACACTGAATTAGTCCTCTCCACAGGGACGCTGTCGCTGCCCATTAAGAGGCGCAGTCGTCTAAAGATCAATTGGATTGGTCAGAGATTAACTTGACGAGTTGTTGTCCTGAAAGGTACGGTGAACGAGCACGACTCCGCCGGTGGAGCGATGCTTATGTAAAGTGCTTTATGAAGTGCTTCAGCTCATGTCACAGTCATAAAGGACTAATGGTCAACCGGGATGAAAAAACAACAACACATAAATCACCTGTATAGTCAACGTGTGATGCTTGGGTGACAAAACATGACATAAAAGACCAATGGTGCAAAACATCAAGTGTCAAAACAGCTGAAAGAAAACAACATGATGGATTGTGGAATGATGCTTCCATGTTGGGATACATGCATCCTGCTTCTAGGAAATGACACATATTCCAGATAAACCTGATGGAAATGGATCTCAGTGGACAATCTCACAACAAAGCCTCTTGTCATGGACGTGTTGTGCATATCACAGAGTTTGTATGACCCTGAGAGAAGAACAAATAAGTCTTTTTTTGTATGTGTGTGTGTGTGTGTGGGGGGGGGGGGGGGTTATTGGCACCAACAAATTGATGTGAATAAAGCTGAGTGATGTTTTACCCTCAGGGGCCGCCACAGTTCACACACGTGGACATATTTATGAAATGTTGTGCGTGCAGCTTGAGCAATGGCACGCAGACGGATATTAGATGGATATACTGCTGTTCTGTGGGGATGCTCCAATATGCAGCCAGAGAGATACGACTGATATCCTTCACTGCGTCCTTCAAGGAGTGGCACGAGACGGCGGCAGAAGGCAAAACACCTTTTGTAGCTGTGTGTTTTCATATCGCACATTTAATTAAACACCTATACGTCCACCGACTCACATAACAAAGCCTGAGTAAAGGACAAAGCTGTTTATACTGCTCTTCAAAATCCAAATATGTCAGCACATTATAGGTGTTTGATCCGTTTTGAAAAAGAAGGGTTTACACTCGTACACAATTCAAAATTAGTCAAAGGATAGAACAGAGTTTACGGACTAAATCGATTATGAAGAAATATTCACAGAAAGTGGATACTTTTAAGAATAAAAAAGGGGTACATAGAAAAGGTAAATAAATAAATAAAAAACCCAGTGTTCACTGTTCCCAACAATCATTTTTTCATTTATGAAGCTTTTCAGACAGTAAATGTAGTTCATAGAGTACGAGTGATTCCCAATAATCCTAATATTCATATGTTAATGATTTATAATAGTAACAGCAAACAAATGAAATCAATGAGAGAGGAAGAACAAGATGTAGCTTAAGATAAACATATGTACACATGGTAAACAAATGTGTTTTCAGAAGGTAAAAGCTGAAAAAATGTAAATTGAAGGTAAGTCAAATAATAAAAATGTACTATTTGATTTTTAAGATATAAATTAAGAAGAATCACTTGTTGAAATACACCCTCACCACTATCCACAAAACAAGTCTCATGTTCCTCTAAAAGTGGAAACACCCATTTATTCAATGATATCAACGTTTTTCTGCATCCAAAAAAAGAATTCTAAAGGAACTAAGTGTAAACATCCTAAAAAAAAAAAAAAAGAAGAAGCTTGTGTATCAACAAACACACAACTTTAACTATCTATTTATCTTTTCACAGCTGAAATACTTTCACAAGTAAAGGTCTTTCTAAAATGAACACATCACATAAGGAACTCTCCTGATCATCCCCACATCTGCATCCACTTCATCATTCATAAATATTTTGAAAGATCAATAAAGCTCAGAGCAAAAAAAAGTCACAAGTCACACACGTACCTGTTTGTGTGAAAGTGTTTGCCCGCTGCCTCCCACACCGAAACGCTCCAAACTATTTCATGCCAATCTACAAGGATTAATAATTCACCACGTTTCTGCCACCTGATCTGAGCTCCTGTTAAATATTCAGGTGGCAGATGGATCCACTCATAATGGTGGCTGATATGAAGCCTCTCTAGTTGCACACAGGTAACCAGGAAGTTTGGGATAGTTTCTAGGTCACGTGATGTCCTCCCGCTGAACGAAATGTTCTTTCCACACCGAGTGGCTGCAACTCCACACATCTCTGCAACAAAGTGTAATGAAAACCTGAAGCGGTTGAGGAAGACCCTTTCGCAGAGTCGGCTGGATCTTTTATCGGGAACAAACGAATGCATCCACAACTTTTGCTTTGCAACCTTGTAAGAGTTTGTAACTGTGTGTGTTCTGCAACAATATATTATTCCACCTGAAACACCACAGCACTGCATGTTCCTGTTGCCATGTGTTCAAAGCCCCGGAGATCTAATGAAGTGAGGAACAGACACAGTACCTCGGCAGGAGAGAGCTTCAACATCCGCAGAACTTATTCCAACGAGAGGTCCCATTTTAACGCCTGTCAGTAAAGTGGGTTTTCCAAACTCGTTTCTCTTTAAACATGAGCGACGAACCTCCAGAGGACACAAAGTATGAAGCCAGCACCACTTCATCATCAGTGTTTTAAAAACCACAACAGAATAGTGAAGATCATAATCAAGATGCGTATTTGATTCTCATCAGGTCTTGTTGAGCTACAAACGACCAGACGAAGGCCCCATGAGATGAACGTCCAAAATGAAGGACGTAAAATAAACATGTTCAAATTAGATTTGGATTTTCTGACGTTAATCGAACGTTCTTTGCACATATTGGCTAATGTTGCTCATCCACCGCTAAAAAGTACTGAAGGGGCGGGCAGAGTGGGTTTTCTTTTCATCGCAAGGTTCCACATGTCAAAGTATCCTTCATCCCCAAACTGTTCCCAGTGGATGGATTGAGCATCTTGCTTATTAAGCCCTTTGGGGACTGCTAAAGCAGCTATATAAGTGAAATCCATTCACCATTTCTACTCATGTTAAAAACTGGTTGAAAGACAAGTGAATAATAAAATGGATGTTTACCAACAAATCGTATCACAAGAACAGAATAACACGGTGAAGCTTTCTGTTAGTGAAATAGAATAAACAGAACAGAAAGAGTACAATTATTAAAATTAATTTCCAGAGTCTTATGTTTCATTATTTTAAGGGAGAAGTTGGACGGGTGGATATTTATGAGCCCAGTGGTCTCCCTACTTTGTATGATTATAAATTTAACATTTAACAGTTTTGGCATCAGAAACTCTTCTTCTACAACAGATTTCCTGTTCAAATTATTTCTATCCTTTTGCCACAAAGCTTAGAAATAAAACAACAACTCTAAACAAAGCCCTTTAAATGGCCGGCAAATACAGTGCCGCACCGCTTAGAACAGGACACCACAGGATTTCCATGGAAATGCTCGGGTTACCTTTTGCTTACGGAGCTGTCAGAGCGACTGAAAGGAGACATCGAATCTGCTGTTCATAAAGCTGCTATGCGCTCATTTAGGTCTTCCAACATTATCGCACAAATTGCAGTTAAATGATTACTGTAATGTCCTTTACAACTCTACTTTGTATGCAGTAACCTGCAGCCTCTGTGGACGGCTGCAGCACATCTCTGTCACCAGAAACAGTGCAAAGAGAAAGTGAGTAATCTAATTTTCTGCTTCCATCAAAACCCACACTATTCAGGCCTCTCTGGTGAAGCCTTATGGGAACTCCTCTTGGTAAACCCTCTGGTAAGTCTGTGGAGAGAGGAGAGAAAAAAAAAACACACACACTATAATCCCTTTTAAAGGGATATGAAGAGGCTTTGCAGTAAACCTCGACCAGCCACGAGTCAGGCTCAAGCACTGTGCCCTTGTTCTCACCCTGAATGGCCAAAGTCTCCCACCGACTGAGACAAACATTCATTTCTTCTGACTTTATCAAACATTGCACCTGCACCAATAGTGATCCGCCGACTGACGCAGTTCGATACACAAAACATCCTCCGAATAAACAACGACGACAACAAAAAAAAACAATATCATCAACGTAATCAATCTGAAAACCACAGTTCTCAATTAATTCATCTTGTTTGATCACAAACACAAACACGGCAGCTGTGGCGCTGCACTGTGATGCAGGGGAAACACCGAGCAGAGCAGAGGACAGCAACAACGCTGACTGGAGGGAGGATTCAAAATAGTAACCTGCAAAACTCCACATGCGACATTTGTAAACGCAGCAGGAAAAACACCTTTGGTATTGCACGCTGCTTGAGGAAGAAACAAGTACCGAACTGAAAATGTCTGATAATTCAAGTGAAACAATAAAAACTAGCATTGACGGTAAAACAGAATGGAAAGATAATACTGAACCTGTAATGATTCTCTGTGATCAAACGGCATGATCAACAAGCACATTTTAAAAATGGATTGTAGTTTAGTTGAAATGCTGATGCCTGCATGCGCTGGATTCTCTGTGTCGTTTCAAAAAGTTTAATGAGGTAGATTCTACAGCACTGTTTGATAAGAGTCACTTGACTGGTGTTTGCAAGGCTCTAATACTGTACTGTGTGCCAGTTACCCTCTAATATGAGAGTTGTGTTTTGGGATTTAAGATCCTTAAGAGCACAAACTTGTGAGTTAAACTAACTAAAGCGGATGTGAAATTAAACAGGTTGGAGCCACGAGCATATCATTACAAATGTCCACAGGAGAATTTAATCTGTAATGTGACTGCTGTTTATTGAGGTAGTAAGAATTATATTCTTCTTTAAAACTGTGATGGCTTTTGGTCATGGGTTTGTGCAATGTTGTAACGTCTTTTAATGTTTTACTCTAAAAACTGTTTAAAAAAAAAAAAATAGTAATAATCAATGCTGATGTGCTGCAGCCAAACAAAGCAGTATTAAAACCTGTATTGACATTATGTCACAGTGTAAGACGATTAAGCCTTAGTAGTTTTAAAGATAAAGAAACGTGCTTCCTACCTTGACATGGTTGAATTTCCATTGATAACATCTGTGAAACAGAGAAAGTGGATCAGACATCACCTGATCATCAACTCTGTGTCCTCCTCCATTCATCTGTGTCAACAAATGACTTCGTCTGACATGAAAACACACATTACCAGCTTCATATGCATACAGCTTACCGTCCATAGCCACATCTCCGAAGTGATTTCCCTGTTTACCCGGTGCAGAGCTTTAATTATTAACAGTAGAGACATCTGAGCATGTTGTTGCCCTGCAGAGCGGAAACAGCTTCACCGACCGACTGTCCGGT
This sequence comes from Lipophrys pholis, assembly GCF_963383615.2. NCBI lineage: Eukaryota > Metazoa > Chordata > Actinopteri > Blenniiformes > Blenniidae > Lipophrys > Lipophrys pholis. The sequence continues at coordinate 12,832,373 of NC_137632.1, forward strand.
GGTGCGTTCAAGGTCCGTGGACTACCGGGAGTGAAACCGAGCCCCGGCATCTCCCCCCCCCCCCCCCCCGACTCATACTGGAGGAGTTTCACCCCGCAGGAAATTCCTCAGCTGCTCCACATTTTCTCTTTTTGTCTAATTGGCAGAAAACAGGGGCTTTGTGAGGCCACTGGTCATTATCCAGAGCAGAGGGCCTCCGGACTGTGTGTGTGTGTGTGTGTGTGTGTGTGTGTGTGTGTGTGTGTGTGTGTGTGTGTGTGTGTGTGTGTGTGTAAGTTCAGACCAATTATCCTGCAAATGCTCAATCACATGGCAGTGGACCTCCATCCACTGCACCAGGCCACAGAGAGGCAGTGCACTGCTCCAAATGCATGGAGGAGCCGGACACAGGCCTGATGCTCAGTAGAGGGCTGTATGTAAATATTCACTTTCTAAAGGTTTTCAAACAGTAATAATCATCCTCATACCTGGAACGACGCCCCGAAAGTAAAAAAAATCTGTCATGTCATTGCTTCTTCCCAAGATGGGCATGTGTGGGCGGAGATGTTCCAGCTCACACAGACACAGCAGATTGTAAATGCAGCTAATATGAGCCAATATTCAAATGGGTGAAAATCAAAGAAAAACTGGATTTGGGGCAATAAACTTTAAATAAAATGTTTTTGGACTAATGATCCAAATGTGAAAGTGTTGAAAAGCTGTATAATATGACCCCTTTAAAGTGTGTAAAAAAAAAAAAAAAAAAAAAAGCCCACACCATGCTGAATCAGAAGCACAGTCATTCACATTTGGTACAAAAAGCACCATTAATTCTGTCACGGCTGTAAAAGTCAGAGGCTGAAATGCACGTTCATTTGCAAACAGGCACATGAGAAGTTTGCAGCCATAAGGAGAGTGATGAGGCAACAAGGATAATACAGAAAAGCTTCATCCAGGTTTTATTATGTAAATATCAATTAGTGTAAATCTATTTCTTCTTTATATAAGAAGCTTTTGTTCCGAGTGCACGCTATTGTTGTGGGGCATTTGGTTTCACTGGATATCAGCTGGGGAATCTGTGGTGTGACATTATGACCATACAAGGTTCATCTAATGACGGCAAACCTTTCAGATTTGTGCTCCACTGATCTGAGACCCCTGCTGGTCATAAAGATAGCCAGGCGACTTTATTGAAATGAGAGCGGAGAGAATCCACCACTGAAGGAAATATTGAAGCTAAATCAGCAAGAGAGTCACGATAACAAGACTCAGCGTTCATATCACAACTAACTCTTAATGTTTGTGTGTGAATACAAAGACCCGTGATAACAACATTCAGCACAGTGAGACAAAGTCCAATATTCACACCATCGTAGTATCGGTGCAATAATAATAATAATAATGACACTTACAAAATGAGGCAGATCAGATCAGTGAGTTTATATTTTATTCACATATGTTACATTTTGCATTAAATGTCAAAGCCATACGTTCTGGTCAAACTGAGAAAGTTTGAGTCAGCACCTACAGTAATGTACTGTATTCTCTCTTCATTCATACAGGAGAACACACAAAAAGCTTCCACTTACAATTTTACACCCAGTACTCATTGGCTATTTGGTTGCGGTCATTTACAAAGTGGGTACTGCAAAATAAACAAGATGGGGAAGGGGGGGGGGGGGGGGGGGGGGGGGGGGGATCTCAGTGAAAAGAGAAAAAGCAGCATGCATGAATTCAAGAAGATGTTTTCAAGTGTTGACATGTTTGTTGACAATTTCTCGGTGCAGCATTATGTGGCCCAGCATTTAAAAGAATCTCAGGGATATCACCTCGGAGCAGTTTATCACCGCAAAAAGAAAAAGTTGCAGGCACAACTGGATACGATTTTCTGTTACAAAAAAAAAAAAAAAAAAGATGATATTGTGGAAATTAAGACGCTAAGACACTTATAAATAATGACGGCTAAAAGGATGTCATGCACAGTGTGTCAGAGATACTCAAGTCTGATAATCTTGCAATGCTGGAATGCAACTATAAAACACAACCAGATGATGCACGAGTAAGAGTTAGTCATCGTGACAAATGTTCTCGTCTGCGGTTATGACTTGACGATCAAAAGCATAAAGGGGGGGGGGGGGGGGGGCCAGAAAGATCAATGTTTATTGCTGGCATTTCTTCTCACAAGCAACTTTCAATTCACTGAGTTTCACACGGTGAGAGAATAACTGACAGGAGTGATGTAGCATTTCTGCCCTGGCGTGGCGCTCCGTTTCTGCCAATGCAGCAGGACGCCTCGCAGCCACGCGTCCTTTAAAAAATGTTGGATTTCAGGATTTTTTGTGCAGCGGAGGAACAATGAATGTGGCTTCAAGCTGACGAGCAGTGAGCGTTTGAGTTTCCTTCCTCAACCAGAAGTGAAATAGTAAGGAAAGGGGCGGGTGCAACACGTGATGGCCGCATACCTTCTTAAACATTAGTCTGATATTGAGTCAACATTCGCAGCCATCAGCGGAGAATTCAAAGCACAACCTTACAAAAAAAAAAAAAAAGATCTTCACAAAAGTTAAAATTATTTACTTGAACAGTGAGCAGCAGCTTTTTATTTAAATATCTATAACATATCTCAAAACAGCAAAAACAAACAAAAAAAAAGAATTCCTGAGGATGGATTGCAACTAGACCCATAAAAAAAAAAAAGAGCCTTTGCTCGTTCGCAAAAGTAACTCTCGTTGTATTGATGGGTGGACTTGTCCTGCCTGTCGTCACGTGTCCGCAGACCATGAGTGCACGTTGCAATAACATCGCTACACTCATCAGGAGCTTTTGAAACTCATGCCAGCACAGCAGAGCACATTTTGATAAATCAAAAGGGATATGCAATTAACATCATCATAAATGGTGCAAAATGTAATAAAACCTTGCAGGGAAATCCAGCGCTTTATATATATATATATATATATATATGCATATACATATACATATATATATATATATATATATATGTTTCAACCCAAATAAATAAGGAAGGCTTTAAAAGCCGGTTGGAAAACCAATGGAATTTCTCTGTGAAGTTGTGCTTTTTTCACGTTGATCTGACCAAATTCAGTTTTTTTTGTCGTTTTGAAAACCACACAACAAATCACTTGAACACACACACACACGTGTTAATCTTTAGGCATGACTGTACAACAAACTTCACATGAACCAAAGCTGTGGCAGCAAAACCCCCTCGCTGGATGTTTGTGTTGATCACGTTTAAGATTTCCCAAATATTTTGACCAAGGCAGACACATAAGCCAGAAAAACAAAAAGCCTCTTTTCTCCATCCTGATTGGTGGTTTTCTCAGTAGACTTGGAAGAGCTTAGAGTCCATTATAGTGCGGCCCCCAACGCTTATTGATGTGATCAAAGGTGTGAGAGACCCACTGCTGCTCCAACACTCGATACCTCTCTTCACATAAGAAAAGAGGTTTCCCACGACTGAAGAGAAGCCAGAGGGGAAGCAAAAGTCAGAGCAGTTTCTCCATCACAGGAACGGGTTTTAAGACGTTTTATATTATTCAGAGTTCAACATTCAGTTCTAAGGAAACGGAGATGCAGCAGGAGCTTTCTCCAAATGTACACATCTAGCAGTAAGACATGCTGCACAAGAAATGTTACAGTGGCGACAACATGTTACACAGTGAATATGCTCTAAAAACTGAAGTGTTTAAAGATAAGTTGCATCACTGAATCTCAGTGGAAACGTAGTTTTACTGGAAGACCGACTCAGCCACGTCCCAGAACTAAGCTCTGTTCTTCTGTGGCTCTACAACAACTCAAACCCTTATGTCGCTTCATAGAATCCCAAACAGAGTCCATGATGGTGACATCATGGCTCACAGGATCAGACTCCTAATTTCTCAAAGACTCGGTATTTGCCTCAAAAGCTTAAAGCAGCACTAAATAAACACTGCTTATATGACTGAAATAATTGTAATCTGATGCACAATAAATCTGGAGGTAATAAGGTTGTTGTTGTTTTTGATGGTATAGAAAAGAGTATCATGTGGCTAAAACCTTTGCATAATAAGGTCGGTGTGTGTTTGTTTGTACCGTAAATCTCGGTCCTCCTCCCCATGAGCGTCCAGATAAACGGAGCCCCAGAGACAGAACCGATGTCCACGGATGATGATGATGACGGAGGCGTTTATCAGTAGAAAGATGCCCGTCGCTGCACCACAGTGTTGGGAGTGCTGCAGAGTGACAGAAAAAAGAAAAGAGCTCAACACAGACTCACTTCGGCTATGATGTGCAGTAATGTGAATTAGGACTAAAAAAGAAATAATAATAAAAGGAGACCCTTACCAAAACACATTCACAGATACCCTGCTGCTTGCAGCACACGCCTTTGAGGCAGACGAAAGCGCCACACACCAGACAGAGCGCGGGGTCTTTTGGCACCTTTTTGCAGCCAGTGCAGGCCTTCCTGTGGTAGTACTGGAAGATGATGTTGTAGTTGTCAGGCAGCTGGAGAAGGTGGGGGGCCGCCCACTGAGGATCCTGGACCAGCAAGGTCTACGCAGAAGAACCAAGACAGAGGCCATGAGATAAGTACTCAGGCTCCAGGAAGGTGAAGTCACATATAACAAATCACATATATTTGCAAATACAAAACTAGACAACTTTCCTGCATACAATCGATGAGGCATATCAGTTCCAATCAACTTGTACGAATGGATTTATTTATTGTCCGACTTGAGAACTCATCACTTATAACTGATTTTCTAGTAAATTCAAAGTTGACCACTCAACTACTCCACTGGAATACTGCTGTGTCTTCTATTGTAAATTCTTATTATTTCTGTTCATATATTTTTAGATATTCAAAATATTCTAATAGATATGAAAATAAGAATATTAAAGAATAGTATTATTAACTATGAGCAATGTGAAGCTGTGCAATACCCCAGTTTCCCCATGTGTGATGAATAAAGCCTTATTTTTATTATAGATTATTCAGAGCGTTTCCCTGCATCGTTCCTAAACTCAAAACCTCTTCATTGCCACATAATCAGTCCTCAATGAATTTATAGGCGTAAATATTTGACTTGCTATCACCCAAAGCTGAGTAAATCTTGCAGGCCACTTGACTTTTTTGTTTTTATGGTGTCCTTCACTGGGATAATAATAAATACTGTCCTGCGTTAAGGATCGTGTCTACAGAAACCTTAACGGATATCCATATTTTCACCAGAGGATCTACAACATCTGAGATTAGTGCAGTGATAAATAACGAGGACGTAACAACCATGGTCAGCGGTGGAGTCTCTCTCTCTCAGAGAGAGAGAGAGAGAGAGAGAGAGAGAGAGAGAGAGAGAGAGAGAGAGAGAGAGAGGTTGCAGCTTTGGGCCTCATCAACCAACCAAGGCTAAAAGTAAAAGGAGAATATCAATCCCCCTTTCAAAATAAAAACTATCTATAACCACTTCAGTTTGAAAAATGTGTTTTCAGTGTTTTCTTGCTGGGAGTCCATTTTTCAATTACAATTGTGATTTAACTTGTACAACTTTGATATAACCCCAATATTGAACATGGAGAGCGTACCAGTGATTGCTCAGCGTGCATCTGAGAAAGCCCTGTGACCTCTGCACACCACTGCGTCACCAAGTCGAAGGCGTTGACAGTCCACTCCAGACACGAGGCACTGTGCACGGCGTTGGCAGGCTGAGGGGCGGAGGGCAGGAGCCCCAAACACACAGCCAAGGACGAGAACTCCTCTTCCTCCTGACGGAAGACAAACAGGAAGTTCACTCTTTGCTCCTGCCACTCACCCCAGGAAACCCCCGTCCGACTCGTCGTACATCTTTTCCAGGAGGCATCAATCTTGCTCAACAAGATCCAACGACATTGTGAGCGGCCAAAATAGTGAGGCGTGGACATTTCTGCTGGCAAGGGCACTTTGAGCAGCCGGGATGACATTTATGATAAAACGTACCGGGGAGCCAGTTAGGCTGTCGCCATAAAGGTGGTGCTGCAGAAGGCATGAGAGGCGAAGGAAGGGCAGGCAGAACTGCTGGAGGCTGAACTCGATGGACTGCGGGGACCACACACTGGAGCTCAGCTGGAAGGGAAGCAGCAGTAACACCTGATCAATAACCAGCCAACAGCTCGCGGATAACACAGTGATGTATATCTCCCCTGGAGATTAGGAGAGATATTAGTCCATTGTCTCGCAGGGTAATGGCCAATTCATTGTCCAAGGGAAAATGACACCGAGCAGAGTAAAGAAATAAGAGGAGCAAGGAGAGTGTGATCCTGAAGGTTGTTATGCTCTCGAGTGCTCAAGAGTCATTTTAACTTCTCACCATTGTTGTTTCTTCCGCGTTGACGCTGTAGATGCTCTTGTCCTTCGCGAGCTCGCTGATCACGTGATGGAGCAGCGCTTCAAAAGACTGCTCTGAATTGGCGGCGCTCTGTGGAGGAAAATCAAAATGAGAAGCTTGTGGCAAGAAAACCTTTTAAAAAGGCCATGATTGTTATTGAACTGGAGTGTTACGTTTTTTTGCTGAACTTACAAACACACAAAGGTTCATCTGAAAATGGCAGAACATTGGTGACGCAAACGTTAACATGTTAACACACCTTTACCATCACATCATATCATATCCACCAATATAGCGCCTTCAACAGAGCGTAGCTCACAGAGCTAACGCCAAGAAAAGGCATATCCTCCTTTTGGAGTCATCGTTTTAACCAACATGCACGTCATGGACTGTGGGAGAACACCGGAATACCCAGTGAGCACAAGGAGAACATGCAAACTCTCAACCAAAACATATAAATCTAACTTTGCTGGCTTCCTTACACCGGGTTTGAAAACATCAACCAACACTTTTAATCATTTTGTAGCAATGAAACATCCTCGTTTGGTTTGCGTTGCTGCACACGAGGTGTATTATAGGACAAACTAGTAGCAACATGAAAAGTCTTTCAAGCTGTGGTTGGTAGAAAGCGCTGGCTCACACATTAGTTCAAAATCTCCTCCAAGATGCTCGGCTGAGCTTGGAAAGATTTGAAAACCACGGCACCAGATGATTCGTGTCATTTTCACACGCAAACCAGTTTGTAACCTCCCGTGTCCCGTGTAGAAGTATTCTTTTTTTCTCTACAACAGGTTGTCTTTTAATTTGCCGCCTATTTGAACAATTTCACAGGATACTTGTTTCAAGATGCGCGACCGCCTGGATGAGTTTCAACATTCCCGAAGAATAATGTAATGACCCTTACCTGAGGACAGAACCACACGGAAAATACAACTGTCTAGACATGTTGTCATTTACTATGTGATGTGAGTTTTTATGTCCCAACATATAATAGAAATCGGAGTGCTTTGCCTGAGTCTCCATGTTCTCCCTGTGTATAAGAGCACAGGACTACGCAACATGAGTTAACGGTTGTTTCTATATTATAACATCTGATAAACAGCCGAAATGGTGTTCAAATAGAAATTCAATTGGATTAATGAGGTTTGTTTTTTTTAAATGGAGGAAAAGCTGCAAAAATATATCCAGCTGATGGCGGTAGAGTAAAAACACAGCAGGTTTATCAGGTCAGCTCTACTTTTTCAGACTTATAAGAGGAATCTCAAGTTGCTCCATCAAGCACATTTTTAACAACGAAGATTCAGGTAAACATGTAGAATATGTTCATTTCATTGTTGATTTGAAATGTTTGAGAATGGGAGCCTGTGACAGTTTGTGAACGGGAGCTGGGATGATACAAAATCCCTTCCATCACCGGTGAAAACAGAAGAGTTTCGGCTATTTGTCGTTTGACATTCAAGCCATCCGCCCACTAATACAATCTTAATAGACTGAAGACAGATAGCCAATTAATCCACCACTATGCTGCTACTTTTCTCTGATAATAAAGATTGATATTGTGGACTTCACATAAATAAAGCTGGAGGGCTGAACACAACTCAATAAACAAGTCTCACACACAATATGTCACGGTGCTGTCAGCTGCTTCTCGGGGACAATCAGACAATCAATCCACTGGATTTCTTTTAAACACTATTTGAACAAGTGACAGGAAAGTCAGTATTATAAGGTTCGTTACAGTGGTTTGTATCTTCAGGATATTATCGCCAGTCAGTGGATGTATCGTGATGAACTGATTACAGATAAAAGAGATTTACAGTAAATAAAAGCAAACCAATCCTGAACAGTTAAAGGAAAAAGACGTATTATTTCACGCCGGTTGAAAGGAAAGAAAAAACATTTAAAGATCTGTTTGACACTTGAAAATATCCGAAAGGTCAAACGGTCAAAAGCTCATCACTGCGCTCGGATTTCAAGCTGCTGCACTGTGATTTACCTTCTTGAGTGCTCCTGAAGTGCTCCAGGCCTGCCTTTCCTCGGGGCCGAACTTGGTTGACAGTGCAGCCACAGCTTGAATGAACTGCAGGTTGAACAGCATCTTCACCACACAGGTAAAGTGCTCTGCGGAGAGACAGAAGGAGACGCCATTATGAATTCAAAAAGATGGAGCCGAGGGAGGATGGCAGCTATTCTCAGCAGCATTGTGTTTGGTTCCGGGGGTCAGCGAGGAGAGCCTGGCTGAGCACTGGGCACAATAATTAGCAGAGCGCTCTCAGGCTGGAAAAAACGCAGCCTGAGAGACGTTTAAGTGAGGCGCTGAAAAGAACAACAACAAGTGCAATTTGCTTTCTTTCAGTGCAGAGCAGCTGCTGACAGTCCTGTGTCCTGGTCACCGTGACAGGTGTCACTGCACACAATTACTTGTGAAGGTAAGATTTAAAAATAAATAAATAAATAGATAAATAATAGCAGGCCTTTACATGTAAAAGACATCCTGGGGACAGACAGCACTTCACCCTTTATCTACCATTTCTGAAAATACAGACTACTTTTTGTTGATTAGTGTGCAAACGTCTCCTTTTCCAACTCACAAATAAACAAAGACATTTTTTTTTTAAGTTTTTCTCTATTTAATTGTATTTTTTAAATACTTACACCTTTCTTGTACAATGAATTACCATCAAGTAGAATTACTAAACCATGAAATTATTTTGATTGTGCATTTTGTGTTTTAACCAAGTTGTGTTGTTCACGATCAAGCCACCAGTCGACTTCGTCCCACTTTTATTAAAATGATCTTTCGGCGGTGTCTTTAGGTGGCCCCAACGTTTCTGCAGTGAACCGCTAAGATGGAGGACATGCAGTGACAAGCCTGAGATGAGGAGCGGCTCTCCCATAGTGTCGCGTCGTCATGATCCTTCGAGCAACAGCAGCAACCGGAGCACAGATAAGACACGTGAAAAGCCTCTTCCCAGCACTCAGCTTGGACGACAACTGATAATGGGGATGTTATCATGGAGTGGCTGCTAAAGTGTGACAGCAGAGCGAGAGAGCGAGACAGACAGAGAGCGAGAGAGACAGAGAGACAGAGAGAGAGAGAGAGAGAGAGAGAGAGAGAGAGACCGTACCTTTACGCAGAGGCTGTGGCATTGTTAGCACGAAGATGATCAGGAGGGACGGGACATCTCGATACAACATGGGGACTTCAGGTCTTTCTTCATCAAAGCCACTGCGAAAAAGAAGTCGAGTTTTATTATTATTATGATGGTATGCTCGGATGCAAGTAAAATATTTGGAACAGAGGAAAAAAAAAATCAATTGAGTCATTGAGTGTTCATTATTATGTCACAGTAATCGGCTCAATCAAGGAGCAACAGTTTTTAGAAATTAAACATCCAATTGAAATATGAACAATACAGGTTGCACTGCGTTCATTTACCATGCCGGGTTCATATCATCCTCAGCAGGGATTTGTAGCTGAAGCTCAGTGTTGACCTGTCTTCTTTTCTTTCAAACATTTATATATACACGGTATGTTTAACCAGTTCATCGAAACAGCAAAAGTCCCAGTCAAACTGTGTTAATGATAAATGCAAAAACTGTAAGAAACAGTGGTGAGGATCCTTCACAGTGCTCACAAAGGCTTTTGAGGCTTCATGAGTAAAATCCATTTTAAAATGCTACAGCGATAAATAAAATCTAGTCTTTTTTTCTTCTTTTTTTTTTTTAAATGAAGTGCAAAGATTGTGGCTTTCTGTGTGTATTCTGTTACATCCAAATGAAGCCATACGATGTAAAAATCCCCCACTGTGTGACTGAATAACTAAAAGCCATCAAAAGCCAAAGTGACATCACAGATATCTGAAAAGGCTTTCAGAGAAATGAGAGCAAAGGTCCGACTGTCAGTATTATCTTAAAATTGCTCAACAAACACGAGGCTTGAAAAGGCCCATTCTCCGTATAATACTGACTAATGTCCTTAATGCAGCACTGGTTACACATATTCACACTGTGCACCATCTCCATTTAAATGTCTTTTGTTCTGTTGACAATTTAGCTCGCACGGTCCCAATCTCCACTCTCCTACTGAAAGGCCTCGGAGGGTTTGAACAGGAGGAACTGCACTTAAAGAATAATACCTTCCATTACCAAACCACTCACCAGTTAATTTCTCACTGCATTAAGTTTCTCCGCAAATGCACATTGAGAATTTTCCCTGGATTCCTTCTTTTTCCCTTCCTAGACATTAAAACGAGAGGACTGATTTGCAGAAATGCAGAGACATTGGTCTCTGTCCTATTTAACCAGACCAGATCAGGTTGACTGCCTGAGGGTGTTAATGACAGTGCCGCCCTCCTGAAACCCTGACAAAGTATTTTTAAACTGCAAATAGGCCCTCTGAGAATACCCTAAGGCCGCGAGCACTTTAACAGTAACAAGTGTAAAAAGCTGTCTGAGAGCGCTAACCGGGAGGATAGGTTGTTAAATGTAGTAAATACTTTAACAGAGATTATACATCAAACCCAATATTCAAACACTTTGACGCTCAAAACAGCATTTCCTTTTGTAATGTAGTTAATGGCGATAGAAGCAAAAGACAGTAGGTGAAAGTGGAAAACACTTTGTTGCATTTTGTTAAGTGGCGGCTTGTGTCACGGAGCTGTGTGGACAGCTGGGAGCCGAGACGTCGTGCTGGTGCGGTGCGGTTCTTCTCGGCACAGCGAGTCTGACAGGGCTGTTTTGCTCTCTGCGGAGTGCCCAGTAATTTGCCAGATGCAGCAATTATTGGTATCTATGGAAACCACGAATGGTCCCTTTTCTGTTTTTAGCTCCTCTTTGTGTGGACGAGGAGCTGTTGGGGGGCAGGAGGGAATGATGGCGTTTAGAGAGAGGACAAAGTGGCACTTTGACTGCATGTTTGTGTGCGAGGGGGAGCGGGGGCAGCGGGTGGGGGGGGGGGAGCTGTCAGACACGGTATAGAGTGCAAAGTATGAGAGATGCATGCAGAGATTTACAGATAGGTGGAGGTGCTTAAGAAGGAACGTCACTCACTCTGCCTCTTTGTTTTGTGAAACCTGAGTCAACTTCGTCCAGGGGTTGTAGGCTGAATCGATGCTGTAGAGACGCATGTGCATGGCCAACACGTGGAACAGCTGATCTGTACGAGGTACAAAGGGGGGGGGGGGGGGGGATAAAATAAATGTCATCGTTATGGTACAACAAGCTCTGACAGGAACAAAACAGGCAAGTGTTTATCTTGGTTTCTATTGTAGATCAAACGATGAAAGCACTTGACTGCAGGCTAACGCTTGGCTCAGATAAAACCGGGCCGGGCCAGATGGATTCATGGTCGTGCTTGATAGCCCTGAGCAACTCTTTGGTTAGGCCACACCTGTTCACTGTGAAACTAATGGAACATGAAAGGAGACTCCCTCTGCGACACACAGATACACACACAAACACAGACACAGACACACACCTTGAATTGTAGTACACTACAGCCTCAATTGTCTTTGTCTGGGTCACAACCCGTTTCAAATACTGTGATTTATGGCATAACAGCAACGCACAAAAGGCAAGAACAGATTCTAATCATTTCATATTTTTGAGATAAGAGTCCAAACTGGAGAAGCATCTTCATCAAAAGACACAAATTTGCTCCCTTTATCCATTATTTCTTACTTAATCCAAGTGAATCGCAACATAAAGCGTAAAAAAGTGGACTCAAATATCAGAAGCATAAGAACCATGTTTGAAAACTGAACTATCATCAAGTTTCTCATTAGTAGAACACAACACCCCTCTGTACAACTTTTCCATTGGAAAATATTAACCCTATTAATATTTTATCACTGCAATTTGACCGGCAAGTCACGTCTCTATACTTGGAGCAACACTGCCCTCCGCAGGTAAAGTCAAACACAGCATAAGGAAGGCTGGGTGTTTTTCAGTATTCAGTTGCATCCCATTTGTCTCGAGTACAGCCTGCTTCCTTTCTTCTCTCACGACCACTCACCTCACATCAGAAATTAACATGAGAGTAGAAGATAAAAGGAAAGGGGAAGGGGGCTTAATTCAAGTCCAGAATTTATTTAGCATATGTCATCATCTTTTTGTGTGTGACGAACAAAACAACCAAGAGGGGCTTCCTCTGAGACACTGATGTTGTGTCAGGTGACATTTTCCCCAAAAAGATCACTATTGATCTGCTTGAATTCAGTAATAGTAATGTCTGTTCCTCTGTGCTCTACGCTGCTGAGACCACATTAGAAAAGACTAGAGGGCAGAGATGAAGAGGAAGCAGTTCCAGAGTAATGGGCAGTGTCCTGTGCCAGGGAGGAACAAAAGTCCTCAGTGATGAGATGAGTAAACACTGTGGCGCTCAACCAGCTAATGGATCCGCTCAGGATTTCATGTCGGAACTGTGAAATCCTGCACAACAAATCTTTATCCAGTTTTAGTGACTAAAGGCTGATAACAGAGAAGTCGTATGTCTCCCTGTGTCATGGCAACGAGCACATCCCCAAGACACTGAAATCAAAGCATTGGACTTTATTCATCAGATATGTCGTCTTCAGCTTACGGTAACCTGTATAACGGTCTCAAATATGTTTTTAAAAAAGGTCAATTTCTGAACATTCATACCAATGCCATAAAGATTGAGTGCCTCTGGCTGTACACCAAACATCAGGCGTGGGGGCGGTCACCACTGACTGAGAGTGTGTGTGACTTTGTGAGCGAATGAGTGAAACTGCTGGCTCATGTAAAGTGCGATGAGAATAATGAATAATAATAATGTGATAAAAAGTGATAACAGTCACATCAACAGCACAGACTGAGAAAATACAGCAACATCTGTCAACACTTGCTACAAACAAGTCTGCGACTGAGGTCAGCAGAGTTTCCCTTTAAAGTGCATGCACAGCAGCAGCCATAGTTTATTTAACTGCAAATATTTAAATTAATCGCGGGGACTAAGGACCAGTGCCATTTGAAAGCGGGACTCTCTGGAATTGATTTCGCTCATTGTAAGAGAATTGAGTGGAGCGTGCCTCTGAGGTCAATCGTATCCTCATCAGCTGAACAGACGAAGAGCCCACTGGGAAACAGGCTCAGAAACCCCACGGGCTCTCACAGTTAGCGGACGTCTGCCGTTTTCCTTTAAATCCATTTCCCTAAGAAGAATGAGCACTAATGTAGTGCAACTGAGTAAATTTGGCTGTCAGCATGGCTACACGGTTAATGTAGCTCAAAAATGGCAAAGCTCCAGTGTGAAATGTCTTTTCAGGCACTCAAGGATGACAGCCCATTTCACTGCTGCTGCCGTACCTTTGACAGAACAATTAAACACAAAATGGTAAGTACCCTGTACAACAAATCCAACTCCTTCCCATTTTCTATCGCTTCATCCACATATATATAATTTTTTTTTTCCCGATTAAACATTTCTACAACGCATGTGTTCAGTGGGTGACGATTGATGCTGGCTTGCAGCTTTTCCTATGAGATTCAGTCAAGATCACAGCGTTCGTCCTGCCCTAGATGCATGCCCTTGTCTGCTTTGACACAATCAACTAAAACAGCATCTGACCCAGTTGTCTGCTTCATTTACCCTGACGGCTCCCAACAGCTCACCTGGGACAGCAACTACCCTTCCCTGCCACTGCTAATCGACCCTGTGTGTGTGTGTGTGTGTGTGTGTGTGTGTGTGTGTGTGTGTGTGTGTGTGTGTGTGTGTGTGTGTGTGTGCGAGCGTGTGTGTTGCAACATGAAAGTATAGACCTGATCACATGTCAGAACATTTAATGTCAAATGGATGATGGGAAATGATAAATAGCCACTTTCACTAAAATTCAACAAAATGCTACATGTCTTTTGATTGTCGTTTTTTTGATAACATCCATTCATATTTCTGGAATTGCCTAATTTAGGTCTGGGTCATTGCAGCAGGGGGATATCTTGGCCAACACTTGGCAACAGAAAGGGTAAACTGTTGACATGTCGCCGTCCAACACAGAGACCCACAGTCACTCACACATACACCAAATTTAAGAGCCTCAGGCATTTATTTGGACTGCAAGAGAAAGTCTGGGTATCCAGAGAAAACCTAAACAGGCACCTTCCAAAGAGAGAAGCTTCAACCAGGAAACAAACCTTGATCTTTTAGCTACGATGTGACAGCACCAAGCATTGCCCACCAAGCTTGGACTAATTTTGATATCAAGTGCTGTTATATTGAGGAAATGTTTGTTCCCATGAGCACAAAATATACCACTAAAAATAAGGTGCACTCATGAGTTAACAGAAGATCTTTCAAAACGAGGTAAAGGAGTAACTACTCACTCAGGCATGAGCGTTTGGCAGCTGCACTGGCTCCTCCAGAGCACAGGTTTCCTCCACGATGCACAAGTTCCAACTCCAGGTTGGTTCTGTGGCGAGAAAAACACGAGCATTGGGTAACATATGGAAACTCACATCGTCAGTGCACAGAAATCACAAACCCAATATAACCTTTATACACCTGCACAATAATACACAACAGAAACAGGTGGTCAAACATGTCATCATTCAACAAAATTAATATGTGGTCGAATACATATATTTGAAAGAAATAAGTGATTGAAGCATTTTGGAACATGTGATTATTTTCTGCATTTATCTGAAAATATAGTCTCACAGCCACATCCATATGATGGCTCATCCTCTCATCCTCATTGTTCAACCACTGCTACTTTTGTACTTCAGCAAATGTAACAAGATCACCGATTTGCCTTTCAAAAAAAACAACTAGCAACTGATTGTGATGTTCCGTAAAACATAAGAGTGTGCCTCTGTGAGAAAATGTACAAGTACTGGTATAAATGGCTGAGTCTCTTCATATTCAGCCACTGGTTATGTCGTCTGCTCCTTCCACCAATTTGATTGGGAAAATGAAAGTAACTGCCTCGTCAAGCCTTCTGCAATTTGATGTGCCTGTTTTGTGGCAGCAATTCCATATCAAATAAATGACAGAGCTTTCCAGGACTGATTTTTCACAAGCTGGACCATTAGCATAAAAGCTGCTCCGACCACAGTTTATGCATAATCCCCCCCCATGTGTATTTCTCATGCATATCCCGACACATTGCACTCCTGAATTTTAATTTCAAAATTCCCAAACAAAAAAAAATAAAAAAAATAAACCACAACCTTTAACAAAGTAGATAGATGGTGACAACAGATAGGAATTACTAAAAGAAGACTGATCTGGGCCTGTTTTCACTCGCCCACCGACCATTTCTTCCTACGGGCGAGGAAGGAGGGGGTAAATCCTTGGGTTTCCTGGGAGAAAAAGCAATTTCACATAGATAATGCAGCCACGGTGAAGCTCCATCTGGCTTTGCTGATAAGAGCACCCCTGTGACAGAGGAATTTTCCACTCCTCAGGCAATTTGCGCTGTTCATTGAACTTCAGGGAGCCTACAGGCACCCAGACGTACTCAAGGGATTGTTCTGTTCAGGGCGGAGGGCTGAGGGAACCACGGCATTGGGTGGGCAAAAGGTCTGGATGGTTACGCTTCAAGAAGGGCAGAGCTTCCGCAGTGGGAGTGGTGTGGCGTGTGAGACCTCAAGGTGAACTGGGTGTTCAAAATCAAACTAAAGCGCTAAAGTTGTATTGTATATCACCCTAATATAATCCACAACTATGTAATATGTAAAGAAATGCATAAAATGTGCAAATGGGTAATCAGCAGGAACGGCACTGTGCCCAAAAATGCCTAAAGAGACCACTCGAAACTCCTAAAATTCATTCAGAGACAGTGTTGAGCCATGATTGGAACAACAGTTTCACTCCAGTTTAAATTGACAAAGCTGCTACACCCAGTGCAAAAATGCGGCATTCTGCACCACTTGCAGGACTGATACAGCAGTTTAATGAAAGGTATGAAGACAATAAACCAAACACACCTTCACAGGTCTCTGAGCAACTGGAGGAAAGTGCAAAGTAATCCATATATTTGATAAAGGGGTTGTAAGAACTCTAGTATTGTATTTCAGTTCCACTTCGGGGACGCGTTCGGGAGTGAACAGCTAACAAAATAAGACTCTTAACACTGAAGAGTGGAATTAGCTGTCTCTTCACATGGACAATTATTCTTATTGAAGTTGAGTGGCTGGCATTAGAAGACAAATGGAACAACACACAGGCAATAGTTCCACCTCTCTCCACCAGTCAGTAAGTGATGTGTTCTGGGGTATAGAAAGTGCATGGTATGGTTTAAAACAAAAGGAGGCACACAACAGAAACGTCTATAAAATCAGCATTCTTGAATATGTATGTAGATGCATAACCGCTTATAAGGTAGTATTTTAAAGAGAACCGACAACGAAGGTGCAAAGGAATCTATGAGTTTATGAAACTTGTTTAGTGTTATTATTTCGTGGTCATTTTGTTATAAAGAGCATTCAAGGGAAAATATTCAGTTCTTTCTTCCTGCATAGTTGCTAGAAATACACTAGGTGAGCATGATATAATATATAGGAACGGTTTCCCATTTATTTTATTAATTTTATTCATTCATTCATTTCATATATATATATATGAAAAAATAAAACTGTTAAACCCATAACTTTATTCCCTGTCAATAAGCTGTTCTAAAGAGTGCTGTTGCAACCGGTTTCCAAAGAGAAATCCAACAAGTGTGGGAGTGGAGATGGACTTTGTACAGGCGGTGTCAGGGAGGAGGATACGGTCCATCAGGAATAATGTCTCTCACCACTCCAGGATATCCTCGTCAACAGCAGAAGCAGCTTCAGCAACACTCAGTCCTTCCTTCCTGTGGCCATCGGACTCTACAAGTCTTCTTTGCAAACCGTTTTTTTTTAATCCATAAAGCCCTTCTCAATCTATACATTGTATGTATTCACTATTTATTTTCAACATGTACATGGACAAAATATTAATTTTCTATTTATATACTATTCTATTCCCCCTGTGATTAATTAGGTATCCGTCTGCTTGAAACGTTGCTGCAACCCCAATTTAAAATTTAAGTCTGTGCTAATTCTCAGAAGTGATGAGATCATTTGGTCTTTTAAAAATTACACCTGAAATCATTTTATTTTACACACCCCACCCAGGGTTTAGAACATCACATGACTTTTTTTAGTGTGCTCATATGACTGGAATGGTGGCCCACTGTTGGGTTAGGGTTAGGGTTAGGGTTATGCAGGACAACAAGCGGAATTGTTTCCACATTTAACCAGCAACCTGCAGATCTGAGCCTCGCTTTAGAGGTCAGAGGGAAAGTGTTTACTCGGTACGAGGAGCAGGATCAGCTGACTCGTCTACCTTCCAGGTTTGGTCGTGGGCCAGACTGTCATCAGCCCCTGTGTGAAGGATGACCCGGATCCGCCGTCAAAATATTATATCGACATCACAGCTTGTGCACCAGAGGGAACGAATGGAGCTCATCACATGTAATTTGAACCCAAGTTGACCGTCAGTATGAAATGTGTCAAAGGCAGAAGTCGTTAGAAACACCGGGTCAGTTTCAGTGTGCAAATGTCACAAGTTGACCAATGAGTTGACAAGCTATCCAACATATGGAGACAGTAAACAAAGCTTAACCAGTCACCCTGCTACCAGAGATTAGATATTTTCAATGTATTTGATGAATTCAATGTGTTCTGCTCACTCCCCTCTCAAAAAGAAGCTGTGTGTTGCAGGGATGCGCGATATCGGAAATGTGCTGATATCCCACATGCTGATATTTTGAAAACAAAACACTGCAGCTACCAATATAATCCACATATGCTTCTGATGCAGTACTTAATACTGACAATACTAAATCTCAATTAAATTATTATGCTTTTGTCAACCCGGTAATAAGGCCACTGTTTTGTAGCAGCTGCCAGACCAAATAATAAAAACTCATGAAACTCACTTGTAAACTACTTTTAAAACTTTAAAAAATCTCCACATGGCAAACATGTTTGATTATTCCCTCTCTTCCATTAATCATTTATCATGCCGATGCTTAATTTTTCAGTGTTTCTCACCAGATACCAATGTTGTGCAGATATCATGCATCCATAGTGTGTAGTCTCATCACAATCCATATGATGATTCTGTTCTTACCTTGCTACTGAATACATGAAGAGGAAATCATTGTCAGGAGAGCCAGGGTTCTTGCCATAGTCCATGTATTTCTTCTGAGTGGTGTTCTTGATGTCTTTGATCACCAACTCCATCTCCTTACTCAGGTTGGACTCCGTCTTAGAGCATAAGAAAGTAGAACGAGTCAAAACTGTCCCTACAATAAACAGTGCACAACGTAGGATCGATCATACACAACTTCATTACATCAAACAACATAGTAAATCTAATAACAGCCACCAGCAGTAATGACTTTACAGCGTATCTGAAGTATAGCTGTTAAAACGTACAAGACCCTTTTATGACAAATGATTGTTTTTCGATCAAAACTTACAGGGAAAAGTCCAAGCTTTTCCTGAAGATCTTCCACCTCCTTCACGAGGACACAAGTCTTCTTATTTGTGGGGCTGAACCAGGCACCAGCCTCTGTGCCTCGCCCCGGGCGACAGGGAAGGACACTATTGGCAAACTGTCTACACAGTGGGCACGTAAATTCACCCTTGTCAACGGAGAAACCCTGGAGCACCTGGTCATTCTGGAAAAACAAAAAGTGAAACTTGACCTTCCTGAATGAGTATTATTTAAAGTTATTATCCACCATTAAAATATTTCTCAAAGCCTTTAATCTTTAACTTGTTTTGGCTAAGAAACCTCTAATGATTAAAGAGCGAGTGTAACCATTAATATGCACTTAGAATTTTGTCTCGTCAGACGGAAATGTTACCAAAGTCTCACTGAAACAGTCTTTAAATAAAAAGCTACATTTGTTTTTATAAAAATGAATAAATAAGTAAAGAAGCAAGATACTTTTCATATCTGAGTATATTTAAATAGACTGGATGTTTTCTTGTGCACTTGATCTCTAAACGATTGATCACATGTCAAAACGGTCACTGATTAAGTCTCACCAATCAACCCGCTCATCAATTCATAAGATCAAGCTTTTCGCTCACCCTCAGAGACTCCATGTATGACTTGTGGCAATCTATATGCAAAGTGTGTCCACAGGTCTGGACGTAGACGCCCCCGTCCCAACCTATTGACACAGACTGCAGACAAGAACTCTGCAGGTTTCACAAGAGAAAAATCACACCCATTAGAATATGCAAATGCATGTTGAGGCAGTCAACCTCCACAAGGGTTTGGTAATTCACATCCAAAAAGTCCATTTGTTTTCGAGCACCGTGGAAAAACAACAAGCCACATCAAACAAATGAGCTCATATCCATGTCAGGTGGTCTAATCATTTGAGATGTGTGTGAGGTTAGGCAATTTGCAAAGGTGGTACTAACAAGAATGAAAGAACCTCGGATTAAAGAAACGCCACACTCTATGCAAGGTTTACCTTGCGGTCCATCTCTCAGTGTTGTACACGGAAAGTTAAATCATATATCCGCCATCATGTACATAGAAAAGTTGCATGTTTCAACATCGTTCACTTCCTTCAGGCCCTCAGAGACGTAGACACTTTGCCGGCTCACATGCTTTTAGCCTTTTTCGACTAATGTGTATAGTTGGCAGTGGTTTCTGTGGGTCACGTACATCTTTGAAGAACCGCTGCATGAGCGTGAGCCTGACATCGTGAGCCACGCCGCATGTGTCTGCAGAGTATATGTGCTCCTCGTCAGTCGTTGGCAGATTCTTAGGATCTTTGCCTTTGCAGCGGTGCCCGAGCACTGAAAGACAAACACATTGTTGGAGAAAATGACTTGATGTAAATAAAATTACCATTACAGTAAGAATTTACTTAAAAATAAGTCAAATACTGTGGCGGCAGCCAGATTTCATAATCAAGGTTTCAATTAGTTATTATCATTATTCTTCTCTTAATTGTTCAGCCTTATATAGAATAATGTTTGCTTTAGTTTTCTGTCATGCCAAAGCATTGTGTATCAACACTGCAGTGTCAAGATTTAGATTTTTTTCATCATTACTTAATTGAACAAAAGACTTCAGACCTTTAAAGTATTGCAAAAAGATTCAATAAAATTGAAATCCCTATAACGAAAACAGAATGCTTAAACCGGAGATTACGCTACGTCACTTGGGATGCTGCTGTTGGCCAACTCCTGTTCAGTGGTGGTGACATCTTACAACGCTCCTTCTCTTACAACCCATTTTATAATCACTATCATCACTTACTTGTAATCAAACATGGCGTTCATTCGAGCTATTGATTTATTTGATTCTCCCTTCTAATCTGGAGTGGAAATGGAATTTATCTTTTCCAACATTGCAAGTGAGCAGAGATCACCATGAATGATAAATGAGCCAATTAAACAACGGCTGCTGCGTTTACTAAAAAAAGAGGAGACATTCATTGTGTTAAAAGATGAGATTGTCGAGTTGAGAAAGACGCAACATACCTGAGGACGCCTGGAGGAGAACCACCAGACCCGTGGGTCGGTCTTCGGTGGAGGGTCCGCTCTGGCCGCAGATCACACAGTCATAGAGAACCTCAGACTCCATCACTTCAGACGCTCCCAGATCCATGGCTGCCTCCGTCTCAGGGGATTCTGACATAAACAACATCAAAAAATACAATATATTCCTCCCAAAAAATTTATTTGATGGTGCCAATAGAAACAAAGCTATTAAGATAAACATAGAAGTAAACGAAAGATGGGCATGTATAAGACCTCAAGACTGAGAAAAGCCCAACATTTCTGAGATTTTAAAACTATTTCAATTATAGTCTGGATTCAGGTTTAGAATTGTTAGTCGAACAATTCTAAACCTGAATCCAGCATCACACCGACACAAAAGTAGGCAGAAAATATTAAAAACAAATAGACAAACATACAGTTCATGTAGAGTTTTCAGACTGAATTTTCGGTTTAACCGTTTGGAAAAGGAAATCATTTTCAGGATGAAAAACTTAGCAGTAAGTTTTTACTTTTGCACAACTTGAATTGAACATAAAAATATGCCACACTAACCCTATATGTCTGCCTGAAATGGCATGGCACTCGAAATTAATTACCTATGTGAAATTAGTTTTAAATGTTAAGAACTGTGTTCAATTTGAGGCGTTCGGCACTCAGTGGAAATGTCAAGCTGTGTTAGAAATTGATTTATTACTTTCCAGGCCATGTTCTCAGGAGAGGTCACCGTGCTCCTGGGGAAATGAAAGCTGTTTGCATTAGATCTCAACACTCCAGCTTTAGCCTCAGGCCACCCAAGTGCACAGTGACCAGTGTGTGCATGAACACAAACACACACACAAAGAAAGGACAACAAACACGGCAACAAGCGGGACAATAACGTGACCCCCCGCTGAAAATATTCCATGAACACAAATATGGAAAATGGTAGATCAGCAGCTTGTACTGCTGCACTTCAGTTCTAAAGAACATTTCCACTGCTTCAGGAGTCTGAAAGTGCTTGACGCTGTTGGTCACATTCACCAATGAGACCAAACGCCAATGGCAACGGTTGCCATGCAAGGCACTCGACCTCCATTTGGAGCAATTTGGGGTTCAGTGTCTTGCACAAAGAGGCTGTGACACATTTGAAATGGCAAGATGGGACAAAAAAAACTACCTACCAACCTCTAACTGAAAGATCAACCTGCTCCAACTGAATAAGCAGGTAGGAAACCACAGGTCAGGCTAAAAGTATAAACCCACACAGCACATCCCAAGTCAATAAATAATAAAGTGATTTAAAAAGGTTGGTAGAATCACTAAAATCAAAATTGGTTTGATTTTATTTGCTTTAAGTCTTGTAGAATTGTTTTGATTTGCCAGAAAAGGTGTCTTTGTCACTCAAATTTAATAAGTAAAGTTATTGAAATACTGCCATTTTACTGAGAGCCTGCAGATTGTGTTGGAAAAGCAAGAGACAGCGACTCTCAGAAACCCTGCAGTCAAAAAGTGAATAAAATCTTGAGCACTAATGTCCTGTAATACGTTCAATTACCTTCATAGTGGTGAGGTGAAGGCAGGAACCCTAGGAATGTCTCATAGCCCACAATGTAGTTGATGAATATACAGCACCAAGCTTTAAGTAAGACAATCTAACCAACTGCTCAAACGGAAGTGTACTTCCGCAGTCGGAACACTGCGGCCAGAACGGTTCTCCTGAACACAGCAGCCATTATTCATTCACTAACCATGCTGTGTCAGAGTGGGCCATGGGAGTCCGACCTACTATTAGTGCTCTGATCCTATGTGCCCTCGCAGGCAGCAGCTGCCATACTCCCACAGGATCAGCCTGCTTTCAATTCCACTTAAAAGGCATACAGAGACCTTGTGCGAGGACTCGGCCCACAGTCACCTTGCCCCGGTTAAGAAAAAAAATCAACCAACAGTGATAGGTATATTTCAGTCAAAAGTAATTTCAAGAGCAAGAGAGGCAACATGTCCTTCAGACAAAATGTGCGAATGTTTTTTTTGCCATTTAAAGGTCTGGGAAACCAACAAGATTGTGCCAAAAATATTTTTGTGTGGAGTAAGCCATTTTTAGCTGCCCCCACAGCTGATTCCACATTTAGCTTTTACCAATATTGGAGATATATTTCTTAGCCAGAATAAAAAAACCTTTTTTGCCTTTCCTCTGAACAAGGGTTTCTTTGGTGTCGCAGTTTCATTGTCTGATCAAGAGGGGACTGGCACGCAGCTTTTTTTTGCAGGAAGAGACAGCATTGACTCCGACCACGACTGCCGTTTTTCTCGAAACAATGCTTTCGACGTCCTGTGGTGATGTCATGCTACAGACACGTACACAAAGCTCTGACTGTGGGAAGAAAACCCAAGCATCAACTCTTTGGACTATATTAAGATCATAAGTAGGTTACGTAATTGTAACTTCAATCAGACTGGGCTAATATAATCAGATATAACTGATTGAATAACAAATTTTTAATGTGATCTCTGTTTGATCGGACGGATTACAGTTCAGGTAACAGCAGTTAGTGTGGTTCTGTTGACAGACCATCTATTGCATGTCTTGAATGAATGAAAAGCCAATCAACTCTTACAGAAATGGATATCCAATACATTTCCATTTCCTTTGCTCAGTATTACACCGTAGAACACAGTAGTACTAATAACTGCCTTCTTGTGTCCGCCAAAAGTCCTGCACTGGGAGACAAACTCTTGGCAAAGCTAATTGTTGCAGACTGCAATAAAGTGTTAAAGCTCAAAGAAGTCAATGAAAATGTGGCAGCAGGGTTACAATAACAGTGTGTTGTGGCTTCCTCACCAACATCCATGGCCGTTTCCATGAAACTTTTCTGCCTGGAGGCAAATTCAGCGAGCAGTTTCTGTTGTCTCTCTCGAGCCCTCTGACGCCTGAAAGAAAGTGAAATTGAATCCGTATGAAACCATGCGCATTTGCTCTCAACTCAGAATTAAATCATATCCAGGTGTGGAGAGGACAATACAAACAACTAAGCATAGATTCACAACTTTGAAAGTGAAACTGTTCTATGTTAAGATCAGCCACAGCACCTGAAAGTAATTCCTCTATGTATCAGGATATACAGTCACTAAAATGTGTCTGACTTCAACAAGGCTATATTGCAAAGAATTGGAAGGGACAAGTCTTAAGCTAATGTGGTGTTTCGCCCCACTGCAGACACAAAGTATGAGACCTGACTGTAAATTAAGTGTCTAATAAGAGGACATAAACAAATGCCGACAGGACCGTCACAGCTCAATAGTTTCCACTGATGGCTTCTCAGGCGCCGACAACCAGCCTGAAGATCAGGCCTCTCGCTGCGACCGACCGTTTTGCTGTCTGCTGGTTGCCCTGGAAACGGCTCCAGTTCATGTGGATGGGTACAGTTCTACTTTTAATTGTGTCTGTGGGGTGAAGCCAACCCCCAAAGCAGACCATTATCAAATAGTTATAGCCCGTTCCATCATCATTAGAGTGGGGAAATTGGAGACACGGACTGCTGGGTGAATGTGAGGTGAAAAGTCAAAGATTAAAAAGTCCAACTTTTTTTTTTTAATCTTATTTAATTTAATAATCAGCAGAGGTGTGTAGTGTTATTGAAAGATTTATGAAACTCTTGTCTATTAAATAATTACGAGTTGACAAAAAAAACATCTGATATCTCCAAAAACTGAATGAAAGAACTAAATTCAGTTCATTTAAAGGTTTCAAAGACAAACCCTGCTAACTATATAGCAGAGATGCTGGCCGTACACTCTTCATTGACCAATTATGTCATGCCAAACAGTTATGTGAAGTGATTATGGTAACAGTGAAAACAATTGACGAGGACTTCATTTGGAGAAAAAACTGATTATATACAGACACATACGACATAGCTCTGATGTCATAGTAGTCTTATTTCTCATTTCTTGCTCTCATACATACATTCTTCTATATCGTAATATCATTTGAACCCAACGACATGAATGTGCAACTCCTGTATAGACATGCATTATATAATTACCTCTCTTCTTTATCCATGGCTTTCTTGTCAGTGGGACTATTCTTCTTTGGTGGCACTGGAGGACACACCTTCCCACAAATGTCCTGGATGCTACGCTTGATCTGGCAGCTGCGTGTAGCCGCCTTGGTGAGGATGCGCTCAATGGCCGTGATGCCGTCCCCATGCGCGTGGCGGCTCGTGTCCATGTCCTCAAGCCAGGAGGCGGACAGAGAGCTCTGCTTGGACGACAACTTCTGGTGCAGCTTGATGAGAAGGGACAGCATGCTCTCTCGAATTTCCAGGATCTCGGTCACCAGCTGCGGTGGTGTTCCCGGCGGAACCCAGCGGGTTGAGGAGCTCTTAGGCCTGACAACCTGGGCGGCCTCGCTGCTGCTGCGGTTGATTATCTCCTGGAACTTCCTCCTGCGCTCTGCAACCAGGCTGAAGACTTGAGCTTCACGTAGGTTCTGGAAAAGCATTAAATATAAACGATTATTATAATAATAAATATGTGGTGATCCACTTTATGAGAAACACAAAAAATACACACAGTTTATGTCATATATGGGTGATGAAGTGCCACAGTTTGGACATTTTCTTTAAATTCATGTATTCATTTAAGCTACCGAAACACATAGAAGATAATAGTATCGCACCCATAACACTATTTTATAGTACTTGGTACATATCATGCTTACACTAAATCTATAGAAATAAAAGACAAAAGAGAAACACAGTAGTGACAAGCTCTTCTTCAACTTTACACGGATGCACTTTGGCAGATAAGCACTTAAATATGAGCCGTGTTTCATCAAATGGTATCGCAAATAGCCCGGTGGACTTTGACAGATTGTCAAAATCTGTTATTACCATAGTCAGACAGGAACAATACTCATTAAAGTCAAATCAAATGTCCATTATAGAATTTCAGCTGACACTTCACCACAGCCTGCATGTAGAGCTCCCAGAACAACCACATTCCTGGGAGAAATTCAAATTATCACAATGTAAAGCACGCAAGCCATCTGAAGGATTGCCATGACCCGACCTGACAAAAAAGGACATGAGCTGCACTGTTAAATAAACATACATCATATAGCCCAGTCAAGGCGACATCAATCATACTGACGTGCGGTTAAAAAGCGTTTACCCCAAACCCGCATTACACACGTAATTAGTTTCAGCAGTCAAGAGAGAGAAAAACTGCTGAGGCATAGCATTACACACACACGCCATAACACACCAAGGCAGACCTCCTTCGAGAAGCATAAAACAAATGCGTGCAAAGAAATTCTCTTATAAGGGAGATAAAACAGAGACAAATGCAGCTTCTATTCTGGTCAAAACCATTAGCTTTCTTCATAGAAACAGGTGCAGACAGCTACCTCTCTCCAATTCCCTGAAAGACGCCTGGAGTTCTGTGGAACGAGTACAGCAAAATGAACAAAAGCAATGATAATAGATAAGATGAGAATGAAAAGTACCACACCAACAATGCACGCTCTTAAAACCGGGAGGAAAAAAAACTGCGTGTCTGAAGGGTTCACCTTCAGTTTGAGATCTAAATCAGTTCCTGGCAGAAGACTCACATACAGTCCTGTTTAAGAAGGCAATTATAAATACAATCCTCCTTTTAAAAAGAACATATTTCGATTCAGCTCGTTTATAAACACAAATCCTGAATGTGATGGTTTGGGTAACTCGCTTCCAGCTTTGAGTATGAAAGCACTGGACAAGGTAAAGGTGATATGGTTGTTGTACGGGTGTGATCTCAATATCAGACTCTTCCTGGAAATAAAGCCAATTATTTTGGCTCTACTTTTATACTGTGGGAGGAAGTAGAGCTGTGCTGTCCATCTTGACATGCACTCTATAAAATGACTTGCAAAAGTGCAAATAGAATGAACATGGATCCACTACAGTCCGTCAGCCCTGATATTCATCCAAATTTGGAGGAATTCTCTTTCAGCTCCTGCATTGAATTCAGAGTTTCATTATCGGTGAAAACAAATTCACCATCACTAAAACAGTGAGGTCATTCATTCATTACAATGTCAGAAAAGCTGCCATCTCTTTCATCTTCATGTTCACTGAAAGTGTTTTGGGAAAGCTTTGTGATTTTATCTTAAGAGGAACATCTCAGGAACTTTGAGTAGAATCTACCAAGTCAGTGAGAAAAGATCATTTATGAATAAAAACAGAGATACACCGCTTGGTTTATTACTTCAACTTCAATTTGAAAGCAAAAGGCATCTTTGATTCTTTTGCCCTGTCAATTACAAGTCAGCAGCCAGTTAGTGAAGCAGTCTGGAGTCATGTTTGTGGCAAACAGAAATGGGCTTAATATGCCAGGGATGCTCTGTAGTTAATGTGTAGTGTTTTATGTTTAAGCAGATACTAACCCAGTCGAGCACACTCAACGAAACACAGGACTCCCTATGGAGCATGTTTTTGACCAGCTGTTTAATTTAAACCATTTGAAAGAGGGTGCCTGTGACATCTAAATGTCAATGTTCTACAATTCACCCACACCTACTCAAGACAACAGAAACTGAACCCCCTCCAAAAATCTGTTGAAATTAGTTGTTTCTAACAGTACTGTGATCGAAGCACAGTCTTTGGCAGAGCTGCCGTTTACCTGGCCGTAAGAAGAAGCTTCAGTGCTGGTGCTGGGAGGGGCTTCTCTCTTCACCTCAGGAGCAGTCTCAGGAACACGCACCCTCACAAAATTGATCACATGGTGCAGATTGGAGAGGAGATTGGTGCCTGGAAACCAGCTGTCATGACAGTGCTCTTCAATACAAGGCTCCTGGAAGCACAGCAATCAGTGAGACACAACTCAACACCAAAAGTCTGCACCGAGAGGAAACAGCTTGTTGCAAACAGCACACCTCATCCTCTTTGGTGTCTTGCACCTGATTGTCCAGTCCCAGCTCAATGAGGTAGAGCACCATGCAGAGCACATGTTCAGACATGTTCTGGTGATCCATCCAAATCTAGAAAAAGAATCAAATCAGCTTCAAATGAGAAACAGACTCAACAGACATAACAGTTTATACAATGTATAACACAATTAATTTAAAGTTACAACACTTGGGTGTAACACAATCATACTTGGTCTTGTTGAAAATACTGCCAGTGTTATTACAGTGTTACTCATGAGTTAGTGACTCAGTTTCTTTAAACCACATCTTACCACATCTCCACAATAAAGTCATTTTACTTTATGTTGCTCCTTTTGTTCAGCCTTGTATATTATCAACATTTTAATATATCAGCACCAGTTAATACTCGATTTTAAACAACATGCACACTTGTTAAAAATGCTGAACACTGGGCCCAAGGTGTGAACTGGAATGCAAGGACAATGTTGTACTGTACCGCATGAGTAAGTGTTGAAAAGCTCACCTTATATAGTAGCGTGAATATCACAATGTGCAGCGTCTTGCAGTGCAACAGCCTGATTAGACCTTTGTAACAAGGGTGCAGTTGAGTCCTCTCCTTGTAAGGGGGCCATGGGTTGCCAGTGTGAATGCCAAACTGTTTTAGACTAGGAAAGAACACCATTCACAAGGTGAGGGGAAAAGAAAGAGACTGCAAATCCATTCCGAGTAACATAAGGAACATAACCTCCACACCTCTTCTGCATGTGCTAATTTATATACAACAAACAACAGCAGGTTCATCTTCAACAAAAAGAGAGAAGCTGAGCAAAGTAAGAGTTTGTTAAAGTGACACCGAAGATCACTCAATGTAAATCAATGTAGAAAAGATGTGAGTCTATGGAACAGAACAGCCGATGGGCAGCACTCTATTAGTGATGATGGAATCATTATTATATGGAGCAGACGGAACGTGACAGGCAATCCATCATATTCAATCTGTAGGAATGAGCAACATGAGGCTGTATCACACAGTGAAGATGGCAGCTTCAATATGTTTGAAGGTGAAAAACGCCTCCGTTTCAAATCCTCACTGAGAAAAAAATAATAGGCACATTGTATGTGAAAGAAGCACAAATAACTACAGCAGTGCCGTGTCCATGTGAACATAAATTACAGAGACATCGGCGAGGACGTAAAATCCTATTACAAAAACGCTATCTGCCCAACTGCCATTTCGGGCACAAAAGCACTTAGTGAGGATCCCTTTTGGTATAATTAGCATCTTTACGCGTTCCAAGAACCCGAGAGAAAATTAACCTGAAGGTATGTCCTTCACCCCCACTGACATGTTTGTCCTGCGAAGTGTCTGGAGCACAATCAAACAAGAAAGATTTCCTCAATTCTATTACAATTTAGCCTGAAATATTGATTTTTCTGGACAGCTATCTAATTGGAACTAACTCTAGTACCGGTAGCAGTCAGCAGACCTAACCTTTCTTATCATGTTTCTTGATGAGCTGGGGAAAGAGGTCAAACCATGAAAAAACAGAGGTGGCGAGGTTTTTTTTCTTTGATAGTTACTAAGTTAACATGAAAACAACCAACATATCGTCAAGCTGAGAACAACAATAGACAACGGCAGCAATGTATGCTGAATAAAGTCAATGACTGCCAATTGTTTTGTGGGAAAAAAAAAAAGAAAAAGTATTGAGGCAAAAGTGTTAACTTACAATGCTGAGTATCTGTCCATCGCCGACTGGACATCACGTCGATAGACTGTTCTAAGAACAACCATGATCGGGTCAAACTCCTTTTCCCACACTTCAGCTGAACGAAGAAAAAAAAAATAAGAAAGCTGCATAACAAACTCTTGGACAAAGTGACATTGATTCATTTATTCCTGTTTTTGCATCTTCTACAAAAGTGTGGCAAGTCTGCCCCCAAGTGGATCATTTGAGATTTAAAGACTAATAGTCCAGACTGAGAATCAAACTCCTCATTTTAATAGGAATCTAATCAGCAGTAGTTTTTGATGGAAAATACAATTGAAAGTGCATGGACTGAAACAATGTGTGAGATTTTATGCACAATTAACCATATTCAAGATATTTCTAAAAATGTCATAGAGCAGCTTTTTAATTTGTTCTGGTCTATATCTATGGCATTTCAGCTGCTCCCTACTGGAGTCTCCACCGTTTGTTCAAGTTGGTCCGAGTTTTATGTCAGACACCCTTAAAGACCCAACCTGACAAGCTGGAGGTTCAGGGCTTTGCCCGTGGTCCTACAGTTGTGGTCTGTCATATACTAGATGAAAAAAAACTATAAAAATCCAAGAAATGACACAAGCAAAGATTTGAACGGGTCATAAATCCATGCAAAGATCAGAAAGTAAAAATACAACACTCTTCTCATTAGAGAACTCAGTTTTCTTTGTAGGAATGTGTTTGAGTGAATCCGAGTTTTCTACTCAAACAACTAAAACCTGTTGACTCTGACCAACTAAGACTCAGGTCGCGTTGCCAAATTTGGAAAATTCCCAAATATCAGAGCCTTGGTTACTAAGAGTGCAGGCCAGCGGGGGGGAGTCTGTCCCACAATCGCACATCCTACTGCAAGGAAAACAAAACTGTAATACTTCCACAAACCACAGACACAAGTGTGTTTTCTGCACAGCATGAAGAAGCCTGAAGGTGGATTTAGCACCTCATGCAATGACGGAAGGAACTTCACCTCGGAGTCAGTCTGAATTCTAAAATCTTTATCTGGCCCGGGTAAAGCATTTCATCCACAGGCAAATAAGCTTTAAGTATTTAAAAATGGAAACAAAAAAAACCTCTCCGATACCTGGCGTGAAGAGACAGGAGAACTCAAGTGTTCTCTTGGGCAACCAATTGTTACCTCTTATTTATCATTTAAGGAATCAAAACTATGAGTGGAAACCCATGAAAATCCATATTGATGAAGCCTTAGGCTTATCACTCATAGTGATCCACTGGTGGATTCCTCTAAAAAGTATCATAAAAAAAAAAAAATCAACATTCATAACAGCCACCCATCTCGCTTCAGAGTTTTGACTGTTTCGTTCTGTAGGTTTCATAGCAATAGCTACAACTATTCATGTTTCAACCTGCAATTACCTCTGTGATGATGAAGAGGTTCATTAAATTAAAATTGATTAGAATTATAAATTGCAGTCCGAACAAATAGTGAACCAGTATCTTGTTAAAATCATCTTAGTGTATGACTCCTTTCCCATTCTGCACAGTCAACCTACCTTTAGGTGTGTACATGCCCTGCTGCATGGAACCTCCAGGCTCAAACACCGGCGCCTTAAAGTCAGCCACAGCCGAGAGCATATCCTCAAAACTACAGCTCCCTGGAACTATGCCACTCTTTGGGTTGGGATTCTCAGGAATCTAAAGAAAATATACTGTTAAGGAAAAAAACAGATCATGGATAACCGAATGCGACTCCCCTGTAATGTGTTTCTTTTAATTCGAGAAGGATACCAGGTCAAGCAGAGAACTGTGTGTACGGTCATTCATACACAACTGAGAGACCATCTCAGCCCGGAGGATCTCGTCGTCTGTCATCCCTGCCAGCGAGAGGGAGGAGAGCAAAGAAAGGTTGGTATTGTAATAGTGGAACAGAAAAGAAGACGCTTCCAGTTCAATGTCATAGATCTACATTTAAAGCCGTTACATGTCACAGTAACAAGCATTAGGATGTCCCTCGGTCATATCTCTTCTTTGTTTTTAATTTAGGGATATCTAATTGTATCTGCAGCATCAGAAATCTTCAAACAACATACAGTATATAACATCAAGCCCTCATTCATTCTGATTCATTTCAAGCATTGCTCAAATGCTATTTTCAGTTAATGTTCATTTCTGTTGATAGCAGCACATCAAAGGAAGACCTAGAAATCTCAAAAGCTGCTCTTTACTGTTATGCAAAAATAGGACACTTAATATATTTTAATCAGGGACAAACTACGCCAAAATGTTTTCAGTATCAGAAAGAAACTTCAGCTACAATTGAACCTTAATGACTCCAAAACACATTTTCCACAGGCATTACAACTTTTATATTTGGCCACAGGTGACAAACTGTGATTCAGGAGAGACACGGTTCCCAGCTTAAATGCCGACTGTAATGAGCGGCTCGCTATGAGGCTCTCCTGCAAAGACATGCACCAATGTGGATACATGCGCCACACAAACAGAGACATTTGCTTTGTTTTCTTCAAGTGGCAGGGACAAATACTAAGTTCTATCCAGGACATTCAATAGACCAAAACATGCAGGGCTATGACAATACAGTACCAGGATTTGACACCTCTCTCCTTGACTGTCTAAACAAATAATATCTCAAGAATATCTGTTAATCGGACCATACCTTCTACATGAAACCTTTCCTAGTTCCTGCTATGTTGGAGCAGGACGACATTCAAAACATGAGGGACGGGGTAAACCAGGACGAGGAGATGACGTTGGACCACTTACCCAAATGAATGCGAAGGCTTGTCAGTATGACCAGAAAGGTCAGTGCTCCCTCTAACATTGGTCTCTCTTGCTCAGAATCCAACACAGCATTCTGATGCTGAGACGCCATGGTCAACAGGTCCACCACTTTGAACCTGTGTCGGAAAGGATCATGGATAAAATATTTGCCCACGGAAAAAACGTAGCCGTGATATAAATCCCCTTTATGTTGCACCTTTGTTAAACAGAGCATACCTCTCAAAAACACTTGAGATAAAGTAGTCAGGATCCAGTCTTGAAGCACAAACCTGTAAAAATGAATAGACAGAATTACAATTTTTAATTGGAAAAAAAACTTTAATATGTAGAAAAATCGTCTGATTTCCCCACCTGCAGCAGGTAGATGTCTGGATCAATCATGGAGTTGCAAAAGTGCGACTGCACATAAGTCATGGCCTGTCCTTTAATTTGTAGACCATTTCTGACCCACATGTTGCTGTGGATCTCTGACAGGCACGCCTGTAGACACAAGGCGAAATGTATCAACAACACCAAAAAAAAAAAAAAATCCCCTGCTTAATGTCCAGATCATTTAAAATAGGATGAAAAAAATATACAACTAACTACAATCTTCCTAGTGCGTTACCTGGATTTGGAGTGGGTGCACCATGATCTTCATCAGCATCTCTTGGTCGGGGAGGAGGCTGTCCAGATCGAGACCTTGACATTTCACAGCCTAGTAATTTTTAAAAACATATAACCATCATCTGAAAATCCATATACAAACCAGACGTATAGATTACAGACGGATGGGAGCCACTGACATACCTTACTCAGGAACATGGCATAGTAACGGTGGAGTGGCAGATGGAACGTCACTTGATTTGGAGCAGGCTATGAGAGATATACAGTAAGTGAGTACAACCAGGTGAGAAGGAGTCACTGTAAATAGAACAGTGTGCCTTTGTATTTTACTATACCTCATCAATGAAGCAAATAGTGTCAAACCACATCTGCAACGTCTTCAAACAGTAGCGAACCACAGTTTTTGTGTATTCCTGGGTTTCCTGCTCAGACAGTCGTCATATTAAAACATGTATTGAATCACACCGTGTTTGCAGGAGCTTTGAATAACAGCAGTTCAAGTGTGGAGACGGGACTCACTTTGACTTTGCAGTGTGTCAAGAGACCCCACATTGGTTGAGCACACGCTTCAAGTTCAGCTGCAAAGGCTGCATAGTATGTCTGAGACTCAAATTCCACATGTTCGTTCAGCTCGCGCTTATTCAGGTTCATACCTAACACAGCAGGAAAGTCAAACAGTCAGCACACGCGACCATTTCCTAATGCTCACTTAGGCATTTTAAAGATTACCAACAATAGAACTTGGAATAAAGATGTAAAATGTCCAGCTCTTCACTCTTTGCATGCACATGTGGAAATAGATGCATATGCAAACAGTGGCACAGGTTTCTGTGCTGCAAACGTTCATTAAACCTGTGGGTTTATAGCAAGGGCAGTGCGATGCACGTGTATACAATGTAATAGTGACACTCTGCTCAAAGCGTCAGCCAGATGATACTCAAGCCCACTAAACAAGGGTAAGTGTTTATTTTTAGGGTTGTGGTAGAGTTCAGCATGGCAAATGAGCAGCACCAACCGCAAAGCTTATTCAGTGACTAAGAGTTAAACAGCAATGGTGTTATTTACAGTAAAGGGCTTGTAAAGTTTGCCGTTGACTGAGAATACAGTATGCATATATTAAGTTTTTTTTTATTTTAATTTGCTCTAACTGCTTGTGTTTTATTTGGCCTTTTAAATGAGAAGTAAAGGAGGAATTATAGCTGCAGTTATATAGTGTAATAAGGTAGGGTAGAAGAGAGCTTCTAACAAGCAGTTAAATAATATGGGAAGTTATTGCTTCAACCCACAATGCAGATGTGCAACCTTTTTGAACTAAAGAAGCATTTTCCCTCCATAGCACCAATCGAAACCTGGACCATCTTTAACCATTATATACATTTATGTTGCGTTAACTTAATTTTAAGCATTATTTCTTCATCACTAATAAACTATTTCATAACATAGGATTAATCCATGAGGATCACTGACCACTTGCAGTGGCAGCTGACATGTTTGTATGTTATGCATATAGCCAATGATTGTCTCAATATTTAGAAGTGTCACAATTTTCAGCAAACGATTACATCAACTAAGTACTTGAACAGTGAAAATACAGTAGATTAATGTGCCTGCTCAGCTATTTGCAGATCCACAATAAATGCTCCACATATAAATGCATTTAAAACTTTTCTAAAACTAAAGCTTGGGCAACAAACTGCTTCAAACTTTATAAATGCGGCGTTTAAAAATAGCAAACAAAGAAAAAAAAATGTCATTACCTTGGAAAAATGACACAAAGCTCATCCACAGCATCAACAATGATTTGTCTTCCAGGAACCTTTTGGCGACACTTTGGTGTGAGAGGATGTTGATAAAATCACTAACTAGGGGCCAGTACGTGTTGTTCTTCAAAAGTGCTTCACTGCAGTTCACCACCACATGCCGACTGTTCTCTTCATCTAAGAAGGAAGGAAACAATGAAGGGAATAAATTCAGAAAATGAACAATAAGAGGGCAGAATAAATAAAGACATCAAAAGAAAATCTGTTCACAAGCAGTGCAAGTACAAGTTGCACAATTAGCCACCTGGCTGCCAATGCAGAGGTGAATAAGGATGTTTGCAGTACTACAAAAGACTTTACTCAAAACAAAATTAGATTTTCACTTGGATGCTGCACAATGAGCCCGGGCAGAGGGATGAAACATCTGTGCACGTTTTTTTTTTTTTCAGCCTTGAAATTACTGAGAAATTAGCAGCTGTATTTGGGATCTTTGAAAGCCGCCAGTTTGTTTTTTTTGTCTCAATACAAATTGTAGATTTCATTGTGTTTGACGCGTCAACGTCCTCTCGCATGAATAGGACGTCATCCTGGAGCGATGGGCTCTTTGAGTAATTGCATGTTTTTGTCATTTGGTCCCGAAAGCTCAGTTTTTCTCCCTGAACCTTGCTTTATTCTACTCAGACAAGATCCGTATCGAGTGAGATGAAGCGCGTCGTCCAGGGAACTCACCCTGAAGTTCACTTTTAATAAGGCAACTCTCCATCATGTAGAGGAGTACCGTGACCATGACTTCCAGCAGGCCGCACTCCTCTGTGACGTGTCGGGCCAACTCCTCGTTGCTGAACAGCTGCACGCTGATGTGTACGATGCGGTTGGACATGGTATCCGACTCGTGGCTTTTCATCAGTGTTTTCATGATGAAGGCATAATGCTGGACAAATGTTTTTGTGAATGTGATCTGCCAGAGACAAAGAGAAAAGGCCACAACACCGTTGGAGCATGCTTTTGTGACATTGTCTCTAAAAGGGGTGTCAAGAGGGCAAACAAAACAAAACAAAAAAAGGTTTACGAGAGAGAAAAAAACATGCATTTCAGCGAAAAGAAAATACCTTGTAATCTTGATCTGGCAGCATGTTTAAAAGGAAGGTGACCATCTTCTGAGGAAACTCATATTTTATTGTCCAAAACAGCAACTCTTCAAGGAAGTACTTGTGTTTCAGAGATTCAATAATGCGCGGGTCTGAGGACAGAAAAAATAATAAGTAAGCAGGAAGTCAAAGCTAGCGTTCGAATTTGTTAATTTTTCTTTCCTTTATACATTCACCTCTGGTACTGCTGCTCAGCTTCACCCTCTTCCTCTGACCAACAGACTGTCCTCCATCTTGATCCTCCTGCAAAACACAAAATATCATAAATTCCTACACGTGTAAAAGACATTTTGTGGTACTTGCAGAATAATTAGACTACATACACTTGATTAGAGAAACCAAATCATGATCATAAACTGAACTTGAAGATACCGGGGAAGGGCATTTAGCATCATTATATAATAATGAGTCAACAGACAAATCTAATCAGGTTTTGATTTTTTTTTTGTTAATTTAAAAACCGATTTATCATTTTTACAAAAAAAAACAAAACAAAAAAACTAATTCAAACTGAAATCTAATGTAATCAGATTAGCCAAGTGTTATAATGAGCAATACCTCCTTATTAGACTCATCTGGGCTCCCTGGTCCAGTAGTT
Source organism: Lipophrys pholis (assembly GCF_963383615.2). NCBI lineage: Eukaryota > Metazoa > Chordata > Actinopteri > Blenniiformes > Blenniidae > Lipophrys > Lipophrys pholis. Next base: position 12,868,764 of record NC_137632.1, read on the forward strand.
CCTAAAAGGATAAAAACGTTAAACCACAATAATCCATCAGCTAAATCAATCAAACAAACAGTAAGAGGCTGGAATAGAATAGAAAATTGTTGTCGCAGTGGTTGACTTAAATAGACTGACACACATCATTTCTGGTCGTTCGCTGTAAGTGTTGAAGCGTCCGTTAGTTTGGAAATTCTTTTTTTTTTTTGGTAATCTTAATCAAATAAAAATTTAGGAATAACATGGGGCATAAAATAAGCAATTTATGTAGAGAATGAGGCATTAAACATTTAACTAACAATAGCTTATTTCTGGCAGATACAAAAAAAAAGAAGAGAATCTGCATATTTCTTAAAAAAAATATATCAAAATGATCAAGAATTAAAAAAGAAAAAAGCTTTGTGATAGTTAAGAGACCTGAGGTAGTAACATTCTTACCCAACAGGGCCATTGCTCCTGCACCTCCTTCAGCCCCCACAGGGACGTCCGCTGTGGCACCTTGAGCTTTCTCCTCCACAGAGACCAAGAACGAGTTCTTGAGTGCTGACAAATACTTGTCATAGTTCTTTTTTGCGTACAAGTTATCTTCTTGGCCTGCAATCGTGAAGTGAAACAGAAGTTGTAACTGTGCTGCTGACACGGACCTAAATATCACCCTGCCATACATTTCTTAAAGACAAGGCACGGCAGCACCAAAGAAATACAAAAGTAAGGCCACATCTTGATAATTACCCATGCTCAAGTCAGTGAATGTTTGCTGATTGGTCAAGATCTTCGTCAGTACAGTCCTCATCGCTCCGCCCATTTTCGTAAGTTCCTCAAGGAAGGAGATGTGAGGCTCCAGCTGTTGGAGAACTTTCTGTAGGTCTCTCTCAGTTGAGGTGTCTGGTAAGATGAGATAAGGGATAAAGAAAACCACGCGGGGGCCCCATACATTATTTACGTAATTTCAAACGTAAACATTTTATATAACTCATATCTGGCCTGCAAAACATGAGAGTGAATGCTGAAAATTCCAGTGGCTCCAGTGGTGTAGAAGATCACTGGATGAATTGGATGAGGGCACAAGTACATTATGTTCTATACATTTTTTGTTTTTTTTCCTTTACCTGGTTCAACATAGCCGTCTCTAAGATACTGTATGATAAACAGGATGAAGCGAGGAAGGACCATCTCGGACATCAAGAGTAGGTCTCGAGGTATCGACGGGACATTTTCTCCCGTTCTCAGCCGATGCCGTCGGCAAAACCTGTTGGGGAGGAGAAAAAAGGTTTTAGCTCATAAAGATGTCAAAAAGAGAATGGTTGCTACTTCAATAAACTGAACATGTGATACTAATGGGTTCTCTCAGGGGTGTTTTATAGTTTCAGTCTTCACTAGTTGTCTTTTTTTGTGTTTTTTCTTGGTCCCTAAAATAGCACCATCACTAAATAGGCCTAATATTTGGTAAGGCTGAGGTTAATGATACAGCAAAAATATGCGATTTATTTCTCTTTCTTTGAGTGCTTTATGACTCCTAACATGTATTCAAACTATTATACACCTTGCCCTTATTGCTTAAGCCTGTGCTTGATTATTGTGTGGAAAGATTACTTATAATGATAATGATACAACTTCCTATTACAGTAACTAGTAATTGAATACGAGAAGTTTAAAAGCATATTTGACACGATCGTGTTTACACAGTTTTACTCTTCAACGTGTATGTTTGTTACAATCCATGGATCCACGATATAAATAAATGAAATGTGTTTATTATCATGTCTATGTGTATATGACATGGATCCGATATAAACAAGACGAGAGAGGTGACGTTGAGACAAATACAGCACACAGGCTGTCAATGTTTAATGACTAATGTCAACCTGACCAATGTCGAGGTGTCGATAATAGGGACCAATCAAAATGTAGATTTTTATATCTACGGACGTTTGCTCGCCGTTGTAAGCCTCGACAGAGTTGCAAAGTCAACGTGTTTCCTATTAATACATGACAGGAGCGAACTGACATTCCAAAGTGTTGCTCTGCCCGGTGCTAACGCCGACATAAACGGGCCAGGTACCACGGGGCCGCCGGTGTCACCGATCCAGGCCGCTGGTTCCGCCAGCGACGCTGTCAGAGCGATCCCCCGTCCGTTAGCGTTAGCTTTAGCCAGCTTAGCTCGCTCGGACTCACCCGCTCTCTCGCATGACATTACTGTCTCCACAGTCGCAGGCCCCGCCGGCCTGGCTCCGGAACATGTTGAAGTCATGGCCCGTGTGGTCCCCGTTGTTGAAGCACTCCGCGCACAGCGACATGCACGGGGAGATGCCACAGGTCCGGCATCGGTACGCCACGAAATTGGCCGTCCAGACCAAGCCGCACAGGGTGGCGTTATCATAGGACCGGACCGTCTTGCAGAACTCCTCGAAACCTTCGCCACCTGCAATCAGACATTTACACCAGTCGAGAGCCTCGGTGTCCCCGGCTGGTTTCTCGGGATCGAGCACCGCGTCGAGCAGCTCCTGGAGCTGCCGCAGCCCGGAGCTATTGTCAGTCCGGTTCAAGTCTGCCTTCAAGTGAGCGGCAGTAGCTTTCTTGTCCCGGCGCAGCAGCGACGCCGCCATCATGCTCTCTGGCTTGTCGTCCACAAATTTATTTTTGTTGTCTTGTTTCCATGTTCTCGGCTTTTCTCGCGATACGGATCGTTACGTCGGCGTTGTTGGTCGCGCACGCTCAATTAACTTTCGCTCCCTGCGCAGTGACTATTGACCACCAAGAGAAAATCCACTTGTAAGTGTTGCGTGTGATAAATCAAGAGGCTGGTTGTTTGAAGCTGCTTCCGCTCAGCTCACGGTCGTCCGAGTCCTGTGTTGTTTTACGTTTCTACGGCAACTAACGTCCTGTGTGGGACCGTCCCGGTCCAGTAGAATCCAGTCCGGTCTTTCCTCCGTACTCCAGAGCTCTGCCATAACACACACTATCAGCTCAAAACATAGATGGGAGATAACGTCTGGTACAAATGATGCAGAACCTTCATATGTAACTCACTCAAAATGATTCAGACTCACACCCCTGCAGCGTCACCATCACGTGGCAAATTCATAGTTGCACTTTAAGTTTCTTTACCCAATTGTCACATAGTTTAGGGGTCGGCAACCTTTGAGACCAAAAAAGAGCCGTGTCCGTAATTTTGCACTAAATAAAATTTGTTTTGAGCTGCAAGACATGTAATATTCTCTGAAATGAAGAAAAATATATCTTTGAAAAAATGCTGTACAAACAGAAATGTAGGTAGCATTCATAATGTGTCATAAGTAGAATTTACATATGTTTCATTATCATTTAAGCTCTTGCAGCCATTTTTAGAGATTTTTTTTTCTTCTTTTTTTCATAAATGTTGTCACTTTAGCTATTACTTGGATCTTGGCTATTTTTGCCCGCTTTACCTATTTAACTATTTCTAGCTGCTGTGCCTTTCTTCTTGGTGAGAGCAGTTTTAGCTATACTAGCATTTTAATCCCTCCCTTTGCCCCATTCCTTTATTAATATTCCCTTTACATATTTACCTTCGCCAATGAAAGTTGGGCCAAGAAGGTTATGTTTTCATCAACTTGTATTATTTTATGTATGTATGTATGTATGTATGTATGTATGTATGTATGTATGTATGTATGTATGTATGTATGTATGTATGTATCTATGTATGTTACCAACCTTTCGAAAAAAACTACTCACCCGAATTGCATGTAATTTTCAGGGATGATTTGTCATCATCCAAGGACCAATTAATTAGATATTGAGACGTTGGTGGCTAACTGTCTCCGAATATTATTATTATTATTATTATTATTATTATTATTATTATTATTATTGGAATAGTTTTAGCTATTCTTTTTTTCCTTTCAATTCTGGCTGTTTTAGCCATCTTTTTTAAAAGGTGTTTTTAGCATAGATCAGACCATTTTTGAAAATCAGTGTCACATGCAAATAAAATGCAAATAATTTTCTGAAAATATCAGGCAGGTGCCACAGGGGGGCTGAAGAGCCACAACTGCCGGTTGCAGACCCCTGACGGAGTTAATTCACTTCATTTTATTACATACTTTATCTTCTGTTGCACATAACCTCTGTGTCATGCATTTATTGAAATGATTGAGGGACTGTGAAAAAGTGCAGCTCCAACCCAATAGTCATGCAATGTTTTGACATTGTTCAGTATTTCAAGCTTTGTTCACTTTACAACTCAGTGGTTCTGTTTGTATTACTCTGGTTATTTTGTAATTCATAATATATAACCTTATTTATATATTTTACTTCTATTTATTTTATTCTGTATTCTTCTATTAGTGTTTATTTTATCTCTATTTTCTTATTTTTTCTCTGACGAGTTCATTGCATTGAAAGTGCTTCAGAGGAGGATTGATAACGTCATATACATTGCGCAAGAAACAGCAAACAAACAGAAAAATAATATTTTCCCTGCACATGCTTGTGTGATTATTTTGATTGTGATAAAGAGTAGTGTATTACTGTAAAATACCCTTAAGAAGACATTTTAACAAAATAACAAGAGTGTGACGTGAAAACCAAACAATGCCAATTTAGAGGATCAAGATAATGAGACAAATCTTGATATGACAAACCAACTTTAAATAATAAAAACTGAAAATAAGACATAAAAAAATATAAAACCGAAAGAAGATTTGAAGGAAAATCAATACCACATAAAGACAGAAACAATGAGGTTAAAATAAGGTGATTTCTTTTTCTTTTTGAAGTAAACCATTTTTTCTGTTATCTTAACTGTTTTGTTTTTCAAACTTTGTACTTGATTCATATGGAGGTTCTTTTTCTCTTTTTTGGTTAATCAAATTATTTTGGTATGCAGTTGTGTCAGTGTGAGATTCAGAAAGTCTTTATATCCCACTTACACATGCTGCTTCTCTTCAGTTTGTTTATGTTTATTTGTGCATGAGTGTGATAGTTTTCTTTAAGATAAGGCTTATGACATCGTTGTGCTATTTCAAATCATAATTTAGAATAACTTTGACAGGCTTGCATTCAGGTGATGCTGTTATGGTATCGTATTGAATGGAGTTAAATTTTATTCTGTTAGGTTATGCTCTTGTTAATGATGCCACATAATCAGGCAACCTCTCTCTCATTTGTCTGCTCTGTTAATTTGATTATTAGCTTTATTTTATTTATTTTTTTCATTTTATTTCTTTATTGTAGTCTGATTGTTGTTGTTTTTTTGTTACGTTTATAATATCAGTTGCACGGATGATGATGATGATGATGATGATGATGATGATGATGATGATAAACTTCACAATTGTTTGGCTTTTTATTATTTCATGTTTTTTCTGACGTTTTTCACCAAATCACATCGTAAAGTTTATTCTATAGTGCTACACAAATAAATATGTTATGACGTTGTCATTACTTTTTAAAAAGCGAATTTGGTTGGTGGTTGGGGGGGGGGCGAAAAACAAAGGTTCCGGTTGGTCCGCGTCGGCATGTTTTGGTTGAAGCACACTGCTGTGCGGAAGTCGCCTTCAGACATGCTTGGATGTGGATCACTACTTCAAAACACAGCTCAAACAACTCATTACAACTTATTTAGTGCGCTTGGGGTGTAGTTGTAGCACAGGTTGGAAACATCCAAGGAATGAAACTGAAAGAGTTGGAAAGCTGCCTTCAGCAGGTGGACACATTCGAGGAGCCGAAAGTGCTCCTGGAGCAGTATCCGACCAGTCCTCACATCGCCGCCTGCATGCTGTACACCATCCACAACTCGTTTGGTGATATTGAGGGGAAACTGGTGGCAGACCTGGGATGTGGCTGCGGAGTCCTCAGCATCGGTGCTGCGATGCTTGACGCGGGGTGAGAGCTCCGAACTCTTCCGCCACCCTGCTTGATTTAGGATCGTGGATCTTCTCTCAGCTTCACCGTCTCTCTCCCTCTCTCTGCAGCTTGTGTGTCGGCTTTGACGTCGACGAAGACGCGCTGGACATATTTCGACGAAATGCCGAGGAGTTTGAGCTCACGAACGTGGATCTGCTCCAGTGTGACCTGTGTTGTCTGGAGGCAGAAGCCTATGCTGAGAAGTTTGACACCGTTATAATGAATCCACCGTTTGGGACCAAACACAAAGGTGAGAGTTGATTCATCTTTTTATTCTGATATGCCCGATCTGACAATATATTCCCTTATGGATCAATCTCAGGGAACCTATCAATCGATTCCCCAACAGACAATTTAATAAACTTGTAAAGAAAAAAAGACATACTTAGAGATTGAGATATCCCTATTTACTCCACAGTATGGAGGAAGGATTTGATGCAAGAAGCCATAATCCACCTTGATAAACCCTCCAACCAACCCACATTAACTTCAATGTCGTCAGATCTTCATGCATATTTTTTGCCTCAATAACAGTGAGATGGAATTCCTAATAGTGCTTTAAAATGTTGAAACATCAAAAATGGAAATTGGGACTTTTGACTCTGCATTACCTGTGTGATATAAGCACGTGAACAGCAATTATCTTCAGTCCTTTTATCAGGAGCAGATTTCTAAAAACATCCAGTGTGGTTGCTTTTGATATAGTCCTCATTAATGAATGACTGTTTTGGACATTTCAGACAAAAATGACAGTTGTATATATGGCTTGTGTTATCACATTACAAGAAGATGTAAAGGAGGCATGATACTATAAACTGCAGGTGCTTGCGAGTAAACTGCACAACTACATCAGCAGACTGTAAGTGTCTTTGTGGCCTCGTTGGTCTAACATTGTGTTTTCACTCATTTCTATTTAAGGTATTGACATGAAGTTCCTTCGAGCTGCTTTAACCATGGCCAGGACAGCCGTATACTCGCTTCATAAAACATCAACACGGGAGGTAAGTAAGTGTTTCACAACAAATTGGCCGTCTGTCTGCAGGAAAATGTTTTGCATTTATGTAAATGAATTGTATATTGTGAAGTAATTAGAGGTCTAGCCCAGGTTGCTCAGCTTGTGTGAAGAAGCATGTCCAGCAGGAATTTAATACAGGAATCAGCTAAATCTATTGGAGGATTACTAAAATATCTTCCTCATTGACCCAATTATTACTGCAAATTACTTCTTTTTTTTTTAAACTAACAGCAGTATTTCAAATTCATGTCTGGTTGAAATATGGTTTTAATTACTTCTCTTTCCATAACCTGTGGCGTCATTCATTTAACCCAGTCAGATCAAGTCTCATAAGTCGGCATCAGCCCTTTTAGGTCCTTGGAAACCATTTTTTATTTTCATTGACTTATGTGGACTCTGTAAAGCCTGACACGTCTTTCCTCGTCTGATTACAGCACATTCAAAAGAAAGCTAATGATTGGGGAGTAAAGATGGACGTTCTAGCAGGTACGAAAGATACAGTGCATCTTTTTGGCAATGAAAAATGTTTCAGTGCTGACAACATACTTTCTTTACAGAGCTACGGTACGACTTGCCAGCATCTTACAAGTTCCACAAAAAGAAATCCGTAAGTTCACTGAACAGTCCTGACAACAGGTTATTGAGCTGTAAATAAGTAAACACATTCAAACATTTATTTCTATAAAGGTTGTATTTGCTATTCAGAAATGCAAACTTAAAAATATGACCACGCAAAATTCATCCAATGTAGGAACTCCGTAAAACAATGGCACACAAAAACTGAACCCCATTATTCAGATGAAATAAAATCCGTCTGGAAGCACGCATTTGTTGAACATGATTAAAATCAAAATGTCTTGAGCGAAATAGGCAACACAAATAAAATGAGGCACAACATAAAAGGGACTTCAAAGGCTGAAAACTGACACCCTGCTTTGCAAATATTTTTCTAGGTCGACATCGAGGTGGACTTCCTGCGATTCTCCAAAGCCTGAAGTTGAATTGTTCACTGGAATGAATTAATAAATGTAAATAATGTTATAAACGTTTTCACCAAAAGAAACATTCTGGCTGCGATCTCATGACTAAGAACCATTTTCAGTTTTGGGAACTTTTGCTGCAGGTTCATCAGCAGCTTCTCGTTCTCTCTTAGGAGCTGCAGGCGCTGAGGAAAAAACAAAACAAAACAGTGTCAATGAGATACTGGTTTAACACGTCACAGACGGATTAAAACAACACACATTTATAGAAGTGGTGCTGAACTTACCATCTTCATCGTCACTGTCAAACTTGGTCTTCTTTCCATGATACGGATTTCTGCCTTGATCTCTGCCTCCTCTTCCTCTTCGGCCTCCCCGTCCTCTGCCAAATCCTCGTCCTCGTCCACCTTCATGTCAGAAAATATTCATCAGCACTGGATCACAAGTACATGAGCAAGTTAATATTTCCAGACAATAAATCACAAAACTTAATCATGACCTTCATTTTATACCATCTGATACCCGGTACACTTGTATTTTGCTCCAGGCCACACGACTCTGATCTTTCAAATTACATCTTAAATGCCACCGCGGTGTGAATGCTGTCCAACGCCAAAGTGACTCGCATGCAGACGAAGACGACGCCACGTCAATTCCCGCTAGGAATAATAACGTTTTGTTCTATTGTAAGTAAATGTTGTTACCTCTGCCTTTGGACCTGCTGCAAGACTCCTGCTGGGCTTCAATGATCCTCTTCATCATTTCTTTCTCCTCCTCCCCTTCAAGCAGCTCCCATGTCACACTGTTGTCCTTCACTTTCAGGTCTTCTTTGTCCTTTTTGGCCTTCTCAAACGCTTCCTTTGCATTTCCATCAAATAAAAGCGTGCCCTTGAAAGTCAAAACAAAACACACCTTTAGTAAAAATGCCGCCGTTTTAGCATCTCATTCCTATATTTATTTATTTTTATTTACCTCTTTGGCTCCTCTTGTGAAGTCGACCCACTTGATCTTTCCATGCCCAGAGAACAACGCATGAAAATCTTCTCTGGAAACATCGCGGAGATCTCCAGAGAACTTCAACAGACAACCAGTCTTCTCGTTGAGCAGCAGGCCCTGCAGCACAAGTCAAAGATCTAAGAACCAAGTCTTTTTCACTGAACAGTTTTATTAAAAGCTGCTGTAAGCCTGAGTGATCTTACCATTTCTTTGTCCTCTGCATCTTTCTGTTGTTGTTCCTTGTTGCTAAATACCAGGGTTTTTTGAAAAGGGGAAAATGTCAATGAGGAAATATTTTCATGAAGACAAAATTCTGCTGCTTTTGTACTCACTGTCTCGCTTTGGCTTTTGTTTCTGCTTTCGTGTTTCTTCTCTCCTCTGCTTTCTTGGCATGGTAGTCTTCCCTGGGAAAGTTAAAAACAAAAAGACCAGTGACTACAGTGACATTTATCATGATTACACAACGTGGGAAGTAATAAAATTAGATTTTCCGGCTGAAAGGTTCAATGCTTTTTGAACACCTAAGTGCGGGTTGTCATGGCAACCCACTATATTAGTGTTTCGCAAGCCATGAATTCCCATTCGTGGCACATCTTCTCAAAATCGCTCTGTCACAGACTTGATTCGTCACAAAAATTGGCATAACAGATACGTTTCAGCATGAAAGACCTGTCCAACTTTTGTATTTTAAGAGAAAAGTTCATTTCAAATAGTTGGTTTTGTCATTAATTTGCCAGAATATTGGCGGACTGACCTGGACATCACGAGCATCTCATTGTCTTTGAACGATTTAATATCCGAGCATTGAAGGAACTCCTTGGCAGACTCTTCCGTCTCAAAACAGATGAACACTGATCCCTGTAAAGACAATAACATTTCAATCATGACTTCCTCAAACGTACGAAGTAACGATTTGAGGTTTATCTACCTTGAATTGCCTTTCCAGATTTCTCCTCATCTGTATGTTTTCAATGGCTCCTTTTCCACTCAGCCACTCCTGAATCTCATCGAGGGTTGTGTCGAGAGGGAAACCTTTCTGAAAGCCACAAAACATGCCATCAGATTAGAAAAGAACTTGGGTGTTTTAGAACAAACAAAAGCCTGATTGTGTACATTTTTTTGATTATAAGAGTTGCAGCATGACAAAACATATTGTAAGAAAACAAGATCCATATTTTTCTGAATGCCATAATGCAGTCAAAGAACTCCATGATACTTTTGTTTTAGGTAAAATGAATAACCAAAAAATTATCAGTGGAATGAGACAAAACAACAATGGCATTTCAAAGACAATTGTAAAGTGTAGGATTAGAAAAAAAGTTGAGTGTAACAGCAACAGTCAGTTCTAAAGAGCTGAATGACCTTCACGAACTGTATTTCTGTACATTCATTTCTACTTTGCTGTGTTTATCATTTGAGCATTCAGTATTGGAACCTTACCATGTAGACAGACTTATGTTTCAGGCCATCCTTGTATTCCTCATTGAATTCAGGTAGAGGTTTGCTTGGAGACCTCCTGATTTTAGTCTCGTCTTCATTCAATTCCAACAGGCCGGTGTTTGATTTCTGGAGAGCTGCGACGACGACGCTGACGTCTGTGGTTAAAGACCTCAATCTGAGAAGAGAACAAAGTGCTTCAATAAATATTCAGAGTACACCTTCTGAGGGACGGGATATGTCCCTTGATTATGAGACTGGACGATTTTGATTATCAAGAAAAAATGCAGACTCACTTCACCTCACATCTATAGTTCCTAAATTATTCACAATAAGACTTTGTCAGGTAGTTAATACCAAAGTATTGGCCAAATCAATTCTCATAAGAATGGTTGTGGATATAGGTGACCTGCTCGTTATGTCAAATTCCCATGCTGGTTAGTCATCACTGTTCATCTTTTCATGCAGTCACATGACCCTCAATCTGTTTATGCTCAATGACCAATATAAATCAGTCTTTGCCCACTGCAGCTCTCAGAGCCAAGGTTTCAGTTCGGGTTTTTTCTCACGTTCTTAGTTATATCATTGTAAAGTAAATATTTACAATGAGCCACAAACTTAATGCGAATGTCTAAAGACCTTCAACAATTAGCTGGTTTGGGAGCGCTGTCGCCCAAAACAAACACTGACCAGAGAGGAAGTAAAGAAGAAACACGTCTCATCGATTGGTCCGGACCAAACGCTGTTTCTATATTTAGGTCTTGTAACTCTTCTTTTGGTTTAACGCAGTTGGCATCCGCGAAGTTGCATTACCGCCATCTGCTGGTTCTTGCTGGTCTATACTATTCCCACCACTCTATATATTTTCCCAACAAGACCCGTTGCCTTTAGAAACCTATTTAAACATCTTCTCCCTCTTCCTTCCTTCTTGTAACTCAAACTACAAGATTTCAAGAAATCTTTAAATTCATAGTGAAATTTGTGGGTTCTGGTCTAGAAAATGGTGAAATATTTTAATGTTTTGAGATACGCCATTTTCATTTTCTTGAAATGCTGAAATGTGTATTTTTGATCATGTGCATCATATCTGGCAATTAAGTTGTAATGTTGACCTTGTAATATAGGGAGAATATACCCCCGGCCACTGTCTGACTAAACATCCTCATAGAAATTATATTTAATAAAAAGGTGGGTAATTTGGTTGTGAAGCTGAAACTGACAGGAATCTAGCCAATTGAGTTCCAGAAATTGAGGGAGCCGAGGCAGTACAATGTTAACGTTTAAGGTCCTTGTAACAGTATATTTATCATATAGACCAGAGGTCCTCAATCCCAGACTTTGAGGTGTCATGCACATTTTGGATGTCTCCTAGCTTCAGCACACCTCAATCTAATATTGATGTCATCATCAAGCTTGTAAAAAAAAAAAAAAAAAAAAAAAAGAAGCCCAATAACAGCCCCTTATTGCATTCAGGTGTGTTGCAACAGGAAGAGACCTAAAACATGCAGGACACCGGCCCCCGATATAGATCCACTCAGTCTCTGATGCATAGAAGAAATGTGTCTCAGTGTGTGATCCAGATGATGCTGTTGTAATAATGAACTCTGGAATTCTAAATTGTTGCTCTACTTCCTGTTTGCACAGGAATAGAGAGCAGTTTGTTAAAAAATAATACAAAATGGCAACACTGTCATCTCTCTCCTCCCAGGAAGAGAGAGAAACTGCGGTTCATTCTGTTGATTGCCAACATACAATCAGATGGCCCATCCACAACTTCTGCACTTGACATACTTTAATTCATACAATTGAAGACCATTTTGAATCCAATAATGCAAATCACCTAGTTCAACAATATGTTGATCTTACACAAAGGACACATTAAGTCTAAAGCAGACATAAACCAACCTGTTGAACTTCAGCATCGTCTCCAAAGGTACCCAGCCATCTTCCAGTTGCAGCTGTTCTTTGAGAAACTTGTCCCGTGGAAGATTGTGATCCCCAAAGTAGTACTAGGTGGGAATAAAATAAAATACTTTGTAAGGACTGGATTTAACTGACCAAGTTATGAAAGTGTTTTAATCTGCAGTACCTCAATTTGGCGGGCCACTTTCTGCTCAACTGCAGACATTTGTCCTTGATTTTCTGCCATGATTGATTGGCAAAACTGTAACACACACAGATATATATATATATATATATATAAACAGAGATGATACAAGCCTATTTAATTCACTGAATAAACTGAGAACTACCATTTAAAAACAACAAGTTGAATTTATTAAAACCAGCATGACAAAAGGCAATTCAAACAATTCATGTTGCATTATCAACAGTAACACTTGTCCATTCATTATCTGATAATACAACAAAATGAATTGGTTAAATGACTTCATATATGTGTATAAAGCAGTACTTTGGTTATTCACGTTTACACCAAAAGTTACACAGCTGTTGATTAGATGACTTTGTATTGAGGCATCAACAAATCACTGCAGGTCTTAATTCTTCTTCACTTTCACTTCCCTCAGAATGGGAAGGATCAGCTGAGAGCTTATTTTCAAAGCATTCAAAGGGCTAAAATCTACCTGTCGTTTTCCCCCAATTTGCCGGAATGTTAGGTCTGAGTTCAGGACGCTGAGCTCCATAACAGCATCTCTTAAGATTCAACTCACAGTTTTAGCAGTCAGAAAGCATATGTACGAACCCACCAATGTCATATTACACAAGAAAGTAGTTTAGCTGGATATATTCGTTCGGGGGGGAATCATACAAGAGAAAAACAAAACTTAGCAGGCAAAGTATTTCTGCCATTGCACTAGTTAGCTTCTTGGCTAACCCGCTAGCTTAGCTTAATTGCAGGCACGTTGCTTGAACATACTTCACAAAACCCAATTAACTTACAATAGCAGGTCGTGTTGATTTGTACACACTGCAGTCAATGTAGTTATCATTTAGCTACAGGTCACTTAAGAAACTTTAATTTGTCATTTATAGTCGGGGTAACTCAACAATCGGCTGCACGCCGTTCAAGCCGGCAGGCGTCTCCTCGGCTCGTCTGAAAACGGTACAGAAGTTGCAGGCAACGCGGACACGAAAATGAAACGAAATACATTTTCAGTCACATTCGAACTCGTACTTACGGTGTTTAGAGTCACAGTCTGTAACACTTTGAACCACAGGGAGAGCTGAACTCTTTACTTCTCTGCTCACACGTTGTGGAAGAACTGCGTGCTACGGAGCGCAGCGAGGACCAAAAGACACCACAAGCGGCCGCACGCTGTGCGTGATGACGTTTCATTAGGCAACAAGGGGGCGATGTGGCACGTGTTGTGTTTTGGTTGATTACAATTTAATCGATTTTTCAAATATTGTGGTAATGTTTTAGACATTTAAAATAGAAACAGTTCAGAGAGAAGATGATAGAATATTGAATTCAAGAAAGATTGCAATTTTGTCATTTTACCTTGGTCAACAAATTTTAAAAAAAGTATAACAAAGACAATTGTTTAATCTTTTGTCATGTAAACCTTTTAAAGAAGTGTTTTTCTATACGTTTATACAGTCTTCAAGAGTGATGAACTCTTCCTCATCTTTACATCTACAAGACTCAATCTATATGACGGTACGACAGCCTCAATCTATATGGTATACTGTATATATCGTCTCATTGTTAGAAGCTATCTCACTTTTACTTAGTTTACATTATGTAATATTACCATTCTGCATATTATGCTGTTTATTTTGCTGTTTGCAATTGCTGCTTTTAATATACTTACTGTTTTAGATGGACAACACTGCTTTTACAACCTCTGCAGCCACTAATACTGTTACTGACAGAAGGCCTGCCACTGCTTTCGCCTACCCAACTGTTTCTTTTTTGTGTGTGTGTGTGTGTGTGTGGGGGGGGGGGGGGGGGGGGGGGTTCTATTACTCTTTTTTAATGTGTGGCTCTTTGCCCCCCTAATTGCCCCTCGTGGATAAATAAAATCTCCAGATATGTGCAAATTCTTCGTACTACAAAAAGAGCTCAGCTTTATTTTCGTGACAATTACCAAGAATCCAATTACCATCAATACCATATACCTACTATACACATAACATCTACAAAATCATCAGTATAAGATCAATGAATGTCGTCATGTAAGAAAGATTTTATGTTTAGAAGTGACAAATAAATTCAGCCATCACACCGAAAGTATAGTAATTACTTTTATTAAGTTTCACCGTAGTGCAGCTCTTCTGATAAAAGTGTTATATTAGTTATTTGGATTTAAATAATATTAAATTACATTCATTCAATTTCTTTCAAATATTCACTTTCAATCTAATGCAAAAAAGTTAACAAGTGTTCTACTCAAAAGCCCCCTGAGTTCTAAATGAAATACTTAGGTGTCACAATATTTACAGTTTGGCAAATAGCTGCATGGAGGAATGGATCCAGCTTGACATACTGGTTGACAGCACAAAAAAACATGGCACAAAATAACTGTAAAAAAGTGTTCAAGACAACAAGTCATCAAACACCGCGAACGCAAACGCATCCATGTGACCTGGTCGGGCTGGGAAGAGTGCCGACAATCTGCCACGAGTCCAGCTCGGGGTCATATTTCTCAATGCTTTCCAGATAAGTCCCTTTTGAGTAGGAGTATCCCCCGGTCACGTAAATGCAACCATTTATTATCACAGCTCCACACTCCATCCTCCTCTCCTTCATCACCGATATTGGTCTCCATTCGTCTCTCTCGGTGTCGTAGCAGTCTGTGATAGTCGTCTGGCCACCCACCAAGTACAGCTTGTTGTTCAGAGAAACTGAGGCCAGGCCGTACTCTAAAAACACACAGATCAGAAACAAGATTGAAGAAAGAATACTCATACTTCTGATTCAGTGTTTTTTTTATTTTATTTTATTCATCTTACCTGGATGGGGACTTGTGGTAATGATACTCCACTCGTTGACATCGGCTCGGTACACCTGGATTTTTTCATAGGTGCACGTTCCTCTGTACCCGTAGTGTCCGCCAGTCACGAAGATCTCGTCTCTCAATACACAAGCAGTGGCATTTCCCACACCTTTGATGGAAACAGGGGTTAAAATGACCACCACAACAGTCGTGTCTATACATCTAAAAATTGAGGACTAAAGCATGCATTTGGGTATTTTTATCAATGTTGTGAAAAGAAAATGGAAATGTCCTTTAATAAAGCTGATGTGCACTCATTCTCAATTACATATTATACTCAATTCCTTTTCCAGAGAATATTTGTTAAATATTCAATAGATAGCAGCAGTCTATATACAGTGCTATTATGTGTTGTAAAGGTAAAGAGACTTTATTTATAAAACAGTTGAATAATGCAGCCTTAAATCATGAAAAGTGATGCTGGATTTATCAGCTGAGGAGAGAAAAAAACAAAAAAAAACATTTATTTTAGATCTCTTGCACAATTGTCCAGTCATGTCCAGGTGATTCTGTGTTTTACGATATACAAACTGAGATTTCAAGTTATGAATTGTTTGCAAGGGGTTCCAGGACTTCTTGTGCTGAATGTGACCAGGGAACTGTGTGACTGATGACTGCAAGCTCAGAGATTTAACACCAATTAATGAATTATTAATCTTTAAATAAAACAATGAGTCTAATGTTTGCTTGTTTTCAGTATAAAGCATCCATCTGTAAGTTAGTTGTATCATTACATTACAAGTGTTGATAATTTCTTGCCAGAAAATGAAATGGGATTAAATTAGTGTAAATTAGATTAGTGTGTTCTCAATGATACAAATGAATGTAGATTAAATAAAACTATTACCAGCTGAACAACCATTCATAGTCTTAACTAAATGGGAGGTCTGAACTGCAGCATTGAAGCCCAAAAAGTCAGTTCATCCTTACAGTCTCCCGCTTTCATTTATCTCGGACATAAAAAAATATTTTAGCATACCTTGGATCATTTTGGCAACTGGGAACCATTTCTTTTTCAGTGGGTCGTAATATTCAGTTTCTTGCTCCGGGGCTCCTCCTCTGTAGCCTCCGATGGCATAAACACAGCCATGCAAAGCCACTGAACAATGGTAGTACCTGGCTGTGATCATGGGGCAGCCCTCCATCCAGTCATCGTAGTCACAGTTATAAATCCAGACCGTGTCCAACGCTTCAACAGTGTTTGTCTTGTAACCTCCTGTCACGTAGATATTTGCTCCAAGTAAACTGACGCTGTAGCTTTCTCTGGCGTTGTCTGGCATATCTTTTCCTTGTAACCACGTGCTGCCGATTGGATCCCAGATGTGAACTTCACAAAGAGGGTGCCAGTAGTATCCTCCAATGATATACATGTTCGAAGACATTTTCCCACTTGCAGGGCTCATTTTGAGACTTGACCCTAAAGACTGAATAATAATAGATTTGAGCTTCTCGTGATTGTTCAGCAAGTGTTTTCTCTGTCCCTCTAATGAAGCCTTAAAGTAAGTCGCATCCAGTTCCAGGTGGATGGAGTGCATCATGTCTGAAACAAGGTGAACACGGTCGGTCAAATCGTGGGTCACCCATCTGGCAACAGCATCTATCAGCTCATCGTCTTTCTGCTCAGTGAGGCTCTGAGCAGCCAGGACCGATCTCATCTTTTCCTGGTCCAACTCTAGGAACTCCTCCTGCCGGACGAGCTCCGTGAACCTGCTCAGCATCACTCTGCGGGCCTCTTTCTCCAGCGCAGGGCACATGTGCAGCTGAGCAAAAGTGTGCATCCCCAGACAGTTGTCCACATCCAGGAAGCGAATCAGGAACTCTTCGCAGGCCTGCTTCACAGCGAGGAACTGCAGAAGACTGGCAGCCTCCAGCAGACTCTGCACGTTGCTCTTGGTCATGCACACCTGACCGGTGTACACATATTCCACCAGGGTACCGAGGATGTCGCAGTCTATCCCAGCCAGCTTGATGATGCTGTCTGACCTTTCTCTCATGTCCGTGGTGAACATGACTTTGAAATAGGAGCTGCAGGCTGACAGCAGCGCCTTATGACAGTGAAACTCCTGCCCGGAATCACCACATTGCAGGGTGACGTCTGTAAACAGACCACCGATGTAGAAATGCCTGAGAGCATCCAGGAGCCTTTCTGGATGGTCACCATCACAGAAGTCATATGTGTAGATTTCTGCTTGCTTATGTGACATCCTATCTGGGGAGAAAAGAAAAAAAGGAGAAAAAAGAAAAGCACATGTCACAGTGAGAAACAGGTCGAATACCACACTGACATCACAAAGCAAATTCATAGCTTCAAATTCTCATTCATAATTAAATGCAGCATTGAGGTCAATGCATCTGCAGCCATGTTTAACCCTATAAACAACCAAAGATGTCACAGCCTTACCTCTCAGTGTGTTTCCATAAATGAATCCCTCACGGGCACTGTGCTGTCTTCAGGCGCTCCTCTCCTAAACAAAATGAGCCTCAATATAGCTCAGTGAGGACGATCGCAGCCAGCTCGATCCTATTTTGGTATTTATGTTCAGCAGCCATCCCTCCTCCCCTCCTCCTCTCCGGCACTGCGTTCTCCTGCAGGAGGTCCTTGACAAAACCAAGCAACCATACAGAGGAATCACCCAACACCGCTATTTTCTCCCGGAGCCTAAATATAACCTCCATCCACAGTCCCGTGACGCGCACATGGACTGCGCATTAGCGCACTTAACCAGCAAAGAGACACCGGCAGAATACAAACCTGACACAAATGAGCTTTCAGTACAGAAGAGGCGGTGGTCCATTCATGCTTTTCCCCTCCATTCTTGTCGTTGCCATGGTGTCTTGAACCGTGTGTGGCCAAGGCTTTACCTAATCCTCACAAAGATTAACAACACAGTGGAACCATATTCCTGCACATGATCATCTCAGATATGTGGGACTGCAGGCAGGAGACTTTTACTTTCAGCAGTTTCCTGCTCACATTTGTCTGGGATCTATTCTAAACTCAGTAGTTTCATTAAAAAACAACAACAACAAACAACTACTAGAGTTTTACTCAAACTCGGTGGAGAATAAACTAAATACAATACTCACATTCCTGTAAATTAGCGGTATTTGTAGAGATTAGCTTTTTTTTTTTTTTTTTTTTAAGATAAAACGCTTTACATTTTGTCATTTATTTTGCTTATTAAATCAAAGAGGTTTTGAAATGCGCATATTTGGAGAGGAAGAATTTAACAAATAAAAGTCTTACTTCACAGCAACATTTGTTTACAGAACAAATCCCCGTATTGTAATTTGAATACACATTGAGAAATCAACTTTTATTTAATACTGGCCATTAACAACGTATTTAGTGAGATTAAAACTCAAAGACAACTTTTGGTATTTAAGAAATTCGATGGATGGATGGACTCAAAATATACACAACGGCTATGGACAGTGACGTAACATGCTTATATACAAGAAAATTTTTTACATGAATGCTAAAATGTTTGGATTGTGGTAGAAAGTAACAAGTGGAAGTAAAATTATTCATCTTATTGTGCTTAACTGATTTTGATGTTAATAAAGAAAAAATAAGTACAAAACCATACTTGAGACTGGTGATAAAACATCCTTTTAAGAAATACTCAAGCCCACATTTTCAGAATAAAATCATCTACCCAGCACATCTGATATCGATTGGCTTTGGATCTAAACTTCTTTTTAGAAATAGATCTTGACATTTATCAAACCTGCTACACCGTGTGGGAGTGTCAGTTGGAAGTTAGTTGCATTAGTTATAAGAATTAATTAGTTTTACTCCAGAAAAGTTAAAGCAAGCAGCGCTTGGATATCAAAACAAACGTGATTCTGGAAATTTGATCGAAATGTTTTGAAGATAATAACCAACAACTCACGATCCATTGATCCATAGAGGGCTTTCCTGAGAGGGTGACAGGTAATGCTATTCATGTTTTTATTGACATTATGTCAAATGTCCTGCTCTGAGACTGCTTTGCATAGTGTACTGAAATGTCCAATTATTTCATTAGAATCAAACTTTTTTTTTTGCCTTGTCCTAGGAATTTCAGAAAGGCTTGGAGACTTCATTGAATTGGATAAATGTTTATACCTCAGAAATTAAATGGGAAAAACAAAACATATGAGGCTTATTTGCCACACAGAAAAAACTAAAAGTGAGCAGATTAAAAAAAAAACTATATTCCAGAGTGGGTATAGTCTAAATATAAAGACGGTGAAACAAAGATTAAACAAGAAACTGGACACCACATAGCAAGTCCATTTTATTAATTTTTAGTAGTTCAAGAAGCTGAAAAAACCCCTGAAACAGTGGAATGTTATCAAAATGCCTATTATAAATGGTCCAGGGGGTTAAATTTCTGCACAAGTTGTTAGCTGTAAACACAAAAAGCAACAACAGAGCAATGACATTAGACATTCTAGAAAATTGTGGGGAATTTCAGATACTGAATGTTACTCCTTTAAATGCTGAGCTGGGCTGCATCGTTAACCAAAGGCTTCAGAGTGCTGAGATCTTTCAGGAGAGAGGACAGCCCCACACAATACCACAGGTCCCCAGTGCGGTTTTCAGGGCCACTGAATGACTCTATCTGCACCCCCTCTGCGCCAAGCAGTCCTACACAAGAGACACAAGATAGGCGAGGAATAAAGAAAGAAAATTACCACAATTGAATACTCAATGCAATTTAACTTCCAAATATACATCATTATGTTTGTGAAACAGAAGATTAGTAAATAATGTTTAGGGTCGAGGCTCTGGATTGTTCAGATGAGACCAAAGTTTCCACATCAGCTGCTTTAAAACTGGAGACCAGCTGTGCGTACCTCCACTGGGGGGCAGTAGAGAACTTTCTGAGATGTGCAGCCAAACAGAAAATACACTACAATGAATGACTATAAATACAGAGTTATCTTGAACATTGGAGCTGTCAGCTGCATGATATACATGTGTGTAATTCATGAGAGGAAATACTCAAGGCTTTGAATTATTTCCCTTGAGAAGATCATATTATTTGGGATATCGGGTGGGCAGATATTTTTATGTTGCAGGCGCGCAGTATGTTGGTTTCTTCAACAACCGACAGACAAGCAGTTGAGCCCTCGGTAAATGATGAAACAAAAGTGTGATTGAAACTGAGCCTTCTTTATTCTCTTACCAGCCAGTGAGGTCAGGAGCTGAGGATCTGCTGAAGCCTTGAAGAACAGCAGATTTCCGGAGAGTGAGATGGGCTGTCTGAACCTGCTGTCGTTCAGCTGCAGCAGGACGGGCATGCCGCCCCGAACAGAACCGACGGCATTATAGCTCCCGCTACTGGCCGTCATCTCCACTTTACACAAGCCTTCAGCCACGCCATCAGATGCAGAGTGGGACTGGTTTACCTGAAGAGGCAGTTCACATGAACGAAAGGTTTTGATTTCCAAGACACACGGACTTGATGGAGTCATTAAGGAGTGGCTGTCCTACCGTGATTCCACTCTCCTTGGCGAGACTCAGGACATTGATGAGGTTCGGGCAGCATCCAGATTGTCGATTGACGAGGCCGACAAGTACGGCGGACATCATATAGCCAGTAGAGGACTTCATTGAATCTCCTGGTTTGAAGTGAATGGTACATAATGTTAAGTGACACCATCAGCAAACCGACATAATTCTTTAGCTTTCTCACACACACACTCTTCTTATCTCCCACTTACCTGCTGGAAGTGGGAGATAAGAATATGTGGGTAACAAATTGGGTAGATCAGTAACTGTACCTTTAGTATTTAATTCAACACGACTTGGCGGTGTGTTAGAGGGAAGGCAAGACTTCAGCACAGCTCCAACTGCTTCTCCAAGTTTGATCAGTTGTTGGGATTCCTGCGAGAAGGTGTTGGCCAAAACCTGTGCGTTTACCTACATAGGCATAAGACAAAACATCAGAGAGCATAGATGAGCAGTTACACCTTCAAACATTTTAATAGTAATAGAGCTCAGTTTCTATTCAGTGGATCCTCGGAGGGCTGCAATTCTGCAGATATAAAAAATTTGATGTCATGACAACTCAGCAATATCTCCAAAGCCACTGCTTTATAAAGCTGGGTACTTTTGCCTAAAAAGGGACAAGCTGTGAGACCAATTGAAAACTTAGTGCTGAATTTCTACTCTCAAGTGGTTCAGGCAAGGATACACTTATTTTTCAAAGATATAAATAAAAACTCTGTTTAGGTTGGAGCCATCAGACTTAACAGGTCACAATAAAGCAAAAATGTCTCTGGAATGTTGCGTGTGACTTTTGTTTGAGTGTAAAATCAACTTGTGAACAATGGTGACATTATAATAAACTGTACACGGAGCCTCAATGCTCTGGTTACATGAACTCAACTGAAGAGAGAAAATCAACTTGTGAATATTTTGTTTTATCAACTGTAGACTTTTCTAAAGTTACACCACTTCATTCATAACTCATTTCTCATAACTCATAATTCATTTCTCCATGGCTCCTGGTGGAGTATCCTGATTCACTATTTTGTTATATTATCCCCACTGAGGATAGAAAATATTTCCACCAAACTACATTTTCCAAAACACCATCCTGCAGTAAACATCTTGGAGTTGCAATATTTTGCTTTGTCAAGTCCTCTCACAAGTTTACAAGTTCAAGGTTTGAAGGTCATTTTTATTGACAAAAAGCCATTGAGGAAGACTTACTGCTCCAACCAGGTTTCTGCCTTTCACCATTTCCACGATCTGCTGGGCGATGTCCATCCCACAGCGAGCCTGAGCCTCCTTTGTACTGGCTCCCAGGTGAGGGCAGCTGATGACACTGGGATGGTCAATCAGCGAGCGGTCCTTAGGAGGTTCCTGCGTCCAAGAACACCAAGTAAGAAGTGACCAACAGCATTTCTTCCATTAATACTGAAGAACAATTAAAAAGGCAAAAAACTAGAATGTAAAACAAAACTGATGTAGACGGTGAAGCGGTGTGGGAGACGACAGGAGCCGATTGTACCTCAACAAAGACATCGAGTCCTGCTCCTCCACACTGTCCGGACTGCAGCGCTCGGACGAGGGCAGCCTCATCAATGATGCCTCCTCTAGCACAGTTCACCACCTTCACCCCTTTCTTGCATTTCCCAAAGGTTTCATCATTAAGCAGACCTTTGCACACAAAAGAGACACGCTCAGAATGTGTCTCACGATTTCGGTACAAAAGAAAAGTGTAATTCTTCTGCACACACTTAAATACTACAGATTATTGATACTATTGGAAAGTAAGCAGCACGCTGGGATTATTGTTACTTGGCGCGGGGGAACCAGAGTGAAGCTCACCAACGGTAGAGGGCATCAGGGGAGTGTGGACGGTGATATAGTCACACTGAGGCCAAAGCTCCTCCAGAGACATCTGCAGGACGCCCCAGCCGGCGGTCACCTCAGGTGGAGTGATCGGATCATAGCCAATAGTCTAGAAAGATTATTAAAAAGAAGAAATATATCTGGTCGTTTCTTCTATGTAAATATTACGACACTCTTCTCCACTGACGACTGTGCGAACAGGCCGATCATGGAATCTCACCTTCATACCAAATGACTGCATTCTCGAGGCGACCTCCTTCCCAATTCTTCCAAGTCCAACTATTCCGAGCACCTTGCCATACAGCTCGGCACCCATGAACTGTAAAAAAAAAAAAAAATCACAGTGGTGACCCCGACAGCTCCATCAGCAACAGCACAGACTCAAGTGTCACATCTGATTACCGGCAACTGAGACAACAATGGAATCAACCACGCAGCAATAATTGTTCTCTGCACTCCAGAGCACATACAAGCTGGATCCCCGCCTACCTTCTTACGATCCCACTTCCCCTGTTTCATCGACATGGCAGCTTGGGGTACGTGCCTAAAATAAAATAAATTAAACAAATCGCTATGTTAATGGATTTTACTGAAACTCAACACGCTTAAGAAAAAAAAAAATCTCTGAAAATATTTTTTCAACATAAGAAAACACGACTCCTCTTGCCTTGAGAGGCTCATCAGCAGGGCGCAGGTCAACTCAGCAGCACTGATGGTGTTTCCACTCGGAGTGCTTGGGGGGGGGGGGGGGGGGAGATTTAATGGTCAGTATGTTTACATCAGACCTGCACGGTGATGTAAACCTGTGTTCAAACTGGAGACTAACTTCATGACAATAATGCTCTTCCTGGTCGCAGCCTCAACGTCCACATTGTCCACGCCGGTCCCAGCTCTCCCGATGAGCTTAAGATTGTCAGCAGCATTGATGACAGCAGCCGTTACCTTGGTTGCAGATCTCACCACGAGGCCGTCGTAGTTCTAAAATGAGAAAAGTGAAGGATAAAACAAAGGATTGTTTGTGAGTAGTCATGGAAACATGGATTCATTTTGGTCCCGATCTAATAGAATATCTCAGCGACAATTCAATTTTAGATCCTTTATATCCACGGCAGGTTTGCATGTTTCCTTCTAATTGTCGTCAACATTTATGTCGGCCTCCCTATAGAGCCAGAATAGAGGTGTAAGATAGGTGCATTGTTCCTAATGAGAATGTGCTTTTGGTATGGATTGTAAAATTAGCAAACTAAACCCAGAAAATCCAGCATCCACTCTGTCGATGTTAAAATGAGCTGAAGAAAATACACATCGTCTTTTTCAGTGACTAATGTCACCTAATGTGAAGTTGATTAACTTAAATCTTACTTACTGCTTCTTTTACAAACCTGAGATTAAATTACCCCGTTTGTTGCCAACTTTTCTTTTTTTTTTTGCTCCCACCAAAATCAGAATGAGTTCATTTTATTTATAAAATGCCAAAACATCTTATTCCAAACCTCTGGTATATCATTGAGTTCCAGTGTGAAAACAATGGGGGTTGTTGAGTTTTACTCACAGTATCTGGTTTTTAATCATATTCTGCATATTGCCCAAACCTTTTTAGATTTATGGCTATACTGTTCCGATTGAGATAATCCAATACAGATGTTTGCAAATTAAAAGATTGATAGATTACAATCTGCCTTAGTCTTTAAATCAACTTTTAGGATATTTTTTCACTGTAAAAACTAAAATAAATGCTGCCCCGTGATAAGTGAATAGGGTTCTTGTTTTGCATCAGCTTAAACTCACAAATCAAACGGAATAAACAGAATAAAATCAATAATTTACCACCTCATACGCCTGAGGGATTTTAAGCTTAAGGTGCTCAAAAACGTTTCGACCTGCACCACTGAGCATTATGACTGAGAGTATGAGCCTAACCCTAACCCCAGCAGCACCCAGCGGGACTTCTTGATCCTGGGTTAGGATTAGGGTTAGGGTTGGCTCTTGAATCTTCAGCCAATAAATATTAAAAAATGGTCAAATTGATTTCACTTCCACTTAATAGCAAGAGGTTTCAGCATTGTTCTTGTGTGTGTGTGTGTGTGTGTGTGTGTGTGTGTGTGTGTGTGTGTGTGTGTGTGTGTGTGTGTGTGTGTGTGTGTGTGTGTGTGTGTGTGTGTGTGTGTGTGTGTGTGTGTGTGTGTGTGTGTGTGTGTGTGTGTGACTCTTCCCAAGTTTAACTCTTGGTGCCTCCTGTTCTTACTCCAATTGTTTTTTGCCTAAACACATGTATTTGGAGTGAATGTGTTCAGATTATACACACAAAAGATATTTCCAGTGTGCACGCGGATGCCGCTCGTGCTCCCAGCCTTGCAGCATGTGGCAGTGATGGAACCCGGTAAAGTCTGGGATGAGTTGCATCAGCTTTCTTTCTTTCTTTCCAGAGGGCGGTACAAAGCAAACGCACCGAGCTGACTGACTGACTGCACACCTCAGCGCGAGAACAACACCGAAGATAACCGAGCGTGCAGCTCGTATCAGACTGCGCGAGAGGAAAGCAGAGGGGTCTGCCTGGTTTAGGCGACAGGACCTCCGAGTGCGGCTGCTCGGCTTTTTATATGCGATGAGGCGCGTGAACTTTGTGTGGAATCGTCGCGTGCTGCGCGAATATCAACGAGGTAGTTATGCAACACAAATTAAATTTACCTTAATGTCCGCGATCAGCTCAGCCTCGGTCATATTCTGCTTTTCCGTGACTCGGATGCCATTTTCCTCCAGAGTGGTTCTGCAGCGAGGGTCGACACTTTCACTGATGAGCACAGTTCGGATGGAGATCGAGGCCATCTTGGTGCTTTTCTGTCCGCGCTGCTCTCGGTGCTTTGCTGCCGGGCCACCGGGGGGGTTGTGGGTGGTTTGATTGCCGGGTGAAGTGATGGTTGAATGGTTGTGTGTGACATAAGACGGCCCCCCCCTTCCGACATGAGCCCGCCTCTCCCGCATCTCCTGCTCTGACGTGTCTGCACGAACCCGTTCAGATAATTACCCCCGGAAAAAGATCCAGCAGCACCCCTGGCAGGGATTGCCTGTGCATTCTGTTCCATCCAGCTCGTGCTATTAATGTTGTACAACTTTCTATTCATCTGTGTGATTGAAGCATCACAATAAAAAAAATAAACTCTTTGCATGAAGGTTGTCAAAATTGTCAAGTTCACATTCTGAAAATAAACGTCTTAACTTACTCTGGTGGAAATATCTATTAAAAATAAACAATTATCCTCCAGATAAAGGGTCCATATAGTTTGGATGTCATCAACAAATCCAAATGATGAAATAATAGATCAGAAGGGCCCGTTCAGTATTTCAGTTTTCTAACCACTGCACCACCATGTGGTCCAGGTAAATGTTTCCACTGTTAAAGTCCACAAACTCTTCAAAGGACAATATTAACTGTTATTTAAATGTATGCACCGGAAAAAGACCCTCGGCAAGAAGAGTTCCATTTCCTTCTTTCACAGCATCAAACTTCTACGGCTTAATAACAAAGTTACGAGCTCACTGGACTCCCCGACAAACGATAAAGAACTCTTCATAACATTAAATTTCCTGCCAAATAACAAAGCCTCCATCCTCGGTGGCTTCCCTGTCGAGTTCTGTGAATAATCCTTCTCCACTTTCCCCAGACTTTTCAATAAAGCAATGATTGAAGTAAAACAAAGAGCCAAATTCTGGTAGCTTCACTCTTACCCAGTCTAACAAAGGTCAAATGTCACCATCAAATTACCGCCTCATTTCTCTAATCAATGTCAACACAAAAAAAGAAGGTGATTCCACTGACAATTACTTAAAGTTCAGTCCAAAGCTTGTCAGCTGTTACACTTTTACACTCCAGAAAACAAACAAACTTGTGTTATATTTTTCCATAGCTGCCATAAATTGCCTTTTATGATAACAAGCTGAAGCTCCAATACACTGCTTTAGTTCTCCAATGTGGAATAATCCATGTTTTATCAAGTTCTTAAATCAGGTCACACACAAACTCTACAAATAAGCTCCACCTGGCCTTCACTAAGTGTCAGCTGGATCCGCTTCAGTACTCCATGAAGTGGTGTTTAGCATTATAGAAGATACAAAATGGATGATGGAAGGACTCCTGTTTGGTCTTTTTGGATTTAAGAAACTCCTTTAAAGTCAATTTTTATTTTACTATACGAAGGAAGTTGCTGTGTTGAACAACATGGAAATGTCTTTTGACGCTTTCAGTGTATAAAATGTTTATCTATCTGCATTCATCTCCAACAATGTTGGACATCAATAAGATAAACACACACTTATATATATATATATATATATGTATATGAAGTCACATGCTATGAACTGTTTTACCAGGTCATGTCAGGCGAGTCTTAATCTAACAGACATGGTTCACCACCATACTCATTAGGTGACACAAGGGTTCCATTATCTGTGTTGACTCAGTAATTTAACCCATTTGTCAAAGCTGTGGTAAATATATATATATAAATATATATATAAATGTCTCCTCAGTCATGTGCCAGGACAGTTTTTTTCACATATTCAAATAAACAAGCACAAATCTACTAAAGAAATTTAAGAAAAAAAAACAATCATTCTGTGAAGGTTATTATGCGATCGCTGTTCGGGGGATATATATCAAGAATATATCATCTAGAACATATATCAAGGTTGTTCCCATTAATAAATGCATTTCCCCCACACTTTCCTAAAGGTTTTTCACATGCAGTGTGTTTGTGTTTTCATGAATATTGCAGTATTTACGCAATATGAAATGAAGAAACTGATGAAAATCAAAATGCGTCTTTTATTTCAATCAACACCCCAGCAGAGATGATTCACACAGTTTCTGTTGCGTTAAACATGACACATACTTCGCATTAAAAAAAAAAAGTTAAAGAAGATTACAGTAAAGGATTGCTGATGTGAAAACAAAACAAAACATTGACAATCAAGAATAAATGGTAAAATGAGAAATGGATTTCACTTATCGCTTTAACTGTTTGAGCAGTCTCAAAGCGCTTTACATCGTGACTTACGTTCACAAACACTTTCACACACCAACCGATTGGGCGACGACCGCTCCACTAACCAAGCCACCCGGGGAAATATGTCGCCATAAGCAACTATGCATGCACTTTGACCGTTACTCTGAGGATTGGCTAAATAACTCAGGAGTAAAATCTTTCAAAACAAACAGAACGAAGGCATCAGTTAAACCAAAATAACATTAAGGGGGAAAAAAAAAACAATCCAAAACAAAATCGGGAAACTGACAGAAAATGGTTAATGAGGAATCAGAGTGGACAGAATGTCACATTCCACTGCCAGCTTCAGCTCGGGGACCTACGCTTCATCCACACTTCAGCTGCTTGGAGAGTCGGAGCAGTGGAATCAATGAGACGGATACCGCAGCACTCGCCTCATTCTAACCAAGACTCCCATGAGCTGCCGGGAACACTTCAGAATTTACCTTTTAAAGTTAATCATGTTTACTTTGTGTGTTTCTGCCCCGAGTGAGGACGGTGACCAGACAGCAGGTTCAGTCACTGTCAGAGCTGGAACTGGAACTGGATCGATTCCTCCTGCTGTCGCTTTTATCTTTGCCTTTCGCGTTGTTTGATCTCGATCTGGCCCGGTTCCGCCTGTCTTTGGATCTTGAAGTGCTCCGGGCTCTCCGTTTGGAGTTGGGGCTCCTCTGACTCTTCCTCTTCCCTCGATCGCTGTCGGAGCTGCTGCTGCTGCTGCGTCGCCGGTCTTTGTCTCTCCTGTGAGACGACCGGTCTCTGCTGCTCTTGCTCCTGGAGCGCCTGCCTCGGTGAGAGTCTCTCGTCTTACTTCTGTCTGGACTTCGGGATCGACGGTCTTTGTCCCTGGACGTCCCTCTCCTCTTGGTCTCTCTGCTCCGGTCCCGACTCCTGCGATCCCGGCCTCGCTCTCTGTCCTTGTCTTTATCCTTTGACGCTCCAGACCCACCCTTGTCCTTGCTTCTGCTGCTCGATCTGCGAGCCTCCTTTGTCATTCTTTCCTTGCTTTTTGATTTCCTCCTTGTACTTTCACCATTTCTTCCTTTCGTGTCGTCTTTTTGTTTTTTATCAGACTCATCCTTACTTTTTTGCTTATGATCAGTTTCCGGCTCTTTTTCCTTCTTATCCTTCGGTGAATGTTTGTCTTTGCTCTTAGAGCGGCCTCTTTTCTCATCACCTTTATGCTTATGGCCCCTTTCTCGGCTTTTCGACCTCCTGCTCTTCTCCCGACTTTTGCTGCGACTACGAGACTTCTCCCCCCGTTTCTTTGCCTTTTGTTTGCTCTGCTTTTCATCCTTTTCGTTGGCGTCTTCTTTGCTTTTAGACCTATGAGACCGTCTCTTGTCCCTTTTCCCCTCAGCCGAGTGTCCGCGGGTTGAATTTGAATTCTTTCTCTCTCTTTTAGCTGCTTCATCTTTATTTTCGTTCATATCTCCTCTGTGAAAAAAGAACAAAAGGGTCAGTTGAACTAAACTTCAGAGTATGATTTGTGAATTTCAAATGAAACTGATTTAGAATGAATGGCTAACCTGCCTGACCTTGGTAGGAGAAAAAAAAGCACTAATATTTGACATTTTGAACAAGATTTTGACAGCAAAGCGCACTGAGAATATCCACATAGCAGCTTATTTCAGGGGCTTCTATTACAAAATATTTACAGGGTTGAAGCAGTTTTCTTTACCTGTCGCCCTTAATCCAGCGCTCTCCTGTGACTGCCCTCATCCTCTGACGCTGCATCTCCAGACGCCAGTGAGGAGGAGTTTCACTGCGACGAAATCGATCTCTGGACCTCGAACGAGACGGAGTTCGATATCTCTGGATGGAAAAAAAATATAACAAAACAACTCTCATTCACCAACACAAACAAAGTGAAGCCGAAGCTGATAACAACGATGACAAGCGGCTGCAGAAGTGATGTTCGGGCTGAGAGCTTTGCTGCACACGTACCCGGGGACCTCGGCCCTTAATCTTCCTGCCTGATCGAGTCATCACGAGTCTTCTGTGGTGCGTAGAATTAAAAGATATGCCAGAACTGCAAAGAGAGAAACAGAGAGACATGTTTACCAGGTGAAAGCATTATGATGTCATGTTTGCCATATCTACTGTCAAAACAGTCAAACCTGTCTCTTGTCCTGTCGTCTTTATTTCTCGGAGCCCTGTCGACCTCCTCATTCGACCTCTGGACGGCCTGAGGACTTCTCCTCATGAGGAAGCGATTCTCAGGGATGGGTGGGATTTCTTCAGGGCGTACGGTGGATGTAACCAACTCTTCTTGCTCTTTCTCTCCAGCACTTTCAGGTTCTGACCTGTGAAAACACGGTTTAGTCGTAAGGTACTGGTGTCGCTATTCAAATCCTTTAGCAAAGATAAGCGGCTTACTTTTTCTTTTCTTTTTTCGGTTTCTTTTTCAGCTTTTTCGCCTTCTTTTTCTTCTTCTTTGACTCTTTTTCAGACTCAGACGATGATTCTGAGGAGCTGTCGGAGTCACTGGAGCTGCTACTCGAACTGGACGAGACGCCCTCTCTCTTCTTTTCCTTCTTTGCTGTAAAAATGTAACGAGCGTTTTCAGAATTAAGCTGAATCTTGAAACTTGTTCTGAAAACAATCAGTTAGATCCGACAAAATCTGACCTTTAGATTTAGGGACGAGTTCTCCGCAGTTCATAACTTTCACCTCGGCGTATGGCTTGCTGTTAGGATCGGTCTTCTGGTTCTCCATGGTTTGAACGACCTCCTGGCCGGCGATCACATGGCCAAACACCACGTGGACACTGTCAGAGTAGAGTTAGGATTTCGCTGTTGATATGAAGTACATGTTGTGCTATAAATATGAACTTTTATCTGAAATCCAGCAGCTCTTACCCATCCAGATGTGGAGACGGCTTTGTTGTTCTGAAGCACCATCACAAGCCCCACAAAGAGAAAATACGTCATCAACTGTGAGGCTTAAAAAGTCCAATCATACAAATGAGGCCACTTCAAAACTGAAATACGGAGCATCAAACTGTGCTTACATGAAGAACTGTGACCCGTTGGTGTCTTTGCCCCTGTTGGCCATAGACAGCAGATACTCCTTGTTGTGTTTGACCGCGAAGCTTTCATCTGAAGGGAATAAATACGATTGTTACGCCATCCTGAAGCGGCGTCATTTTTGGATGAGAACAGCCAGCGACTTCTTTACCTTCAAAAAAGCCTCCATAGATGGATTCGCCTCCTCTTCCGTTACCTGTGACGTCAAAGAAAATGTTGGAGGCCGTTTCACAGAGCAGATTGACGGGTCACACTCTGCTGACTCACCTTCACTGAAGTCTCCTCCCTGAATCATGAAATCTTTCACAATCCGATGAAAAAGGCATCCTTTATAGTGGAGAGGTTTCTGGGTTCCTTTACCGACGCCTTTCTCGCCTGCATGGAAAAAAAAAAAAAGAAGAAAAAAAAACAAAACAGGACTTTTTAATACAAAGCCATGTCACAGACCGACTTCTGTCAGCTGAAGAGGCGTCACTCACCTGTGCAGAGGCATCGGAAGTTTTCACAAGTTTTGGGACAAATGTCCGCAAACAACTCCACCACGACTCTCCCAACTGTGAGGAAACACCAGCGTCACACCAATTCACTTCTGTTTGTAGTAAAGTCAAACTAACTGCACATTCAAGAAGGTTGATCTGTTTAGTTGCACTGGTTTACAGAACCGACAGCATGTTCTTCAACATCTCTGACTAACATAGCATGAACGTAATATTCATCACACAGTAATACAAGAGGACAACACAACTAATTACACCTAGAATAACCAGGAGGGAAAGCAAAACTACATAAAACTAGAACTGATCAATTGATGCAGACATGTTCATATACTATGGATCTTTTAACCCTTTATTGTGATAGTCTGAATTTATTTGGGTGTAGGTGACGATAAAACTAGACGTCTAAGGCTTTGGAAGACACTTTCCATTAATTTCTGACATTTTTCAGAAAAACAGCCGATCGATTTCCAGAGAAAATCATAAAAAGATCCTTTCAGAAAAACAATGGTTACAGTTCAGTCTAGAACAGAATAAAAACATACTCTTAGTTTGGTGGTAATGACACATCTCCATACTAAAATGGCTTATCATAAAGAAACAGGATGTTAGAATTACCAAGAACATTACTGATGCCAATATCCAGGAAGCAGCGTGGGCGTGGAGCCTTGATCCCCATAATGTACTAAAACACCTGGAGATGGCAAACAAAAGCAAGACACATGGGTGAGCAATAACACAACTACAAAAAGTTGGTTCTTATTGACTAAACAATAAAAATAATGGCTTACACAAGTATTTGTGATATATAGCATTGATCCCGGCAATGATATGAGGTATATAAAGGAACATCGCATGTACTCAGTCTGTAGAATATAATTTCTCACTTTTTTTTGTTCAGTTGTGTTATGAAGCATGTATTATATAGCAGTAATCTGGGTTGAGTATTCAGAATAGAGAATACTTTTATTGTCCTTATTTGACCCATCCTATTAGTGGGAGCGGTGCGCTGCCATCATGACACCTGGGGAGCGAGTGAGTCGGGCTGCGTTGCTCAGGGGCAGAGTGGGATCAAACCTGTGAAATTCAGATCCTAAGTCCACTTCTCCAACCTCTGGGCCACCACTGCTCACTTACTCATTCACAAGTTTAGAGGTTAGAGAAGTGGGCTTAGGCTTGGGAGTTTGCGGGTCACCACCGTGGGTCCCCAAGCACGACCTTTGACCCCCATCAACTCCCCGGAGCGCCATGATGTGGCTGCCCATTGCATCTGAGAAAAACTATGGGTTAAAGTGGGAAGAATAAAAAAGAAATTCCGCAAGGGGATTAATAAAGTGTGATCAGTTAATTTACAAAATGTTTTGGATCACAGCAGAATATGTTTGTATATTCAGCACAGACCATACAGGTGCTACAGGTTTTTTTTTGTTTTTTTTTATGTGGACGAAAGTCAGGGTTTGATGCCTATAACAGTAAATATAAACAAAAGGCAGAATACATCTTGAACAGGCCACCAAACGAAAGCATCATAGCCATAAACCACAGGCTTTATGGTCGGATAGTGGGCGTTTTAAGCATATTGGACTCAGATATCGATTGAAAAAACTCTAAAACTACTTTCTTACAAGGCAAAAGAAATAAAAATAAATCAAAGGCATGTTGATTAAAATTAAACATTAATACCCACAATTTCCATGAGTACATTTTGTAGATGTGTTCCTCATACAATATCAATAAAATGGAGGGCGCCTTAATCCAAGCGACAAGACTACATCACCATTGTGGTTAGATTACAGTTGCGTTATTCTCCTCTTATCGTGGCTGGTTGGTGAACTGAGAGGCATGGTGACAAATATAATGGAGTCATCGGACGGTTACTGTTTATATTTAGGTAAATACGGTATTGGAATAAGAACAGACGCAACGGTACATTTCGAGTTAGGAGTTCGCAGGCGCAGGAGTCCGTATAAAGTCGCTCCTATTTGATCACATAAATCGGGAAAAGGTGTTTAATATCGACACAATTATCGCAGTTTTTCATTCGAGGCTGTGCAGCGTGCGAGCTAACGTTAGCTCGCGAGCATCGCATTTAAAGATTCCTCCGACCTGTTGATCCGAGGGCAGACATAAGTCGCGTGCTTTGGCCACACCGGGTGTTCCGATTTACACGCCCAATCGTCGTGGTTTTTCCACGATTATTTCACGCAGATACAAGCGTTTCGCGAGCGTCTCTTTGGGCCCACCGTTAGCATTAGCACACTGCGCTAGCCACAGAGCATTTACCTCCAAAAACAGAGCCGCTTTCTACACAGGCACATGCGCGTGTGTCACTAAGATGGATATAAAGTGCAAACACATCACCTGCCGAAGCAAAGGTATCAGTCCACGCAGCGGGCAGCTTTCCCAAACCAGAAAAATTAAGTTTCATTCAGCGGAGCACTGAGTGTTTTCTGAAGATGGCGCGGCGGGGACGTCAATGGACCGACGGCTACTGTGCCCTCAGACTTACCTGCAAGGCTCAACGCTGATAACAGGAGGCCCAGCATTTCATGTGGCTCGTGCTTAACCCTCGATCAGAAAACTGCCTGTCCATGGTAACTTTGTCAAAATCAAGTACACATAAAACTGGTGCAAATGAGTAAGAATATTTTCTAAATAATATATTAAGTCCAATAATTACAGAACATTCTTGCGTGTTTGGGAAGTCAATCCTTCACATACAGCGAGAGATTGATCCCGTAAGGCAGCTTTTTGGAGCTCGAAATGGAATAAAGGAATTTATTATATTCGTCAGTTCAGTGTTTATCAATAAGTTGATAAACAGTCATGCCAAGTTTGGCTATCCTGTCACTGGGCATCCTTAGTCTTTGGACATGACAGAGCCATGGTTTTTGCAAATCTTAATTTCAATAAGACGAATTCACACTGTATTTCTTCTTATATAGTTCCTCATTTGTGTTCTTGTTGGGCCATAAGATACTGCAGATCCTATGGTGCAGCTTTTATAGGGCTATCACATATTTTGGCACGTCTATCTGTAAACTGGTGCCTGAAAGACAAGACTCGGGCCGGAATTTACCTCCTCCACATTATGTCAGCGGCTACGGAAGTAAACCTTCATAATAGCATGCCTGCTAGGTAATGTTGACTTTGAGTCACTTTTCTTTGCTTGTATTCTCTTTATGTTGATTCCATAGCGAATGAATCTGTATATTGTACTAATATCTATCGTGTGGTGCCGGGGGCAGCGGGGGCACGAGGCTGTGTGTCGCTGTGTGCGTGTGTCCACGTGAACAACGTGTTATCTGGAGGAAGTCACCTCTCAGTCTGCATGGAGGGATGGAGGTGTTCCTCTGCCTCCCTGTCGTGACAACATGTCAAACTCTGCAGGGCTGATTTCTGTGCAGATGCTTCAGTTCAAGCACTTTATAACTAGGAGTGATGTCAGTCATTGTCAAACTGTTGTTGTGTTTCTATAAAGTGTGTTTTATCTCCTGTCCATACAGGTCTATGGAGGAAGTTTGACCATCTCGCCAGTGGTTGGCTCCCCCCTGAGGTGACATTGAGGTTGAAGGGAGGATGCTGTCACCATGAAGCCCTCAGTGCCCCTTTGACCTGAGTCCGGGCGGAGATGTTTCGACTCCGGGGCGTGACTCAGTGCCTCCGCAGGCTCTTCCATGGAGGACCAGTGAACAGAGACCAGGTCCTGGAGCAGCTGCGAGTCTGCTCCGCTGAGGACCAAGTGTTCGATGTGGTGGGGAAGAACAAGGCCAAGCTCACGGTGGACCATGTGAGCTGTGCCGTGGAGCTGCTGTGGCATTTTCAGAAGGAGAAACCTCAGCTGCTGAGGACCGTGGAGCTCACCAAGGGTCACCCCGAGTTCCTGACCCTCCGGGTCCTGGCCGAGAACAAAATTGCTCTAATGGACGATCTTGTGTTGGTCGACATGCTTTATGCTTTCCTCAGGTTTGTAAATACACGCAATTAGTTCTCTGACAATGTATTGAAACAAAGGTAAAAGTAAGACACGTTGCAATTGTTCCTCTTGTAGGCTGAAAGTGGAGGAACACGACTCTCTTGTTCAGCATTTGGTTTCAGAGGCGTGGCGACGCTTAGAACGGTAAGGTTCCACTGTCTAATCAGTCACTGTGTGGTATGATGAGATCGGTCAAAGCAAGCTGTCAACTCAGTTTAACCAACAGTCCTGAAGGATCAAGGATCAAGGATGTCTCCAGGAACATCAAGTTCTCTGTGGTTGCAAAGTCTTATGAAACTCTTGAAGCTCTTACTACTACTTCACTAGACAAGTTGCTGCGTATTTAGAAAGTCTTTTAAAATATGCACTGATGCATCTACAGTGCTATTTATGAATTTTTTTTATCCACTTGAAAAGCCTGCTTTACAAGAAAAACTTTAAAAACAAGTATTATTAGATTAATAAATTTGAGCGTGAAAGAGAAAAGTAAAAATGTTGTTCCTCATTGTACTAACCAAATGTTGAAACGCGTGCTATTTATTGCAGATTACCAATGACGTCCCTCTCCAAGTTTGCTGTTTGTTTAAATAATCAACAGCAGCAACACAGTCCGCTCATGGGCCAGATCACAAGCATCATGGATCAGAGGTTATCGTCCATTGATGACCCCAGGTTTGTCACGGGATAAATATATTAGGCTTCTTTGTGAAAACATGCACGCCACACCGTGTGTTTCCTTCCTGTATGATTGCTTTCGCAGGGTCTTAACTTCTCTGATGACCAGCACGTCGTCCATGGTGTCTCCCCGGCTGCGAGATGCTCTCATCAGCAGGGCGGGTCATCTCCTGCTCACCACGTGTCCCTCGCACTACAACATCCCTCGCAGAATGTTGAAGTTTCTGCGCAGCATCAAGCACGTTCACAGGCCTCTGCTGGAGAAGTGCAACGTCATCCTCCTGCATAACGTCTCCAGGATGGACGCTCAGGACATCAGCCTCATCCTGGGGCTGTATCAGTCCCTGCAGTTCAATAACTGCGACTTCAGACTGGCTGCCAAGCAGAGGCTGACGGACCTCATCGACTCGTGCACGGATCCTTATTCTTTCACTCAGCTGTTTGTGTCTCTGGCTCCCATGGCCAGTCCGGAGATCAGACAAAGGTTTGTGTGATCAGTGGTGAAGTGAGGCGTGACCGCAAGTCCCATCAGTATTCCTAACGTCCCGTCGGTCAACTGTGGTTTTGATCATTTCAGGTTGGAGACCACTGCCCTGCTACTGGTGGATGAACTCAACGCGCAGCAGGCTTTGTACATAGCAGAGACTCTGGAGGCGATTCAGAGCAGGAACCTTAGCTTACTGAATGAGTGAGTTCAATTAGTTCCCACGTAGCGTATCAGGCAGTGTGACACATTAAGACAAGATCCACCAGCAGAAATGAAGATGTGCAGGAAAATACATTTTTTTGTATAAAAATATCAGTGAAATCAGTTTTCAACATTCCTCATTTAATGGAGATCAAGAAACCAATGGGGTTAAATTATTTGTTTCTTCACATAAAATAGATTAAGCAAAAAAAAAAAATAGAAACTTCATTGTCTGTTCTTTAGTGAAAAAGAGAAATTTGTCTTTAGGCCCAATGTAAAAACTATTACGAAGAATACGTCATTTAATAGAGTCTTCTGGGCGAGGTGGATTATCTTGCTTGCATCCTGAATAGATTATTTATTTAGATTTATATAAATATGTCGGCTTTTCAAATATGTGCAGTAAGAAACGGTTTTTAACGGTACCGAGGAGCTCATGTTACATATGTTGCATTAGATGATAGTACTTTAGAAGTGTTTGGAGCCCGTGTTATGTACAGAAGAGTATTAGGGCCACTGAAGAAAAATACAGTTTGGAGGTAAAAAATAAATAAAAATCCTCATGCACTTCGAGAAAAAAGTTGAAAATCAATGTCGTGATTTTTTTATTTTATTTAAACAAACAGGAGACGTCCGTCTCTTCTGGTTCCTCCCTCATCTGCCAGTGGTTACAGAAATAATCA
The DNA here is from genome assembly GCF_963383615.2 of Lipophrys pholis. Taxonomy (NCBI): domain Eukaryota; kingdom Metazoa; phylum Chordata; class Actinopteri; order Blenniiformes; family Blenniidae; genus Lipophrys; species Lipophrys pholis. The sequence continues at coordinate 12,905,965 of NC_137632.1, forward strand.
CGTTAAATCACACAATTCTGACTATATATGCTTGTTTCCTGCTTCTGAACATCTGATTTTACACCGGATAACCTTGTTTAATAATAATACGTTTCATAAGCACCCCTGGGAGCAGTGCTTATGCCCCTCGTACTCCGTGAGAAGTCAGTGAGCAGCGGTGGAGAGCTGCAGTCCTAATACTGACGATAACTGCACTGTGTTTATGAGCTGAAGTCTATTCTGAAGTTCTCTAGTTTCACCACTTCATTAAACTGCCTGCAGTGCATTTTGTAGAAGCAGTCACATGCGGTGGCATGTGGATGGACTGGAAGAGAAGGACGTTTCCAGTTTGTATTTAAAAAATTATATAGATTTGTCTCTCTCCATGAAAAACAAATCTTGACATTTTTCAAAATGCATGAGGATTTCTTTTTTTACAGTTTTGAATTTTTTTTCTTCTTCAGTGGCCTAATAATCTTCCATAGTTATGACTAGTGTATGAAAGTGAAGCTCTGTTTAATATTTTGGGGAAGTTGTTGAATTTTCGAGCAATCATAAACACGTTAGTCATGAGAAGTGTAGAATATAAGTGTTACACGCGACATCTCTCCACTGGTTTAAGTATCTGCCAACTGTCTGATAATAAGTAATTGTACTCTTTTCAGAATTGCTTCCGTGATCCAAAGAAACCTTCATGTCTACAAGCCAATGGAGGCGTCCCGAATCACTCAAGCCCTTCTGATGTTGCGGTATCAAAACACGGAACTCCTCAACAAGCTCAGAGACATTTTGATCAAGTGAGTTTTCATTGAAAACTATGTTCCAAGGTTCAGTTCAGCCAAGAACCGCATGACTGGTGGTGCCTTGTCCCGCAGGTTCCTGCAGAACAGCTTCCTCCCCTATGAAGTGACCATGCTGACCCGCGTGCTGTCCTTGCTGCCGAGCCCGCGGCCGGACGACAGCATGGTCTCGCGGATCGACGCGGTGGTGTCGCAGTGCACTCTGGGCGACCTCAGCACCGTCGCTTTCACCGTTGCCAAATGGGTGCGGAACGATACGTCGTATCGCCACAACACCCCCAGCAAGTACGTCCGCCTGCTGCAGACGCTGACCCGCTGCGGCCAAGAGAGGCTGCGGACGGCCGACCAGCTGGACCGGGTGATGGAGGAGCTCAAGCACATCTCGGGCGAGTGGTTCGAGGAAATGCTGCTGGAGGAGACGATGGCGACGCTGCAGAGGATGGCTGAGCAGCTGAACTGGAGCAATGTCCCCGAGACGGCCGCCTTCCTAACCAGGATAAATTACCTGTGTCCTCCCCTGATGGACCATATCGCCACTACGGCCATCGAACAAATGGAAAAGGTGCTTGGAGAGACATAGAAAGTTGTTCTATCTGAAGCACCTCAATCTATATTGACTGTTCCTTATGTTTCACTTTTTAGATTCACTACTCAGGAACATATGCCACCTTGTTGCCTTTCTCGGTCCTGAACTACGATCCTGTGAGGGCAGACGAGCTGTACGATGCCTGTATAAAGTGCTTCACACCTCATATCAGTGAGTAAACGGTCGTATAACAGCGATCTACTTTTTAATATAAATCTACATTCACGTGTTTCGTGTACGTTTAGGCTCCTTTGATCCGCACATGCTTGTCCTGCTGGCGTACTCCTTGGCTGTAGCCGACCGTTTCCCTGAAGAACTTTGCAGAGAAATATTCAGCATCGACTTTCTCGGAAATCTGGATTCCCAACTAGAAAGTAAAACCTTGTTCTGTGCTCACAATGAAAGGATACCTGTCTTTTTTTTTTTTTTAATGTAACTGTCCAGTATATATTTTTTGCAGTTCTCCCCGATGCCCTCAGCATGCGGACACGACTGCACCTCATGCAGCTCAATCGAGCCGTGTGTCTGGAGTGTCCCGAGTTCCAGGTCCCGTGGTTTCATGAGCGCTTCTGCCAGCAGTTACAGATGAGAGGTGAGACTATCTGATTTCTGAGCTTTGGAGCTTTGGATGGAAAATAACTGTTGGCTATTGAATTTTCAGCTTTCTGATTGTTTTGTTTTTTGTTTTTTTAGGGGATCGCAAGGTCAGTCCTGCGCAACAGCAAATCCACAAAATACTCGGTGAAGTTCTTGGTGGCATCAATTGTGTTCAAATGGCAGTTGTGACGCCATATTTTTACACTGTCGGTAAGTCATATGGGACGTATTTCTGTTATATTCTGAAAAAAAAAACAATCCAACGTATTTCCATTTGTAACTCCTGGACTTAAGGAATATTTGAATAAAGAAATCTCCATCAGGGTGTCACATGATGGCAGATGTTGTTGTTTTTTTTTTTTTTTTTTAATCTGTGAGGGTTTTATTGTCTTTCCAGACTACGAATGCAAACTGGACAGACACTTGCAGCCGCTTTCTTACAGCGAGCCCAAAACGCTGCAGATGTTGGACACAGGGAAAGTTGGCTGGGACGTGAGCTCTCTTGAGAGCGTCAGGGATGAGCTGCCGCCCGGTGCTCAGCGGTAATGTGCTCACATGTGCTTCAGTGATAAAGTCTGGGAAGGTCATTTAAATATAAATCTCTGGATAAACTAGTTTCAGGAGCATGCATCAGGTCTGTCAGCTGAAATGACATCCATATAGGTTTTATACAAATTCATCAATAGAAGCTTGAGATGTTAACCAGCCGGTAGTATATTCACGATGGTTCGTAGGAGACATTGTGATAATAGTACAGAAGCATTTTGAAGATGATTAGTTTTCCCACCAAGTAGTGACACTTTGCTTTTTTTTTGTATTTCCACAGTGTTGCTGTAGAGTTTCTTGATTCAAAGTCCTTCTGCAAAAATTCTCATCACATGAAAGGTGAAGTGCTGATGAGGAAGAGACATCTGGAAATCTTAGGATACCGTGTCGTTCAGGTGAGAGAATATTATCCTGCATGACAGTGAATGTGTTTTTTTGTGATTGATCAGCGACAGCCACTGTTTGTTTGTTTTTTTCTAGATCCCTCACTTTGAATGGAACTCCATGGAGCTTTCAACACACAATGCCTGGAAGGATTATCTGAAGAAGAAAATATTAGGAACGAAGACTATATAATACGTCTGCTACATCCACCACTCAACAACTTTACTTGGGGTTTCAGCGCTTCGGTAGCGGGACTGAACAGAACTGGAAAAATGTGAAGTGCTTCTTATTTCAACAGATCCTCTGTTGTATGGCATGAATCTGTCTCGGCCATTTGAAGTGCAATAGTGTATGTGCTTTTTAATAAATTACATTTATAAGTAAAATGTTCCTCTGCTCCATAAATACAGTCATCAATACCGTATTGTCAGTTTTGATGGTTGTCCAGGTAATGTTGCAGTGACGTTTGTATATTTGGTTCACTAAAAAGGGATTTATTTTTTATGGTTTTAACTTTGCTGATGTGTTTGGTGATTATTTCTCATGTGGGATAGAGTGACAGCAGACTCTGCAACCGTGAACTGGATAAAAAGTGATAGAAGATGGAAGAATGGATGGTCGAGATCAGTGGTGTCTTACCTGGGGTCTTTCTTACACTAAAGCTTTGCTTTTCTGGGCGTGTCTGACTGCTTTCCCACATAGACGTTCCTCTTCTTCTCTTCATCAATTATCTGAACTCTTTCAAATACAACCAGCACAATAGATAGACACAATTTATACTTTATTATTACAAATCTCAGTAAGCATAGCAGGCTTTTTCAACTGTGACGCCATCAAATATCAGAAGCAACCGTGTAACTTAAAGCAGGGAGGACGAAACAATTATTGAAAGTGTGAAATAATTTACTTAAACTAAAACATTTGCACTGAATCTAGAGAGGAGCTTTAAAATGATAAACGCATGTACAAGTTATTCCCTCGCCTTCGGCTCCTCACAGTTACAATCTGGGCATTTTGGCGGTGTTCAGACGGATGGAGACACAGGACGCTCCGCCTGCATAACGCATCTCTCTGATCATGCCAGTCCACTGTTTCTTGTCCTCTTCGTACCTGGTAGGAAAACAAAATCAAGTAAAATATATATTGCGCGAAGACATGCACCTCGGTGTATACGCTATGTACACTAGAATGAGCAATGAAACGTACTGCCAGATGTCGATGATTTCATTTGGGGCACACTCCTTGTTTTCATTTTCCACCATGGCGAAGCCCCCGACAGCATACAGCTGCCCTCCACAGCTCACCAGGTTGATCGAACTCCTCTCCTGAGAAAACTCTGTAAATGGTGACCACCTGGAACGAAGGATGCTCTGCTGTATCAGTGTCACCCTGCTACGCTCTTATTGGAACACAATATAAACGGGCATTAACGTAACTCTAATACCCGGGCTAAGCGCTTCCTAACCTGAAAGTGATAGAATTTTGTATTTATAAGATGCGGTTTAAAAGCACTTGACCTGGTAAAGGTTAAGTAGGCCAACAAAGTAACAATCACATTGAAAATATGGAGGAAAAAGATTAATCTCTGCATATTTGTCACAAACTGACTTCAACAATAACTGCCTGGTATTTGTTATTTAGTGTGAAGCTGCATTAAATTGAGACATGCTGTCAGTTTATTATAGAAATGAGCACCTGGCAGCTCAGGGGCCGTTTATGGCCCCGTCTACATGCTTTGCAGTTTGCAAGCTAATTTCCAAAAATCTTAAAAAAAAAAAAAGATTTGTACTTCGGGTGATGGTAGGGGAAAGGTTCTTCAAATTATTTGCTGTAATTGTCATATATCTGAAAGATATGCTTAGTCATGATTTGTCCCCCTTGTAGTGCAGATAAAATCATTATGGCCCACGCACTGACAAACCTTCATTCCTGTCTTCTACTTCTAAATGTTGTCGTTGAAAACATCTTGTGAGTTTAAAAAAAAATGTCTCCACATACTTGTTGGTTCCAAAGTCGTAGGCTTCACATGCAGCTGTCAGGCCGTCCTCGTTGACTCCCCCTGCAACAATCATCTTCCCTTTGTGAACCACTGCCCCGAACATCGATCTGGGCGTCTTCATGGACGCCACCTCCCGCCACTCTGACCGCTTGTGGTTGTAGGCAAACATCTTACTGGTTGATTTACTGAAATGTTTCACAGGGAGGGTTAATGCGCTGTGAAATTCTCATTTTCACGGACTGTTAAAATCGTATTATGTTGCAGTCTTACTTCTCGTCTGTTTTCCCTCCGATGCAGTAGATGAGCCCATTCTCAGAGACCACACAATGGCCGTGGAGTTTCAGGGGCAGCTTTTTGGCGTCCGTCCACTTCATTTTGCTGCATGGCCACAAAACATACATTAGTTTACCGCAGCTCTCATGTCAGTGAGGAAAACCTTTGAATGAAATGGGCGTTGAACTTACTCTGTGTCATAGCACATGACCGTGTCATGAGACTCGTTGGACTGTAAATCTTTTCCCGCCACAGCAAACAGCAGATTCTCAAATTCTCCCATTGCAAAGAGACACCTGGGGGAGGGCATCGGTGGCAGAGCCATCCACTCGGCAGCCAGAATGTCCAACTGAAACCACATTTTGATAAACATTTTGGGAAAAAAAAAGTGGAGGGCTAAACTTCATGGCTGTAATACGAGAGGTACTTTTCTACCTGGTAAAAGTAACATTGCAGTGGGGCCTCCTTGTCCTCTTCATCCACGAACAGACCTCCCAACACATACAGGTTGTTTTTCCTTGATGCCAGGCTCACGTGGTTTTTGGGGATTTGCTCACACATGGCAGCAAGAAAGCATTCATTCTCCTGACCATCGTAGGCCACAGCAGCGTTCTCAGTAATCATCAGAATCATGTCTTTGGCAAACATGCCGAACCTGCGGGTGTCGTTCAGGTACCCGGGCAGCGCGGCTTCTTCTCCCTCAACATCTCCTTCCTTTTTCTTCTCGGGAAGCTTCCCTGCAAAGGCTTCTTTGACGACTTTGATTTTTTTGAGGAGCTCAGGATCAGCTTTCACGAGGTCATCTTTCTCCACTTTATCCTTCAAGTACTTCTCCGAAAGCAGGCGGAAACGGACGCAGTCGAAGGCCTCCGGCAGGGATTTCACACGCTTGTCTTTGTCTTTTTTGATCCATTTCATGAGGATCTCAAACACAGCCTCTTCTTTTTCTACATTTAAAGCATCCGCGCCAATGATGGCGAAGAGTTCATGTGGAGCAAGCTCTAGGAACTCCGCATCATTGGCCACAGTCTCAAAGCGATCTGCGATGTAATCTCGTGCCGTCAATGCCAACCTGGCACAGTTCAACATCAGCCCCAGCCTGTAGATGGCCAGGCAGTTCTTCTTGGAGACCATCTTCTGGAGATAATTCACACATACTGTGAACACGGATGGAATCTGAAAACGATTGGCAACGGTCAAAATATTCTGCACATTGTTCTCGTTGATGTCGATCTCTGCCGAGTACATGTAGTTCACTATCGCATCCATAATGTTGGGATCAAGGTCCTCCAGAACAACCTCCTTTCTGTCTGCTTCTTTGCCCTCTTCTGAGAAGAAGAGCTCCCGGAAATAAGGGCTACACGCCGCCAAGATGAGCCGGTGGCAGGGGATGCTTCGGTCCCCCACCTTCAGGATGCAGTCAATTAACTTGTTCTCATTCAGGAGCTCCTTCAGTCCATCCTGCAGCAATGTGCTCTGAAACAGACGGAGATCCTCCCTCAAGCCGTGAGGATCCATTGAAGCGAGGCAGTGAATGAGAGGCTGTCCGAGCTGCTGAAGACAGAACTACAGGCAGCCAGGTCTGAGGCCGCTTCAATATAACTGTGCCCCTCTAAATATAGCCAGCGACCCCAGCCGTGAAGAATTCAGGTTGGCCAAACTGAGGCCTCACACAGCTGTCATAGACTAACTGTGGAGCCTTGTCACCCTAGTGATTAGTGCCAACATTGTTATACAGCCGCACAGTAATAACACACCAGCTTAACATTTACACTAGTCTCCTCTTCCAGCTACAAGTATTACACACTATCTGAAAGAAAAACAGCCCACTACAAACTTTAAACTACAGAACACTGAAAACAATGGAGAGACTTATTGTTCTAGGAAATACTGGATGTATACATTTGATACGGCTGGCATTTACTACAGCTGTGGGTATTTTAGGAACATTTACACTCAGGGACTGAGTCACAGTTCAATCTAATAGTGATGACCACCGCCCCTCAGTTTGTCATCCATTGTGTGCGTGTTTGAATGAGAGAGAGAGAGAGAGAGAGAGAGAGAGAGAGAGAGAGAACCACATGGGGAAGTTTCCTAACATGCAGACAGAGTCATTGAACAGCTGCTGCAGCAGGAGGTGACAGTTTGTCCTCTTTAAGGTTTTGTAAAATACTTGCAGGTCTTATGCTGTCAGATCACTGTGTTCTTTCCACGTACAGCACAGATGAGTTTGGACTACGTGATGATCCATGAAGACAAGTATAAAAACTCATGTATTTAAATATGTTTATTTGAATTTAACAACAACCGTTTCATTCACATTCTATTCACTATAAGAAATGCTATACATCTTATTCAGTGTTTTCCTCTATAAAGAAAATCTGTTATACATTAATAACTTTACAACTTTTGACCTGATGTACAAATAAATAAATAGATATTCTAGTTTGCTTATAAAGACAACATGTACATGTATACTTCACACCTGGAGTACAGATCCCATTGTGCTTCAACCCATCACTTCCCACAGCCCTTGAAGTGTGAAGCCGTCTTTTAGTTTTTCGACAGCCAGGCCGAGCTCTTCAGAGAAAACTGGTTCTCGGTCTTGTTGCTTTGGGGTAACGATAAATCAGTTAGGTATCCACATATTTTCAAGCACAGTACATGATACATAATAGTTTACTTTAAAATATAGATCTTTTATGTGAAACTTTACCTTATTTCCATCGGCAAAGTAGGCCTGCAAGCAGAGAAAAAGAATCATGTTGAATTTACCAGAACATCCTCACTGTCATAGCTCCATATTCTTCTTTGACGAGTACCACTTTATCTAAACATGAGCACTAAGCAACAGACGTGTGTGTGTTTGTGTCATTATAGCATTAGCTAAAGGCTATTCTGAGAGTCTGAAAAATAAACCTTCAGCGCTGTGAGGAGTAACGCATGTAAAGGTGGCCAGTGGGAACACTCACAGTGAAGGCGTCGGTCTGCTCATCGGGCTCAATTTCCACATCATCGGGGAGCTGTTCCACCGTGAGCTCCTCCAACGGCTGGGGCTGAAAACATTGTTGGGACAAACAGCGCTATGACAACACCCTCGGCTACAATGGTGGGAAAATCCAGTTACATTAAAGCAATCAAAGATATTTATGGGCCTCCTCACAGCTGTCATTTCAAAATCAAGCATGTGCTGTATTTTTCTTTTTTTCTTTTTTCTTTATAGCTGGCTTGCTTCATGTTCAGGATGCTCTTGGACTCTCATACTGTAACCTACCTTCTCTTCCATCTCATAATCCACTCCGAAGATTGGGTTGGCCGAGTACACCTTATGCAAGGAGTTGATTTCTTTGAGTGCATCCTGAAGTTTATCTACCGGGTCTATTTTAAATCCAAGCACGTATCCGCCGCTCTAAAACAACAGAAGACAGTGTTTAGATGTGACTTGTTAGAACTGCAGCCAGGAATCAGTAATTATGTATTTGAAGATGGAGGAAAGTGCTGCAGAGTAACCTGGCGGGAACTTTCAATCACCAAGGCCAAGCCAAACTTTGAGTCTCGTATTCTAATAGACCACTATGGAAGAGAAACAACAGAATTATATGCACATTGCACGACATTCAAATCTAGATTTGACATAATCTTACAAACAAAAATGCTTTTTAATGCCTAATTTATGTGGAGACTTTGTAAGGAAAAATACCACCAATGCAAAATCATTCATACACAACAGTATGAATTCTGTATTGACAAATGATAAACATAAACAAGAAAATAACAATTAACAAACTCCCAATTCAATGGATTTTAAGTATAGCAAAGCGCCTAAAAAGATTATCTGTGGGTTTTGTAAATGTCAAACTGAGGTGAACCTCATACAGCAGTTTGGGCAATTATAAACCACGCGTCAAATATCTGTTCGGGTTGATTGAATGATGTCGATTCTTAGTGCTGCAGTCAGTGTTTAGATTATACTTACAATCTGGAGGTAAGGAATGCTGACGTTGAAACTCTCATTCATGTTAGCATGCCACACAATCCGCACATTGGTGATAAAGAAGGTTCCGAGGTTACCCTTAAAGAAACAGTCAAGGAAAATAAATTCAGTCAAACATACAGCAAATAATCTCCATTGATGAGATAATAACATTTAAGCACAGGAAAAACATGCAAACTCTACAACAAGACCCCCAAGCCTGGCATCAACTGGACATCTTTTAATAAGAGCTTATCTGGCAAATAATTATCTTCAAAAAATATTGTCAAAAAGAGGCATAAATTGTGTGGTTTTATTCTGCACATATAGTTAAAGACGTGATGATTACCTGATCACTGGATAAATTCCAGACTCCATTAATTTTATCATAGACTTGCTCCTGAGGCAAAAGTCTTAGCTGCTTATTTTGAATCAGAGCAGCACGCAATTTCAGGTCCCGGTACATTTTTGAAGTCTCATAAGCTCTGTAACAAAACACAAATCCATTCAGTAGCACATATACGTATTCAAAGTGCAACATAGTGAAAGAAGTGCTTCTGATTTACCTGTGCACAGCAATGACAGATGTGAAGAGCCTTGGACTTCCAGGAACCACGTTTGTAAAAATGAACTCAAATCTTGTGTTGTTAGACTTTGTCAAGATGTACAGGGCTTCAGTTTGACCTCTCAGTTTCTAGCAAAGAGAAATAATCTTTCAAATGAGAACATTAAAGAGTTGATCACATCAATTGTACATTTATGCAACAGCAGAGATATATCCATATACCTGTAATTAAAACTGCATATGCAACATGTGTCAGGAGGAATAACAAATATTACAAAAGAAATGCTTTGGAAAAGGAAAATGGTAGAAACAAAATGTCTAAGAAGTAGAGAAGTATTACAAATATCCACTGACTGAGTTGGCCGCCCTTGTGGTGATGTTGATGATGGTGTTGTACCCCACAGCTGAAAAAAAAAAGAAAGAATAGAAAGTCTTTATTGTCAGTGGCACACTGTGCAAGTGCAAGCTACCTCTGGTGCTCCAAAGACCATCGGCCATGCAGCACAATTTATCACTCGACACCATCAATGTGAATAGCAACAGCTTCAAAACATCCCTCTGGCAAATTGCAGCAGTGTTGGTGACAGTTGTGTTTGTCTTGCACAAGCAAGACAAACGTGACCAGATTGTGTTTGTAATGTTTTCTGCTCTCCAGAGCTCACATGAGGTATCATTGTATACCGAGGCTAAAAAGAAGCCAATGATGATCTGAGTGTAATAACTTTGCTGTATACATGCTTGATGTTTTCATCCGGTTCATTATCATTATCATCAACTTATTTTGTCATGTTTGTCAGGCCTCATCATAGTTTTTGTACTTTCTGGTGTCCTCTTGGTGACTCTATATGAGAAGTAAAGGATCTGAAGATGTACACGACATATATCAGTTAATAAGGTCACGCCAAATCACACCATCACAGGAGAAGGTAGAAAGATGCAGCTGCTGCTGGAGAAGAGTTTACTTACACAAATTGACTCTTGGCAGAGCCAAAGAATGCCAAATGATCCTCAGATTTGTTACCAGGAGTCGTCCTGCGAGGAAAGTGAACAATAATATGGGTAATCAACCAGACACCGCTAACCGAGACAGGGTAAATTGTCTTGTAATACAAGCACCTCGATCTCCGTTGTTTCCTTTCGTGTCCTCGATTGAGTCCAGACAATCAATCATCACCTCTCCTGGACGAGTCTTCATTTGCCTGAAATCACGCATTTACCAAGTTTACACAAAGATACATGTTTTATAAAACTACCGAACAAAAGTTAAGGTGAATATCGATGCTTAACTGTAGCCACGGCTGTGTCAGTCATCTACTAGATGAGCTATTTAGCTTAGCTCAGCTACACCAGCTCGGTATCGTACACCGTGGTGAAACATCATCAAACTAATCGTTAACTTACTGTGCAGTTATGTCGAACCTGACGTCTCTGTCTTCCCAGAGCGCATCTAAAACAGACGCCATGCTCACAGACTGCAAACTGTACCGGTTCCGTTCGTTGACTGTATTTGTTCATAAGAGTACAAGCGAGATGCTACATTAGCTAATCTGGTAGAGCACGTTCAGCGTCATAATCACCATGGCAATGGACGGCAACTCGGAGGGACAAAACTCTGACGGGAACGTCCTCGATAACCAAGTTTTCAATAAATTAAATACATTTTTCAATTCAATTCAGTTGATTTTCTTTAAGGCAGTTTTCGAATATAGCATGAAAATAACTTTGCAATGCATAAAGAGGAAAAAGAAAAAAAACAACAATTAGAGAAATTCAGGCTGAGATAACATAGTTAATTGTATTAGTTTACCATAAAAACATGTACATAAACTAATACTATTTTTCACTCAGTGGCTGGTAATGTTATAAGTTTTAAAGTTGTGTGACTTATGATTCCAGAAATAGGGAATACATAGTGGGATGAATGCAATAGATCTCTGCACAGTAACAAATTAGAGTAAAAAAAACTCCACATTTTCAAGAGCATTCCTTAAACTAGACCAAATCGCTTGAGCTTTTATCTGACCTTTTAGATAATTTTTGATATTCAACATTTGGCTGTTTATATACAGGTACATGCTGGATAGTTACATTTTGTTGACTATCCAGCATTTAGCCCGGACGATAAATGAGACGATGAAGGCTTTTTTGGTAAAAGTGTCATGCTGGTTATTTTCCGGCACATATAAAAGAAACAACATTTAAAATACAAATTTTTATTTAAAAAAAAATTGTGCAGATATACACATACTGCTGACAATCAGTAAATTCAAATTTCGCAGTTGACCTCTGAAAGTAGCACCATGAGATAAATGACCTTTAATTACAGCTGCCAGTTATAATATGAAACAATACATTATAATAACAGAAATAAAACACACAATATCCTTGAGGCACGTTTGTCACGTTAACATGTGGCAATCGACAACACCGTTCTGTGGTTGTGCAAGAAGAACTGCATATAAAGCACCTAGTTTAAGAGCTATACATTCAGATCTACTGCTTTTCAAATGTTCATGAATTGTTACTTAAAACCAGCATAGCCAAATGTTGAATGGAGCTTCAAACACAATGTCTCTGAGATACTAAAGTCAGTTATTGCAGGAGTGAAGTGGTCAGTCAAATAAGTTGCTTAGCAACAAGTCAGATGTCTATTACATAAAAATGTTTATGTGTAGACAGATGTGTGAGAGAAGAACCTGGTTTCTTGCACACAAATGACATGATGCATCACATTAAATGAACAACTCAGGAGATAGTAGAATATCCAAATACAGCTTCAAATGGATTCTTCTGTTTTCATCCAGCTGTGAGGGGGGAAATGTATAACATTTAGAAAAGACAAGTTAGAAGAAAAATTATTATTTGTTGCTGAAAATAAAATAAAATAAAAAACCTGTTTTGATGAGAACACAAGTCTTCTTGCAGTCATCTTCAGTTTCGAAGCGGTTCCCATTTCCACCACAGCCTCCGTACCAAAACTGTGCACAGGCGTTGGCCTGCTTGTCGTAGTACCAGCGGATGCTGTAGTCTCTGCAGGTACCTTGGTTTAAGTTGAAGTTACAGCGGGGATCAAGTACAGGGGTCTCTGAAGAAGAAACAGTATGAGAAATTTTATTTTTCAAAGGAAATCAACATTTTCTTCTGCACCAACCAATTAATTCCTTAATCTTTTTTTGTACATAGTGTTTTCACATTGGAAAACATACTACGATAAAGTATATATCAATAGAGTGAAATGTATTGATAAATAATGAGTGTGTGAAACTGTGAAACTGTATGGATCGATTCTAAGATCTTATTATTCTTAAAGTATCACTACATGAGTTCTGCACTTGTTCAGTCATTTTTGAACATTGAAAGCAGAAAAATAAATCAGAGAATAACAACTTTGCTCTTTTGTCTGACACTTTATTTATTCTGTGAACATTTTTTAAAGCAATATGTTGGAGGTTAGATTAAATGCATAGATTTCATAATGATTTTATTTGAAAGTATTTAAACGTACAGTATTTTGTCATCATAGGTGAAGTAATTCATTAAATTTATTCTTTCTGTGCTTTTCCAACATTGTGACGTGTAATCTACTGTATCGATAGGTGTACCTAGCAGGAGAGTAGTACTCACCTTCAGGCAGGACTCGACTCACCACGGACTGTAACTGATTAGAGGATGAGGATGAGGAGGAGTCCCGAGTTGACAACAATGTGATAGATGTTGAAGATGACGAAGATGAGGAGGCTGCCTTGTTGGATATAGAGCTTTCTCTTGCAGGTGATAACAGTGTTGTTTTATTGACAGACACAGTGCTGCTCGTCCGAACGCGGGCCCTTATATCTAAATCTTCACCATCATCATCTTCAACCACCTGCAGTGACACAAAAAAACAAAACATTTAAAGTGCAGTGATGAATTCTCGCCCAGGACTGAAGGCAATTCAACCAGTGCACGGACCTGAACAGGGAGGGGGTCGGCACTGATAGGCAGAGTGAAAGTGTCTCCACGCCCTCGGCTACTGGTGCGTCTCTGATTTTGGATGTCCTCTTCATCACTGTAACCGTTCCCGTTATTTCCATGCGGGAAACCCTTATATCCAAAGCCGTTATGTCCATTAGCATGCTCTCCAAATCTGTTGTTTCCATTAAGACCGAGCCCATTGTTAACATTCCAGTTGCCATTGGTGATGCGGTTGTAAATAAGGGCACCATTTTCATCTTCACAGAACTGGTTCACCAGTTGAGATTCCAATGCTGAGGAGGGAAATGAAGGAGTCTGTTATGCTTGAGCACTTTAAAACCTTAAATTCAAACACACCATTGAAAGGCTGGTATCCAAAACACAGGGCTGTAATTATTACCTGGTAGCGTGTTGAAGTCGTCGATGAGGTACATGTGTTCGCTGTCTGGGTCAGAGGCAATCAGATTGAGTTCCTGCAAGAACTCGGCCTGCGTCGGATCCGAGGAATTGACGATCCCCAGAGCGTACATCTCAATGTTCGCCGCATGAGCCTCTCGCACAGCAATGTCAAGTTTGACCGGCTCTCGTTTGTCTGTTTGTCCGTCGGTGATGACGATGGCTACTTTTCTGACTCCTGGACGGGCGCTGAAGAAAGCCTCCTGGGTGGCCTTTCTAATGGCAGTGCCGGTGTAAGTGCCTTCACCCATATACAGCATTTTCCTGATCGCTTGCTTGACGTCCTGTTTGTTCACATAACGAGCCAAGTTGAACTCCAGATGGACGTCCAGACTATAGAGGACCAGACCAATTCTGGTGGCATTGCGTCCGACAGTCGTTCCGTCCACCAGCCTTGTGACAAAGTCTTTGATTATTTCAAAGTTCTCAGGGCCGACGCTCTCTGAACTGTCAATGACAAACACCAATTCCATTGGGCTTTCCTTGCACTTGACGCCACATCCTGAAAACGACAAAAGTGCAGTTACTATTCAGTTCTCTCATTTATTTAATGCCACTTTAATGGCACATGCTGATTTTCATTTAGCAACAGTAATTCTCCTAATCCCGCTCCAATCATAAACGCTGACATGCAAGGCCGTTGTACACTATTGGGAGCAACTTGATATTCAGTGTTCAATATTCACTTTGACACATGGACAAGGTGAGATGAGCATCGATTTGCCAACATTGGGATTGGAAGTTGTCCTGCTCTACCAAACTGAGTACAAGCTGCTTCTTTAGTTTCTTTTATCTCACTGTTTTAGTGTTGTTTTGGTTCAGAGGGCATGTTTGCAATTTTACTGCTTCCTCTCACAGTCACTTCTCTGATTGCACTTTTTTTTTTTTTAAAGCTATGTGCCATGAAAAAACTTCCATCTTTAGACACTAGGCGCCTAATTAACTAATACTAGAATAAGTTGTCAAAAATATATTTGGCAAAAAAGAAAATAATGCACAGCTGGAGATGATTTGTCACTAATTCAAAGTTGTGGGAAAAAAAGAAGAGCAACAGTCGAGATTGAGAGAAGGTAAAAGGACAACACAGAAAATATCTAATGATGAAGTCCACAAACAAAAGTTGTGGGGAGCCAGCCGAGGATACGCCTCTCGCCACACTAACAGCAGCATCTCTGTTGAAGGCTGAGCTGAATTGGGAATCCTTTTCAAATGCATTAAAAGCAGATGCAGACATTTTCAGTTGTGAACCACAGTGCACATTGTAAATAAATACATTAGCACAAACTCATCCCAGGAGTTTCTGTGATACGGAAGAGATGGCCGCTCTTCCATATTCATAAATGAATAATAATAAGAATTGAGCTTGTAGGACTTACCACAGATTTCTTTGATCAGCCTTATAACGTCTTCTCTCTGAAAAATGTAGATAATAACAAATTAAATGAAATTCTTCATGTATTTTGAATAAACGTATGTCGATGAATTGAACTCACTGTGAGTCCCGGATCTCCTTTTGCTCCTGACCTGCCCTGGGATTACAGATATGAGGAAAACAATATCACTGTTTCAGTCTTGTGAATTTAAGTTCAGTAGGTCATGGAGTTACAATGCCTCTCGAATATGGCTCTTGTGTTGTTCACAAGTATCTTCAGCATTTATTATTTGTTTTACCGATTCACCAGGGACTCCGTGATCTCCCATGTCTCCCTTTGTGCCTTTCGTTCCCCTCTCGCCCTGTAATCCACGATCACCCTGTAGTGATGAAGGAATAATGACCCATTCAGAGCGTGAATTAGATACTAAATAAATGTTTGAAAAGATCAAATCAATCACCTTAACACCAGGAAATCCATCCCCTTGAGGCCCCCTCGGGCCAGTCATGCCTTGCAGTCCCGGCTCACCCTGAAATAAAATTGTACTTTTAACGAATCACACAGAAGAGTTCCAAACTTTAAAAGAGCCATAACGTACCACCCCCCCCACCCCAACACGCACGCACGCACACACACACTCATTAAGGCTGTTGTGCAACATATCAAGTGCCAGTTAAGTATAGATTACTGCCTTTACAATATACTGGAATGAATTTACCTTTGGACCTTGAATGCCTTCTCCTTGAGGTCCAGTGGGGCCAGAGGGTCCTGGTCGTCCAACGTTACCCTTAACACGGTAAGGAAGTAGCAGTCACGGTTGGGTAACATGTAGTACACAAGAGACATTGGTACAAGCAACGCAGCCTTTAACCTCTTATTTAACATATTATTAGCCATGACACAGGACAATATTTGGAATATAATTTCTAAACAGATCAAACTGTAATACACAGTGGGCAGTCTTTCTTACTGTTAGACCCTGTAATCCCTCTCCTGGTGGCCCTGGCAAACCTGGCAATCCCCTAAAGCCGACGTCTCCCTTGAACAAACATGACATTGTTAATTGAGCATTCACACATCATAAACAACGGTCAAATAGGACAATAAGTTGACACTGACCTTAGGACCAGGAATTCCTACTCCTTCAGGACCTGGTTCGCCTGGCAACCCTAGCAAGCCAGGAGGACCCTGGGAAAAACACAAATATAGTTTATATGAAAGGAAACTTTCAGTAGGAATGTTTTATTTGAATATTCAGGTAGTGATACAAACCACAGGGCCAGGGCTGCCTTCGCCTTTCGGTCCAACAGGACCCGGTAATCCCTGATGACCACGTTCGCCCTGGTAGAATATAATTCAGTGGTGATGAGCAACTAAACAGAGCTGTCACGATGACAGGTATTAATCATGGAATCTCTTGAACAGGTTTGAAAAATGAAAAGTGACATTTACCTTTGGACCAGGTAAACCATGCCCTGTTTCCCCAATATGTCCCGGAGGACCAGCGGAACCAACATCACCCTGAACCCAGGACAATAGAGGTCAGGTGATGACAAGTGGAACTGGATACTTCACAAATCACATCAAACTCTAATTGATAGTTTTCTTTCGAGCTGCCTGCCACAATGTTGACTTGCCTTGGGACCTGATATTGACCTTCCCGGCAGCCCTGGCATGCCCAGCTGGCCCGGGATCCCACGTTCACCCTGGAAGGTAAAAGTTGTCAAGAAAATCAAGATGAAATTATTTTAGCTTTAATTCAGCTCGGTTCAAATGTTGCATCAATGAGGCTTATAATGAGCTTATAAAGCCTCATTAAAATCCCACTCTGATAGAAAACGTACGGCTTTCTCTGCTGTGTGAGGACTTACTTTTGGCCCAGAGGGGCCTGTAATCCCAGGAGGCCCATGTAAACCCCGAATGCCCCTCGGACCTTGATCACCCTAGGAGCGAGAACCCAGAGACGTCATTTGAATAGTGGAGAATTGCTGTGATTTTATTGTATTGTGATTTATATTGTCCTCCACACAAGTAATTGAACCGCACCTTCTCGCCTTGAGAACCAATCCCTTGCGCTCCCTCAGGACCTCTTGAACCGGGTAAACCTGGTTCCCCCTAAGAGTGAAAACAGTACGTGTATGAAAACCTTGCCTTTAAGATTACTTTTCAAGGGGCTGCATGGTGGTGGAGCGGCGAGTATTCTTGCATCACAGTCAAAAGGTTGTCTGGAGTTTGCATGTGTAGGTTTTGTCAGTGTAGTTCAGTTTTCTTTCCACAGTCCAAAGACATACTGAGTTGGTGAGTTGATGAGTCTGACTTGAGCGTAGGGGTTAATGGACAAATCAGTATATCAGTGGACGGTTTACATTTCATTGTAAACTATTAGACAATGAAGGATTGAGAGTTGGCCACCCCTGACTGTTACCTTTTGCCCTGGAGCTCCATCTTCACCTGGAAGACCAGGCAGACCACCCAGTCCTGCTGCTCCAGGTTCACCCTGTAACAACAGAGTGGTGTCGAGTACACTGGCACTTCCCATATACCGAAGTGAATGAGGAAGTTGGCACATTGCGAACGGGAGATAAAATGTGTTACCTTTGAGCCAGGTTCCCCTTCCCCTCTCTCTCCTGGAGCACCCTGCTCTCCTGGTAAACCTTGGTCTCCCTGAGGTAAACAAGCGGCAAGCAAACATTTCACCCTGGAAGACATATTTATTCCTAGTCTGGTTTATAATAAAACTTTTATCCAGTCCGAGTGAACTATTTTGTCATCCAACTATGAAGTTAAACAAACCTTTGGTCCAAGTAAACCCTCTCCTGGAAGTCCTCTGGATCCTGGTGGACCTCTTGGTCCTTCCACTCCCTGCTCAACAATAATAATTCAGCACTATTGATGCACTCTGTGCTAATGTTGCATGTGGGGTTGGGATGCATCTCAGGGAAATGTGTACATTCATGTAACATTTAAAGGAAAATGACTGACCTTCTCCCCCTGTAAGCCCACTCCTGCTAAGCCAGTTGGTCCAGTGGGCCCTGGAGGACCAAACTCACCCTGGAGGTCAAGCACAGTGATCATTTCAATGGTTGACCAACACCTTTGTGAGTTATCCAATGCAAAAAAACCCATTTTAATTATCAATCAAAATTAAATTTTTTATTGTCTTGAATGACTAAACACTGTCCCTCTGAAGTGAAAACATGCAGTTGAAACTATTATAGATCTAAATATACACTGCTAATTTTGGAAATTTTAGAAATGCCAACAATATATCTTTTTATTGAACTATAGTGCCAACTGCTGGATCTTAATGTGAAGGGATTTTGTAGGCTGGATGTTTTGATTTTATCAATAGCAGTGAAAGACAATTAATAGACTCCATATAGTGATTCAGCTCTGCTTCTTTTTGGCTTTTGTTGCTACACCCTTTCACCAACAGTTGATTTTAGATTTAATATGTTCATGTATTTCCACTGTCTACAGTACGTGGGAATACACATTAGCTTTTCAAGTAATCATGGTATAAGCACAGAATATACAAGACAACCCTGTGAAGAAATCTATATTTTGATTTAATTAGTGCAGATTTATTGTAACATATGCTCATGTATAGACCTGTTTCTGGCCCTGTTAGTATCGTAGTATTATAGCTCATACTTACATACACTTGAGGTACTTTAGTCAAAAGGTTACTTTTTGTGTACAAATGCAGACATGTAGTCTTGAAATGAGGAACTTCTCATGTTGTAATAAAATGCACAAGATTTGCTGCATTGCAATAAGTAAAAAATTAGATGCTTAAAGTGAGACACTGAATTATGGGATATGCATAAATAGTACAATGTTGTGAGTCAGGAGGTGCAAATTGACGTGTATTTTTATTTTTTTTATGATATAAAGGTAGAATTGTGTCATTGATGACAGATCTGTCCACAGCTATGTTTTATGTGTAGGCTATATACTGTCTGTACCAACAATTATAGTATCACCTCATCACCGCCTTCAGCTTCCCCCATCATAACCAGGTGTTTCATTTATTACAGTCCCATCTCCTGCTTACTCACTCAGTTATTAAAATATTGTTGCATACTCTATGTATCGCCTAGAGGAGTTTTGGCTTTCCTCATGGATGTCATTATTGTGTTTGATCTTTACCTGCTATAGCAGCTTCTCTCTGTTAAAATAGCCTACAACCTACCCTTTCTCCTTTGAGGCCTGCACCCTGCTGTCCCCTTGGCCCCCTCGGTCCTGGGAGCCCTCGATCCCCCTGCGAAACATAACCAGGTCATATTTGTCAGTTACATCGCAGCCACTCGAGATTGGTCCGCAGCCAAATCTGCATTGTTCTCCGTAAAGGAAATACAGAATTAGAGCGTGTTGGCTCCTGTTGCTGTTGATGCAAAATGTTCCAACGCAGAAGGAATGGGGCTTTTTTTTGTCTTCATGACATTTCTTGAGTGCATGATTTTTTTTTTAACCTTTTCTACAAGAAGGGAGATGATCTGATCATTATAGACATGTTTATAGTTCATGAGATTTGATTTAGCGGGACAAACCCGTGTAATTGCCAGGAAGTTATGCACTTCTTCGAGAAATGTTTGACTGCTTGAGGAGATGTCTAGGATTTATTTTCCAAGAGCTACATTTGACACACCGAAGTGCACTTAGACAGCTCAACAAAGAAAGCTACAACATCATAAATACACTCCTCCTATTGCCAAATGCAGCCACATGTTTGATCTTGAACTGCAACAGTGAGCATGTGATTCTTTTAACATGTTGCTTCTTCTTGTGTGTTATGATAATCTTCACCTCTTGTGGTCATAATGATGACGTCTCTGTGGCTATATACAGTAAAAGAGATTCTCATAGAGCCTCATAAACATAAAGCCTAGATTACTGTTCTAAATGACCTGGTAAACAGATTCTCTCCCAGTTCTCCTGATCTAGAGGGTGTGTGTGGAGCAGCAAGTTCCAGCATGGAGGGAAGCAGATATTCTGGCATTAACTACGGAAAGAGCCGTGACACTTCAATGAACATCTGAGATGTAACTCAGCGAGGTGGAACGGAGGCCTATTCTGGCAGATGTATGTCGGCTATGAGCTGGAGAATGAACCGGTTCCTTACTGTCACAGATACAGCCAGTATCAGTTAGCTGCACACTTTAATGTCCTAAATACCCTTGGAATCCAATCGCTGAATAATGTGTGAGCAGTTTTTCACTTTTTTCTATAGTAAAAGATGTTAATGTTTTATATAAAGACTGAAGTTAGTGTGTCGTTAGTATGTTGTTTTCTGTGCTGCTATAAAAAAAAAAGGGTCTGGCATCAACATCAATGACCAAACTACAACTTGCCAAAGGGCCAGGTGTAATCAGCATGCAAATAACACAAATAGGAACACACAGACGATCAATAAACATATTGAATAACACACACCCTAAAGGCAAACACAACTATAGAGGCTTAAAAAACGTATTTATGGTTATTTAGTTGTTCATGAATATTTGAGGCCTTGGTTTTATTCTAAGCTGTTTGTTTATGGGATTATGGCACTTTCTCGCATATACTGTATTTCCATGCTGTAAACGTATTGGCTTCAGGAGGCTGATTACTTCCCAATTTTATTTTGTAAGTCATCAGATTGGACAACTTTTATCAATCTACTTGAAAATTTCAGCAAAACCTGCATATTGAATCTAATCAGTAAATAATCTTTTATCAACGATGATAAGGATAAACTTTGTTTTTCTCGTGTAGTCAATAAAGTCATCTGGTTTCAACATACACATTTCGTTTGTTTAATGCTACCACAACAAAGATTTGAAATAAACACCTTTGACCCAGGAAATCCTTCGCCGTGGGGTCCTTTTTCTCCCTGAACACCTTGCGGGCCTTGAGGTCCCTGTAACCAAAAGAGATGGGCGTCACAGTCACAAACATGTCACAGGCTTTTTTCTTATCTTTTTTTTTTTCCTCATTAACTTACAGGCGGTCCAGTTTCACCCAGTCCTGGAGGACCAGGGGAACCTGGTCGGCCCTGGAATCCAATATCACCCTGCAAAGTAGACAATAGTTTGGTATCGAAACAGAACCCTCAGGTAAACATGAATCTAGTACCTTATCTAAGATCACTCACCTTGGGCCCTGGAAGTCCAATACCAGTTTCTCCTTGAATTCCAGGAGGACCAGACGGGCCTCGTTCTCCCTATGATCACAAATACACAACAATTAAAACCTGGACCATAGGCACGATGATGCCTGCTTGAAGCCTCTCTTCATGAGTCTGGTGTCACTCTGCTCAGGTTGTAGTGCCTTGTTCTTCTCCCATTGTGAACTGCGATACACTACAGCGTCTCTTAGTTCGTTAAAGCATGTATTATAGCCAGACGAACAGTTATTAAATTTTTTTTAATCTTCTAGAACTTTTATAGTGACATGCAGTCACAGCAGCCTATATGCGAGATCTAAAAAAATAATAAAAGTTAATCCCTCACAACAGAAATGTTTTGGTACAATACATGACCATTATATGGGAATTCTTTGGGAAGAATAAAAGACCATATTAGAACATTAGAATCCACAGTGGACCTAAGGGCATTGAGAACAGGATATTAGTGGTATCGCTATCTGAATGAGAACCAGAGAAGAAGTGAGACATGCCACAAGATCAATTCAATTAAATTATTCAATAAAAGTTACAGAGCAGGACCACTTTATGCAATCATGGGTATAGTTCATGAATTCACATTTTACCTTACATATTTTTAATTGTATATTCTTTTTGTTTTAGTGTCAAAAAATATTCCATGAAAATGAGCCATCTAACATTTATTAGGTATTATGGCATGATGTGAGTATTATTTTGTCTATTGCAATGAAGGCAGTGCACCTTATAGGGATGGTTTAATGTACAAGTTTGGGGGGTTGAGATGGAGAAGAACAGCCAAGAGTTTAGTGAACAGAGACATCTGTGTTGAGTACAGTTTAAAGTGCTAAAGGAAAGCTCAATGACTAAAAATAACAGAGCTGGCACTATGTGGGGTTTATAGGTAAAGACGAAGGAGGAGCTGCTGCTGAAGAAATTACTACATTGGCGGCTTGGAAGGTGGAGAAGATGTGACTGACATGGCAGACCAAATTGACAGTAATTATGGAGAAAGTACAAGGAAGTGAGAATAACAACAACATCTACAAGGTATATGGTAATGTCTCTCCTTAGTGGTTCTAAGAGTTTTTGGTGCTGTGACGTCCAAATTGGGAAAACGGTTGCATCAGATTTCAGGACAACATCAGCGGTTTCTTCCCAGAGATGTTTAGTACAGAGACAGCGACGATACAGTGCAATGCTTTAAACTACAAGGCTTCAGGATGAAGAAATGAAGCTACCCAAGGTTGATGAAGAAGACACATCATCATCCAACTTGGAGGGTATGAGGTGAGGTTAATAGTTTATCGTTTATAACAGCAAAAAGAATAAATAGAAAGACTTGTTGTGCAGAAACTTTGAAGCTAACAAACTATAATGCACAGGGACCACCATGACTCTTGTTTATTTGCAGCCTACAGGCTCAAACATGGCAAAACATTGCTCATACTTATTTTCGTGTATTCCTTGCTATAGAAGCTCACAATGCTGTAGGCAATTCCTAATCTGTATTTAGAAACAGGATATGCACCATCAGGAGACCCTCTAGTTAGAATGTTTTCACTGATGGTTCACCCTCTAAGCTTATGAATAACAGTAATAATGGGAACGACGTGGGCTCATTGCCAAATTGCTACACAGGAGACGACTGCCACACAATCATGCCTCTGTGCGCTGTGCTGGAGTAACCATAAAGCTCCAACCTCTTGTTTCGACTGATCATAAAAGGAAATGTAAAGGTCACAGCAGCTGTGCATAAAGATGTTGTCAAAGGGGCCTGACCTGCTTTCCCTGAAGGCCCTCTGGTCCAACGTCTCCAAGCGGTCCCGGTAAGCCCTGAGCCGGAACAACATACATCTGTTATTAGATTCAATTACATTATCAATTAATTATCCATTAAGCATTGATTCCTTTGTGATTGGATGAAGAAACTGGACATTTATTCGTGTTTATTCTAAAAAAAGAGGAGCTCTCACTGATTTAAAGCTTTCAGTGAGCATGATACCAATGCACAACATCATTCCAACTCTGTTGCTTCAACTATCTGTCTTCTGATTATTGTTTAACTTCACAAACCTGCAGGCCTCTTGGTCCTCTTGCTCCTAGCGTCCCCTCGGGGCCCTGAAGTCCATCACCCAGAGAGGAGGAAAACCACAAAATGAGAATCAGCGGAAGTGCTAAAAATCATCGGACTGAAAATGTAATATTGTGAATTTGTCTCATGAGCAGTGGATGTACCCTGTCTCCTTTGATTCCGGGAGTGCCACACTCACCCCTCTCACCCTGTGCAGACAGTACAACGCTTGAAATGTATCAGACAAACTCAAATGTCATGTCTTTCATTGTAAATTTTGCATACCTTCTCTCCTTTGTAACCTGGTTTTCCCTGTGAGTAAAAGTTATTGAGAAGTTATGCAATTGCCAGTTTCGACAAAAAGTGTTTTCCAGTCAATGAATTGTAGTGATATTTACCTCAGCACCCTCCCGCCCGGGTACTCCACTTAATCCTGCTTCCCCCTGATACGAAAAGAATACACAGACTGAATCAATCAAATATTGCTGATCACCTGAAGAGTGCATTTCTTAAAAAATACATTTGACCATAAAGATAAAAAAAAAAATCATAAGAAAAACAAAAGTACTCATGAAAAGGGGTTGAGTGTATTAAATAAATGAGGAGGATCTATAAAAAGTAAGAATTGTAAAATATAAATACCTCACAGAAGCAACCAAATTCAATTATTATAGAATAATAACATTTTCCTAAGCAAATAAGAACATTTCCCAACCAAATAATTCAGAAAATATAGTATGACAGCAGTGTATGAGGTTTAGTGGCATCTACTGGTCGTGTTGCAGACTGCAAGTAAATCAACTGCCCCTTCTTAATTGGTGGCAACAACTTTTACTGAACCGCTGATAAGTATGAGTCATCAGCTGGTACGGCAAGTTTTTATACTGTCACATCTAAAGACGACCATGCTGTGTGGATTTTAATTGAAAGGAAGAAAGAAAAAGGTTCAAAAGGAATATGAAACCGTCAAAGAATACGTGAAATCATTCAGTATTTCAGAGGAAATGACTGAAGAGCAAGAAGATTGAGTATTTGAAAAAAACACAAAACAAAACAAAACACAAAACAACAAACAAACAAGACAATCAAGAATCCTCAGTAATCACATGTGATGAAAGCCTGAAGTTTGTATTGTACATATTGACATACTATTCAAATAAATGTCAGCTTCTTCTTATATATTTTTTATACAAAGAACTCTCTTGAATATAATGTTGGCTTATTGAACCCAAATGACACAGATGATGGCTCGTCCTCTTCTAGAACTCAATGACTTTGGTCCTGGTAGTATTTTCTTTCATATTCAAAATATCCTCTACTTGAAAAGTATAATATACGTTTTCAACGATGACTTAAATCACACATTTATTCACACTTATTCACATGATATTTGTTACAATTTTCCAGAATATATATTGTGATATTGAATTGCAAAGAAGTTGTTGAGCTCATCATTAGCTTGTGTACTATGAGTTTTCAGACCCCTTTTTTTTTTGGAATACTTACCAATTTACAGACCCTAGACTAGTATGTTCAGGAAAAGCCTAACAACGTTTACCGAAAAGAATTCAGGTGGTAAATGGCAGCTGAAGAAGCCCGCCAGCCAAGAAAGTCATATAGTCCATATGTCCACGCACCTTTTGCCCTTTAAGGCCTGGAGCGCCATCATCACCGGGGCGACCTTTTTTACCCTGGAGAATGAAACCAAATCCGGGTTAAAGTTCGGTTAGTTTATACGTTTTGAATTTTACACACGTGTTGTCATGCACTCAAGTAATTTAAACAAAAAAGACGATTATCCAAAACTCGGGTCTTTGCATAGTGAAATATGCTTTCCCTCGACAGAGGTTTATTTTGGAAAAAGACAGCAAGTAAAGAGGTCAGTGGCCTGATGTTTAACAGGGGCTATATGACAGTTGAAACTATGAGACATGAGGTATCTTGTCCTCATGGCCAGGAGTCATTGTTGTGCGCTGCACCTGGACAGCATGTGTCAGTTGCCATTCACTAGAAATCACTAGTTGGCGGCCATTAAACTAATGAGAGCAATTATGCGAGGCTCTTAGGCTGAGTGTAAGAATTCGAAGAATCTCTCTGAGGAGAAAGCACCTGGTCCCACAGCTGTGTGTCTGCAACATGACTGTCTGCCACCAAAACCTCACCTGAGCCGTCTGTCATCCGAGGTGGAGCAGGGAGCAAACAGAAGTTTATATCTGAGTCTCAAGCTGTCTGAACGTGTCCATTTGTGACTTAATCCAGGCGTCGTGCAGAAAACATCAGGTGTTGCAGTGGGTCTATCTCTGGAGGGGTCGCTGACCGCACCAGTTGGGGGTGTAGGTGAGATTTACGATGGCTAAAGGTCCAGTTTTATAAGGAGTGAAGCTTAAAATGCGGCGCCTCTGGTTTCCAGGGGGGACATCTCATGTCGCATGAGAAATGCACAATAACTGGCCGAGACAAGACACACAGTCTCACCAAATATATTTCCTCTGGGAATGGCAGACTACAGTCTTTCCTCTCCTCCTGTTGCCATAGATTTGGTTTGAGAATTTGTGTCAAGACCACCTATCCACTTTACGCTGCTGGTGCAAATGCCCGTAGGCTGTACTGAGAAAGCGAGCAATTATCCTGTCTGAACGAAAAAGCTTCACAATTACCATTCCTAAACTATCGGGATCCCGTGAAATGTCCCTGCAGTTGATGTTAGGAACTCCTTCCTTCTGACGGACAACAGTGACAGTTCAAAGGAAACTGATGATTTCGCTGGAGACTCACCGCAGGGCCGCTGGATCCCCTCTCGCCCTTCTCACAAGCACATCTCTGAGCCAGCGGGCACTTCAAAAAAAAAAAAAGAAAAAAAAGACATGTTTGCTTAATTGTCAGAAAAATAGCTGCAAACAGTCCAAGTTGGTCACGTCACTAAATTCTGCATTTTTGCGAATGAAATGTCTGCATGGTAAAAACAGTCATCAGAATGGGTATACTTACTCCTTCATCAGCCAAGCCAGTCTACAGAAAAGGAAAAGATGACAAATATTGAAGGAACCTCAAATCAAAGAACCACATTGCAGACATACACCAAGCGTTTCTCTATCCGGCAACAGATACGTGCAACTGATTGCACTTGCACTCAAAATGTTGAAAGGTGACATGGATGTATGGCTGTGCACTGATCCCTACAAAGAAAACCCAACAGTGCCTTCTCAAAGGAATGCATTGAGAGATTGAAGGACAAGAAAAAACAAAAAAAGAACGAAAACCCTCAAATGATGTCAAACAGCTTTTAAGAAGCAAAGAAAAGCTCCAGATCAGAACCGCCGTTGACATTCCTTCATTTGTTTCCCCAGAGCATTGTCATCATTCCACCTCTCTGCAAAACCCGAACAAGCCTGTTCATGCATCCCGAGCGATGACTGCTGAGTGCAAACGCATCCCTTCTCCTCTCAGTGTTGTCCGCTGAAAGACGAAGCATTATACTCACTATTTCAGCCACGATTTTTTCAACTATGCCTTCGTCCTGTAAGTTGTGGAGGAAACGGGAGGCCGGGGAGCTGGCGAGTAGACGGAGCTCTGCCACGTTGGCCGGCTCATTGGCTGTCCGGGTGATTCCCAAAGTGAAGAATTTGATCCCCTGGTTCTTGGCATCGGCGACAGCGGCGAAAATGTCCGGGTTCCTCGGGTGGGAAATACCATCTGTGAGGAGCACCGCTACTCGGATGCTGCCAGGGCTGGATTCCTCCAGGTAGATCCTGGTCATGTTGGTGATGGCATAGGTGGTGTAAGTGCCGTGGCCAATGTAGACGATGGGGGTGATCCGGGTCCTGAAGCCCCCTGAGCCGCTCCAGTCCCTGAAGGTCTGCTCCGTGATGACATGACTGCTGTACTGCAGCAGAGCCACCCTCAGACTCAAGCTGCGGCCGGTCTGCAGTCGTAAGCCCTGGAGACTGTCCACCATAGTCATAGCAAATTGCTTCTCCTGCTCATGATTGTCTTTTGCACTCTCAGAACTGTCCAAAAGGAAGGAAAGCTCCAGGCCACAGTCCTCCTCCACTATCGCTGTGAGGACAGAAAACAAGACGCTCTAAACATTTTTAGTCTTTGCAAGAGTCAATTAATTAAAGGGTCAAATGATCAAAAGATTTTATGGCAAAACAAGTTTACAAGTAGAAGAACTGGTAATGAAGAATAGAATCAACAAAATAAACACATTTTTATTTCGTTTCAATATAGTTGTTAAATCTATTATATAGTCACTATTATTCTATTTCATTTTGCTCGTACTTACCTTGTCGTTCTTGAATATTTGCAGCCAGAGGTTTGGCCCTGGATTTCTTGCTAATTCTTCTTTCATTATACAAATCTTGAGTCCAGACACTGGGCAGTGCCGTGGCCAGCAGCACAGTCAGGAAGATGGACATCCTTCTTTGTGCCTTCTGAAAAAGAAGAAAAAAGAGCAAATAAGTTTTATAGTCGTGCCAAAAAGATATCTCCGTGTAAAAAAATAAAGTGAAAAACCATTAGTTGTAAAAAACCAAAGCGACGTTGTTAAACAATAGGCACTTCACTTTCCAGTCACTCACTTCTTTTGTAAATCCTCCAATGTATTTGTGTCTTTTCCTGAGTGCAGTCTAAACGGAAAGTTGAGAGAAGATGATATTGACCAGCAGATACCCAGCATCCAAGGCGGGCTGTAGTCAGCTCATTGATTGATGGTCAGTCATTGCGGGAGAAGAGTGAGAGACCCTGAGACGCACACGCCTCCTTTATAAGGAGGCACCAGCAGACCTGATCCAATGGAGCCATGCCAACACTCCTGCTCTTCCCTCGGGGCAGGGGACGGCTGCTGGGATATGTTCGCTGGAGTTAAACAGCCTTGTATGGGTTTGCTTTGAGGGATAATCTGATTACTACAAGACGAATGTATGGCAGATGAACACATTTACAATTTATAAGTGGATCATGCATTTCTCACACTTTGTCACACTTAATCTTGTTTTAGTTATTTATGCTTAGAATCATTAATGAGTGTCTAATTACTAATGTAATGACACAATACAATAGTTTAATATGCTTTTTGTTAATTTGGTGCATGGACTAATATATAATAATACAGTTTGTTGGAACTCAATGAATTGATATGAGGGGCATTGTTCATACCTGCAAAGATCTGACAATTCATAGGTTCGAAAGTTTAATGGCAAAGGCCTGGTCACCTTTGTCTCGGCTCTGGACTTTTAAGTGACCATAACAGCCCTGCCCGAGGAAAGAAAAATGATAAAAGGCTAAATGTTTTTACTTTAATTCTTAAATACCAAGCAATGACAACTAGAGTAGAGAAGATAAAAATGCAATGTCACATTAATTGATGATGATTCCGTTTATTCCAATCAGAATCCTCAAAAGAATACAATCACTCACCACACTATATTTAACAAAGGGAGATTGCAGTGCAGCATGTAGATATAGACTATTGAGAGTAGTATAAAGATCATTAAATGCTTTTTGGTTCACACACTGTGCATCGCCATAGAGCAAGGAGAAAACAGTAAAAAAGTTACCTTAGTCAATATTTGCATGTGCCTTTGGCGTTTATTGCTGACTGCTGATTTATTTCTTTTTAAATTATCCTTTCATGAAATTAAGTTTGAAACCACTGCACAGGACACATGCAATATATTCTTTGGAAAAGAAATAGCTGGGAGCTGCAGGTGGTACTTCACCTCCCAGACCCTGACAGGTTACCATTCCACCACTTTCTAGCAGAGGTGAACTTTCAGCACTCTTCTCCTGTTGTGGATTAAAGGCGGCTGAGGATTCGCCGAGAGTGACGCCTACCGTGTTTGAGGCGAAGAGGCTTTGTATTGCAAAGCTCCAGGCAAGAAGTAAATGGAAGGGAGACTTTTGTGACAGGAAAGAATGCTGGCCTGAATGATGGTGTGGAAAAAGAAACACCCTGCATCTTTGCTCTGTGATGAATGACAATCATTCATCAGGCTGTGAAAATGATTGTACAGTTGTGTTTACAGCTTTTATTTATGTTCCCCGTTGTCACTGTGCCAACTAGTGATTATTATATTGGACGATTACAAGGAAGCTGTACGTTTTAAACAAAATCCCACAATGAAGACACCACCGACACCCAACAGTGTAGATTCACAGACCATTCGGAATATTAGGAGAAAATACAAGAAAAGTGTGGATTTGATTCAAAAAATAATAAAAAATGCTTGACTGTACACTTTCTTAAGATGATTAAATCTGATTGTTTAAATACAGTCTTAAAATTAAAATTTCGAAACGGTTGCGACCCTGAAATGAAAACAGGTGGTACTGAAGACAAAATGAAGATACAAAAGTGAAAGTGGTTTAATAATGTTATGGTTGTATTATATTATAAATTTAATTCTCTTTGCACTTGGGGGACTTTCTGGATGCACTTTGCATGGATAACCTACACTGGAGAGTGCCTGTTGTCCTAGTTGTTGTTATGGAATAGAAAGAGGGACACGAATACAGTCGATGCTTCATGACATGGTGTTTCCTGGAACTGAACAAGAATTAGAGGAAAGTTTTAATCTTTAATTTTGCATCCCTGGTTAATACCACTTGGCCATTGGGGTTAAAAGATGAAACTTTAAATATCCTTCCAGCACGTAGAGGCACTTGTAGAAGGTCATTGTTTATTGGATTGTTTCAGGTCTATTTCTGTAGGATTCAGAGATCTTTATTTTACGAGAAGAAATGTCACAAAACGTGATTATGTGGGACTCCAGTGGCCTGCACTGGCTTTTTCTTGTTCACTACGGAACTAAATCATCATTTTGATGTTGATTTGATTGATCAGGATATGCTCTGACTGCTTAGCTCATTTCTTATCACAGTACAGTAATGGTACCAAAAATTTCTGATTTTTCTTTTCAAATGTTGAACAACCACCATGTTGACATCTCTAAGCATATTTTGGCTTTTGTTGGGGGTTTACTTTTATTGTAAATGAATTTGCAATCGGCTACATCTACATCCTTTTTCAAAGATTTGACATGACTCAGCAATATAAAACAGATGTATTGCGAATGTATATTGTTTTCTTTTTTTTCATTATTGTTAATTACAACGTTTTAGGACCCCAGATGTTTCTGTGTCGCCATCTGGTGGCACGCAGAAGTAAAAGCATGGAGTTTGGTGGATGCTCAGATTGACAGGGTGAGCTTGCAGGAGACCACTCATATCCGTGTGTGTGTGTGTGTGTGTGTGTGTGTGTGTGTGTGTGTGTGTGTGTGTGTGTGTGTGTGTGTGTGTGTGTGTGTGTGTGTGTGTGTGTGTGTGTGTGTGTGTGTGTGTGTGTGTGTGTCAAAGTCACTGCAAATGGCAACGCAAGACGCCTCAGCTCTAACTATATGTTCATTCATTCAAGATCAACAATTTTTTTTGTGTGATAACAAAAAATGGAAGCGTAATAACACATCAGCGTGTATTTTCTGGTGTTGTTGTAGCTTCATTCAAAGGCTGTCACTTTTGTTTACTTCCACCAACCAATGGCCTTCTAGATAACTCTGTAGAAATCACTGACAAGCTTTAGTATGCGACTCTTGATTTGAATAACAAATAAGCAAAACAGTGAAATACTAAAACTTGTCAGTACATAGTAGTTTTGGTCACTTATGTGTTGTATATCTGCCAGTCTGCAAGGTGTGTTCTTCTACTGTCTGGGAGCTGCTGTCACATGCAACTTCACTTTTTAAGTGTAGTGGTTTGGTCTCACTGCCCTCTTCTCTGTCCTTGTCCTTTCAGGCAGGGGTTATGCTGCTCCAGCTGCTCAAGCCAATGACCGCATAGTAGCTGTGATCGCTGCTGTGGTGGATGTCCAGTTTGATGAGGGCCTTCCTCCCATTCTCAGTGCGCTGGAAGTGGACCCGAGACCTTGGGCAGGATTATAATGTCATTGGAGAGCCCATTGATAAAATGGGTTCCATTAGTACAAAACAGTAAGGATATAAATTGCTTGATATCATCAGTTCAAAACTGACAATTTGCAAACTGATCTCTTAATTATTTATAGATTCTCACAATAAGTAAAGTACTAATGCTATGACTGGAATGACAGATCTTGTTCTGTTTTCATAGACAACTCACCAGCCCTAGCCATGTACACTCTGTACTGCTGTCTGATCTTACCACGTTTAAGTTATTGTGTAGAGGTCTGGGGAAACGTCTACACAACCAACCTGAAACCGTTATGCTTTCTCCACAAAAGGGCAATGAGGATTGTGCATAATGTGGGATACCGCAGACATATCAATAACCTGTTTAGTATGTCGCGTGCTCTGAAAATCAACAATCTGGTCTAATTCAAAACAAATGCACAAATGATATTTCAATTAGAAATAATAAGAAAAATGCAGCAAATATACATCATATTGATATTATTGTTGTTATGATTATCAGAATTATTTTCTATTATTATTATTATTAGTAGTACTAGCAGTTGAAGCAGTAGTACTAGCATTATTGTTTTCTTTGTAAATGTTCAGAATAAAGATATATCAACCCACTCGATGAGCATGAATACAAATAGCCATTGCACTGCTCCAATCCACGCTGAGGCCCCCGAGTTCACTGACATGATTGTGGAGCAGGAGATCCTGGTAACCGGCATCAAAGTGGTAGATCTGCTTGGCGCCCTACGCCAAGGGGTGGAAAGATCGCTGTGTGAATTTCTTTACACTCTGGATTTTTATTTGTCCTCATCATGGTTGATGTGAACATTCCATGGTCAGTGAATGTGTGTGTTGTTTTATTCAGGCCTGTTTGGCGGTGCTGGTGTGGGCAAGACTGTGTTGATCATGGAGCTGATCAACAACTTGGCGAAGGCTCGTGGCGGTTACTCTGTGATTTGTACCACGAGATGATCGAGCCATTAACGTGAAGGATACCACTTCTAACGTGACAGACTTAAAAAAAAAAAAAAAACTGGCTGAAAATTGAGTGCAACATAAGGTTTATTTGAGCAAAATTGATCAGTATTAACCAATGACGAACCAATTTGTGACTTCTGTCCCCAGGTGGCGCTGGTGTACGGTCAGGGTTGCTCTTACTGGTCTTGACTGTTGCGAAGTATTTCCGTGATCAGGAGCGACAGGATGTGCTGCTCGTCATCCACAACATCTTCAGGTTTACCCAGGCTGGATCAGAGGTCTGAAGGCCTGTTCAGGACCTCCTCACTAAAACTCCACCTTTCAGGCACATGTTTTGGGAGGTATTCTGGGAGGTAAAATGCAGCTTCAATGTGTAAACATGTTTTTACTTGAAAGTTCTTTAAAGTGATTAAAAGTTCTATCGTTAATGGTTGCTTTTCTCCCTCAAAGGTGAATATGACGCTCTGCCAGAGCAAGCGTTCTACATGGTGGGTCCCACCGAGGACGTCGTCCAGAAGGCTGAGAAACTGGCAGAGGAACGCTCTTAAATGATTCTATGTTGGATTATAAAACATTCACTTGTACAGAACCATTTCTACTTGAGGAACTTCTAACTTGTCATGCTAAGTATGTGTGTTGCAGTGTTGGCCTCATTGGTGGGAAAACTTCTGCACTTGCAAGGTAATAAGTGGAGGTTAGAGCCTCAGATGGCGGAGATTCTTATTCAGCTCCTTTTCCCGTGTAAGAAGAAAGTTGCTGTGCTCCTTGAAGGCATCAAAATCCTGTAGAAATATCAGAGAAGGGAACACTTTAAACGTGTTTACACCAAAATAACTGGATTATCCTTTTTATGATGACGGGATTTAACAAACCTTGTTTAGACTTTTAATCCTTTTCATGGATTCATCGAGTGCCGATTGCAGAGAATGAAGATTGGCATCTTTGTTGACTGCAAGTGCTTCTTTTTCAAACCTGAACAAAGTCGGAGATGAATTATTCACTTTACTTCGTCCCTCTGACGGTGCATTATAAACCCTCTGTGCAGAATATACCTCTCCTCCGCCTCCACCCGAGCCTTCTTCTCTTCTTTCCATTTCATCACCAGCTGCTGGATTTCCTCTTGTTTCTCCTGCATTCAAGAGCCATTTGTGTGTAAATGAAGTGATTGTTTCATTCTCCGCTAATAGGACAAACGGGCTTTTCAGTCACCTGTATGACTCGGCCTCTTTCCAGAGAAAGACACAGCAATTTGTCCTTCTCTTCGGTAAGGTTTGTTAAGCTTTCCCTCATGCTGCTTCCCGCTGCTTCATGCTGTTCTTTAGTCTCTTGCAGCCTCGTCTTCAACTCTGATCGTGGAGGGAAAGACTGCAATTTATAGCCGCGTTGTGTAGTACGATACTGTATCTACTCACCTCTGCAGATCTCCACAGCTTTAGTGTGCTGTTGATGAGCCTCATGCAGCTGATCACGTAAAGAAGCTTCTTTGGTTTCATGTTGAGCTGCTTGTTCCAGCCGTTTTGACTCGCATTCAGCCATTTTCTTGCTGAAACACCACATGTAATTGCCATTATTTAACAACAACAAAAAAGTCTCATCAGTTACTTTTCATTTGCAAATAATCTACACTTGTGGTATTTATGTAGCATTTGTTTACAAATGTTTGTTTACAAAACTCAGCTTCCAAGGGGGCGGCGTAACATTTTAAGAACATGAAAAAAAACTAACTATTACATCTATATTTACGCCAAACACAGATGCCAATTCTATACTTGAGAAAGCGAGCGATGCCAATGCCTCCCAGTTTATGTTGTTACATAACCGTGACGAGCAGGGTGAGGAAATGTACCAGTACTGGATTTCTTTGTCGGCGTACTCCTCTGTCAGCAGTTTGATGTCCCGCGTGAGTTTCTGAATAAACACGTCTTTATCTTGGAGGGTTTGAGGGAAAATGGACTCATTTTCTAACTTGAGCTGCTCATTTTCCAGCTTTAACTGCCGATTCTCTTTTTTGTGTTCCTGCATGAAAGCGATGATTTCTTGATTATTGGCGGCTAAATCTGTGAATCTTCTCTCGAACGTCTCTGCTTTCTTCCTGTGGACGTCCAGTTCTCCTTGGCACTGTGTCGTTTGGGCCTCGAGCTCGGTGTTGATTGTCTGCAGGGCTTGACATCGCACGAGCCACTCGTCGGATCTCTGTTTCAGTACGCGGATCAAACCTGACTGTTCGTCTATTCTGGAGCGCAGCATCCTTCTCTCTGTCGCGTCATCGGCAGCCACAAGCTCCTCGGGTGGCTTCTGAATACTGTCCAGATGCTAGGGAACAGAATAATAATAATAATAATAAAAAAAAAAAACTCATGGCATTAATTCAAACAGATGGCTTCAGAGCTACAAACACTAAATGGTTGTTCCTAAATAAATCTTTATGTAAAACTGTCAAGGTGCCGAAGATATTCTACGGCTCCAGCCAAATATCTAAGGTTCTTATGATTAAATAGATCAATGACAAAATTACTGATATGTCATCCATCAACTCTTAAACGGACAAACCAAATGAGCAAACTGACACATCATCTAAGCAGTTCGATAGTGGAAATATAGTTTTAATGAAGCAGACTGACATGTGATTTACTTTTGCTATGGGGTTTTGGATCTCTAATCACAGTGGCTATTATCGGTGAATTAGACTTTTCAGAATAGATATTTAGAAGGCAGTGTACAGATGTGGGTCTACTATTTAAAGACTGGAGATTTTAAAATGAGGACAGAAAACAACCTGAAAGGACACAAAACTACTAGAATATTTACTGTACATAACAAAATTGACACATGACTTTTAACCTTACCTTAACCTCAAACCTTTTCTAATAATCGTTGGCCCTAAAGAAACATGTTATCTGCTCAACCTGTACATTTTAGGGTGTCCCAGTAATTTGGCCCCTTATGGAGGATACAAAAATGACCCTCAAGAGGCACTAATAATTCAAAGAAAACGCTTGATATGCCTTCTTCATTCTACTTTTTCTTTGTTTTGTCTTTTGGTCTCAGTTACAATCTTCTACCTTTAAAGCACAGAATTATGCCAACTTCGATTAAAAAAAGAAAAAAAAGTTTGACTTGACCCGTAATTTAAGTAATGGGAAATAATCTTGCAGTAATTTGTAAATATGTGTATGTCTGAAGGTACACTTGAAGCGTTTGAGGCAGCTAAATATTAAAAGTGAGAGTCGCTCGAGCAGAGATTGTTTTTGTTCTGCACATACCTCCACACTCCTGCCTCCCATCTTCATAAAGGTCTCTGTATTCGTCTGAGGAGTCGCCATTTCCCCAAGTAGACTATATTTGTTCCTGCTTTAAACGACAGGTTCCACTTTTCATTGTTTTTATCTTGAAGGTTTTAGTTGCCACGTTGCTATTGGCAACACAGTTTTTCTTTTTTTCCAGCGCGTGCTCAGGTCAAATCCCTGGAGACGGAGAGGTACCGATTATGGAGGTATTATTGGTGAAAAAGGTTTGAGCACTTGTAAAAGTCGAATTTGTAGTTGTGTACCATGCATTTGTGGTTGTGTACTGTGAGTTGTGGACCTGTCGAATTTTATGGGCTTTTTTTTTAGGTCATCATCTGAATCATGCAAGCTGAAGGAGTAATCTGGATACGGACAGAGGTTGTCCTGGCCAGTGGGAGGCTGAAGAAACGACACACTTTGTAAAATGTAAATAACAAAGCTGTGATTTGTAAATTATTTTCAATGTACCATCGGTAAATAAAGTACAAAGACAAGATATTTTATGTTTTATGATTCACTTTAATGAGTTTTGTAAATACACACTCGCTCAGAACACATTCCAAAACTGTTGGGACAGGGATATGTATAACAGTGCTATGGATCATATTTTCTCAGGAAGTGTTCGTGAACTGAGAACACTAATGGTGCTTTTCCACAGGTAATGAGCAATTCTAGGTTGTCCACGTGTTTAAGTCTCATTCTTTCATTAGTGGTTGACAGGCTCGTCAAGCTGAACTTTGTATTTACATTTTTTAATAACATGTTGATTGTAAAAATGATTTAAAACGCGACATTTAAAGAAACTGGCAACTTTCAAAAGACAATGATTTAACTTTGTAAATATTTTTTGTCTTCCAAATGCTAACTTCTCTGATTTTTCATACGGTATAAAGTCGTTAAAAGTATCAATTTGCCGACAGCGCAATTATTTAAAATTGTTCTCCAATCCGCCGGCTGCTTCACGCAATATACGTTTATGTTTTAAACTTCACGCTAAATAAAACCAGAAACCTAACAAGAAAAGATCACATGACTTCCGGTGTCGAGAGAGAAATGGCCGCGCTCCTTGTACAGCATTTTTTTCCCTGCAGGTGAAGTGCGCGTCCGCAAGATGGCGGCGATGAGCTTCAAAACAGCCCGTCAAAACGGAAACAGGGAACAGGAACTATATAATATAAAACGTTGTTGCAAGAACCAAAGAAGTTAAATTTGTGTTTAAAAAAAATAAGAACTTTCAACATTATATACTTTAAAGTGTAACACACAGTGAAAACAATATCCTCTATTTGAAAGTTGTATTTTTACTTTTGTTTTGTTGCAGACACAAATACAAAATGCGACAAGTCTGACAAATCTGCAACTTTCAACCAAATTCACTGTAAATCGGCCTTTGATGCCAATGCTACTTTATAGGCAGTCATTTTTTCAAGCTTTCATCACCTTGTCAGACATATCTGGGCGCAATATGGGGCCTCTGTGTTGTATCGTGCTTATTCTATGTTATTATATTTATTTGCATTGAATACAAATATAATACAGAATTACACAAATAAAATCTGACTGTGCAGGAGAGGAAAGCAGAATACATAAAGAACATATGAAACCCCACCTATTGATTACCCAAATGAAGTTAAAGATCAAATAGGATCAAGGAACAAGTAGAAAAAAATAACAAAGTTGTTAATAAAAGCAGTCATCTTAACGGTTTGTAAACTTCTTTGTTGATTTCGTTAGGCTAACCCAAACAACATATCAACTCAGAGTCAGGGCAGGAGATAATGAAATAATTTAGGCTGAAGATAGACACATTTTAAGTGATTTAATCAGAATTCTAGAGTTGGGGGCCACGAAATATGCTGAAAAGTTGATGCAGGTACAACAATTGGGTGAATGAAAGTGTTTTGGGTCCCTCACTGGGTGTGGGTGAATGAATGAATCTCTAACTCTCCAATACTCTCTACTACTTACTTCTATGCGTTGCTGAGGCCTTAACATACGTCTCCTCGTACTTTAAACTCTTTATTTACCTTATCGAACCCACTGTCGTCTCCCCCCACCTCAAGCCCTTCTAAATCCCGGGAGTGGAGCAACACAGCCCGCTGAGAGGGAGAAACCACTGGCACACTCGGGACAAGTCGGACCTGCATGGCATTATGCAGATTCCAGGGCCAGAGAGGGATTTATCCGGAGGGCCGAGGCTGGGTTGGGGGAGCGGCTGTCCCGGCTCTTTGTGCACGCCCCTTTTCATCAACTAGCGGGCCAAGAAAGACAGAGGAAAGCAACAGCATCCCAGCCCCAGTCCTTACAGCTCCTCCATCTGCACAGCGGAGCTGGACGGACCAGCCAGAATGTGGAGAGCACTGCTACTTAAACTCCTTCTCGTCTTCATATGTTGTGTTAGATGGTGCCACTCTGAAGGTCAGTACTTTTCTTTTCTTTTCTTTTCTTTGGACTTTTAAACCTTTTTTTTTTTTTTTTTTTTTTTATTTACTTCCTAACAGGCTGATTGATTAGTTGAGGTGCTGCAGAGTTGTTTGCTCCAAGTGGTGCACTTGTTGCTCATTAGAATAAAACAGCCAGACTGAAGTGTTGCTCAATTAAAGGCAAAAAAACCAAAAAAATAAAATAAAAATACCCAATGAGTAACAGTTCATGTGAAGTGGGGATAAATCACCTGAGATACTAGAAATAAGATTGTTTTTAATTAAAAGCTGATGTTGTGGTATTTAAGTAATTGTGGCTGCAGAGCAGAGTATTCCAGCAAATAGTATTACTTTAAAGGTTGAGTACAAAGCCTTCCTCAGACAGATTGGAAGTTCTCTTGAGGAACTTTTGCCTGAGCTTTACTGTTGCTAGGTAACAGAAAAGAGCATGTGACTTACAGACAATCTGTGAGCACTGAGAGCTACTGGTACAAATCTCATTGAGGGGAGCAGATTTCCACGCTGCAAACTGCCAATGCAAGACCTGATTGTAACTCATGGGGTGGGGGGGACTTTCTGATTTTCTAATGTCGGTGAGGGACAAACAAAATGCTCAGATGCAGCTATTTATTCGTGACAGTCTCACGCTCGTCTGTTGTGTTTGTAGCCCAGCTAGAGCCTACTTCTCAATTTGTAATCTGCTTTCTTTTTGCTCAACCCTTAGTATGTAAGCTCCTTAGTGTGAATCAAGCAACTAATTACTCTGCAGCTGCTGCAGAATGGAATCATTTCAACCTAAGGAGCAGTTTCGAGTTAAGGAACAATTGTACCTAGAGTATATATCTTCAGCTTTCTTCAGGGTTTTTTTCTTTTTCTTTTTTCATCATGAAATATCCTGTATTTATTTCCTTGCTGGAGTGTATGGACCGTCCATGTCCAATAGACAATATAACTGTGTTGATACTGAGACTGCAGCATTAAAAAAAGAATAAAAAAAAAAATCACATGGCATTTCCCTTGAGTCTCTGCAGTAAAACAACGTGTAGAAGAAATATTGCTGATGAGAGTTGAAGTGGGCAAACTGGGGAATCTCAGCAGGGTGTCAGCATGTTTACACAGATCATTAACTTGTGATTAGCGGACAGCGATGTAGTCTTCAGTAATGTTTCTTTAATCTGAATGTTGTTATCATACCGTACAAGTATCAAGGGCTTCTCAAGGGCTTTCTGATAGTGTTTGTGAGTCAGATTGGTAGGAGTGCCATTAGAAGATAAACTGGTAATAGTTCAGTAGTTCTGGTCCACCCTGGGGAGTCAGTATACCTTTACTAATCTGCGCTTGATCCCTCACTAAAATCCTTTAGTTTGATATCTGTTTCTTCCATGACCTTCTGGAACATATTACCCAGGCCATGAGATCAATACTGCTGCTGAATGCTTACTCAGGCTTTAATAGCTGATGAACTATTCTGGTACGCTGCCGCTTCGTTAACCATCCGCTGTCTTTTTTTGCTGTGGTGGACATTCTTTATCTCAGTAAATTGAGTTGTTTTCTAGTTTTTACGGTTAATCATTTTCTAGTGAAGTTTCAAAAACACTGTGTGTTGCCAGAACTTTAATGGGTTTTAGAAAGTTTTTATTTGGTGATATATAAGGGAGCATTTATGTGCTGTGCAACCACCTTGTATTTTGTCAAGCATGAACAATCTTTTCAGCTCACAGCTTGCTTGGACAGGTCCTGCTACTACAGACCTATGAATGACCTTGATGGAAATATTAGTTACTTTTCTAGGTCAACGGAGATAAATGTTATTTTTGTGTTTGCTCTTTCTATTTTATAAGACAAGAACATTTTGGCAGCGTATCAAACCCTGCATATGCCAGCGTCTTGCCTGTAAGCAGCCTGAATCTTCGTGCAGCAGGAACAGCTCTAGAAACGTAGTTGATACAAATCAACATCAAGTCGTTCTGAAGCTCTCCCGGTCTTTGATAAAGACACCAAGTGAGATGTGGATAAGTGGAAAGTGGAAAACTGAGTTATTCAGCATCTGTTACTGTGCTGTGATTCATGATACTTTTCACTCATTCTTTTCAGAAATGTTGAGTATTTTGCAATTCCAAGTAAAGCAAAGCTCCAGTCTACTCTCTATTTATGCCTTCTTTTTGGTCCGCTGCCACTGCCAATGCCCCCTGTTTTTTTGGTGTTTTTTTTTTTAGCTGTTTTGGAGTGTAGCATTGAGAGCCAAAGTCACTTGTTTGGCAATTGACTGCATTCTGCTGCATTGATTTCCATATGAAATGGGCAGCAGCACTTCGCTGTGGCAGGATGGACGGGTTCAGCATTTCATGCTGCCAGCAGCCGTTTTCACAACTTTTCCACACACACACACACACACACACACACACACACACACACACACACACACACACACACACACACACACACACACACACACACGCACACACACACGCACACGCACACACGCACGCACGCACGCACGCACGCACGCACGCACGCACGCACGCACGCACACACGCACAGAGTCATTGAGCGCAGAGAGCAGTGCCAAAACAAGACAGTTTTGATGAAGGCTTGAAAACATCTTTTCAGCTCTCTACATGACAAGACAGAGACGTTTCACTGGTATTGGGCAGGTGTTTTTATTGATGGGGGTTTGGGTGGGGTGAGGTGGGGGCATGTGTCTTTAGTTTCTTTAACATTAACTCAGTCTTTGTCTCCTGCTTTCTGCCGTGCATCTCCAAAGTGACTTTTTAGGGTGACACTTCCAGTTATGAGTTTGCATCCCTGCTGGCACCTTTCTGCCCCATTGTGCTGTCACAGTGGGGTTTAAGGCATTTCGGGGACTTCATTCTAATGAGAATTCCTCTACTGCTTATCTTTGTTGGGCATTGGTTGGGCATCCTTATTTTCATCCACAGATTGAGTGGTGCTCTCTCCTGCTGTGGGTTTAAGTTGCTAATTAGAAAAGACAAGGCTTAGAGAAAAGGGAAAAAAAACACTGTAAATTACACAAAGACTCGGCTGAAACACAAATAAAAACAGTCATTGTCGGACCCGGACCCTAATTGCTGATTTGCACCATTCACTTTTGCTTGTACCTCCTCTAACGTTGATTGACACGGTCGGTTTGCAACTTTGTTAGGCTGAAGGCAGACTTGAGGATTAAGGGAAAGTTACAAAGACGTTCCTTTTAGAATGTAAAAAGAACCTGCACACGAGATAGTGCTGTTGAAAGGTTCAGCTTCAGTGTACTGTATCTGTCACCTTTCCCACAAGTAATGCAGTCAGGAAACACTGGCTGCATTTGAAAGCCTCGAGCAGATTGGTTTCTCTTTGGTATACATGGTTTTAAGTTATCAACCTTGGTCTGCATGCATGGCAGCTATACCCATCTCATTCACTCCAATGCCTCTTTTGATCATTTAATTTAATTTGACTGGCTCATTTAAACTTGTTTTATTTATCATTAAGCTATAGGAAGACATTTGCTTTGTTTCTAAACCTCATCCCCAAAACGGATTACAATTTTGTCATTATTGATTGTGCATTAGGTGCAAGGGGAATTATTATATGTTTGCTCTACAAAGTACATCTCTTAGGCATTTGTTTTGATTTCGCGATCACTGTCTTGGAAGAACTGCCTTCTTTGATTGTGAGTAATTTTGTCAAAATATAAACTAAGCAGGGAAAAAGGAATTCGTCCTGGAAAGAAGCTCAAAGTTGGCTGTGAAGCAGTTTGGTGGTTTTGCATTTGATTTATCAGAGCTACAAATTGTTGAATGGGGCTATTACAAGGGGGTTTTAGTGCAGTCGCACAGACAATGATTCCCTTAACGGTTGTCGCAGTGATCCATCTTGAAAAGACCATGTCTAAATCAGATGATGAACTGCTAACTTTAATCAATCTTAAAGCCACCTTGCTTGCTTAAATACAATACATTTTTAGCAGATTACCTTAAAGAATTTTTTTTTGCTCATGGACTCACATATCTGCTAATGATGTGCACCTTTTCCAAATAATGAGTTATCCCAATACCCCCCAACACTTTGATCTTAGAAGGATGAACAATTTGAAAATTCTTGATAAGACAGGAACAGAAACAGACCACCAACCCCAAGCATGCACCATCAGTCACCACCTCGCGGTTCTTCTTGTGAAGGATCTAGGTTGAAAATGGTTGCGGTACCACCCAGTACCACTATTTATTCCAATTACATTTCAGACTGGACAGAAGCCGCGTGCACCATTCATCACGCTGTCAAGGAGGCCATCAGAATTGCACATTCCTATTACAACCGGCCTGACGGAGTGCTGTGCCTCTGAACTATGCTGCTTGAATCAATCTCTCCTGGTAAACGTCAGAGGAGGTAGAACGGTGGTGCCTTATCTCTACAGATGCCACTCAGTGAGAACATCAAAAGGAGGCCTAGGATGAGTGCAGGGAAGGTTTCGCAATTGTTGGGTGGGGGGGTGGGGGGTGGGGGTGGGGGGACGGTGATGGCTGGCACGCTTGTCTCCAAAGCATGTCAATCCTGTTAGCAACTCGCTACATCAGTGGATTGTTGCTCTGCCTTTTTAATGTTTTGGTATGCATTCGTATGTGTTTGTGTATGTTCGAGTGTATGTATCTAAGAATTTACTCAATTTTGTAAATGTGTAGAGTAGATTCCATTGGTTTGAGACATGTTCTTATCACAATAAATTCTAATGATAATATTACCAGTAACAAAGTATTAGCTTTCATGTCATTCCTGACTTCTATGAAACTGTGCTTGTATAGGATGTGTGTTGGGGCAGTTTCGCTGTGGAACAGGTCGATGTATCCCAGGTGACTGGCACTGTGACGGGACGTCAGACTGTGTGGACGACTCTGATGAATTCGACTGTCGTGAGTCTCTCATACTTCACTCAGTATATCACTTCAGTCAAATCTGAGGAAAGAGAAAAATATGTATTTCTTTTGGTTGGAATTTCTTTGACATTCTCTGTGTGAAATGTGAGTTGTTTTATTAAAAAAAGAATAACCTGCCCACTACAATTAATCCACCAGAGTAAAACATATATCGAACAAAAAAAAAGAAAAGAAA
Source organism: Lipophrys pholis (assembly GCF_963383615.2). Taxonomy (NCBI): domain Eukaryota; kingdom Metazoa; phylum Chordata; class Actinopteri; order Blenniiformes; family Blenniidae; genus Lipophrys; species Lipophrys pholis. Next base: position 12,949,403 of record NC_137632.1, read on the forward strand.
AAAAGAACAACCTAAAAGTACATTCCTACCAGTGGTTGCAGTCAGCTGGTTAATGAAATTCTTTGTGTGTGTTCCCACAGCTCAGGTAACATGTGATAACAGTCACTTCCAGTGTCTTAGTGATGGCGAGTGTATCCCAGATATATGGGTGTGTGACGAGGAGGAGGACTGTGAGGATGGCTCAGATGAGAGGCAACACTGTCGTAAGTATTATTGAAGTTGTTGAACTTTTGAAGCGCGTTAACTTTTCAGTGAAGCTGACACGTTTCAATGAAAACATAGCAAGTCATTATATCATGTAGTCATGTCCAAACATTTGACAATGATGTATGCATTTGATCATGTGAAAATACCAGAGGGACAACAGCCCCTGATTTTGTTATTTAAATCAATGAATTAGTACCGTAACAAATGTCTCCTAATATCTGACAACAGCTCTGCAGTTTTTCATACCATCAAACAAACTTTTTTCTCTTCTTGCTTCAAATGTGTTCAACTACCTGCATAACAGAGAATTTGATTCAAGCCAGACAGCAAAGCCTGTGGTCGGTCCACACATTTTTATAATTTGCATAAATGCAGATCAGTCTATTTACCAACATAAGTTCAGAACAAGATTTACAAGTTCAATTGATTTTGTTTGTGCTGAAAAATATTACATTTTTGGACAGAGGATGCTGGCTAAATAAAACCCTTGGGCCGGACTTCAGACATGCCTGACGTAGCACAATCTATTTGGCATTACATGAATTATTGCTGTTTTTAGCCTGTGTGTGGGTTTGAACAATGAGACAGTCTGTCCATCTGAGGAAGTTAAGGAATTTGGTGACTGCTGCATACCTAGATTGACAAGAAGAGGAAATTAGAACTTCATACAACAGGTATGTAAACAAAACCGTTCTGTGTGTTGTTAAATCCAGTCTTCAATCTGTTTTCAGCTGGAAGGACATGCACCAGTGGTCAGTTCAGCTGCAGTAACGGCGCGTGCATCCCAGGAGAATACCGATGTGACCGTCTGGCAGACTGCTCAGATGGTTCCGATGAGAGAAACTGCCGTAAGTCTTCACCAGGGTGGTTTTCCCCCCATTTTTTATTTTTTTTTTCATCTGAGGCTCCTGTGGCATTTTAATCAATTTGTTAAGATTAAGAGGCTCGTTGACTGACAGAATGGGCCACAATATGCTTCTTGTTGTCAGAGGTTGATTGCAGATTCTTTGGTGGATTAGTCAAGCTGAAGTTCAGCTGCTATGCCATTATTGTGCCGACATGGTAGACTCACAGCACTGCACACTGTGGTAATCTCACAATTGCATAAAGAATGCTGTGGCAACTACTGCTGTTGTGGTGGTGCCGGTAAATGTTCGTCTCTTATCCTCTTCATTCATGGAGCTTTTCACCTCTGAAAAGCTGAAAGGAGCACAGTTGTCAGTCTGAATTTAACACATAATGCTACCCTGATGATGGTTTAATCTTGCAGATTATCCTGAGTGTACACAGCTAAGGTGTGCTAATGGGGCCTGCTACAACAGAACACAACGATGTGACCAGATACTCGACTGTCGCGACGGCTCTGATGAGGCCAACTGCAGTAAGAAGGCTAATTTTCATTTAACGGCAAATGCTTTGGATAATAGATGATTTCATTAGAAGGCAGGTAGAATTATAATGTCATCCTCAAATAAATGTTTTTCTTTCCCATTTCTGTTCTCTTTTCTTCAGCACAGCACTGCAATGCAGGCTTGTTTTCGTGTCATAATGGAGCGTGCGTTCCTCAGCGCTACGTCTGTGATCACGACGATGACTGTGGAGACCGAAGCGATGAGCTAAACTGCAGTATGTGGTGTCTCTCTCTCGGTCTCTTTTTTTAAAAAACAGACCTATATCCACTGTCAGTCTATTTACAGTAAGATTACACAAACCCAATCTTTCCTTTACTTGCAGCATATCCCACATGTAGAGGAAACTTCTTCACCTGCCCCAGTGGCCGCTGTATTCACCAAGTCTGGCTTTGTGACGGAGAGGATGATTGTGAGGACAATGCAGATGAAAAAGGCTGCGGTGTGTATAAAAACTTTGCCATATGCTCAATAGATAATCTGTATTGTATTCAAACCAGAAGTTATGAATCTTTAGCTGATTAAAAAGCGCTAAAATGAGTAAGAACTGGAGCTGTGCAGCCCTGATTCTTCTTGAATCTCCATGGTTGGTTAGTTCTAGAGAGATGCTATGCCTGTGCTCCTTTAAGTGTGTTATTCAAATGCTTCTTTGTATCACAAGATTGTGCAGCCCCCCCAAAGGGCTTTAGAATTCTCCCACATGGCTGTAAAGAGTGTGTGTTTTTAGAGGATGGGCTCCAGAAGCTCAATGAGCCCCTGTGTGACCCCCTCAAAGCTCCACTAGCTGGCATTAATTTAAAGTAACAGTCATTTCTCTCATAATGTCCAAGACACCTTTTTTGGTGTGTTTTTTTTCTTCTTTTCTGTCTGTGGGCCTGACAAGACACCAAATTTGTTTTGTTTGCAGATAATGTGCCGCGGGAGTGTTACCCAGGGGAGTGGCCCTGTCCATCCTCTGGCCTTTGTATCCCAATAGAAAGGCTTTGTGATGGGACAGCTCACTGTCCTGAAGGAGAGGACGAAACGAACACTACTGCTGGGCGCAACTGCAGTCAGTACTGACAGAACTGGAGCAGTTCCCATTCATTTACACAGCTATAGGTATCATTTCTCAGTAGTTAAGATGTTGAGGGGTGTTGCTCACTGGTCTGGTTTCTGTGTTGCACAGGTATCTGGAGATGTGCTTCTCTGAGCTGTGAGCATCATTGTCATGCTTCACCCAATGGGGGGGCCTGTTCTTGTCCATCTGGATACATTGTCAACAGCAATAACAGTCGCTCGTGTATCGGTACGTGCCTTCTATTTACACATGCGCTCAGTTCATGAAAATATGGACAGGAGTCACACTCGCGGATGAGTGTTTTCATTTAGTTATTTCTTGTTTTAAGTGTATTCGCACAACAGAGAGGCTGTTTGCTAACATCCCTAAGACTCGATCAGAGATAGTAAAAGTACAAAGAAACAGCTGTGCCCTCATAAGCCCTACCCAAATAAGAGCTTATCTTTTTCCATGTTACCATTTGCACCCAGACGCTGATCCTGACATGAGCCGAAACAGATCAAATTCTGACCAGTACACATTTAAATCTGCTGTTTGTGTGTCTCTGTGTAGGTGTACATAACAATCAGTGTTTAAGCATAATCTGCTGTGACTCTGTGTTTTACCCTCTTGAAGATTTCGATGACTGCTCCATGTGGGGTGTGTGCGACCAGCTGTGCGAGGACCGGCTGGGCTCCCACCGGTGCAGCTGCCGGGAGGGCTACACCTTAGAGCAGCATAGATACTGTCGAGCTGACGCCAGCAGTGAGTGTCACTTTCTCTCGATTCGAATGGATTGTCTTAAATGTAACATGGTCACATTTTCACAGTGTATCATCCCTTCAAAAGAGGCCCATTAGCATAGACCCCTTTCCTTTTTGGCAACCACTGCACAGAGTGTCTGCGCTCCTTTCTGGTGCATTGTTGCGTGCTAAATGTTGTTTTAGCTAGTCTCTTGCCTTTGTGGAACTTAGAAAGAGTGTTGACTGAGAGGCTGACCTCTCTGCATTTGGCTTCAGCAAGAAAAGTGTGTAATGATAGTGACTTGAAAGTACCTTCCTGAGCCGGAGCCAGGGAACTGAGTGTGTGCTACATTCTGTACATTTCCACTGCTATTTCAGATGAGAAATCGTACTACAGAGTAGATTTTGGTTTCAACACACGCCGGGCTTTGATAATAATCTGATGCTCTGTTTCTTTACTTGTTGTATTCTTATTTTCCTTTTTGCAGCTGGAGTTCCTTCCTTAATATTTTCTAACGGCAGAGATCTGCTGATAGGTGACATCCATGGCAACAATCTACACACTTTGGTTAATTCACAGAACAGAGGAATCGCAGTGGGAGTGGACTTCCACTATAATCTCCAAATGATTTTCTGGACAGATACAATCCAGAATAAGGTATTTTTTACCCAGTTTCCCCCGATATTCACTTGCTTTGAATGTGGTTTTGTTGTTAGTAAGAAGGCATCGACTCTTTAAAACAGTCTGCTTTGTCAGGACTGCATTTATGAGGAGCTGAGCAGTTTCTTCTTTTTGTTGGTGTTTTAATCAGACTGGGGCACGCTAGAATGAAATTCTTTCCGCTATCCTTTAAAATATCAGCCATGTTGATACCATAATAATGGGATAGCTGTTGGCCCCATTGTGGCGTGGTCATAATGAAGGGGAAGTAGATATGTAATAGAATCCCAATAGCCTAATCTTGAAACCTGTCTGATAGGTTGGTATGATGTTCACATACCAGGGTGCAATTTTTGTAACTCAATCTCATTCAAACTTATCATGCTGTATTTGTTTTCAGTGGCACTGTTCATTTGTATGCATTCTTTTGCCAGCGAAATAGCCTTTGTTCAGCTTCTGTCTGGGCTTCCTGCTGGTTTAAACTACAGCCACTTGGCTGCGCGACTCAAACACATCTCAGACTGGGTGTCTGTGTATTACCCACCTCCATGGCAGCATGTCAGATTAAAAGTGGAGAGAGTACAAACAGGGCATGTGAATGCAACTGGAAAGGTTAAACTACCAGGCTATTTCCACATCTTCAGTTTCTCTTTAAACAGGTCAGTTGAAAATCCTGCTTTTTAGACTTCAGGATCTTGTTTCAAAAGAATCAGTGCTGCTAAGAGCAGTGTCCCCCAACCAGCTGCATGGTGCCAAGGCTTGCAGCCTGAGAAACTGGTGCCATCATAGTATCGGGAAGTTTAGAAATGCTCCTTAGAAAAGTTTTGTTGAAGAATGGAATCACCAAACCTATTATTATTCTTTACCATGTCCTGCTGCGTTTAAAACAATCGTGAACAGTAATGTCTGGGGCAGCTGCTGAAAGCCGTACACTTCTGTTAAATCATCTCCTTTTTAAAGGCTAAGCCCAAATTTTGATTTTAAGTCTGCTTGCCAAATTATGTCAATAAAAGATCTTTTAAAAATAGCTTCAGTTTTAGTTGTGGGAAAACGTCTTGGGTCCATCAACTATATCAGAAAGTACTTAACCAGAGCTGTTATTAGGCCTCAGCAGTCAGGAGCTAGTAAAATAACTTGACTATATTCCAAACACAATAATCAATAACATGTTGAGTCTTGATATAAACATGTAAGTATTGTATTCAGATACACTTGAACAATTGTGTGCATGACATTGTTTTCCATTTACTTCTGGGAAAAACAACTTCTTGAGGGCAATTTTCCCTGACAACAATGGCATCTTTTGTTTACAGGTGTTTTCTGTGGATATGGATGGTTCCAACATGCAGGTGGTTTTAAATGTATCAGTTGACTACCCCGAGAATTTGGCGGTGGATTGGGTGAACAATAAACTGTATGTAGTGGAGGCCAGCGTCAACAGGATTGACATGGTGGACTTTGATGGAAGTAACCGGGTCACACTCATCACTGAAAACCTGGGAAACCCTAGAGGACTGGCAGTGGACCCCACCGTCGGGTAAGCACATCTCCCAGGTTTCCACCCATTCATCTACCCACCCGCTCCCAATCTCCACATTCAGTATCTGTCGTGCTCCGTTGGCGTGGAATAATGGGGGGTGGGGGGTGAGATTAGCAGATTGCCCTGGGTGGATTAGTGAAGAGCAATGTAAGTGATGACCCTCATTGTAATCCAATAGTATAGTTCAAGGGGGGAGGAGAGCCAGGTGGCTACAGAGAAATTGCTTATCTTAAATTAATGTACAGCTCTTGGGTGGAATGCACTGCCACCCACTTGGAGAAATAATGTCTTGCCGGAGATGCTGGACTTAATTAAAAAAAGAAAGGCCTCAATATTTTTTTTTTTCCAGAGGGTTCAGGTTAGAGAACACTTTTTTTTTCTGTGTACCCGACTGTATAGCAGTACTAATTCTAGCAGTCCTGTGTTTCCACCAAAAGATATCAGATTAAAAAAATCCTCTCCTTTCACAGGTATATGTTCTTCTCAGATTGGGAGGCACTTAATGGGCAGCCAGGCCTGGAGCGAGCCTTCATGGATGGTACCAACCGTTACGGGATCATTGGGAGTAAACTGGGCTGGCCTGCTGGTATCACACTGGACATTGAAGCCAAGCGCGTCTATTGGGTTGACAGCCGCTATGACTACATTGAAACTGCGACATATGACGGTCTCCATAGGTAAATATTTGATGTTTTAGTCTTCAAAATGAGAGCAGCAATTGAGCTAAAATTATAAATGCTGTTTTCCTAAAATAATGTGGAAAACATAAAAGCACTAAGAATGTCCTTTTCTGAAAGAAAAACGGTGGTCCATGGAGGGGCTGTGATCCCACACCCATTCGGCATCAGTCTCTTCGAGCACAATGTCTTCTTTACGGACTGGACCAAGATGGCCGTGATGAAAGCCAACAAGTTCACTGACAGCAGTCCTCAGGTGGTTTACAGGACGTCCCAGACTCCACATGGAGTGGCGGTGATACATCAACTGAAACAGCCACAAGGTATGCCTATCGTCCTGCTGCAGTTGACGAAGTCTTATTCTTCCTGTTACAGTACAATGTACTGTATATTTCACCTCACTATATGTATGGGCTAATGTTTCTAAAGATAATTTCAAACAAGCTTTCCCCTTACTGAGAATAGTTTGTTTTTTGGGTTTTTTTCAGTGCCAAACCCTTGTAGTGTAGACCGAGGTGGATGTGAGCAGATATGTGTGCTGAGTCACAGGAGCGACAATGCAGGGCTGGGTTACCGCTGCAAATGCCGCATGGGCTACGACCTGCATGCTGATGGGAAGCGGTGTTTGGGTAAGAAGATATTTTCCTGTTTAACTTTTGCAAATCAGTATGTTTCCTGGTTTGAAGTGTAAAGTTATCCATGACACCCTGAAGATATATTTTTATTATTATTTATCTATTTATTGCAAAAGCTTAGTTTCTTTGATGTGAGTGGGTTGTTTTTTTTGTTTGAACTGTTTTCCTGACTTGTTACCTACAGCTGTGAGGCAGTTTCTGCTGTTCTCCAGCCAACTGGCTGTGAGAGGAATCCCCTTTAACCTCTCCTCCCAAGAGGACATTATCCTGCCTGTGACGGGATCCCCCTCCTACTTTGTCGGAGTGGATTTTAGTGCTGAGGATGATGCTATCTTCTTCTCAGACACCGTCAAAGACATTATCTACAAACAGAAAGTGGATGGCACAGGTGAGCATCTTGTCTAATGCTTCAATGGAGGTCTGGGTCTATCCCAACTACCTCTTACATGCAGAGCAGGATAAGTTTAAAGTATTACAATGAAAGAAGTGGTGTGTAGTTTCAGTGCTTTCTGTGTTTGCATCCCTGAGCAGAGATCTCTACCATGTGATTCAGTCAGGCTTATGTGGGGAGTTAGGGGAGTGCCTGATAGGGCCGACTGGTACTACGGGGGAGGGAGTGGACAGAAGTATGAGCGGTGTAAAAGAAACCATACAATCAAAATCCATATTAGATGAAGGATTTGGAAATAAATAAAAGTATTCAGACATATTTGATGAAGAAATATTGCTGTGATAGTTATTTTATAAACTACATGGAACTTGATTTTTGTGGTCATCCACAAGCAGCCATGCTACACACAGAAAAAAGAGGAAACGCCACAGCTCTGATCAGTGATGTTGTTTTTGGATTTGTTCTAGTTTTTTCTGCGTGGTCCACAAGAGGAAAATGCAAGCTGACAGCCTATTTATTTTAATGTGTTCCTCTTTCATGTCGGTGGTAAATGGTGCTCTGACCGCTTTGATCTGCACAGGCAGGGAGGTGCTGGCTGCCAATAGAGTGGACGGAGTGGAGGACCTGGCTTACGACTGGATTTCAAAAAACCTCTACTGGACTGACCCCAGATACAGGAGTATATCTGTGATGAAGCTGGCTGATAAGTCCAGAAGGGCTATCATACGTAACCTCAACAACCCAAGGGCCATTGTGGTGCATCCTCTTATTGGGTAAATCAGTGTAGCCCCCGAAAATTATTATTTGAATATTGGATTGTTATTTTTGTTGTGCCAAGAAAAAAAAAAGTATTTTTTACACCTATTTGTGCAATAAGTCTACGGTTGTTTGCAGTCAGGTGGAATATATAGATCTGCTTGTATCAAATGAACAGGGATCAGATAAATTATCAGCAAAATAAAGATCCATATCTGCTCGCACAGTCCAAAGAAAAAAAAGGGTTCATTTTGGTGTCCACCTGATATTTGGAATTTCTATTTCGAGCTCGCTGTTATTTCTAGTAGTTTTAAAGTCATAAGGCCTCTGTGTCCAACCGCTGAGATTAGCTCAGTGTGAAGGGAAGTATTGTAGTGAACACTAAGAAGGTGGCGTGAACAAGGGAAAGCTCCATATTTCGGAAGTACACAAATAAAATCTGGATGAATGCATTACACAGAAAGATCTTTAATGGACTCACAATTTTTAAAAGAATTATGGCATTGAGTGTTGCTGGTTTTTGTTTTTGTTTTTTACGATAACAGGTATATATTTTGGACTGACTGGTACCGGCCAGCAAAGATTATGAGGGCTTGGGGTGACGGGTCACATGCCCTGTCGATTGTAAATACAACTCTTGGCTGGCCAAATGGACTGGCGATCGACTGGAGGTGAGCCAGTTGTCCGATCTGTCTTTAGACCAATATACTGTTTATTTGTTTAGGTTGGAGGTGGAATAAGCTTTATAGAAATGATTGTTAGTTGAACAGTCATTTCATGTCTTCCATTGCTTGATTGTATTTGTTTTCTGGTACATTTTAAGTGAACGTTCTAACACTTCGATATCCACTCAGCGCAATGCGTCTGTACTGGGTGGATGCCTTCTTTGACAAAATTGAACACAGCAATTTTGACGGACGAAACCGGCTTTCTTTGGACCGCATAACTCAGATCTCGCATCCTTTTGGTCTCACTATTTTTGAAGGTAAAGCCTCATATCAGCAATATTTTTTAAATCCCATAGTTTTTGGAGTCTGTTCGTGTGGATTTGAGCTCACTGTTTAAGATTTTAGTGGGGGCGATAAAAGATGAATTAAATGAGATTGTGCTCTGTTGCTTCTGTCACATGAAGGCTATGCCTATTTCACTGACTGGCGCCTGGGTGGGATTGTGCGCGTGCGCAAGACTGATGGTGGGGAGATGGTCATTATCAGGAGAGGAATCAGCCACATCATGCATGTCAAGTCTTTCAACTCCAACTCCCAGATTGGTCGGTAGCTTCATTCTCCTCTATTTCTCTTAACTATTCGTGCATAGCTGCATCTCGCACTTGTCAGTCACATGACAGGTAATTACCCTCCTTTCCTGCCTCTCAGGTTCCAACCTCTGCAACAGGGAGACTAATCCAAATGGAGACTGCAGCCACTTCTGCTTCCCAGCCCCAGACTCACAGAGGGTGTGTGGCTGCCCGTATGGCATGAAGCTGTCCCCGAACCAGCAGACATGTGTGGAGGATCCGTCCAACGAGCCCCCCACACTGCAGTGTGGAGCCAACTCCTTCTCCTGTGGCAACGGCAAATGTGTCCCAAACAGCTACAGATGCGATGGTGTTGACGACTGCCATGACAACAGTGACGAAGTGAACTGCGGAATTAACAGTAATGTGTTTTTTTTTTGTGTTTTTTTCTGTTAAATCCAGCCAATTAATTTTCCCTGTGCAGAGTCAAAATCACTTTCATCCCCCTGGGTTGAAATCCATTTGTGTTCATGTGACAAATAATTAAGATGATGTTTCTTTTTGGGTTTCTTCTCTTTAGATACCACTTGTTCCCCCTCTGCATTCACCTGTGCCAATCAACACTGCATCCCTGCCAGATGGCGCTGCGATGGGCACAATGATTGTTTTGATAACAGTGACGAGAACAACTGCCCCACGCAGGCGCCTGGCACGTGTCCCGCCAATCAGTTTTCTTGCGCCAACCACCGCTGCATCCCACACACCTGGCGCTGCGACACGGATAATGACTGTGGGGACAGTTCAGATGAAGCCGACTGCTGTGAGTGTCTTTTCTGAAGTCATTAATCGAAAACTAACAATAATTATAAGAAATTATAAGAACAAGTTGCTCGCATTCACGATAATGCCAGAGCGGTTTTTTTTTCTTCTTTTTTTTTAAAGCTGTAAAAAGGTCAGATTTTGTTATGAATTTGCAACTGAAATTTATTTATTTATTTATTTTTTAAGACAACTAACAGTCGGTTTAATGATCTGCTTTAAAAGGAAATTAAGAATGCAACCTGCGTGGCCTTTTTAAATATAAACAATTAAGATAAACACAAGTCAGTCTTTAAGAATTTCTTTTCATATATAGATATCTAAATTTACATTGTTCGAAAGAAGGCTCAGAGATTGGCTGACTGGTTTGTTTTCGTTGACAGATCTGGGAAGCACTTGTCACCCAGGACAGTTCCAGTGTCCAGACCACCGCTGCATAGACCCTAACTATGTTTGTGATGGGGACAGGGACTGTGTGGATGGTGCTGATGAGCAGGGGTGCAGTGAGTACTTTTCTAGTAATTCATAATTTCCCCAAAAAAGCCTAATATTTGGTCTGATTTGTAACATATTGCACAAAGTTACAACTTAGTGTAACTGAAAAAAATCGACTTCACCTTTACCTGACTAATTAAGATTTACATAAGTTGTTTTCCAGATCACAATACTTAGGGATACATAACAATATTAAAAAAAGTAGACCTATTTTAAGTTCATGGTATCACTCTCTTATTTCCTGGTATTCGAATGAGTGCTTTATTTTCTAATAATACATTTCTTGCTAAGTAGTCATTCATGCATTCAGCCACACTTATCATTGTAGTTTAGCAGCCAAACATTGTGAAAAAACTGTTGAGGTCAATTGAATGTTCTGTAAACTTCAACAAGCATCTGCTAAGCTTCTTAGTTTATTGATCTCATTACTTGTGTTGCACAACCACTGACCTAAGCAAACACACACGCCACTGCAGAAATATGGAATATCAGCATTAACATATGCAACTGGATGTTTCAGTCTACAACTGCACTGTGAACGAGTTCAAGTGCACCAGTGGTCACCAGTGTATCAACTCCTACTACCGGTGCGATGGGGTCTTTGACTGCAGCGATCGCTCAGATGAGAGCAGCTGTCGTAAGTATTAATATGGGCTCGTCGCTCAAATGCTACATCACTGCAGCATCACTTTACTTTATGTATTTATAAGCCGTTTCTGCTTAATTCAGTTGTTCTTTGGAATAGTACTGATACTCTTATCCCATTTCAGCCACCAGGCCACCAGGAATGTGTCACCACGAGACAGAGTTTCAGTGCCAGTCTGATGGGAGCTGTGTCCCGTCGACATGGGAGTGTGACGGACATCCCGACTGCGAGGACGGCAGCGACGAACACCACGCCTGTCCACCTCGCACTTGCCCCTCGTCTCTTTTCCGCTGCGATAATGGCAACTGTGTTTTGCAAAGTTGGATTTGTGACGGCGACAATGACTGCAGGGACATGAGTGACGAGAGGGATTGTCCCACGCCGCCTTTCCGATGTCCAAGTTGGCAGTGGCAGTGCCCCGGCCACAGCGTCTGCATCAATCTCACCACAGTGTGCGATAACACTCCTGACTGCCCTAACGGTGCTGATGAGTCTCCACTCTGCAGTAAGTCTGATTTCTCACTGTCCAGAGCATCATTTTTGCCTTTCAGAACTTTTCAGTTTTATCTGGCGTCTTCAAATTCTGCCACATTTTCACATCACATCATAAACAGGATCATCCCCTCAAATGATTTGCTTTAATTTTTTTACAATTTTGTCATTCTTGTAACCTACAGCCTTAATAAGGGGAAGGGGGGGCTTCATTTCACAGAAATTCTGTGTTGAGTATCATTTGTTTGTCTTTGGATTTTCATGTTAAAATCAAGCATGTGTGTGATTTGCCCTTTATTAACCTGAGAATTATCTGTGATTTTCCCTTCTTGCCTTTCTGACAACTTTCAGACGAACCTTTGCCAGGTAGGAACACATTCTCAATCACTGGTAGTAATCCTGCTGTAAGCTTTGATTTTATTTAAACAGATGTAATGCCTCGATGAAAGTGTTGAATAGTCATAGTAGTTAAACAATCAGTTATAAAAAAATAAGCATAAAAACATGTTGCGTCTCAGTGTAGCAGTTCCAATGATACCAAATAAAAGTAGTTGATTTGTTGTCTATTATCATTTGATTGCCGTGTTTATAAAAAGTCTATATACAGTATTTTTGTGCTGATGTGTGATTTTACTGTTTCCCCACTCAGATCAGGAGAGCTGCTCCGACAACAATGCTGGCTGCACCCACGGTTGTATCCAAGGCCCTTTTGGGGCCCAGTGCACATGCCCTGTGGGATATCAGCTGAGCAATGACTCCAAAACCTGTGAGGACATGGACGAGTGTAATCCACCAGGACTATGCAGCCAGCACTGCTTCAATGAACGGGGCTCTTTCCGCTGCCACTGCCAGGACGGGTACACTCTTGAAGCTGACCAGCGCACCTGTAAGGCCTCAGGTGAGGAAAAACGAGGCACAAACCTCACGTGCATGGAATAAATTACTCCTGTGGGGGTGTTCAGTTACAACACATAATTCTATAATGAAACAAAATGATTTTATTATCAGCTATTCTACAGTCATTTGAGTTTCACCGTGATTCAACTATGAAATGCATAGCATTTTTTCCCCCTCTGCTGGCTCTTTGGAAGGAGACACGATAAGTGGGTACATGGCCCCCGTGCTACAAAACTGACCCACTGTCTTTCTTCTCCCTTGTCTTTCTTTGCTGCTCTGATTTCATAAGATAAGACAAATAACATATATGTCATTCACTGGCCATCACTGGTGTAATTAGGACATAATCACTAACAAAGGGCTGTTTATGGGGAGTGTGCCTGACATGAGCTCCTCTCCTGCACAGATAACCCAATGAAAGGCTGGGCAATACAATAGGACATTATCTGGACAAAAGTGCATTCCCAGAGGATTGCCATTGGAGTAGGGTCTATTTAACAGCCTCGTTGTGCAGTCTCGGTCAACATGCAGAAGCTGATAAGTGCTCTAATTTGCATGAGAATGGTCATGAAAGTTAGATAACTGGGGTTTAATTTGTGTTTACAGATTCTCGCCAAGCATTCCTGCTTGTGGCCAGTCGAAATCAGATTGTGCAAGATGACATAACCACTCAGCCCAATGTTGTCCGGTCACTAGTTAGAGATGGACGCAACATCGTGGCCGTAGATTTCGACTCCGTCACTGACAGGGTGTACTGGTCCGATACGAGCCAGGACCGAATCTGGAGCTCTCACAAGAACGGCACTGACAGGACAGTGGTGAGTTTGATTTGTCCCATTTTTCACTGCAGACATTTTTCATTTAAGTTTTCAAAGTTTGTTCTGAGCAATGTAATCTTTCATGTTGTTACTTACCTCAGAACAACTATTTTGTGAACAGATATTTGACAGTGGAGTGACTGTGACAGAGAGTCTTGCTGTGGACTGGGTCGGCAGGAACTTATACTGGACTGATTATGTCCTGGAGACTATTGAAGTGTCAAAACTGGACGGCACCCATCGGACTGTATTAGTTAGTGAAAATGTCACCAACCCTCGAGCCTTGGTGCTGGACCCACGAGACAGGTCAGAACCATTTTTGTTTTTTGTGTGCAAGTCTTTAATTCAATGTATTTTCTGAATATTGATTTGACAAAATAAGTGTTAAAATGGATTTTGTCTCACAGTGCTCACCTGATGTTCTGGACCGACTGGGGGAGGAACCCCCGCATTGAGAGGGCCAGCATGGATGGGAAACTGAGGACTATTATCATTAGCAGCAAACTGTACTGGCCCAATGGTCTCACCATTGATTATCCAAACAATCTGTTGTACTTTGCTGATGCTTACTTGGATTTCATTGACTACTGCGACTATAATGGCAATAACAGGAAGCAAGTGTTGGCCAGTGATCTGGTGAGTGTATGAGTTGGAAGTCGTTATACTACTGATACGATCTCCTTCACAATTTCAAGAGTAGACATATTATTTACCTAAAGGGGAACCGTGCACAATTGTTTTCTTTACAAATAACATGTGTAAGACATTTTTTTTTTCTTTTGCTATTTTCTGTGGAAAGGTACTGCAACATCCCCACGCAATTACCATTTTTGAGGATTTTGTCTATTGGACCGACAGATACATCAACCGTGTGATGCGAGCACATAAGTGGCATGGGGAGAACCAGACAGTGATGCTGTTCAACCTCCCTCAGCCCATGGGTCTGGTGGCAGTACACCCAGCCAGGCAGCCAGCAGGTATGTTCATTATTATAAGCATGATACAAATGAGTGGATATGTATCAGACTTTGATGTACTTGAATGTTTCGCTGCTGATTCTTTGGTGGTGTGCATGTCTGCCTGTATGTGCATGCGTGCTTTGGCAATTTGTAGGGGAAAATCACTGCTTGAGGAGTCCATGTTCTCATATCTGCCTGCTTTCTGCTGTGGGACCAAGGTACTACTCATGCGCCTGCCCCTCAGGCTGGACACTGGCAGCAGACCAAATCACCTGTACCAGAGGTATGCCTCCTGCCAAATAAAGGATAACACTCACCACTGAGGTTGATGAAAAAGGAAGTCAGGTCAGATGCAGATGATAAGTTAATGTACTCACTAGGTATTATTCTGAGCTGAGCTTTCTTTGAAATACTGTGACTGTAGAAGTTATAGTTCCTGCATGCAGGAAGGGATGTCTCATTGCTGCTATAGGAAGAAACCTTTAAAAACCCTAACTTTGTGGTATTGATCGAGGTACTTGTCAACAGTCTTCTATTTAGATTCTCTTGTAAACTGCTATTCCAGTCATAAATATTGAAAATCATAAAAGCGTAACTTTCAAGGTCTTAAGAAGACAAGGGACCTTTAATTCAAAGTCCGAGAAGTCTGGCTTAGGTCACCAGCTTAACTCATCTCAGGTTTCAGCCTATTCAAACCAAGCAGAACACAGTCTCCCCCTAGGCCAACGATTATCCAAGAATGAAAATGCCCTACAACCCTTCATTGATTCTAATCTCTGATGACAAAGCAAATCAGTTTGTGGAACCAGCTTTCACCAGTCAATCCCCTTTATAGATAAAGGCCCTTTAGCTCTAATTTCCACCACATAACATACATTAAAAGAAACTGTTTGATTACCATAGGCTAATTTCACATCCGGAATCTATGATTTGCCAACTTTATTTCATTGTCTTTTGTTAGATGTTAAACATAGTTTAAGTTTCTTGTTGTGATGTCTGGGGGGACCAATAGTAATCCATTTCCTTAACTTACAGTTGAAGACCCTTTCCTGGTGATCGTGAGAGATAGCATCATCTACGGCATTTCCTTAAATCCTGACGACAAAAGCAATGATGCTATGGTTCCTGTTGCTGGCCTTCAAAATGGCTATGACGTTGACTTTGATGACAGCGAGCATACCATCTACTGGGTGGAGCATCCAGTAAGTGAAAGCAAAGTGATGCTACACCTTTTCCACATATATAAGAGTTTAACAAATAACCCTTCTGAATCCAGAAGTGAAATTGAGATAACATACGGGAATACCTTTTTTGTCCCACGCAGGGTGAGATTCACAAAGTGAATTCAGATGGCACTAACAGGACCGAGTTTGCCCCTGCAGCCATTCTTGGTTCCCCTGTTGGCCTGGCTTTAGACTGGATCACAGAGAACCTGTACTACACCAATCCCGCCACACAATCTATTGAGGTGAGACAAACAGCAACGTATCCAAGTATCCAGTATTTGTGCAATCAAAGGCAGCGTCACAACACAGCGACACGCGGCAGTAATTCCACCTGTTTTGTATTTGGCCAGGTTTTAAAGTTAAGAGGGGAAGTACAGTACCGGAAAACTCTAATCACGAATAACGGCTCTCCAACTGGCGCTGGCAGCCCTGTTGGCATTGCAGTGGACCCAGCACGTGGGTAAGTCCCATTTAAGACAGGCCTGGCACGGCTACTCAACCTTACAGCTACTGAGCTCTAACAGCCTCCTCGTCGCCATCTGCTCTGCCTCGAGAGAGAGAGCTTGACCGGTCTTACTGAATACCACACGCCACTCTAAAATCCCAGCAATGTACAGTCAAGAAAACAAAGACGAGTCTTAAGTTTCACCTCATTGTACTTGAATGAAAACAATGCTGCTCAAACGCTAATGTTGTACTTACAGTGTGCTGATATTTGATGTCCAGTGTATGACTTTATAATCTGTGAATTGGAAACTTTCTCTGTCTTTCTCTGGCGTGTAGTTATTACTATTGGCAAGAGTTTTTTTTGTCATTATTAGAAATATCTTTTTTTAGATTTGTACATGCTATTGGGCTACAACATGTCAGATTATATTGCTGACTAAGCTAAGGTAACTGGCCTGCAACCTGACATATTCTTCAGCAAACTATACTGGACAGACCAGGGAACAGAGAGTGGCATCTCTGCCAAGGTGGCTTCTGCAGATATGGATGGCATGAACCCTGTGATCCTGTTCACCAACAACCTCGACCACATCGAATTCCTCACCGTGGACATCCAGGAGAACAAGCTGTACTGGGCTGTTACAAGCACTGGCATGGTGGGGCCTTCATTACGTTAAGTCTCTTATTGTCTGAGAACTACAACAAGCTTTTCACTTCAATTTCTTAAAATACTAAAAGTACAAAATTACATTAGATTTTCCCTTGTGACTAATGTGCCACAGATTGAGCGTGGTGATCCAGATGGGAGTAATCGTATCACCATAGTGACGGGCCTGTCTCATCCCTGGGGAGTGGCTGTCTATCAGAACTACCTCTATTTCACTGACCGTGACTTTGAAGTAATAGAGCGTGTGGACAAATCCACAGGAGCCAACAGGGTTGTGCTACGGGACAACGTGTCTGGGCTTAGAGTTCTTAAAGTTCATTTCCGAGAGAGTGAGTAGAACAAGCGCACACGGTTGACCCAAGGAGCACAGTTCACATTCACCGTCTTCTTGTTCTTGTTTTTGTCTCACTCTTATTTTCTCTCCAAATGCAGCGTCTGCCGGTACATCTAATGGTTGCACCAACAACGCAGGAAGGTGTGAACACCTTTGTCTGCCTCGGCCGCAGGATCTGTTCACCTGTGCGTGTGCCACAGGTTTTACACTTAATGCAGACAACAGGACCTGTGAGCCTTACCAGTCCTATGCGGTCATCTCCACTCTATCTGCTATTAAAGGCTTCAGTCTTGAAGGATCAGACCACTCTGAAGCAATGGTGCCTGTGGCTGGTAGAGGTCAGTGATTCAAATGCATTATTTACTTAGCAGGTTGTTTTATTTTATGTGTAACAGTAAAATAGGAACCACTTCCTCTCAAAATCCAGATGACTGACTGAGTGGACAGATATCAGCTGCTTATGATTTGATCCTTGTGGTCTCCTTAGTGACCGGGTTATCCTCTTGCAGGCCGTAATGCTTTACACATCGATGTGCACATGGCTTCTGGCTTCATCTACTGGTGTGACTTCAGCAGCACCGTGGCAATTCAGAACGGGGTCAGACGGATCAAGCCAGATGGCTCAGGATTACGTGGCATTGTAACATCTGGAATAGGACGGAATGGGATTCGAGGCATTGCTGTGGATTGGGCTGCAGGTATGTTATTGTCTAAATTCATGCAAATTACTTTTTTGTCACATGGTGTATCACACAATCACAGTAGTGATTTCACAGTGTTTAATAGACTTCTATTTAGTTTCCCAGTCTTTAATCTTAGTATTACTTTTATTCTATGTAGAATTTTTCCTATATATACGAACCTTAATTCCTGTTTTTCACTCTCAGTGATTTGTTATCTTGAAACTGATTACGTTCAAATTTATTGCCAGATTTTATACTTGCTCAAATTGATATTTTATATCTCAACACTTTGGACTAATAGGAATGTTTACTTAGAATGTTGTAATCTACGTATGTGTGTCGAAGCCAAATGTGGTTAGCATTGTATTTATAGACTTTAATATTATTTAAAATTGTTTACCTCTATCATTCATTTGTCCACCCGAACAACTAAATCTTTTCAAAGTGATTATTCACTTCCTTTGGTCTAATCAAACGGACTGTTTTTATTTTCTTCAACTAAAAATAGCCTAATGAATTTAGCTTGAACCATTCAAAGTTCAGATGCCTTTTTTTACAAAGTTTTTCTGAGAGAGCAGGAAGATTGAGCTTACACAGGTGACTATAACTATGAAAAACAAAAAGCACCAGACCAGGAAACCCTTTGCTTCTCATTGAGCCATTGACTGAATATCTGTGCAGTGCAGATCACACTATTTTGCTGTCCACCTGTGTAATTAATTAAATCACAGTCAGATTCCTTGCTGGTTTACCTTAGCATTTCAAGTACTGCATGACTATCAAAACATTGCTTGACGTGACTCTTAATACAGACCTCATTGGATTTTTTCCTCAGGGAATTTGTATTTCACCAATGCCTTCCTAACTGAGACCTATGTTGAGGTACTGCGGCTGAACACGACTTTCCGCAGGGTGCTGCTGAAGACCCAGGTGGACATGCCACGGCACATTATAGTGGACCCCAGAAACAGATACTTGTTTTGGGCTGATTATGGTCAGAATCCCAAAATTGAGCGGGCACTTTTGGACGGAACCAACCGCACAGTTTTGGTGTCTTCGGGGATTATTACCCCACGAGGCCTCGCTCTGGACTGGCACACTGGCTACGTCTACTGGGTCGATGACTCATTGGATATGATTGCACGAGTGAACCCCCAAGGAGGAGAGACGGAGATTATCAGATATGGCAGCCGCTACCCAACACCATACGGGATCACAGTGTTTCAGAGCAGTATAATATGGGTGGACAGGAACCTTAAGAAGGTGTTGCAAGCCAGCAAAGAGCCTGGAAGCACAGAGCCTCCTGCAGTCATCAGAGACAACATCAATATGCTGCGGGACGTCACTATCTTTGACCAACGCACCCAGCCCACCAGTGCCCAGGAGCTGAAATACAACCCTTGCTTGGAGGCGAATGGAGGCTGTGCCCACTTCTGCTTCGCCCTCCCAGATTCTGGCTCAGGCCCACAGAATAAAAAATGCAGTTGTGCTTTTGGAAATCTTGCAGCGGATAACGAGAACTGTGTGGTGTCGAGGGATGATTTCCTTGTCTATACTACTGAGAGCACAGTGCGCAGTTTGCGGCTTGATCCCGATGACCATGCGGTTCCATTTCCTGTCATCAACGTGCCTCGTACCTCGGTGGCCCTGGACTTTGACATCGCAGACAGGAGGATTTACTTTACGCAGAGCTCAGGGGCAGGAGCGAGCAAGATCAGCTACATCAGTTTGTCAGCTCCCTCCTCCGCCCCTGTCGAAGTAGCATCAGGTATGTTTAAAACTGTCTCTCCTGACACATCGTCATTAAACTGATGTTTTTGCTTTGCCTGGCATGATTTTCTCTGAGTTTCCTTAGTTTTCTCTTATAATCCAATGACATGTTAGGTTAATCAGTGACCTTGAATGTAGGTGTGAAATAGATGAGTGAATGACTGCTATGCATTAGCTTAATAATGCTCTGGTGACCTTTCTTTCACCCAGACTCCTCCCACATTAGTCTGGATGAAGCAGGTATAGAAGATTAATGAATAGATGGAGTGATTTTGTGGTTTTTATTTTGATAGATCTCGGGGCTCCTGATGGCATCGCTTTTGACTGGATAAACAGAAGAATTTACTACAGTGATTATGTCAACCAGAGTATCAGCTCCATGTCTGTAGACGGTACTCAAAGAACTTTTATTGCTCGTGTGTCCAGGCCAAGAGCCATCATGCTGGATCCCTGCAGGGGGTGAGACTTACACAATAATTAATTTTGGTTCATGCCAAGAAACTTTTTTTTTTTTTTTTTTTAATAAACCTGTCTTTGTTCTACAGATACATGTATTGGACAGACTGGGGAACTCATGCAAAGATTGAGCGAGGCACTTTAGGTGGAAACTTCAGAACAGAGATTGTGAACAGCAGTCTCGTGTGGCCAAACGGCCTGACCCTGGACTATGAAGAGGAGAGGCTTTATTGGGCAGATGCCAGCTTGTAAGATTAAAAAAAAAAAACAACACTACTAAAAATGTATATCTAATTACATAAAAAAATTTTTTTTTAAAGCTATTCTGATTATCTTCACTTTTCTCTGCCATCAGACAAAAGATTGAACGGTCCTCTCTCTCGGGATCCAACCGTGAGGTCATTGTCAGCACGGCCATTTACCCGTTCGCTATGACCATGTTTGGTCAGTTCATTTATTGGACGGATTGGAACACACGCAGCATCTATCGAGCCAACAAACATGACGGCTCTGACCAGAGAGTCATGACTCAAAACCTTCCATCCCGACCAATGGACATCCATGTTTTGGCCGGCAGGAAGCAGCAGCAGTGTGACAGTCCCTGCCAGCAGTTTAATGGCGGCTGCAGCCACATTTGTTCCCCAGGTACAAAAATCTATCCTATTGTCTTATCAGCATGTAGATATTGATGATTCGAAGAAATTTGTTAAACTCCTTGCTTAATTTTTTTCCTTGTTAGGGCCGAATGGGGCAGAGTGTCAGTGTCCATCAGAGGGCCGCTGGTACCTGGCGGACAACAAGCACTGTATCCCTGATAATGGAACTCGCTGCCAGCCGGGTCAATTCACCTGCATGAACGGCCGCTGCATTCGATCCCAGTGGAAATGTGACAATGACAACGACTGTGGAGACGGCAGCGATGAGTTGGAGAGAGTCTGTGGTAGGCTGTTCTTAAGGAGGCCTGAATTTAATGTGCTGCTTACCAAGATGTTCCCTGTCAAAGTGATCCTCATTGATCCTTTATTCATCCTACCTGAATGGATGAGACATCTTCTCGCTTGTGTATTTCTGCAGAGCTCTATCCTTCGCTGATACTAACAGACAATGTTTTCTGCTTTGCATGAACAAATTTCTTTTATAGGACATAAACCAATCTTCAGCTATGCTGGTGTGTATTCTTTCTCTTTGTGATTCAATTCATGGCTGTCTCCTCTCTAACCAATCACTCAATTCAACCCTAACACGTGAATCAATATGCTTGTCTTTGCATGCAGTACCACAGTTGCTGTCATCCTTTATTGCCTTGTCAGGTAAAAAAAAAAAAAAATAGCATCCACTGCTTCAGTAAAGACAAACTTTCTTCTCTTCATTTGAATGCATTTTGCCTCAATCTCTGAAATGTTCTTATATCAATTGGCAGCCTTCCACACCTGTGAGCCCACAGTGTTTACTTGTGGTAATGGACGATGTGTGCCCTACCACTACCGCTGCGACCACTATGATGACTGTGGAGACAACAGTGATGAAGTGGGCTGTCTCTTCAGACCCTGTGACCCCAACACAGAGTTCACCTGCAAGAATGGACGCTGTATTGCCAAAGAGTATGTTTGCAACGGCATCAACAACTGCTACGACAACGGCACCTCTGACGAACAGAACTGCCGTGAGTATCACCATGAGGGGAAATGAAAGAAAAGCACTTACTCGTCACAGTGGTGATGACTTGTAGTAAATGATTATTTTAGCGGAGAGGACCTGCCAGCCAGAACACACCAAATGTCAGTCGACCAACATCTGTATCCCACGTTCGTACTTGTGTGATGGGGACAACGACTGCGGGGACATGAGTGATGAGAGTCCAACACACTGTGGTGAGTATACTTATTTCCGTTTAAGTCTCTTAATTGTACAGCTTCAGTTTTAGTCTGTAAAGGCCTTTTGCACCATCTGTTTTGGCGTGTTCGTACAAATAAAAACTTATATAGTTAGTAAAATAAACCATATAGACATGTAACTTGTAACAAAAAATGTGCTCAGTTATATTTATCAATATTTTAGCCATTATTGATGATGTACCCATCGTAACCCATATGCTCCTATTAGTTTATTTTATTTAGTTCATTCGCTGTAAAAAAAAAAATAAAAAAACAAACAGTTTAATATGATACAGAACAAAAGTTTTTGAATTCTTGAATAAAAGCAAGCAGAAAGAAGAAAAACTTATATAATCTGACCTTTTACCTGAATTAATGCTTTCCATTGAAAATGATAAACAAACAGCAAATATCAAACAAAATGACTAAAAAGCCCAAGCAGCCGACATAGCCACTCTCACTTGCATCAGTTAGATTTCTTAAAATAAATAAACAAATAAATGCATAAACACTTTTCAATAGAAACTTTATATTAAATCGCTTTTTTGAATCTACTGTGTTTTTTTCTGATCTTTTGCGTCCTTGTCTCGATTGTTCCACAACTGGACCTCTTTTACACAAATGCAGCATTCCTTTACTTTTGTCCTAAAATTAGATTTTTGTTGAAGATTTCTGTTCCTTTTAAGTTATAAGTCAAAACGTTCCTTCATATCTTTATATGAAAAATTGTAAGCAATGCATGTAAGTAAGTTCCTTGTGTCAGTTGTAGCTACATACTTCAGTTTTTGATGTTATGTGTTTCAGTTAGCAAAGCATTTGTAACAAAACTACATTAGAACATTAAGTATATTTCAAATATGGGATCCTAAATCTGCTCAATGAATAGTACCACAGCATCCAACTGATTCCATGTTTTTCTCCTGCTTCTTTTAGCTGCATCCACATGTTCGCAGACTGAGTTCCGATGCTCGAGTGGTCGCTGCATCCCTTCCCACTGGTACTGCGATGGAGGGGCTGACTGTGCTGACGGCTCTGATGAACCCCTCTCCTGCAGTGAGTGCTACCCCCCCACCCCCCCAAGAAAAAGAAAAAAAAGACTTTTGGGTTTTGTGCGTCTGCCCCCACCCCGTTATCAGCTGCTCTGTCATTGTGTGTCAGTGTCTGTCTGCCAGCCTTGCATCTGTGTGAGAGAGTTCTGTGAGTGATGTAGCCGAGAGTGCGAGTCAGTGGTGTATTTCTTTGTTGACGATGTGGTCAGTCAGGCCTCCTATTGTGTGCCGCATTCCTCTGCGGTGACGCCCCTCAATGTCCTCCGACAAATAGCACCTCCCCCTCCCTTTGTCCACCAGGGGTTACAGAGCCTCACTTTGGCTTTTGTTTAAATAACTCACCATGCATGGGAATGTGGAGTTGCCATGACTATTTTAAAAGCATTGCTACTGTTGTATTGTGGCGTCCTTATTAAGTGAAAAGCAGTAGGGGGAGGAACCGGAGGTAATTGGCAATTACAGCAATACATAACATTGTTATGACATCAATTACCGCCATTGGGCATACATGTGTACAGTGTCCATTCACTGTGCTTATTTGTATTGTTAGATTATCTACACTTTGTACAGTCTGTTTGGTCTGGTTTGTCTCTAAAGCCACATCGATCAGAACCTGCAACCCGGATCAGTTTCGCTGTGATGACGGCAGGTGCATTGCTTCATCCTGGATCTGTGACGGCGACAATGATTGTGGTGACATGAGTGATGAAGACCAAAGGCACAACTGTGGTATGCGCTGATCTTTTATCCCTTTTCTTGTTACTGTTACGTATTTCTGTTTGTCTCTTTGCAACATCATTCTGCTTCTCCGCACCTCTTCCTCCCCCACTCCACCGCCACTTGAAGACATCTTCTTGCTCTCTTCTACCCCTCAGCTTTGCCCCCTCCTGCTCTCCTTGTTTTGTTGTTATTCAGGGGGCCGACTGATTTAGGCACACCACCAATGAGAAGTTTCTTAAGAGAGACTTTGGCTGCCTGTCTTCAGCATCTTAGTCTCCTGTAGAAGGTCTCCGGTCCAAGAAGCTGACATTCCTAATTTCTCCTGCCTCACTCGTTACTTTCTGCTGGTCTCTTTACTCTGGCTTCCTGGCTCAGGGTGGATCAAGATTCTTATATTTCACCAATGTGAGCTTCAAAAAATAGAAGCCTGAAGCAAAAGAGTGCAGCACTTCAAACAATGCGAATCAATCACATTAGACAGATAAAGAATTCGTAGTCACGGCTGCATGTTTTGAAATACAGTTTGGAATGTTTGGAATCCCCAAAATATGTAGGTTGACTTTGGGTCATCACCGTTGAAAAATCCATGTGTTTGTATTTGTTTTTTGTGTTTTATTCCAGGCAATCGCACATGTTCCAGTGCAGAGTTCACGTGTGTGAACAACCAGCCGCCCCAGCGGAAGTGTATTCCTCGTGACTGGGTGTGTGACGGGGACGCAGACTGTGCCGACGCTCTAGATGAACGGCAAAATTGCACACGCCGATCTTGTGGTGTCAATGAGTTCACTTGCAGTAATGGCCTATGCATACGGAGTTCCTACAGGTCAGAGAAATACAGCCTCTACCTTCTGGAATGTATGTCATGAGTCTGTTCTGGAAATCTTTGTTGATTTCTGGTGTTCTTCTAAAATCAGATGTGATCGACGTAATGACTGCGGAGACAGCAGCGATGAGCAGGGCTGCGTCTACCTGCCTTGTCCACAACATCAGTTCACCTGTGGGAATGGGCGCTGCGTGTCCCATGATTTTGTGTGCGATGGTGACAATGACTGTGGGGATGAGTCTGATGAACTGGAGCACATGTGTCACACTCCAGCACCCACCTGCCCTCCGGGTGAGTTCAGATGTGACAATGGACACTGCATTCCCCAGAGGGAGGTGTGCGATAGGAATGACGACTGCTCTGACAGCAGCGATGAGAAAGGATGTGGTGAGTAACAAACCTCTGACAGTACTTCAGAATTATGTAGTCAGTGCGTTCTTCTAAAATGTTTTCAAGGTTAAGTTTGCTTTCTCTTGAGAATCCTGCATGTAACGCAATCAGTGGCAAAGTCAACTTCCACTCTCACACCACACGTGCATTTTTTTTACAATAAGTCTGATACAAAGTGCATCACATCATTGCCAATTGTGGTCACAATCTTACATTTTAGGCATTAGATACCACTTTAGATTTACTTTGAAGGACCATATCAGCATCTGTTCACAGCCTCTAATTGTCTCAACGTTTACATTTTGGGTTTTGTATTAGAGCTTATTTTAAAGATTGTCTTTGTTTTCACTACATATATGATGTCTTATTTCACATAAAGCATCCCTTTCTAACAATGCATGTTTTAATGACGTGATCAGTGGATTATTTACAAAGTTTAATCAAATGGTGTGAAATACAGCTTTATTGCGGCTGTCAATTTTAAAAAGAGAACGACACAGAGTTTCATTGAAGGTCTTAAAGTAGACTATGATGACGTGTATTGATAGTAAAATAGCATAAGTTACTGAATGCAGTGATAAAGTTACATTGAAAATTGATTTATTGATGAGACCCTTTCACCTTCACCACTTTTTATTTTAACAAAATGCAGACGAGAACAAAGTTCTCATCTTGGTTTATATTGTTTATGAGTGTATCTAAGTAAAAAAGCGCGGGGGGTCCAGCTGGGCCAAGGTCCTAGCGACGGGGGGACCCCCTCCCTCAGAACCCTCCCTGCCTTACCTCACCTTATATTACCCCACAATAGGGAAGAGTGGGGCGGTGCCTAGGTGGGGGGTCCAGGCTACTTAATTGCGGTCTGGGTCCTCCCCCGACTTTGCACCACCCACAATTTTAACCACACTTAGTCATGCAGGGTCTTGAGGGGGTAAGCCGCTTTCGGGGTTCTGCCGCTTGTCAGCGGTAGAACGCCCGGGCCCCGCTACCCCCCAATTTTAAACCGCACCATAGACACACACATCGCATCCACCTTTTCAAAACACAAAAACACACCCTTACATACATCCAACACACATATAGGGCAGGGGAAGGGCGGGAGACGTGGCTCCCCCCAGCACCTCCCGCTGGGGTCCCGCCCCGGCCCGGGGTGAGTGCGGCTGGAGTACGGGGGGCGCGCTCCCTCGGGCGCGGCGCTTGTGGGGGGGCTGGGGTGCGGTGCTCCTTCTCCACTTGCTGTTGGATTGGTGGAGGTTGGGATACCGCGGTGGCCGGGAGGGGGCCCGGCCGGCGGCCTGAGGGTGCGAGAGTCATCACTCCCCCCCCCGTTCCGTGTGTGTGTGTGTGGGTGTGTGGGTGTGTGGGTGTGTGTGGGTGTGTGGGTGTGTGTGTGTGCGGGGTGGGTCATGGGTTGGGTTTCCCAATCAAGACCCGGGGGGAGGGGTTATGGGGCGGGTGGATTATGAGGCTCCTGGGGGTGTAGAGTTGACTGTTCTCCAGCCCGGTCTCCAGCCCGGCCTGCGCCGGGCTTCGCTTTCCTGGGTCTGGGGGCGGGGCTGGTCCGGGGCGCGGCGGCTGGGGCCGTCTCTGCCTTGCCGGGTTGGGGGGGGCGGTGGGTGGGCCTGTTCCCGGGGGTGCGGTGGGACTCGCCGCCGGGGTTGGGGGGGCTCTCGGCCCGCTCGGCCCGGGGGCCCTGCTCCGGCCTTTTCTCGGCTTGGCAGCTTGGGTCGGGGCCTGGGGCCCTGTGCCCTTTGTCCTTCTCTTGTGGGCCCCTCTTGCCTGGGGGGGATTCCTCTCTGCATTCTCCGTCGGGTGCTTTTTGGGCGGGGGCGGGGCTCTCTGGGGTGGTTCGCTGGGGTCTCCCCGGGCCTGGGGGGCTTCTGTCTGCCGGGGTGGCGGTGTCCGGGCGCGGTGGCCTCGGACCCCGGGGTGTCACCACGGGTCCCCCCACAACAGTTCCGGCCACACCCAGTGGACAAGCCACACACACTCACATACACGCACACACACACACACACACTTTCACTCCTCACGAAAGGTGCTTCTGAAGTTGCTTGTTGTCTGTCATCATTTGCTCAAACTTTAAAAATCATGTTCCTCTTTTGTTGTTGCCTCTTTGTTATTTCATGTTCCTGCTTCACGTTACTGTCTAGATAGAGCTGCTCAGGCTGGTTCAATCTAATAACAGTTGGAAAGTATTTGGATGAGTGTGATTATTGCAAATAATATATGTAGCACAACAAGGACATTGTATGTTATCCCCTTCCCCCCACCCCCCTCCCCCCTCCCCCCTCGACTTTCTTCTCTCTCTTCTCTTCTCTCTCTCTTTGTGCGTTCCCCCCCCGGTCGTGTACGGCAGCCATGCCAGCTTCTGACGGAGAAGGCAACAGGAGGAGACTCCAGGTCTCTCCCTGTTGCAAGACCAAAAACTGTTCTGACTCCGAAGGCTCTCAATCACATCATATTGTTGGCCCAAGCTGCCGAACAGGACAAGGGCGAAAAAAAGAAAAAAAAAAAAAAAAAAAAAAAAAAAAAAAAAAAAAAAAAAAAAGTAAAAAAAAATAAAAAATCACCTGTCCTTCTGTCCCATTTTGCTCTGTGATTACAGGTATTAATGAATGTACTGACCCTTCCATTCACCACTGTGATCACAATTGTACCGACACACCTACGAGCTTCATCTGCACCTGTCGGCCCGGCTACCGCCTCATGTCTGACAGAAAATCATGCGATGATGTCAACGAATGTGCGGAGACACCCAGCGTGTGCAGTCAGGTCTGTGAAAACACGTTGGGCTCCTACATGTGCAAGTGTGCTCCAGGATTCCTCCGAGAGCCAGATGGACGCAGCTGCCGTCAGAACAGCAACATCTCCCCCTACCTCATCTTCAGCAACCGCTATTACCTGAGGAACCTGTCGACGGACGGGCAGGCGTACTCACTCATTCTGCAGGGTCTCACCAGTGTGGTGGCCCTGGACTTTGATCGCGTCGACAAGCGTCTCTATTGGGTCGATGTGAGTCGCAGAGTGATTGAGAGGATGTCCTTTAACGGCAGTAACAGGGAGGTGGTGGTCAATGGAGTCCTGCATGGGGAGGGCCTGGCAGTGGACTGGGTAGCCAGGAAACTCTACTGGGTGGACAGCTTCTTGGATTGTCTCAAAGTTTCTGAACTTGATGGACGCTTTGTCAAGAAGCTGGCTGAACACTGCGTGGATACCAACAACACATACTGCTTCGAAAACCCCAGAGGGATTGTGTTGCATCCCAAATATGGGTGAGGAATTTTGTCCCAGAAGAAAAGCCAGTTTAATACATTATCAATGCCACTCGTATTATTTATCACCTGTGTCTTTTTGCAACTAGTAGTAACAGTGTACATAGGTATATATTATAAATGGCATTCAGGGCAGTATTTAGTTTTATTTACGTTGTCTTATTTCTAATGTAATTATTCTAATGCAATTTTTTCAAATTCATTATTTAATTTCACGAGTTTCTAAACTCTTTGCTCCCTTTTAGGTTTGTTTACTGGACTGACTGGGGAGACAAAGCCTTTATAGGTCGTGTTGGGATGGATGGAACCAACAAAACAGCCGTCATCACCACAAAGGTCGAGTGGCCAAATGGTATCACGATTGACTACACCAACGACAAGTTGTACTGGTCCGATGCTCACCTTAATTATATTGAGTAAGTTCACCTGGAAGTGTCCCCACCAGTTAAACTACAATAAAATATTTGTGGATTTGTAATTGTTTCTCCTCTGTTGCTTCTGTCAGGTATTCTGATTTGGATGGTCAACACAGACACACAGTGTATGACGGGAACTTGCCCCACCCGTTTGCCCTCACTATTTTTGCGGACAGCGTGTATTGGACAGACTGGAACACTCGTACTGTGGAGAAAGGCAACAAATATGATGGATCTGATCGTCAAACCCTGGTTAACACCACACACAGACCATTTGACATCCACGTGTGCCATCCTTACAGACAACCTATCAGTGAGTAAACAATACCTGGCCTGTATTTGACCCGCTGTGGTGAGCTGATGTTGTTAGACTTACGGTGTCACTTCCTCCGACAGTAAACAATCCCTGTGCGGTGAACAATGGAGGCTGCTCTCACCTGTGCTTGATCCGTCACGGAGGACGAGAGCACATCTGTGAATGCCCCGACCATTTCCTGACCGTTCAGATAGGAGGTGTGACCCGATGCCTTCCCATGTGCACCAGCACCCAGTACAGATGTGCTAACAATGAACGGTTTGTCAAGATTTTTCTTTGCATTGTGATTTATTTAGTTGACGTGCAGAAATTGAATCATCTGTATGTCATGTGTGAAGAAATATGTCACTGCTTGTAGGACTACTGGTTGTCATCCCATACCAGATAGTTTTGTTACGTTGTCATGATGCACTTGTAGTATTTCTGAATTGTCCTTTTCCCATTTCCATTATGTTTCTGTTTAGTATGCAGTGAAATTGATGAGATGAGATGAGATGAGATGAGATGAGATGAGATGAGATGAGATGAGATGAGATGAGATGAGATGAGATGAGATGCGATGCGATGAGATGAGATGAGATGTGGGCATTTATTTGTTGTATTTATCCAGTGAAATTTCAGTGGCACTTTTAAAACCAAACAGAAACAAATTGTACTCACATACATAATAAAGACATAAATCGGTGTCAGTCAGGGGGTGAAAAGGTGCCAGAGAGTTTGAAACAATGTTCAAACTTGTCCTACTTCTGCTTTCACAGTTGTATTCCCATCTGGTGGAAATGTGATGGTCAGAGCGACTGCAGAGACGGATCAGATGAGCCTTCGACCTGTCCGGCTCGACACTGCCGGCTCGGCCAGTTTCAGTGCAATGATGGGAACTGCACCAGTCCACATTTCCTCTGTAACAGCAACCAGGACTGTCACGATGGCTCTGATGAAGACGCTGTGCTCTGTGGTGCGTTTAATTCTTCATTTAGTATTCTTTGGATCTCCTTATAGGAAGTTTGGCGAATTCGAATCTCATTGTGCTTGATTTCATTGTAGCTACACACCAGTGCGAAGCCCACCAGTGGCAGTGTGCCAATAAGAGATGCATCCCTGAGTCCTGGCAATGCGACGGTGAGGATGACTGTGGTGATCAGTCAGATGAAGACCCTGCCCACTGCTCCTCCAGGACCTGCCGGCCTGGACAGTTCAAATGCCGCAATGGACGGTGTATACCACAAAGCTGGAAATGTGATGTTGATGACGACTGTGGCGACAACTCTGATGAACCTTTGGAGGAGTGCAGTGAGTAATAGCCATTTTGTTTGTGCTTATTTACACTGACTAAATCAAGTACTTCGAGATGATTTTGAGCACAGTAGGATACTACTAGACAATCCTGTTCTCTAACCCACAGTGGGGCCAGCATATCGATGTGACAACCACACAGAATTCAGCTGCAAGGCAAACTATCGCTGTGTGCCTTTGTGGTCGGTTTGCAATGGCCACAATGACTGCAGAGACAACAGCGATGAACAGGGCTGTGGTGAGTCTTTGTCATCTATTTTTCTGACTTAAATCTTGATCCTGTCTCACAGTGGCAGCAATTTGAATGTTGTTCCATTGATAGTGTTTTCATGCTGTCAGATCTCTTGTGAAGGCATTTGAATGAGGCCTTTTTCTAGTCCTGGAAAATGTCTAAATCACAGGATGGAAACAGCACATGAAGTGAGTGAAGGGCTATTAGCCAAGGCCTCAGCCTCCTGTGGAACATTGCCCAGTGTGGTAGTGGGAGATGCTGATGGAGAGCGCCTCACCGCTTGCCCTCCCCCACCGTTTACCTCTCCCTGAGAACGCTTCAGATTTATGAGCTGCCCATTGGAATGAGTCGACATATATGTGTGTATGTGTGTGTGTTGTTGCTCTGTCCTTGCGTGGGGGCAGGGTTCACACAAATCTCTTTGTACTTTCCGTGATCCAAACACACTTGCTGCGGCCCTCCCGTCTCTTATCGGAGGCCCTCACTCCATTAGTGCCATGCCTGTGAAGGAGGGGAGATCTGTGCTAATCTTCCTGTAAGAATGCAGCAGATGGGCCAGGTGGAGGGCTCGGAGGGCAGGACTAACTAACACCGCGCTATCTTTGACCCCCAGCACTGTGTGGTAGAGACGGCTCAGACCAGCTCTGCTTCACTCCTCTCCCTTCTGTGCTTCTCATCTCCTGCAGCCTTATCCTCTGCAGACAT
This sequence comes from Lipophrys pholis, assembly GCF_963383615.2. Taxonomy (NCBI): domain Eukaryota; kingdom Metazoa; phylum Chordata; class Actinopteri; order Blenniiformes; family Blenniidae; genus Lipophrys; species Lipophrys pholis. The sequence continues at coordinate 12,980,497 of NC_137632.1, forward strand.
ATACTGGCATGGAAAGAGGTCACCCATCTGTCTTTGGCATGCATCTGTCCTCCTTCAATGTCTTTTTTCCAGTTTAATTAAAAAAACAAAATGTTTTTTTTTTTTTTTTCATTTTAAACTTGACTTTTTCCAATATTACTTGAATGCAACAGAATCCCCCATCATATCACACAGTAACTGATAAATTCACCCACAGGATAACCTCATCTTGTGTCATTCCTGGATGATAGTTATATAAAACATTACATAGTGAAAAGAATTTCAATAGCAACAACAGTTAAAGCTCAATGCATAAACTGTACTGCCAGGTGTTTTAGTGGAGCTAACATTTACCTTATTTTGTAAATTCTTATTTACCATTAAAAAAACATTTTAAATTTCACCAAACTGTCATAGTAGAATTTGCTAGAGTGATCTACGAAACATGTACATGGGGGTGTATTGTTCAATAATAGTTGAAAAACGGAAAAAAAAACTTACATCAACCCAACCTTGCTTCCCTTTGCTTTAAAAAGAAATGTCCCAATTGACATTTAGAAACATTTGTTTTATAATTTCAAATATAATTTGGTTTTGCTGTAGTTGCTGATGGCAGTTACGATGTGAGGACAAGGTGGTGTAGTAGTGAGTACTGTCACTTGACAGTCTTGGGAACTGTTCTTTGATTTTGATTTAACGGGTCTGAATATGAGTGTCTGTGACCGTCTGGCCGCCTGTGTTCACACCGTGACGGACTGGTGACAAGTCTAGGATCTACCCCGCCTTGGCTCCAGTGCCCCACCACCTAAAGTCGGAATGGGTGGGTGTATTTGTGGATGCGGTGGCGAGGTGATGTCGTGGCCGAACATTCAACTTTTGAGAACCCAGGCTCACTTTTGCGCATTTCTGTGTGGAGTTTCTATGTTTTGCTTTTGCTGCTTTCAGCCACATTCCAAAAACAGGTTTGATCGATTGATTTGTGAATCAGTACACGTGTGAATGTGATTTTTGTTTGTATCTCTGTTTGCCTTGTGATAGTCAGGCAGACCTGTCCAGAGTGTAACCCTGTATGTGTCGATGTTAGCTGATAGGCTCCAGCTCGCTGTGTCGCTGACCTATGAAAAGCAGCATGAATGGCTCGCTAAAATTGTGGTCTTGGAGATTTAAAAAAACAAAACAAAACAAACAAAAAACGTTTTTCAGGCCTATTAATTGAACTATTTAAAATGCTGTAATTTAGCGCGCATAATGCCTCAACATGTCTGATCTTTTGCTCCCAGATGAGCTGATCTGTGATCCTAATGGAGACTTCCGCTGTGACAACCACCGCTGCATCCCACTGCGATGGAGATGTGACGGGGACGATGACTGTGGGGACAACTCAGACGAGCGCAGCTGCAGTAAGCCATGTTCACGGTTTCACGTTAACACACATCATTGCACTGTTTTCAGGAACACTGCTTTGACACTCTCTAAGTGTCTCCTTGAATAGATTTACTTTGGGACTTTAATGTAGCTGCACCATTGTGAATCCTCCAGATGAGAAAGCAGTGTTGACGGCAAAGAATAGTCATGCTATAATTTTATCAGACAGCTGGGGAGGTTTTGTAAGAGGCTCAACACTTTTGCCGACGTCGGAGTGGTGAGAGAGGTAGTGTTATCAGCTGCTAGAGAAACAGGCTGTCCTCGGTTATTCGAGAAAAGGGAGTAAAGGAGTCTGTCACCCCTTGAACTGGAGAATTTAAACATGTCTGAGAACATGCCAGTTAATAAGGATAATGCAGCTTCTCAAAGCAGAAATGTTGATGTTAATTCATCGTGATACATCTTCACCTGTTGCCATGCTGCTGATGACAGTCAAGTTTGTTTCCTCTAAACCCATGAGCTTGTTGTAGGGCAACAGTTGCAGACGGTTCTGGTCAGTACAGCTTCTGGTTACCTTTGCCAAAGAAAGTTGGGGGGAAGGTTTTGTTTTTGTCTGCATGTATTTATTTATTGGTTTGTATGTATGTATGTATTTGACCAACTTTTCAAGAAAACTATTCACAAGAATTGTATGAAATCTTCAGGTAATATTTGTCATCATCCAAGCACCAGTCCATTAGATTTTGGGATGTTCACAGCAAACCCTTTCTGAATAAATCCCCCCAAACTGAAAAAAAAAGTCTCATGAGAGGAATCTCATGGAGAAGCTCAAAATAGATCAAAGGAGATCAGCGTCCGTTGCCACGGAGATGCACTGGAATGCTGCAGCTGCCGTTAGCCATCTGCTAGCTCAGTGCTAACTCCGCTCCATGCCCCCCCTTCTCTAGTCTCAGCCAATCACATGCCACCTCCCTCTAACGGTGCGTTCAAGTAACACGAAAGAATGGGAACCAACAGAACATCATCATTTAACCTTACTATTGCAAGGGGCCGTTGGCAAAGGTATGCGCGCTACCGAGTGCCTGTTCTAGTTTTTAATGGGTTTATACAAAAGAAAATGTTACAGACGAGACTATATGCTATTATTACAAGTTTTAAGAATTTCTCCAAGCAGATCAGACTAAGAAATAAGACATTTCTGAGCTTTTGGCAACCTTTTGATTATCGGTAGCCTTCCTAGCGACAAAAAAATGAAGTTCTGCATTTGCTTTGTTTGAATTCTGTCTCCCTGCCTCCTCTCAGCGCCACGCGCATGCACGGAGAGCGAGTTTCGTTGTGATAATCTCCGCTGCATTCCCGACCGTTGGGTCTGTGACCATGACAACGACTGTGAGGACAACTCGGATGAAAGGGACTGTGGTAAGTGGAGGCTCTTTGTTTTGGCTCAGGATCTGGCTGTTTGTGGGTAACGGAGGGCTGCATTAAACAAAGGAGCAATAAAATGTCTAGTTTTGAAGCATAGACAGACGGGACCACCAACAGACGTTTATTCAAGAGGACTATATTCAGTCTGCTGCTGATGGATGAATGCTGTTGTAGAGACTGAAGTTTCACTGGATATTTCATATGATTGAGTTATTATTGATTATAAACAGAATAAAACATAAATTCACCATACAGCAATGCAGGAAAACAATTAGGAGCCTTGTTGTTTTTTTTTATCTACTTTTTGATATGTTTTGGTGATTGTCATTATGATGAAACCAGGTCAAGTAATCCTGCTTCATGTAAAGTAAAGTCCTTTTACATTTCTTGGTGGTTTGATTGTTGCAGAGTTGCGGACGTGTCATACTGGATACTTCCAGTGCGGCAGTGGACACTGCATTGCTGAGCGTTTCAAATGTGATGGCAATGCTGATTGTCTGGACTACACAGATGAGACGTTGTGTCGTGAGTGTCTCTTTTCGTATGGCTTTCTTTGGCTCACTTTGGTAATGTGACTGAATGATTTTTTTAAAAATGTTGTCTAGGAGTTAATATGTCTGAAGCTTGTGAGTAGACTTAACTTGGATTCATAGACATATTTTGTTTAATTGGATGTTTTTGACTTTCAGCAACCCGTTTTCCCAACGGCACGTACTGCCCCCCCTTTCTGTTCGAATGTAAGAACCACGTATGCGTTCAGCCTCAGTGGAAATGCGATGGGGACAATGACTGTGGAGACGGCTCAGACGAGGAGCTTCACCTCTGCTGTAAGAAGCAGCAAAAACACACGCTGTGTTTAGACAACTTGAACCACACTTTGGGAAATGTATTTCTGCGTGTAAGTGGCGCTAAGGTTTGATTTGTGAGTTGCTGATTCTGTTAATCTGCAGTGGACATCCAGTGTGAAGCTCCTTTCCGTTTCCGCTGTGACAACAACCGCTGCATCTACAGCCATGAGCTTTGTAACTCTGTGGACGACTGTGGTGACGGCTCTGATGAGCGACAGGAAAACTGTAAGAAGGATTTATGTCACAGAAGTTACTCAACTCATATTAAGAAGCTGCTGTGGTTGTTATTTATCTATTCAAATTCAAAGATTAACGCATCTTTTTTCACATGGGATATGTCCTGGCTCCTCTTGAGTTTATCTGTTTCTTTACACACAGGTCAAAGCCCCACACATGGACCTTGTACAGACGATGAGTACAAATGTGGTAATGGACAGTGCATCCCGCTGCAGTATGCCTGTGATGATTATGATGACTGTGGCGATCAGTCAGATGAGCTTGGCTGCCGTAAGTAACGGGAATTATTTGCATATTAGAAACAGAGTCAATAATCGATGAAAGAGGTGTTTTTTTTAAAAAAAAAGCCAGGTTTTAGGTTAAAACTCCTATCTTGTCATTTTTTATGTATCGAAGTGTTCATGAGCAAAACGAAGATTCTGAACTTGTCCCCAGGGGGTTGAAAATGTGTACAAAACCTAGATTATCCAAACAAAGTACTTGAGTTTTCAATAAAAAAATAAAAAAACTCACCTTGATTGGTTTCCAATATTGTAAACAGTAAATACAGCTTGGAAACTTAGGTTCAGTGTTATTTAAGTTGTAAAAACACATCACATTTATTCACACTTCTATGAGATTGTTGAATTGTCATGTTTTGTAGATTTATTCAGTTCCATCATAACAATATTGGAATATTTTAGTTAGTATTTATTAAAAAAATGTTTAACAATCCATGTATTTCAGACCATGGCAGTGGGCACAGCTGTAGTGCCAATGTATGTGAACACAACTGTATCGACCTAACAGAGGGAGGCTTCCTCTGCTCCTGCAGACCTGGTTACAAGCCCAAAGAATCAGAAAGACACACATGTGAAGGTAAAGTAAAACATCCTGATTGCAGTCTGGCACCCAAGTGCTCTTCTTCATTCAATTCACATTGTTTCTCCCCATTTCTTATTCTTCTGAGGACAGATGTGAACGAGTGCGAGGTCTATGGGACGTGTCCTCAGGATTGTAAGAACACAAAGGGAAGCTATGAGTGTTTCTGCGCTGAAGGTTTTCTCTCTTTTGGTGAGCCGCATGGGACTGAGTGTGCTGCTCAAGGTAAGAGGCTGGCATTCACTCCACCCGAGACAATCCTTGACCAGTGTTTCCTTTTTCTCTAATTTCCACACAAAACCTCCAATGTCTGTATAGGAAACCCACCCGTGCTGCTTTTGCCAGACAATGTACGAATCCGACGTTTCAACCTGTCCTCTGAGCAGTATTCCGACTACGTGGACAACAGCGAGCATATCCAAGCCTTGGACTACCTGTGGGATCCAGAGGCTGAAGGGCTCAGTAAGACGGCCACTTCATCCTCTCAACGTTGTCTGCCTCAGTCAATATGAGATCAACAATACATTTGAAGTTGGGTAATGTTCTCCATGGTTTTTTCTAGGCATTGTTTACTGGACAGTTTTGGGTCGGGGGTCAGAGTTTGGTGCCATCAAGCGTGCCTATATGACCACATTCAACGATTATGGCAACAACCCGGTAAAGGAAGTGGACCTGAATTTACGGTACATCGCCAATCCTGATGGTATTGCCGTGGATTGGGTTGGCAGGTAAATTAGCTGGCTTAAAGCTTTACTTCTGTACTGCAGTGTTCCTTCTCAGTTCGTTCCACATTTCCTTTGTGGTTTTATTGTTACAGACACATTTACTGGACAGATTCAGGAACCAATAGAATCGAAGTGTCAAAACTGGATGGACGATACAGAAAGTGGTTGATCCACACTGACCTCGACCAGCCTGCTGCTATTGTAGTGAATCCATCCCTGGGGTACGAAGCCCACATCTGAAAAGAGACACAATGATTGCAACATTGCTTCAGATATATTGTGTGGAACCGTCTCTACTCAGGACAATACTTTATCTGTGATTGTTTCTGCGGCAGGATGATGTACTGGACGGACTGGGGCCGGAAACCCAGAATAGAATCAGCATGGATGGACGGTCAGCACAGAGAGGTGCTGGTCAAAGAGGAAGACCTGGGCTGGCCTACTGGTCTAACTGTGGACTATCTGAATGGAAACAGGGTCTATTGGTGTGACTCCAAAGAAAACATCATTGAGTCCATGAAGCCGGACGGCACAGACAGAAAGATTGTCATATCAGGAGGTGAACACACTCAAATGAGTTAGCTAGTCTGCTGATGTACGAACAGATAGGATAAGTTGTTTATAGGCAGGCACAAGACAAATATTATCCTCTCTGTGTGTGATTTCTGCCACAGAGGTGTGTAAGAGTTGCAAGATATAGCTCATAATTGTAAATCTGTCTCTGCATGGTTATGTGCAGCCCTTTATACAAGTTAACTGGTTTACACCCTTTTAATGTACTCTTAATATTAAACTGAGTGTGCTGGTTGTAATATTTTAACTCTGTTCCAGACATTGGACACCCATACAGCCTGGATATCTTTGAAGGTCATGTGTACTGGACATCGAAAGATAAAGGCGAGGTGTGGAGGACAAACAAGTTTGGGCAAGGAAACAAAGTCAAAGTTCTCACCATCAATCCCTGGCTGACCCAAGTCCGTATTTACCAGGAGCACCGACACAACCAGTCAGGTCAGAACGCAGAGCGACTCACGTAATGTCTCTACTGGTCGACATCCGAGTCAGCAGTCAACAGTGAACAAATTATTTTGGTCGCTGGTGTATTTTATTAGCACATGATCAACTTTATAAAATAACAGAAATGTGGAGGGATTCCTCACTTATGCCTCCATAAAGCTGGGTAATATTTAGTGACATCTAGTGGTAATGTGGAAACTGCAACTACTTGGAACGCTTCTTATGCTTTAAAGATACTTAAAAGTGGTGGGTGTGACCCTTGTGAAATATACAGAAAAGATATACAAACATATATGTGGTAGAGGCTCCTCTGCACATATCTATCATCTAGGGAGTTATCCCAAGTTGATAAAAAAAAAACCCAATGAATGTTTGTTTCTTGTGAAAAAGGTCAGTGGTGCCTTAGACGTTCGAGCAGTGAAGAGGCTGGGGTTTGAATTTGCAAAATATTACACATTAAATTGCCCTTGGAAGCTTTGAATTAACACTGTGCCTGGTATTTTGTTTGGGTCATTTGGTGCTGGAGCTGATCGAATGAAGAACTAATCCTGAGTAACAGAGACACACTGACATTAACAATTGTGGGCAGTTTAGAGTTACAAGTTAGCTTCAAATGCATGTTCTTGGACTGTGGCATGAAACCACCGGAATACAGAAAAAAAACATGCATAAAGAGAACATGCAGTTTGCTATTGGAGTGCTTTTCTCCACACCTCGGTCGTACTTGTGTTTGCAGGATGTTCAACACGTACTAAATAAACTTTTTGTTCCTTCTCAGTGCCCAACCCTTGTAAGAATGTATGCAGTCATCTGTGTCTTCTACGGCCGGGCGGATACACCTGCGCCTGCCCGCAAGGCTCCTCCCCGACCCAGTTTGACTCAAATGAATGCGATGCAGGTAAACGACAGGAACAACAGTGTGCACTGCTCACACCCTTGTGTTTCTTGTCATGTGGTCTCCCATTTTGCCTTTCATGAATCCGTTCCTTCATGTGTACCTGGCTGCTCCCGTGTGGTTTTGTGAGAAGGCGGCGTGCAATTGTTTTGTCGTTGCTGATTCTGTGTGTGCCCGGCTTTTGCTCCTGCAGCCATTGAGGCTCCTGTTGCCATGCCTCTTGCATGTAGATGCATGAATGGTGGAACCTGCTACACTGATGAAGGGGGTCTGCCAAAATGCAAGTGAGTGGAGCTTCAGGCACCATTCGTCACCATTAAATATTCTCCATCACCCACTGTCTGTACTGTCTGATATGTTAGTTATCCACTTTGATGAGTTTAAGTTTTCCTCAAATTACAGAGTTGTTTTTCATGTTCTTTATCACAACTGTGTAGATGTCCATATGGATATGTGGGCAGCTACTGTGAGATGGGAAAGTCCAGAGGAGCTCCAGCGGGAACAGGTACATTGATTTGATCCTTTTCATTGCTATTTCCTCATACTCTGCATGCATACTCATCGTGACTCCCCAAGAACCCGTGGGAGTTCTTCATAGCTATAATGCTTGGCATATTGGAACTGTCTTACACTTCACACCCATGAGCTTCTGGTGTTGCCTCAGCAGAAGGAGGCCATGCTTCTCATTTATCTACTTAAAGATTGCTCCGGCCAAGAAAATGAATGACGAAACCGTCTGATTCAGCGGATATCGAAGGGTGGAAACCTTGTGATTCTTTAATAAATAACTTTTAAGCTGTAAAAGTTTAACTGTGGTAAACATGTTTGTTTTGTAAAAGTCATCACCAGTAAAGGACTGGATCAGCAAAAATAGTAAGAAGAGGGGTTAATGATCTGTGCTTCACTGGAAATGTCCCACGACCTCACAGTTGATCACTGTTTGTGTAGCTGTGGCTGTTCTGCTGGCTGTTATCATCATCCTCATCACGGGAGCATTGGCAGTTGGGGTTTTCCTCAACTACAAACGAACAGGCTCTTTCATCCCCTCCATGCCCAAACTACCCAGGTAACTGGTACTCCCATGCAGAGCACAGTGTACTGAAGCTCAAGCCTGATTCTTCAGATTAAACATTTAGAGCATCTTGTTTTTGTGTAGCCTCAGCAGCCTGGTGAAATCTGCTGACACGGGGAACGGGGTGACGTTTCGCTCGGGCGATAATGTCGATCTTGGACCGTCACACATTGGAGTGTCTTTCATTGACACGGCCATGCAGATGGTGAGTTTGAGTTAATCATCGTCCCGCGTCATTTTAAGTGTACTGTCAGCAATTTTGTCTGACTCTTCTGCAAACAAGCTTCCATTGTGAGGATTTCCAACGGTATGTCGTCCTTTGTGAAACTTGATTGATGTAAAAGTAAGCTCGCCTGTATAATTTCACCACAGGATGATAACTTCGCCATGGAAGCTGGGAGACAGCCGATTACCTTTGAGAACCCGCTCTACGCCACTGCGCCAGTGTCGGGTGATCCTGCTGTCATTCATGCCACACAGGTACACATGAATAAATGAATGTTTTAGCACGGTGGCTCCTAAACTTTTGACCTGGAAACCCCCCTGATTACCATACTGAAAGGTTGTGAGGACCCCCCTCCACTTTCTGATCTCTGATACGGTAAAATATTACAGTGAAGTCAAACACACACCGCTCGTGTTAACATACAAAATCAAATGTCACTTTGACCACTCCAAATTAACCACTACTTTCTGTTTCCTATGGATCCAAACAGCCGTTTATATTCATGCAGTATCTTAAAATGTAAAAAATGTGAGGAATTGCTGAGGAGTCAACCTCCAACATTTTCTAAACCCCTGAACTAAGTTGTGAAAAAAGTAGGATGAAATACTAACCTCCTTTAAAAGACAGGATTAAATATTATAATAAGGTTTAATAAGAGAATAATGATGATTTGAATTTGAATGTATCAATTAATAATGTTATTAATAAACATAAGTGCAAACAAACACATAGACACGCAGACAATAGCCCAAAAATACCCCAAAAGAAACAGGTGCGTGTCAACTTAAATGTATATAGAATGTTTTTTTATTCCTTTTTTTCTTGCTCAATATTTGCCGTTTATATTTACAGTTGTGAATGAGCCTTCTGAGAAGTTCTTGAGAATTGTTGTGACCCTTCAAGCTGACACTTTTAGCTGAGGCGGCACTTTTGAGTCATGTGACACTTTAAAGGTTTGTTCTTTGAACCAGGTAACGGTGAATGTAAGTGGCGAGCAGTTGGAGAACAACTTTGTGAACCCGGCGTACCGCGGCGATCCCAGCGGAGGCATCGTCAACACATCTTCTGCTGACACCAAGCCTGTCCAGGTGGATGTCTCACGTCCATTAATTGACAGTGCATAATCACAAAACAGTTCAATGTCCAACGCGGCGCCAACTGTGTCTGTTTTTCAGGAGTCAAAGTGGAGCTTATTCAAGCGGAAACTAAAGCCGAGCACCACCTTCGAAAACCCTTCATACTCAGAGGTACATGTGGAAAAAGCAGCCACTTAAGAGAATGTTAATTGAGAATTGCTTTGTGAAAAAAAAACAACAAACAAACCTCTAAACTCTTTTGATAGATGAAGGATGAGAAGCCGGCAGGAAGCAGTGAGGACTCTTCTGCGCCTGAGCCCTCTCCGTTCGCTCCCGCTGCCAAACCTCAGAAGCGGGATCGTCCCAGCACCTTCTCGCCCACAGAGGACAGCTTCAAGGACACGGCCAACCTTGTGAAAGAGGACAGCGACGTATAACGTCCCCTCTCGCACAGCTGGGAATGGAAAAAAAGAAACACACTTTGCACAGAATTTATTTTTTTATGCAGCCTGTGTACAAAACTCAAAATTGTTGTAGGACATTTCTATAGAGTGGAGAAAAGAAGTCCTCTGTGATGATGCCTTCTGACATTTCTTATGCCAATTCTTGTGTTGTTGTTTTTTTTTTTCTTTACTCTGATGTACAATATGTATATCTTTGCACTGAAGCTGCTGATAGAAATGTGGATAAATATGTTGTATATTTGTAAATTTGAACAGTAAAATTTTGTCAGAAATATTTCTGAACTAGATCCTTAACAGTTCTACGTAAACACAATATAACACAATATAAAAGGTGAGCTGCAGTCTGAATGTACAGTACTTATATGATCAAAAGCTTTGACAGACGTATATGAGGTAATGATGTACGTTATTTCTTGCCGCTGAACACAACTGAAGATGTATTTACTTCATCTTTAAAAGTTTATATACCTCATTTCAGGGCTGACAAATAAAAGCAGGACGGAAGAGATTTGATTTCAACTCGTGACATTTAGTTTTCAGCCACGCGTGATCCAACACAATCAAATGCACAAGCTATAAAAATGTGTGCAGAGCATACTTACTGTACTTAATGAAACTCATCTGACTTTGAATCAGCGTGATCTTTTTGTTTAGATATTGGTACAATTAGCCCAAATCATTTGAACAGTGCTTAAACATGGTGTGTTTTGCGTGGAGGAGCCGTCTGTGATTTTAAGGAGCGAATCACAACAAGAGGATGCAGATCAAGACATTTTATAAGCGAAGTGAATAAATTCATCAGATTGATTTATTATGTATCATAATGAGGACAAACTGTATCTGTGATCATTCAGAGAAAGCCCATGTAGAACAAATTGTCACCGCAGAGACCTGAATGAATAAATTTCCTATTTTGTAAAAGATTCTTGTTGGACTTTTTTTTGATTTCTTTATTCTTAATTCAGAGACAAACACTTAAATTACAGAACACCACCGATGAAAAGAAACGGGATAGAGAGATTCCGAACAGCTTCATATCCCAGCATGCAAAGGAAATGTGCAAGAGACTCGAGCTGTCAATGCAGCAGGTCACCACAGAGAGATTGTGTTTGTGCTGCTTCCAGGGACCTCTTGTATACTCTCACAGCTGTGACACAGAACAATAAAGATATTTCTTCTCTCCTTCCTGCTGGTTTTAGGTGAGCTGCACCTTGACTCACAACGGCTGAAGTGTGGATCTCTTAAGAGACTTTAAACTCTTGAAAGAAGCAGGTCAACAGCTTCCCCATGTCAACTGTGACAATATACATCCATGTTCACATTTCCTCTGATTTAGGTTAACGGGGGAAGTGGAGTGCATCCCAGGTGACATTGAACAAAAAAACAAAATAAGAATGGTCTTTGAGACGCCACGCTCAGGGAGAACATGCAAAATTCACTCAAAAGGCAATCAAACCAGAAATCAATTGAGGGTTTTTCTTGTTTTAGGGTGAAAGTGTGAACTACAGCACCACTTTTCCTCGACCAAGCAGCTGGGATCAACTTCAGATCTACCTTTACTTACAGCGGGTGCCTCCACTCTTTGTTTTAGAACAATTTAAAGCAAGGCATGCATGATGTAGTCGTGTGCTGCTGTAGCAAGGGGTCAGCTCAGATGTACTTAAACATCACTTTTCTTTCCACATTCCAGCGGGACATACTCCGAGTGTGTATTTACAGAATTATTAATAGCTTTAACTGAATGTTATTGTCAATATTTCCTCTCAAAAAAATGTGAAATCAGAAGGAATGCAGGGGAAATGCATCATCCTGACCCTGACAGTTCCTGCTGGTTGTTGGGTTTATGATATTAAAAGGAGTTGGACCATTGTAACCAAAGAAACTGCAAAGATAAACAAAACAAAAGCCTAAAGCATATCAATTGTTGCTTTCATCAGTGTTTTGAGTCATTTCTCAATGAAGATAGTCTGTAGTATTGTCACTCAGTAAATAGATTGTTTTGTTTTAAAATACTTTAAAATGTTTTTATGCATGAAAGGGTCATTATGTATGAAAAGAGCCTTTTCCACAAAGTCACACATACAACCAGGGATTTTGACTTGCGCAGGAAATATGTGGATACTGTGGGAAAATGGACACCCAAAAAAGCTTGGAGCTCTTTCAAATCAAAGCGCCTCAATAACATTTGATTTATATCAGTGGTAAAACTGTATTTGATTCTGCATGGCTGCTCTCAATGACGAAACAAAGTTCGAAATTAATATCTTTATCAATTTGTAATCTGAATTTATGTCAGGAGAGTCAGAGCTGCATTCTCGGTTGTTAAAATGCAGCCGATGAGGTATTTTCTTCTTCCTCATATTTGAACAAATGGACTGTGTTAATCATTTGAGGAGGAGGATGATGGGTTGATGATGGGATGGCCCAGGCTGCTTTTATCTATCCCAGTGCTTCACTCTGGCTGGCACTATATCAGTGTGCACCCCCTGCTGTCTACCCAGCTCACCTCGCTCTCCGACCTCTCCGCTGGCAGACGCCACCGCCTGTAACATCCTGCACGAAGGTCTGCAGTCTGGGGGAGGTTGATGCTTCCAGATTCAGTCCGACACCTGGCATGGAAACCTTCTGGATCTTAGCAACCTGACAAGAGGAGAGGTCGCAGGTTTTAAAAGGGTTTTGGTGCTTCAGTGCAATCAGTAAGACTCCCAAACAGCTTCAGTGATACGATCACTATTTTAGTTCATTTACCCAAGAGATTCACAGAGGAACACATAAGGAAACATCCTCAAATTAAATACAAGGTCATAAGACATCAAGCCCTACACTTCCTGTTATAATTACTTTCAGGATGAATTATTTTTTATTTATTTATTGCTTTTTGTAATATAACTCAGTACCTCTGACTGAAAGCATCAACTCTGAAGGACTTGAAGGCAAAAGAGAATAGAAGTTAAAGTTAACCCTTTACTGGGCAAGTGACTATTCTCACATTTCATCCAAACCAACTATGACATTAATGTTAGTAAAACAACAACCCATGATGTGAAAGCTGTGCTGTAAAAAAAAAAAGCCGTTGGTGTGAGATTTGAATAATTATTCAAATGTATTATAATCTTTGCCACGTCATATTTCTACTATAAAAGCACTATTCTGTTTTGGCAAAGTAAGTCTAGAATGTTTTAACTGAAGCCAATGAAAATTTCAATTATTACGACATCTTTAAACCTTCACTTATCTAAAAAAAAAAAAAAAAAAAAAAGTCATGATTTAATAACACACACAAAAAATGGCATACAATGTAAAACAACTTTTATTTTGAATTGTTCATTTCGAAGTGGGTTAAAGTAGTGCGGAGTGTCGAGATGAACTAAAAAAACTCAAATTAAAAACAGACAGGAAAGAAAGCACTTTATATTTCACTGATTAAGGTTTATTCTGGGAGGGATAATTATGTTTTACCTGGTAACAGGGGGTCCGGATTTCCCTGTTCCTCATTGATTTTTGACTAAGATAATCAATGTTCTCCAATACCTTTCAACTCTAAACTAGTTGGCCCACACATGCATGTCTTCCATGTATACAAAATATATATTGTCTAAAAAGAATCACCACTGTAAGGCTCTAAGATATCGAACTGGTAATGTATGAAACAAAACTTTCAGTACTTCATCACAAATTATGTCAAATCCGAATTGGAATATTTCACTTTAACATTACAAAAGTAATTTTTTGCGTTCTTTGAGCTCACTGTGAAAACAAATATGGTGCATAACCTTGAATAACTGTTTGACCTTCAAGAGCTCCAAGTCTTTTCTTTCTCCTCTAGGGCCCTCTAGTGGATTGATCTGGTACACACAGGCATTGCAGGAAGGGGACGGCGCACTTTCACCTAAAAGCAGGTTGTTGTTAATGTTTCTTTCTTTTCAGAACCTTTGTCAGTTAGAAAGACAACAGATCCCCTCCATCCTTTACTGACACACCAACCACTTCCTTTCACTACACCCACACCCATCCTCTTCTCCTCCTGCCTGGCAGCTCCTTTCTCCAACATCCGGACCCAACACGTCCACCGAGTCTCTCAGCACATGTCCAAACCATCTCAACCTGGTCGCTCTAAACTCAGCATCGCCACTACTACAGCTTAGGAACTAACCAGCAATAAAGTCACCACTGCTGCATATTACAAGCCGTGATTACAGCATTAAAACATGGTGAAATCTGAAATGAATCTGTCGATTTAAGGTTATTTAAACAGCAACTCAGGCTCACCTGGCTGAGGTGATGTAATACACTGAGAGAAATGACAAGTTCTGGGCTTTGTAAGACACGTTTCTCTTTAATAGGAAGACAAATAAAAAAAAAACACAAACTCTTTATCAAAATCTAAAGAGCTTCCCATTTATTAAGTTTGATGATTAATTAGCACCCAATCAACTAAATAGAAGAGGAACAGAAAAGAAGGTGGCGCTGTCTGCAAAAAATATTACGACATGGCAGAGATGCAAATGCTCCAGTTCACCCGCAGTACTGAGGTTTCCTATGATAAGTAAGGTAAACATGATACTGGACAGTGGCAGTGATTGCAGTGGAAAGACATCGGAGAGCAATCCTTGAATCGACTCTCAATGCTATCCGCTCCAGCTGACACGACAGAACCTACAGCTCGGATATTTTGAGTTTGGGGGTGTTTTTCAGGAAAAATGCGTCCGAGATCCAGGTTGGCATATAGGACATCGGCAGCCAGAACAACTTGGCATCCCACCCGGGGGAGTAGCGGGCTCGTGGGTGGACAGCAGCGATGGCGTGCTCCATACAACTGACAACCTTCATGAGGTCGGAGTCCGAGAGCTGCTGGAAACGGTCAATCACATTGGCGATCACTGAAAGAGGATCATATCAGACATTAGGCTTCTCCACAGACATCGATTAACTTTTTTTTTTTGGGGGGGGGGTTAATTTGGTTTTGACTTTGAAAACACGGCAAAGTAGTAAATGAAGTTTCAGCTTCTGGAAAATGTATTTGATGTAGGACTATTTAACACCTTAAGCAGTGTTAATTTTTCCTAGTTGTTCATATTCATAAACTAAAATGATTCTCTTTATGACCGGGGGGAAGTTTGTCACTTTCAAAGCCAAAGCTTTTCTTTCAGTATTTCAGGTGTGAGTATTTCAGCTTTGAAACAGAGAAGTTACCTATCTGAATTTCACACATCCACAAATTCGTCTTGCATAATATTTGGTGAAGAAGTTAAACTTGACTAAGGCAGCAATTGGAAGGCAATGCAGGTTATGTGGTGGGAGGCGGACGCTTTATTCTTTTGAAAATGTGGAGTGGGAAAAAAAAAAAAAAGTAAAATAAATAAAGTGACTCACGGTTCTCAAAGTATTTCTGTCCGTACGCCTCCTTCACGTTTTGAGATACTCTGTCCCAGATCATCTTTAAGTTATTAGTCATCATGAGTCGGTCAGTAACGTTCGTTTTGAAGAACCCAGGCTCAATGCAAATGACTTTGACTCCAAAGGCTACCATATTTAGCCTGAAAAGCAAAATGAGTTGCAAAGTTGTAAAGAAGACAGGTATGAGATCACAGGTGTGGGGGACAGGGACAGGGACAGGGACAGGGACAGGGACAGGGACAGGGACAGGGACAGGGACAGGGACAGGGACAGGGACAGGGACAGGGACAGGTCCTCTCACCGCAGGCCGTCGGTGAAGGATTCCACTCCATACTTGGACACACAGTAGGGTCCGCTGAATGGGCTGACTCGCCCAAACACACTTGAGACATTGACCACTCTGCCTCTGGTCATCTTGATGAGCGGGAGGACACTTATTGTTACGTCAATCACGCCTATTAGATTGACGGCCAGCATCGGCTTGTAATCTTCAACGGTGAGCCAGTCGGTGGGAGCGGAAGGCGTAGAGATCCCGGCATTGTTCACAACAGCCCACAGACCTGAAGCAAGGGAAGAGCGGCAAACACCTGCGTCAACGTCGTTGAACATAGGATTAGGAAATCATTTATTTGTCTGTCCGTTAACAAGATATCGCAAAAACTAATTGGTACACATGTGCATTTTGTTCCAAGGAAGAACCCATTAAAGTTCATTTTGCAATATATTGTCTTTCAAATTATGAAATAAAATCAAATGATCACCAAACTAAATAAATGAATAGAGTCAATCGATCTGCATGTGGAATACCGTGTTGTTTCCCTTGGCGGAGGTCAGAAATCTGTGATTGCTCTTGATCATCGTCTTTTGCCCGCTGCCTTCAGGGATCGTCTGCCTCCTCCACTCTTTATCAACCATCTTCATGTCCTCCTTCACTACATCCACCAAACTTCTCAGAGCTCTTCCTCTCCTCTTCCCGCCTCGCAGCTCCATCTCAAACATCTCTTGATGGATGTTACATTAGCAATACTATGATCAGGGTTTATGTTCAGGCTTGGATGCTGACAATCTGACAGCTCATTCTGACCCGTTCGTTCCAGGATAAGCTTGTTCAGCTATCAGCCTGACGTATGATGGCAGGGCAAAAGAGATAGAACTCAGCTACTCCGGATGACAACATACACACATACAAGCTTCCATGACGCACATTGATTAAGGACGTCTGATTTCAAAACTGACCAATGGCGCTGGAGCCCAACCTATTGTCGTGGTGTGGCCCCCACCCAGAAGAAAAATGTCAAACCACGGAAGTTGGACACTCTTGCTTGTACTCCTGCGTGAGACGTTCAGGGTCCAGCGCTGCGCATTGCATGTGGCTGTCTTTACTACTCTTTGCTAAATAAATGGTAAAACGTATTTGGCTGTCTTGAGACCCTTTTTAATCAACCAATTATAGGATCAAATGACCGGGAGGACCCAGCGGGCTTAAGGCCGGGTTCCAACACTCTCCTCTGCATGAGTACAGAACCAGTCCACTCTGGCCTCGATAACTTTACCTCCAGCTTTATCTGCTATCTTTAAGGGGGAGCAAGTGTAAAAATTGAATGTAAGCCACTCACCCTTCTGTCCTACAAGAGTCTTGATGTGAGCTGCTGCCTGGCTTACACTTTGAGAGTCGGAAACGTCCACATGAATGGTCACCAGCCGCTCAGAGGTCACCTTCTTCAGCTCGTCCTCGCCCTTGTCAGTGTAACAGCCTGCGATCACGTTGAAGCCAAGTTGGTCCAGATGTCTTGCCAGAAGATTTCCAAACCCTGTGTCGCAACCTGTGATGTACACGTATTTGTCTTCCTTGTTGGAAACTCTTTTGCGTTCTCTGTACCAGCGGTAGGCGAGACAGACCGGCAACAGAGCGAGCAAGTAGAGGGACATTTTTCTATGGGCAAAAAGAACAAAGCACATTGTTATAAAGTTAAAGGGTTTTCCTCTCTTGATACAGTCGTGAAGCAGTTTGGAACATCGTTGACTTCAAGACAACATTTCTTAGCATTATCTGTGTGTATACGTGTTAGATATAAATTACACTAACTTTCATGTTAAAAGGTTGATCCTTTTATTAAAAACAAATGGAGTCATTCTAACTTAGATCTTAGATTTTCTGGTATCACCAGGCATCATCTGGATACTTTGTCTGTATGTCTGTTCATTTACAAAACTGAAAAAAACATTTTGCAATTTGAGTTTATAAGAACAAGTGGATCAGCTAATTTCCACACAGAATAAAAAGAGAATTTCTTTTGCTGGTTGCCATAGTAACCAGTAGTGTTTACGTTCCACTGAAGTTGGCGTTCAATGCCCAAGACTTTCAGGGTTTCAGTCTGACACTGATTATCACACACGGGTTTTCTCTCTACACGTGCTTCAGCTTTTTAAGTTTGAATGCAACCTAAAGATTTCTCTTTAAGAAGATTTGCTGACTAACTCTGGCTTCATTTTCATTGGGCCAGCCAATCACACATACTAAAGTTGCTCTGTCACTTTGGTTTCCACAGATTTGCATTTTAAATAAAAACACACGCCCACTCGTCCATTGTCTCCTTGGTACGGACATTCCTGACATGCTTGGAGTTGGATTTCAGTGAGATGTGGGCGTAGTATGGGACAGGTACGAGGTTGGTCTTTGTGTACAGGCACAGATTTATTGACTTTTATCATTTACACTTCAAAAACACATCTATTGTAATGTTTTTACAACATGCTGCGCCTTGCAATGGAGAATACAAAATTCAGCATGACAAATCCAAATCGATTAAATAACATGTTTTAGTCTGCCACGACTCGGTCAATTGAAAAAGAAAAAAAAAAAAAAACATTTTCAGAAAATAACCAGAAACGCTTACGTGTATTTAGTTTTTGCAGTCAGTGCCCGAAAATACAGGAGCAGGGATCCGTGAAATGCCCGAAGAAACACCACCGAGCTGGTGAAGTTGAGTACATTTACAAAGTTTTTTCTTCCCTCCGGCCTCTCCCAACTTCCGGGGGCGTCACCCGCCCCGCCCCGTACGTGGCACCTGTCAGTCCGTGCTGGAGAGCAGAGTGATGCAGCGTCGCCGCCATATTGGATGGGGCATCCCGCTCTCGGATTGTGTGTGTGTGTGTGTGTGGGTGTGTGTGTGTGTGTGTGTGTGTGTGTGTGTGTGTGTGTGTGTGTGTGTGTGTGTGTGTGTGTGTGTGTGTGTGTGTGCGCGCACCCATGCATGTGCCTGAAAAAGTAAAAAAAATAAAAATAATATACTCAGCCCACAAAAACAGAAATAAAAAGACATGTTATTGGTGTTTACATGTGTATGAGACCGAGCTGGAACAAACTCCAAATGGTCAATCAATTTAAATTGGCTTAAATTGAAATTGATTGACCATTTGGAGTTTGCGCTCGCTCTAGCTATAGCAGGTAGTGTACATAGATCAAATGTGAATGGACATACACAGATTGTATTGCACAGGATTGTAGCTGATGCTGAACATCCCACCATGGACTGGGCTGCAACAGTTCCATGGATCCTAATGTGACTGAAATAGCTGTTGAGGCTCCAAAGTCAAACATCTCTAACGGTGTTTCTTAGCATCGGCCCCAGACCTAAAGCATAGACCCCCTCCTGGACCTGGTCCGATGTGTGTAACGGAGGGAAATTCAGTAAGAAAACAAGTGAGAGGCCTCCTGCACTCACTCCTCCAACTGAGATTTCTCTGCAGACCACCTGTGATCCCCTGGCTTTGAATCAAACCTCTGATAACACGGATCAGTCAGAACCCAGAGAGGTTAAACGCACAACAGGAAGACAAGACAAACACGTTTGCAGAAGTAGTCTCAAAATGATGACTTAATTAATGGCGAAGTGAAGCATAAGAAATGAAACAAGCTCCTTCTCATGACAAGACCAGCAGGACACTTTCTTTGATTGGGGACTCCATCACCAGATATGTCAGAATGGGAAAGACTGAAAACGTAAGTGTTCCCCACTGTTTTGTCATTGTTTATTGTTTGACATACTGCACCGCAAAACTGCTTCTGAGATCCCGAAAAGGGATTTTTCTCTACTAATGGAGAAACTAAAGGACTCTAAGTCACACAGTGTTTTTCATTTCAGGCCCCATTCTCACCTTGGGAAAAGGAATTGTCTCAATACCTCAATATCTGCCCCATCTGGTCATCCTCCTCATCACCCAGGGAATGAGAGCAATGTCTCTGCTAGTCCAGCCCTGATTGCTGTCAATAAAGACATTTTATTGATAAGATAGTACATGTGATGGTGAATAGTAATCATAATGTAAAAGTTGCAACACTTCAATGTCCAATAAAAAAATTATATTTGTGCTTTTTTTTTTTATCAACAATTCTAGTTGTCAGTTGTCTATTGTAAAATAGACAACTGACAACTATTGTTGATAAAGTGGTGTGTGCGTGTGTGTGTGTGTGTGTGTGTGTGTGTGTGTGTGTGTGTGTGTGTGTGTGTGTGTGTGTGTGTGTGTGTGTGTGTGTGTGTGTGTGTGTGTGTACAAAATAAATACACGAGTCATTGTGTTTATTGTGAAAGTGGCTGTAAAACCGAATAAGGTGACTGAGCGCTCTGCAAGGTAAATATTTGCAGCACATCATTTTTAGTCCCACAAGTTTCAATACAATAACATACAAAAAAAAGATTAGATTATTAATAAAATATCTATGTTTTGAACTCTCATGTGTTTTTTGTTTATCTCCCCCATATCGTCCATGCCTTCCGGCAGCATTATCTGGTGTCGCGAATACTATCTGGTTGTAAAGAAGGAGTAAACCTTGACACTGTTCCCTCTTGATCGAGAGGTTATTAACCCTAAAATTCTTCACTTTGATTACGTCCGCCAAGGACGTAATTAAATTATCTGTTTGTACGTCTCATAGCAAGCTTAAGTCAAAACTACTACATGGATTTTGTCAAAATTTTCACCACAGATAGGTATCAGGCCATGGAAGATTCCATTACATTTTGGTGGTGATCCAGATCCGGATTCTGGATCCGGATTTCATTTTATAGGCTTTTAAGGATTAAGTCAAAACTACATGAACCTTTGGCAGACGTCAGAAATCTCTGATTCCTTTTGTTTCGTCTATTGTGATTTCATGTCCATGTTTTGCGTGAGTGGCATACTATGGCTTATTAATATTATCTTGCTAATATTATGAGCACATACATTGAACTGTGGTGTGATTGTAAGCTTTGAAATATTGCAGGGATGAAAAATTATGGATCGGGGTCCAGGGGCCGGGGGTCGAATAAAATAGATCTGACAGATTTTTCACCGTGTTAGCAAGTCTGATGGAAAAACTTATGGGACAAGTTAAATCTGCATGTTTATGTTTTGTCATTAAAAACATGTGATCAAGAAAAAGTTATAAGTTATTCTAAGGACAGATGGGACTCAACTATGACATGATGTTAATT
Source organism: Lipophrys pholis (assembly GCF_963383615.2). Lineage (NCBI taxonomy): Eukaryota > Metazoa > Chordata > Actinopteri > Blenniiformes > Blenniidae > Lipophrys > Lipophrys pholis. The sequence goes on from NC_137632.1 coordinate 13,001,561, forward strand.
GCGGTACAAGTGTACCGAGATAACTCCTGATGGTAATCAATAGCCTTAAGGTCTTTACCCCCATTTTACAATGCTTTGTGATAAGAACTAAATACTTGTTATTCTTTTTTTATATAATTTTTTTTTAAGTACACACTACATGTATAAATGTATACATGTACTAAATTATGCTTTGTGGTTTTGCACTTTAAAGACAAAGTTCTATCACTAAATGTAGAATTTTGAAAACAATTGCTAACTTAAACAGGCAGATTATTGGGAAATATTTGCTGAGACAGCCCTTATCAGTCTAGTGGTGATACAGATGATAAAAACATGGTACATGTGAAGTAGACCAGGAATTACTCTTGTGTGTGTCAGTATTTTGGTGGGAGTCCTGAGGAACACAAGGGTTAGGGTGTGAGGTCCAGGTATTGTGCATTTTTGCTTATTTCTGTCACAAACTGCTGTCGAGTTTGGACAGGACTCGTCAGCATTAGTGTTTTATCTTCTGTAATAGCTTATCAGTGAAAAAGAAAGCCTTGTGTTACTAAAGCTCTGTTCAGATCACAGTAACCGAGGTTAACGAACAAGCTGAATTGAACTTCAACTTAAAGTAATGCTGTCCTACATGTCAGTACTTTATATTGAAAGGAACCTTCAAAATGCTAATGACCAAATATTTGTTCCTGTTCTAACCAGACACACTAAGTAAGGACAAACGTGCTCGTCAGAGTAGAGAACATGGAGAATTTGACTGAAGCAAAATCTCCCGATGCAGATGAAGGTGAGCGAGCTCTTTTCAATACGAGAGAAGCTTTTGACTTTTGTGAATTTAAATTGTAATTTACAGATGCCTCTAAATTTAATTTCCCTTGATATCTTTCAACAGGAGATAAATTAAGGTATGCTTACTGCACATCACACCACAGTGTGTTAGAAGCTAAATGTGATTTCACTTTAAATGTTGCTTTATGTCATTTCCATGTTTTACAGTGGCGGGAAGAAGATTAAAAATGGACCGAGTGTTGGGTACTTTCAACTGGTAAGTACTTTGGCTTTCATTTCATAATTGATTCATTCTACCTACTCTCATTAACACAGCTTTCGAAACAGATTTGTCAAAATGATCACCAGGAAAACTAGAAAATTGAGCTGAACAAACCTGAGCAACACTTTTGTTTTCAGTATCGATTCGCCACCTGGAAAGACGCCGTCATGATGGTGCTGGGGACTCTGTGTGCAATCTTACGTGGTTCATCCTACCCTCTTTCACTCTTGGTGTACAGCATGCTGACAGACACGTTTGTTGCTTATGAGTTTGAATCACAAGTATTAAGTGACCCAAGCAAAGAGTGCAACAACAACACTGTCTATTGGATTAACGGCTCAGCATATGAACCAGATGAAAACCAGACCGTTCACTGCGGGTAAGTCGTACCTCTGAGGATGATGGGATTTCTACCCAAAGGGACTGTTTTGCTTCTTAAAATGATGTCCTTTGATTTCTCACCAGGGTGGATATTGAAACAGATATGACAAAGTTTGCATATTTCTATGTTGGATTTGGAGTAACTGTTTTCATTCTTGGTCACTTTCAGGTGAGTCTTCATGCTTTGTGTTACACAGCTCTATTGTTTTTATGACAAGGGTGGCCAAAGTACCCACAGTCTCTCCTTGAGTGAAGGTTGGAATATTTTTAACTATAATGATGGGGTGGGATATTTAATATACGTTTACTACATATAACTCCATCAGTATTTTTGAACAGAAAGAAAGTATTTGGAATTCTCTTACTCCACTTAATAAAATTGTAAGTACTTTTTGTTTTCAAAATACTTTGAAATTAATGTTTGTAATAACTCCTTGCTTTTATATTTTACATGTGAACACAAATATCTGTAGTTAACTGTCTCACTATGTCTTTTAGCCTCTCAGGTAATCCCCCCCCAAATCCAGTTTCTGATAAAAAACTATGATGCAAGTTGATATATGATCTGTGCCATTACTAGTGATTGAAAAGCACAGTGACAATAGTTTAATGTGGCATAAGAACCCTTTTTTGACCACCCATCATTAAGTGGCATTGAGCATCTCTTTCATTTTGAAAGACAAGAAGTTCACTCATGTTGCTACAGATTTTTCTCTTTGTATGAAAAACTTTTTACCAGAGAGAAAACACTTTGATTATTGCAAGAGCTGCCCTGGACATCCACCACAAATACTTATGGGAATTATGGCAGTTATAATTCAAGGAAAGTGATTTATTGTATGTCCCTTATTTTACATTATTGATATTATATATCAATTGTATTTAAAATGACCTTCATTCTACCATCACATGGGAAACTACTGATATTTCTTTATAACCGATGAGTGTAGCCGGCAGCCCTCAGGCTGCCCGTTACACTCATTGGAATAATTGCTGTTGACCTTCTGTCCGCCTGTCACTAACAGTACATATTAAAACAAACAACAAACCGGTTTTACAAACACTTGTGCTCGAAGGTAGAGAGTTAAGGTAAAAGTCTACCAAGTACCCGAGAGACCAAAGAGGTAACCAACATTTGCGTTATGATCATCGCTGACAACGTTACTAATACTCAAATATATAGCAACACAATGTGACTCCACTTTGTAGATTGCCTTCTGGGTGTCAGCGGCTACAAAACAAACTCAGAGAATCAGAAAAGCTTACTTCCGGAAAGTAATGCAAATGGAGATTGGATGGTTTGACTGCTGTTCCGTGGGTGAACTAAACACCAGGATAGTTGAGTAAGTTACACTGTTTGTAGATATTTCTGTTGTCGGTGCTGCAAAACATTGTACACATTTAAGTTTTGTTTATTTTTTTCAGTGATATCACCAAGATCAACAATGCCATTGCTGATCAGGTGTCTATATTCATTGAGAAGATGTCTACATTTGTGTTCGGCTTCATGGTTGGATTCATTGCTGGGTGGAAGCTGACTATGGTGGTAATATCAGTAAGCCCCCTGATTGGTTTAGCTGCTGGACTCATGGCTATGGTAAGAGTCGATGAAAACCTCACTTGTTCCTGCCGACCGGCAGTTCATATTAAAGCAGTTGCTAAAATGGTGTATGACGATGTGGTCGTTAGTGATCTTGTCTTACAACATAATATCACTGCTATGAGTCTTGTTAGGGGTCCTCTTTGTTGAGGTTGTATGAGCTCCCCATGTGTGCTTGTTTGGGTTTCTCCATTTTCTTCCCTGAGTCCAAAGGCATGTGTGAACTGACTGTAAGTTGCCCATATAAGGGGTAAATGTGCGTGAGTTTGGTTATTGTCTCTCTTTATTTGGGGGTAACCTACCTACACCCATATTTATCTGTGGTGTGTACAGCAGTACAGAAGATAGACACGAGGATGTGCGTGAATGGCGGCGTCTCTAACCCCAGTGTGGGAGCCGATCAGATCGCTCTTTTTGGCTATGCTAGAAATAAATCAGTGGAAAAACAAGGAGTGGGGATTGATTTTAGTGTGACATTTTGTTCTATTGCAGTGCACTGTTGTTAAAAAAAATATTGATATCAGTATTGAGTGCATTCATGATTTTCCTGTAAACAAAAAACAAACCAATGAAACATTTGCCAACTACTATAGTTGTGTTTGTATTTGACACTGAAACACAAGAAGTATTGTCTTTCTTCAGTTTTAGTTCTGCTAAGGCAGTAAAAAAATGTAATCTGTGACTCTGTAATTTTGAGTTATGGACATTTTACTTTTTTGTTCCTGAAGTCAGTGAGTCGACTGACAGGACAGACAATGAACGCCTACGGTAAGGCCGGAGCTGTGGCTGACGAGGTCCTATCATCCATCAGAACTGTAACAGCTTTTGGCGGGGAGGATAAAGAAGTTGAGAGGTATTACACAAAACAATGATTCAAATTCTCCCCCCCTTTTTTTTGGTTTCTGTTTGAAAAGTCAATAAAATGTGATCTCTGGACAGGTATGACAAAAACCTTTTGATTGCTCAGACCTTGGGCGTGAAAAAGGGCTCCATCACCGGATTGTTTCAGGGATGCTTGTGGTGCATCATTTTTCTTGTCTATGCTTTGGCATTTTGGTATGGATCCAAACTTGTTATTGACACCAAAGAGTTGACTCCTGGTGGACTCATGCAGGTAGATGTGTGTCATACAAATCTGTAGATGCCCTTGAAAGCATGTGGCATTTCTTCACCTTGTGGCTACTGTACTTTCTTTTAGGTATTTTTTGGCGTGCTCATAGCAGCTATGAACCTTGGCCAAGCCATGTCACTCCTGGAGGTCTTTGCTACTGGTCGTGCTGCTGCAATGAATGTCTTTGAAACAATTGACCGGGTAAAATCTGAATAATAAAACATTCTAACAAGTATGAAAAAACGAGAATTTTGCTAGTTTGAAAAGAGATCTTAATTGTTGAGTTAGTGTTTTTCTTGCTGTGTTTACAGGAACCAGAAATTAATTGTTTCTCAGAAGAGGGCCACACGTTGGATAAGGTAAAAGGAGACATTGAGTTTCATAATGTCACTTTCTCCTATCCATCTCGGCCTGACGTCAAGGTACACCTCTTTTCTCGACATCTGCTTTGTTTGTTGTTCAGTTTTGACAAGTGACCTCAAAAAAAATGTGAACTATATCTTTAGATTCTAAATGGTTTAAGCACCGAGATCAAAGGAGGAGAAACCACTGCTTTTGTTGGACCAAGTGGATCAGGAAAGAGTACTGCAGTCCAACTCATTCAAAGGTTTTATGACCCAAAGGAAGGAATGGTAACAATCTGAGCAACTTCGCGGCCATTACGTGACACATTCATGAAAATATCGCCGCTGTCGTGGCAGGTTCTTCAAATGACATCTCATTCTCAGGTGACTTTGGATGGACACGACATCCGTACGTTGAACATCCAGTGGCTTCGATCTCTCATTGGTATTGTGGAGCAGGAACCTGTATTATTTGCCTCAACTATTGCCGAGAACATCCGGTTTGGTCGAAGGGGAGTAACCATGGTAGAAATTATTCAGGCATCAAAAGAGGCTAATGCTTATAATTTCATCATGGATTTACCACAGGTATTTTCACACACCGATTGCTTATGCAGTAGCAGATTTATGGCAATTAGAAACTTCAGGTTATTTTTTATTTTTTTTTTACATGCAATTGTAAAAGGTTTTTGTTTTTTTGTTACTGTTATCCAGCAATTTGATACACTGGTGGGTGAAGGTGGAGGACAGATGAGTGGAGGACAGAAGCAAAGGATTGCTATCGCTCGAGCTCTTATCAGGAACCCCAAAGTCTTGCTGCTGGATATGGCCACATCTGCTTTAGACAATGAGAGTGAAGCTGTGGTCCAGGAAGCATTGGATTCTGTGAGCCATGTTGTATTTTTGTTGACTTTTAACTCATTTTGACTTTCATACTGTATAATTTTGTGGATAACGCCCAAATTATTATAATATCTGCAGGCTCGTGTCGGCATGACAACAATTTCCATTGCCCACCGTCTTTCCACCATTAGAAATGCAGATATGCTTATTGGATTTGAGCATGGACAGGCTGTGGAGAGAGGAACACACAGTGAGCTACTAGACAAGAAAGGCATCTACTTCACTCTGGTCACCCTGCAGGACCAAGGCCTGTCTCAAACAACTAATGGTAAGATTTGTATAAAACAGAAATCAGAAATCAGAAATCAGAAATCGTTATTGACATTGCAATAAAACAACAAAACTGTCGGTTGCAATCAGACTTCTTGGAGCAGCAGATGTTTGACCTCCTCCCTGTAGTGAGCCTCCTCGTCGCTGATGAGCCCAACTATTTTGGTGTCATCAGCAAACTTCACTATAGTGTTCGAGGGGTGGATGGGGGTGCAGTCCTTCGTGAAGAGGGTTAACAGCGCAGGGCTGAGCACACCAGTGTTTAGGATGATGGATGTATGTCTTCCTATCCTGACAGTCTGCAGCCTGCCGGAAAGAAAGTCCATAATCCACGTGTAGAGCCTAAGTCTAAGATTCAGGAGTTTGTGAACCAGTTTATGATGGATTACAGTGTTGGAGGTGGAGCTGAAGTCTGGGAAGAACATCCGGGGCGTATGTTTGGTTGTTCCAGTTTGAGTGAAGTGCAACGGAGACAGCATCCTCTGTACATCTTTTTTGCTGATACGCAAACTAGTGTGTGTCCAGATGTAGGACAGGAGGAGCCTCTCAAAGCATTTCATGACTGCTGGGGTCAAAGCGACAGGACAAGAGTCATTGGAACAGGACACAGATGTTTTCTTTGGGACGGGGATGATGGTGGTGGATTTGAGGCAGGTGGGGACAGCAGCTTGTCGCAATGAGAGGTCGATGATGTCGGTGGACACTGTCGGTGTGTAGCCCGAAACACCCCATCAGGTCCTGCAGCTTTGGAGGTCTTGATGCGCTTCAGAGCAGATCTCACCTGCTGTTGCTGCAGGATGAGTATTGGTTGCGCACTAGGAGGGCTGGTTAGCGGATCTGCTCTGGTGTTCTGTGTGTTGAAGTACACAGGGATACAAATACTATTCATGGTTATGATTAATTCATTTGTTGAGTTATGATTTAAAAACTATCCACTGTAAACTTTTTTATAGAGGGCAATTGTGGCATAAATGACAGTAAAGCAGGTATGTAATGGGTTGGTGTATCACCTGTGTGAACCACTGAAACGTGTTACCGGCATCACGGCAATGAAACATCTGTTCATTTTATTTGAAGGTACACTTGTAATAAAGTTGTTTTCATTGGATAACTTTTCTTCTAGATGTTATTACCAAAAATGTTGAGGGAAAAACAAGACGTATTAGCCGTGGAAGTCACAGATCCAGTAAAAGGTACAGTAGATAAAGTGTTTTGAAATGTTTTTATTGAGATTTGTCATGGCAACTATTTAACATTACTGATATCACAGCAGCAGGAACTCTGTTCGGTGGCAATTCGCGGACCGTTTGCCCAGCAGTTTTTCCCGGGACACACCAATCGGCCTTGCGAAGAACCAAGAGTTCACACCAGAAAACGTAAAGGATTTATTGTATGAATTTCTGTCTGACATGTGGTGGTCATCTACCCTAACTCACATCCTTTTTACAGAAAAATGAGGATGACGCAGATGACGACACAGAACCAGCTGTATTTGGACGTATCCTTAAATACAACTGGTCAGAGTGGCCCTACCTGCTGCTGGGCTCACTGGGAGCTACTATCAATGGCTTGTCCACCCCCATTTATGCCCTCCTATTCAGCCAGGTTGTTGGGGTAAGGTTCAACTCACATCACAAGTGCACATTTTGTCTTACATAGACAGTTTATTCAAAGACAAGCAATTACCCCCCCCCCCCTTTTTTTTTTCCCCCCAGACTTTTAGCATTGTGGACGTGGACGAGCAAATGAGACAGATTAATTCAATATGTGCTCTGTTTTGCATTGTGGCAGTGATTTGTTTCTTTTCACAGTTTTTACAGGTTTGTACAACAATCTTTACCATCTCGGAACAGATAAGTACAGAATTAGCTTTTTTGGTTCAATTATATTTTTGGGGGGTTTTTTTGTTCCAGGGATATGCTTTTTCTAAATCTGGAGAGCTGCTCACACGACGTCTGAGGAAAGTAGCCTTCCAGGCCATGTTGAGGCAGGAGATCGGGTGGTTTGATGACCCTAAAAACAGTCCTGGAACTCTCACCACCAGACTGGCCACAGATGCATCTATGGTCCAACAGGTTCAGCTGCAATTTCAAAGGCCTCCTCTAACATTTCACACAGGAGCTTAACTTTGGTGTATAACAATCTTTATTTTGTTTCCGGTGTGTGGCTGAATCAATTTCTACAGGCATCGGGGTCTCAGATTGGGAATATTTTTAACGCCTTGGCCAGCGTAGGAGCCTCGATCATCATTGCCTTCTACTTCAGCTGGAAGTTGGCATTTGTTATCATCGTGTTCTTGCCATTCATTGTGCTCTCAACGATTATCCAAAGCAAAATGTTGTCCGGTTTTGCAAAGAAAGATGATGACGCCATGGAAGCAGCAGGTCAGGTAATTGTCAGGCCAGTCATTTATTTATAACTGCCTGTACTTGTGGAAGTAAGATGGATCTCCTCCCTGCAGATATCCAGTGAGGCTCTGAGCAACATCAGGACCATTGCAGGCTTGGCCAGGGAGGAGTTATTTGTTCAGCTATACGAGGAGAAACTTGAGCTGCTGTATAAATCTGACAAGAAGAAAGTCAACATTCATGGGCTCTCTTTTGGTTTTGCCAAAAGTGTCTTCTTCTTTGCAAATGCAGCTGCTTTTAGATATGGAGGGTACCTGGTCAGCGCTGAAGGCTTACATTACATGATGGTTTTTAGGTTGGTATGGTTTGTTCTCTATGATGGCAATTTTCTGATTTTATGACACTGATTACCAGGTTTAAGTGTGTTCATTCGCCTTTTCTCCAGGGTGCTTGCCGCTATTACTGTTAGTGGGAATGCAATAGGCCAAGCTTTCTCCTTCACTCCAGATTATGTCAAAGCCAAGATTGCTGCTGCTCATTTTTTCAAGTTGTTAGACAGACCTCCCCAAATCAGCATTAGCCACGCAGATGGAAAAACATGGGTTCGTGAATGTAGTCAGAATTGTACAATTCATACAGTATTTCCATATTGTTGACGAAATATTCACAAGATTATTGTACATCTTCAGGAAAACTTCCAAGGGGAAATAGAGTTCCGTGGCTGCAAGTTTACTTATCCTACACGACCTGATGTTCAGGTTTTGAAAGGCCTCGTTGTGTCTGTGAAGCCTGGTCAGACTTTAGCATTTGTTGGAAGCAGTGGATGTGGAAAAAGCACCAGTGTTCAGCTGCTACAGCGGTTCTACGACCCCGATGAAGGACAAGTGGTGTGTCTTGATTGGATTTTGACATTTTCACAAATTTCCGAATTAACTCAAAATGCCTCAAAGCCATTAATTGTGTTGTATGTGTATCATCCTTTATTTTTCAGTTGATCGATGGCTGTCCGTCTAACGTGGTCAGTGTGCCCTTCCTAAGATCTCAGATTGGCATTGTGTCCCAGGAGCCAGTTTTGTTTGATTGCAGCATAGCAGAGAATATACAATACGGAGATAACGCACGCAGTGTCAGCATGACGGAGGTTGTTGAAGCTGCAAAGAAAGCTCATCTCCATGACTTTGTGATGACACTACCAGATGTGAGTTCAAAAAATAATAAAAACCTCACAATTACAATCATCACCATCAAAATCCTTGTTGTTCCAATTCGTGATTGTCACACAATGGCACATTTTACAGCAATCCAGTGAGATTTTTACCCCGGTCAAATTTTGGTGCACTAGTAGTGATTACTGTAATAATGTTTTGTGTGTGTGTGTTAATATTTCAGGCAACACTGCCTGAACAAAACATGTGACATTTGCTTTTTCCACCTCTCCCACATATTTTAGACATATGAGACCCAGGTTGGTGCTCAGGGTTCACAGCTGTCAAGAGGACAAAAACAACGCATTGCCATTGCTCGAGCCATTGTCAGGAACCCCAAGATTCTGCTGTTAGATGAAGCTACTTCTGCCCTGGACACAGAGAGTGAAAAGGTAGTTTGTGGGATTAATTTTCAATCTGTATACATATAGTCACTTTTTATCAGATTGTTTGTGTGATCATTTTTAAAAACTTACACGACCCGTTTGTAGAAATCACTCAGATCTCTGTTTCCCTGCAGACTGTCCAGTCTGCCTTGGATGAGGCGAGGAAAGGCCGGACCTGCGTCATCATTGCTCACCGGTTGTCAACCATACAGACTGCTGACATCATAGCGATGATGTCTCAAGGAACTGTTATTGAGCAAGGCACTCATGAAAGTCTCATGGCCCAGAGAGGTGCCTATTATAAGCTGGTCACAACAGGAGCTCCTATCAGCTAATCACAGTTGTATTTATTGATCTTTCCACTTTAGAATGTCACTTTTACTTATGACATGGTCTTTAAATCATATGCCAGTGTGTGTTTGTGTGTTAGTCTTGGGTGGACGTTCTGACGCAAGTGATCTTTATTCAATCCAACACTTGGGTATGTAAAATCTGTATATTTTTAAAATAATTCTTAAAAATAAAAACAAATAGTGAAATTTCCAAGCAAATTCAGCAAAGTATCAGCCCTTTTATAGTGTAATAATGAAAAAATTCTACTTTGGGGAAGACAGCCACTGGAACAAGATGAGATTTCAACAAAAAAACAAATTTAAAACAACAACAAAACAGCTGCATTGTTACCACATTTTATTTTCAATCAAATGCAATTCAACAGAATGTGTGTTTTGGGAGGTTCAACTTACAATGAATGATGTCCTTTATTAAAATGAGCTTTTAGGTTTTTCTGTGTCAGTAGTGACAACACTGACACAGAAAATGATAGAGATCCACTAATGACAAATAATGTGTACACTTAAAAACACATGCAAAACAATATGGGTTTTTTTTGTTTCTGTAATTTTTTGTTTTTGTAACAGCAGCGGGCTTTTCACACAGAAGTGGGTTCACACTAAGGCTTCAGATCAGGGCAGGGTTACATAAAATCATGGGAAGCGTCACTAAAGTGTGGGAAAGGAAATAATGACAGGTGAAATGATTTACAGGGTGTTAAATTCATGTTATTCTTTTTCATTTCTGATACGAGACTTAACATTTTGCACAATTGTTATTGTTGTAGTGGACCCTTCATTGAAGTGTAGAGAACACGTATTGTTTTCATCTTGACTGACAAGACAGATTAGGCGTCCAGAAATACCCCAGATGTTTTTTCTAGCTTGAGTTAGCGGGAAACCGACGGCGCGCTTAGAACAGTTACATCACTGGAGGCCAGGCTTCAGGTATCCAAGGATGCTAAGCAACTGAAGACACCGGCAAAGAGGTGGAAATGGGTTATGCTGGGGGAGTTTAACTAATCTACCTAATGTGGTTACATCAGAGTCTCTATTCTAACTCATTACAGTTTTCTTCATTCATATCGGAATTAGTTTCTGGAGAGACTGAGAAATCTGTAATACATGAAAGCAGGAGTGCTCTTCAAATACTGTACTTACCAAATATGCTCAAAAGAGAGAAATCATTATTTCGTAGCCAGATGAAAAGTAGTCGTGAATTTAAAAGTGTCACATTTTTTTGTGTGTTTTTCATCTATTTACTCGTTTTCAAAAAGGGCTCTTCTGCTGAGCATCTTGTTTTTGTCCACTAACCTCTCAAATTTGACCCCTAAATAACTCCTGATGTTCAAAAGATTGAGTCAAAAAAAAGAGAGAAAAAAAACATTTCTTTTATAGATTTGAACAAAATAGACATGCATTCCAAGTGTTTCATGTACATACTGTATGCACACCAGTTGTAAGCAACACCGAAATTACAAAAACTGGTTAAGACTATCGATAGCATTTTATCATTCATTCATTCATTCATTCATTTTCTTCCGCTTATCCGTTTCCGGGTCGCGGGGGTGACAGTTTGAGCACTGTCACCCAGATCACAATGTACCGATTAAGAACCTTCCTGCAGGTGGTGAGCCCACGGGAAGGTGACATTTTATCTTCCAACATATTCATAATTGAAACCTAGTAAAACAACCTTTTCCCAGATTTATTGCAGATCACATGCTTTACATAACTGTTAAGTTAGTCTGAAAACAGGCTGAGAGGCTGCATATATGATTCCAGTCTAATGTAATGTCCTTTAATGTAAATAAAATGTTTCAGGAACAATGTGACAAGATCTAAGAGAGCTTTCTTTCCTCATCTCTGATCAACAAATGAACACAGAAAGGTATAACAGCCACCACACTCAGGGGTGTTGAAGCACTTTTACAAAATGACAGCACGTAAAACAGAACCTCTGAGTGAGTGGTAATTTTGATGAAGTCATACAGCTGCAGAAATGTTAGCGTTGCAGTCACACACATGAGCTTAAATACAATTTTGTTGCCATTCTTTCCTTTACAGCTCTGCACAAACATGTCAGAGTTTACAGCCAGGCCCAATCCAAACAAGGCTCCCAGGTTTCTCACCAGGCCAGCAAAAGGGGTGGTGTCGAGGTGTATCCAGGCTGGATTAGCACACCACTGTTTGGCTTTACAGACTGACCAAAGAGGATCAATGTCAAGCAGTCTGAGGAGCAGATAAAACCAAAAGGCTAAAGAAAAAAGAAAAGCAGTCATGTGGAGATACGCTTTCAGACTTGCATTGTTGACAGAGGGGACATGATCAAACAGCTCAGCGACCAGCATGCCTAAACAGTGGAAAACAAAGCGGTCATCAACTCTGATATAAAACACAGAAACAAATTGGGGAAGGCAGATTGGAACATACCAATGAATAGACCCAGGATAACCTGATGTGGGAAATGTGTTGCAATATAAACTCTGGAGATGCAAACACTTATCTGGATGAGCCAGAAACACATCCACAAGCAAAACCTCAGGAGACGAAACCTGGAGGGAAATGAACATTTTGACATCACCAGCAGTGAAGACCCCACTCACTCTGTAATTGCTCAATGTAAAAAGAACCCACCTTTGAAAGCACATAGTTGATGAAATAGTGGAGGGTTGAGCAAAGTTTAGTGCAGAAGTGACCATCACATACCATATGCATGACGAGCCCATCGCATGACCAGATGGGCTGCCTGCGTAAAGAAACAACAATGTGTTATATATTTTGGTAACAGAAATATTCTTCTTATCATAAGGTGACAGGTACAGTGCACCTTCTTACCTGGTCCTGTTTCGCAGGTTATGTGAAATTGCTCCAAGTGTGGTGTTGTATCATTGTGGTAGAATTGAGTTTCATGCACCCACCAGTACGGTCGCTCTCCAAAAAGACTCCTGTAAAAGAAATACAAAACTGTAACTACACAAACACACAAAAATGCTAAATTGTTAGGATTAAAGTTAGCTTACCATTTAAAAATGAGATTGAACCAGTCTCCAATAACAGCCACCCAGATCATCTTGGTGCCCACGTCATGACTGAGATGAAACCAGAGGGGAAAATATAGTGAAAACATATTACGGGGGTCACTCACTGTAGACATCAAGTTGAGGAAATCATGGTACTCCTTATAGTTGTTCTGCAGGTGCTGTATAGCCAGCACACCAAAGCTGTGAACAAAATCCATGTAGTTCCTTTTCTGTAAGCACGGCTGCAACAGCTTTTTCTCCAGCACCAGTCAAAGCACCATGCAGCCCGACCTGACATCAGGCTGGTTTATATATCTTAACCTGTCATCATCAGTCATTCAACGGAGCCATGCAACAATCGCAGGCTCTTCAGTTTGACCCCACGAGGAGTTATAAACTGTGTGTGCAGGTCAGGAGGGCTCAGCATTTTAAGAAGTTACAAAACAGTTTACACCCTGACTGCATAACCACCATTAGATGATTCACAGATCATTGCTTTTACAATTGTTAAATATTAGCCATTGAATACACAAAAGGAGACCGTGTCCCCTGTAACCCCCCAAATCCCTTCAGCCTCATTAGTATTTGCATCCTTAGTGAACATAGCAACAAAAAGGTCTCCCTTTAATGCCACAACTGAAAACAACAGCCCATCTGGCATCCACAGGCTAGTTATACAATGCATCTAAAGTCATTATGTTGTCTGCTTATGTTGAGCAGAATTACTATTGCAACAACTCATCATAAGAAGGGTAAAACTAAACTTTCTCATGACGGTCTAATCGCAGTTCACGTTCCCAATTACATATGGTTAATCGTGGTCAGACTGGACGCTGCATAGCAGTGAAGCAGACTCATGTGAACTTCCATAAACTGACCACTAGATGGAATAAAGTTGCAACAAAATCCACTTTCGTTCCATTGTGAGGGCATCCTATTACCTTCATCCAACGATTCTAATATTGCACAAAAAAGATTAAGAGGGTCCAATAGTGAAAAAGATTATATTTTGTGGATATTGGGTTTTATTTCCTCCAAAGCCTAGTCATGGGCGTACATTTGAAATGGACGTAACAACTAAAAGAAAATGTCCATACAAACTGCAACGCATCTTCTGCATGTTAACCATACGATGACTGTAAACTTAAATTAAAATGTAAAAGTAACATAAACCCGCATTCATTTAATAAAGGGTCCATTATTTCTGCACAACCATGTCCGACTACACAGGATTCGGATTGAAGTATTTAAGTATTTCCAAATCAATGTAATTACTCGTCAAATACAATAACATTGAAAAAAATAAAAATAAAATTTGCACATTTTTCAAAGCGGAAGAAAAACGTTGGGACAACGCGTGTTCTTCCGGTGCGTCACTTCCGGCCTGCGGACCGCGGATTTTGTTTGAAAATAACGACTCAGTTTCAGGGATCTTGTCATATTGTTTTTCTTTTAATCTCCTCCGATCTGAAACGGGTGAGTATAACACACTAATATAATAAACATTCTGAACATAACGTTGAATAGTAATGTGTTTATCTTGCTGTGAAACGTAACTATCTGGAGGCTAAATAACCGCGACTCTTTATCTCTTGTTTACATTCCACTTCCGCCATTTTCACGTTGTATCTTAACTTTTTTAGATTACTAACAGTGTTAAAGTATGGCGGGAAACATTCTCCTGTTTACTATTTATTCACTATATACTATTTATTTATTATTTACTCTTGTGCAGGAGTGTCAGCATTGTGCTGTCTCGATATGACTACCATTGTGCATAGAGGCAGTAGAATGGTCTCCGGCTTAAATACAATTCAGATAAACTTGTAGAATGTGAAACATCCAGACCTCTGAGATCCTCAGAAAGAGGTTTGCTGAGTGTTCCCAGAGTCAGACGCAAACCGGGTGAAGCAGCTTTTCGCTCTTGACCTGTGAAACAAACATCCTAAACACCTCACACATTCACTCCTTTTAAACCAGGACTTAAAATACTATTAATAAACAATTTAGTTTATTTATTTTATCACCTTTATCTCAATAAAGCTTCTTCTTTATGTATGCTGTTCTTAAAAAAACATTATTTGAACGTGTTTCCTTATGTCTGAATGGAACTATATAAGAAAGCATACCTTGCTTTACTCTCATGGATGAACAGGATGGGCTTTACCACGTTAAAAGGCTTAAACAAGTGTGTCAAAATAGTCATTGTTATTGAGAATTGACCAGTCTTTTTTGCCTTTACGTTTTACATTCTCCCCAGCTGGCCGCATGAAATATTAGCACTCCTTTGTGGTGCAGAGGCATTAGTTGGCTTTGCTCAAGGAGAAAATTACCTCTTGATAAGGAGCAAGCCTGACTCACTATTTTCATGAGCTACTCTTGCTCTGCATCAGTTTTTCTGTGTCCCGACAGTAAAGTAGTGTTCCTTTCTGTTTACTCACAGGCTGGTATATTATCATCATGATGTCCGTCACTGACCCAAGCATGAGTGACAGGTTTGCAAGTGCAATGGAGGAGGTTCACAACAAGCAGCTAAAAACATTTGCAGACATAGCTGACATGACTGCTGACTTGTCCGTGTCTCACAAACAGTTTGTGAACTCGGCTATCGGTAAGTGTCCGACGGTCTGTGCTCACACTTTTCACTTGTATAAGTTGCGATGCGAACATGGATATTTATGATCGTTTTCTTATTCTTCGGTACAGATACATGTTTAAAGAAAAGCCGGGATGATGAGATGATGTTTGAAACAATACAGTCATCCAGAAAAGGTGAGTTTCTACTACAGGCCAAAAAGGAAGAGTATGTGACATTTGCTCTTTGCGTAACTTTTTCATTTGCATCTGTGTTCATGTTTCAGCATTTTGTAGTTTAAAAAAAAAAAGTGTCAAGCTTTATTTTGGTAGGATAAGATTCACTGTTTGTTCTCCCAGACCTGGAACGGAAAAAAGTGTCTCTGAAGGAGAATCAGCGTGTGGTCTCTGGGGTGGTGTCTGAGATTCAAGAAAAGGAGATGCAAAAAGACGACATCATCCAGAAGATTGAGAAACTTAAAGAGGAGCACACCAAGAGACGAGAATGTAAGGCAGTGTATCTAACTGGAATGAAGCATGTATCTTAAAGGCTCATTTGTTTCCACAACTCATTTTGTCTGTATTTCTTTTCAGTAATTTTGACTCAAAATAAAGCAAACAAAAACAGGCTGAAGAATCTCCAGAAAGCAAGATATGTCTTCCAAGATCATTTGGCCCTTGAGATACGAACCATTCTTGGAAAAACAGAGGTGACCAAAGGTATGGAAGATTTTTATAGCCAAAGTTTTCTAGAATCCTCTTTATCGCCGTTGAACACAAATAATATGAATACTTTGCAAGTTGTGAATTAATACTGTCTGTTGGGTTGTTAAATTCTTGGTATGTGTACACCATTGCCTGAAAGAAGATTGGATGAATTGAATGTCGGAAAGTGTTTTATCTCCCATTAGGTGAAAACCAAGCCGTTTATACAAATATATAATTTTTCGCAAAACAGGATTACAGCACTTAATCTGAACAAAACAATCCATAAATCTGCTAGATCGAGTGTAGACTTGGTAATATAGTCAGACGTAATTATTTTGTCTGGCAGATTATTGAAATGGAGTTTCTGCCCTGGATTATTGTGTTGCCATCATGGATTATAGTATCGGCACAGACTCTTAAAAGTAAATGAACATACTCCAACATGATTGAACTAACTGAAGTAAACGAACACTTGAAATGTCAATTTGTTTGTTTGTTTTTTCTAGGTGAGAAGTTACAGTTTGTTTTTCGAAACATCAACCCGGCCGACCAGGACAGCGCCTACGTGGTCACAATGGGAATGAACGAGAATGGACAATACCAAAGTAAGTCAAATATGTGTGCGGTGTGTCCTTGACTGGTAATATTTATCCATTTGAAAATATTAGAAACTATAAATGGCGTCATGTTTTTAGTTAGAAGGTTTTACACTTTATAACAAATTGGGTCGTTAATGCGGACGTGTGAACCTGAGATATTTGAAGATTCATATTGCCTTTGGACATAAGTTTTGTTTACTCCAATTCACCACGATTACTATGAGCAACTGATTTGGTAATAACCCCTCAACTCTGTACAGTTGTGTCCAGCGACCCTCCGCTCGAGTGTTTGCCAGCCTTGGAAAGCCGACTGCGGGAGACCAACAACTTGGCGGCATTCCTGGCGAACGTCAGGAGGGAGTTCATCTCTCGGGCACGCTGCTGAGGTTGGAAGGAAAAGAGAGGACCCGCTGCGGTGTGGTCTCGTGAAAGCGAGGTTCACATCGAGACGTATGACAGGTCTGTTCACTGTCAGATTCCATGTCAAGACTTCCCCAAGCGGTTAGATTGTAAATATATGTAAGAAGTAATAGCAATTACTGCAGATTTGGCGTCTTTTCAAAGCCAGCTCTGTGGTTAAATCTGTGAGACCCGAACCCGTTCAAAGCCACAACATAATTAACCAATAATTCCTCTGTACAACTGTAAACCATTTAATTTTTTTATTATGATTGCATTTAAACCCCCAAGAATGAATTCACATGAATATAATAAACTGTGTTTATTAAAGATTTCAGTGGGGTTTTTTTTTTCTGTACACGTTGTGGCATAAATAACAAGAACAACAAACGATTTGTGTATAAAAGCTCAGCAACAATATCAATCCTAAAAAGCAAATGAGTTTAAGTTACTCATTTCGATCTGACTGAAACTGCTCAGTGTGTGAACAAACTCGTGTTTTCAGGTTTGTGTGATTCCTGGTGTCGCGGGATTTGAGAATCTTTGATTCAGGGTGAGTTTTGTGAAAGAAAAAAACAAAACGAAACGCTGTTCATCAGGCATCAGAGGATTTAACGGCGTCAAAACATGGCAGCTCTTCAACATACGTTGATGGGAAAAGGCCACAGTGTCCTTTAAGAGCGCCGTACCACCAGCCGCTTTCTTCTTTGGAATATATGTCGAGGAGATCTCCTGTCACAGGGATCGTTACACAGGTTAGCGCCGCCAGCTTTAGTTATTTGGGTTTTGTGGGATCAGTACTTACCTTCTTTCAAAGTCAGTTCATCGTGGTGTTGAGGTGTGAAGCTGTACAGAGCCTTGCATGTTCCTATAATGTTCCTCTCTGCTGTTTGAGCTGCTGAAAGTTAAAAAATATATATATTATGTCTTTTAATTTGAAATATTTCGGGAAAAACTTAGAGTTGATGCTCTGTGAATGAATCACCTTGTCCTCTGCCATCATCTGTGTTGACGGTGCTGTCACACTCGGCAGCTTCGGTCGTGGAAGTGACCAGGTCAGCGGCGCTGCGAGGACGCTCCGCCGGCGGCTGGTTTCCAAACGGAGACGGTCCTTTGTATATGATGGACGCTCTCAGCGAATGTCGGGATCTGAGCGGCGTCTTCCTGAGTTTGACTGGGCGAGTCAGCTGAACAACACTGTGCTCGCAATCCTTGAGGAAAAGATATATATATATATATATATATATATATATATTGTTTTACTAAATCTTTAGAAAGGTGTAGGCAGACAACAAACACACAATACCACCAAATATGGGAACTTTATGTTTCATTATTGTGTCTGAAGGACTTCAAAGAGCAGAGTTTGTGTCTCATCCATCTCCCGTCAGTTGGAGCGTTCTCAGACGCTCCGTGCCAAAACATCTTGAAAGCAATGAATTGGCCTTACCTTATCTTTCCATCTGGAAATGCTGCCTCTGAACCGGTGGAAAGACCTGGGCTTCCCTTCTAGTTCGGACAGCGACGCAGACAGCTTGCAGTGCGTCGCCTCGAGTAGATCCAGCTTGAGAGCACTCTGCCAGTGATCAATGATTACAAGTCAACTTTAACTTGAGAGAACATTAAAGCGGGCGTCCAGTTCTTTATAAGACCTCGCTTTTTTTTTTTTTTTACCTCATCCAGCTGCTGTTCAGTTTCCTCCAGGTTTTTTTGGTTTGAAAAAGAAGGATTTTCAGAGTACATTTTCACCAGTTTCTCTATTCCTGCAACGAAACCAAGAAATTAAAATAGCCTCAGCCACAACTCAAATGAGCTCTCTATGTTATTGTTTATTTATCAAATGTTTATTTAATTTTTTTGGGGACTTGCCTTCGCGATCTTTCTTTGTTTTTGTGACGCTGTCCTCCAAACGCTGGAGCTTCAGCTTGATGGCCTCTCTTCTTCTGTCTTTGCCCATAAGTGACTTGCTGTCCTCCTCCTGAACATGGATGTGAGAAACGTACAAAAAAAAAACCCAACCACATCAGTAAGTGTCTTGGTTTTAAAAAAATAAATAAATGATTAACACTCTTTGTGATTTGGCTTAGAATGGGCCTCAAGTGACAGTCAGAGTGACTCAACATGTACTATATATGTGATCAAAATCAGAAAAAAACACCAACCGACTCCAGTTGCTGCTGATAGATACTGATTTATGTCAAATGTACAATTTAATAATGTGTTACAGTTGAGTAAAGAATTCCTGTCAGGTTTTACACAATTCTAAGTGGATGCTCCGAGCCAAAACGGGTGCCTCCAGCTGCGACGCCTCAGTCTGAACAAATGAGTCACTCAGTGAGTGTTTGGCCTCCAGTAAAAGCCTTTCCTCAAGCTGTCAAACTTACAAAATAATCTGCCATCAAGAACTCAGCTTTGTTATCTCCAGCTGTGACGCCGTTCACCTCAACTAGGGTTTGTATGTCTTTATCCATGTCCACCCTCTGGACTGCTTGTTCAATCTGTCTTTGGCCCTGGAGGAAGCAGACGCATGTATGAAATGGTCGTATCATCCAGGACGAAACGCTTAGTGATGAGGGGGTGAAGAAGACTTACGTGTTCGAGGGTCTGCCCAAAACCAGACATGTGGAGGTTGTACCTATTCATACTGTTGTACAGGACTTCAATTCGCTGTTTCTCCATCTCCTGTATGACCTGAAGAACACAAAGTACTGATGGTCGCTACAGTCCACTCAACCCCTCCTCAGAGAATATTTCCATCCTGCTGGGTGACTGTAATATTCAGCTGAAGTGATACCTGGATAAAACCACTACAGAAAATAAAGTCATGATGTCGAGAATCATGGTTTTTAACATTTGGGAGAATGAGCTCTTGAACCATGTGAACCTCCTAAAACCACATGCTCTGTCTCACAACAAGAGTCTATTTTGGTTGAATTCTCTCCAATGTCTTATTCACATAATATATTTTAGTTAACCAAGGGTCAGAATCCATAAAGTATAACTATTCCTGTGGAATATAGATGCTGACTCTGAGTATAACGTTTGTAGCCGTTACAATAATGGTTTTACACTAACACTTCTTTTGATGTTATAATCTGTCTGCATTACACTCACAATAAGCTCACATTTATTAGTAGAATAGCTCTTCCCTGATTTCTATTATGTCGTGATTTGTTAAGGAGGAGAGCTCCCACACTCCGTCGTACCCTCTGCAATAAAACCGTAACACTGCCAGTCCAACATAATTCACTGTAAGTTACTGTGAATGTATATATATAGTTTTATGTCGTCTTATTGAAAATGAGGAAATCAATTCATGATATGATGGCGTTTACGTAATGGTGCGGGGCGCGGCGCTCTGCTGGTGAACCGGCTGAGTCATTGACAGGTTTTCTCTGGCTAAACATTCACTGGCTGAACTGTTGTTCTCACAAACGAGACGCCCTTGAGAAAGTCTGCGAGCCCTGCTCGCTCACACCAAACCCGACATGAAGATGAAAAACAGCAGCGAAATGTCTGAACTGGGAAGGGTTCTGTTTTTTCCTCACCTGGTAGCAGTGTTTCAATGTGTTTTCCCACTTGAGCCTAATCTGATGACCCTCCAGGTTGATATTGAAGTACTCCTCATCCACCCGGGTCTGCAGCTCCGCTGACTTAGTCAGCCTGTTGAGCATCTGCAGTCCAAACCAGGAAAGGACAAATCTTCAGCAACAACGATGAGAGCTTTTAACACACCGGTATTCTTTGCTGGACTGTTCAAAAGTGAACAATGATGTAACTTTTCCAAATACCTTTTGTTTTTCTTTCTCGGTGCACATCTGTTTGTTGCTTTCAACAAAGTTGAACAAAGCCTCATGTTCTCTGGTTAGTCCCACTAATTTCTTTTTGACCTGTAATGGAGGAAAAACATGGTCACGGGATTATTACTATCAAATTAATGTTTTGCAGGGCAACAATAAAATGTTGAATTATAGATATAAGCTGCTGCAGTGAGAGAATTTATCACGTTCGTTTCTCCTCACATACAGTTTGCGATGGCGACACCAACCAAACCATATCTCAGAGTGTGCCATCGAAAACAGTTAAGAGTTAAACCTTTGTTTTGTTTTCACACCATTGTAGGTCAACATGTTGCTTCACATGTGGTGCATACTTCCACTGCTCTGTGCAGAAAGCAATGGTACAAAACTCTACTGCTCTCGCTATGACGACTCCTGCATTAGAACTTATAAGTTTACAACCACACAAACTTTTTTTTATCAAAGTCAACGCAGCTGTCTCGTAGCTGATTCTTATCTCGCCTTGTGTTTATACAGTTTTTTTTTCTTTTGCAAGATTTTATTACCTTGAGTTGTTCATTCCAGTTTGCAGTAACAAGTTTTCCGGTTCTTTCGACAGCGCTGTCAAGCTTTCAAAATGCATAAAAGGTTAAGAGACACATAATAATACGCCTGGGTACTAAAGCAGAAATGCAGGGAGGGAGGACAGATTACATACAGGTCTCTTCCTTTTCGTGTGCTCGTCGAGGACTTGTCGTAGTTCCAGAATTGCTTCTTGCTGAAATGCATTTCCTAATGACCTGAAATGACAACGTCACGCCACATTCAACTCTGAATCTCCCCAGCCATTATTTAATCTGTGTATAGCCTCGGCTGGGAGGAGAAGCCGGGTTGAAAACTACCTGTGTGCGTCCGCCCTTGAGTACATCTCATCTGACACATGACACCAGGCGCTGTAGGTGGAACTGAGTGGGGGAGCCAGCATGAAAAGGTTAGAGCTGTGGGCTAATTAGGCCGACACCTGCTTGTGTTTTGATCACATCTAGCTTTGCGTGCGTCCATGTTATTTCCCATGATACCATTGTTTCTGTGCGCCACATGGCGGTTTGTTCCCAGGAAGAGATCATATTTCATACAAAACAGACAAAAGACGGGGCCTCATTCAAAATTCAGCGCTGTGTCCCCCTTACTTGTTTGACATTCCCTTCGAGGCCCTGATGAGTTTGCCGGCGAGTTTCTGGAGGCCTTTGGCATACGTGAGCTCCAGCTCGGCCCTAAAGCGGCACGGGGTTGGAGCAAGCATCAAAACACAACTCCTGCAGTCAATCAAACGTCCGACACTCTGACCGAACTGAACTCACCTCTGCTGAAACACGGCCATAAGCTCTTTGCAGAAGTTCTCCCCATTTTTGGAAAACTTTTTCACGTTTTGATAAAGCTGCTGATACTGAAAGACAGTGACGTCGTGCCAGGGGCCGATAAGCACACAAACCAGGTGAAACAATCCAAAGCTTGTAGAGGTAAGTAAGTAGGTGGTAAGTCACGTCCAGTAATCTTATACTTTACGGGCATGCATGTATAAAGCAGATACTCACAGAGCAGGTGCTGACAGGGTCCTTCATCTTGAGACGACGGCCGTTTGTTGACTTTGAACGAAGAACTTTGACCATTCTCCTCCCAAACTCATTCATGCGGAAATGGCCTGAGCTTTTTTTGCCAGTGCGCCACACGAAGGAAAATTCCAGTGAGAGGAGGCGGTAAAGAAAAAATGACAAGTGTAAACTCTAGCTAAAGGGCAAGTCAGGTTGTACAAGTGGGAAGAGTTGCGTGGAAAATGTAAACAAATGAAACTGCACTGTAAGCATTTAGCATTTTTCACAAGGTAAAAATGGCCAAATTAGAGGTACTTTTAGGCGTAATGAAAGAATTTAAAACAAATGAGTGACACTCAGCTTTTGTAGTTTATAAGCTGCTTTTAACTCGTGTGTTTTGTGGAAGATCAGCAGGAATTTATGAGGAACAGTTTTCAATCAGGTCGTGTGTTTTTGACAATAAGGCAATTAAAATGTTCAAATTGAACATATAACCGTTCAAAGTGTTTTTTTTATTTTTTATTAACAGACCATAGTTCACAAGTGAATGAGGTGGAAACAGTGCAAAAACCTAACCTAAGCTGGGAAGCTGTTGATAAATACACATTTGTAGCTGGTGTGTCTGAACATATATGTGTTGTTGGTCAATAGTAAATAATGAGTGTCTTGTAGTCCATGAGAAGTGATGTGGTGAATGCTCCTCAGATCGACTTTTGTTCAAATCAACTGACCAACCAGAGAAAAGCTTGTTTGGTGAATTGATGTGAATGTGTGCATGTTTGTCTTTCTGTGTTAGCTTTGATATGCATCCTAACCTTTCTTGATAGCATTTTCTTTTGAGATATGCGCAAATGGTAAATTTAACCAGATAATTATGTTTTCTCAAGGAAGGAAAATCTTACCCTTGTGTCCCTCACTTATTATGATATCCACCTATTTGTGACCCTAACATTAATTAAGCATAGAGAAGATGGTCAAATTGAGCAAAAAAATTGAAATAATACTAACCCAACTAATGTAAATACTGAAATCTTGAATGGAGGATTTAATAGTGTGTTTGTTGATGGTGGTTAAAGATGCTCCAGTGTGAAACTCATGAGATAAATACTGAAATGTTGGATGTCTTAATATGTTTAACACTAAAATATTAAAAGAGGATTAAATGGAATGATTATATGCCGCGTGACACCAGCAGGAGTATGGATAAAAAAAAATTGCCTCATAGATAAGAAAATGGTACGAAACTCATTTTTTTACTAAGTATTTGTGCATACTACGGTCTTAACAAAATTGAGAAAATCAAAAAAATATGGTCTGTTGTTCTCAACTCATGGGATACATCTACTTCAAAATGCACATCTATGAGTGAGCTGTTGTTTGTGTGTACAGCCTTTAACAATCACATCCACTGATTTTGTTTGTTTTTCAATTTTGATTTGTCTCCATTACATTTACATCCGATGTTAAAAATCTATTAGATTCTACAGAAAATTGAACATCAGTTTTTATCATGGCGTTACTCCTTTTTAAAAAAGCAAAATAAATATAACAGCTCCCTGTGAGTTAACCTTAATATATACTGGCCATGTTACAGCAAATCATTTGAATGTGTTGATTTATCATCATGCACAAAGGCATTTATTCAGTGTAAATGATAATTACACTGCAATAACGTTTTGCAGTTGTGCCACTACAAGTGTCAAAATAGCACTTGGAAGACGGCAGTATGGAGTATGGAGACTAATGTGTTGGTGATGACACTGCAGAGCTTTGGGAGCCTGCACATATGCCTCTCATTAGCCTCTTTTCACACCAGACACGTTATGGGGCCACTGGGTGAACGGCTGGTCTCAGGTTTTTAGGCAGCCCCTCTGTGCTGGTGATGCATATTATTCAAGACGCCCACACATACTTGCAATCTTCTTCTGTTTTTATTGAGTAATTCAAACAACTCATGTCTGCCTCATAAGAGGACAAATGGCCTTTTAAAATGCTTCAGAAGGGAATACAGCATCGAGCCATATCTGATGCGCACACGTAATACTGGCATTGACATCTCATATACAGTTTGAGTGGTGAATGTTGGTATCCTAAAATGTGAGAAAAACTCCACATTACTATCCATTTGTGAGTGAAAACAAACTCAATCTGTGGCAAATCTTTGGGGGTGTAGCCTTTAAATTAAACCCGAGTCTTCAGCATTTCTATAATACTTGCTATCATGATGTGTGATGTGGGGGGGGAGGTTGTTCAAGACCACTGCATCTTAACTCCTGACATCCAACAGACGTCTGAGCCACAACCCGAAAACATTCTTATGAAAAAATAAATAACACAGAAAGAGACAAACGCAGAAGAAAACGCACCCCCAGTATGCCAGACCACTGTATGTTAAGGTAGCATGCTTACACCATTAAGTGGAATGCTGTCATTCATTAAAAAGAGAGTGGGTTGTACCGATAGGAGTGCTTTGATATTTCATCGGGTGCAGTTTGATGCAAATATATAGACGGAGAGAATAAGGAAATCATCAAAGAATCAATAACAAAACTGCATTCGCATAAATCGATCAGCAAACTTCCAGACTGGCGATGTTCGTGTCTCCACTACACACACACACACACACACACGCGCGCACACACACACGCACACACACACGCACACACACACGGATGGATGGTGTCTTCAGCATGGCTCCATGGTTGTGATATGATGTGAGTCAGTGTTCGTCTGGATATTGGGCCCCCGTCAGGTAGCCGTTGGTCCCGTGATTTTTGTTGGTCCCGTTGGTGGTGCTGCTGTGATGTTTCTGATTGGGCGACGGGCTGTCGTCCTCATCAGAGCTGGACTCGATGTCGCTGCGATCATCTTTTGACACCTGCAGAAATTGGAGGCATCGTTCGGGGAGATTAAATTCTCCTCATTAAAATTTTTATCTGTGCCATTATCTATGGCAGCCATGCTTGGCAGCGTTACAAACAGGCCTTTGCACTTCAAAGAGGCCGTGTTGTGCCAATCAATAAGCAGCGAATTCTCCGTGGGAGCCTGGAATCTAGTTCCAATTCGAAAATATGAAGAAAATAAATCCCCACATGATCATGAATGGTTTTTTTTTCTGATTGATTACTTGTTTAGCCAGGAAACCAATTTCTCAGAGCCTGAGCTTATTTTATCCATCTCACCCCACTAAAAACACACACCAATGTTTCATTTACAGTGAAAGAAAACCCAGGATAGCAGCTGAAGTTAAAATTTAAACTAGTTTGCTTTTTGGCCTTGAAGTGACCCATTGTTTTGTTTCTGATCAACTAAACAGATTTTTATTATTTAACATTTCAAATATAGATCACCAAAATATAATTCAGGAGAAGTCACGATTGTTAAGAAAAATATTTAAAACATAACCCTACAAAATAATTGCGAGCAGGCACATGACCTTTGCGGCTGAGGTTGATGGAATTCAGTTTTTGAACCTGAGAAGCTATGTTGAAGTGTATTACACAAAAACAAAATGTAATAATATGTATAAATCTACAATGCAACAGCTGAAATGTTTTCAGAGGGTTGTGAAAACTATTGGTTGACCTGAAATGTTGATATAACATGAAACATTTGTTCAGTGATCTGCAACCTTTTGCATGAAAAGCTCCTTTCAACCTGTGGTTTGGTGGTGGAGTGGGATGTACCCAATCCCATTAATCAATCCATGTGCCACAAAAATGTCACCTTGTCCTCCAATGGTCTCTCCTGCATGGCAGCCATTTCCACTGGTGTGTGTGTGTGTGTGTGTGTGTGTGTGTGTGTGTGTGTGTGTGTGTGTGTGTGTGTGTGTGTGTGTGTGTGTGTGTGTGTGTGTGTGTGTGTGTGTGTGTGTGTGTGTGTGTGTGTGTGTGTGTGTGAGAGAATGTGACTCACAGTGGAAAGCACTTTGACACTGCTCAAAGTGATGAAAACACACTCTATACCGAGTCCATTTCCATTTCTCTTCATGTATCAAAACTGAAGCTTGTGTGATCACATTTTTATCACAGATCTTTGCTGAATGAAAGGAAACACCAGAATATAGCAGGCATTTACTAAGCAGCTATTAAAAAAATCTAAAATAAATAAACCAAACTTGATGTACAGCCTTGAAAAGATGACCAATGTATTTATTATTATCTGTGGGTTTGTGAAAACTACTCAAAGCTACTAAAAAGTCGAAGCACCGCAGGTTGCAGACTCCTGAGCGGAGTGGGGTTTTAGGAAGCACACTATGGACGAGGCTAGATAAATGAACTCCTTGAAACCACTTAAATATCATTGCTGAAAATGCATTAAATGGCCTCATTGATGATACTAAATGGAAATGAATGGCAAGGCTGATGGAGCTGTAAACCTTCAACCTTCGCAAGCTACTTACATGCAATGGATTCCACTTCCCCACCTTGATGGTTGGAGCGTAGCACAAAATATAGGAGGAGAAAAGTCAAAATCAGAAAATTGAAAACACCACACAGAGTTTATAGATGCACAAGCAGCAACCTATTGTGCAACAACAGGCAGAGGGACCTGAGAGAAGAGCTGAATATTGTGACTCACTTTCCCTTTGGAGATGGCTCTGCATGCGGTCTTCACTATGAGGTAGGACCAGAAGGAGTGGAGAAGCTGCAGCAGGATCAGAAGCAGGTTGAAAACCCACCAGGACGGGTAGG
Organism: Lipophrys pholis; assembly: GCF_963383615.2. Taxonomy (NCBI): domain Eukaryota; kingdom Metazoa; phylum Chordata; class Actinopteri; order Blenniiformes; family Blenniidae; genus Lipophrys; species Lipophrys pholis. Next base: position 13,028,839 of record NC_137632.1, read on the forward strand.
GTCCCACGATCTCCCAACTTTCAAACAACGTGGTATTTAAAATCCTTCCGTAGAAACAAAAGGGAGAGGAGGTGATTAACTTGATGTATTTCATTAGGGATTTAAAACACATTTTTCTAAGAGCTTCTATGTCGTAATGATTGAGGGGAAGAAACCAAAAAGCGAGGCTGTCTTTTTGCTTTTCATGACACACAAATAGACGTGTGTATCTGAAACAGTGATTTGTAGTAATAAAATGTACTTAACATTGCAAATGGAGATAAAAAAAAGCACCCGATTCCAACTGACACATAAAGACAATTTCAAGGATCTGTGGTAAATTTATCTCTGCACCGATTCTTGCAAATGGCTGTCTGTGAATCATCCTCCAGATACCGAAGCCATGGCAACAGCTTTACAGTAATAACAACTTTACTGGTGGTGTGGTGGAGGCTGAGTAAAGTGTAGAGGTGGATCATCATATTGGAAACAAAAGAAGGGAGATGGTTTAAGAAAAAAGCAAAACAAAAAAAAAGCTCTTTAAAAAGAGTTTAGACTGAAGCAAACACCTTTTTAATCCAGAAGCTCAAAATAGCATTTTTGTTCTAATCGAGTCTTTATGATATCTGGAAGTAGAGCCGATAGCTGCAGCTGCCTGATCTGTGGACTAAATGATGTCTCACTTTGGTTGTGAAAGGTGTGATAATGCTGCTGATGACTACACAAAGGCTGCTGAACACGCCTTCAAAAGACTGAACTGATGCAAGCAAATGTCAAAATGTCCCTCTGTAATGAAGTCATATCAATGTGAGATGGAGTGATGAATATCAACAAGGCTGTGATTCGGTCATAGGCAGAAGGCCATTCAGTGTGTGACAGACTGCAGTGTGGCATGGCTTTTATGGAACAGCTACACAAACACCTTTCATTAGTTGACATCAGACACGTTAAAAGAACATGATTTAATTCTTTAATATTTGGTTTAGTCTCCTCGCACACAAGTAAAATGGTCAAACTACAATGTTATAGTTGCAAATGACATTCACATTCTGAGCTTGAAGAGTAATTTATGTCTTCAATGACGACTGAAAAAAAACCCTGAGGCACGAACTGGGAAAGGTTTGACTTCCCAGTGGTAAAAATATGTCTGCCAAACTCGGGAAGTGGGAAATTTCAAGGAGCTTAGCAGCATTTGTGTAACTTGTGTAACTTATTTAGTCCAGCATATGCAGTTTGATAGTGTGACTTGTAAATGTGTGAAGATGATATAATTTATTTATTTAAATGGGCTGACTTTACTTCTTATTGGTATCATGTGTACATTCCCAAATAGCATATGACTGTTTGAAAGAACAAACAATGTCAGCACTTACTGGGAGTCTTATGTCCAATCAAGAGTCTGGTGTCAGAACGATCTGCTGTATAATAAATACTGGGCCATGCAGCTCATAACTGGGGTGGTTACTACTTGGTAAGGTCTCAAAACAAACAAGCAAGACTGCTGCCTCCAGCAGGGCTGCTTTATTCCTGCTGTCAGTCCCGAAAAGAGACAAACAGGCTCATCGCTGCATAAGTCAGACACGGGCAACTGAAGCTTGTAACTACATGCAACCCTCTACTTTGCGTCCTCAAAAAAATGAAAGCTGCTGACATCACCAAACCAGGAGGCGTATGAAATGAAGTTCGGAAGAAACAAAACATATTCACGTCACATTACTGCACAGTTACTGTACAACCACTATTCGTTTTCAAACTGCAACGTAAACGACGTTCATTAATCATGTTGTGATGAAGCTTTATAATCAGAATCATGACAGGGTCATTGAAGAGTGAGGCAGCGTGGCCTGTAGAGACGAGCAAACATATGAAGAATTGCACATGTGGCGAGTTCATTTATTAGCGTCAGACGTCCTTCTGGTGGGAAGCGCCCAGTTTAAGTGGGCTCTTTCTCACTTCCCAAACACTCATGAATGCACCATATCTTCAAGTATCCAAACCTGCCACAGCTCTGTTCTACACACATGTGGATGGCTTACCTTGCAATTGTTAATGAATTCAGATTAAACTAAATGAGAAAATTATAAACACTTGTTTAAATGATTAAAATAGATTCTGTACCTTTTCATTTAAAAATGTCAATCCAGGCCCATTTTTCCCGGCGATACAACAATAACTATAATGAACTGCTTTGCTGAGTTCTTTGGCTTTCTTGGAGAGGTTAAAGCAGTTGTAGCCATAGTAACTATTACTTAGCAACAAAATTCACAGAGATGTGTCTGAACTACAAACCTGCACAAAAAAATAAATAAATAAAAAGCATCGCTGCAGCCTTCATGGCTCTGACTGACATGTACTTTCCGGGATGAACCGCTCAAAAAATCTGCAAAGTAACTAAAAGCACCTGCTGCAGTTTTCTGCCTTCTCTGACTGCTGCGGAGCAGCGTTCTGCATGCAAATGCAACAAGCTGCCACTACTGCAGTGAGGTCAGCCATCACAGAGATGTTAACTACAATACGCAGGAAGATGAAAAGCACTTACCACACTGGGTAAACTCCCAGCCTGGAACTTATGAAGAGGATTGCAAACATTGCAAACAGAAGATTGCACAGTATCTGACACTTAGCATAGTTGGCCATCTTGGCAGCCTGCGTTCCGAGAAAACAAAAGAAAAATAATTATGAAAATACAACACACATATTTCAGTTTCTAACGAGAAAGGATAAACTAGATTGTCATCAAACACACGTTTTGTTTTTCTTCATCTGCACTTTTAACCCAATCACTGCCTCAGTGTAAATCGTCTCTAAAATCTATATGAACACTGTTTGCCTTCAATTTAATCACATCCAGTCTCTAATTTCACGGCCAATCAAATTGCAGTTGGCACTTAAATGATTATTTAAGTGCCAACTTAAATATTTATTTATTTTTTATTTCTGATTAAATGAGCTTCAGGACTGGACGTGGTGTGGTCGTTGGCACTCTCACCTCACAATTGGATTTGGGGCCAGAGCCTTTCTTTTTCCAGTCTGCACGCTCTCCCTAAGCATGCAGGCGTTTTCTCTTTGACATATTCAATATAGATAGCCATGACAACCTGCTAACACGTGTGTCCATCTAAATACACTGCAATGAATTCTCAACGGGACCCTCACCTCTATCAGCACGTCCGCTGCATCGTGGAGACACATGACCAGAGTTCCCACTCGTGCCATGTTGTTCACATAGGAAAATATGATGAGGGAGATTGTTGCCACGTGGTGCAGAAACATGATCAGGAAGTCCTGGGGACACAGTTACCAAGGGAACGTCACAAAACAGTACAGCGACTTCATCAGCGAGTCACTGCATGTGGCACATACTGGGATAGAAAAACTTATACAAACTACAACTGTCGATGCATCATCGGTGCCCAGCAGTCATTAACACAGCGCTGTTTACATGAGGTGCTGTTTACTCGTCTGAATAAACGATACTATTTCTATCGTGAATCACTATGACAGTGGAGGTGCAGGAACAATCTTTTCCTAAATATAACCATTTCAAGAGTTGTTTTCCAAATGTGAAGTGAGCAAAAATCCATGTCCCTCCCCTACAAATCCAACTGTAGCAGCGGCAAAATTCTTAATGTCGATCAATGAGAGTGTACGTATGTGTCCTGATTGGTTTTTGGAGTGCTTTGAATGGAGCTCCAGATGGTTTCAGACAGGGCACATGGTCAAGCATTCCTCTAGCAAGTCTTGAGTGACTGAAATGCCCCAAGATGGCAGCCCAAAGCATCCAGAACCAATCACCAAAATGACGAGTGAATGAGAGGGAGGGCGAAAAGGAAGAGTAATGACGCAAGATGGAGAATGAAAGCGAGGCGAGAGTGTGCAGGGGGAACATACTGGAACTGGCAGGGGATGCAGAGGACCTCCTCAGTGTAGTGCTGTGCATGAAAAAACTGAAAGAAGAAACAAAAACAGACAACATGCCAACAGTCAACAAGGAGATGACAGAGTGAAGGCATACACAGCGTGGCATCACGGCGTCTGCTGTGGGTGCAGTGAGTGGAGTGTGTTGTGGAGAGAGCACAGCTGGGGATGGACTGGAGACAGGAGTGTGATCATGGCCGGAGAGCATGCAAAATTGGTATGTCATGAATCAAAAGTGGAGCCACTTTCTTTAAAAACAAACAGGAAGATGAAGTTGGGATGAAGAGAACAGATTTGTATGAACTAAAACTGAATTTCAGTTCCTACAAACATCGACCGAGTCAGACTGTTAGAATCATGCCAACATGCAGCGACTGTGTGGAGTGTTGACTGGTATGGTCTTTTATTCTGAGTACAATGTTAACGGGACCTGCTCGATACAATTAACTGGTTAACACATAAAACAATGAAGGCAGATGACGTGTGATAAATCCCCTTTGATTGTGTTTGTCACTGTCGATTCACATCGAGGAGTTCCAAACAGACTTTTCTATACGGGGTTTTCATGTTGCCACTGAGCCTGTGTGTGGAGTGTTCCAGGCACCGTGGCTCCCTCCTTCAATCCTAAAACATTCTGAATGATCTGTGACATGAATGTGTGTTTGTGGGTAATTTTCTGGTTGTTTTGCCCTGTGACAGACTTGTCCTGGGCCTGGAGTTTCACCATGTGTCATCTAGAACAGGCTGCATCTCCCTGCAACGCTGCTCAGGAAGACGAGAGTACGAACGATTAATGGATGTTAGGCGTGTTGATCAATTCTTCACCATTAAGCTTGAATGAAATTAGGCCTTTTATCAACCCCCAATAGCTTTTTTTTTTTTTTGTTTGACATCAGCCATGATGGCTTGTTATTGCAGGACTTCACAGGTGTGTAATCCAACCATAAAGCAACTGCTGCTCCCCTTTATGTGGGCTGGCGTTGTGCTTGTTGGCTCTATGTCCACTGCTAATAAAATTTGTTTCATCGACGCTATCCCAACTGTGACAAGTCAAAGTGTTCGATGCGAAATGGCTCCTTTATCCTACTGCTGTTCCCACACAGATAAAAGTCTGTCTGACACGACTGTTTATTAGGACTTCACAAACGCATGTTCTGCGACATGTCAATAGGTTACATCATTTGACGCTCAGCCTTTGAATTAAACAAAAATTGTGAGTCTAAGTCAATCGTTTCTAGTTTCCAAATCTTCTGTTATGTCACGTCCAATCAACAACGCTTTATGACGGATATTACAATCAAACAAACCAAACATTCGAGACCTTTGACCTGGTTATAAAAGAAACAGTGACAATGACAGTGATGCATGTGCTGCCATAACAATAGTTATAATGTGGCATTATTTCATCGCAGTACAGCTTCAACATGAATAAATTAATTATTCATGTAAAAGGCAACCTGTGTTGTATGTTTTGGTGCCACCCGCAGTTATTCTTACCTTCCTCCTGATGTCTGTAAACTGAGAAAAGAGTAACGACAGGTAGAATGACAGCTCCAGTACGTAGTAATAATGGATGTCCACTGTCAGTGGCTGCGTAAATACACAAAGCAGAAGAGTTAAGATAAATATTTGACATGGGATACACTTGGAAATGATTTATCATGAGTATTAGGGATGGTTAAGCTCTGCTGTTTTAGAAGCACCGAGTAAACCTTTACCTGATAAGGGTAGTTGTACCAGCACTCTTTAGTGTTCCATAACCACGGAGTCTGAAGGGAAGAAAATCACTGCTTTAGTTGACACTTTTTAACTTAAAATGATCAGCAATTAACTACAACTGGGACCTAGTTTGCTGGTGAAACTCAGAAGATGCTACATGAAAGTGAATATTCAGCCATAAGCAGCAGCAGGAATACCACACGAACCAGGGACTGTCATCCGTACGTTAAATACTGAGCACTGACGTTAGGATGACAAGAGAAATGGTAACTATGATACTAAAAAAGTGTTAAGCAAACAGTGACCCATCACTGTGACTCAGTTTACGTCTTTTGCACTCTTCTCCAAACCTGCTCTATTAATAAATCCCACCGAGGCCTGAACCTGCAGCAGCGACTGCCAGGGACCAAACTATTTTCACAAAGTGCTTTGTCATGCAACTTGTGTCTCTGAGAGACTTTTCCTACTCTATCTCAACTACGGCTGTGATCGTGGTAATTTATGGATTTCCATGAATATATGTATGAAATATATTAAACCATCTCGGTCCGCATATTTCTGTAATATTTAGTCAACTGGCTCATTTCCATGAATTTATGAACTCTCACAAGTGGGGCTCATTTGTGTCACTCTTCAGTAACCTCGGTGCCTGCTGGGTTTCCGTATTTCTGAAAACGGGGGATGAGTTTCTACTGGGAATGACGGAAAACTGTGATCATTACGATCCCCTGAGCTGCATAACGCAGCAGAGTTTTACAGAGGTATAATCGCATACATCTCAATATACATTACACACTAGAAATGATTCCATACAGAGTATAAGAGCTTCTCCCAAAAGGTATTTAAACGAACACTACCACTGCTGTTAGTGTTTGAAAATATATCAAAACATGAAAAGTGACAGTTTAAAAATGCATTTTCACATTTCATATAATTCTTTCATTTTTCAAATGCAGTACAGCATTAAATGAAACATTTTTCATAAATGTATTATTCTAATATTAATCCAATTTACAATACAGTCCATTGGGTAATAAGATAATCCTAATGGTGATAATGTTATTGATTCGGAGTGTTTTTTGATATTAAGCCGATCACTAAATAGCTGAATGACAAGAAGGCCGCAACAGTACATTAGTAACATGTGAAATTTGACCTTTTATGTCAAGCCATCACAAATTATAATGTCTGGCATATTTATGATGCTTCCATTACAATAGTCTTTCAATACAAATATTCTGTATAGTAAATAGGTCACTTACACTGGATTTCATTCATGGGTAACGAGCCCCGACCCTCATGCAGATCATTTTACCAGCTACAACAGGAGATTAACGCAAACCTACCTTTTTAAGGAATCGCACCCCATAGGTAAATATGTATAGGTAGAAGGTGAATCTCCACCTGAAATAAAATGCAAAACATCATGAATGAAGATTAGACAGCTGAGGGTTTCACTTACTGGTGGATTAAGTCAGCAGGGAATTACAAATTACAAATTACAGCCTTCAGCTGTGCACTCATTAAAAATCTCCCCTTTCCACCCAGCATGCAGTAAGTATTTTTGGGGGATTTTAAAACGTAACACATTGTGTCTGTCACGTCTGAAGTTGGGTGAGGTTATTTCTCTTTCCCAACTCTGCAGTGTCGGGTGAATCACTGAAAATAGGACATCACTGACTTGACGGCAGTGCAGCTCAAAGGGAAAGACTCTCCCAACCCCTTTCGCTCTGTGCTTTATGTAACCCTGCACATCATTTACAGTAACCACAGCTTCACATTGGTCGGACAGAGTGATCATGAGATTGCTCTCTGGGCAAACAGGGAACAAACTGCTTCAGCTGACATGTCTACAGTCACAAACTCGCACAAGCAGTGAGATATGCATGTATACTAGAAGCTGGATAAGGCAGATTTCTACTTTTTTATTTGTTTTGTTCGACAACACAGTGAGAACCTTAACTTTAATAATTATATAAATCTTATATAAATCTTTTAAAATGAAATGATTCACTCTACAGCAAACCAAACAGATGTGCTTCAGGACATAGAATGTAATTTCCTACAATGAAATGGTGACAAAACAACTTTTCGAGCTACTGCGACATTTTCACTTATTTTAAAATTAAAAAAAAGGCTTTGAGGGCTGCGATCTGTTCAGGTTGTACTCTGCCTTCACCCATAGTCACATTGGATGAAATAACATAGAAGATGGAAAGTTGGAGGCGACAGAATATATATAAGCTCCCGACACAACTCCAATGAGTTACCAAACGCCAAAATTCATGTTGCGTCATTTCATCAACCTTCTTGCCATATTTTGGAGACCATTGTTCTGCCTCTTGACGCCACATACGCAAACGATGTAACAAATTAAACCAGAAACTCTATTAACTTTAAACAGAATCCTTAAAAAAATAAACTTTCAACGAGTCTGTATCTGTTTCCAGAGAGCAGCAGGTGATCATTTAGACTAAATAAAACAACTCTTTTAATTGTACTCAATTAGCCTAAGAGCAAAGTCACACGTGGCTCATTTAACATGAAATAACAAAAAAACAAAAAACAAATACCAACTGATGACTATGACAGAAAACTGCATCCCCAGTCACGGGAGACAAGCCTTTGCATACTTTTAACGGTTGTGCAGTGTGGTTCTTCTAAGCTGACCTCGGACAAGACTCGCTTTGACAGCCACGGCCCAGAAACACCAGCATGACATGAAAACTCCAAGCGAAGGTAAATCCACATCAGCCCCTGGTACAAGGCAAATCCTTGTGTCCTCGCTGTTTTTCTAGATATTCAACTATAACTGTTTTCTCGGTACCAGAGAAATGATTAGCATGTTAACATGTTGCTCATGGAAGCTTTTGTGCTTCATCAACAAGACTGTAAAACCAAATTAAATGGATGAGTCTACCTGCCTTGTACACAGTTGAAGACTGTTGCATGGCAACTGCTTCATCAAGCCAACACGAGTCTTTTTCAAGTGCTGCTGAATTGCTGCTATATATGTACAATTACAATGACTCATAACTGCTCCCCTTGAATAGATTATTTTCTGAAGTCGGGCACAGATGGGCTTTTGTCATTACGAGTTACACATTTTCAGACACACACCATAGTGATTGGATGTGGAGGAAACAAAACTGTCATATTTTTTTAATTTAATCATTCAACAGCTGCATTTTATTTGCAACACTTTACCGGCCAATATCATGATTAATTAATCACGTCTGAACAAGAGCAGTCGTTACCAGAATTAGGTTTGTGTTCATGTTCTGATGAATTTGTCCTGTAAACAACTTAGGAACGGGAATTCGAATGTTGCAACAATCTTCGTCTCTTGAGTCTTACGCAAAAATCATTGTTTAATAACGGCTTTATCACGCATCAATAAACCGTTCGTGGCTTGGGCTCAAACTGGGGATTTTAAGATTGGACCGTGATGTGGATATTGTGTATTTTGGCCTGTAATCACTGTGACACTGAGTGCATCTGTTTAGACGCTCCACCGCTCGAGGGGAGAGAGAATTGTTGTTGGGACAACTTTGATTTAAAAAAAAATATCAAAATTTAAAAATCAAAAACACGGTAATGAGGAAGGCTTTATTCTGACTGTGGCTCCTAGCCTTGTGGTAAAATAATCAAAAGCAACCCATGCTGGCTCATCTAATGCAATTTTGTCACTTCTCCAGGTGGGCAGACTGAGCACCAGCTGGTTGCAACTGCTTGCATTCATGTGGCTCAACATAGCAATTATCCATAAAGCTATGGTTTGATCAAAATTCACCTGCGAGGAAGCCTCCGTGCACTTAAATCACCAGAAGCCTCTCAGTTGAATACAAAATATCCTCGCTATTCTATGTGTATTTAATTACTTTGGTATAACTCACAGGGATAATTTCAACAGTTGTCAACAGCCAGTTAATTTAATGCGTGGCCCACAGGTTTGTGAGCAATCTGCAAGAGAAAATGTGTGTGACTGTCGTCTCTGAAAGAGCATGTGTAAAAGCAAGGGTTCCTCTCCCAGCTGTCCTTTAACCACAGACATGCTTCTTGCATGTCAGCTCTCCATCTGCTTCTCGGTAAATGTGCTGGTGAAATGTATGAGCACACACGCTCGAAGGCGGGCCAAACTATAGTGACTACACATCTCCAAAAGAAGCTCAGAATGTAAAGAAAACGTTTAAAGATTTCCCCCCAAAAAATACTTATTTGATTCATTCAGTGAACACTGGTGTGGTGGTGAGCACTCCTGGCTCACACTTCGAAAATCCAAAGTGCAGTTACCTGTTTGCAATCACGTTATTGTACAATAATAACAGCTCCACATTAATAATTAGGTAACAGTTCTTTTGTGACTTAATGCATTTCTAAGATGTTTTCACAACAAAACTAAAGAGATGGTGGCATAAAACTGTACCACCATGCTTTTATTTCTTTAACAAGGTGTGGATTGGAATAATTAGCCTCTGCACATCCTCTTTGTTCTCAGTAAAATCAGAGAGGATAAGGGAAAGTGATATGAGAAGAGTGAGTCTGGTGAAGGCATCGCGGTGCTGCTACCTCAGCCTGTCCTCACTAAGAACTGTAGAGACAAAAGGCTCCAGATAACATCCTCTATTACTTAGTCCGTGAAGTGACTTTTGCATTTTTTACATCTCAGTTTTTCGTAGGAATCAATAAAGCCAGAGAATGTTGCTTGCTAAAAAAACCAAAAATCAACACATTAACTAAATTGAGCTTAAAATTGGGGATCTGGGAATAAGAGGGTCAGAAACAATAGCTGGAAAACAAACTCCATGCAGAGTCTTCATTATATCCAGACCGAATGTGTCTGTTTGTACTCCCTGTTTGCATAATGAAGAGAAAAGACAACAGATCAGCCGCGCTGACATCGCGGAGAAAAGAATCCTATCAGCCCGCGACAGCTGAGCACGAGCACCTAATTAGAGCACAATCGCTGCTGGAAGGACTGCGGCCGGCGCCGTGTGCAGGGGCGCACTGGAGGCAGCTCAGAGGGACAACCTGGCTGAACTACTGCAAAGCCAAATGCTGTCTGCTGCCAATTATGCTGAATGCTTGATTACAGCTTTCGGTGCAGTTGTTGCTTTGACTGACCGGCTACATACATATTCCAGAGGGACTAAACTCCAGCCTCCATCCTTTTGTAGAAAGAAAGCATGTTTGTTATTTCCACTCGGAGGGGGCGATGGAAGTCCGGTGGTCTCTGCAGCCAGCAGTGCTCTCCTGAGTGAACAGCGGCCCCGGGCTGATCAGTGGATGTGAGGCTCCCTCTGTCTCAAACTGCCACATTTGCTCTACTGGCGTCAGACATGACTCCGCTCTGACAGCAACACTCTCTCGCTGGCCTTTAACGTCACACTGCTAAGTAACTACAATCTCCCTGATGGCAAATGCTTTACTGCAGATTAGCCAGTTCTCTATTACAGACCGAGCGCGTTTGTTGCCTGCCACTGGGACACATTTGACTTTTATCCCGCAGCAGCGCCAGCATTTATGTTGCAATCTTTATTAGCCATAAGATGCTGTAATGGTTGTCAAAACCTGAAAGAGGCATTCGCCAGTTGTTAAAGGACCATGGCAACATGTTGAGCTTCTATTACTCCCTCAGAATTTGATTAAACAATCTCCAAAGAAATTAAATAGCTGTTTTATTCCTAATCTATTATTAATTTCAGCCCCACACTATCCTCCTCCATTGCTGACTCAGTTCAGCTAAGTCGTTTTTGTGAAAATGTCCTCTCGGGCAGCCACAGAATTTACCTTCTCTTCCAGACAGCATGAAAAAGGAACTTGCAGTAACATGAAACTTGCCCACGTAAAGCCATCAGTTCTCCCTACTTTTACTGCTGTCACAGGTGTGTGATTGTTTACAGCGCGCTCTATTTAAATCAGGCCTGACTCACACCACATTGAGACAAACAGCGCACAAGTCAACAGTGAACAGGTGCTGGGGTCACAACGACAAATAAGTGTCTGTGTGGGAGAATTGACCCAAACGTGAATGGCGTTTCCAGATTGTGCACTGGCTAGAAGCTAAGACGGGAATGTGTTGTCTCGTTGGCTGGGTTTTCTCTTACATGCTTTCACAGAATCTGGCGAGAGTGCTGGGCTTCTCCTGATTACGACGTTGCCTGAACCAACGCTGGATGGTCCGAACGTCCCAGTCCAGCTGCTTGGACAGGCCTTCCAGCCTCTTCTCATCAGGGTGCTGGCAGGAGAAAACAAACAAACAAACAAACAAACAAACCATTTCTTGAACATAATTTGAATAGCAGAACAAAATTATTTTTCACTTGAAAAATATGTTATCCTCTAAAGAGAAGAAACACATGCACCACCTTGGTAATAGCAGTAAAAACCTTTTCCAGAATGGCGTTGGGTTGTGCTTTTTGTGGCCCATTGGCTTGGATCTTTAGGCCCATGGCACATGGTCTTGCAATAAACCTGTAACAGATAGTTAGACACTTTTAAAACATCATAAAGACCAGAATAGGTTTAAAAAAAAAAAGTTTTATTGTTGAATGAGACACGAGGTGAAGTGAAGCACAGATGTCCACCCATTCATTATCTATGGGTGCTGGACAATATTAACTCACACCTGGACACCCGTTTGTTACCAAGTATTCATTTTCGAGTCTCAACAAGCAGTTTTGTTCAAAGGCACTGAAGTCCAGTGTCCACATTGAGGAAGAACAACATGGTCCACACAGTGGCACAAGCACATTTCTAATCTTACATCTAAAAAAGTTTGATCCCTCGTGGATATGTCAAGTTATCAGTGACCTTTCAAAGTAAACAATATTATACAGAATAAGACCCCTTGCATGTATGTCATTAATTATACACTAGTAGGTCAAACATGGAGGTTCCTGTCTTAGATGATCTTTATTAATTTAACGCACTGAACAGGGCTGAAATGTTTACTGGGGCAACAGAAGGCTTCAGGCCACATGTGTCAAACAGTGTAAAAGTGTAAAAGTAACATTCCAGTGTACTTTGCACCAGGAATCATTGTTATGAATGGCACAGTGTAGAAATTGTATATTTGTTGTACATTTCAACTTCTTTGGTTTTGTAAAAACAACAACAACAACAACAACAACAACAACAACAACAAAGAAACAGCAAAAGAACTAAATGTAAACTTATTTTTACTAAAACAAAAATAAAAAACATGGCCTCAAATGTATAATAGATGTAAGTGTTTGGACTCTTTCCCTCACTCTGTGGTGATGATTGTACAATGGCAGTGAGCGATATGGTGAGGAAACATGCACTTCAACACAACAGGAACAGCTGTGTGCTCAGATAAAACTGTGAGGTGAGCTCAGGCAGCCACAGATATCTTATTCAGAGCTGCGAGGACAGCGACTGTGTGGGCCAGGTACTGGCTGCACCGTGTGCGTCTGTGTGCGCACTGACAGACGCGTCAAACGCAGATGTAACGCTGCAGGCCTGCAGAAAGAGGAGCGATGCACCCCGGTGATTTGCGAGCTAACCGGATGAGATGCCATTGTTTAGGTGGCAGACAGACGAGCAGGCACCGCGGGGTGTGCTGCATCATTCATCGGAGCGCCTCATCGCCATCGCGAACACCCACCGTAGCCACCTGGAGGACGGCGTGTGCGCGCAGACCCACCTTTCGAAAATCAGCCGGATCATAAAGATGCAGAACGCTAAAGGACACGCCAGATAGAGATCCTCGGCTTGCGGGAAGGTTGCTTCATCTGTGTTTTTTAAGTCAGCCCAGGTTACATTGTGAGGGAGCCAGAACCGCTCATTCCAAAACCACGCCAGAATACCGGCCATGTCCCTGCGGCAGAGTCTGCGTCCCGGTCGTATGAGAAGTGGATGACCCGCTGCGTCTCTCGGAGGTCCCTCACAGGCGATCCGGCCGTGCAGACTGGGCTGATGATGAGATATCCGTCCGTCCGTTTCCCCTCAGCTATCCCAGTGTAGGGAAGTAGACTCAATCAGCTCCTCCGCAATGATTGGTGCGCTGAAATGTCATGCAATACGGCCAGTGCGCGTTATAGGAGCCTTACTACTGCATTACCAAGACAGGCCACTATCTGCATCAACCGTTACAAAAAACATCAGACAGTCTACTACACAACAATGAATGACTCTTTGTGTCATTTACTGACTGTTTCACACGTTTGACGCTGTCATTTAGTGTTCAAAGAAATGTTGTACATAATGTTGTGGACAAAATATTTGTGTTATCAGTGACACAACGATTTTCTATTATTCCGATATAATCAAAGTAAAATAGAGAAATGATCAATCATAAAGCGTCGATGTAGAGACAGTGCTTGGTAAATTGTGCCACCTACTGACAGACCTGATGTAGTACTCGGCTTTTGTCGTCCTATAAATAACTTACACGCACACACACACACACACACACACACACACACACACACACACACACACACACACACACACACACACACACACACACACACACACACACACACACACACACGCACACAATTCCGTGTTAATTCAGTTTTTTCAGTGAGAATCTACAATGTAATTCATCGAGAAAAAAAAACATGGAATGAGAAGGTGTGAGGGTGTATCCAAACTTTTGTCTGGATATATATTTCACCCATTTGTTATATTGTTTGACTTGTTTTGGCTGTGCTATACTAATAAAGTTGTTTTGGATGAGTATTTTTGCGCTCACCATGGGGATGTGTTGTTATAACAATAATAATAATAATAATAATAATAATAATAATAATAATAATAATAATATGATTGTTGCCGTTTTGGAGGATTGCAATGTTATTAAGAAATGAAATGTTTAAAACAAGACACGCATACATTAAATGACAAAATCTATTCAGAATTTTAAATATGACAAGAGACTGACAAAATACGTAGTTGTTAAACCGGCTAACCCCCCCCCCCCCCCCCCCCCCCCCCCCACACACACACACACACAAAACAACATAAAAAAAAAAACAGAAACAAAACTAACCTCTTTTAAATATTTTGAACCAAACAAATAAGGAACCAGAATTTGTAAGAATTTTTCTCTGGGGGTTAATAAAGTGTACTCTATTCTAGGGCAGACACATTCATGGTTACATCAAAACCGGCTGTAGTAAGAGTCATATATCTATTAATAGCAATTGTTTGTAAAGTGGATGGACGACAAAAAAAAAAAAGATTATATGGGGGAAAAAGCAAAAACAGACTAAAATCATGTCTATAACTGAGATGTCGTACTGCCCCCTGCTGGACAACAGATGATAACACCATGTGCAGTTTGACTGCATGTGACATATACGTGTCAAACCGAAGAACTAACACAAAGCAGCTACGGCAACCCACAAATACACTTTGTTTTTACATAGTCAAAGTGTTACGTATTAATAAACATATATTTTATGTACAATCTGCCTGTGTGTGTTTACAGTCATTTTAAATAAGGTCTTCCTGGATGTATTTGAAAAAAATAAAAAAGTGTCGCCTGTCACGCTGTATCCCCCCCCCCTCATGTGCGCTGCGCTGCGCGCGCGCGAGCGAGCGTGTGTGTGCAGTCCGTTATTTTCCGGGTTGAGCTGCTGCTGAGCAGTTCTCCTGCTGCAGCTGCCAGCTGACACTCGCACCGAAGGAGGTGAGGTCAGTTTAGTCTCCCTCCCTCTCTTCCTCTCTCTCCTCTCGTCCTCCCAGCGTCTCTCTGCCGTCAGTCCGGGAGAGAGGCCGCTAACTAGCCGCATCATCATCACCACCACCATCATCATCATCATCACTCCCATCATCATCATCATCATGGCGGATCAAGGCGACTCCACGGCTCCGGTCCTTCACCCGCAACCGGCGCAGACGGCCAGCTGGCCGATCACCCGGGAGTCTTACCAGCTGCAGGAAGTGATCGGTGAGTACCGGGGAGGCGGCGGGCTCCGGGCCGGAGGCTGACAGGCGCCCCGCGGCTGCCGATCAGCTGGGAGAGACGGCCCGGGGCCTACCGGCGTTTTTCACATGCAGCAGCCTCCCGCAACGAGTTTCCAATGCGGATGTTCAACAGACTCATAGAGACGTGGTGCGGATCAAACCTCGCCTGCTGCGGAGAGTCTGTGGAAATGTCACCCTCAATAAGTACCGTGTGTTTTAATTTCTCTCAGAGAGCCACTGCAAGTGTCATGGCTCGGGTCCAGTTTATGAGCTGAAATCACAGATGGCTGTGTGAAAAACCTCCATGTGCCGGGCAGAAGTGGAGACAGAAACACTTGTACTCCTCCTAAGAGTGCCACAGCTGTCAACAGTATCGATTATTAGAATAATGTCAACGGTACTGCAGTGACAGCTGCAAGGTGACCATGACTGAAAAGTATTGGATCACTCCTGTTCTACACAGGAATAGAAGCTACAATTGAAATGTAATAAATAACATACATGTTTTGTATGATCGTGCTAAGTAGCCCTAGTGGTGACATGGTACACATGTTAACAGAGGGTGAAAAAAAGTTAATTCAAATCAAAGGAAGCTCTGTAGATTCCTACTCAACTACTGTGACTTTACTTTTCAACTGAAAGTACCCATTTGTAAAACTACTTTTTAGCCACATTTCATTGTTTTGTTGGTACCAGGCTCTCAATTCAATTTGCTCCTGTAAAATATAAACATGTGTATTTATTAAGTAATAATTAAAAGTAAACCGGTTGGTCGGTCACCTGTTGCAAATTCTATTGATGCATGAGTTAAATTACTTTCAAAATACAAATACTAAAGAAATACTAGTTATTTACAGCGTTGTATGTTTGTAATTTACACCCACCCTTGGTACTACTACTAATTACTACTATGTTTTGATGTTTATGTATTGAATGTGAAATCAGCATAAATAGTGGATTGCCATAAAAACAACCTTTTGGGGGAGTAACTAACTATTACTTTATATATTCATTCTGTATTTTCATGTATTAATTAGTAAAAAAATACAATCAAACCCAAGACGGTCATGATGGCATGTTTGTTTGACTATTAACACAGAAACTACCCAACAAATTGAAGTTACACTCATTGAGGAAAAGTACTGAGTTGTTAATGTGGAAAGTCTGAAAGTAGCATTTCATTCCTGATAAACTACTTAAAGGATTAAGGGTTTGACACTAATACGATATTGATGAAGTGTTTCAGTTCGTACTCCCTCAGCAGCTTTAAATTAACCAAGACATGCTCACTGGTGTCCTTGTCAAGCCTACCTCATATATAAAAGTGCACACATTCAGTGCAGCGGCTATTGAATGTTTATTTTATTCCAGTGTAGAGCTCACGTTAAGCTTGGTCATGGCAGCTGTTGGCATTTCCAATTTCCCTGCATTTCAAGGACGACAAAGTTCAAAATGTAAAGTTATTGGTAAGGATATTTTCACTTTGTTAATGTTGAACTGCGCTGATAAAAAGCCCGATACGATCTAAAACATCTGGAGTAATTTCCTTTTGTACTGCGAGGTGTAAAAGGAAGTTGTGAATATTTTTGGCAGATTTCTGTGTTGTGCAGATGAGCTGAAAGGTCATGTCAGTAGTGATAAGAACCAGCAGCACAGCTGTGCGCCGCTGACTGTGATGACTTACTGAGACCACCCCTCTCTGTACTCATAATCAGGTGGCGAGCAGTCGGATTTCTCGCGTATTCTACTTTGCCTTATCTGCTGCGAACACTTTGCAGGCCGTGTGTTGTTGTGTCACAGTGTCTCAGTGTGAACAACTCCCCACCCCCCCCCCCCTCAGCCGTGGCCTGATTTGTAAAGAGCCAAGTGAACAGCTCGTCATGTTGGCAATAACAAAAACAAACAAAACTTCCCTCTCCATATAAAGTTGGGCTCATCTTGTTTAGACGTTTCACGGGACACATATGAAAGACGATCTGAACACACACACGCACACACACACACACACACACACACACACACACACACACACACACACACACACACACACACACACACACACACACACACACACACACACGCACAGAGAGCAGGACAGACAAACGTGAATCCACAGAGTGAATTTCAGGACTCATCCAGCTGTGTGCGATGTGAGTCCCTCTTGGTGCCCCCCTCTTCATTTTTTTTTCATCGCTCTGTTGTGGCTGTGATTCCAGGCAGCGGGGCCACAGCTGTGGTGCAGGCCGCCTTGTGCACCCCCAGACAGGAGCGCGTGGCCATAAAGAGAATCAACCTGGAAAAATGCCAGACCAGCATGGATGAGCTATTGGTGAGTACAATAAATAGGGGTTATTTTCTCAGCCGAGTGTTTGTGTCCCGGCCTCTAATGCTATGTCACTACTCTCCCTGTGATCCATAGTGTGATTGTCTCCTTGTATCTGACAACTCGGTATCTAATAATGCGGTCCAGATTGTAATGATGGGCATTTTTGCTGTAAAGGTCCTCCTGCTGAGGAGTGTATAAATCTACTACTTTTCCCTGCTGGTTTGTTGCAGATTATTACAAAAAAAAAAAGAAGATGAAAAGTAAAATTTCCCATCATTTGTGTCAAACCAACAGAAAGAAATCCAAGCCATGAGCCAGTGCAGCCATCCCAATGTTGTGACCTACTACACCTCCTTTGTTGTGAAAGATGAACTGTGGTTAGTCATGAAGCTTCTGAGTGGAGGTAAGCGTCGCCTGGTCAGAATTCAAATAGTGGAGCGAATCACCAGTCCATCACTCTGCAAACACAGAGAAAGACACGCACACTCACCCGTAATGTTTCTACGGATAACAACCAACTGAAAAAAAGCTTGCTTTTTTTTGTAGGAAGCCAAAATATAGGAGCAAATCCATGCATATACAGAAAATAAAAACAACATGCAAACTCCACACAGAGAAGCACCTGCCACAGTTCAACCCAGATTTTATTGCCATGAAGCAACAGGGCAAACTACTTTATCACCCCGTATTTTATAAAGCCTGCTGCAATAACGTTCCTCTTCTTTTATCTTCATGGCTCCTGTTTGTGATTAATAGTGTCTAATGTTTGTACGGGTCATAAAACAATGTTGTGCTGATTCATTTCTCATTGCCTTGTGAAAAATATATATATATATATATTTTCTTTTGTGTCTTTTCAGGCTCAATGCTGGATATAATTAAGCACACAAATAAAGAAGAGGACAAAAGTCGAGCAGCTTTAGATGAACCTATTATTGCCTCGATATTAAAAGAAGTTCTTGAGGGACTGGACTATCTGCACAGAAATGGACAGATCCACAGGTAGTGTCTCTCTCTCACTGAAAATTAATCATTTAGTCATTATGTAAAGACAAAACCCTGAGTATACCAATGGAAGAAAATTAAACGTTGTTAGTTTGTTGGATAAAACTGTTGGAACTTGCCTAAAGAAGGGCTGCGGCTCAGTGGTTGTATCCGTACAGTTTCCTGGATTTCAAGGTCACAGAGTCCGGTTCAATCTTGATTCAGGCCTCAGGGTAGAGTCCTTGATGGTGAGGGTCAGCTGGACTCTACGAAGAATCAATGGGAGAATCAATCTCGCTCCACATGACTCGCGTTTGACAGCGTTTTGTTGTCCTCAGGGATGTGAAAGCTGGGAACATACTACTGGGAGAAGATGGATCTGTACAGATTGCAGGTTTGTTGAACGTGTTTGTGCGGTCGTGTTGTGACAAACACTTGAAATTACAAACGCATCCTTGCCTAACAGGTGGAATTAATTCCCAGGTTTTATCAGTTAATGTAGAGTAAATTCATATGTGTACATTGTGTTTTGTTTTGTTTTTTCTACCATTGTACATGCTCTTCGATGAGGCTTCATATAGTTCTTATTGAATCAGCCTGCTCTTTTTCTGACTTCAATAAAGCAGGTTAATGAACCACTTTCCTTTGTTAGTTCGGGTTAATTGCCGCCTGTTGCATCAGTTCCACTTTCCCGATGACGTGCACCATGGCTCATACATACACACATTCTTCTCATGTCACTGAATCGGGGGGAAAAGGAGTCAAAATGCCTGTTATTGATGCGTGGAGGTGTTTGTGCTGCTTAAAGACGGTTGTCGCCCAGTGAAGGTCATTTAATCACACCATGGAAATCATTAAAACCTTAATGGAGATGTACGTGTTTCAGCCGTTAGAGCCGGATGCAGTCCGAATGCTTTTAGATGAAGCTATTGTTTTAAAGAGCTGTGATCTATAAAATGATCTGCAGGGGGGGGGGGGGGGGGGGGGGGGGGGGGGGGGGGGGGAAGCCAGCTGTGAAGGCAGACACGTGTTACAAAAAGTAAAAGAAACTTTGGTGCTGGAGGTTAAACCACTTCATTTTCTTTTCACTGCGAGGAAGGCTTTCTGCTGCATTGAGACAGACAGCCGAGGTGTGGGCCTTTTGTAATTGCCTGAATGGAGTATGTAATTGTTGATACTGTGTTTTATTGAGGATAATTGCCAGTGAAAGTCGCTTGCGGTTTGCTGACAATTCCACTTCTTCAGTCTTTGGCACCGTGTTTCCTTCTATTCACCCAGTCAGAAATTGCCGAGCTGCAGTCCGGAGGCTGACCCGATCGCTGTCACAGTTTGTTAGGCCACTTAAACATAGCAAAGGCATGGTTAACACTTCATTAGTGAGAGGTCATTCAGGAGAAGAAAAAAACCCACGAACAGCTTTTATTGAAGTGATACAAAATGATTGTTCTGATCGATATCACAGAGCAGTGACCTGGATTCAGGTGAACGAAGCAGAGTGTTACAGAGGCCGAGTATCCTAAAGGAGGAGCAAATTAAAGTGCAGGTGGAAATATAATCAGAAATGATGTCAGAATTAAAGATATAGTGAGTGAAAACAAAATGACAATAGAGCAGATAAAGATACTTAAATAACACTTATTGTGCTGACAATGCAATTTTAAATGAGCTCTTTTTTTCCCCCCATCATCATATTGTGATTAAACTCTTCAATGTTCTTGACTCAAATGTTAACTTTTTTTTCACCCTTCTTCCATTCTCTACCAGATTTTGGAGTGAGCTCATTTCTGGCCACAGGGGGTGACATGACCAGAAACAAAGTTCGAAAGACCTTTGTGGGCACGCCCTGCTGGATGGCGCCAGAAGTGATGGAGCAGGTGAGTCTTTTTCATATCCAGACACGGTATATCTCCTCGTAATGTGGGGAATTGTGTTTACCTGAGCTCTTGGCGCGGAGTCGCGTCTTCATCTCGTCAAAAATTGTAAATCTATGTCTGCAGGTTCGAGGCTACGATTTCAAAGCAGATATTTGGAGTTTCGGGATCACGGCCATAGAGTTGGCAACAGGGTCGGCGCCGTACCACCGCTACCCTCCCATGAAGGTGAGTCACAAGTCTCTCCTTTCATTCAAACTGTGGGCGATCTTCTTCTTGCTCGAGCGGCATTGAAAAGATCAAAACTGTTGCTGTAAAATCTGTTTCCTTCTAAAGTGACTTGATTCTTTGACAATCCAGCATTATCAACAAAACCAGTTTGTCGCTAAATGTTTTAACTCGCTTTTTTTTTTTTTTTTGCTGTCGATTTGAAACAAAAACGCTTGAAAGAGGGAACCAGTTTAGTTTGAAAAACAAAACGATGTTGGCCTTCACTTTTCCTTTCATTTCCTACTTTGAGTGTCTTCTTCTCATTGGCTCGCCGGGTTGCTGCGTGGGCCGCGCTGACCGCTCTCTCCCGTCCTTTCAGGTTTTAATGCTCACCCTACAGAACGATCCGCCCACTCTCGAGACAGGCATTGAGGACAAGGAATTGCTCAAGAAATATGGCAAATCATTTAGAAAGCTAATAACTATGTGCCTTCAGAAGGATCCTGCCAAAAGGTTAGCCGCCTCCCACATATCTACTGCTGATGTAGAAAATATCATCAGATTCTGATGAACTTCTTTGTTCTGGGGTTTTCTCACTACTTCTTTTTTTTTTTTCTGAATTTTCAGGCCAACAGCCGCAGAGCTTTTGAAGTGCAAATTCTTCCAAAAGGCCAAGGTATTGTTTTTTTTTTTTCCCGTCTGAAATATTTGGTTCACCTTCTTTGTTTGCGTTTGTTGTTAATGTTGTTGTTTGTGGCCTCGTGCCGCCTCCGGCTCTCAGTGTGTATGTTCAGTACGTTTTGTTGGTTCATGGTGGTTATACATCAAACAACCCAGAGCATAAAAAGTCCACAAGGATGCAGGCAGACATTCTGGAGCAGTGGTTCCTGACCTGGGGTCCAGGACCCCCCCCCTTGGGTGCGTCAGAGGTCACAGGGGGGCTCGAGGCTTTATCTGCCCGGAGGCTGTAAAAAGTACATTTGCACTTGTCAAAGAAAATATGTTATGTGACACTTTCTTTCTTTTTTTTCTGCCGATATTTGGCGTCATTGTGATGTTGGTGTCAAATCTGCCATCAGAAAGGTCTGCGGCATTTCTTAGAGGCAAGCGAGGGGGCGCCGAGCATCTTTCCTACCTCCTGGACATTTGACTTTTTTATATAATTATAATGATCTCAAGCTTTTTTTAGAGACAAAAACAACTATGTAAAAAGTTGTGAGCGTCTTAAAATCATATCAAGAAGCCGATTAGTGTAATTATCATCCACTCATCCACTCGTCAATGAAAAAAAACCACAACTTGAAGTTTTCCTTTCTCATCCTTACATGCCGATTTGTTTCGTTCTGTTTATTAATTGTATCATGATTTGTTTTCTCATTTGTCCTTCAGAACAAAGAATATCTGGTTGAAAAGCTTTTGTGTCGCGCACCAAAGATTTCCCAGCGAGCGAAGAAGGTATGTTTACAGAAACATTCTCTGTAAAATAACTTGGTTATTGACTAAACATGAAACAAATTATGGCGGAGAGCGGGGACCGACTGAAGTGTCTCTCCCTCCGCCGGAGTGGTGCATTTACAGTCAACACAAGCTATGCATTCTGACTTTCTTCAGCACCTCAAACACTTTATGGCCACCCTTATGCGCAAATATGGGCCGCCGCGACATTAGAGTCAAGCGGGACATCGGCTACTCAGGCTTGCGTCAGTGGCTCCTGAGTGCAGCTCTCTCTGTGTGTGTGTGTGTGTCACATGAAAAGGAAAGCACGATTAAATGAAGTGTTAACGTGAAGCTGGTCCCAGTTTACCTTGAGGAAGTGCAGTTTTCAGGCACGGCGGACGGCCGGGACAGAAGCGGGAACAAGAGGGCCGTTGCCAGAAGGCAGAGTCGCCGAGCAGAGTTGGTGGAAATTCACCGACACGGTTCGGGTTAAATGGAGGACATAGTAAACAACCCTGCCATCGCGCCGTATGACGTTCTAATTACGCACAAGCAGAGCCGGGTGTCAATAGAGCGGGAGGGAACTATGGGGGCGTGGCACGATGTTGTTGGGGTTTTGTTGGAGTGGGATGTGGGAACTGCAGGCAGGTAACAGCCATAACAAAGAACAAAAAAAGGATACCTACAGCGAAAAGAGAAATGAAGAAGTCTGAGAGTGAGTTCTGTGACTCCAGTACATCCCTGCTGCCAGATTCTGACTCGGTCTGCACTTACAGTAATCGCAAATGATCCCAGATTAGATCTTAAATGAGTAACTGTATTTAGGATTTGCATAGCGTGCTGATAAGAGCAGATAGAATCAAATTATATCACTTTTCAAATGACCTTTTTACAAAGGAGAGTCCAAATACTGTGGAGGACATTTAGCCCAAAATGAAGATCACAATTAGTGAGTACTTACTGTAGTAAATACACTTGGGTTTTTATGTGTGGAGTTCTGTTTTAGGAGTGATATGCTGTGTGCAGCAAAATGTAGTCCGAGTAATGTTTGATTCTCCCGATCGCTTCAGATGAGAAACTGTGTGAGCTGCAGATCTGGTGTCCTTGTTGTTTTGTGCTGATTTGACCTACAGACGCATTTACATTATGAACTCAGCAACATTCCCCAAAGCTTGCAGAGACAAGCAATACTGCAGAAACGCTGTCGTCCCAGGGTGTTATGACCTCCTCATACCCAGCCGACAGTGGCCTCCCTCTCTCAGTTCTTGTATAATTACTTCCTAACCCTGGAGTGCACCTCCTCGCTATAAACAACTGCATTAGCTTTCTTGACCTCTGCGACGTGCAGTATTTTTTGCCCTCAGTCCTGTTGCACCTCTTGTTTCTCGGTATTCTTCTTCTGTTGGTTTGTCCTGTCCGGGTGTTTTGTCGTCATGGTAAACACACGAGACTCTGCTCCATGGAAACGAGCGCCGGCGAAGCTCGGGAGCGTAAAAGCCACACAGCTCGACGTCTTTAAAACAAAGTTTTAAAAGGGATCTGGCCTCTCCTTTGACATTCCCCAGCGAATGAAAAGGAGATGGCAGATTCTGTCACCAATAAAGTAATTTTATACGAATGCTTTACGTCATGAATGGAAGGAGGAAGTCTGAATTAAAGTGGGTAATGAGGAATAAAGGAAATTGCTTTGGAGTTCTAACAAACAGGGATTTGTTCTGGCTTGAGCCTTTTCGTCTTTCTCAAATATCAATGTGAAAAAAAAAAATCTGTTTGGTATAAAGCAGCGGTCTGCAACCTGCGGCTCTGGAGCCACATGTGGCTCTTTAGCTCTTCTGCAGTGACTACATGAAGTCCAAAAAAAGGCTAAAAGGGCAGAAAAAAAAAACCCAAACTAAAATGGTAAAAAGCTTAAATCACCATAAATGGGGAGAAAAAACCCCAAATGACTAGAAATACTAAAAAGAAAAGCTTAAAAAAGAGTGAGAAACATGCAGAACCGCTTTGAAGAAAGACAGAATTGTTATTAAGCTGTCAAAATTGTGAAAGAAAATTTCTAAAAAATAAAATAAAAAACAAGGGGGGAACCACTAAAATCAGAATTAAAAACAGCTGAAAATGTAATGAAATTAATTTTCGATTGTCAAAACGATACATAAAACTTTTTAAGCCACGTCAGCCTCACGTTAAAGGTGAAAGGTGCGGCGTGACTTAAATTGGATTTGGGGGAAACTGGAAAGTGACAGAAACTTGTCTTGTGGTCACTGAAGGGTTGAGGAGCGCTGGTATAGAGTCAAGGTTGAACCGCCAGCAGAGGGCATCCTGACACTCCAGATAAAGCACACTTGAGGAGAAAATTGCAGGCTTTATGTTTAAAGATTAGACATTAGTGACCGACAACCAGTGTGGGTTTGAACTATTGATTTTCTGTGTAATAAGAAGTGGCAAATTAGAAAAGGACTTTTTTATGGAGCGCTAATGAATGGTCTGGTGCACAAATGGTGAGCTGGAATTGGAATACTGATTGAGTTCTGCTTGGTTGCTTTCTGAAGCCTCGTATCACAAAAGAGGGCAGAATATGCTGCAGGTTCAGACTGTTAAGAAAAGCAACATTCTCCCATGCTGTTTCCCATGCCAGGTTTCACTCATGTATATTTCCCTACATGTGATTCTGAGAGGTGTTTTTTTTTTTTTTTAACTTGAGTGAATGTCGGTCAGGCAGTCATGCGTGGCTGCTGAGTGCATTGATCTGTGTCTGTTTTGCTCAAGGACCCTGAGCAGAACTGGGGGAGCCTTGATTCAATGTCAGGTTCGGAAAATAAACCTGACGCCAGCAGACGGGTAGTTGCTTCTTTAACTTTCCCTTGGTCTCGAGCTGGCGGATTGACGTGACCCTGTCACTAGTGGCTTCAAGTTGTGTGTGTTTGTGCGTGTGCGCTGTCTCTTCTGTAACACTGGCGCTCCCATATATTATCTCACAACGCTCGATTAGGCACGTGTTGCTTCACTTACCAGCTTTTCCTGTGGAGCTACTACAAATAACAGACTTCACCAAAACCTTCTGCTCTACTTATGGTATCTGTTTTGCCCTTATGGAGACGTTTGCAGTTTTTTTTTTTACCACTTGCTTTTTAGCCATGTTCACGTCTTACTGAACTCTTTTGAGTTTTTACTTTTGTACACTGTACTGAACCCAGATATTGTTATGATGACCAACATATATTACTATCATTGTAGCCTGAAAAATGTTTAGTTGTTATTTTAAGTAGATCATTTTTGACAATATTTAGTCTCCATCAATTGAAGGTGACATTAGAGATGCTTTGGTCAGTGTAACTAAAAGTGTATGTTAGTACAGTATAGTTTAGTGTAAAGTACATCACCGAAAGACTTAAATTGAATGTATGAGAATAAACTGGAATTATGGGTAAAGTACATGTGCAAATGATGACACTGGGAAGGGTTTTCTCAACATTCAACATGCTGGACGTGTGCTGTAACGATTCAGGTGAGGAGGGTCCCGGGCTCCAGTGGTCACTTGCACAAAACAGAAGACGGAGACTGGGAGTGGAGCGACGACGAACTGGACGAGGGCAGCGAGGAGGGCAAGGCAGCTGTGAATCGGGGCAGGGTAGGTGAGACTCCACGGGGGTATACGCTCTCTATTCTTATCAGATATTCATTTACACCGTCTCTCTGTCTGCACAGAAATTCAAATTGTGAGGTTTTTAAAGTGTCGCATGTCATGTTTAACCCAGAGATCAAACTGTTATACAACTTCCCCCTCTGTCTTTGACACTGTGCCTCCCCTCCCTCTCTGATTGGTTGGGTTTTTTTTTTTTTTTTGGGATAGCAGATGGCTTATCTCAGAGTCTGTCATGAGGTCGCTGTAATGAGCTGGAAGGATTTGAGTCAGGAGAAAGTAGACAACCATGATCAAAGAGCTCTTTGATAATGACACCTAGCTTTAATGCTGGATGCAATAAATATTACTCTCCCAACAGTCATGATTTAGATAAGTTATGCTGATAGTACTCCTCTACAAGGATGCGGTTTTAGTTATTAATCTCAAGCTTGCTGGTTTTTTCAACTGTATTATTATTAGTTGTTTTTTTTCAAATACAAAAAAAAGAAAAACTATGTGTGACCTGACATGTTGGATGGAGCACAAGAGAATTGTACATCCAGTGTATGAAAATGGAAAAAAAAAACAACGAAAGGACACATTACAAAAAGATGTGATATTGTACATCCTGTGTGTCTGAACCTGTAAATGTGTGTTTGATTTTTCCTCCAGTCACGAAGGGTCAAAGATGAGGCCAAAGATGTAAGTTAGCCAAAACTCTCATACACATATTTCAACATGAAATTAAATTCATTTGGTAGTGATGCTATTATTGAGACATAGTAAACCTTCCAACTCAGGCTGATGTTTACTGAAGAATCAATGAACTCTTTAATGAATGTTTATCTCTACACACTTTCATGCAATTTCTTCAAAACATGCGAGAGCTTGTTTAAACCCGTCTGAGAAAATCAACAAAGAGCTCCTCATTGGTTGTTTTCTAATTATTTCCCTGTGTTTTCTTTGTGGGACGAGCTCTGATTTGATATTTACCAAGGATGTAATAGCATTTGCACAATTATACCTCTCATTTTGTTCCTCCTAGAATGAGAATGCCAACAATGTCCCTATTGAAGGCTTGTCTATTCAGCATCCCCAGGTGAGGGATTCAGCAGCAGCACTAATTTGTCATGATTCAATGACCTTGATGCCACACTGATTGTGTGTTTGTGTACATCTCTGTCTGTGCACACGTTTCTGAGTGTGTGTGTGTGTGTGTGTGTGTGTGTGTGTGTGTGTGTGTGTGTGTGTGTGTGTGTGTGTGTGTGTGTGTGTGGGCACATGTGAGAATGTCGGTCTCCAGGAGAGACGCTCTCAGCAGTAATAACTCAGAGTAAATGGCTGCCTGCCTGACAGTGCCAGCTCAGTGACTGGGTGTATCTCATCTGAAGACTCACTGCCATTGTAACCCATTTTCTAAGGCTATTGTCATTTTTGAAAATGAGCCAAAACAGTCTGAGGTGTCGTCTCGTGTCCCAGTCAGGAATTAACTCTGACAGCGACTCAGCAGTCATTTCTTATCCCTAATATCCATTCCATGCCACATAAAGAAACCATTTGTAATCTGGTATTGATAACAGCCACAGTCCCTTCCACAATACACCTTCATGTATTGTTCCTTGTCTTTTCCTCTCACGACTTTCCCTGCGGCTGCAGTAATAGACGTTTGTCAGTACAAAACGCACAACACCGCCTGTCCGAGTGTGCTTTCACTGTTGCACACGCGTCTGGCTTCGTCTGACTAAATGTTCTTTTTTTGTTTTTTTTTACGGCTCCTAATACTTTGCTTTATGTGAGAATAATTTTGCCTGTTTGATTTTGAAAGCATAGCGAACAAGATGAAGCTCTTCCTCAGATGATATTTTGTCACGCAGGTTGAACCATATGAGGATGCACCCTGCATTCCAGGTGCTGTGAACATGGTGCTGCGGCTAAGGTGAGATTGTCTTTTCTCCTTTCAGACAAGAATATTGGGCACACGAAAGAAAAGTTCATTGCATGTCCGCTCAGTGGAGTGTTTCACATCACTGACTCCCTCTCTTGGTGGGATTGGCTGTTTCTTTTTTTCTTTTTCTTTTTTCCATATGTGTGTGTGCCTCACTTGGAAGACAAAAAAAAAAACAGAGAAAATTACAGCGAGGAGATGCAGCAACAGACAGCCAATTGTGCATTTTTTTTTCGGGACAGAAAGCCTGCCTGTAGCTCCCTGATGAGCTGGTTGCTGAGCACACTTTTGCTTGAACAGACATCTGAAGGTCCCCCTGCAGGCACCGTGCATAGCAGAGGAAACCATTTCATTCTGTGCAATTACTGACAAAACAGTGGTCTGGCTGTAACAGGTGGCGTCTGACTGTTTACTGGTGGCGAGGCCGTTTCCCCGAAGCCGGCGATGGAAACAAATACGCGGCGCTCTGATCGGGCCCTCTGCTATTTAACTCATCTTCATTTTAACCGTTCATCTCGCAACTTATGTGATGAATTATCTGCGGATGCGATCTCGGAGTTGACAGCCTCGGCTTTTGTCGCAGCGCATATTAAATGTAAAAATCCCGAGCAGGGTTGTCATAATGTGTCGCTGCGGAGTCATGCATCAGAGCAATTAATTCCCACACAGAAGCTCATTCACTGCGTTTAGTATCACGGTGACATTTGGCTGTCAGGTCGTTCGGGTTTGTCAGCCGTGTGATGGATGTCCTTTTAGATCGAAGTCCCAAAGCCGAATGTTTTATTTATTAAATAATACATTTTTTAATTTTGAAAAGGTACGTGTTTGGAAAGCAATTTTCTTCTGCGACATGCTCATCTATTAATAACAATTTTTTTCTTCATCACAAGAAAAAAAAAAAAAACACTTTACAGATTGTCTTATATTTGACGCGACTGGAAAATAAATGTTTCTGCCGACGATAAGAAAAGCAGATGCTTCTACGACTTTAAATGAATGGCTTTTCAAGTATTTGATTTGGTATTAGTTCAGTCTGCTTTCAGAATTCACATCTGAATGAAAATGGATTTGACTTCTGCTTCTTGCGGAGGAGATTTTTATCTGGTGGGCCTCAAAGTGAATCAGCACAGGAGGTTTAATAAGATGAGAGGCCGCATTCATATTTCGGGCTTTTCCTTGGCTGCACTCCTGTGTTCTGGGGGCAGAGTGGGAGATATTTATGGATTTCATGAATCGTGCGATGCGGCCAATGCAAAAAAAAATTAAAAATAAAAGCGTGTTTTCAAGTCGGCCGATCAAATCAAAGCCTTTTTTCGGTTAATATCCATGCAGATGCAATTTATGGCAGTTTTTACGCGTGTTTTTTAAAGATTTCAAATGTTTTTTCTGTCAAACTGGCATCTTTAGTGTGAACATCACTGAGTTACTGCTGAAGAGAAAAGTCACGGGAACCAGTAATGAGGGTGGCCCATCACCCGCTGAAGTCTAAGTTTTGTTTATCCAACATCAGTCCGCTCGCCGAGCGTCAAACAAGTACTTTGAAGGCGGCTGAATAATCGGCGTTTTTGCTGTTTTATCGCTGTCAATCACTTTTTATTGTTGTTCTAAACCCAGATCGCATCGTTCGCTGTACATTCTTCTTAATTGTCAATTAAAAACTGGAATTGTTACGAAACTAATTTGTTGTTAAAAAACAAGATGTTTGTGACAACGTCAAGATTTAAATGGGGCGACGGTATGAAAGCAACCGAGAGACAAAGTAAACAGCTAATTGGTCTCCTCTCCTCTGAGAAGAGAGTTCGAGCTGATTAACATGAGTTTATGATAATATCATCTCCACGGCAGCAGGGAGGGGAACAGCAGCAGCAGCACAACTATGATTGGATTATTTTCAACATTTTGTTTGAAACTTGCACGTTGTGTTTTTTTTTTTTTTTTGCATTTTTCTTCCCAAAGGCATCCAGAACTCTTGAGAGTAGCGACGTCAGCAGTTTAAGGAGGAGACGCTCGCCTGCAAATGGTGACTCGCTGCTGGCGCAATGTCACTGGAGCTTAAGTAGCCAAAATAGGACAGATGCAAATTGATTTTCGCTGAGCTGTTTAGTCAAGAGGTGACATTTCCTTGTGTTTCTAAAGCCTCTTGTTCATGACGCATAGCTGGAAGTCGGAAAGTGTCAGCTTAGCTTTCTGGAATATTTCCCTTTAATTTAGGAGAAAGATGGTGTGTGTGAGTGTGAGGAAAAATAGGGTGCTACTTTCATCCCGCTCTGTATTCGGATGAACTCAGGAAACATTTATTTGATCTATTTGTCTTCGCTTGTTCTTTTTTTTTTTAACTGCATGACAGTTTTCCTGAAGTGTCCTTCCTGTATGACACTTTACTTTTACTACTTAGCCACATTTCAAGGCCTCAATGAAACAAAGTGAGACAATTCTCATTCCTTGCTTTTCATGGTAACTCATTCGTCATCATGCGATTATGATCATTCAGATTCATTCAATAATGAACTGCGATAGCTTCTGTGGTGAGCTTTCTTTATACCGCACTGGCAGCACATCTAAGGTGCCGTATGAATAAAGACTGGAGATGGACTGATTGAAAAAAAATAAAATCTGAAAATGAATACCTTGGTTCTGTATTTCTCCTCTGCACATAGAACATATTACAATCTGCTCACTGTTTGGTTGTCATCCTTTCTCTGCGGGCTGTAACTACGATGATTTTTAATTTTTTTTAAAGAGTATGTGAACAGCCAGGGCTGGTGAAAACTCTCCCCTCACAGCGAGAGGCTCCCCCGTTTCAGTCCAGCTTGGTCTGCTGAGCTCAGTTTGCATGTTCTCCCTCTGCTTCTGTGGGGTTTTTTCTCCTGCGACTTCACTCTCCGCCCACAGTGTTTAAAAGTATTAACATTAGATTAGCCAATTAAGTGAACTGCCTGGAGCTGTGTATGTATGTTGGTTTGCTTGTGATGGAGTGATGACCTGCTCAGGTTGAACTCTGATTTTGTCCCTAGTCAGCGGGGATGGGCCCTGGCGACCTATGACCTCAAGAACGGATGCAATGAGCTTGTTAGTTCTGCTGTGATCAAAAGGATCTCTGAGGTGATCGCTGCCGTCAACATTGTGACTTGAACCCTAACGATAGAATGAAGCAGGACTGGTGTAGTTCTATGGAAGTTTCATTCGTGTAAACGCGGGATGGCAGACTGTAAAGGTGGTTGATTTGCACATTGGCGACATTCCCGCCACTTGACTTGACTCCATCATGTGTCTCCTGAGCCGTTGGTGAGTTGTCGGATAGTGGTAAAGGAAGAGAAAATAAATAAACATGCAGTGTTTTTGCATTTAGTCCAGCACGCAGCCGTCTTGTGAAGTTTATGTTCCAGAGCGGCGGCGCTGCACAGTTTTGTTTACTTATTTGACAACTTTTGAAATGTCAGCGTGAATGCAAAGCAAAGCAAAGCAGAGTGCAAACTTTTCTCTCTTTTTTTTTTTCTTCCCCCCAAACCTGAGTTGAGACGAGAACAACGCACCACAAGCGAGAACACTGGTAAAGTCTGTAGTCGGAGTGCGAAGCAACATTGGAAATAGAACTCCTCGTTTTATTTCTGCTTTCTTGACGTCGTAAAAATGCTGGTGCCAGAGCCTTGGGTTGCCCTTATGTAAAGACTGGGCTCATGGGTTATTTAGTAAATAAAGCCGTGGAACATTCAACAAGTGTTTCACATTTTTGTTTTCTGGAATTGCCCTTGATGCCTTTAAACAATTCTTCAACCTGCTTTACATTTTTTGCCTTTCGGCTACAATGTGAACTCTGATACTTTTCTCTCTCCACATCTAACATCCGTGTTTGTATTCAATCAGGACAGAACGTAAACAAAACAGTCTAACAAACTCATCCAGCTTTTACACCGCAGGGTGTTTTCTTGGCTTTGGCATCGTGGTGTGCAACATATTCAGCATTTCCTCCTCAAAAAATACTCCAGAAAACCTCTGACAAACACGGCTCTGCTGAAGCCTCTGCAACCAGACAGGCTCGGTTGTATTTATTATGTTTATCTATTTTAAGTCAGCCTGTTCTTGTTTTGGTAGAAAATCAGTCCTACTACATTATTGCTACGCTTTACTTGCATACATCGTTTTTTTTTGTTGCTGTTTTTTTTTTAGAAAACTGGCTCATAAACCCAGAATTGCCCTGTGAGGTGATAGTATAATCTCATATATGCAAACGGTGCTTTAGGGAAAAATCCCGATTTTACTTTTGAACTGTGGAATCATTAAAGCTTTAGAGGTTTAGTGCAAAAGGTCTGCTATATATGGCTAATCCCAGATGGTCCCGGTGTATTCTGACAGAATGCTTCCTGAACCGTCTCTGGGCTTTCTACAGAGGAGGCAGATTTGTGGCGTTTTTTTTTGTTTTTTTTGGGGGGGGGGGGCAGGGTTATGATCCATCTGACATGCATGTTGCCTCATCAGCCTTGGCAACATGCACCGCCTGCCTCCACTGCTGGGAAAGGAGGTGTTGTTGTTTTTCACATCCATCTGCTCCAATTTTTTTCTTTTACTGCCACTAAATGAATTTCTAAAATAAAAAAAGATAAAAAAAATTGTAAGGTTGACACAAAGGGACGGTAAATCCTGATTTTCACTTTCATTTCTCGAGACTTGCTGCTAACAAACTTAACTATTAACTATAAATACGACTTTGGTTCTGCGGCGTGTTGAGATATAAATCTCATTTAGAATGAAGGCTGAGTGACGACCATGGGATTTATGTTCCTTGAATACAAACCAAATGAACCTTCTCCTCCCAGCAGGTGTCTTTTTTTACATTTTATTTTGATGTTTTTTGGGAGTCAGGCTGGCATAGTCGGCTCCAGAAAGCATCTCTTCCACCTGCCACAGTGAAAGACAGATTCCCGATGCCTGCGATGCAAATGAACGCAATTGAATGTTGCAAAGACGCCGACAGGAAGGCTCCGTTTCTTAGTGAAGTGAAACTGGCAGGATGTATGTACACATTTCTCTTCACATTTGACTGCAGTTGTCAATTGAGTTTATACTCTACAGGAAGTTTTCCCCCCCAAACATTTGTTATAGTTCCTCTTTTTACACAGTATGTTTCAGTGGATGTCAGCAGCAGAAGTGGTTCGACTGCTGATACTTTCATCCAACTCTGAATGTGGAAAAACTACACTACACACATGTCCGGTACCATTTCCCCGCTCTTGCTTTGCCTTTAACCGTATATTCTACCATAGTGCCACATTCCAATGCCTCTCTTTACATTGATTCCAGAGAGTCATCGATTAGTTAACTTTGCTGTGGGAGCTATTTTGGTGAGGGTTTTTTTTTTTCTGTAATAAAACACTGAGAAAACATCATAATTCTATTTGTTGGTAGAGTGAAAATGAGAATTACCACCCTCGTGCTGTGTTTCTCCTCAGCATCACAGAGCATTTTAATGTCTGTCCACTGTTTGGTTTTGCAGCTCACAAATTCCCTCCTACATTTTACTCAAAGCTCTCTTGCATTGTTTGGAGTTAAAAAAAAGAAAGAAAAAGAGTCTAAAAAGCTGTTGTTGTTTTTTTACTGGCTTTGCAATGACTTCGTTGTTGGAGACTAAAACAGCATTTACATTTTTGAGTGAGAAGAAATATGTCCAACCTTGTAGAAATTATATAATAAGTAATAATAAAGTCAACAAAACTGTAAACTTTTCACTGGAAATGACATTGAATTATTGCACGTGATTACACACTGTACATAGTAATCATCCAGTAAGATAATTTGCGCTGAAGTATGCATGAAAAGAGTGTTTGGCCTTTTTGTGGCTGGTTTGTACGTCCTCCAATGGTGCATTTGAAAATTTCCACTCTTCCTATATGAGTAGTCTCACTTCTCCGTGGAGTCACGAGGCACGTTAGACAACACAAGATGAACCTTGGTAATGATATTTACACACGTCACTTCAAAACAATGCTTTTGTTTTAATAGCTGCCAAACAAAGACAGACTAATCCTTTAAATGTGGCTATTTTCCACCTTCGTGGTATTAGTGTGTCAGAATAATACGATTTCTCTTGTGACAACAGAAACTCCAGACATATAAAGAGACGCTCAATTTGCTGCTCTTGCTCTTCTTAAGTTATTAGGTATGATCGTTACACTCAGATGTTTGAACTTCCCGCTTTCATGAACGCACCATTAGTAGCCTCAATCTCTAAATATTTGTTGGAGACAGCAGGTCTGATGCGGTTAAATGAAGCACACATTGTGTCTCAACTCGTGGCACTGCTGTCAGAGCAGATATGCAATCCTAAAAGGGAAATAAGCACCTGAAAAACAAAGCTGGAAAACCTTTGAGGGAATGAATGGCAGAGTTTCTGATCTATTTTGGAAATGCTGCAAGAAACCTGATAGACAGACAAAATGACAGTCGCCGAAGAAGCACTGAATCAAAATAACCGCATGACAACTTATTTGTGACTCTCGGGAGGCCTGCTCCAGTGGTGCAGAGTCGGGTCCAAAAAGGAACAAGGTCCTGATGACTTTATGTTGTAGTGATGGACCGTCTGGGGTCGGTCTGTTGTGAAGTGAGGACTGTTGGCGCTGCGGACTGGGCTGGAGAAGTTATGCTTTTTGGCTCGCAGCCGGACGTGACCGCTCGTCTTTGGAGATGAAGTGTTCCTCATCTTGTTGCTTGGTGTCGTAGACGTCTGGTTGTGTTTTTGGCTCGCATTCCTGCAGAACTCCTAAAACACTGCCGGTGGTGTGCAGAAAGACACCCCTCCACCCCATCATCACATCTCCTTGTTTACGGCAGACATTTTCATCTCCTCAGACATGAACTCGTGTCTGTTTTCTGCAGCTCAGTCACGTCCCTGCTCCGTCTATGTGGAAAGAAAACACACAAAAAAAGGCAGAAATGTAAATTTTACCTTTCAGGGATCACTTGAGCAGTCACACCCACTCATCTCTTTATTTTCCAGGAACTCCAAAAAAGAGCTGAATGACATCCGGTTTGAATTCACTCCTGGACGAGGTAAGAGCCTAAATCACCGGGTAGCATGCTTCCCTTCATTCATGACAGCATCCACACACTGTCAGAACCGCTGTGTGTGTGTGTGTGTGTGTGTGTGTGTGTGTGTGTGTGTGTGTGTGTGTGTACGTGTGTGTGCGTGTGTAATGGGTAATAGCGCCGTGCTCCGGAAAGCATCTAATTCAACACATAACACAATTACCTGCTGAGTGGAACGTTATTATTTTTCCTGTTCTTCTCTCACAAGACACTGCTGATGGCGTTTCCCAGGAACTATTCTCCGCCGGTCTCGTCAGTGGGCACGATGTCGTTGTTGGTAATGTTTTCCACCTCCATATTTTTGAAAATTGTGCTGGAATATAAAAAGTAATTTACGATACACCATTACCGTTAAAAACATGAAGCCCTGGATCTAAAAGCTATTATAAGAGATGGATTCATGTCATTTGGGGGAACTGGACATGAGAAAGAATAAGAGCTGATAATGAACTTAGATTTATTCCTGCTTTGTTGTCAAGCAAGGGGTGTTAAACACATGACCTGTGGCCCAAAGCCGGCCAGCCAGCGGGTCCAGTCCGGGCGAGCTCTGAAATTATAACCTAAACATTAAACATTCACTGAAGGGAATATGGTTTCCAATTTGTTCATTAGAGATCTCACTGTGTTTGGAGGAGAGGTCATATCTTCCCTAAAAGATCTAAGTTGAGAGATCAAGCAGAGTAAACTATCCCCCTTAGAAATCAGAGTCTTATGTCGTGTTTTTTTCAGAGTAATACATTGTCGTTTCTCCCTCCCTCGACCTTTTCTCCTACAGTTGCTGCTAACCTTCAAAGGATTGTAGACGACCCCACTACCTACAAAGTATTGACCTTCAAGCTGGTGAGTTTCTGCGTGATTGATGCTTGACGACAGCCGGCCGGGGCTCGTCGTGCCAGACAGCGTCCGGCCGCAAACGGGCTTGTTGATGGAAGGTTCGGCGAGGAATGTTAGCGCCGGAGATATTAAGAATGCCAGAAAGAAATAGCTTCGGCATGAATCAGCTTCACTCACTAAAGATTTTTCAGACTCTTGACACAGAGAAATTATTTTTTTTTTTTTAACAGAAGTGAGGCGGACACGCGGAAACACAGAGACGTACAATAATGGAATACCAATATGTTTTCACTGTAAATGCCAATGTGACAAAGCTAAACATTTGGCAGGTTATACACGACTCAGTCTGCCCATATTCTGCTTCGTTACGAGATGCATGTGATGCTGAGCTGCGACACTTAATAGAGGCAAGCCAAGTTTATTTGTTTAGCACTTCTCTTATGCAAGGCAATTTAAAAATGTACATAAATACCGTGCATATACACGTACTCTAGCAAAAACAAATGATTTAAAACATGAAATATGATCGTATGAAATCATAATAAAAAAGTGTACACTTCCAACACAAATACGGTAATTTCCTTTCAGTTGTTTGTGATCTGTGTTTGATGTTGGTCCGGTTATGAGCCGTTGGCCTGGCGGAAGACGATCGAAGCTTGAACATAGAAGGCGTGCTGCGCCCCGATCACATCCTGACTCAACTCCTTTAATCAAGTCCAGTTCAGGAGGGGTTTCTGTGACGTGCTGTGTTTTCTAACAAACAAGACCGAGGTCAAATGGCTGAAACAGCCGTACATTGGGAAAATGCAGCACGCACAACACAGTTTGGTTTGGTTTCTATTTGAATATGTACGATGTCCAGGGAGGTTTTGTTTTTTGTTTGTTTTTTTTCCATTGTGGAGAGGCAAAAACAAGATTTGGACTTGTCAGAAAGTGCAATAGGTCAGACCCAATTTCAGCCCCCAGATACAATTTCCACAGCAGCAATGTTTCCCTTTCTGCTGGTTTGACGCAAAGATTCAATCTGCTCAATCGTAATTGAAACGGCTGGTTCCGGTTTGTTTATTTGTGCTGTGCAGAGTTCACCTGGGGGTCGCCCAGTCCGAGCACACTGATGATCATTTTTGCGAAGCAGACCTCCTCTGCTTCTTCAGCTTCGACTGCCTGGATTAGATGAGACAAGGACTAGCTGGATGTTACGTGGGTCCTTTTCCGGAGTCTCTCAGGAGCTCCGCCACCTGTTAGAACATGGTTCATAAGGGATTTTCGTGAGAATATGTAAGTGATACGTGATTGAACTTTGTGCCGTTGTGAGTAAACAACATCTGTGCTTTGAGACCCGCCGAGTGACCTTTCTGCCATGTTTGCCTTGTCAGCAGCGAGACTGTGTTTGCAGGTGGACAAGCCTCTAGAGAGTGACGGCTGGGACGGACACGCCATGTAGATATATGGACACGCTTTAGTTTTCCATATGGTGACTGTGCTCCACTGCAGGCTGCGTAAAGTCTCTCACTGCAGCTCAACTCTGCCTCCCTAAAATGAAGAGTTACGAGGGTTGATGCCACAAAACCCAGGGAGTGAGAATAATTACCCTCGCGAGGGGAACAATTCATAACACTTTATGCAGTGGATTTATGGCGTGGGTGGCACTGTAGCACTTTTATGACTGAACTGAACAAGAGCTCACTACAAACTGTAAGCTCAGGAAAACCGACTTCTAATAAAAGCATCTGCATGTTGATTGGACGACTGAGCAGCTGTCAGACCCCCCCCGCCCTGCCCCCCGCCCCCACACAGATGAGATGTGAATCGCCGGTCGGCTGGTGTTAGGTCACCTATTCACACTCAACACTTTCTTAAGAATATCTGAAGGAGAATGTATTTTCATCCAAACAAATCTGCATGGGAGCAGCTCGTAGGTGAACTGAGGTGCTGGGAGAAGCATCGACGCTGCGCCTTTAGTTTGGTTTTGGTTTACAACCACGCCTTAATCATTTTATTCTAAAAATCGATAGGCTGATAGGCTCAGCCACAAGAGCATCTGTGGGGTCAGCCACTGATGTTGGGCGATAAGGCCTGGCTCGTATTCAAGGCTTACTGTTAATCACAAAAAGTACTGCATGGAGGTAACGTCAGGCCGCCGCGCAGGCTGGTCGGCCCTGGAAACTTCTCTCAACTGACCTTGAGGAGACTGTTGTGCAACAGCGAGATGATCCAAACTGAGAGCGCCTCTGTGGCGTTAAGATTTACCTGAGCTGGAATCAACCTGAGACCTAAATACAACGTCATGCTGAAAGTACTGTGAATAATAGAGCTGGGTGTAATGCCGCGGACATACTATCGGCCAGCAAATGTGACCTACTTTGTTCCATCGACGAAAGTCTTGAAGAAATAAACTTCCAAACATTGTATTTCTAATTTGATCGTAATCCAATCTCGGGC
This sequence comes from Lipophrys pholis, assembly GCF_963383615.2. Taxonomy (NCBI): domain Eukaryota; kingdom Metazoa; phylum Chordata; class Actinopteri; order Blenniiformes; family Blenniidae; genus Lipophrys; species Lipophrys pholis. The sequence goes on from NC_137632.1 coordinate 13,067,145, forward strand.
TTCTGTAATCTGATGTATCGCTGCAGCCATGGCGATGATACTCGCCTCACTGATGAGGTATTGGCCAAAGCATAACCAACCCTCATTATTCCTATTTAACGCAGTCGTGAAAGCTATAATCTATATTTAATACAAATCAGTCGATTGCAGGACGAGGCTGAGGTCTCATCGCCCGGCTCCGTACCTCGCCACAGCTTCTCGTAGCTTTCAGGAGGATTTCCACTCTCCTCTTTTCTTTTATTACCCAAAACTAAAACACTGTTAAAATCAAACAAAGTTAAAGAGTCACTGTTTACAATTAGTGGTCCAACACTTGCTAGGAAACCAAGAAACAACTAATGAATACTATTGTTGTTCCAAGTTCGGTTTGTAAATGAGTTTGACCGTCATTCTTCAGTGACAGTTTTGTTTCCAGACAGTTTATTCTTTTAATTATTTTGAACCGGAGCCAAAGTAGTTAGAATTGGTTTTTGTTTTCCTTTCTCCTTTAGAAAATCCAAAGGTCTGTGTAAATGGTGTAAAGTACACGGCCTGATGTCCGAGCATTAGTGTATTTGGCCTTTTCAGATTCCACTTTTGGTGCATTACCAACAGATAGTGAACAAAGTATTATCAGTATTCATGCTTGTGTTTTGGACACAACATCGGCTGAATCAATTACGGTCACATTTGTCATTTCCATTAAGAACTAATGTGATTTCAGTGCACTTCCCCGTTGCACGTGTGACTGCAGATGTGCTGAGCAGCGGTGAAAGTGACAGCTGGAGGTCCAGAGTTGCGGCGCAACAAACACAGCGTTTGTGTGATAGCGTGTCTTTCACCTGTTTAAAATATTATCTGTTGTCAGATCTGAAATGTGTCTGTATGTCGTTCATAAGTGATGTCCTGTACATCCGTGGGTGTTGTCATGCTCTGGAGATGCCATATGGAGGTTGTGCTGCTGTTAATTGGTCAAATCAAGAGGAAGAAATCTCCTAAAAAAAAAAACTGCCGGAAAAAGCAAAAAAACTTCAGCTCATAGTTCAATTTTGTGTAAGAAAGCAGCCTTGGCTCCTATTCATGTGCACCTTTTACAGTCCACTCTTAAAGCATGACGGAAACACTGTGGCGTCAGTCTTTGGTCAATAGTCCAGCTTTCTAAATCTTTTTTTGCTGAAAGGGTTTCATCAATTTGCCTTCTCATTTAATGTGTACACAGATGTGTCTCTATGTAAGTTGGTCTGAACAAGAAAAGACTTTTTATATGTCCGTCAGCTTTTGTCCAGTTGAGTGACCTTTCACCCCCCCCCCCCCCCCCCCCCCCCTCCCCCCCAACATGCGCAGGTCTCCGGCTGTGATGAGACGGAGATCCCGGACGAGGTGAAGTTGATCGGCTTTGCCCAGCTCAGCGTTAGCTGATGGTCTCTTCATTCCCACAGCAGGTGAGACGGGGGAGTCAGTTCAGGGCAGACAGACTGAGGAACACACCTCCACCCCCCCACCACCACCCCCAAGAAACTCACTCCCTGATCCTCCCTCGCTCCTTCTCATCTTCCCGGAGGCTGAGCTCCGCCACCACCCTGACCTGCACCTTTTTAGCTCCGACCCCCCCCCAACCCCATGCTCACTGCCCCCCCCCCCCCCCCCCCCCCCCCCCCCCCCCCCCCCCCCCACCCACCCTCCCCTGACCCTTAACTTTAATGACATTCCACCGCCCAGCGCACAGACCGGGATCCAGAGACCGTCCTGGAGCCTAAAAGATGTACTCAGGTGGCGAAAGAGGGTGATTAAGATGTAGCTGCGAATGTTTTATTTATTTATTCCTTCTATTCTTTTTTATTTTATTTTATTTTTTATTTTTAGGTCACATTACCTCTGTGTTTAGTAAAGTTCTCATTATTTATTGAAATGAGAATATATATATATATATATATATATATATATATCTTTTTTTTTTTTTTTGTCTCTCACGCTGTTTTGTTGCCACAATGAAAACAAATTTGCTTTGACTCGCGTCTCACAAACCCACTCATTTGTGAAGTTTCCCTGAGGTCCATGTCCCAATGTAAGATTTAGTTCGTTTATAGGGGAAAAGCACATTTTCATAATAACACAATGAATGTCTGCGAAGAGAATGAATCGTATTTCCGTGTCGAGACCCGTTTCACGCGAACAACAATGGAAGCGTTTGCTTGGGCGTGCGGAAGAAACGAGACCTGGATGCTACTGTGTATAATTTGCTGCTCTCGACAGTGTTACTGCTTCAAAATGCTAGAGGTGCCTTGTTCATTTTTCTGTGCCTAAGAAAGTAATCAAAGAGTGAGACCACACAAAGCGCACAGCCTGCTGATTACCATTTCACCGATGTATTACTCCAAGCGAAGCCACAGTTCAAGTGAAGTAAGTCGACTTAACGAGGCAGGCTGGAATTGCACTTTTGGGCTGAGCGTGTGACAAACCCCGCCATCTCCCCCCCCCCCCCCCATTCCGCCCCCCCCCTCCCCCCGACAAGCGAATGCTTAGCCCACCAAGACATGTTAATGTATGTGCGTTACACAACAGAGCCCCGCAGTCATGTTACCTGTGCTGGTCGATGTGTCGCCGGACGGCAGTTTTAATTTTTTCTCGCTCTGTCTTGCTGCACTACAAAAACTTTATGTTCCCAAATATGTAGTAGCTACTAAAGATATGTACTGTATGACAATGCATCTGAGGATGGAACCAAACGGCAACTACTGAAAGGGTGACGAGCCATTTTTGTCCAAAAAGAAAGAAAGAAGGTCCAGTAGCTCCAAATTATTTGAAGTAAATGAGGTGGTAAATGTCAACTTCTTCTAAATTCTTTATTTTATGAAGTAATTTATTTTTGTTTTCTATGTACAGTATGTGTACCATTTCAGCATATTATTCCCGTCTCCTCTCTGTATTCAGCTGATGTCAAATTTCTGAAGAGGAGCAAAAAATAATAAAATACTATTATTTAAAAAAAAAAAAAAAAAAGGTGTGTATCATTTCATTTTTTTTCCTGGTTGGTAAAGCGTACGGTCGCAAACAGATTTATTCCTAATAATTCTTTTCTCACGGCTTACATATAAGGTAAGTTTACTCTCCAAACTTTTGCCTTCCTGTCCTAGATTTCATCTGTGTATTCTAATATTGTGTGTAGAGGAGGCATTGTTTTTTATCGCTTAATTACAAAGATTCTTTGGGTATTTTCTAAGATAGAGATAAGGTGTGCTGAATTATCACAGAGAAACCACCCTGAATTTGTGTCATTGGTTATAGAGAGGTATTATTTAAATGAATAACTTAATTTTATAAAAGTGGCATACTTTGAACATAGGAAAATTCTAAGGCGTTTGAGTAAACGTTGATTATCAGTTAAGCATTGTGAGGATGGACCAAGAGTCACACTACCCTACAAAGAATACAATATTGTTGTTGTTTTTTTATAAAAATGTCCAATGATTGTGTTCCTGATCAGGCTGTTAACCTGTAGAGTGTTCCTTCTGAAAGAAACACAGCAAGTATTGAAGAAATCCATCTTCCATAGAGGTAAAGCTTCACGTGGGAGCATGTCTCCAATGACCGATGCCACAGTGCAATGCATTGTGGGAATGATCCACTAAATCCCATTATAGTTTTTGGTCCATATAAACTCTGATAACCTTTCATCTCTCCAAAAAACTGAATCAGAGTAAAAAGTTACCGCGTGAGAGACGCTTCTAAGACAAAAAAAAAAAAAAAGCGACACGTAAAAGCAATAGTATAATTTTAATTATTCAAGTATTTGTTTTTTAATATAAAAAACATACAATATATAACAACAACCCCTTGTGGGATAGATGCCTTCACAGTAAATGTCACATTAGCTTGTAATACTACAAAATGTCTGGAGAGAAAAGAAAACAAAAATAAAAAACAAAGAGGAGAGAATTTGGCCACAAAAGCCACATTTTTCTGAGAACCAAAGATTTTTCAGTGTTTCCATAATCACCGATATGCCAGAGGAGTGTGATAATACATCCAGTCTGTAATGGTTTTGGCTCCGATTAAACTGCACAAACATGATGCGGTATTTCTCTTGATATGTGGAGGACTTGATGAGCTGAAATAGCTCCTGATGTACAGCATACATAACCAGGAGTGGCGGCTGCAGTAATGAGAAGCTGGTAGCCGAGACGCATAATTACCTCCAGTATGGAAATGTCAAGGAGAAAAAACAACCAAATGTATCTGGGAAAAAAAACCAACACCAAAAAAAAACAAACAAACTCTATGAACGGCTTTTTCTCAGAGAGAAGAGACGGCGAAATGAAGACAACGGGTAAACAAACACGTGAGGCAAGATCCATAATAAAAGTGCGTCTGGTGAACGTAGTGCCGTGGTTTGATTCCAAGGAAAGCTGCCATCCATTCTGCTTAGTCCTCCGTCGCCTTCTGTGGACAATTTTCAATTTGTATCGCGGCACATTATCTTCTGAAGCGGCTGTAGGGAGACTGATATGTGCAGAATCTTATTTCCAGCTACGTCTACACTTTATTAAGAGGACGGTAAAAGGAGAGAACGGCGTGACTTCATTTCCAACAGAGCGGCTGGTTTGTTTTCAAATTAGAGTTACGGTTGTTTTCTCATTGCTTTTCGCCACAGTTTCATTTCGACGCATATGAGAGGAGGTAAGATAGTGATTTAATACTGTTCCCGGCGAACCAGATTTCCACACATTCTCCTGTCTTGGCGTGCCCTCCCGCAGGAGGATCGGAAGCGCCGAGTCGGCAACTTTGCAGCGCAGCGATTCAGTGTCTTGCTCAAGGACACTTCAGCAGAGCAAAAAGGTCAGTCGGGTTAACGTGAGTGAGCGATTTCAGCCAAGGCTTTCTGGGTGATACGGCGTCTCCTCAGCTTAAAATTTTTTTTTTTTTAAAAAAAGAGGCGATGGAAATTAGGCCCGCGATAGACGGACAGGATTACTTACCAATAGTAACACCACATTTAATTATGCATGAGAATACGCGCTTTACAAGCCTCATGCACTCGTCAACAATCATGGGGTGTGATCAGCGGAACCAGACGTCGATGGACGTTCATGAAACCACCTGTCATGAAAATAGCTCGCAGCAGCCCTCGCAGTTTTTTTTTTTTTGTTGTTGTACATTATTCAGTGTGGTAACACATGAAAAGAAGCCAAAGGAGAAAAAAAAAAAGGAAAAAAAAAGGCAGAACAAACATGAAAATAAAGATTGATGTTGTTGTTTGGGTGGTTGCTCCTGTCCTTTAACATCTCAGGTGCTTCTTGCTCGACATGTCATTCCAAATGCGGTGCATCTCCTCTGGGGAGATCTGGTGGACGGTGATGACCCTCCGGTACCTGCAGAGGCTGTAGGCCATTTTCCAGTGATTGAAACCACTGTTCTGATAAGGGTGTATGCCCAACTTACGCAAACACAGTCCCACGTACACGTCCTCCAAGTGCAACAGTTTTGTGTGTAATGACGTCTTGAAGATCAGATCGGCTACGTCGGCCGAGAAGATGTAGCCGGTGCCCGAGCAGAACGGCGGGTATTTACTGTCGGGGTACAAGTCCCTGGACATGTACCACTTGCTGCGCATGTCTCTGATGGGACCGCCGTTGATCACGTAGCCGGTGAAATACCTCCTCCTGGGCTTGGTGGTGGGTTTCAGGAGCTTGAAGATCAGATTGTCCATGTTGACAAAGATGTCGCTGTCCGTCTTCATGACGTACTGCGCTTTGGGGCAGAAGGTGGCCACCCAGCGCATGCCCATCATGGTCTTCAGGGTGAGATTGTGGTAGGAGTCGATGAAGTCTTCCACCACGATGTCGTGAAAGATCTGACTCTCCTGCTCCACCATCTGGTTCAGCACGCCGTCGGTGTTCCTGCCCAGGAGGAAGATGGTGAGGACGCGGATGTCGGCGAAGGTGCTCTCGTCGCCCCACGTCTCCCGGATGGCCTGCCGCGCGTCAAACTCCTTGTGCGTGGTGCTGATGAGGATGACCAGGAAGGGCGCCTCGCCCTCGCACTTCTTGGGCTCGTTGATGACGAACTCGAAGGCGTGCGGGTTGAGGGGGCGGGTGCGGATGTTGGTGAAGGTGATGTTCTTCTGAGGCTTGGCAGTCTTACGTATAGGCAGCGACATGTGGCCGACGTACGTGGACGTTGGGCGAGAGATGCTCAAGTACCAGAGCGCGCTGGCCCAGCAGACCACTGTCAACAGGTATAAGCATGAGGTTTTTGAAGGCATTATGCTGCATTTAGGTGTATTTTGATGAGTTGGATCTTATAAGGCCTTCTTTCCATTAGGAATGCTTCACCCAGTGAGGCAGCATTAAGCTGCTCCGGCGTGCAGTTTGACATTAATTGTCAGTAATGGACGACTCTGGAAAGAAGGAAGGCTGTTTGCGTTGGAATGCAAAGCAGTTTAAAACTGTGCAGATGTCCAGCTCCTTCTGGTGGTCCTGCTGCTGCTCCATTTACACCTAACAGACAAAGAGAGATAGAACAAATTAGTAAGTGTATATTGACTATATATTTCTATATAGTCACTTAATTATGGCATTTGTTTTCTGTCTGTATTCAAACAACAGATTTACTCAAGCACCCTGGAGACGACGGAGACAAACCTTCTCTAAAGTTGGGGAGAAGAATCCCAACTTCTAAAGTGAGTTTGAGTCAGCCGATCAAATCCAAATAAAGGTTAAGGAAGAGAATTCATATCGAATCATTATCCAACACAAAAAGTGTAAAGCAACCGACCGTGAGAAACATTATTTTTTTTCCTTCACGGTTGAAATGTTCAGAAACCACAAGAAACACACATTGGAGTTGGATTTTCACAAATGTATGATGGTTTTATGTGAATTATAAATACCTGATAATCTCCAGATTATGTTTACGAATGAGAAAAAACTGGAATCAACCGAAATACACAATTTCATACAGGTTTTTTTGGGGGAGAGGATTAAAAACAAAGTATCTGTGCTATTCTGTCACAGTTCTGCATCCCAAATACAGGGAGATTGATATGTACTTCACGAAATACACCAAAAAAAAAATCAAAAGGGAATATAAAATGGCAGAAACTACTGTGAGTATAATGAGGCTAGAAGCTGTCGGATAATTAATACTCTGAGAGGTGATTAACCTTATGGGCTACACTTGTCTGGACATATAGATGTTAATGATGCATCGCATACAAGATTCCCAACGAGAGGAAAAACATCAGCCGGAATGAAACGGGGAAAAAAAGATCTGAACTCCATACGCTTTTCTTCCTCAGTTCCATCTTTGCGTTTTACTTTGTTGAAGCACAAACGAGTGAAAAAGAAAAAAGCAAACAGCCATAACATACATTTCCGATGTTCCTGCTGTAATGCTGGATTAAATCCCCCTGCATGCAAATGAGGTTATAGATCGTGTGAGATGGAACAACAGTCTCTCCGCTCAATACATAATCCCAGGGCACGGGTTGATATTTCACAGGAGCAGACAAATGCCCTTTTCAACTCAAACCCAAAGTAAAAATATGCTTCATCGGCACTCTTGTTCTGCGGCTCAGAGGAGCCGCGTGGCTGGCAGCTTTCTGCGCGATAGCGTGATACTGTGCCATGATAAGCCTCTCCCCTGGGACGCTTTTTATTCCTCCTGTTTTGTTCTATGTTGCATTGCTATACCATCTGTCTGCTACAGCTGTCTGCCTCTTGTCTGTGCTTTCTCCAGCCGAGGACAATGAAGCGTCATTCAGCTGCGAGCTGGTGGCTGGGCGCCTATGGTGTGTATGTTAACATGTAGGTGGCGTCTCCGAGCTTTTGAAGCTCTCGGCGACTTCGCCTTTCATTCGGAGAAGATCAGACGATTGCGCTCCGCGCGGCGTTCGAGGCCGTAACGCTATGAAGCTCCGTATAGGTTATATCTTCAAAGCTTTAGCGCTGTGGAGGCTGGCCGGAGCAGACAAATGTACTTATAATGACATGATTTGAATTCCATTTAACAATAGACTGCAATTACCTGCAGTCTATACGCTCGTAAAGAGGAAAAAGCCAGTCGGACTGAATGATGGACCGTTAACATTAAAGAATACATAATGTACTTTTTTCTCTGCAGGAAGTAATCTGTCAATTTAATTAGATCTGGTTTCACCCTGCTGGTGACATAGACATCATGTCTTTCACTGTGATTACTCATATGCTGTTTACTTGGGCTTGTTAAGGGAGTACATTTCAGAGTATAAGATTATCACTCTCGGCCTGTCTCACAAATGTTCTTATAGTCCCCAGTTTATTCCTTCCCTGGAGTCTCGCCGCAAAACGGAATATATCAGACTTCTCCTCCTCTTGTGAAATTACAGTCGGATCTCGCCGGATTTCCAAAAGCAAAGAACTGTTCGCTTTAACAACAGTTTACTCAGACACGGGAAGTACACAGAGATGTCAATATTTTCTAATAACAGGAATGAGGAGGGGGTCAGGTAGCGAGGAGACGGCATCGCGGGGGCACGACAAGCAGCGGCTGTTTGCTCTTGAGTTAATAACAGAGCCACGACAAAAGACACACAAACAGAGCACACACTGTCGGAATATGTACACAAGTTGAAATACACACAATATCCAGAGCCGACTGACAGCGGCGCTGACACCGAGTCCCACATTGGCAATCCGAAATCGCACTTCTCCGACTGAGGCAAAATTATTAATGAGACACGACTGAGGTTTGTGTGACAGTTGGCTGCCACTCTGTGAAACATAACCCCCCGTGGCTCCTCAGCACAAACATTTCTAAGCCGCCGTGGGTCTCATGCACACCGCCACATTAGATAGACTCCTTAATTTGTCCCCGACTCTGACTGAAGCAGGAAAAAAAAAGTGCACCTTTAATGCTCGGGACCGTCTCTCCTTGCTTAGCTTGTAATGAACTGAGGACGCCGCGTGCGTGAACAAAACTAAGCAGGGAAATTGTCACAATGTCTGCGGACGGCAGCGACTCGTGTTTCCAGCGGTTCTGAGGCTCGGCCGGCTTCGGGAAAAGGCGACGAGAGAAATCCTGTCAAGTTGCCAACATGAGACGCGATAATGGCCGTGATGAGAGCGCGTCACTGTAAGACATGAACGTGTCTCGTTGAGGTTCTCAAACAAGTGGCAGGAGAAAGCAAGGGAGAGTTGGAGGGAACTGCTTCAGAGTGTACGCGTGGGGCAGAGACATGTCGGGTCTGATTATGGCCACGGCAGACTGTGTGCAACAGTCTAATCTTACCAATCTTAATAAGAGCAGGGGTAATTATATGCTTTCTGCTCTGCTGCCGCTTTGCTGAGCAGCTGCTTCTAAAGAAGTGTTGGACTTTAAACAGGTAAAAGTGGCTGTGTGAAGCTCAGCAGAGGGGCTGTTATTCACAATGGTTTTTTTGAGGTTTTTTTATTTTATTTTAGAGGCTGACAATAAAATTGAGCACGTTTTCAAATGTTTCTGTGTGAATAAAAACAAAACAAAACAAAAGAAAAGAAAAAGTGGATTGTAAAAGTAACTACACCACTCCACTTGAATTATATGGGGCGTTGTGTGAGAGGACCACTTTGCCTCAACGGTGAGTGTCTGCGTGCGCCTGTGTTTCTTTTTTTTTTTTTTTTAGCCAAGCCAGCAGCCTTGCTCCAGTGTTTTGTTTACCTTTTTCGCTGTGAGTGAGGACCTGAATGTGTTTACACAGTCACATAATGTGAACTTGTCTTCAATAAGGGGAATAAAAAAATTAATAAATACTGCTGACTTTAAAAGTCAATGTCATGGAAACATATTGTATGCGTGTGGCTGTCGGAACAATATTTCTTTGTTTTGTTTACCACACATCTGTTGAGGCCGAATCCCACCAACTCAGGTGGGATCCTCTCGTGTTCCCATTCGGCACTCTCCTGAAGTTTCTTGGCTCTCCTATACGTGTATTTTAAATATGCTTCTTTTTAGGGCAATGGTGGCCGAGAGGTCAGAGAAGCAGACTTGCATTCACAATACACAGGTAACACTCTACTAACAATAAAAATCCATTGAGGTTGAGACCCTGGTCGTCTCTGTGTGTGCAGGCTGAGAAGTCGCTGGTCTGCCTGGTGTTGGGATCACAGCAGACACTCGAGAGACCTTCACAGGGCCACTCCTCCAATCACTCGCTATATTACTGGGTGTCGTGCTGAGTGTCCGCCATAAAATCCTCCACTTGGTGAGACCAGAGTGGGACGGTGATTGGCAGAGCCAATGGTAAATTCTAAAAGTGCTCCGACTGGAGGGGAACAGGTGGAACAACTGAACGCTGAACCTTCAGGACATGAAACACAATACAGAAACACAACAGGGAGGGGAATAAAAGCAGGGAATAATTAGACTAAAGTACAAACAGAGACTCAATTTATCATGATTTATTATTTAGCGAGAGGTAAACATGCATGGGGAGCAGGGCACAAAGACAGCCATTCATCAACACGAGACATTTCTTTCTCCAAGCGTCAGGGTTGACTCTTCGGTGGACTAGTTTCTAAAAAGGGTTATTACGCACTCCTCTGCAGACAAAAAATAAAAAAGTGTTTTGATTCATGGCCTCGTGACTGCCTATAGACAGGACTCCAAAGTGTTTTTCCAATAACAGTATCTCAGAGCTAATAGATTGAATTAACTGGTTCATACAAAGCTGGACTATCAAGCCAGGGCCAAAAATATAAATGGATTACTTTGGCTTTCATTTGAAAGCTCTATGATTATAGCTTGTTTCACCTTTAAAAACACATCACACCAATGCCACAACTTCAGATCAACATTACAGGATTACTGCGCATGGCTTGCAGTATATTCCGCTCATTCTAGTCCAGATCACGTCACATTTACAGCTCTATATTCACTGTTCAATAGTATGTGGACAACATTGTTCAGGTTGGCTTTCTCCTGGTTTTGTGTATTTGTCCGGATTAACAGCTGAATGTAGTTCTTGTGTCAGGGCCGCCTGACAGAACCACAGAGCGTGACAAATGTGAAATGTTCCTGAGCAACATTATGCTTGCTGAAAGCCGCATTCGTTTTGCTCGTGGCCGAGGTATCCTTGACCTTGGCGGGAACAAATAAAAAGAAAGCCATGCGCTCATTTCCTAACTTATGATTTCGACAACTTTTCCTTAAATTCATCTACAATTCATGTCATTCTGCTGGTGCTCCATTAGTCTATAAAGCATAAACGCAACAAAAAAAACAACCTTATAAGCTGATGACTTCTTTACTAGATTCCTTCAACATGACTGCGCGTGAAGCTTTTTTTTCTAATCATCCCGTCGACATAAATCCCTATCTCTATTAAAAAAGGAAAAATCCAAGTCGAGGAATCTGTTGTTTCTAGTGGCACAGATGGTTTTAACACATAATTTGAGAATATACTTCTTCCCCGCGACGTCATCCAGTGCCACCTGCTAGCTCCATCCCCATTAATATGGGTAACAGGCGACTGCACGTTAATCACAGATGCTCAGAAAACCCGCATATTCTGACAGACTTCACCCCCCCCCCCCTGCCTGCATCGTCACAAGCTTTGGCTCTGTGCACAACCAGCTCAGTCATGATGGGCATTTCACTTATTCCATCCCTGGGAGGTCGTTCTTCTGCCAAGAGTTTTCAAACGCTATAAATAGCCACATTCTCTTATCATAACTGAAATGGGGTTAAAGCCAGGTGATTGTGTTAGAGTAAATCAAACGTGTCCCTCAGGAGGTTCTTCTTCCCCACCATCCGAAGCCGTCTTGTAATTGTGGTGGCCTGGCTGTGATTTATAGTAACAATCTCTCTCTCTCATGGGACCTTCAGTTCATTTAAATCGCCTGTTCTTATGTTGAAACACAAGGTCTTTCTGCTGTGTGAAAAAGTTTTCGTTGGGCTGTGAGAGATTAGCCGGAGCTCCCATGACCTTAACCTCGATAAAGCAGTAGAAAGATTGATGGTTTCACTTGTGGACACTTTGATTTATTAGCAGTTTTAAGCTCATCGTGGCCACTTTAAGTGACTCTAAACGTATTATTTACTGCCCAGGGTTATGTAGTTTCACACATTTTATTGATATCAATGTCACTTTATATTTTCATTTTCTTAAATTTGCTTTGGGGGCGTTTCAGTCACCATGAAGGTCACATCCTTAAAATGACTTTCTTCTGGTTTTAATCTTTGAAGTGTTGAACTTCTTGAGTTGAGCTCGGCCGTGTCAACGCAAAGCATTTATCTTAAAGGGCCCCATTTTACCTCCTCTTCACATTTTGAAACGCTGATTCATTTTTACCCTCGGTGAAAACACTTGGGAGTGGAAACTTCAACTCTAGAAAGCCCAAGAACCCAATATGTGTACAGAAGACTGACTTGAAAACAAATACACTGATAAAAACAAGAAAGGTTGTACCAGCTCATAAGTTCCAGTTTAACACTTCCGTCAGAGGAAAGCAGTGTGTTCTCTATGTACCCACACAAAAGTCAATCTCTTATTTTGCCAAGCATTCCAGTCAACAACTTGACCTCACCATAAAGTTCATTTGAAAGCATTAAACTTCACAATCAACCCATCACTCTGCCCACCTACAGAGGCTCTCCCATTAACAGTGAATCACTTTCCACAATCTGGACAAGTTAGAGGTCGACGCTCTGTAGACACGGCCTGCTAAATTGAAACCTTCATCGTGTCCTTCAGACATTTTACCCTCAAGCTTTCTGCAAGAGGTTGTTAACACTGTCGGACATATTTCATTTACCATCAAAAATAACACTCTGCCCAAAGGCTGTCTGGCCTCCAACTGCAAAAAGGCAAAAAGAGCAACATCTCACGTGTGTGACCTTTATGATTTCAAATGCATTGAACTTATTTCAAAATGATAGTTTTTAGATAACAAAGAAAACGTTACAGTCAATCATGGTGTTCAATTAAGTCAGTAAAACTTATTTGGTTGAGTACAGTTTGTGTTTTTTCAGACCTGTAGAAAAACCTCAGCCAAGCTCTATTCATGACAAAGAAGTTCAGTGGAAAAGGCTTGTGAATTTAATGCCCTCAGCCCACCATTTTTCTTTTTGTGTGTGTGTGTGTGTGTGTGTGTGTGTGTGTGTGTGTGTGTGTGTGTGTGTGTGTGTGTGTGTGTGTGTGTGTGTGTGTGTGTGTGTGTGTGTGTGTGTGTGTGTGTGTGTGTGTGTGTGTGTGTGTGCCAACAATGAGGACAAACAGTCTTGTTAAGTCCTTCGTTCCTTCAGCCTGAGGCTGCTGAATCTTGGGAGGTCTGCAGGGGACAGATGAAGTAGCTTGCTCCTGCATGGTCTTGGAACACGAGTATGTTGTATGCACTACGATTGTGCCTCTATTCACAGACTGAACACTCGTGTTGGTGATATGTTATTGTTGTTTATGTCAGTCTTGGCCGAGCTGGGTCGACTACAGAACTGAATGTCCCTGTTTGGGACTGATAAAGTTGTCTGAGTCTGTTATTCACACAGACGTGGTACTTAAAAGACAAATTCATGCAGATGCGTTTTCTTGCCAAAGTATTACGTGCAATAATAAAACATACTGTTACTAGTATGCAGATGACACTGTGGTATTTATCCAACACTTACAGCAGCCAATAAGCTCCCTTCTGGAGTCACCTCAGCAGATCACTCTATCTGCATGTTTGATTTGGCAAAAGTTCCACACCGGATGCCCTTCCGAATATAACTTGATCTGTTGGGGGCCTGGAGCCTTGCTCAGGGACCACAGTAATGAGATGAAGGCAGCAGGATTCAAACCAGTTTTAACATTCCTTTTTTGTGTTACTTTGCTGTTCCTCTTATACTTGAATTGTATACAATTATTAATTGCTCTGCTATATTTTCACTCAGTAACTTTGACTGGACTGCGTGTGTTTTATCTAAATGTTCATATGCAAAGTCCTTTTTATTAATACTTTTATGTGCTTTGTCAATAAAGTAATTGTTTAATCAACATGAATATTATGCTGTCATATTTGAATGCAGCAAGTTTCACAAGCCTTCTTTATATTATTCCTTACTACTTATATGTGGATTAGTAATGTATTATTTTGACAGGCATTTTATCTTTTTCAGAGCAGCCTTTGTCGACTTTTTCAAGTTGCTATAGTAACACTTGTTCAATATGATATGAATACATTTATTCAATACACAGCAAGTGATATAAAGTGAAAATGTGAAACTGAATAAAATGAAATGAATCATCTCCTCATTATGAGGTCTTTTTTTTTCGAAAGTCTGTGCCTACGAAGTCAGAGTGAGAAAATCACCTAACTGACCTGACCCTGTTTGTCTTCTCTGCCGCAGAAAAGACTCTGTGATTAAACATCTACTGTGAAATAAAACTGCTCCTGCAAAGATGTTATTGTCGAACCAAGACAGAAAAAAATGAAAGCAGACTTTGGTAACTATGACATTTCCCAATGAAATAATAATAACCTGCAATGAATTCTTTGATTTTCCCATTGTACGATTGCATTACCTATTAATAAAGATGTCTATTCACTTTTTAATGTCCTTTTTTATTTATGAAATGCCACTTTGGGCCATTGTCTTACATGCTGTATCTGTCGTCTTAAAAACGACACTGAGAGAATAACACGATTCATATGACACCCAGATAGCAGAACTGTGACTGAGACGTGGTTCAGCTCTGCTGTCGGTGTCTCTCTGCAGAAGGAGTGGTGCTCGATAGATCTTAAAACCAGATAACTATAAAAATCAGACACCTTACTTTCCTTAGACTCTTGTCCTTATTCTCCTTCACTAGAAATGTTAGGTTAATAATACCATGAAGGTATTGCATGTAAGAAGCTTTACCTAAATCATATTATGCTATTACGATAACTCAGTTCCGAGGGGTGGGGGTGGGAATGGGGGGTCATTTCTATACAGGCAATTAAATGAGGGAAGCTACATTAGGTTGAATGAAAATGTTTGATTTATGAGAACATAAACAGTATTCACTGCTAATACGAGGAGAAAAAAAGAGGAGAGCTGAGATCTCCTTGAAGAAGATTAATTTGAGTTATTGAATGCTGATTATGTCTGATCAGACGCAGCTTGATGAACTTGTGAGGCTGATTACAGCAACAACAATTTATGTGTATCATGCATTAGCGTTTTGACATTTAAGGTTTAAAGAGCATTGCAAAAACCGGGACACAAATTCAAAAGATGTCATCTTCTTGGTGGTGGAAGTTGCAGAATGACAAAGACAGTTCACTCAACATTATGTCCGGCTCTCCATTCATTTAATGGCGTCCTGACTTACTTACAGCAGTGTTTAAAAAACATTACTGTAGAAACATAATGCATGGCGTGCCAGTGAAAGATGCAACGTTTCTTAGAGGACCTGAGAAAGTTCCATACATATTGATCACACCGGAGCACCTGACACCTTCAGACAACAAACCCCCGTGCAGAAAGGGGCTGAGATCAGGAGCAAGCTAATGCATGTGACGCACGAAACAGATGAGGTTGGGTTTTTCGGCCCGGAGGATGGAAGGTTTCTGTTCAAAAAGCTGTGGGATGGAAGCGAGTGAATATGACCAGTGAATAGGCGTTTGAGAGCACAATGAAGGCTGCAATGATGCCTCATTTAAAATGCATTTGTAAAAGGCTGGCGTGTAGTGCAAGAATATCATTTGTTGAAGATGTGGTTGCAATGTATTCTCATCCCTGTGGTATACTGCCGGAGCTATACTGTTTTGTAAAAGGAATGGCTTCCTAATTCCAGTGCATTAATTGGTCATTTGCATGATATCCTCCTCAGGCTTCTTCACTCCTGTGGGACTCAACTGTACCTAATAACAAACCAGAACGTGAAGCTTTCAAAGTAATCCACCTTCAGACACTTTAACTGTGGCAGAGACCGTAAATAAATCATTAGCTGTGTCTGAAAAAATAACAACAGTATCATGCTAGGTTTCAATGTGAGATGGCTGGCAGAGATGTGGTCAGTGTCCGGGCGGTTCAAACAGTGACAGAGGAGATACGCACAGTGAACAACAAGTTAAAGACCCCAGCTCAGCCTGCACCCCCTGAGACTGCTTGAACTTTCCTGCCATCATGCGTTACAGAGAAATATTAGCGACAAAGCAGGGTGTGTTGGGTATTTTTCAAGCAGACATGCAGACAAACAGGAAGCTGACACCCTGCTGGGATGATGCCAGCATTCTTCCTCCCTGAACAGATGCTGCCCATCGCTCACTATTCTTAGTCTCCCAGCAGCAAGTGCACGCACCACACAGAATAACAATGATCACCTTGATATCTGTAAAGGACACGAGGACTTAAAGAAGACGACTTGTCACTTTTTATACATCAACCGTCTCTTCTATTTCTGCTGTGCCACTAAAAGAAAGTTTTCCTAAACTCACTTTATGAATTCAGCGCATATCTGACACTATTGCATTACTCTAGATAAGACCTTGATACACACAGCTGGCTTGATGGACATTTACCAGTACAGCACACTGATACTGAGAAAATGTCAGGAAATACAATAAATGCCATGCCAAAGTTCTCCTCATTACATAGAGAATGTTGGCACTGTGACAAAAACAGCTAATAAGTAAAACTCATTTTTCAGTTTGATGAAAGTGGATATTAGAATTTATTACACTTTACTGATCCAATGGAAACATTTGAAGTGCTGCGGGAATTTGTACATCACGGGGTTCTGCAGCCAATCACAATCAGATCAATTACTTTGTCAAACAGTAGCTGTTGCTACGTGGACGGCTTATCTGATTTAATTAAAATTACAACATGTGAACACGTCTCGGTGATTAGGTTGACCCTAACCGATTGAAATTACAATCGAATCGGAGGCGGTGGTATAACCTTGTTTCTGATCTGATTGGAGTGCATTGTTTCCCAATGTTGGGGCATTGTGTGCACGTCTTGTTACCATGTGATGCTTCGCGCACAGTGTGGCAAAAACTCTGCGCGAGAATGTTTCAGTGGTACTCCAATTTCCAAATAAATGTTAAGAGAACCACAACAAGCTGGATTAGTCCAGTTTACAAATCAATACTGTCGCGTGTACATGTGAACTGAATGTGGGATTATATGCACAAGTCACAAATAGCCAAATTGCAGAGCACTTTGGGATTAATCTGTTCATCTAAACTGAGGATATTCTTGTAAGCCAGTCTGTCTGATCAATTTATTCAGTGTTCATGTGAACGGGATGATCTGTTGACCCACTGGAAAGAATTCAATCAAATACAAACAGTGATCAAGTGAAGGCATCTAACGTGTTATTACGACCATACATTGATTAAGTCTTTATTGTTGAACCTGCATTCGGCAGCAAGTGAATGAATGAATGAATGAATTTGCTCTAAAAGGTGATGTATTAGAAACAATGCGTTTAACAAGGTACAAATGGTCAATTGTACCATTCTGATTAGCAGCAACCAGAAACCATCTGGAGCAGCATTGAACAGTCCCAACCATTAATAAATAAATACAGTTAATACAGTTAATATTTTCCCTTTTCCATACGTTGACGTGTCCTTGACACTGAACCACACATTTCTCTCAATTGTCACAAATCGCTGACAGAACACACATGCAGACTAGTACACAAGCAGTAAATGTTCACAAGGTTTATTTTGAAACCAAGCAAAGGTATTCAAAAACTGTAATCCAAGCGACGGGTCCAAAAGAGAAGGAAAGAGTCCAAAATACCAAAAACACAAAGAAAACAAATAGAGAATTGCGGGAACTCAGACGATCTGGAACAGAAACATGAGGGAAGAGAGTTTCTATACGCTGGGGATGGGGAGCCGCAGGTGAGCCACATTAGGAAGGAGTCAAGTGATCGCACGCTGAGGGAAGACAGACTGGAAGTGACGTGAAACGGAGAGGAGACAAGTGACAATCAAAAAAAAAAAATAGGCAGTGCACAAACAGAACGGGAGGAAACGTAAAGGCGAAGTGTCGGGAGAATTGAGTCGACAGTGCGGGAAGCACGAGGATCTTTCTCAAAACAATCCAGCCTTTAAGAAGGTGCCGTCTGACTTCATAGTTAGACAAACTCCTGGACAATCATGCGAAGGTTGTATTACGACATTGTCTCTTCTTGCAAGAATAATGTAATAAAAGTTGTCATAAACTTTTTAAATCGCTCTCAGTCTGATAATCCTGTGTACTCGGTCTCCCTGAGGGTTTTTTTTTTTTTTTTACTAGGAAATTCTCCGGACAGCAAGACACACAAATTAATGAGACCTTGCATCATTGAATGGATTGAGGGCCTTGCATGGAAGCTGCCAGCATTGTGTTATGACTGGGTGAGTGTGACTAATACTGTAAAGCACTTTGGGTACTATGGAATCAATGGTAAGTGATATATTAGTGAAATTAATTGGCCATTTACCACAGGATTGGAGTACAAACATGATAGTTTATGTTAGGCTGCATTATGTGGAGGTTTAGTTTAATAGTGAGAACCTAATCCATCCATCCATCCATCCATCCATCCAACCAACACCAATGTTGATCCTCATCTGTGCCAGTTTGTGTTTGTTTTCCCCCAGGTGCAATAAGAGGTTCATTTTGGAGGTGATCAGTGAGAAAACACAAACACAGTGAGTTCCTCGTCGACCAGATTTCTGTCAACCTTTTCACAACTTTCTCTGCACAGCTGACATTTGCACACATTAGTGTTGATTCTCACATTCTCCTCTCTCATCACTCTGCCTCGAACGGTTTGAGACCTGCAGCTTCTCATAATTGCGGATAAATGTTGGAGGCTTTTCTCACAGAAGTGACTGAAGAACCACATTTGTCACACAAGATGAGGAATTTCTGTATGCCGTCCGACAACAGAGTCCCCAAAGCAACCTGCACTACAGCAGTAGAAGAAACCCGTCGCTGCACCTAAAACCATTTGTAGAACCAATAAACAGCAGTTACACTGCCTGCAAAATACAAGAAGCGGTTTTTAATGAAGTTGTAGTTTATTTACTGCAGTTTGACAATTTGTGGTTTTCTTAAGAAATTGTTTTCATCTCAAAGATCGATTTCAAGAAGTCACCAAATAATCCTATTGAACAAGAAAGATCAACATCATTACAATGGAAGTCTTCCACAAATACAATAATAGTGCCAGTGTTTCATTTTATTCTGCAACCACTGGACTGACTGCTCTCCTGTCTATTTTTCCGTCTTGCTTCAGATGATATGATGCAAAGGACTCTCATTACTGAGGCCAAGATATTAAATTAAACAGGACATGACATTTCACACAGCGACAATCAGACTCCAAACCTCTGATCCCATTTCAAATCAAGTAACTGTCTCACATACGGTGAAAAAAATAACAACAATTAGAAATGTAATATGGTCTGCATTTAAGTTGTAGTTTTGAATTAATACCACACATGCAGTAACGCTATTTTTTCAATTGAACTTGGTCATTAAATATTCACTGTACTGTCAGAACAAGAAGGTGAACCCTGGACTGAATGATGTGCTGCAGTGACTTTGTTACTAACTAAATAAACCGGCTCCAAATCAGATCAACATTGTGTTATGTCAGATAAACCTGATTATTTTGGGTCATTGTTTTTACTTTCCTACTCCTTAAAGGCGGAAATGCAGCCTAGAATCATGATGCTCCCGCCACCATACTTTCATAATAGGAATGCTGTCATCATGTTGATCTACTCTACCTCTTTGTGCCATATGCTCAGAAGCTTGTGAACTTCTGAATTACTGTACTGTACAGGACCGTAAATATTTATTGGCTAAGTTTAATAAGACATAAAACACTAGAATTGCTTGTCTGACACGAGATGATGTTTTTCTATAATGAGATGCCGATCAGGACATATACTGTAACTGTGTCATGTAGAAATCCTGGAAGTTTCATATCTTTTGCCGATGCCACAGTGATAAACTTCCAGCAGTAGCTGTCGGACTGGTGCGCTTACACATGCAAATATTCCTATCTTTACCTTTTTTTTATCAAGATCATGGGCTCCGCGGTGTGTTCTTCACTTAATTCATCTGCGTAGAGGCCATCAGTCCCACGGAGTGCAAGGAAATCTATAAATGTATTTATTGGACTGACCTGTCTCTGTATCAGTTCTCTCAGTGTGAAAATCATTCAGGCTTTACCTTCACACGGCGCTGTATCATGTTCCAGGACAAGGCTTTCAGGCAAGGAACAACCAAATAAACAAAGAAGTCTCTTAGAAATGGAATTAACAGTTCAAACTCCTCCAAGCACCCGACTATTCATCACACCACATACATTTACTTGCAGGGCTCACTTTAAGAAATAATATATAAATCTACTGTGTGTGAGGCTGACAATGAAACTCCAGGTTTTAAACAATTATTGACTCCTGTAACAGGTCGAGTGAAGATTGGAAACAGCTTCCAGGAATTCTGTATGTGCTGACAGACTGACACGTTGCTGGTTTTGGCTCAGTTACACACAATACCAGCAGCTTGAGTCTTCTAAATCCACAGCACACACTAAACAGAGAGCTGAAGTCATTTTTTTTTGTTGTTGTATGGGTTGCATTCTATCCCAAACATGAGTGAGACCCCATGAAGATTTAAAGATGCTCTCCATGTTTTAAATAATGAAACTAATGCCATATTTGATAATTTTCAGAGCTCCCAGCTGGAAGTCCTCATCCAAAAGATTATCTTCCACAAAATGGTAACCACACATGTGAGAGTCTGCTCTCCGGCGCCATGCAGAGAAACCTTTGACTGATGTGTTCAGTGTTACAGAGAGGACCTTGAATGTCTTGCATTCGGGAGATGAATCCAGATCGATGCATCAACCCCGGCACAAATAATGTTGCTCAGATAAGCCCTGATAAATCCTCATTAACGGCAAAAATCCTCACTGTTAGAAAAATAAAATAAAATACATATTCGACATGGCACACTTTAAGCAAATTGGTTTTAGTTGTCTTGTTTTCTGACTTTATGAGATTGTTCTATCTAACCACTGGGCCACCAATGACACCGGCAGCACCAGTCAGTCTCACACTGACAGTCATGCAGTCCTAAAGTGCATCTGACATACTGATGCACAACAAAGACACTGGACAATACAAAGAACTGCTGGGGAACGGCTTTGTTTGTGTAACTTGGTGATTGAATGCTGCTCCACAGTATGTTTATGTATTACCCTCTCAGTGTTTGTTCTGACTCTACTGCTGAAGTTATCCTTCACCCCCCTGCCAGTCAGCACACTTGGTGGCCTGGTGGCAACGGTGGCAATGTGTCTGCGACACGTAAAATCTTACTCCCTCATCTGTAGTCTGAATCCTGGCTTTCAGCCAGCTCCCCCGAAACATATATAAAAACTGTATGAATGCGTAAGTGACTAATAAAGGTCTGTGATTATATGGAGTGGCATTGAACATTATGAAATAATGAATGTTTACAATTGTACAACTTATCACAAAAGTTTTTTGTTTTTTTTATAAAACTATTTACATAAGGGAGAGTAAAAGTTGTTGCCATGTAAAACGAGAGTCTTGCATTTACTCAATGCAGAATGTTTATGAAAGTGTTATGGATAGAAACAAAGTTTAAACAATGACAATGATAAATGACAACTCAAACCACCTTTGAGCTTCTTACAAATTCTATTAGTAGAAAAACATAATTTAAAAAAACCCATTTAAAAATAGTCCAGTTAAATTAGGACTGTTTAACAAACGAACAACAAAAGAAAAAAACATTAACTATGAATATCACTGGAGAGCGTTAAATACTTCTGCTGCCTCCGAAACACGCATTTATGTGTCATTCTTCATGAGAATGACACTGAAATAAAACAGTGTAAAACAAAGGCACCTCAGTTCTAGGACACATACAAAGCTGCATTTTATTTATTTTTTACAGGTTTATACTGTAAATGGACATTGAACGTTACCTTGAAATAACTGTGACTAAGAAGCCAAAGAAAACTCACCAAACAGATAAACACTTGGTTCATTGAAAAGTCAGCTATGCATGTTCCCAATTCGCCACATTTCAGACTGTAAATATGTAATAATATATTTCACTAAACTGCAAAAGATTAGTTGCAGGGAATTTTCTTTCAACTCGTTTTATCTAATAATATCATGAGTCACTCAGCCAGAGAACAGGATTATAAAAATCCTGAAGCGCATCATTACCCGTTACTGAAAATATTTCCAGACAAGAGCGACGAAATTATAGTTTCCAGCCCCTGAGAATAGAAGGATGTATTCTAGTTTTAACAAATTGAGAACAAAGAAAAAAAAAAGGTTTTTATTTATTTATTTTTTACAGCATACACTGAAATAATCACAGACTTTTTTCAGCCATCTGACAATGGGTACAGCGGGGGGGGGGGGGGGGGGGGGGGGGGGCAACCGAGGCTGTATTCTTTCATTTTTTTCTATATTAAAAACAAGAAGGAGCAGATCTGGTATCATGATTTGTGCAGAGTTGGTGGAAATGCAGCGACTTAATGAGAGGATGTTTGGTATGGAGGCTCTCCAGCCAACCGTGTCACATCACAGAGCAGCCAGGTAGTCATTAGAGGGACAGATGGTGCTGCGGCTGATTGGACTCTCCGCTGACCTATTTGAAGGTGTTTTTCCTCATCATGGCCCTCCACAGAAGCACTGAGCAGTGTAGGAAACACTGAGCGTAAAGTCTGTCTCCAAAGAAGAAAAAATAATCTAATAAATAAAGTCCTAAGCATGCTAAGACCTATTGCAGCTTTGATGTGTGGTAGAGACTCTAAGGGGCTCAATGAGCTTCTGAATTACTCATGAGTGAAAGTGCAAAACACGTCTCCTTAATACATGAAGCCATATAACCAACTGTCACTTTGCCTTCTTCAAACGTCCTTTTTGGATGAAATCATTTCCAGCTGGGACACGAGATGGATTACATGCAAAATGAGAATGTCAAAGCTGAACTGGATGAAAAAAGTTGATGGTTTCATGTTGGTGTGCTCTCCAAAAACGACCGGACGAATGAAATATCAAATGAAGAGATCGGTTAATAGCTGCTTCCGCCGACAGAGCATCCATTTCTACAGATCTCCATTATCTCCTCAACAGCCTTATTTCACTGCACAGAGAACATTTTCAAACAACGCAAAGCCAGTAATCCCTGCAGATGACACACCAGATGTTCTCCATTTACATTTGAATATACTGTCTATACCTTTACTTGCACTATAAATAAGACATCACCTTGAAAACAGACGAGAGGTTGATGTTGCGAAACACATATCAAGTTTCATTTGACAACATTACCTAACCGGATGTAACAGGATGCGGCGGACATGGCAGTAATAATGATGTCTGGTAGATGGGGAGGAGGGAGGGAGATAAATTACGGGTCATTTCGGTGGTGGATGTCACCGCATGTGACAGAGCGAAGCTTTTCTCTCAAAGCTACGACCGTCCAAACGCGATGAATAAACCGAATGAAGGTATTAATGAAGGTAACTGTCGAAGCGAAAAAAGCCAAATTTGCCATGGCCGCATCGGCAAGCAAATTCTATCCCAGGAGTTTTTCAAAGTAGTTTTGTGAAAGACTACTTTTTTCTTTTTTTTTTACAGTGTCCAGCAAGGTGAAACACCAAAGTAACACACAGCACAACTGTGTGCAGTTGTAATGTATTTGATCAATGTGTCAAACTGTTTGTGTGGAGTTAACTTAACTATAATGTTAAGTTGTGAACTTCCAAAGCTCATAACAAATAATAGCCCATTTCTGGGCCGTTTTCTTCACTCATTAAAATTGACTCTTGCCTGGGATGCACAAAATGAAGTATAAAAAATAAATATATTGAAATGATTATACAATTAGCAATTGGTTAAATGAAAATGACTCACTGATGACATGAACCATATTACTTCAAAACGAAGGGAAATTACTATCAGAGGTCTGCACACTGCAGCTTTGGAGCCACATGTTGGTCTTCAGCTTTCACTCAATTACATAGACGTAGTTTTTTTTTTACTTTAATTTGAATTTTTTTTCGCACTGTCAAAAATCTCTATACCCTTGAAATCCAATTCTGTCACCGCTGACAGGATTTGACATGCATTTTTCTCATAACCTAAACTCCTGGACCGGAGACCAGAGAAATAGAGGTTTGCGCCCCAGTGGCCCCTCAGAACTGCGTCAGTTCAACTACTACGTTGCATTTTTGAGAAAATGAACAAAGAGATAATAAAAGTTATTTTAGGAAAAAATTGTTGGCGGCAGCACTCACCCATTGTTTCCATATTCCCATTCAATCTAGTTGTGGAGGAGCTGTCTCTTATCTAGTATGAGTTGAGAAATTTGGATTTAAATGAAATAATATACATAAATACTGTATTTTGCTCAATAAATTATGCATCAAATTCCATTCATTTCTCTTCACAGCTCCTTCGGCTGTATGTTTTTAATGTTGAATTTTAAACAACAGCTTTTGCAAGGCGAATAAAGAACCAATTGAAATCTTTTTTTAATCTCTTTATCTTCAGCAGAATTTGGTTTTTCTATCTGTGGTTTAAGTCAGTAGGTTCCAACTGTACATCTTTGACTTCATAAATGCAACACAAACAACAGTTTCTGCCAAAACACAAAGCGATATGTCAAAGTTTAAAGCTTGTGTTATTTTCATTTTGAAGAAAAAAAAATGAATTCTGGGACACCAAATGTGCATAGTGGCCAGCGCACAAAAATCCCTCTTATTCTGATCTCAAAGGTTGCAGAGCTCAAGTATAAACAGACTGAAGCCTGTGTACTACTTGAAGCAAAATTACTGCAAAATGGCACGCCTCAAAAACAGAGTTAATGGGAAAACCTAAAAAAATGAAGCAATTGGCCCACAGATTTTATCAAATAGCTTCTATTCCAAAACAGCCTTCCAGATATTTTCAAGCAAACACACCTGCATGACGTTTGCTCATGTTTGTTATGTGGCTGAAGCAACAGTATTTCTTCGGTGATCCACCTATTCGGCTGCTAGTTTCAAATATGTGCTTCAAGCAAGCCGTTGTTTTTCTCCTGCCAGCAGCTCCTGCAATGTCACTGAGCTCAAAAGTTGAACCTGCAGTGCAGGATTTTCAGTCTACTTTCAGTCTGAAACCAGAGATGCTGAAATGCCTACGGGGTATTATGTTTCTGTTACATTAAGGAAATTATTTGGCAAAAATCACTCATTTAAATAATACATTTTTTTTTTTTTTTAATCCATTCAGTGTGAGCCGTTTAAGAGAGTCTGCAAGAGCAGCAGTAATGGGGCTTGTAGCGTTTCCTATAACTCAAATAGCATGTGGAATAAACAGTTGTAGGAACATGCAGACAACATACGCTGCAATAGATTTATTTGGCCTTGACAGGCTCAATGACATTATATTAACCCATTCGGCTTGACAGCAATGTTTGTTCCTTCATATGGAAAAAGTGCTGCATGAACCGGCCATACGTATCCATGGGGGTTGATCAGTGGCTCTGTTGGTGTGACTTCTGCAGTATAAGTGACTATTTAACTGTGATTTCATTAGTTTATGTCATTGAGGTGATGTGTTCCTCATTAGATGAAAACACTTGCATTGTATATCCTGTAGTCAATTGGAAGAACTTGTTAATTTTTAGTTGAGTAGCGTTTGATCGTGAAGCTGCTATGCTGATTCTTGCACCATAGATGGACGAATTGGATATAATTGCATGGTTGACAGTAAATATTGTCTTTCTGTCAGCAGTAATGTTGTATAAGCTGTAGTAAAATGACACTGTTGTCTTGAAAGTGTGTGAAGAGATATGAGCCAATAAAGCAGCCTGTAAGTATCCAGATAATACAATATGACCCACTTTTTTAAACTTGGGTGAAGTACATTTTTATTTAAATGTCATTGACTATAGAGAAATGACCTGAATGACATACAATATAAGAAACATATTTATGGCAGAATTCATATGCAAATAGGTAAAACCGCAGAATAAATCTCTGTAAGACTCTCTGTGCCTGAGGGAGTTAAAATATGTCCGACTATAAAAATGTGACATGAAATTTGTAGCTTAATCCTTCACTCATTACTGCAGGTGCCGTTATTCTATTTTAGTTTCTTCGATCAAGTTTTTAAAGGTGCATATTTCACTTGTTTACAGGCAGTTAATGGGAGTGTTTCTGCACATCTGAAAGGGTGAGACAAACCTATAGGAGCAGGGCTCACATACTCGCCAAACAAAGCCTGAGACACTAAATGAATCCAGACATGAAAGCGCAAGTGCAGGTAATAATCCAATATGCTGGATTGGTGAAGGAAACTATCCTGTGAGAAGCACTTTGTGCAGTAAGCGTCGAGATGTAACGAGAATAGCTGAATAGCTGACAGATGGGCCTATTTGCACCACCTTCTTATATGAGATAGATCATGTAATATTGCACCACATATAGAACGGCTCTGTTGGGCTGAACTCCGTCATGACATACGACAGTGGCGCTGCATGTGACCCTGCTAAAGCAGAAAAACTGTGTGAATACAGATGTAGACGTGCAAGCAACAGCGTGCGTGCACTTTTCCGCTCCTTATCATTAGAAAGCTGCAGTGTATTAATACGACCGTCGAGGTGGAGATTCATTACAGCAGCGGTGATGCAGTTATGATGATGCTGTGGAAAAGTCTATTCTGCGGAGGAAACTAATCCGTCCTTTACAAATGCTCTTAATCTTAAAGAAGTAAACAAATGGAAACGGTGGGTCCACGAGGAGTTCGCTGGGTTAAACGAGAGAGCTGCAGCATGGAGAGAAAGGTGCCGGCAGAGAATTCAGTGCCTGAGCTATGACGGACCTGTCGAAAAAGTTCATATTTATTCTGAATCTAATTAAAGACTTTATCCCCACTGTCACACCAATCCATTCTCATTTTCTGCTTGCATTATTTCACTAAGAAAATGAGCTATCACTGTTTCTTTAATGAGAACGCGATCCCTCACCGTCTCGTTTAAAACAGTCTGCCTCACAGAGGAGCGTCACAAATTTGCATGACAGTTAAAACTATTGAACTCTGTGTGAAGTGAAAGCTGGCCTGTTGGGTCATAATGGCTCGGCCGTATTCGACACGCACACGACTCGATGTTGCCAGTCAGCTGGTAGCCAAGTGTGTGAAGCATGAGTCAGTCAATGTGGAGCACAAACAAAGCAGCCAATGCCAGCAGATCCTTTGCACGGCAGACATTTTGGCTTGTCACCGCAAGATTAAAAACAAATGCAGTCCATTTAAGTGAGCTTCCTGCTTCCCAGGGTGCGGGGGTCACTGTCATGGCTTACTAAACACTTGATGGAAGTGGAAAATCTGTTTCACCTTTACAAAAAAAAACAAACAAACAAAAAAAAAAAAGGCTTATATTGCAAACACAACTTCACTGCAAATGCTATGCTCCACTGCAGGGCTCTGTGTGTTTGTTTGCTTCTAAGCATTATTGCCCCTTCCTGATAGATGTGTAAAGTGTAAAACCTTTTGCACATAACTGCCAGGGTGCTGTGATTCAGCTCTGCAGACCTGTTTCATTCTAAAGCTAAATCCTGAATGCATACAGTCGCTTTCCTATAAACACCCTGCCATAACACTGATATGGGGGATGAAGGGCTGTTTGTCCATGTGATCAAGAACATTGTTGATGCACTGGGCTCAAAATGGACCAATCCCCTTTCCTGCAATCTAGTAAAAGAATTACTGTCAAACCTGAGAAACGTTTGTTTTAAAAAGAGGTTTACAAAATGTCAGAAGATAAGCAACTTCCCTGAACGAAATCCCTGAAAGCCTCCAAGTAGTTTCTTCTGCTTATAAAATCCACCGAGGGGTCAAACCTGCGATGTGATATTGTATTGTCACTGTCAGACAGAGGGATCATGTTCAGCTTGGTAGCACCACCACCAACCAACACACACATAACTTTAGAAGCAGGGAGGAGTAGAGCAGGGACTATATACACAATGTTTTCATCCAAACTAATGGTTCCAAAAGCGAGTTGCCTCTTTGGCTTCATGATTGATGATGAACCCTCAAGATACATTTTCCCGATGAACTCCCTCAGATAGTCTGGCTTTCATGCTAATAATATTCCGGTAGCATTAAGGTAGCTCCGTTTTACTGCTGCATCACTACGGGCATCGCTCCCATCTGCTGTACAGTTCCATGTGCGTGTTGTTTTGTGAGGCACGCCGACTGAAACAAATCACAAACAGCAGTTTTCTGTTTTGGACTAAAAGCTGCAGTTACTGCAAGTTCACTTTGTAAGTTTTAGACTATGCAAGATCAAGTTTTACTTTGTGCCTTTGCAATGCATAAGGCCACTATTGATTTGTCAAGAAACAAGCCTTCTGAAAGAGACTTTGAATCAAACAAGACAAGCCGACTTCTATGCAGCAGAGAATCCACATGAGCCACACGACACACACTATTCAAAAATGCTAAACTCGGGTAAAATCAACAACTCAGAGTGATACGACAGGATGAGCCATTTGGTAAGGTCCAGGTCTTTTAATCGGGTTGGGTTTAAAGAGCCTAACCTCTGATAAGAGCCGGACGACCCATCACTGTAGGTCTCATAATATCAATGATGGTACAGTTCTTAGTTCTGTGATCGTAGTTCGTTTATATTTCCTCCACCAAAATATCTATGTAGCCCAACTTTGTCAGTGGCAGTGCATCACTGAAGCATCTGAGCAAGCCCATTTGAAATGAACATACATGCCACCCGAACCTGGTAATTATAGATGTAAGAAAAATTCTGGAGCCCCCTGGGAGGAAAATCCCAACAGGAAGTTAATTGACTGTTGTTTTCTGATATCTGACTTCCACTGTCCACTCATGTAATACCAAAATAGATTCAGTAACTGTATTAAAATGCTGGTAATGTTTCCTGCCACCGGGCAGTTTAGAGACTGTGAAACATTTCATCTTAACATAAAACATCAACTTGTTTGCTTCTCTGACTAAAAACAGTTTTTATTCACCTGGAGCCCAAAGTTAAAAAAAATCAACTGTAGTCCATTTAGTTGACCAGTCCCTGACGATGGTCCTGATCTCCAGGGTAAGATG
Organism: Lipophrys pholis; assembly: GCF_963383615.2. Taxonomy (NCBI): domain Eukaryota; kingdom Metazoa; phylum Chordata; class Actinopteri; order Blenniiformes; family Blenniidae; genus Lipophrys; species Lipophrys pholis. Next base: position 13,096,229 of record NC_137632.1, read on the forward strand.
AGTCAATAAATGTGTGGTTTATGAAGCCAGGCGCGGCTGTATTGATTGGGTAAAAACAGCTGTGGGGCCTGCACATGTGACAGGAAGTAATTAAGCATGCATTAGATAGAGTTGCTCATCTCTGCAGGTCCATTAATGCACTCTAAAGATTTTTTTTTCCTCCTGTCCGCTCCAAAATGCACGGTCATGGTTAATGTAAATAGCCGAGGATGACCCCCCTGTCACCGCGGCCTTTTCCTTCTGAGGTAGCATCAGCATTAATGATGAATCATGATGCATGGGAGGCTGGCGTTTTTGTATCATTATGTGACATGCCGCAGCTACCCCATCAACCCAAAGACATCTGCAGCTGAGTCCTATTATGTCCCCCTCTTCTTCATCTCCTTCCTCTTCTTCTAGAGGCCCATGGCAGTGTGAAGAGGATCACCAGCTGTTGTCATCAAGCACTTCACCGTGACACATGTTGTTGACCACGGTTACATCTGTGATGTGCTGCTCTTGTGTTCGACAGCTTAAGTTAAAAAAAAAAAAAAAAAAAAGGAGATGCATTGTGAACACCAAATTCAATGTCATCCTGCACACCCACACAGGCACATACAGGCCGCGCCAAAGTGTTTTCATTACTTTATACGCCCACACATGGATGCAATCAGTCACACGGCACACAAAATGCAAGGCAGAACTTTGTTTCGTCGTATCAGTGCTGAGCCTCTGTCCAAGCGTACGCCTCAAAAAGCAAAGGTTCTCCTCCGTTCACTGCCCTCTCCTCTCCCTCAATCCCAAAGCTCTGTCATGAAATATGTATTCACATTCAATATGTTGGGATCCAAAGTCAACACACTGAACCGGAGGAGCAGCCGGCTTCCCTTGCCAGTGCCCGCAGTTAAACCTGCGTCTTCCACATTCAATTTTCCCATTTCTCATCGTCACAGTGCTCTGTATAATTTATGATTCAAGGGAAAGCTGTGAAGGAGCCGATCATCTCATGTCGCCCTGTCATAAGCCCACATTATTCGGTTGATTCATTATAAAAACAAAACAAAAGGATTCGTTTGGAATTGCAGCCAAAACGTGATCTCTTTCCGAAAAGGATTTTCTTTTAACTGATTGCAAACTGTTCACATAAGACAGATGCTACACATAAAGAAATGTTTCTGAGCTGCATCTTGGCCATGTTTGTGCAGGCGTGATGTAGAAAGTCAGCCGAGCCGTTTCAGAGATTCAGCAGTGCTGGGAGAGGGGAAATAGGGATGATGGCAAAGATTCAGCTGTAGGGCTCATATTACAGGTACGGGAGCCTAAAAGCCCAAACAGACGACAGCGCGTCAAGATAAAATAAAGAAATAAATAAAAAATGTTGAGCCTGCTCTGCAACGCAGCGTCATTCCCATGTGGGGGTGAACGAGACCATCATAAAAACACAAACAATCCGAGAAATAATTGGATTCAGAATGAAACCGAGTGTGAGTGCAGAGGTGGGAGTCACTTTACTTCACATCGCAATGGGAGAACTTTGAACTACAAAACAAAGTCCAAACTTTAGAAGAGCAATTAAACTGCTCTGCAGATTTTTTTTCCACATTTGTAGAAAGGCACACAAAAAAAAAAAAGAGCGAACCAGGAGGCTTTATTAATAATGCCTTACAGGAGTTCCCGATTAATGCGTTTCATCTTTGAAGCAGATGGCTGTCATTAGTGAGACAAAGATGCTAATTTCAGTTACGCCCCAGAACTACAGTCAGCCGTGTGTCCACAGGGCTCCCTACAGAGAGCAGACTGTAATGGACATCCAATATTCAAACAGACCCATGAAAACTCCACATTCTCTTTGAAATGGCTCAGATTTGGGCTCGCAGTGTGCGTTAATCTAGAGACAATTTAAAATGAATCAATACAATCTCAATTCTCGGTGATGCACCGAGTGATTTATGTCCACATCAAAGGGAAAACTTACCCACTGAAGTTCTGTTTGTTTTCTGTCCAGAGGGTGTGGCACACTGATATGATGAATGAGAGAAGTCGATGATAAATGTTCCACTAAACCCATGTGCCTGTATTTGTGCTTGTTAACCCAGAGGTTCCAAAATTGCCTGGCAAAGCTTTCAAATCGAATCCGAAGCGACGGGGCCAGTGATCTCAGTGACTCTTGTGTTTCCTGACGAGGTACATACACTACCTGCTGCTGCTGCTGTTAATCAATCCAAGAGATCGGGGGTTGCAGTTACCATGCTTTAAGTCAAAAGTGCACACAAAGAAATAATATATGGCTCCACTAAGCCATTTTGGCTGGAAGCCTCAGTCGGCTAAGTGGTGTGTGCAAACAGAGAAAGTAAATTACCATAATACCACATTACCGGCTCTGGTAAAAAGCACCAAGGACATAGAATCAGGCAGCAAAAAATATAAATGTAGATGAGCAGAGCCAACAGCTGCTCACAGACATTGTTCATTTTCAATTGTGCAAAAGGTCTGAAGACTTCTGGAGTCCTTGAAAAATGACGGCTTTATCTTTCCGTCAAATCCTGACGTTATTGGTGAATAGTCTGAGAAATATAATCAGGGAATGAACGTTCCACTATATTTTCGATATTATGGACTGATAAAATAACTAGTTTGAATGGAACAAAAAAAGCAATAAATAATTAAATTAAACTTGGGAAAGCACAATAGTTACATATATAGATGTCCATAAACATATACACATTCAACAAATTACAACAAAAAGGGTTCTGCTAAATATAATGTAAATTATAGTAATTACTATTCATGTGTTTTACACATAAACACATGAATAGAATCACATCACGTGTTTGAACAAGGCTGAAAGATGTCAAACAAATCATCCAATCCCGTCATTTATTTCATTATCAACTAATGAGAATAACCACATTTCCATACATTTCATATGATAGTTTGGAACTATAGTGCTATTGCATTCTAAAGGTTTTTGTTTTACATTTACATATACTATATTCTATATATTATCTGTAACATTTCTTTAATTCAGGTTTGGAGGCAGAAGATAAAGGTACATGAATCACGCTGCAAAATATTTACCATTACCGTATTTTGAAGGTTTTCACATGCACATACCAGACAATATTTGAATCCTCCATCGTTCGATACAGCCACCTGATCTGGGTCTTTAAATGCTATATACCACCCTGTATTTCTCAGCTAAGGTGGATTTTATGTGCTACGCCTGAAGACTCCAGCACCTCGGAAGCTCAATAATAACATTTTACATCTCGCTTCACATCACTGTGAGATAGTGAATGCTTCTTAGCGAGAAAAGAGAGTATTTCCCAAAATGTCAGCTATTTCTTTAATATGCACATCTTACACTAAAGCAAATCTTTGAGATTCCAATATGCGACGCCGCCACTATCCTGGATGTGATGGGTTTGACTCCTCAGAGAAAATCTATACTCATCACAGCAGAGTTAAGACAATCTCAGACTTCTCAAAAGTGGGAGGCTCCACAGAACCACTGCCAAGAGGAATACGATGCAGAACACAACAGCCTGCCATTCATCAAATGCCAGTGCTTCAGGTTCAGAGAAATGTGCTTTTATGTCAGCAATGAAAGACAATGCAGCTGCTTTATGCGGCTTAAAGAAAGAGCAACGAATTGATGCGCCAACTGTGTCCTCCAGACCCGAGACCCAGAATTTTAAGCATGTGAGATACAAGCATATTTCCAGATGAAATCATTTCCTGAGCGTTCCCTCTTCTCCTTTAGTTTAAAAAAATAAAATAAAAAACTCCCCTCGCACTCCAGGGCTTTGTGTTGTTTGTCCACTAGGATTGAAACATCCCCTGTACTTGAAAATACATGCTTCTATTTGTTTTAATTTGGCTGTTTGGCAGCACATCTGAGCTCACCCACAGGAACAGCTAAAGTCTTCTTCCACTCGGCACAGATAATTTAACATCCTCTGGAGGAGGGGTGCCTCGGTGTCCTGACATATGGTGCATTATTTAGGGTGTACTCAAGTGATAATTATGAAATGCTGTTGTGTTTATAGTTTACGCTTTATTTTTTCCTTCTTCAAATCTAATCTGGCCTTACTTTAGGAGAGATCGCAATGACAAATTCAGGACAAAGTCATATATTTTGCCCAGAAAGAGAAACTACAGGTGAATCTTCTTCGAAATCTAATTCAGCTAAATTGAATTGAGGATTCAGAAAATGTATTTAGACATATTCATATGCGGTTTATGTGAGGATGGAGAATACATCTGCACAAATCAAGACACAATATGACAAAAACATACATACATACATACAAAGTAAGTGAAATAGTGAAAGAAAAACACACTTTCAGACCTACAGGCAATTTAAGAGTCAGCAATTAACCTGAAATGCATGTTTGTTGAACTGTGGGTGGAAAACAGAGCCGCTCTCAGAAAAACAAAACCCACACAGGAAGAACATCGACGTGGAGCAGCGTTTACTCTCGCTAATGTGGGAGTGATTACCACTTCCCCATCTTGTGTCATTTGGTGTATAAATCAATGAACACAGTCATTAACTTGACCAATGTTTGAATGCCTGCAACAGGCGTGTGTATAGAGTCCTCTTGAATTTGTCCGTACTCTGAATTCATAAAGTCAAGGAAATTTCAGAGCAACTTTAGTGCTAACAATCTCCTTTTTAACTGTGACGATGTGTGAAACAGGAAACTCAACACGTTGAGTCCGGTCAAATATAAACAAAAAAACAACTAAACTAAATCTAATGACACCCATAAAAGATGGAAAACACGTCTCTTTACCGGTTTTAATTGTCATTTTCTGCTGTGAGTGCTGAGCAATTAGAACTTCACTTCTGGGGTTTCTGAAAAAAAAAAAAAACAACTCTGACTGACAGCAAATTAAGACTCCACATCAACTCCTTAAACAATTACTTGACTAATTACATAATTATTCTCAGAATAACTTTGGTTATTTAGCAGTCAGCATTTAACTTCTCTTTTGTTACTACGAGCTGATTGATGATAAAGACAACTTTGATGGATATGCTGTTTGCAAATTTATGGAATTCAACTTTGTTTTTAGTGTCAAACTGTTACTGATGGAAAAAGTAAATACAAATGTTGCTTATTGATCTAAAGAAACCAGTTTGAATATATCTTAATTGTTCTAAAATAGACAGGAAAATAATACATAAAAAAAACGTTGCTCTATGAACCGAGGACAGGTACAATAATACCAGGCCCTGCTTTGCAGAACTCATCAGTAACACCTTTTTTTTTTTTTTTTTTTTATCTATCAAGCTGAAATGGTCAAAGACTCAAACTCCAGCTGTTGGATTTGAACATTCACATTGTTCCATGTACTCTGGTTTTCCTCCCACAATCCAAAAACATGCACTTGAGTCTATTTGATGAGTGTGTTGTTGTCTGTGTTGTTGTCTGCGATTAGCTCCCAACGTGTCTGGGGAGGACCGGGGAGTAGTGGTTAGCACTTTCACTTAATAGCAACTCTTTATTTCAATGGGGGGGGGGGGGGGGTGCTTGGGGGCTTGGGGGCTTGGGGGCTTTTCTGTGTGGAGTCTGCATGCTTTCCCCTTCATGCCTGGGTACCTATCCAGGCTGTACTTTCCCCCCTAAATCTATATGGTTGGGCTCCAGAGACTCTGACTTGGATGAGGTGAGTGTAAAAGATAGATGGGGGTTTACATGGACCAATCAAAACATTGATGGTTATTACACTTAAGTGAAGATAGATAACAACAAGAGGTAAAAAATAATATGCATCTGTGCGCGAAGGAGATATTTTGTTTATACCATAAACTCACAGCAATTTATCTCCCTCTGACAACAGGTTAGCTGTATACAAGATATCAAACTGTATTAAAGTTTTGCATTACACAATAGAATCACTTGCCCACACCCTGTGTAATAAAAGTCTGGGATGTTTTATGCTGCGACTGAGGTTGGAGCAGCATAAACCATCACATCTCTTGCTCTTGTTGCTCTTGACACATCAGGAACCTCGTCTGCCCACGCAGTCACACGCACACGCACCCACACCCACACCCACACAGGAGTGGACACAGGATTTTTTTCTTTTTTCACGTTGCTTGTATACATGATTTTAGTTAACAAAGTCAATAGAATCCTTTTCTCTCCTGCACCTTTTTGAGCAGACCGAGCTACCTACTGCAGTCAAAAGCAAGCTGCTCAGCCGTTGCTGCTGCAGACCTCGCTGTCCTCCCCCACAGCTGTATGTCTGTTTATAGCAAAGACTCTAAGAACAATCCAGGAGTGAAGAACAGCAGTTTATTTTGACATGACAGGCTTATAGACGTTGTTCTCGCCTCTCTTGAATTTGATCTTCACTGCCAACAGGTACAGGGCCGCCCAACCTACTGTGCTGGACCTCGACAATTAGTCAATAATAATCAATGCTCGACACATTTATAGTATCCTAGCCAGACATTTCGTACCAAATAAATCAAAATACAGAAATAATTGTAAATTATTCTAATTCAATCTTGTTTCTAGTATTTGTTACTAAAACTTCATTAGAAAAGCAAAAGCAGATACAGCTGTCATTCAGGACAGAGGATTTTCATGTGTCTTCATTTAGTGGGACTCTTCAGTGCATTACACGACAAAGCTATGTATTTTACAATTGGCTCTGCAGAACAAAACTGAGCAAATTGCTAACATTTCGGCCTTTATAAAACAAAATAGACAAAGAATCCCCCAAATAAGCTCTGATTATACAACTAAGTGCTCCTGATGTCTCTAAAATATCCCTCTGCATTGTCCAGAAATGTGTCAGTATGCAGATAGTAAGTGGTACTGACAATCAGTGATGAATTAAATTGAACTGCAAAGTAATTACAGATGTAGATTCATCATAGTTACTGTCGCTAATCACATCTTGGCACTTTTACTGTAATTCGGTGTCGAGACAGATTATTGCAGCTTCCAGAATATACAAGAGGTGGCGGAAAACATTTAGAAAGAATGAAAGTCTCTGAATCTTACTCCACATCCAGAAGTGACAGTGATATTCTGTGATTAGATTTCCAGTTTTATGAAAAACTTGAAATATACAAACAGGTTCCAACCCGACTGCTGCATGGTGTAAAATATAAATGTAGAACAATAACCATTTCACTTTTTCCAACATTAAAACCAGACTGATGGGTGGTGCATCCATTTTATTACACACTGCATAACTGAAATTCAAAATTAGAGAGTAAGAAAGACTGAAGTGAAGGCGAAAAGAGCTGCTAATGTTTTGGGTGAATTTTTTTTTTATTTTTTTATTTTTTTAAGGTTTCTTCAAGGCCGAACTGCAACAAGACTGCAACACAGAGACCAGTGGCAAACTGAACACTGACACTTGTTTCACCTCCTAAATCTAAAAATAAGTACAGCCAAACCTCAAAAGCACTTTCCCAACACTGCTGAACGGGACAATTTACCCCACTGAGATACGTAAAATAAAATATAAGGTTGCGCTTCTTGTTGTCTCTAATTTGCAGTGTATGCTCATTGTTTGCAGATCAAATGAAACTAAGGCTCTGATGACTGACGTGTCATAAATCACACAGAGGTCCATCGCACAGTTCATACTGCAGGTAGTAAAACTTTCATAAATGTTTACCGCCGTGCAATGTATATGATGGATGGCAGAAAGAGTGCTGACACTGTTAATATCATCTAGCAATGGGAATCTTCTCGTAAAGGGCCAATAATTTTGTACCTCCAACAGTTACATTAAATTATCTCTGCATGGAATAAAACAAAGTAAAGATAGATTTTACTGCGACGACTGAACAACCCTTGACGTTTGGAACTTGCACTGCTCTTAAGTTTGGAAATAAAAAAAACAAAACATTTTATGGGCCGAATGGTGACTGCATTTCTGATGAATACCACTTTATCCATTGCAGATAGCAGTTTCCATCACAGGACCGTTACAGAGAGACAAAGAAAGGCAGATTTAAACCTCCAGGGAAACTTTAGCATTAAACGCATGTATGCATACTTTGTGGGGCTGATGTGGAACAAGCCCCTGTTCGACCAAAACTATAAATGAAAGAAACTTTGTGATGGTTTTGTGACGAACACATATTTCAAATCAAAAAGTCATAGTTCTACCTCACAGTCACAGTGAGAGGCCTCAGTTCTGTGCGGAGTCTGCATGTTGTGTATGTGTGTGTACCTCGGATGTTTAGCTTCCTCTCACAATGCAATGATGTGCATGTTTACTTGTGACTCTAATTTCCCCCTAAGTGTGTGTGAGTGCTGTTATCTGCTTCGCTGCGTAGGCTCTGTGATGGACTGGCGTCCTGTCAACTGTTTACCCTTCTTTCAAGATGGGTAAGAAGCACAATTTTAACTGGTCAGAGATTAGTTTTTCTGAATCAGACGGGAAAAAAAGTCCCTAAAATTTGTTAAAGCACTGCTTCCATCATTGGTGACATGCTCTAATACACCTAATTATCAACTAAGACATTAAAATTCAGTGCTCAATCCATAATTAGTGTTGCCCTTTGAAAAATGATTTTGATAAGTAAGGAAAGCGATTGCTTTCAAGACTGATGACACCCTTTAGCGCGAGAGTCTTTAACTCTCTGGTCATTACAAACACAACAAAATATCCTTTATCTATACTTTGTCCTGAAACATTGCCCTTCTACAAAGCAATTACAGAGGGGAAGGCAAAGCTGCAGGTGCTCGGCTGGAATACAAAAGAAGGCCTTGCTGAGGGGATTCGGGTCTTTGAGAACTTGGGACAGCGAGTGATTAACCTTTATCTTTCAACCGGTCCCTGTCAGACATCATTAGTGCCGGGACACTCAGGGTCGAGGGTAACATGAAACAAGCAGAAACATTACGTACGCACACGCGAACGCTGTCAGTGCCACTTAAAACGTTTATAAATGTGCAGTGACATGCTTACAGTGTCAGAGGACAAAGACAACGTCGACTATTTATGAAATCATAAAGGCAAAGGAATACGGTTTCATTTATTGTTAAATTAAACAGAAAATTCATGAATCATGTATGTTTTCTACGATTTCCAATGTCATGTTTTCCTATGTGTCTTATCTCATTGGTAGTGCCTGGTGTTGTATTTAGTATTTCAGTGAACAGTCACACTCTGTCTCTCAGAGTTATGCTTTTCTTCTCCTGGACGTCCACCTTCTTGGGAGTTCGATTCATGGTGACCTCGAGGAGATTATGTTGTGACTTATGGCATACAATATAACTGCATAACCCCATGGGCAGACAGGGCCATGCTAATGAGGAAGCTGTGGCAGGTGGATGCAGTTTCTCTCCACAACATTATCCCTGGAGATGTGCTCATTATAGGTGAGCCGGGAAAAAAACATGGCTTCCACACAAAGTCTTGGCCAGACAGAAAGAAAGAACGTGTTGCAGCTCTGTATACAATTTGTGCTTCTTGATCTAAATACACCTAAACGCTCTAAAGGTTTCTTGACAGTCAGGATGTACATCCAGTCAAATGAGAGCAGATATGATGGCACACACTGACACCTTTGATTATACTGCATCGATGTTAAGTACATTAAACAATAGTAGCATTTCAAAGCTCACTAAAGAGTACTGTGATTTAAGTGTTTAATCCCACAGAGTGAAGCGCTTCTTTTTATGTCAACGCATTGACTCAATACAGTTGGATCGAGCTCCAAGGAAAGGTTGACATGGTAACACTGCACCAAGTGACATTTCTCTTTAATGAAAATCAATTTCCAATCAAATTGGTGCTGTTTCCTTATTCCATGAAATACCTGAGAGGATAAATAGATTGAAAAGGCACAAAACACGAGGCACCGGGTGTGTTTAGATTAATAGAAATTCAATTTGAGCAAATGAAATCATCAATGCTTAGATGGAAGTAAACATACTTGCATCATTTCCCTCACATTCATCGCTAGTTTTTTATTAAAAAAGATTTTTCCATCTCGGCAGAATTTTGTTCACGATAACGTTATAAAAAAAACCTCAAATTTAATTTGAAACTAAAACAATCACATGTATTAAATTAGAAATGGAAAATTGTTCAATAGTCAATTAAATGAGTTGGGAGTAAAACATTGCACGCCATTCTCAAAGTTTCCTTCCCGTCATCATCATCATCATCATTATCATCATCATCATCATCATCATCATCATAAAACTTGAACTTCATTCAATTCCCTTATTGGCAAATAAGTGAATCATGTAAAGTCAGTTGGCATCATCACCAGATTCACAAACAAAGCTTTTTGCAGTAAAAGGTCATTTTTTTTGTTCCACACAGCAAGTTATTTTCCTAATGGGCCTGACCTCAGAGTTCACATATAGTGAACCGCTGACTCACAGTGGTTTTGCATGCCCACTGCAAGATGACACATTCTGATTATTCATCATTTGGCACAGCGAGAAGGAAAAGAGACAGTAGTTTGTAAAATATTTCTGAATTTCATTACGAGTTAACTTTTTCAATCCCCCACAAAGAGACAATGCCAGCATAACATGCGCCACAGATAAATAATCCAAGGTACTGTAAGCCATGAACTCATTAGGGCCTCTTTTAGCTGTCAAAACAGAATAGAAATACTTTTTTAATCCCAACGGGAAATTCATAAATTAGTTCCATCTCTGACCAAGACATGAAGTCCTGTTACAGAAAACTGAGGATTTGACAAGCGTTCCTGAATAATTCCTGCTTTCCATCAGTGCACAACATCCTGTTGAAAGGCCACTGCCACCTGGGAATAAGATTTCTGTTCAAGGGTATACATGGTTGGCAATGCTTAGGTAGGCGCTCCATATCAAGGTAACGTCCACGGATTGCAAAACATATTCACACACAGCATCTCTATGTTTCACTCAAACAAAAAGTAAAACGGCGTTCTTCAACAAGAGCTTTATTTTCATACTCCAGCTATTTAGTTGCCTACTAACTGCCCAATTCCCGAAACCATTTTTAAGCTGTTAGTTTACTCTCACAAGATAAAACAATTTTGACTTTAATCTGTTTGAATGTATCGAGCACAAGTGCCTCTCCTGAACACAGAGATGCAACAGATATTAAGCTCCTAATCACATGCCTGCTAAGACTTTGAGGTGCTAAGCACTCTTTCCTTAAGTCTTGCAGTATTGAATTATATTGTTTTTATTGTTATTGTTGGTTTTATTATTATCTCTAACAGAGAATTTGGCTTGAGGCTTTCATTAGTCCGTCATTAGAGAATCACTAACTTGAGTGTCAGCGATTATAAAACCCGGCTGCTTCGCGTATGTGGCATCAAAACAAAAGTGACTACGACCGCTGTCTTGTGGTTCCTTTGACTCATCCGATCAGATGGCAGACAGTCTGCCTGAACAGATCTCCTATGACAACACATCCATCCATCTATCCATCCATCCAACCATCCATCGATGTGTAGAATTTCTTTCCTCCTCGGTAGTCTTTTTGCGCTTTACATGATCAGCCACATTGACCCTTTCACACGCGCCCACACACACACACACACACACACACACCCTCCACTGAGATCTCAATACACGTGCAGACAAAGATGAGAATCAGACCGCCAAATTTGAGATTTAGAAACAAACCACTCCATCACCTAAGCCCCGAGGTGTTTCCACTCTGGCATCGGAACAAATGTGAAATACATCCTATTGACGCTTTGGCTTCCTGAGATGTCGAGCTGAGTCACAGCCAGATACAACCACTTTTGTGGATCTTTGCGATGTCCGACTAAATTTTTGACTTCTGAGGTAGAAAAGGTTTTATCTTACACTATTGAACATATTTTATCAATGTTAACATATTAATGTCTGCCTCTGTTGAGAAGAAATAATGAAGTCTGTAGTGTGTTTCATATAAAATCTCTGAACAGCTAAACATTCCTTGGGACACTCACCTTGCATGATTCTTAAAATAACAGGCAATTGATCTGGTCAAAACATACAGACACACCCTAGTGGCACACAGGATCTGATCTCAGAGTTGGACCTGGGTTTTGAATCCTGGTTACTGAAGGAAGGACCTCTGCCATAAAAAAAAACAGCTAAATCTCGATTGCAAGTTGCACTGACTTGCTGTGGAGAAAAAAGGAGTAAATAATTCTTCTTCATACAGTGGGCAGCCTTCAGCAAACTGAAGATACCTTCAAGTTTGACTAACCAGTGACTTAATAGAAGAGCCTCCACAGAATTAGAAAAGGCTTAATCAACAATAAAGATCATTAAAGTTGATCAGTTGTAACTGTGATCCTGTACTTGTATAATTTCATCTGTAGATCTATTAACACTTTTGTCTTATTTATTACTCAAGACATGTAATAGGACATTTCTTTTTCTTTTTTTATATGTTCAAATTAAAGATAAAGATCAAGATGTGATATTGGAAGCAATTCTTCCCGGCTTTTTTTGTCCAAAAGCTTTTAGTAACTCCCCCAAGTGGTCTTAGCTTTTCTTACATAATAATATGCTGAATATGTTAATGTAAAAGTCTTTGATCTGTCAAAGCTGTTTTTCCTCTGCCTCCAGTGAGTGAATGGGCTGGAGGAATGGCTTTTCCAGCACCGCAGGCTGGTCAGGCAATCATGCCCCGCAACTGCTGCAAAGCAATATTCAACCCCCCCCAAAAAAAATCCTGTTTACAAAAAGATATTTTCACTTGGCTAGAGTTCCCTCGAGCTGGAAGTTAAGAAAAAAAAAAAAAGTCACATTTTCATTCACTTTCAGAGTCTTCCATTCAATTTTGCCTGTAGCCACCTTGCTTCAGCTTTCAGTGGCCTCCGAGCTGTGGTCCTGAATCCTGAGCGAGAAGAGGACAGGCAAACATGTTTATCGGTCTTCATCTGTTAAAAGATCTCCATCATCTTTTATTAAAGAAGCTGCTCTTTCAATTTCAATATTTGAATAATATTTAAATAGGCGGAAATCTGCAAGCACAGAAGAGAATATATGATAAAGTTATCTCGCGTGGCATCATAGTTTTCAATCTCTGAAGCAAATCAAGAGCATCTCTCGTGTCGTTTTCAATCACAATTTCTTCTAACAGATGTCTCACTAGTCAGCTTGCTTGTTCGTTTTTGTAGAGAGGCAGAACGTTTCTTACTATTACTGAATATAAAATATCACTAAACCAACGTTGCCTTCTGGATAACAAAACCACTGACCTTTTCTCACCTCTGAGGGAGACCAGCTCTTGTATAAGTCATAGTTATAGAAACTACAAGGCACTCAGTACCTGAAGCAAAAATGCATCATTTACAATGAACAATTTGATAGAAGAAATTGTATCTCTTAGGCCAAAGCTTAAAAAATACATCGTTTTTCCTCGAGCTCTGCACAGGAAGAAAAAGTACAGCAGAATACTGAAAGGACCGATCCAACGCTTTAGTCTTTTGACTAAACTGTTTCTCTTTAACTAAAGTTGCATCCAGAAGGTCTTTTTTTTTTTTTTTTTTTTTTTCCTTCAAGCAGTTGCTACAGTGACGGCTCCTGTGCTCCAGGATACATAGATTCAGAGCAGTCATCAACTCGCACAACAAAGGACATCATTCTGCACGATGCAGGACCGAGGCACTTGTCATCCTCTAGAGCGGCGCCTGCAACATTTTTTGAAGTCACCAGCGAGGCTCCACTTCTGTAATTGCCTTGGGATTCGGAGAAATATCAATTCCAGGCCATGTATTGCTCTGTGAAAGGTGCCGGCAAAGTGTCACTTTTCCAGGCTGTCCTGTTGCTCTGTACCCCAGAGGAGGAGGAATAGCACAGGGATTACAGGCATTTCTTTATAGTTTCGGTGATAAGTGTCCCAGGATCAAATAGGAAGCTTTCAAGGGGACATCTCGGACTTATTCCGGTAATGGTGCAGGAGGGATTGCACTACAGTTCACTTCGTCGAGTTGACAGTGAAATCATTCAGCAGACACATTCACAAAGGAAATTAATCTATTGTTTATTACTATCAGGACCACTCCTCTCCTGACGGGCTCTGCTCTGTGCACTTGTGGCCAGCTTTTGTTTTGACTACTTGCTGCGCTGGCACACTTTGGGCCCTGGATGATGAAGCTATAAATATGGATAAAGCAAAGCAGGAGCTCCCTTTAGAAAATAATGAATGTTTTTAGGATGTTTGAAGAACAAATTACTCTTGAGTTTAGATGAAAAATCTACCATATCTTTCTCAATTTGAGCTGTGAGAGCGAGCCAGACCTCTAAAACCGAATCAATTCGTTTTAATCTACTCCCTCAAATACGCTATAAAGTGTGTAAACTAGTGGAGTGCTGCACCACAACATTTATTTGACTATAAAACGTCTTTATATTGTTTTTTTTCTTTTTTGCGGCTGTTCTTTAAATCGTGTCTGCGTTATGCACGACGCATTGTCACACTTTGTCACAACTTGTTTGTGAGTTCACTGCCAATCGGCTAATGTAAAATCCTTTTTGCAGATGCTGCTTGAAGGACACACACGGTCGGAGCACCTGAGACGGTCACACCTTATCTGTCAGCGTGTTCTCTTCATACATGACTACAGTATCTTACGATATCTTGTTGCACGGTGACGAGATGAGAGTGACGGCAACAATAACTTGAAATAGCCGATCAGTATTACAGAGGCATATTTGAGCTGTAGGCTTGAAAATCAAATCAAGTTTCTTGATACAGTTACAGCTTTTCTCATTAGATGAGGTTTGAGCTGTTGCTGAAGTAAAATGTCCACCCGGCGTTATGCAACAGGTTGTTACACAAGCACAGTTTTGAGGCTGATTTAACAACACATAAAATATGTCTACATACTGATGTTTTTCCTCTCTGGCTCATGGCAATAACACAAAGTTGTGACCCTAAATTAGAGGTCACAGAAAAATGAATTTGTAATAACTAAGTGGGAGATATTAGGTTTATTTATTTATTTATTTATTTATTTATGTTGAAAGTTACGAAGCGCATTAATTAGGTGTATTTCGCACACATTCACACAATTTCCTCGACTAATCTTTCATAGTTGCTTCGTTTAGGGTTGAAAGGAGCCGGCGCTCACCACATCTGAACACGTCACAAGGCCACCACTGGATAGATGGACGCAATTAATCACGCATATTCCCAAACTCCGAGCTGGAGACAATTTAGAGCGGCGACTCAACCTAACCAGCAGTCCATCTTCCATCCACATCCCTTTTGGAAGATAGAAAGGGAAAATAAACTCAAAGATAAAAATCTCCACGACAACAAGATTCATTTCACTATAGATTAACGTCGTGTTGAAATAGCCAAGTACTTTATTGTTAAGAATCAATTGGGCCACACAGTGGTGGAAATTCTTGCTTGACAACAATAATATCCTTTTCTGTGTGAAATATGCATGTTTGCACTCCAAATTTTTTTTTAAAATAGCCAGTGAAGTGAGATTAAGACAGACTGTTGACTGTTTATCCAGTGTATGTCTGATGTAATGAGGCTGATCTCTTCCCCACATGGAGCTTGTCACATATGTAGTTCTGCTCAAAGTGAGAGGAGAGTGTCATCGGTGAGAGGTTAAATCAGTTCCTGCTGGCAGAAAATTAACACATTTATCCCATGCCTGAATAAATCACAGCTCCAGGTGACAGGTTGCCTTGATAGCTTTTTAACTGCACACACAACAATTTCTAAACATACAGTCCCTAATCTCAAACGGAACACAAGACAATGTCTTTGTGCAATTATGAACTCACTATTTCTCGTTCTACTGGTGAAACAGATCAGGTATCATTTATGTATGCGTATATGAAAATGGGACTTAAGACTGTTTGCAGTATTAGCTAAGTCTGCATAGTTTTCTGCATTGGTCTGATCCCCGCAGAGAGCAATTTGTTACCTTTCAAAGTACAAGTCAATTTTTGAGGCATTCACAGCTGGCAAAGGACAAGGAGAATAAATCAGATTTCAGCCAAGTTCAGAGACGGTTAAAGACTAGGGAGAGACTCAGCTGACTGAGACAGGCTGTCGGTCAGGGCACATATAAATTCAAAGATTACAACAAAGCCTAGTAATAGTAGACTACAGAGTACGTGACAGCAGGATGTCTACAGGAAATATCTATAAGCAAATTATAGGAGCCAAAACTAGCAGCAAAAAAATCATTACCATTGATAAGAAGAGTAGATTCCATCTACAAGGAGTATCACAATTAGTATTATTTGTCATATTATTATATAATTTATTTTGAAAGGCTGTAATCAGAAATATTTCAGGTAAATCAATGGGAACCTAATTGCAATCCATTTCTTCTCATCAATTCAGCTCTAATTCCTGTTTTAATAAACAGAAGAGGTACCGTATATGCATGGCAACATTTTATATGCAGCGAGAATACATATTTTGATGATTTATTCCCCACAACACTTTAAGAGTTTAGACTTGTCACACCTGTTAACAGCCAAATCATATCAAGTAATACTCTTTTTCAGAAAGAGGACAAACATGATACAGAATCAGAGCAAAGCCCACATACATGCACTTGCAATGTTTCCTATGCTCACTCCAATCTTCACTATGTGATATGATTTGTAGTGGTGCGAGGCATAGGTAGCGCCACTGCAGAAGCTGTTTTTGAAAACTGTACCACTTGGGGTTCATGGCGTCTGAGGAACTTTTCCATGGTCCTTTTTGTCACAGAAGTAAAACATGGTTTGGTCCCTGGGACACTGGGGAAATCAAGTCACGCCACAGTGGCCACAGTACAGACTCATTTCTCTAATAAGGTAATTCAAAAGCAGTCATGGGCTGCAACTTCTCCTCAATGCCTCAAAGTAACATTTCTGTCTTAGTCTGACAATTTCATATAGCTTATATATATATATAAATATTGTGTATGTTTTTATAATTAAATATTTTTGTCTGCATGTAAACTGCACTACAGCATAAAACAGTATTCAGGGTTAGTATCATATCGGAATGATTCGAAACGGCACAGCCCAGTGCAGAGAGACAGAAATGTCTGAAATTCCCATTTAAAATGTAAATCTCCTGTAGGTTTGGCAGGAGTACACAGCAGCCTCGGCACAAGGCAAAGGCCATTAGAGACTAAATGTAATCAACAGAAAATACACAGAATTGCCATTCAAATTGTGATGTTCCCAGTAGTTTGCACTTCATTCTCATAAATGAGAAAAAATCTCATTAATAACAAGGAGGAAAAAAATAAATAAACTGGAGACAGCTCCGGAGTGTTGTTAAAAGATTGAAAACAAAAAGTAATTACAGAAGGTGTGTAGGAGGTTCTGAATGATTAAAGCTGGGAACATATTGGGATGCAGCCGCACGCTAACTAGACACTAAAAGGGAGGAGAATGATATATGTAATAAAGTGGCCCCACGTCTAATAAAGGAAATGCAATTAAAGCAGAAAGAACTCAACCGTCAAAGGCCAATGAAAACCGTAAGGTTGTTTTTAGTTACAGAAGAGAATCCCGTTTTGACAGATTTATAAATTCAAGAAGCCATCTGTAGCATTGTGCTGCATGACATTTATTTCAGTTATGATACTATAGCTTTGTTAGAACATAAATGTACTATAAAAAGGATGGAAACAGTTGGAATGTAATGGGTATTATTTGAATTATGTAGATCATAGGAAATATGAGTCAATGCTCAGGCATCTAGACAATGTGGGTCATTTTTCTGTACAGAGAAGCAACAGGATCAAATAAATAATAAAATGTTATTACTTGAAAGGAGGTTCAAGTGTAATTGGAAGTGGAACAGAGGCTGTAATCGCCTGGGGTTTTTTTAAAAATGAAAAAAAAAAGAAAAAAAAAGCAGGCGATATAACAGTTATTAGAGCCAACTGATAATTTGAGGGAAAAGAGGAGTAATTGTGACTTCTGGATGAGCCTTGGAAAAGGAGCTCATCAGATGATCCTCTCTGCCAAAAGTAAAATGCTTGTCGTGAACAATACTCATAGATTCAGTTTAATCATCGAAACAAAATACAAACCAGCACTATGGTATATTTCTGTGTTTGCTGTGTGTGAGGATCAGGGGGCCAAACATCAACACAGCGTCCTGAACTCACTCTCTCTTCCCCACAGGGGGACAATGTGCAGCCCATCGGCCCCGAATCGATAGATATCGTAAACTTTGCAGTTATGCACTGAGAGATCTCAAGGAACCTGAGGACTCCTGAGGTTTTTACGCGCCTCCATTGCTTTTACAGGTCTCACATTGTACGTGCACAAGCTCCGATTCATGTCTTCGTCCCTCACCCTCACCCTCCCCTCACCCCTTCTTCCTCTGCTCTGTATGTGTTCTCAGGTTGTTCTTGAAACGGCACTGAAGTCACCTTCCACCCAGCCTCCTCATCCTCTGCTCCTTATCAGTCTAACCTGGTGACCTCCTCTGTGTTCATCTGTGCTCCTACAGACTCATACAATTTAATTACCTGCACCAATCATCAAACATTTAATCCCAAACTGGCCTTGACAAAGAAGTCTATATTTGAATATCAGTTTTTATTCTTAGGATAATGCCAGTGTAATATAAAAGAAAAACCTCCAGTAGACCACCAAAGGGTCAAATATTGAGTGAAATCTCAAAACCTTCGGCACAAACTAATCAATAAATGTGATCTGATCTGCCAGCACAATGTATGATTAACCTAATACCACACAATAAAGTGTAAAACAGTGTTGCTGGAAGAAGTGATAAATCTTTGATTTGATAAGTCAACTGAACTTCTCCAGTTGTTCCTGAGCAAATTGCACAATGATCAGGAGGAACTCAACGCCACTCGTTCTTACAAAACAGCTTCATCTAAGCCAAGGATGCGTGAGGTGAGCGCTCTCCGAGTGATTTGGCTCGACTGTTCTGTAGCAGATTTATCTACATTTCGAGGGTGATTGCACTGTGATATTATTCAACTTTTACTGACATGCTAATAAACACTGTGGGACACTTTAATAAACCTGAAAATAAACTTGTTCTTGAATGACAGGAAGTTGTCCGGGCCCTGAAGCATCATTGCAGCCAAGGAATGTTGATGCTCACTCCACCGTGGGAACGATTGTATTAGTTTGTTCTTCAACCCCAGACATAATCTTGGATGTTGTTCTCGAGTAATTCAAATTATGTTGATTTAATCAATATCAAAGCTGAGTCCTTTCTTTCGATACTTCTTCTGTTAACTTCTTTGGAAAGTGATTGAATGTACCATTGCGTCCCGTAACTGAACACCAGACTTTTTCAAACTGTAAAATATTATTGTTAATGACTGTTGACATTTATGAGTAATAAAAAGCACAAGTCCTGCTGTACTAGATTTATGTTGTTGTTTTTTATCTGAAAATTTGTTTTAATATCTTAATGGTTACACTCATGGCTTGTTTTATCATTTTCGTTCATCTTTAGTACACCTACAATAAATTCCGCTCTTAAGTTTTTAATAACATGATTAATAGTCTTGCACTTTTACCTATTTCTTTTGGCCACCATTTTTCTCCAAATTTATAAAGAAAAAAATTATGTTGGGGAAAAAAAAAAAAGGCCTCTCCTCCCCCGAGCCTCAGATTTTAATCCCACCATTCACCCATTAATCTTATCTGCTGATGCATTATTATGACCGGCTCTAAACACATTAGAGCTGGATAACAGCTCAGCATGACCAAATAAAATCATGAAACCAGGCTGCAGTAAACAAAGGAGATTCTCACATACAACATGAGTCATAATATCTTAAAGGGAATAGCTACTATGAAGCCTTGAGTCATATTCTCCAGCTGCACATTAAAGAAAGGAATCAAAAGGATGCGATACCTTTACAACACCGGCATTTGATTATTCACATAAATCACAGTCACATCAATCGCATACCGGAGTATGCGGAGAGGAATATACTGCTGAAACAGCATGCTTGCTGCAGCTACCACACACCCTGTGGAGAGAGTTTACCTACAAGTGTTGCCGAAGTGCAAAGAGCCCTTCACCACCTACACAATAGCGTCAACACTCTTGCCTCAGCTTTCGAGCAGCCACGAAGTGAGAGAAAACACAACGTTTCAGAGTCAAACACCAAAACAACTTAGTCACTTACAGCATTGCACAGATGTCAGGAATTAAGTTTTAATTATTTCCGTGGCACAGAAAAATAACCATTGTTGTCAGCATGAATAATCACGGCTGCAAATGCCCCCGCCGTGGCTACGCGTCGCTCATCAAGTACATCGGTGCGTTTCCAGCAATTCATCCATACTCCTTGACCAAAACAGTTGCATCAACCTTGATTAATACCTACACCTCGGTTTTGCAGCAAATGCACAATGGAAAGTTATTCAGTGTTCACAGAGAAAATTGCCTACAATTTGCATTAAAAAAAAACCTCCAATTTCTTAAAGAAACGACATGACAGTCAGACAGAAGCTCTTATCATGAATTTAGGTAACAGACTCTGTGAAAAAGGTGGGATGGTACATATTGACCTTGACATAACTAGTATTTTCCAAAAGCATATAATATTAAAGGCTTTGCCAGCTTTTTCAGCATGCTTCAATGAAAATGCCAAAACAACAAGAGTTGTTTAACTTGTGTTTTATCACCCTAATTGCTTCTCGAGGACGTTAACTTCACTGTAAACTAAGTTCCTGCCTTGTGGCATTGAGCCAGTTTCAAATAGGTCAGAAAATGTTGTGCTTTTCTTTGGTTAAGGAGTGAGGCAAGCTTTGCTTCTACAGACGAGAGTGGAAACGGGCCCAAATCGGGTAGGAGATTTGAATTACGCCGTGCACATAATGACCTATCACCAGCAACCTCCAGCTTTTTGTACAAGTAAATACTCAGCTATTTTCTTGACTCGATGCAATGGCCATCAGAGCCATATATCGGCAGAATTCACAACTGTAATAATTTGCCAGGGATAAAGTCATGTTTACAAGGCAAACCTCATATATTTGCTTGACATGAAATTTAAGCAGTCAATAATTCAAACGAAATCCAATATATAATGCAATAACAGCCTTTGAACAAGTGCTGATTGTAAGTCCAGTGCAACATGAGAAGCAACACTGACTAAGCAAACATACAGTACTTTAAAGCAGGGATTAAGGCTTGAGACTCTCTAGACTAATTACACCTTGCAGAAGTGTGATTAGTGAGAGCTGTCACAGTAAGCAGGGCACAGACGCTGCATGAACTTATAAGTATGAACAGTAGTAGGAGCGCAAGCTCAACAGCAAAACCAACAAGCAAAAAAAAAAAAAAGAAGAAGCTTGCAGACAAACATGTGGACCACGACTGGATGTTCCAGACTGTATGCACAGATGGACATGTAATGAAAACCATGGTATGGCTGTAAGGGAGGGAGGGTTCGTGTTTGAGCCAGATAATGGTCTAAATTGTTCCTGGTAATGGCAGCAACAAATGCAGCTCCTGGTGAGAGTGCACATGCTACTGACTTTGAACTTTTGCACCTGTTTCATTCCCAATGTGCCATTCAGTAAATAACATTGACATTTTGGAGAAATAAGTGATGTCTCAATGTGAGACATATATATATATATATATATATATATATATATGATTTCATTAGGTTTATAATAAACTACTATATTTTTCATGATCTGTGTAATACAGAAATCCAAATATTGTTGAACTTGTAGCAGTAAATACACTGACATGTAGAAAATGATATGTCTCCATATTTAATATAATTGTGTCTAAAAAGCCATGTGTTCGCTCACTGACTGAGTATCCCTGTTAATATTTTGAAATGATCCACTTTATGCATCAAAATAAAATCTTCCCCATGTTTTCATCCATCAGTCAGATGAAAAAAAAAAAACAGGCTGTGTTTTGAATGCCAATACTTTGTAAGGGAATGAAAAGCGACTGCCACTTTGCGTTAGAGGGAATAAAGAGATGTGATTAAAGTTTGATCAGTTACACGGTAACTTGGCTCCCTGCACCTCCCGTCCTCATCCGCTCATCTCCCCAGTGGAGCGACGCATTTCTCACGGTGAGTGCAGAGGTGACGGTCCTGCGTGTGTGTGTGTGTGTGTGTGTGTGTGTGTGTGTGTGTGTGTGTGTGTGTGTGTGTGTGTGTGTGTGTGTGTGTGTGTGTGTGTGTGTGTGTGTGTGTGTGTGTGTGTGTGTGTGTGTGTGCTCTGCACCGTACAGCGCCACAATAGAGGAGTCCTCTGTGAACCTGCGGATGAGCTCACACTCAGTCGGGCACGGTGACGGATGCTGGGAGAGGACGGACGCATCCACTCACACTGCAGAAATTTCCCAAAAAGTAGAGCCAACCTCCGCTCTCCCGACTCGGCACCTACAACCGAAGCCCCTCTCGCCTCAAACAGCCAGCCCGGAGAAGAAAAGCCCCCCCCCCTGTGTGTGCTGCACCTACCCCTCTCAGTGTCTCCATCCTGTGACTCGTGGTCCTGATGGTGAGACGCCGCCGCCTCGCTCCAGCATCCTCACAGCACTGTTGTTCGACTCGGCGGGGGAAAACATCACGGTGGTGCAGCTGAGCTGACGTGCAGCCTGACGGGGGCGGAGGACCAATCAGAGAGGAGTCTGGAGGATCGTCCACCAATCAGCTTGGAGGAGGAAAGTGGAGGCTGCACGCTTTACGGGACTACACCTAACAAGGTAGGTTGAGGCTGTGGGAGAATTTCTTATCAACTCCTGTGCGCATGCTGAAAGTAATTCACTTCGCATTTAAAGAGTTAACTGATTATTATTATTTTTTTAATGATAAATAAATAAAATAAAATAATACAGAGTAATAATAATAACAGCATTTTGCATTGAGTTTTGTATTTTCCAACACATTTTAGTATACATTTTTGTTAGTATGCCAAATAAAATATATGCATGTCACAAGTGCATTGATTCAAGCTCCACTGTTCACATGAAAGCCTGCTGATTAGTTGCTAAACAGTGCAATAACTGACTGTTGTGTGTTGTTTGAGTATGTTTTTTTTATATACCTGAGTGTTTTTATGCATATTAGTGTTCTCTTTTAAACTTTCTACATCTTTCTATATATTTATACTGTGACACATGCACTTACAATTGTGTTGTTTCAAAGAATGGCAATAAAGAGTTCTGATGTAAAAAGAAAAAAAAGTATCCTTAGTTCACATTAACTCTTATAATCATGTTAAACTTGTTAGACTATGAAAGATTCAAAAAAGAGAATGTCATTTGAAGGTGAATACTTTTGTTATTCCTACCCTCATTCCAAATAAACTAAAACTTTTTAAGCATATATTTAAAATGTTTTACGATCATAACTATGGCGTGTATTTAAAATAATAAAGGAGACGTGAAATATTGGTATTTTGAGATGGTCAATTTTTATGGTTGTGACTGATAAATATAAATTATGAACAGTAAAAGAGGTTTAAATGCTTCAGCTCATGTTCAAGCTAAATGAAACTTACGGATGCCATTAAATTGTGGGATTAATGAATGTTTACATTGTATCAAATTTATTATGATGCACTGTCTGTAAATATAAAGGTTTTCAAAGGTTTTAATTTCAGTGTATTTTACTTTTTTAGAATCATTTATTAATCATTTTAAATGAATTGTCAAGTATAATATTCTTGCTTCTTAAAGACTAATAGATTTCTCTTGATTTTTTTATTCTGTTTTATTTAACATTTGGCCTCTTATCATGTTATGATCCTTTGTTTACTCCTATTGTTTTTTTTTAATCATCTGCAAAGGACTTGAGACTGCACTAACTTGCTTATTAATAAGTGATATATGATGGATTTGACTGGATAATTGATTATAGCTTTGTAAAAGTCAGCAACCTGTAGTCTCAGCTCACAGACATCCACCCTGAGGCACAATACCAGACGTAGTATATGATTACTTCTGGCATGTTGTGTAAATAATATAAAACACTTGCTTTTTGCTGCTCCTCAGCTGCCCAACACGAGTTGAGCTTGTTTCTGAAGGCTGCGTTTCTAGTTTTCCCTCATGGAAATGGTAACCTGGTCTACGTCAGGGCCCAGCTGCCGTGTCAACTCTAAAATCCCCTCTCAGGTGGGGTTAACTTGTAAAGGAGATTATACTGTTGGTGTGAAAGGAAACTGCTGACCTGCCTGTGTTTGCTGTAGGTGTCTTAGCGAAATAGACTCCTGACTCCATGATACTATTTGTAGTTTGACCTCGGATAGAGATTGGAATCCCGCCTTCGGTGGGTTTACAATGATGAGGAATTTAAGTGTAGAGTAAACGACCTTTAAAAAGAAACATGACACAGTCAAATTCAACATTTTATTGCCCTTAGAGCAGCAATATAATAAGTGAACCAGCCTGACAGTGTGACATAATCAGGAATTGTCTTGTACAAAGTAAGGTATAACCATCTAACCTAAAAAATAAACGTCGCCATTGTAAAATATTTGTTGTTCAAAACAGGATACAAATTGTCCAAAACAAACATGATCATTACCAATTCACTTCTTCATTTTATATTATATACTTCAAATCTTATAAATAAAATAATTCCAAGATGCTTTTAGTAGTCTGCACACCAGGTGCTTAGAATGCAAATGCAAATATGCGGATATACTGAAATGTAAAAGGCTCTAATGAAATAATACAAAAGTGGATTCTACAGATTGAGGGTGTTTCACTGGACTGGCATGCCGCAGTAAAATGGAAAGACCTGTACAAAAAAATCCAATTAATCTCAGAATAAAACAAATGGGGGTGAAAAAAACCCAACTTTATATCAAATGACATTGCCTTAAGGACACTGTGATGTTCACGAGCAGCGGGAATTGGGTGGTTTAGCTGGATTAAAAATGACAAAGCCTGTGGTATTATACTGCAAAATGTAAAACCATCATTAAAATACATTTGCGGTCTCCGTGATATTTTATTCCAGATCCTAAATGTATCATGCCAACGTCTCTATGTTGAACTAATGTACCCAATAAGCTGCTAATATTAGCTTTACAAGACAAATGATACCGATTGCTAAAGCTGTGAAATTTGATTGGACTATCTTGAGCCAAATGCTGAATGGTACGTCAGCGTGATCGCTAATAAAAATGACAAAAAAAAAACTGCGATGAATGAAAAAGTACACATGGAATAAGTCTGGCAGTTCAAGGCACAATACTTCATGTTCACTTTCTACACTTTGTCTGCATCTTTCACTCTAGTACTTACTATCCCAACCCACTTTTCCACTCCATTCTACAAGTATATATACGGTTTCCTTTCCTTTTTTCACTTTTCATGTTCCTTTTTACATCACTTAACTGCATATCTCTCGATCAAACACTTTCTTTAATGCGCCTACTGGACTTTCTTTTTTTTTTCTTCTTCTCGTTTTCATGCGAGTATCTTATCGTACCATTCAGCCTTTTGTGCTCGTTCCTTGGATGTATTTGTCGAAAGTCTGTGCTTGGGTGTTTCAAAGGACGCTTCTGGGAACAGCCTTTCTGTGTTGCTGCTTGGGTGACTTCGGGGAGTTGTCTGGAGGGGGCCACTGTGGTTTAGTTAGCTGAATATCATCCTCTATTTTAAAGGCTTTCTTTGGGGGATCGAACTGTGGGGGCCAAACGACAGAGATTTTGTTGCTCTGTGGTTTGTTTTCATCTAACGTTTTTCTCATTTCACTTTCACTATGTGTTTTGCCGAGTGAACTTATGGAATATCTCCATTCTAGTTTCTCATCTGAGGGAATAGGTCCACCACTTCCTGCGGTAGGGTTCTGCCCAAGTCCATTATCGTAATTCCCTTTGGACTTGAGAAGCTGTTTGTAATGGTGTAGGCAGTAGAAATGTCCATGGAGAGAGACATAATTTCCAAGGCTACAAAGGAAAACACAAAATTCTTCAGTTAGATGGTGAACCACATCAAGATCAATAACATATTACCCTGTCCTGACTTGTACTTATATCATTAATATTGACAATTGCACAGCCAATATCTTATTGATTCTGCATTCAAAAGGAATTGAGATATTCAAAGAAACAGTGCACAAAAATGTAAATACAGTATTCCCAACTTATGCATATGTCATTCTCTAAGGGGAGAGAGTTATATAGTTGTTTTGAACATTTTCACAAATTCACATTGTTGACGTGTTGACTCTCTCCAGACTGATATTAAAAAGGAATTTATCAATTGAGATTACAATGTTCAAGGAGTACCTTCCAGCTGTTATTTGAGTAAATGCCGGCTTTACCTTAATTTATTCCTGCAGTGCTCGCAGCAGAAACAGGACTTATGGTACTTTCTTTTGTCCACTATGAGTGCATCCATCGGGTAAGCTCTCCTCCGACATGCTGTGCAGAGCTCTGACTTCGGCACTCGAGTCTGTTTCAAAGAGATGACATGCAGATCGTTTAGTTCTCTTTCATTTATCCCATGTGAACCATGCGTTTTGGGTTCAATCACGATGCCACAGAAATCCCTTCTCTATTTACCTTTGCAAATGAAAAGCAATAAACCAGGTAATGTTGGTCTTAAAATTAGGTGTGTGACATAGTCAGAGAGCAGAGGAGTTACTTTTTTGATAACCTTGATCATTTTACTTATGTTTGCACAAACATTCATGCATTTCCAACTCTCAAAGCACAAAAAACATGGTTGGGATTTTGTTAAGTCACAACAAATACAGGCATTCAAGCTCGGAGTACTTTTATTTCCAATTTCAAAGCTTAAAAGAATTGTTCTGAGTCTTTACAAATATTATCTACTAGTTTGTCATAATAAAGTCTGCCCATCACAGGTATTTGAATTGATTGAATAAAAAGAAGCGCATGTATATATTTGCATATACATATTTAAAACTTAACAATGACAGTGTTAAGAGAATGAAGAAAAACTACATTTAACTTGATGTTTACTCATTTACTCATGCAGTATATATTGGTTCAGGGCCAAGTGCTTGAGAAATGTCCAACTCGATCAAACTTCATGGGAGAATTTAAACCAACACGTTATTTATTCACAAAGTTTCAGCATTGAAATTCTGTCAATGAATATGTTTTATGAAGTTTGACACAGACGTCTGAACGGCCTTGCTTGTGAACAAACCTGCAACTTTCTTCACAGTTTGACACATTCCCATCAACCAACTTCCTGTGAGTCAAACTAGTTTTCCTATTGGCATGCTTCAAACCTTGAAAAAGTTTAGCACGTTAGCGCTGATCTTTTCTGCAGACCCTCTGTGGTTAAAAGGTTATAAATAACAAAAGCTGTTTCCTTCCTTGGGAAAAAAAACCCCCACATAATCCAAAGCAGGGAGTGGAAGCACTTCTCTTGCAAGAGAACACTGATTCTAATTCAAAGAGAACCCATTCATTGATCACGCTGTTAGGTAGTGCTGTTTCATGCCACACAGTTTTTACCTGATGAGACCATCTTCGTGTGATGAGACACTTGTGACGTCTCCTCAGAAACAGTGTAGCCTAAGCTCTTGAAAACGGTCTCGCTCTCTGACCACGTCTCGTGGAAATTCCTCAGCAGTTTCTCTGTGGCGTCTTCGTCGTATGTTTCTGTTCGCCTGGCAGCAGCTTTGCTTTTCACTGCATCAGCGTAGGAGAAAGGAACCCGTTGGGTCGACGCGCTCTCCGTGTGCTCGGTGACGGCTGTCCTGGTTCCGGTGACCTTGTTGCCGAAGTCGTCGACGTTTGAGAAATGCTCGGTCATTGATTTGGTTTCAGAGAAGCCCGATGGTTCGGCGGCAACAGTTTCTACCCCAGTTTTCTGCAGAGAGAGGGGGCTGCTGTGCTGAGAACCCCCCTTGGTCTCCCGAAGACTTTCCCCGTTTGAAGTGTCGGCTTTCGTTTCGCTCAGGTTTGACACAAGCTCCCCATGGTAGTTTTTCTCTTCTTTGAATGAGAAACTTTGCTCACCCAGTTCAAAAACATTTTTAATAGCCTGGATGTCAAATGTTGGCATTTCCTCTTCCAGGATGTGTGCTTTCTCATCGCCGCACTCTGGGTTTTCAGTGTCACTGTGAAGATGCTCTGTTAGTGGAATAAGCTCTTTTCTGGTGTATGATTTCTCTTCTGGTGATTGAAATTTGTTTACAAGACTAGACAAATCCGCCCGGGGAAGCTCATCCTTTTCTTTGTTCTCGTTTTCTGCCTCACACTCTTCCGTATCCGAGCCCAGTCGTTCTGGGATGGCAATGGGCTCCTTTCGCACGTAAATCTTATTAATTTCTGCTTTTCTTGCTTCTTCGAAAAACTCTCGCTTTTCTTTGACAGATGTGGATGATAACTCTGCATCTGGGTCATTTTGGCCCGATGCCACGTGGATCTGCGTTTCAGTCTGTATTTCATTTGCATTCAAATCTTTGTAAATATCGGTTTCACCTTTTGCATGTGCCGTATTGACACCAGGGAGCCGAGCCTCCTCAGATAAACTCTTTTTGGGCTTTTCTGTTGCAATCAGCATCCCGGAGGTTTCCACCACCTGGGACTCAATTTTGATTTGGCGATGGAAGGAGGGAGGCGACTCCACAATCTCTGATTTCTTTTCTGGGATTTGATTTGGAAGCAGCGGCGGTGGGGTGACACCTCGTGAGAGTTTTGCTGTTGTGTCCTTCAGTCGAGGCAAATTCTCTGCCTTGTCGAAGGTCGGGGAAGGTGTAATCCTGTTGAGGCGTGATGTGGGGGTGTCACACCTGCGCGGCGGCGGCGTGGGCGGTGTGGGTGGCCTGTGCAGCAGAGTTGGAGACAGCGCAACTCTCTGAGGAGAATTTGTTCTTCGCGTTGACTCGATGGTGATAAATGTTGGCGAGGGAGAACGCATCCTGAGTAAAGGTGACGGAGCCCGAAGGTCGACAGACTTGCACAGACTCACTTCTTCTCTTTGTTTTTCCTGTGAGCTCTTTTTCTTTGTTTGGTTCTCAACTTTGGCAGAGCCAATACTGATCCTGGATATTCTTGGTGTTGCTGCACCTGAAAGTGTTTTCTCAGAAATGGGCTCACGTTCATGCTTTCCCAGCATTTCATTGTCCAAAAGCATTAACTCTGCCTCTGCTAGTTTCCATACAAGTGAAAGAATTTCTTCATTTTTTTGTACATCACTGGCTGTCATAGATCCCAAAAGTTCACATTTTCTTTCCGGAGTCATGAGCCAGTCTGGTATTGTACTTATCAGGCTCTTCACAGTTTCAGAATCAGCCTTTCTTGAACCTCTCTGTATCTCTGAGATGTGAGAGATTAACACTTGGACCTTTTGCCTCTGAGACTCCTCTTTTCTCTCCGTTGAAGACTTTACCAGTTCATTTTGTTCTGACTCGCCTGTCACTGTAATTGGGACATTCCTACTTTCTTCCGGTGGTTCCTTTGCGCTCTGCTGAGTAACTGTCATTTCTCTCTTCTGAGATCCCTTCACATGCTTTTGAACTGCTTTTTGTTGCTGGGAATTCTCATCATCTTTACTTTCTGTGGTAATGGCTTCTCTCTTGACTTGAATGCGCTCTTCTTTCATACTTTTGTGAATTTGGGAAACTGTGACTGTTTCCTGAGTTTGGTGGGTTTTTTCTGACGTGGCTTTCTTGTTTTCTATTGCCTCTGTTTTGGTATCTGTTAAAATTTCTTTACTTTGAAATAATTGCACAGCTCCTTTGGACTTTTTGGACTTCTTTTTCTTTTTCGTTGCAGTTTGAGTCTCTGGTTGAGGCCCAGTGTTGCTCACAGTAACAGTCGGCACAGAAGCAGCAGGAGCAGGAGTGATAACTTTCCTAATCTCTGGCTTTAACTCTGTCTTCACTTCTTTCGGTTCATCGATTACTTTCACCACAGCGGTTTCCTTTACTTCTACTCTGTAATCTTCCGAAGTGCTTTGTTTCTCACTCTCACTGGACATTTTTATCTCTGCTTGCTTTTCTTGCTTATTGTTCTTTTTCGATTTTTGGTTTGCTTTCCCTGATTTACCATTTGTGTTTGCAGTTGCTGTTTCTGTTTGCATTGGCTGATTAGGGGCACTTTCCTGGCTTTTTGTGGAAGAATGATCACTTTTCTTATTATTATCACACTGCTCTGACTTGGACACCTTTATATTTTCTTTTGAGGTTTCCTTTTGGGCAGCTGGATCAGGACAGTTGTTGGGCAACTGTGCTTTTACAGTTTCGGGTTTCACCTTCTCAGCTAGTGTTTTGTCTTCTTTTGTATCCTCAGATTTGCTGGAGCCTTTTGCTTTGTGATGATTAGATTGCTTCTTTGTATTATCGGTAATGCTCTCTGTGTTTGCAGCACTAATTGAGGCCTGGACTTTCTCAGTCATGGCAGACTGAGCCGACTGCTTGGAGGAAACAGACACTGTTTTCTGTGTCGTTGTTTGCGTCTGTTGTCTAACACTTGAGACGGTTGAGGTTTTTTGAACGGAGACAACCTTAGATGTCTCATTAGCAACAATTTGCTGTTGAGCAGATGATATAATTGCAGAACCTGCAAGGAATTTTTCTTGATGAACATTGGCATTTGAGAATAGAACCTGCTTGGATGAATCACTTGATTGAAACTCTGAATGAACACTCCATCCTGTCTTTTCATCTCTGGTCTGTGTGGTTTCAGGGCAGCTATAATTTGACTGCGCTGTATCTTTTGCTGAAAGCATCTCGAGAGCAGAAACAACTGAGTCATGTACCAAAGGAGGAGTTGGTGTGGTTGGCGGTGTGTTCTCATCTCGCAACTTCCTGAACTTCTCTTCTGCTTTAATTAACGGTGTGTTGAATCTGCTCATTTTCCCCCGCATGAAAGGAGGAGGAGAGGGAGGGGGAGTGAATTTCACAGGAGCAATGTAAACTTTCTTTAGTGGTTGAGGTGATGGCGACAGTGGAGGAATCTCATATGGAATAGTTTTTGACGTCTGTGTTGTTGTTTTTGTTTGGCTTTGACTCATTCTCACAACTTTCTCTGATGTGGCCTCCACCTGTTGTGTTCTACAGACTTCCACTTTAGATTCCAGTTTGGGAACTGGGTGTAAAGCAGGGCCTTTCACTTTTTTCACCGTCATCTTTTTTGCTTTTGCTGGTGATGGATGAATTGTCTGTGCTGGCATTCTCTCCAGTTCTTGTAGAGAGGGAGGAGGAGGAAGAAAATCTTGCTCACTAGTGAGTGGTGGAGGTGGAGGAAGAATCTGATCAATATCAGCAGAGGGAGGAGGAGGAGTAGGAGGAGGAGGAGGAAGGTCAGCATCTGTCAGTGGTGGAGGTGGTGGTGGGAGGGGTAGCTCAGGCTCTGGTGTTTGGGATTTTAGGACGTACACATCAGTTTTCACTTTAGTTTTACCTTGTTTTAGCATTCCCTTTTGATTGGATTTAAGATTCCGAAACTCAGTTTTCACTGTTTTAATGCCGTGGTTTTGAGTAATAGTTTTATGCTGCACCACCGTTTCTTGAGTGGACTGCTCGACAGCATAAGACTTTGTTTGATTGATTTCAGTTTCATTAGATGTAGTGTGACTCTCTTCTGACGATTCAACCACTTTTGCTGTTTTTATCTTTTGTATGTTTCTTTCTGCATCTGTATTCAGGTTCTTAACAGGGGGACTCTGCTTGACCTGCACTCTTCTGTATGCTCCAAGTTTGACTTTAGGAGAAACACGCTGTGCTGTTTCCATCAATGATTTTATAGTGCCTTTAACATCCCCCTTTATCACTTCCTCTTTTTCTAACTGGGTTTGTTCCTGTGTATCATACAGTGACTTTATTGACATCTTGACATCACCCTTTGCTTCCTCCTCAAAGCTTGAACTCCTTTGCAACTTTGGTGAAGATGGAGTGTCCATTAAGAGCTGAATTGTTCCTCTGACATCTCCCTGAACATTGATTTCCTGCTGACACACCTTTCTTTCACTGGAGGCGTCATGCAGACTTTGCATTGCTGTGTGAATATCACCCCGAACAATTTCTTCCTTTTCAACTTCTCTCACAGCCTTCTTTGCCAGCTCCAGTGATTTCAATGTGGCTTTGACATCTCCAGGGACTAAATCCTCAACAGCAGCTTCAGCCCTGGATGTTGACGATTTCTCAAGGGACCGCAAAGCCCCTTTGATATTTCCTCGTATGATATCTGGCTTCTCCACCTCTTTGTACCGCCTCTGAGCCCTCTCCAAACAGCGCAGGGCTTTTGGTATGTTGCCTTTCACCACCTCCTCTTTCTCGACTACAACGGTCTGATTTACTGATTCAGACAATGAATTCAAAGCTGCTCTTAAATCACCTTTGACAATCTCCTCCTTCTGGAGTCCTTCTAGAGATAGGGCTGGTTCTGACATAAAAACTTTCACCGTGTTGTGAACATCCCCAGGTATAACATCCTCAACTGTCCGCTCAATTTGTGTTTGATTACGACCAAGGATGCGTTTTGTGCCCTTGATATCACCACCAACAATCTCCATTTTATTTGGGTTATCAGATGGTGTCTCGTCAGGTCCCAAGTGGAGCTGTTTGAGATAGTCAAGAGCTCCAGATTCAATGCATGTAGAGTAAAAGTTGACATTTCCTTTTTCGGCTTCGTCTACTCTTATCTTTACCGTCTGATCAGACTTGTCTTCACTAGACAGTCTTTTAAGAGCACTCCTTATGTCTCCTTTTACAATATCCTCTTTTTCGACATTTACATTGTCTTGTTGGTTCATGAGGGAATATATTGTCATCTGCACATCTCCTCTTTCATCTTCCTGGATGAGTATTCCATGTTTTGCGGAGCCATCCTCATTGAACAGGTTGCTTATAGCTTTTTGAATGTCACCACGTAATACTTCCTCTCTGTCAATATTGGTTGATCTCTCTTGGCTGAATAGTTGTTGCACTGTAGAGCTGATATTCCCCTTCTCCTCTGAATCTATAACAATCTGCTGCTCTTTTGTCTCCTGTCTGTTCAGTAGATTCATCATAATAGTCTGCAAATCTCCCGTGATGACTTCCTCTCGTTGGATCTCTGGAGCCTCCTTATTCATCAGCTGGTATTTTGCCATCCTAACGTCGCCAATTTCATCAGTTTCAATGAGAATTCCCTTCGACTTGACCATTTTCTGACTATAAAGTTCCTCAAGTGTTCCTTTGATGCTCTTGCCTAAGATTTCGGTTCTTTCTATTTTTGTCTCATTAAAGTCGTTCAGTGGTGTGGTTTCAAAGAGCCATGTTGTGGTCTTTACATCTGCTTTTGGAATCTCCTCCTGAGTGACTGTTGTGTTCTCTTCTTCCTCTGTTTCTTTAATGTGGTCAAGAGGATTTTTCTCAAAAAGCCATACTGATTGTTTGACGTCTCCCTTTGCAACCTCTTCCTTTTTGACCGTTTCAATCAAATTTTCAGAGCTCATGCTTCTTATTTTGTCAATTGACTGAGTTTCAAATCTCCACTTAGCAGTCCTGACGTCACCTTTTTGTATTTCGCTGACATTAACAGTTTTAACACTTTCCAGTGATGAGTTGTCGGACTCAAAATGATGTTTGTTCATCTTGACATTGCCACCTTGAATGTCCTCCACAGTTTTTATTAAAGGCCTCTTTTCTTCGGCAATCCTATCAAGAGGTTGGGTCTCAAATTTCCATTTGGCTGACATGACATCTCCTTTTTGCACATCTTGGTGAGTGACAGATTTGATGATATAAACCTCATCCGTGTCCTTGATAGCATCAAGAGGCTTGGTTTCAAACAGCCACCGGGTTCCGACAACATCGCCACGAGTCACCTCCTCACTTGTGACGGTCGTGACCTCATGGTAATGCCCCTCTTTATCCTGAATAGCATAAAGGGGCTGAGTTTCAAACATCATGGTGTAATTCCTCACATCACCCTTCTCTTCTTCGTCGCAGGTTATTCTTCCCGTTCTGATCATATCCATCTCTGAAGTAACATCATGAATTTTATCTAAGGAGCAGGTCTCAAAGATGAATCGACCCTTGTTTACATCTCCGCCTTGTACATCATTTACTGTACGATTGTTCACCGATTCCTCTTGGCAATCATGTATGGCGTCTATTGATTGGTTTTCAAAAAGCCATTTGCAGTTCACAACATTCCCTTTTTGTATATCCTCAGTCTGGACTCTCTTAAGCTTTTGCATCGATTCCTCGGAGGTTGATGTCATGATGTCGGTAGTTTGGTTTTCAAAAATATACTTCATTCTTGACACATCTCCAGATGCGATGTCTATCTCTGTGACACGCTTAAAAGAGTCAGCCTCCTCCCCAGTGAGGTTCTCCAGTTTCTCTGTCTCAAAAAGGAAACAAGCCATTCTGACATCTTTTCCGCTTATGTCCTCTTGCTTCACCGTACATGTTTTCAATACTGTTTCTGTCTCGTCATGGATGGTATCTAGTGCTTGCGTCTCAAACAGCCATGTGCAGGTTTTGACATCCCCCTTGCGCATTTCTTCAGCTTCATTCTCGCCCTGTAACTCCACTCTTTCATACAAGACATCCATTGGTTTTGTCTCAAACAGCCACTTGCAGGTTTTGACGTCACCTTTCACAACATCGACGTTTTTAATTGTTTCCACAATTTCTTCATCGTCAATGTTGCTGAAGTACTTTATGGCATCAAGAGGCTGCGTTTCAAACAACCACTTTGCGGTTTTAACATCCCCAGACTCAACTTCTTGTTTTGATATGCCTTTGATTATTTGATATTTGTCAATACTCTGATCAAACTGATCTATTGGTCGTGTTTCAAACATCCATTTGCATGTTGTCACATCTCCTTTTACAACCTCTTCGCGACGCACCGTCTTCACTTCATGGAAGTGTCCTGAGCTGTCTTGCATGGCGTACAGTGGAGTGGACTCAAACAAGTTTTTATTTGATATCACGGCGCCAGACGTTACACCCTCAATGAGAATCTTTTGTGATTCATTCCTCATGCTGATGTCTGTGCTTTCGAAGATTTGCTTGTAGTTTGACACATCCACTTTATCAATTTCTTCCAGGTCAATGGTTCGGATAACTTCTTTCTTTTCCTCTCTAATATGTTCCAGAGGATGGCTTTCAAATCTCCATTTCTGATGTCTAACATCACCCTTCTCTTCATCAAGTGCTACTGTTTTTTTCAGTTTTCCCACCTCTGCCAACTCCTTTAACTCTTCATTTGGAACCGTTTCAAAGTAATATCGAGCTGATCTCACATTCCCTGCAATAATTTCTTCTTTTGTCAAAGGAGGCGTATTGGAATCGTCTTTTAAAGTGTCCATTGGCTGTGTCTCAAATACCCAGCAGTTCTTGCGAACATCCGCCTTGCAGTATGTTCCATCCTCCTGTGTGAGGTCATCCTCAACATTGACAGTGCGAATGATCTCCTTCTTCTCCTCTCGTATGTGTTCGAGGGGTTGACTCTCAAAGCGCCACTTTTGGTGTCTTACATCACCTTTCATTTCTTCATTTACTGCAGCCTTCTTAAGTTTCCCTACATCAGCAAGATTTTTCCTGGCTACTTGAGGGCTAGTCTCAAAAAAGTGTCTTGCAGATCTGACATTGCCCCCAATAACATCTTCAATAGACTGAGGTTTGGCATTAGAGTCATCTTTCAGAGAATCCATTGGCTGTGTTTCAAACACCATGCAGTGTTTGCGTACATCAGCCCCAACAATCTCTTTTTTCTCCATTTGGGAGCTTTCCCATTCACTCAGAGAATTTATTGTTTTTATCTCAAACAACCACCTGCCCCAGTCTCCCTTATTGCTGTCCTCCATAGAAAGACTACACACAAGCTTCAGAGCAGTAGGCTCTCTGTTTGCCATGTCCAAAGGCTGAGTATCGAAGAGCCAACGTGAGGCAATGGAGTTCTCCAGTTCTGTTTCAATTTTGCGCACAGACTTAATCTCCAGCATCTGGCTTGACTGACCCATAATGATGCATTTAAACTGGGTGTCAAAAGTGCTTGTTACAGTTTTCACCTCGCCGTTGATTTCCTCTAACACTGACCGCAAGCTTAGCAGGTGGCTCTCATCAATGGTTTCAGTGTGCCCAAGGCTTTCCATGAATTTATTATCAATCATGTAAATGGTGGCATTTCCATCTTCTTCAGTGAATACAATCTCTTTGGTTAAATCCTCTTCTTTATGCATTTTGTTCAGGGTGTCCATTGTTTGGGTTTCGAACAACCAGGCTGCAGCTCGAACATCTCCCTTGTCAAATTTATTGAATTTGTTTTTATATTCAGTTGAGTTGATGTTTTGTGAGCCGAGCGCATCCATTGGCTTGGTCTCGAACATCCAGGCTGTACGTCTCACATCTTTTCCTAGAATCATTTCCTGCTGAATTATTTTATTGTCGTCTTCACCATCATCCGGGATGTCGTCTTTGATGGTATCTAGTGGTTTATTTTCAAACATCCAACGCATTGTCTGCACATCCCCAGGGAGAATCTCTTCCCATTCCCCATATTCTTCATCATTGATATCATCAGGGTTACGACCGTCATCCTCATACATGTATTCTTGGTTCTCCTTGTGGTTGGTGTCACTTTCATTGTAATCAATAAAGCACTCCTTCTCAATATTCTTGCGAACCTCAGGATGAATGTGCTTATAAAGACGTTTCAGCTCATTCATGCTTTTCTGCTTTAAGTAAGCCTCTCTGTTGAGAGGGCATTTGGATGAGTTCACTGGTTCTGGAGGTTCAGGTGAGTAGTGGCACTCTGGATTAACTTCACTGTCCAGTGGCATTTGGAGTAAGTCTGGTGGTGGGGGTGGTAGATAATCAGAATCATCAGCTGGTGGGGGTGGAAAGTCCTCGTAATCCATCACTGCAGCCATCGTGCCTTGCGTTACTTCAGTCGTCGACGTTTCACACACATCACTAGCCACTGTGCTGTTCTGAGTCACACTGGAGGACCACTTTGAACGATTGATGTCACGACCACACTTTGAGAGGAACAAAAATGATATTTGCTCTTCAATATTTATAGACCCATCACATCACTTCATGAAAAATCTGTTATTTACAGGTCACCTTGCTGTAATAGTTGCAGATAAACCGTAGAACATAACATATGAATAATCTCACTGAGCAGAATGTCTGCTTGTTGAAGGTTAATGAAACTGTTTCGATAAGTTTCTTTCAAATGATGCACAAACATATACATCAACATGACATGTTAAAGCAACATTCTATATTTCATTTCTGTTTAATGCCATTAAAAAGACATTTTGTCATTATAATTACATTCCAGTAATTATTGGTTCATATTGTGATGTTGACATTGGTGACATCTGACTCACCCACAATGCATGCAGATCTGATTTTGACCATAGCTTTCCTGTTTTTATATGTCATATAATAGTCTTCTGTCCCTGTTTACTTTTATTCAGACTGACTTTACACCCTGTGAGTACCACTAATTTGCATTATATCCATTTAACAAAAAAAAAACCGGAAACATGTCTTCGAAGTCACTGTGGGGAAAAGCCTTTGATAAATACATGTATACAAAACAAGACCATGTTTATCTTCACTTGACGTTGACACTTTAATCTAATCCATTGGAGATTCATGAAAAAATATGGAGCCAGGAGCAGCAGCAAAAAGCAACAGAAAATATTTACAAGGTGACCCACTTCCCTGCCGGAAGACTACTTCTGCAGATTGCTGAATGAAAAAGTTTACTCTCGATTCCTGTTTTTCTTGCTTACATTCTTTTTCAGTGTAACTCCCAGTGTAACTTTTCTGCTGAAACAAACTAAACATGTTTTCAGTAAATCAATCACTGCTGAAACGTTATGGTTTGTGACCTAATATGTAGAGTATTTCTAATTCAAGTTAATACAGTCAAATAATGAATATTCCACATCGTAAGCTTATTCTATTGAATCTTTATCACGAACTGAAGTGAAAACTATTACCTTAATGGGTTTTTGTGGAGCGGCCTCCTCTATAGTTCTCTCAAAGCGATCCCTCAATTCTTTCGTGGTGTATCTGGGAAACTCTTCTTCTGAAAGTGAGCACATAAAAACAACACATACAGGACTTAAATTGGCACAGCAGTGACAGCTCATACAGAATGGCCTGGAAAAAGCCGTTATGCAACCTACCTGTTTCATCTTGATGGTTTTCACAACTGGATGACAAATTGTTCTCACTATATGACACCTGTATATGAAAAGAAATGCTGTGAGCGTTGCACAGAGATATACCGAGGAGTCGCTTCAAGAGCTATGTACTTTTTCTTTTGAATGTATTGTTTTTAATCTTAACGTAATCGCCCCCAAATTCTGACATTAATTACCAGAATCTGATTGACTGTGGATAATTAAAGTTTTCGCTACACAAGGCAATCCACGGTGTTTGCTCATTTGCAAGTCTTATTAAACTGCCTGCGAGAACGCGGGGATTGCTAAAAGTCCTGTACCATCGTTTCTTGGTTGAAATTCTGCTGCTCGCTGCCTGGGATGACCTGCCTGCTGCTTGACACCGTCACCTCTGAGTTTGACGACTCCTGTGAAGAAGAACGGGTTGGCAGTCAGACGTGATGAAAACGTTTGGATCCCACGCAAACACAAATGCCTCTCTGTCTGAATGCGCCGCATCATCCCCGATACCTCGTCATGACCACAGATGCGAGTTCACTCGACTCAAATTTACTGTGCCAGCCAAAGCTTAATGGTACACAACTGAATATCATGCAGAGAAGATGCTAGACCAGATTGCTTACTGCAGTTTGAAATGACTAATCGCAGATGGAGGTAGGATGACAAAGAGGGCATCAATCTGTTTGCGCACACTAATCCATTACAGAATTTATTTTTTATTGTTTTACCCATTGCTTTGTTAAGCTTTAATCTGGCAAAAGGAGCAACTGTGTAAGTGAAAATGCCTTAAAGCTTTGAAAGGAGGCTGCTGAAAATGTCAACTAATATCTGAAACTGAAGCCCACACACTTTGCAATTGGTGCAATAAGAAGCGCTAAGAGCCTCGCAGTTAACATTTGGCCAAAATTACATATCTTTTAATTGCTATATTGCCCATGCACTATTGCAAATGGGAGGCTAAATGAACGAGTGCATAGATACCAGCTCAGGTCAGATATAAAACATCCTCAGGACCTAAACACATTCATCTGTTTCATGCTCTCTGTATCTACCTGATGAAAACGCTCTACATAATGTGTACCTGCACAGCTCTGTGGTGAAAATGAAACTGGGTTACACTGTGTGAAGTTGCAGTTTCCTGGGTCTCAAATTGTTTCCTCACACTTGCAAGTCCCCCAGGCAGGGAACAGACCTCCGACTCTTCCATGACCTAATGAAGCAGGAAACATCATTAGCCGCCGCCACTTCTACACGACCTGAAATCAAACGGCTGCTTTATGGGGCTATTCTGGCTGGCATGCACGCAGCACAAGCTGTCAAAAGTGGTCCGAGTAATGCAATTTGGTAATTTGGTCATGTATTGGGTTTTAGAGTTTTGTATTCTTCTGAGCAGTTTTACCAAGAAAAGTAAACAATGTGTTCAGCTTCCTGCAGTCGTTGTCTATAGCAAACACGACAATCCGATGAGGATTGTCTCGTGTTTCTTTTCTATTTATACAGGTCTGGAACACTGCTGACCTCCTGTCATAGATTTAAATTGGTCAACAACACCCCTAATACTGCTTGACAATACTCAGAATAATGAAGACAAGAGCACCTCGGTGCAGTGCAGCTAATATCCTACATGGATTTCTTGCAGATTCATTTCAGATCATACAACATGAAAGCAAGCAAACAAATAGCACTGAGCAAAGAGGGCTTTGATTAAACACGTGTTTTCTGCTACACAGGCAGCTCTGTCAGGTACAATAGCCACAGCCTGCACTTGGAACAATGCTTGTCCATGTAGAAGGTGAAGTACCCCGCTGGGAATGGTGTTGTCTGCTTGCTTGGAGACAGCTGGAGACACGGCCTCACAGTTGGCCAGTGGGATGACCTCTGAGTCCACAGAGTGAATCCGGATTCCTCTGGTTTAAATCTTTCAGGAAATCCTGTCCTGGTTAAACCTGCACTGCCTGCAGCTGAGGCACAAGAAGCCAAATGTTAAAAAAAAACAACAACACTTATTAAGTAGTATCGTTAAGTATCACACCAAACTAGATACAGTGATGCATGAAGCATGAAGCACTGCTTGTAAGCACCCTCTGATGTTATACTGACTAATGAATGAGTCAGATGAGTGCACTACAGTTTGAGTACACATATACAAATATAAGACTTGACGATTATTTAATATTTAATTATAATTTATTCTACATTAAATCTGAAATCGAACCACTCCTAACTCTGGTCTTATATTATCATCAAGAGAATCACTTGTGAGCTGCTACAGTGCAGGAGGTGCTCCTGTAAATGGTATCTTTAAGATACCCCTCTGGCTGATTATTTAAATTAATTATACACCTGTCTCCTCACACTAAGTTATTCACTTGATGTGAGAGACTTATTAAAATGTGGGTACACAATTGTCCAAGGTGACTGTTATTATCAGAATGCAATGATTCTGCTTCACGCCCTTGGGTGGAAACATTCAGGGCCACATTTTAATGAGCAACATCTAAAATCAGAAAAGAACATGGTTTAGCTGCAGTGGAGGCATGTAATGGCGCGCTTGGGAAAGTTTAACAGCAAAGAATCTAAGTACAACATTCAATTAGACTACCCCATTTATCGTATAAATGTTCTGAGTGTGACATAAATTACCTCATTAAAGTGTCATCTATTGTCTTTAGATATAGTCTTGTAACTTAGTAGATAGCTGCTACAGTGGCCAGTGTTTTTCAGATTTCTTTCAATGTGTGCCTGCATTGTGTACACAGTCTTGAAAGCACATTGCTGTTCTAATAATGTGTCCTTTAACAAACTAAAAAATGTAGCACCATTGATATCAAAAGCAGGTTCTTGTAATTAGTGTGCATGTAGATCCAGGATATCTGCACAACCACTGAAAGATGGGTTCTATTACAGAATGTTGCTCTTTTGCTAATATGAGCATTCTTGTTGGGTATTGTATATTTTGTTTTGGACAATTGTTTGCTTATTGTTTGTCACTTCTTAGGTGTGTCAAGATTACCAAACTAGTACCCAAGCGGTCATAGGTCCCAGTCCACTGTGATTATAAGATTCTATAGTGAAGATGTGAGATTTAATGC
This sequence comes from Lipophrys pholis, assembly GCF_963383615.2. Classification (NCBI taxonomy): domain Eukaryota; kingdom Metazoa; phylum Chordata; class Actinopteri; order Blenniiformes; family Blenniidae; genus Lipophrys; species Lipophrys pholis. Next base: position 13,137,325 of record NC_137632.1, read on the forward strand.
TTTTGTTATTCAACAGTATAACCTCCGGACATGACCAGATGTGAGCTATGTCAGTCTGACACAAACATAGACACTTTGTCTTTGCTCTGACAGTTAAGTGTTCATTTTCATTGTGTTCATTGTACTCATTGTTTATTTATTTATTTATTTATTTATTATGTTAGAAAGAAAATTAAAACAAATGAACTGTGAAGTAGAGGCTCTGAGCCAATCACAATGGAACTAATGGCTATTTGAAAAATATGTATATGCTTTAATTATTCAAACAGGGATGAAGAGATGAGCACACTTGCTTCACAGTGAGAATAACCATGGTTCCTGTTCATGTGTCATGTTCTATCTGTGCAAATGTATTTTGTATTTTTGTTTCAGGTACTCCAGTCTCCTCTCACAGAACAAAAACATGCATTTGAAATCAATGGGTCATTCTAAATTCTGTTCTTGTGAACGTTAGTGTGACCTGTTGGTCTCTGTTTGCCTGTCCAGGTTGCGTCATGGTTTGTTGGATGGGCTCCATGCCCTCGTGATTCTCAATTGAATAAAGCGGCATGGGAGATGAGCGTTTTAATTATCCGCTTATGTTAACTGTGCACTCAACAAGTCTGAATGTTTCTCAAAATAGTCACTTTTATAACACAGAGAGAATTTAAGAGGATCATGTTTTCTATTAAAAATTGACTGTGTCTCTAAATATTGAGTTGCCACTCATCACTGAATGTGGTCTATACTTGATATCCATGTACTGAGTTTAGATGACCATTCACAAAGTTGTATTAATCATACTCTTTTTTAAATTAATATTTTTTTTTATTTTAGAACAACATAAGTTAATTAGTTCTCCACAAGACAAGCATCCACACACATAATATTATAAACACATCCAGCAGTAAACATCCAAAAGCTGTAACCTCATAGCTGCAAAGTTATAGTTTTTATGTTTTGGTTGTAGTAATTTTTTTTTATCATTTTATCAAATGTTCTCCTGCAGATAACAGAGTGACATCTGCATTCAAACTGTGGCCCAAAAGTACAGCGTGAATATCTTCTCAAAACACACAGAAGAAAATCTATATCTCAGCTCTGCTTTGGATGGAGACTTGAAAGCAGCAGCTTTATAATAACTTTCAGATTTATTTTTTTTCTGTCAGTAAAGGTCACGTCTAATAACTTTTTTTCTTTTTTTTCCTCCAAAGTCTGAAAACTCCATAAAGGATTCTGTCAATGAAAGATTTCTAAATCCATTACTGGAGTTACAGACAGATGGTGATTGAGCTTAATAGTGGGCTAATAAAAGTTCTCTCACACGTTAGTGTTGCTATCTCAAACTAATGGAAGAAAACACTGCTCCAACACTTATCTTTTTCGCTCCCTCTCTCTTTACTGCCGGCTGATTTGCAACCTATATGTCCACTATTTTAGCCTCGGAGGAATGGCGGGTATGTTTATGTAAACGAACTGCAGCATTAAGCCGGATCGGGAACAAGTCTGGCACTACTCTTAAACTGGGCTATTTCTATTACCTCACATGTTAGCTTTAGCAGTCGATCGTTGCAGGTGAAAATTTTGTGCCAGCATCATATTCCACTCGGGGTCACGGAGGCATTAAACTGTTAATGCCTTCAGTGGAACTCAAATTTTGCAACCCAAAAAAATAAAAAATAAAAAATGTCAACAGGCTGCGGCTATCCCATGACATGTGAGGCTGGACTGACAGCTCAAATAACAAGAAAGTGAAGCAATCTAGGCGCCATGCACTCGCTAAAATAAATCAAACCTATTTTAAACTTAACCACGATGGGTCGTGTTTCTCTGTGAAATATAGACGAAAAATGGGAGGTCAAGGCTGTTCTTTCTGAAAGCTTCTTTGTAACTTGCACTGATGATTGTATTTGCACCTCATTTCCAGTTACGCTTCAGTGATTCCTTTTTCATAAGTCATGGTTTTAAAGGAAATAAGGCAAATCGACACCTAGAAGAGTGGCCTTGGAACAGAATTAATCTCATGTTGAGCTATAATTATAGGGTCACTTAAGCATTGTAACCACAGTGTGATTCTTATTTTACTTCTTTATCTAGTTCTTTGTGTGGAATCATGCTCTGCATGAGGACGATGTTCACAAATTGAAGAGTGGCAGCCCTTCATGGTTTCTGTGTGGTCATCAAATAGGTATTTATAACGCACCAATACTTTCTTTGTCTTAGTACAAACATAGAACATAACTTGGATAACTTGATACAGATGACTTCGAGTAGCATGAACACTTACTTACAAGGTTTGATTCCTTGAAAACACAAAAACACAGGCTGTCTGTTACCTACCAGGGAAGGTGGGTGACGACTAATACAACTCAGATAGTAGAATCCCACAAGAAGGCCGCTGCGCCCCCCCGGCCTGCAGGGTCTCTCCAAGCCAAAAGCAAATCCCAGTCAGTGTTGGAGACCAGCTCCAGTACTATGTGTACACCTCTGTCCAACGAGCAGACAGTGACAGCTGATTTTATTTTAGACTCTCCGCCCACTTGCAAAAGATGGACGTGGAGTGGTTTTTTTTAGAGAGTGAGGCCTCCTTGCCTCCAATGTCAAGTCCCCAGAAAATCTATACAGAAATACTTCCTGTGGCTTCCCTGCAGTCTGCTTGTGTACTAGTAAATCAGGTCACAGTGGTTTCATCATCGCACCTTTCATCGGAGAGCACGGCCTATTCCAGCAGCTGCTACCGCCTGTCATGATATACCAAAATATGCCCTAACAAATACTCTCAAACAAGTACCCTCATTATTCTCCGCTAGTGATAATCCCAAAGCAGCGTGAAGTGGATGTCAGGTCGGTGCAAACTTAAGCATCGGTAAATGGTGGTGAAATGTGTTGGCCGTGCGCTGCGCCTTGCAGCGGGCCCGAAAGGGGGTCAGTGATGTAATGCTGTTTGTTGGGGAGAAGAGAGTTAAGGGGGCTGTAAATACGGCGAGAGACACTTCTGAGTGTGGACGAGCTCGCCAGCTCATCTTGTTTGGCTCAGCTGCAGACGCAGGCGATGGCGCCAGCCTGGCTCTGGTATGTCATGGAAGGTGGGCCAGTGTTTGGAGACGTGACATGTCTGCCGGGCTTCGGCACAACCACGTTCCTCCACAGAATGTGTAACTCATATCTGCATTCCTAGAGACCACCTGGTTTGAGGGGACACTTTATGTTCCCGCGGCCCGAAGAACCACGTTAGATATGCAAAAAAAAACAAAAAACCCAAAGAACAGTGATCATCTACTTTTTTAATTAGCTTTAATTGCTGGATAATATAATGTGATATATTAACTGTTTAAAAAAAAGTTTATACTTGCTTATCTTTCTAACATGCTTTTCTCCCAGACCAACAGGGACTATGAGGAAATTTCAGTGTGTTTCAAGGTCTCATGTTCTTTTCATGATGACACTGATTTATTCAGCTTGAAACCAGTCCTCCGTGATCCATAGCGGAGTTAAGCCATGCAGCGAGGGCAAAGGGAAAATATTAAACTCTCTCGCTCTCTCACACATACACACAGAAAAATGAGAAATACTTGCCAGTATGGATAATAAGAAGCAATGTTTATCAGATACTCTCGTTGTACAATCGGCCAAGAGGGAAAGGTGGAGGAATATGAGGTTAAATATTCTTTTTTTCAAAATCATCTACAAAAACAGTATTTCTACTGCTCTGCTGCCTGATGAAAGATTTATTTTACTGTAAACATTTAGTAATTATGTGCTTTGGGATTTATAGGTGGATTCTTAGAATAGTTGTTACGATATGTTACAGTTGTTATGGTAATAAAGTGTACAAATACAATATTTTTGTTCAATCACTGTTTATAGCTTGGTCTTGAATAGAGTTTGTAATATTGGTTGCCAGCCAGACTTCTTGTACACGTTTTCTTCTTTCTGTATGAATTTGACACACTATCTAGTCAAATCCAGTGTAGGGGAGTGAAGAGCCAAAACAAAGAACCACTTTTCTCGACACGGGCATCACAGAGCGACTGAAGAGGGCCACTTAGGATTCAGGCAGGGGGAATTTAAAAAACCCCAAAATCTTTAAGATGTTCTACATGAATGTTGCCAAAATAATAGTCCACAACAAATGACCAAACCCAAATATTTTAAATATTTAAAGGCTGGCAGAGCAAAAAGCTTATTGAATTTTAAATAACTTCCATCAACAAGCCCTTAAGCAAGGCACTGAAGTTCTGACTGCCTCCTACCGAAAAGTGGCTCTGTGCCAACTGACATGAGTGTTTGGTGGAGAGGCTTAAAGTGTGAATTTGTAAACCTCTCCGCTCTTGCAACTCCTCACCCAAACTGTTGCTGTAAATATCTTTGAGCTCTCTGTCACAGTGCCTGATTAAATAAGTGAGACGCCCAAAGGAAAAAGCCTCTGAGCTGTTTACATTACAACATTTAATTACATTGCTGAAGAAACAAAGAAAATGTCACATCCGCAAAGGCTGACAGACATGCCCGCCTGACATAATGTGAGGCGGCAAAATGGAAAACAAACAAGGCTTTTGTGTTGGAGGCGATCTTAACGCTTACAATTAAATAATGTCACAGCTCATTGATAGCTCTGTGTGCAGCAACAGTGCAATTCAAAGAACAATATCGCTATCTGAAAATGATCAAGCTGCCTCAAAAATATTTCCTATGTGAAATCCACTCACGTTTCCTGAGACACTCTAGCAAACTTAAATGATTGAATATCTTGAGATTTAATTTACCTGGCATTAATCACAATGCCAATGTCCACGTCTGCAGTTCTACCGTTTCAATCAGACATCTTGAGAATAAGCCACAGCAACCTATTTTTTAATTAAATCTGCAGGAGCTGTGCTGTGAAAAATACAGCTGGTCATCTCTTATCTCGTCACCTCTCCATGCATCCCCTGACAGAAGAACTTTTCCATATGTTTCATCGCAACTTTACGGCTTTCGGCTCTGACCGGGAAAACTTGGATGGCAAATATTTCACTCTTTTTGTAGATTCGCTCGGAATATTGCCAGCAGTGTTTTCATTTTGATCCTCTCCCCAGTAGAGTCTTGGTGGAGCTCACATCAGTGAGCACTGCATGCGGACCACAGGCAGATAGCACCATGGGGTGCATGACAATGAGCCACATCTCTGCCAGATGCCATTAAGAAGTGAGGCTATGAATCACAAGAATTCTCAGATTCACACACTTGCGAAAGAAAAAAGAAAGCCTTTGTGTTTGTGGCAGATTTGAGTTCTTTCATTGATCTTGATTGGCACATAGTGGTGAATAGGAGTGCTTTGAAAATGACAAAATCAGATATTATTAGCTGTTGCTGTCAAGGTACAGTGGCTACAGCACTTATTTGACTCAGACATAGCTAAATTTATTTTCTATTGCCTTGCTCGTCTCAACTTGAGATGGACATAACAGTTATGTATCAGCTGAGGTGACGAATGTAAAGCCTCCATAAAGCTCACCAAGCCTAACCAATGATGTCACGTATACGAGAGGGTGGTGATATGCTATATTTTAAGAAATGTCATGAGCTCCAAGTGTCTGTACACTGTGGCATCATGTAGAGTAGCAGCAGCTCTCCATAGTCACTGCTCTGTGTCCTGCTGCTTGTGTAGCGCACACACACACAGCGTCACCCTGTGCTCTGACCACAGGCCACCACACCGCCTCGCTCATGTCCACAGTATACTGTTAAAAATCCCTTTTTGTGTAAAAGGGATGATTGCAATGAAGTGACAGATGAGAATCACCTTCGTGCTTTCAAGCTGCAGATTTCACTCTTTTATTGAACAAATTGAATCAAAAGGCCGCAACGTCAAAGCAAAGCGAGGAAATAATCGTGACGCGCTTTGTTGACGGGTGCTTACTCTATTAGCGGAGACAGACGCGGTGAAATATTGAGAGGAAACCATTTGTTCATTATCACAAGGCTATTATCTTTGACAAACAAAGTCTTCTGTGGGCCACACAGAACATTACAAGAATACATCTCCCACTAGCATGCAGTGTATCCACCTGCCCGCGCTTAAGATGCAGTGACACACAATCAACTGAACCAATATCAAGTTAAGTTTCTAAAAATTTTCCTGCCTATGATCTTTTTTTGTCCACCAGCCCATTAGTTCGACACAAATGCCAGCAGATATGTGACACTGTACTTAAGCTGTGTTACTTCATCATCTGCATGTTAATATGATCAAGATGGATATGCTGATGTACTGCGTGTGCATGATTTTCAAAGTACTGATCATAAGGCTGAATGGAGTGACCTTAGTCTCACGTGTATTTAGACATCCAGGCTGCAAGGGATTGGCAACTGAATATTTATCCACTCATTTTCTATGGCACCCTATCCACTTCAGGTTGACAGGCAGGGCACGCCCAGCACAGGTCACCAGTGGGGGTCTTTCTGTGCTGAATTTGCATGTACTCCCTGTCCACATGTGGGTATTCAGGTTCCCTCCGGCAGTCCGGAAACTTGAATTAGAGGTTTATTTAAAATGACCTTTAAGCGTGACAGTGTGTGTCACTGTCACTTTGAAATGTTCAGGCTGAGATCAATTAATGTTCTGCCACCCTAAGTGGTATACACCGGTATATAACATGGATGATATGCAAAAAGAAAGGCAGCGCCAAATTTGACATTTGCATAGCCAGAACAATGGAACTATCCTCATCTTAAAATCTAAATCACACAATCACTGCATTATCATTAATTCAGTGACACACAGATTTTTGGTTGAGTCATTGCTACAGCTCCAGAATAATCATCACGCCATGCACACAACCTCACATTTAGTAATGTCTCCACGGCTTTTGCTGCTACAGACTTCTTGGATAAGAAAAATAAAATGCTTGCAACAGACACACCAATTGATTGCATCAGCATGAAGCATTAATTAAGTCATATTACATTTGCAACTGGGACCTTCATTATTATTGCAGTGATAGATTAAATGGTAATAAAGAAAAGAGGTGAGTCTGAGGGCAATCAGCTTTTTTTTTCTTCTTCTGAAAGGTATGGAAAAAGCCCATGGGAAAGATTTGGGATTCCTACTTACAGTACATACAAGATGCTTTGTGTTTTTCGGGTTTCATCCCCTGCAGTTTTAGAGTAAAATCCTTCACTAACAGAAAACAACCCCACCCTGGGCGAGAGTGTATCATTGCTACCATAGTTTCACAGGTAGTAGATAATGAGCGTACTTCTTTATCATTAAATGGGTAAATGGTCTTAAGGGGCAGCTGACAGGCCGTTATGAGGACAAACTGCTTAGCTGCTAATTGGCACTAAAGGGCTTAAATACCTTTTCTTTGGTTTCTAAATTGTTAAGAAATTGAAAAAATAAAAAGCCCTCCAGGGGCTTTTGCTTATATTTCTGTGGAAAATTAGGGACAAACAAGTCTAAAATAGAGGCAGCACCATGGCCCCTGCGTGCAAGAAACTTTCTCAGAGAAAGATCAACCCTCACTTCAAAACACTTTACAGTTAAAAGAGGACGTGCTAAACGGATATCTGAGGAACAAGAGACAACCCCAGGACGCTTCTCCCACAAGAACAAACTAACTCTCCCATGGCCGTCTTCAAAATATTTCTGCTCACTATCAAATTGACACTGTGATCACATATTTCTGCCACTACCACTTGCACCAAATAATGCAGGTTCTTTTGCTCGGGGCATCAATAGAGAAAAATCTCAGCAAGCTGTCAAGGCAACATGCCTATTTCTGACATTTTACTGCTGCTCTGAAGTTTGGATGTTCGTTTTAGACCTGAAGTAGTTTACAGTATTTAGGGGGCAGTTTAAGCTTCCCAGCCTCTATGTTTGTCCCTGGTATATTTAGTTTGGTGTTGGGTCGCTGGCTCTTGCAGAAAGGATTTTGTTTTTTGAGCAGGATCACTGAATGAAAGAATAAGCGGAGCGCACTCACAAAAATGAATAAGTCCGTGATTGAATGCTGCGGGGTGATTGGCTATTTTACTAACTTGAACTACGAGAGGATTACGTGCACAACACAATCATAGTATTTCAATCATGTAATTTCATGTTGTGTCAGCCAAATTACAAATGGCTTACTAATGCTAATAAGCTGAAGTGACTGTTGGCCCTCCTTTATTCCTATTAAAATGAATCACTTACACAGAGGTCTATATGAGTGACAGAAAGCCCTTTGAGGTTAATACAAGACTATGAAATGCATAATATTCTTTTAAATGAGAAGAAATCAATTTTTTTTTTTTAGGTAATTCTGAAAAAGAAAAAGTCTCTTGAGGACCTCATATTTATTTACGGACCCAAAAAGCATGTAGCTTGTGGATGTAAACTTACCAAACTATAGTTTTCATATAGCTAACAAATAGTTGTTTTGGGGAACGTTAAACTGAGTTTTGGGGACTTGAGGACCCCCACACACACACCCTAAAGGCTCTATCTGGGGGGAGCGAGTACCTGGGCTACAATGTCTTGAGGCGTCTTCCAATAATCTACTTTAACATTAATGCTCAACGATTGATGAATGGATGCTTGATGTACATTCATGCTCCCCCAAAAGCCTTTTTACACGCACACCAAAAATCTAATCTCCGTCCTCTATCTGGAGATTATTCAAGTGATCATGTAAACATCATCGTGTTATACACCGAATTAGAAATCATAGATTCCCCCCCCAACATGTCTTTGTGCATCTACACCAGTTCTATTTTGATACCAGTTGATATATTTCATTATTTTACATCTGCACACGTTAAAACAAACAGAGAATGCAGCAGTGGAAAGTCAAAGAAGACCTGCTTTCAATGAAATGAAAAGGGGAAAATGTTTTTCAGTTTTTCATAATTAAATATCACATATATTTCTGAAGTGAAAAAAACATGTGATTTTTTACAATTAATGACTCGTTGATGTACAAAATATGAGATAAAAGTTTAGTTGCCTTTTCACCTTGACAGTAACTTATATCATGCATATTTACAAATACCTGACATTGCCTCCAAGTGCATTCTGGGTAAAAAGAAAAACATATGTAGGCCCCTGACTAATTACATCCACTGTAATACATTTAAAGTTTACAATACAACAAATTAACAGTGATTAAACATTTAAATAATTCCCTCAAACCATGTATAATCAAAAGGAACATAAGTTTCAGGAGGGTTGCAGATTTGTCTCTGGAGACTTGGAGTTGTTATTTCTTACTGTACATCACAGGACCTGACTGAGCTGTGAGTGTTTGTGCCTCATAAACCACTGAAGAGTGGAGGATTTTCTGAAAGCTCCAATCTCTCATTCCCAGCTGTCCAAAGCTGGCCTTTAGGAAAACCCTTCCTGGCGAAGGCTGACGGACAGACAGAAGCAGCTCTTGTGTGAGTCTCTTTGAGAGAAAGTTTGATTTATTCTCCAGCTCTCTTCCCTGTTTTAGGAACTCATCATTCCACGCATAATTGGCTCTATGTGCTCATTGTGCTTTGGAGTCATCGTGCGGCTCACAAATATAGAACATTTCTTAAAAAAAAAAAAAAAGTCATTTTGTGGTTACAGAGCAGATCAAATTCTACATTCAAATGAGGCAAATGCAATTTTACACTGCACTTGATTCAGTTGTCTTGCTGTATCCAATAACAGACAAATTGCCAATTAAGAAGAAAATGTATTGCGATGCTGAAGTAACTGCTCGGGAGAAAAAAAACACACATCCTGATAAATAAGGCCACTTTTCACATTCCCACCTCGGTTTCTCACACTGTCCACACACTTCAGTCTCACATGCCGACACCAGAGGTATCACACACTCTTTAGAACAAAATACACTTCGTATCAAACTGCGGGCTCTGCTATAATTTGCAGTTTCAAAGATTGAGAATAAGTGCCCGGGTATATTTCCTCATGGGGTGGGTAAGTGTGTGATCGCTGTACATTGTTGGATGGCACTCAACAGCTGATTTCTTATGGACAACTGTAAAACCTCATCTGATTCACTTCAACACTCATAATCATATAGGAATTGTTCAGAATCGAAACGTGGGGTGTTTATAATAATTTAGTGGCCATCTAACTGAACTTACATGAGAGAGGAAGAATGTTCAAGACTCTTCATGTGATGTAGTCCAGCTCAACACCACTGCAAACTATGATCTCAAGAATCAACAATAAATCTCAACATTAAGACGTTTTTAAGGAAGAACTGCAGCAAAATGCCTTGTATATGCTGTGTACTTGCACTATTCGACACTGGTCGACCTATATTTAATATCTATTTATCTTTTATCTTTCGTGTGCCTTAATTTTCTCTACTATTAGTTTTTGTGATATCGCGTGCTATTTTCATTTCTGCATTCTAAATTAAAATCTTTATTCTTCTATCCTATAAAAACTGTTGTTTTGGTGCAGAACATGTACTTGAAGCATATCACTGCGCATTATACTTGGTAGGATTTTTGTGTGTGACGACTAAAGGACTTGGCTTGACATTTGATGACACTGATGTGGCTGTTTGTTGGAGCTTTTTCCCTACAGGAGGGCAACGAGAAAAGAAGACGTCAAATCCCTTCAACGAACGAGCACGCGTGCACGCGGGATGTGTTGGAGGGCCATCTCATTGACTTAACCCTAACGCTGACCCCTGACCTCCACCCTATCAATTTTATACGCGCTCAGCAAGAACCAAAAAAAAATGTGTTCAGTACCGTCAAGAATCACGTCTCTCTTTTCTCTCTGCTTTGAGAGTTCTGGCAGTTTGTTCCTGACACCATGCGGAGTCTGACTTTTGTTTGATTGGCCAAACAAATATTTGATTGATGTGAATCACCAAACCTGCCATCTGTGTATCTTTTTTTCATTTTTTTTTCTATCTCCTTCCAGAATGTCTGCACTTGAGGTTCCTCATTAAGAATAAAATGTCCAAGCAAGAAATAACTTTGCTCTTGTTGTCGCTACCTTGAGAGAAATGATAGTTCAATTCTTGTTGAGTTTGTACACAGTCTTTTTCAGCAGTAACACGTTTTCAGCTAAACCTAACCTTAACCTAACCCCACTTATCTTCCCACAGTTGAATGCATGGGGATTTGATTTCATGAAATCCATTGTCAGCATTTTAGAGGACGATCCACAGATATATAAAAACACTTTTTTTTTTTTTGTTGCGGGTCAACAATTCGTGAGTGTTATTACACAAAAGAAAGTGGGGGAAGGTCTCCCAACAGGATGAGAAAACCCTACCAACAGACGTGACGCACAGAATTCTTTTAACTCAAGTATCCCAAACTCAGTGTGGTTTTGAAAGTGTTTGGCCGCTGCAGTTCAGTTCAGTTTTTTTTTCTGTAGCATCCAATCAAGCTGACAATTTGGAGAAGAAAAAAACCCCATTAAAATAGTTGGAATTGGACAACAAGAGAAACATATCGTAAAACTAGAAGAGTATAAAGTCAGAATAACCTTGACATTGCTTTGATTGCATACTAAAAATAGAATTAATACTTAATGTGAACGTTTGCAGTGAATAGATGCTGTGTTTGGTCCTCTCCCCTTCTGAAGGTTAACATGTGACTTGAATGCATCAGAGCTTTTTAAATATTTCAATATGTTTGCTGAACTGGGGCAACGAGGCTGCACTTCAGTGACCTCCATTCATAAACTAAAGAAAAGCTTCAATAACTGCCGACAATATTCAATATTTTTTGCTTTCTCCAAGGGGATGTGTTGTAGCTTAAAAAGAACTAGATTTCATGGTTAAATCTTTGCTTTTCATTTGGAGCCACAGCAAATATCTAATGAGCCAATGTTCATACGGGATCTAAGTAAACAAAGGATGCACTAAGAAGAGTTTTCAGAATTCCTTACCATAATTAGATCTGTGGTATCCAAGAAGGATTATGAAATATTAACAAATGAGTGACCTGGTTTCTTTGGAGGATTACTGTTCAGAATGATTAATATGACACCACATTACTGTGACTACGCTGCTCTGCGACACACAGCTCAACTTTTATTGTAGGAAACGGAATCCTGCAGAAATAAATCTTACAAACAAAAACTGTGTGAGTCTGGTGGAGGTGGAACCTCATTAAGCTGGAATGGCAGGTATGCGTTTCCTGTGATGTTCACTGGGCACTTCTCCTAACGGCCGTCACCCACTGCTGCCCGTCAATTAGGGGATCAAGTTTCTGTAAAATAATCACCCAGAACTTTTTGCTTTCTATTTTGTATTTTTTTTTATTTTTTTGCCACCAATCTCGCAGGACTTTGTTTCTTAACTAGTGGAGCATGCTGAAACCAACAAGCTGTGACAAAAGTCGGTGTTTGATCTGCAAAACCGACAAAACCCGCCGGAGGGGAAACTGCAATCAAACTGCTGACGTGCGGCGGTGACAGGGCTGAAACACGTTCGAGAAAAAAACGCAATAAACCCCCCCCCCGCTGATTCACCTGCAAGTGTTTATATGGCTTTCCATGGAGGATACGTGTGACAGGGGTCACGGAGACAATGACAATTTGCTCAAAAGCATCACCAACATTCATAGCAACAGAGCATATATTTAGCCCCTGCCTGTCCTATGACATAGTCATGCCTGACATCCAACCTCGGCACCAAGAGCCACCACGGAAACTCAAAAAGAACCTAAAAATAACTGTCTCAAGTAACAAAAGACTGAGCACCATGACTCAAAGAAGACTGACCCACATTGCTGCCAACAAAATGTTTACTTCAGTCTCCTGGAACTTTGGCCAAATTCTGAGTGCCTGAATGAAGAGATTCGCTTCAAAATGAACAAACAAGAGAAGCAATCTGCCCTTCAAGTTTTGAAAAATGAAAGTCATCTTCAAATTTGTTTTGACTTGCCTGCAAGCATGAACACCGTTTTGTCCAGTGGACAACAATGAAAAAAAATAAAAAAAATGATTGACCGTCTCCTCACGTCACCGAGATCAGAGACATCAGCGTCGACTTTCTTTGAGGGCGTTGATGTCTATTGATCTTCTCTGGGTCCTGTCCTCTCTCCACTCGTCAACCCTTTCACACTCATCTGTCGGAAATCTATTTACACGGCATTGTTCCATCTCTTCCGAGGTCATTTGCTTCCTGCAAGCCGTCGCAATGCCAAGAAGCTGAGAATTAGCATGCTGGCGCCGACTTTTATCATAAGCATCCGTGTTGGAGAGCACACTGCTGAGCTGACTCATTGACGATGGACTGCAATGGTTACAAAGCAAAATAAAACTGTTATCTAAGTACAGTCGTAACTACCTGTCATAACTCTTGAACGATGAAATGGAATACTTTTTGCTTACAGGTACTTGCTGAAGAACTAGTGCATGAGCTCGTCGAATTACCCTGACGTCATGTTAAAGAACTGTAAGTTGCTGAGACAGTCTCCTGAAAAGGTTTGTGCAACATATATTTATATAGTTTATAGTGTGTTATATAATGTTTGGAAACACCAATATAGTTGAGTTCACTGGTTCGAAGCCCCATATACAAGAAACTATGAGGGTCTCTTTTCTTCTCATCAGAACCAGCGATAACTTCGGCAGCAGCCTGAGTTTCTGCAGCTCGTCTGCTACATGAAACCACAAACACCAGGATTCACTCTGCGTGTGCGTCCACGAGCCATTCACTACTTTTCACTTCTTTGGACCACTTCACCCCGTCTCAGAGTTCGTCATGTGCTTATGATGGATCAATTTTATGTTGTTTACTAACTGCTTAACACACCCCATCCACTAACAGGTGCCTTGATAAAGATATTAACCTCTCTCTCCTGACTCTCTCTCTCTCTCTCTCTCTCTCTCTCTCTCTCGCGCGCGCTCGAACACAAATCACGCCATTGCCATGCAGTATTGATGAATACATATTCAGTGTTATTCACTTCGTCTTTCTGTGGTCATCTGTGGAAAATGTGTGTGTTAAGCTGTTTATTCGGATTTTGTATAAAATTGTTTGAATTTGTCCCTGGGTACCTTTGTTTTGCTGGAGATAAATTCAGATGTTTTATTTTTTCCGTTTCTTGCAAGAAGGATTAGAACTACTGAGATTTTCTTCGAGATCAATGGAGTATTGATCCATGTAATTACAGAAAGAGAGCAAATCATAAAGCAATAAATTAAACTTGATTTCTTTAATGTCTAAATTATGCATTATAGATAAAAAAAAAAAAACACTCTTTTGGGAGATGAACATGTGTCTTATAATGATTTTGAGAATAAATAGATTATGTTGTTGGTGATAGATTTTTTTCACATCTACTACTTTTAAGAGGAAAAGGTGCCATCTGCTACTTGCATCTGCTTTAAGATTAATGCAATATTAAGATTTATGGAGTATAGTTGTCTTAAGGTATTTTCTGTCTTGCAGCAAAAACTCTTTCTGGGAATATACTGACCTTTAGGAATCTACAAAAAAAATTCCAGTTGCTTATTGGTTAGATTTTCAAAAGAAAGCATCCAGTTTAACTGAACATTAGGTTTTGTATTGATGGAAAAAAGCCAGGGCCTCATTATACTGGTAAAACAGACATTCAAATTTTGAGGGTTTGAATTTAAAAATGCATAATTGAAATTATACTGACAATGGGTCAGTCTTACCATCATCTAACTAAATGTGACATTAAGCTGCATCATGAAAGTTAACAACAGATATCTTAGATTATAGGTGGAGGACAAGCGTCAAGCTGCAACGAGCTGTGATTCTGGTCCGTAGAGGCTGAGGCAAAGATGCTCCCTCGAATTGTTTTCCCCTTCTTCACATCATTTACTCAACTTACCAAAGTGATTTATGGGAACTGAAATTGTTTACTAAATTCAAGCGGCCATTATGAAAAATGTATCATGCTTAATTAATCCGCTGCCTTGAGACTTTCTTGCGGAGTAAGCATATTCAAATAACGACTATATCAAAAGTCACATAAAACTTGATGTAAAACAGAGAAAGTATTACTACAGTCAGACGATTCATCAATGTTTTAGACATTTTGGGTTGGAAGCACGACTGGTTTATTTTGAATTTACTTATTCATTTATTTATTTATTCATTGTCATGTTGTGGTATGATAAAGCCATCAGTTAAAAATATCTGGAGGCTAATAAATATAAACCAACATGTTAAAAAAGTAATGGGAAACAAAGTGATCAAACAGCATCTCCAGTGAGAGGCATCAGTAAAACATCCCTAACGAGACTGAAGCCAGTTTCCATGTGGATTTACACGCCACCTTGTGGTAAAATGTAGTCACTATATATATATATATATATATATATATATATATATATATATATTGTTTGATTTGAAAGGTACCTCAGTGTCACTCAATGAAACTCTAAACACCAAAGTAATTTTTAGTTAATGGTGATCACACGACACAAGCCTGGCCACACAGTAACTGTCAGACTTGATGCTGAAACAACAAAACTCTTTCTTTTTTACAATAAGGAAATCTGCACACGCGTCACATCAACAGTGATAATTCAGTCCTGTTGTTCCAGTCTGAATGCTAACAAGTTACACACCAAGAACCAATCTAGTCTGCTCCAACAACAATTCACTGCCCCAAAACCCAACACAATGTGAGGCACATCCAGTACGACTGGTTTCATCATTTATGACAAAGAAAAGCTGTGCATGCCGTCGTACGAGCTCAGTGATCTGAAAAGTGTCAATCCAGAGTGCTAATGCTTTTCACGGCTCATTTGCCATACACACTGCTTCTTTCACACTAAATGAGGTTATAGTATTGTGCTCTTACTCATTTGAAATAGTCGTCATGGATACCCTGTCATTCAAATTCATCAGCCGTTCACTTATGATGTGTTTGGTTCCCACATGCTGCTAATCATGCATTTCTGCACTCTGCCAGATTGTCTGCCTCTATTAAAATCACTCATGTCAGACTGATTATGCTCATTGTTCTTCTCATTGTGTGAAATCATCCGTAATAATGGCATGCAAGAAGTTATAATACACATATTTTACTAAATCATGTTGGTACAGAAATTCAGGGAATTCATTGCCCAGAGTAAAAAAGATTAAAAATGGTCAACTTCAGTGTGTAGACGTGCCTCTCAGACGTGAGCATGATACATGGCTGAGCCTCTTACAGGCCAGTGGGGCGCTCATGACACTTCCTATGACGCACTGAAGCTCCATTTCATTTTGGCCCGTGTTTCCTCTCCATCTCACTTTGCATGGGGAGTTCATCATAATTGAAGGCAATCAGCTGGCACTGACCTCTGAATCACTGCTGATTTATCAGACTCATAGGTGGAAAATATCACTTAGAACCCCCCCCCCCCCCCCCCCCCCCCCACACACACACACACCCCCCTCCCATAAACACAAACATGACAGAAAAAGGCAATTCTGACATTCATTTGGAGTCGTGTTCCACTCATCTAGTAAATGTTAGCCCAGTTTCAACTTTCTCTTCTCCTTTTGTTCTGCTTTGATCCCCACCAATCATTCATCCAATATTGGGATTGGAAAATTAGTCAAAACTGAGTCACAGATGGGAAAGTTGAAATTGGCCTGTATCCACGGTACCTGTGGTGTATTAGAATTGTAAGCCTACGCTCATCACAGGTCCTTTTCCTTGCTCAGCTCATATATTGAATTAATAAATAGCAGCTCACACCTGGTTGATCTTCTTCTGACAATCTTTAACAGCTGTCATGAAAAGTGAATCCGTCGTTAAACTGACCCCCACAGTGCAGACAGCTCAGGTCAGCACAGTGTCACAGCAACACCACAACAACACACAACTATGGACACATTATTAGAAATGTCCTTTGTGAAGGATGACAATCAGCTACTTATCGAGATACTTTTTATTTACAGTAACTAACAGAGCAACCTCATCACTTCCACAAGAAGCGCCTTTCCCGTGACTCCCAGTCATTTGATCCACTGCTAGACTGAAATATTTATCAGCACAGAAAGATATGAAAGCTAAAGTCTAACTAAAGTATCTTTGAGGAACATTATTAGTATACATTATGAGTATATACAGACACAGGTAAGTAGTTGATCTGATAAGGTTTTTATTTGTGTCTACGTTGATGTTCCTTTATAATATCTGTGGGGAGCAAGTGAATCTCCTATTTCACCTGTTTAATCAAACTTCCTACATGCAGAGTGGCTTTCCACCGAGAAGAGCCCATTAAAAAGAAGAAAACCTTAAATCAAGCAAACTGAAAGGGAAACAACAGTAAAGCAGTAAACTGGTTAAAAACTAAAGTTGACTGGTGGTAATGAGCCAGTAAAGATGAAAATATGAAGCGTTGCCGTGTTACTCACACGTGCACAATGATCATGTTTTAAATAACTCGTTCAACAGGTGGATTGGTCCATCTTATTACTAAACCCAGTGTCAAATAAGCGCATGGTACTCAGCATGTTTACTCCAAAAAGCTTTGGCTGGTGGCAAGAGTCTCCACACATCGTCTACACTGAGCTGACACCGTGAGCTCCACTGCATTCATCATCACCCAGACACTTCCACATAGATACAAACACAACCGTAACTACTCACAGGCAATGAAAGGGAAGTGGAAGATCTCTCTCCAACCCAGTCTCCAATATTTAAGCTCTCTTTAATCCAGATGTGATCAAAGTTCCCTCTTCAGGATGACCGATCGATGAGCGGTGGAGTTGTAGAGGGAGAGCGGAGCTGCTGCTCGTCACTCTGGTCCATCTCCTGATTGAATTTCCACCGTTGTGCTACTGTATCACCTGGTATACTCTGGCTGCAGGAGGGAGTGGACACGGGTCACTACACTTCACAGGGCTCTGCTTTCCTTGCAGCTTTAGGGACCTCTATCAACAGCTCTGGAAAGCCTGAGCATTGGCATTGTGAGCATGAGCTTTCATGGGCACACACTGATCTACATGCATGCCCATGGACAGCAGAACAATACATGGACTCTATTTTTTATTTTTATTTTTTTTTTTAGTAACAAAGACAAAACAGAATAATGCCCTGTGGAAAGATTATTTCACACATTAAGGCCGACTTTTCTTAATGATTTCAAAGAGTTCCCGGTAGCGGCTGGAGAGAAAAGGAAATACACGATGAAAATATTCATGGTGGATCTGTCCAGTGTGATGTGCTCAATGAAGGAAACAAGATATTCTCTGTTAACCTGAGAGGAATGCATAATTCAGCTTGGCCCAGAGTGGAGTGTCACATCCAGCCTGCTCCTTTTGTCCATTTACAGCCATCAGGTTACACCGATGCTTTCGACCGTCAGCTGATCACTTTCCTTCACAGGAAACCTGGAGACTTTTCAATCACAAAAGTCTCTGACAATAGAATGGCACCCTTCTCCTGAAAGTGCACTTTTGTAGGTGCACTAATCCCTTTATGTATTTATGTATTTATGTATTTATTGATTGATTGATTGATTGATTGATTGATTGATTTATTGATTTATTGATTGATTGATTGATTGACTGACTTATTTATTTATTTATTTATTTATTTATTTATTTATTTATTTATTTATTTGGGCTGTAGAAAGCGTTATCCTAGCGGGCCATATGGGGGACACCAAATTCTCATTAGCACTAACAAGAAAGCCAAAACCGAATCTCACTGAAAGGAAACATTTGGGAGCATAAAACTTTTGAAAATCATTTCATTTCTCAAATGCAGGCACTTAATGTCAGTCCAGTTGGTTCAGTGTCAAATCTTACAACCCAATTTACCGAAAGTGTTGTTGTTGTTTTGTTTTTTGTTTTTTTCATTTTTATGAAGCAATGCTTTGAAGCCTAATATATTTCACAAATAATTGTGCAGTTTTAATGTAGCTCCATAATGGCATTTTTAATGTGCAGCCCTTTTTATAGCTCGGTTAATTGGAGCAGTTCTTTCATTTGACTTAAGAAGTAACAAAATAGCAGACAATTAACATGAGGCGAGAAATAAACAACCATATGCAGAGCAACAATTATTAACAGGACCAAAACTGCTATTAATGTTTTTAGTGAACAAAGTCTGCAAATATTTGTTGATAGATTGGAACTGTGGCTGTTTTGCATTATTTTAGTAAAACCTGGAAAGTCATTATTGGAAAGTAACAGTCAAAACCCATGACTGCAAATTAAAACTTAAAAATGTAATTTAATTTAATTAAAAATATGCAAATTAGATATATTTGCAATACTGGATTGACCTTACGTAATGTTGTTTTCTTTACACATTTTATATGTTTATATTTGTCTGTGTGTGTGTGTAGGGGGGGGGGGGGGGATACTGCCATTAAACCTCCTCCACTTAAATGCTCTAGAAAAGGAGGCATGACGGTTGTCCTATAATCGTATTTAATAACAGTATTTATTAATGTATCATTATTGGACCCTTTGTCCGTTATTTAAAAATATACTTGTTCAAATTGAGTAAAAATACTATTATATCATTAATTTTAAATCAAATCTGTTTTGAAGTATAAAACTGATCAAAATGACAGTAAGTCTCGTTCTATACTTGTTAGAATTTATTTCAGGTTTGAGTTTTGTTTCCTTTCTGTGATACAATATCAGGCTGTAACTTATTTTAGGCAATGATTGACATCCCAGAGAAGCAACGAGAATTGGAGGAGCCACCATGGAGGCTCTGTCTTTGTTTGACCTTCATGTGAAACTGAGAACTTCAGCATGAAGCTGCCTTTGTACAACTCAAACAGGAACCCCCCCCCCCCCTCTCCTGATTCAGTGCATTTCCCTGTTCCTCCTCACAGTTGTAGGGCTTTGTGGATGAAAAGTAACTCTTTAGCACCACCTATTGTCCTCTGTGATACACGCAGATATTCTGTCTGACCCTTTTAAACGAGTTCAGTGTTATTTAGACGTCTGAGGAAGCAGGACTGTTCAGGCCATAACAAGGCCACAGGACAGGTGGAGTGAGTGAGGGAGACGGGATGAAGGGTATTAGTCCTGTATGGAATTATTGAATATCACCATTCTTTTCATTAGAGACATTCTGATGTATAACACCAAGAAGAATGTGTTAAATAATTGCGCTAAAGATGAACAATAATGCATTAATCTGTGTTGATTTCAGACTGCCGGCATCAGACAGAACAGAGGCAGAACAGAGGCGCTGGATATAGTGAATGTGTCGTATGTGTCGTTTAGTCATCGCAGTCCAGTCAAAACTTTTCATATGCAAACTTCACTTCCAAAAAAGAATGCAAAATGTATGACAAATTCTTCTCTGCCTAGTTAAACTGCGATTAGATAACTATGTGACAATTTGAGGGGCTTAGTTTTTCAAATCAGGACTCGTTTCGGGTGACAATTTGTTTTATCTGCTGTGATTTAAAGTAAATTTAAAATAATTATTACCAGTTCAATCGTGTCACAATACTATAAAATGAAGGCTAAAATGGTGCACAGACATGCACAGTGATGTAAAAACACTTTTTTTAAATGCCAAGACATGCTTAATGACAATCATTGCTTATACAGTATATCACATGGTAATGATATGTCTAAACAGGGGTGAATATAAAACAAAAAACACAACGGAAAAGTTATTTTTCCAGTGAAACTTCCGTATATTTTAATATGTAGTTTAATATGTAAAGCCTTTCTCTTTTATTCTAACATATTTGCTTACAAGTGACAAAAATCACAGTTGTGGTACAAAATATTCAAGTATTTCACATGATCATATTAAGTTTTTCTTTTATCACAGATAAAATAGTTAAAATCGTTGTTATTTAAATGTTGTGAGTGATGCAATAATTGACTAAACACAAGACCTTTCAATGAAATTACAATATGTAGAGAAGCTCCTATAACTTTGGTCTCTTAATTCAATTGAAAATGAACTGCAGTTTCACATGATCACCACAAGATGACAGAATGGACTCGTGATTTGTTTGAACTTTCTACCTCTGAAAAAGTCATTGAGAAAACCAAAAGTTAAGGATCTTATCGATTTGATCAAGAGCTGTTTGGATGAACTAATCTGGGTCCTATACATTATTATCTGCTTATTTCCAAGGTGTCTGATTTAATTTTGATGGTGGGATGGGTGTTTCAGAAATTCACGGTTTTTCAAGTATATGTAACGTTCTTTATTTGATTTTTGATTTTTTTTTATGAAAAAAACTATTAATTACAGAGACAGCTATATTATAGTGGGGAAAATGCAGAAAAGTTAGGAAAGTTTACCTTTTATGACCACTAAACTCCTAAAGGAGAATTTATCAAAGAAATGTGCGCAATATTTACTGGTGGAACATGATTGAAGTGTTTTATAAAAAGGGTTTTCTGCGTGTTTCAGTCAAACAGAGCCTTTTTGGTTATCAGTGGCTTTACTTTGAGTAATAATGGGGGTCTTTTAACACACGTGCGTTCAGGGTTAAAGACCCCCCTCCCTGGTGAGACGTATTAAAGTCATGATTGATCCATTATTCATTAAGCCACGATTCTCTTGACATCGACGCGCGCGGTGTTACGCAGAGTTTTGCGTCACGGCTCCGTGTGGGCAGCCACGCTCTGCGGCTGATTCCTGGTTTGCGGACCCGTTGATTGGACGGGGGGGGAGTCACGTGGTCCGTCGACTCTGTCAGTCCGCTGCTGCACCATTGTTCCTGAGCACTGAGCAGCCGGAAGGAGCGCGGCTCGTTTCAGGCACTGCTGCATGCGACAGTGGTGCCGGTAGGTCCAGAGCTGCTCCGGAGCCCGGTGCCGGTGTGCACGGTGTCACTGAGGAAGAGGAGGAGGAGGAGGAGGAGGAAGAGGGAGGTTTCCACACAGGAAAAAACGTCCGTGGGGAGGTTTTGGAGCCAAACTGAGAAGTCCACTGAGAGGCGCGTCACTGGCTGGATACTGATGATCGTAAGGAAATGAATGGTGAGTCTGAGCAATCACAGGTCGCCGGGTCTGCATGTGACACATGCACACCAGAGCTTTGTTTCTCGCCTTTTCCCCCCTCATCTTCTGTGTATCAATAAGTGACAGAACATCTGTGTGATGGCCTATTGTGTGGTTACCTCAATGGTCCAATGGTCAAACTAAGCTGAGCATCCAGCTCTGGACATCTGATACAACCAGGTATCATTAAAATTGGAGAGCGACTCCAAGATGTCAAGTTTTTCTTGCGCATGCATTTTTTTTTTGGGGGGGGGGGGGGGGTGAATTTTTAGCCTTTCTTTCTTCCTAATTTATTATTACTATTGTCATTATCTGCCTTGTTAAAAGCTTAACTCTTCTAGAGCTAGTGCAAGGCTTTTAAAAGATCTGCTAATATAGTCTGCAACTGTTAGGACTTCTTAAAAATGAAATGACAGAAAGGTGTTACTGGGACAAATCATCCCACAAAACCCCAAATGTGTCTTCCCCCTGTCTCCACCCAGAAGCTCTCTGGGAGTCCTGTTCAACGCTTTAAAAAAATGATCACTCTATGACTTGTTTCCTTGCATTTGTGCTCAAAATCCCACCTTTCTTATTATATCAGTTGTGTCAAACATACGGACTGCAGGCCAGAATTGGCCAGGCTGAGAGTACCTTCAGGCTCACAGGATGACGTTGCAAGTTGTACAAATTACTAAGAAAACACAAATGTTAATGTGCTTTCATTTATTTTTTTTAGATTGCTTTGTTAATAAAACAGTGTTTGATAACTCTCTCTCTCTCTCTCTCTCTCTCTCTCTCTCTCTCTCTCTCTCTCTCTCTCTCTCTCTCTCGGTTTATATAACAACAGCTGAGAGATCAGTGAAAACTACCTTACTGTTACTGAAGTAGATTTACCATCAAATCCGCAAAATGTTTTTCTTGACATCTCAGTTTTATGTTCAGCTTTTGCTAAAGCAGTAACATAACTCTTTTGCACTAAAACAAATGTGAATCTTAAGAGTTCTCAAGAAGAAGAAAAAAGTGAGAATATGTAAGGGTTGATATGCTAACCATTTTCCAAGTCCGGCCCAGTCACTGTCCTGTTGGGAAGAACGTTGCTCCTGAACTGCGATGAGTCCTCGATGTAAATATATATCTGTGAAATCACACGAAGCCAGACATGTCACAGCTACCGTGCCACGGCGCAGTACTCTTTGGAGAACACACGTGTTTCACACAGACGGCTCTAGTGTGAGCCAGCAGGCTGGTATATGGCCAATTGGCCTCTCATGTGGACCACTGGGGGAAGAGAGTTAGTTCCCTGCAGAGGAGGCAGTGAGGCTGCCCTCTCTTTTTTTTTTCCCTGGGGAATATCGCCCCCCCACCCCCACCCCCACCCCTCCTCTTCCCTCAGCTATAAAATGGGTAGAGTGGTTAACAAAGAGATCCAGATAAAGCTCTGTCAATCACTCATATGTCATTGCTGAAATGGCAAGGTTCCCCAAGTACGATAACGGAACAATTTGTTGGGATCTTTTTATGTCAAGCTCATACAACAAACACCATAAAACCCCATGTCGCAGCCACACATTGTATAATCTTTATGACTTGTCCCTTGTGTCATTTTTATATTACATAAATAAATACGTGTTACGTCTCTCTTCTTTATTCCTCACAGAGCGCGTCGTTGCAGCATAACACAGCTTTCTAAAGGTAAGACTGAAACTTGCAAAATTTTCCTTTAATTTCTATTTTGCCGCTTTGAACCGTCATTTAGCATAGTCACAACACATTGCCATGCCGAAACCATCCCGGCTTATGAGATTGTGTTCAAAAGCTTGCACAACTGTTGCCACGATGCTCCAAAGACAGTCTGATAACATGATATGATGTGATGCTGATGCAGACGGCAGTGTTTTGTCAATACAGACAGCTGTGCTATCCTCACTGGATTATACTGAGATGCCTCTGATATCACAATGATGGAAAAAGGGGCATATTCTTTCTGGGCTATGTTGTTTGATAGTTTGTTTGTGTGAGCAAAGAAGATATGAAGGCAACAAAAAACAAATAGTTTAGCATATATTTTTTTTTTTTATCATTCCGTTGATTCCCAAGTCATTACTGGGCTGGTGTATTTATATGTTGTGGATATGTTTTTTCTGTGGGACGTCAGGTTTCGCACTCTTGACTATGGCTGCACCGTTATCCAACGCTGGCTTCTTTGTTGCTCCTCTGGTCGGCCCTTTTGTCAGAGGGGAAAAAAAGAGGCAATTCAACAGTCAGTCGCTGAGTGCGAGCATGCACTCCAGCATGCGACCACCATGCACATACAATCACCCGGCCATTTCCATATTTGTGCCTGAGATCTGAAAGGTGGGGACCAGTGTGTGTGTGTGTGTAGTGTGTAGTGTGTAGTGTGTGCGCTCGAGGAGAGGGGCCCTCTCTTCTTGTGACTGTGTATTTTTCCTCCTCAATCCATCTGTTCCCTCAATCTATCAGCACCCAGTTCTCGGAGGAGACAGAATTTAATTAGTACATGTGGCACGGAGTTAAAGGACATTGAAACATTAAGTAGCTGTATTTACTTGTGAAAAAGCTGCATCATTAAGCTGGCTTATTTGAATAAGTGATCCAGTCATGCTGGTGTTACATACTGTAGCGCAGATGGCTAAAGCTTGATAACAGTAAATGTAGTCCATTAAAGATTCACAGGGAAGGTGTTGTGGCTGAGCCCGGTGAAGAGTCTCCCCGCAGGAGGCTGGTGTGGGTGAGTCGCCTGCACACAAAGGTTCATATTCACAGATAAATCTATTTGGTTTCCTTTTATGTGAGGACAACAAGAATCTGTGGCTTTCAACTTGACCTGCAGGCTCACAGACATTTATCGAGCGAGATTAATGATTAAAGGTCAGATTGTAAAGTCTTGTGCAGAAAACCAGCATATATATATATATATATATATATACATATATATATATATATATATATGTGTGTGTGTATATGTATATGTCGGGTCACTCCAGGAAGGAATTTTTTTCCATTGTTGTGTGAAACGTCTTTGACTCTTAGGGTAAATAGAGTAATTTCTTATCATATTTAAAGTAGGACAATATGTTCACAGGCAGGTAAAGGGAACAGTCTTACATCTCGACAAAAAAAAACAACCCTATAAACAATAGCAAAAATTAAACCCACGTTAAATCTACCTCGCACATGAAAATTTCAATATGCTTGCCATTAATCGGCACTGTATATATTAACACCTTGACACTTTTCTTCAGCAACACTATGTAATTTGCAAGCATCTATGAAATATAGAGCGCCATTGAGCGTGCGAACTGATATCAACCTTTCAGATGACATCGCTGTTTTGT
This sequence comes from Lipophrys pholis, assembly GCF_963383615.2. Taxonomy (NCBI): domain Eukaryota; kingdom Metazoa; phylum Chordata; class Actinopteri; order Blenniiformes; family Blenniidae; genus Lipophrys; species Lipophrys pholis. The sequence goes on from NC_137632.1 coordinate 13,162,547, forward strand.
GTGTCTCAGCAGGGTTCACGGTTCCAATTTAGGAGCTTTTGATGTGACTCTTTTTGTGTCTTTGGCTCCTTCCTGGCTGAGCGGCGCCGGGCTTTCACGGTCCAGGATTGTGCTCTCTTCACATGTTGCCATGACACCTATTTGGAATCTTTTGTATATCTGCAGCTAATCAGATGTCAAGGGAAAAAAAAAAAAAAAGCCATGTTTTTTTTTTGTTTTTTTTGGCTTAATGAGTTTTATTTGTCAGTGCATGGTAAACGATCACATAACAGCTTTATCTGGCAAATGAAAGCTCGGCCATTCAAATGAAATGAGGTTGTTCTGATTTCTGTGTGTTTTATTTTATTTTTTTCAACACGGGATTCATTTCCGCATTATTTCAACATAGCTGTATATTAATACGTTCATTTGTTAATTACTGTCATGTAACCAGCGGCCTAAAAGACGCGTTGTTGTTCAAGATGCTTTCGTCTAGAATTGGTAAAACGGTGATGAACAAAGAGCATGTGCGATGCGTCTGGACGGTGTCACTCCAGAATATGGATTTGTTACCTCCTTTAAAGGCCAAAACCATTTGTTTCCTTGACAGTGCTTTACCATTGATTGGCAGACTTCAATGTACAGAACACCGTTTCTTTTGTTGCAGTAACAAAAGTATTTGACAAAACAATTTTGTATGCGGGAATTAAAGTCAATGAGGATTCATTTGTGCACAATAGAGGTCCATGTAGGGGAAGTTTATCTTGGGTTATCAAGCAGCGGCTCAGTTTAAAGGTCTGGTTATTTAATGTCTTACGGCCGTTTTGACAAAGCGAAAGAGGATCATTAAAGAGTAAATAAAAACAGCCGCTATTAAACTTAATGTTGTTGCTGTTATCTATGGTGTTCAGCATCATTTCTCTAAAAAAAAACTGATTCCAATCAGAAATAAAACCCTAAAAACAAATACCCGTTTCCGTTCAACTTTAATTATTGCTCTCAATGTTTTATAGTGTGAATTGTTGCTACAGATGGTAACATATAAACTGGGCTTTTTCTTAGGCAATTTAATTCTTTCCTATCATCTATAGGTGGAAATTAGCTACTAATTCACTCACTTATAATCCCAATTAATCATTGCACGAAGCATAACTTTGATTGGGTTTTTCCCATAATCACATTTTATCAAGACTTTTATCAGAATTATAAAGCAAATCTTACTTTAGGCAGTCTCCAATTATATATATCATCTGTCATAACAACACATTGGACAACACTCCCAGAAATGAGTGTGTTTTCTGGTTAACAATAGATTCCTATCAGGGTCCATTATGTGTCATGCGTGTGTATTTTTCTTTTCTTTTTTTTATATTGCTTTTTCACTATACACCGTAGTCACATGCAAAGCTGGCCTACTTCACCGTTTTTCTCCGATAACAGTGTGAATGCTTTGCATATGAAAAAATTATTCAAGATCTCAACATGATACTGGCTATATATAAATGATAAGGCTTGTCTGCAGAATATGAACTCCACATCCCACAGCTTTCCCAGCCTGTGTGAAAGATAAAAGCGACCCCCGTCTCTGTGAAATGCTTTGGCAGCTCTGTCTCTGCCAGCAAAACCCGGCTTTTGCGAACTTTCAGGTGGCATGGGAAAATACAGTCATAAATAAAATATAGAGGCATGAATAATTTAGGTGAGCATTGTGATTGACATGAGGGTGAGAGTACCTGATTATGCCTCCACAGTGTGAGACTTGAATTACAGCAAATCAAAACATCAGTCTGAATGCGGGAGCGTCTTCGCCCGCACTTGTTTGCTTTGGAGGATTTTGATCACCGCTTGTAACAACAAAGATGGTTAAGATGTTGCATGAAATGTCCTCCTGAAGATTACTTTTCTATTTAGGCGTGTAGTTTCTATACAAAACCCCCCCCCCAAAAAAAACATGTTGCTTGGTGTGAACCTTGTATTGCAAATGTACCGTCTTGTCTGGAGCCAAACAAGTTCACAAGCTCTCGGCTCTCAACAAGTTCTTGCCAGAATATTCTCATTAGCAATTTACCACAGTGCAGTTTTACAAATTCAGAAGACTGCTGGTTTCCCCCGTCTCATTGGGCTTTTATTCAGAAATTACAGCAAGAATTTGTGTGGGGTTTTTTTAATGTGCGATTTCAGCAGTAGCCACTTTCTTGTTCCCTGTGTCCACGTGGTTAATCGGGAGACCTGCTCCCTCCATTGTTCTGTGAGCAGGAAGAGCAGATCAATGATTCCCAGTGTTGGTCTTGTACTGTAGCTGCAGAATAGTGGCTGCAGCAGGCATCACCAGGCTGCAGCTCCTCCGTGTGCTGAGTGCTGAACAGTGGGCTACACTCCCTCCCCCTCTCTCCCTCGCTCCCTCCCTCCCTCTCTCTCTCTCCTATACACCCCTCCTTTTCATGTGTGTGGAGCAGATCTGTCTGCAGCCTCAGGCAAGTGCAAGTTAACAAATGTACAGAGCGCATGTGAAGTCTCATTTGCATAAATCTGTAGATGTCGCAACATTCCCATAAATGGATTCCTTTGTGTTTAATTGTGGATTCTCTTCAAATTATTATTCCCTGTGCATATCCTTGTGTAATTCCTTCAAAGCTGGGAATGGAAATCACTATATTTATTTGACAATTATCATTGTTCCTTTGCATGATTTCTCCATCTGACCTTTATTGCACAGGATTTTCTTACTGCTCTGTACTTGTTGTTGCACACACACACACACACACACACACACACACACACACACACACACACACACACACACACACACACACACACACACACACACACACACACACACACACACACACACACACACACACTTATTTAAATTACTGTACGATCTAAAATAATTCTTTCCCTTCATTCTTTGTTTCCATTTATTTGATGTTAAGCATCCATTGCACGTAGTTATGTTTACTCTGTGGTATCTGTGTGCGTATGCTCTGGAGAGACCGTAGCAAATGAATACAGTATGTTTATTATATTTTCCCGGAACATGACGGCAGCACATACGGATTAAGGCAGATGGCCCCCTGACCCCCTCATAAAACGCTTTCTTGCTGTGGCCTTTTCGTGTATAATTTATTAACCGGCCTCACCATTTCTACAAAACAGTGTCAATGAATATGTGAGCAGTGTGTTTGTGCTCTCTCAGTGGCAGGGATCCTCCACTGACATCATCTGTAGCTGTATAATCATCCAGGCCACAGCCTCTCCTCGGGGGAGTCCAGCTGAGACCGAGTCTCTCTCTCTCCCTGCCTCTATCTATTTATTTCTCTCTCGCTGCCAAGCTTTCGCTCTCTCTCTTTCAAGGTTGCCGTTTATGGCTGAGTGTGACACCAGTGATGGATGAGTTCGAACACAACCCCAGACCGGCCGCACGGCCGAGGAGCTTTTGTGGTTTCAGGGTTTGTCTTTGCTCTCTTGATTCCATCAATTGGATTTCGCTGGAATGCACCTTTAGTGGACCAAGAAGAGTCCAGTGCAGTAAACGAAATAATTCAATAAGAAGAGAATTAAGATGAAGAGATCTGCCTCGCTGTCTGAGTTGTATAAATGTGTGTGTCGTCACTGTGGAAATGCTGGCAGTCAGTGAGCTGGTCAGCCATATTGAATGACATAGACATTTAGTGGACACAGACAGCAGAAGGAAGCTCATCTCCCTTCGATCCATACCTGCTCCACCTTTTCCCGCTGCAACATGCATGTTTAGCAGTTGTTATTCTTATGTTGTCAAAGAGTGCAAGTATTTCATTTACTCACTCACTATCTATTGATATCACCATAGACTGTGCGATGAAATTGTATCACAAACTTTTAGTCACAATATACTTTGATCAATAGTTTACATCATTTCACAATAGTATACTGTACATTTAAGATAATATTTCTAGCTTTGAAAAATGTAATTTTATATATATATAAGTGTGTTTTGTTTTGTTGAATTGTAAAAACAAGACGTATTACCTAACATGGTTTCTCTATTATAATAAACTGCCATAATGTACTGATACGCGCAGAAAACAATGTACAAATTGTTTCCTCACCAAACTTAATATAAATAAGTTTCTTTTTTTTTAATGGTCATTTTTCACATTTCTGGCTGTCAGTCCAATTTTTGCCATCCTATTTCTTATCTTCACTGTGTCTTCAGGAATTGTGTCCAGTTTTCAAAATGCTTGACATCAAGGCTGCCGTGCCCCCCCCCCCCCCCACATGACACATTCCACAATTAGTACTTCCATCCATCTTTTATTACACTTTAATCAATCCAGGGTCGCTGATTCTGGATGGCTGTGGGTGAAGGCAGGGTGCATCCGGGACAGGTTGCTAATCACAGAGCCGTGACAAGGGAGCGAATAACCACACACTCACTTGAATTGAATACAATTTAAATACTTCCATTCGCATATGTTCCATATCCGCCCCCGCCGCATCACCTTTCAAAATGAGTCTGTTGCGCCTGTTGGTGTCAGCCACCCTCAGCCTGCTGCTTAGTCAAATAAAAAAATACTTGCTGGGTCCTTTCTTAATATTTTGCACATAGTTGTATCACTGTAGCGTTGCTGTGACATAAAAGCTGAGCTGTCAGCGCTGCGTGGGTCCGTCTGAGTCACTCATTAAGTTCAGCTGAAGTTACGTCAAATATCTGGGATTGAAATAGTGGTTTGCACACGCGTTATTTTTGGACCTAATCAGCCAATATTCCAATCTGATCTTGTCATTTGCATTTGGTTTTATTATTAAATTCTTTTTTTAGCACACTCACCTTTGAGAGAAGCTTGAGTTTCTTGAGTTTTGTTTTTTTCAGGCTCGCTCAGGGTTAATTTGTGACCATCTCACCTCAGCTTGTGTCCACTCTGAAAGCTGATTGGCCGGATGCTGATTGTTCCAGGAACAGGAGCCTCTGGAATGGGTGAAATTGCAGCGCATTTGTTCATCAAATGACACGTTTGACATCCTAACAACGGTGCGTGTTCTTCTACATGCAGGGAGGGTCGTTACCAACAGATGTTATTTTCAAGAAACTGTCTCCTCCCGTCTTCGGTGTCCTGCTAATCAGGTGGTGTGTGTGTGTGTTTGGCCTACTCCTTCTCTTTCTCCCCGTCTCGTCACGTGATCCCCTTGTATGATTAGCATGTTATCCATTAATTCCAATCAAACTCTCAAAACCTATCGGTGATATGTTCATGATCTGTTTTATCCCACTGACTTGTTATGATTTGTCAGGGAAGCCAGCAGTTGTTCATCTTGCTCAGCCAGAGGGGATCTCTTTTTAGGCCCCAGAGCACAAAAAATAGCAAATAGCAAAATGCCCATTGTGCAGCTTTTACAGGAAGAAGCAGGGCACTACCTCAGATTGTGGCTTTCAGACATCCATCTTGCATTGAAGAAACTTAATGGCACAGTTTTTCAGTCGCCTAAAATGTGAAAATATAGCCACGAAAAACATGTAATTTGTCAATCACATGTTCTGCAAAATTGGTTATGAATCACTCAGATGGCCAGCACTTTAAATTTTCTTCAAAAAGCTATCCTGGGCTTGTTTTTTTGTATTTTTTTAAAAATGAAAGATATATTTCTACATACCTTTTCTGACATTCAAAAAACAGAACTGTGTGCTGGTTAGCATGTGATAGAGTATCCATGCCAACCGATTTTAACCATTCAGTCTACTCGAGCTGTTGCCCTGGATTGCTTATGGCTCAAACCGAGTCTGCATTGTTTTTTTGTTTTTTTTGTATACCGTACAAACATTTGTTGATCTCTCTCCGAAGGGATGTCCTTGATTTTAGGAGGTGCCTCAGATTTTTCTGTGTGCAAGGTGTGTAGATTGTCTGTGTGGCTCGGGCCGCTGCACCACGCAGCAGGGGAGGGAACGGTAGTTGGACTTGGCCATGCTTGCATAGCTGATGTGATGATGTATTTCTGTGCCAGTATCGGCTTTGGAGGAGAGACAAGCTGTGAACCACTGGTGTGGGGACGGTACAGTCTGAACATACTTGTTTCCACTCACCGTGTTTGAGTCCTGCCTACTTGTCTCTCATGGCTCTGACAGTGGACAAAGGGGTCTTCTGCAGATCTTGTCCTCAACGACGACAGATGGCATTTTGATCTGTATACCTCAGTGTCTGGCTGATGAATGCATGATGGAGACGCTTTGGTCCATAACCTAATAAAAAGATAAACTTACCATCTGCTCTGTATGAAATTTGAACATACTGCGAAAAGGCTGTGTTGGGTGTTTGGAGGGATAACGACTGTGCTGAAGGTGATAAACAAGGTGGGTGCAGTGATTAATCCTCGGTTCAGTCCTGTTTCTTTCATTAAAGGCTGTGATTCATGGCCAATGTGGCTAAAGAGTTGCTGATATGTTGTCATGAAGTCAGACGGATTAATGTTTGAGTGAAATAACTGAAAACTCTCGATAAACGCAGATTGAGGATGTTGCTATTTTACCTCAACGCGCTGGCGTTATGTTACTAATGTCTAAAGGACAATGACAGAAATGACTTTAGTGGGGTTTCTTTTCACCACAGATAACCTCAATTATACTATGGTTGCACAAATGAAAATATATTACTTGCAAACGTTCCTTTGTTTATTTTTGCCTGCTGTCTTCAATTTTCCTCAATGCGATAAGAAAGCCTCTTGAAGTCGGAGCAAATATAGGTCACCGTCACTGGCGTAATGGTGTAACAAATGCCATCTCTGCAGCTTATGTTCTGCATTTTTATGTAATAGGGAAGAATGTATGTGTGATGTTGTTCATTGGGAAATCATTAAAAGAATGCAAATGAGGTTGTCTAATAACACATTTCATCAAAAGATCTGGGGAAAGTGATTAGGATAACAACTAGGTTGAACAAAAAGGTGTGTGTGTGTGTGTGTGTGTGTGTGTGTGTGTGTGTGTGTGTGTGTGTGTGTGTGTGTGTGTGTGTGTGTGTGTGTGTGTGTGTGTGTGTGTGTGTGTGTGTGTGTGTGTGTGTGTGTGTGTGTGTGTGTGTGTGGTATCATGTAGTTTTGTTTGAGCATGTTTGTTTGTCAGCGTTACAGCAAAACCCCCAGCCACATTATTTTTTTATGAAACTTGATAGATGGGTGTAACCTGGGCCAAGGAAAAACCCATTGAATTTCTGAAGTGGCTCCTGGACTCCTGCCTAATAAATGCCATCTTAAAATTCAGAGCTCGGTAGTAAAGTTCAACAAGCAGTTCTTAAAATACAAAGACTTTTTTTTTTTTTTTTTTTTTTTTTAATAAATCACAATCCTGATTCACAGATATCAGCAGGCTTCGGTAGGCACAAGTGTGTTTTCACAACAAAAATGTGGATATCTTTATCCATAAATAGAACTGTAGGTGTTTTTATTTGGATTGTTTCATTTTATTTTGTCTTTATACATGTAAGCATTATGTTGCAACATGCAACAATACATTTCTGTTGCATTGTAATATATATATATATATATTTACCTTCCATTCTGAAGAACACAAACACCTTTGCACGGTAATGGTAAAGATTTCACATTGCATCAAAAGAACTATAGTGCAATATTGCAAGAGTTAGTAAAGACGAGCAGATAAAAATATATATTGGTCAGTAATGTAAAAAGCTCTGTAGACACAACCTTCAAAATGCACTACAAATGTAGATTTGTTTCAAAAAGAAGGGCTGACTAGACTCTTCTTTGTTTTAAATGTATCTAGATCAGATTTTTTTCCAAATGTCCTTCTCTGTATCTGTCCATCTTCTGTAGCTCTCTCTAAAATTCAGAGTCATGGGAAGCTGGCTGAAGGCGGTGTGCGATCTGGACAGGTCACCAGTCCATCACAAGGCAAAAACAAAGACAACCACAGCGGGATCATAAACAATTATGTTCGGTCCATTTTCAGCTTTGCGAATGTTAAATTAGGCATAATGTTTGTTTTGTCATCGCTATCCTTTTTCAATACTGCCTCACCCAACTCAAGGCGATGGCGCTTATCCCAGGTGATAATAGGCGAAAGACCACCGGTCCATCACAGCCCAAACACAGAGACAGTCCGACTCACTCACATTTACATCTCCAGGATATTGTCGCCAAGAGAACATGCAAACTCCACACAGAGGTGGAGATGGCGAACCGCCACTACACCATCTTGTGCAATACAACAGGGAAACGAAACACATTCAGAGATCAATCTGAGACCATTATCTGAATACGATAAGCATTTTGTAGTAATGCTGTGGAAGTGGTTCAATTTAAGATAATGTTTACGTCAGGTACTTGCTAGATTACACACAGTTTATGTTATTTGACAGTGAAATAAATATTTTACATACATTGGAACATATATAAAGGCCTAAATTACATTTTATGTAAATCAGGAAATTTAGTTTGGCTCGTCGTTTTGCAATCGGGCATGTACTGTCGCTCTCTTTATTGTTCCGCTCACATTTTTTACTTGGTATACTTAGACGTGCATACTATCTAAGTCCTGATATTTTGTATTTATGTTTTCAGGCAATAGATAACAGAAACACACTAACAGAATGACAGCACAACCTTTTCATGTAACATTAAAAGTGAAGTGAGACACACATTTTTAATGCGTCATGATGAATAGTCATTAAACCTCTTTGGAAATATTGAATATGAACATGGTATTTTTTTGTTGTTGTCTATCAGAGCAGGCTGTACCAAAGTGGGTGGGCTGCAGTGGAGCGAGCCAGACCAATTCAGTAGCTCCAGAATACAATGCAACAGCATACTGGAGTGCTATCTTACTGGATTATATTAAACTGAACAAGCCCTTGTGATTCTATGTAGAGTCTGTTTAGCTGCAGTTGTGTTTAAATGCTTATTTGTTCTTTTGTTCCGTCCGATTCAGTCATAATGACCAACTGTCATTAAATCTCTGGAGAAGAGACTGTCGGAGTGAAGTCAGAAGTTGTGCTTCGACTTCATTGTTTGCAAACGCAGGAGTCATTTCAGTGGCATAGAATTAATCTTAAGGAGTTACAGGGGATATAAAGGGATATAAACCCTTTACCACTAACACTTTTACAGATATTTGCTAGAAATGCAGCTCAAATTGCTTCACAGTTGAGAACAATGATGAAAGAATGACATTAGGACCAATAAAGAATTAAGAGCAGTGTGAGCACAGGTGCTCCGTACTGTTGTGATGTGTTTTCTAAAAAGCTGTTTGAAATTCATACGGATTTCTGAAGGCACAAGATGGACTGGATGTATTTCTGCCTTGTAATGTGTCTCTCTGGCTTAACTGTGATGTAAAGTATACAAGAGCGAGGTTGTGTGAGGAAGAGGAGACAGAGATAAAGGAGGAGGAGGAGGAGGAGGAGTGCGGTGCTGTAGAGCCGAGGTTCAGCGAGGCCACTGGTGAGGATGCTCAACGTTGCAGTGGCAACTAAAAGTAGTCTTAAAGAACAAAGAAACAGATTTAAATATAATGATTAGCACTGTCAGTCTCTATAATGGCTACTTGGAAATGTGAAATCTGAATGTGTAGCGTTTTGAGGGATTCTTATGACGAAGCTGTGTTAAGTAACCAGTTCTCATCACGAGTTTTGTGTCCTTGTTGTCGCATTTTTTTTATATGTAATGCGTGTGTATGCGCCATTTGTGTCATTTGTTTGTGATGACTGTGATAGAGCTTTGAAAACAAGCCTCCGGGCTTAACGCCATCCTGCGAGAGGAAGCACTGGACCTTTTATGTTGACATACGATCCAATTGAGTGCAAGAATGATATCATGGCCGTTTGGCTACACAAGCTGAGGCTCCACTAACTCTTCAGCAGAACTTCCTGCCATAGGAAGTGTTGTGAGCAAATTTACTAGAGGCCTGACAGATCCTATTTCCTGTGGACGAGCTCGGTAATGTTGATATTTACTAGTCAGCCTCTTCCAGGTAGACGGTGTCTTCACAGAAACATTTCCAGGCAGGGCTTTCGAGGCTGTGTCAGATATTTACTTACATGTGTTGTGCCTTTAAGTTGGGCTGTTATTTTGGTGCTTTTATTCTCTCAGCCACCGCTTTCTTTCTTCACGTTGTTTCTGGCATTGCATCTGTCCCTATTTCTATTTCATCGCCGGTCTTTCTCTATTTCACCTCTCTGCCCCCAAACAACCCCCCCCCCCACTATTCCCTTCTGAGTCCCCCTCCTCCTAACATTTCTGGTATACCCTATCACCCTATTTTCCTGCGGCCCTACATCTTTTATATACCACCACCTTCCCTTATCAATTTCTTCAACATTTTGTCTTTTCTCCCCCACTACACCTCTCCCTCCTCACTCCCCTGCCTGCCCCCTCCCCTCCCCAGCTCATGTTGGTAAAAATATCTGCAGACAGCAGGAGCAGAGGCACGCCTGACTCTCTCTCTCCCTCTCTCTCTCTCTCTCTCTCTCTCTCTCTCTCTCTCTCTCTCTCTCTCCCTCTCCCCCCCCCACCCATGTGATCTCACAGGCTGTCTCTGCTCTGCTCCACTCTGCTCCAGTCAGGCTCCTGCCTTTCAGCCAGCTGCAGCTAATGAGCCTTTGTGTGGCCAAAGAGAAGGAGAGAGAGAGAGAGGGAGAGAGCAACACAGTGACAGAGAGGGAGTTAAAGTGAGAAAGACTGTCGTCTTGCAACAATAAAGCATATGGTACGGACAGTGCAGTCAGAGCTGGAAAATTACTAGTCTCTCTCTCTCTCTCTCTCTCTCTCTCTCTCTCTCTCTCTCTCTCTCTCTCTCTTTCTCTCTCTCTCTCACACACACTCCTGCACCCTTTTTTTTTTCCAATCCCCGTGGAACTCAGGGGTCTGTGCAAGTCAGTGGACTGAAACAAAATGGGAATCTCGTCATTCATCATGTTTCACCTTTTTTGAATAGCCACGTTTGTGATTGGGTGGCTGTATTGTTGTGAGAAGAGGTGAAAGGAGTCACATTCTGCCAGTGGATACAGGTCAGTTGTTACTGTGAGGGCACACACACACACACACACACACACACACACACACACACACACACTGGTCACTGTAGGACTGATGTGTCATGACTTGCTCCAGATGCCATCGGCTTGTTGGCATCACTTGGGATGAGTGTTTTGAGCCTCGTGTTGTCAGATGGGTTTACTGTGATTGAGGGAATCTTGTGAATGACGAGAGAAAAATAATTGTCTTCCTAATGCAAGCGTGCTCCAGCTCCGTGAGCACAGTTGATTAAAGAGAAGAGTTGGTTTCCACAGCTGATGTGTGTGTGCACACAGAGGCAAACACAGGGAGGGGCTTTCCAAGCTAGCTTTTGCTGCATTATTTTCTCTGGGATTTTCTCCCTTGTAACATAGTGTATGATGCCCAGCCGTGATTAGTGGTGAGGCAACAATGAAGACAAAGAAAGAGCTGTTGGAGACAAGCGTCAATCTGTGTTTTTTATTTAGCCATGATGAGGGAGGTTCACCCGAGATTACCCAGAGCTCCGTGGTTTATGATGTCATGCCCATTTCGTGGCTGGATTTGAACTTTTCATAACGGGATGCAGATGACCTGGTAATGCTTCATTCTGTGAAAATCTGCTTCCCTTTAAGATATTAGCCCAATCTGGCCTAACATTAGTGTGTTATTGTGATCATTCCCCATACACATTATGCTTCACGGGACTCACTGCCATATGGGAAAGCACTAGTTGTGAGAGTACATTAGAATCACCATGGAAACCACTTTTGGTATCAAAGCCTAGTGCAGCATCAGCTGAGGGCTAAACATATGAATAATATGTTTTCAACAATGCTCTCTGATTAGGACCCTCACTAGGAAATGGGATCAAATTGCTCAGGTCATTTTTTTAGGTGGAAATTTCCACTCCTGTTCTGTAACATGCGTCGTGAAATAAACCTCTTTTTTTCAATGACACCAAGGTTTTTTGCCATTTCCAATCTCTTAAAACAGGATTATGTAAATCTTGATCTACTTTTTTCTGGTCGCATTTCTTCAGAAGAGACTACATTGATCTTCCGCTGCTTTGTGAGGTAGTTCACTTGTGGGTTTGACTAAGATCAGGGTGCAGCCTCTTATTTCTCTTGCAGATTAATACACCTGAGTGACTCCTCTCTCCTCCACTTTCTCCCTGATAGAGGATGCCTCACATTCCTCGGTTGTAGGTAGAGTTGTTGACTCTGGAGGTTCTCCAAATGCTGGCAATGCCGTGTCACTGCACTGAACAAGCACAGCCTCCTGAGAATAATGACCCTCTTGCTGGCAGCACTAGTCCTCTCTGGGTTGCACCTCTTTTTCAGGCAGCGTGTCTCTCAGGCAGCATTTGCATCTGTAATGACTTGATAGCGGAGCCCAGATGAAACGCTGTGGCTGTCTGTGAATGGAACACCCCCACAAGCTGCTCTGGCAGATAGACAGAGTGGGACTGGGTGAAGACGCACGCTGTCTTTACTGAATCCAGGTTCTGAGACAGAAAGCAACGAGGGAAAAGCTGCCAGTCATTGCAATCCGCGTGGTGCAACTGCAGGACTGTTTTTGTTCCTATTTCTAATTGTGACATTACATGTTCCAGCAACTGCTTTTAAAAACTGGGAAGCAAGGCTCTGCAGTTAAACGCATTCCATCTTTACTATGTCATCATCTGATATTATAAACAATTCCTCCAATAATACATTCCATTGCGTGCTGAGTGGCAGCAGGATATTATTGACAATGGGGAGAAAAAAGCAGTATTCAAAATGATTTACTGTTTGGTAGTTGTGCTGCGGTTTGTATTAGAGCCAGTTTCAGTGTAACAGCAATTAGTGTAGAGTATTTGACTGATGAGCTTGTTCTTGTTTATTTCTCTAATTGCATCATCAGTCAGACTGAGTTAATGGACCCTCTCAATTGACATTGAAGTGGTCTCTAACACTTGTGTTACAACAACCTCCATGAGAAGAGCAAACTACCAACATTTAGCCGGAGCAATATGCAGATTCTTCTTTTTTTTGTTGTTGTGAAGTGTGCATAACATTGCTGCGCCCTGAGCTGCTGTTCAAATGTTCATCACTATGGTAGCTGCCAATGAAAAGTATGCTGCATCAATGTGATCATATTCCGACAACCCATTGATGTTTTATAATCCTGATTTGATTTGATTTTGATTTTGACAAAACCAGTCTACTGTATCGCATCAGACTTAACATAAGATCGTTACAGGTACTGGATATCTGTCACAATGCTATTTGACCTCTGGTGCATTATATTTACATATATATATATCATATATCTTTTTTTTTCAATGATTTCTGTTTAATAAGCTTTAAGCCAGTGTGTTGTCATTTTTCTGTCTGTTTGATGACGCAGGTATTGGATGTAATCATCAGACATGTGGATTATACCCGTTCACTGTACCCTGTATAATTTTCCCCATGACAGGTCACAGAGCAAGACAAGTCGGTCTAGTCTGTCTTTTGCTTCAGCTGCTCAATCAAAGACAGTAGAATTAACTTTCTGTGAGCCAGACGTAGTATGTAATTAGCAGCCTTCTCCTTCCTTCTCCACTTCTTTGTGCCAAGGTGATCAATGGCCCGGGGAGCGCCTGGGAGCTGGGACAGCAGCAGGAAGAGACTGTGTGTGCGAGAGTGACAGTGGCGGTGGTTGTGGTGGGCGTTGGGGGAGGAGGGAGCCACTGCTAATTAAGTGTGTTGAGGACTAGGAAGGTCCTAACCTGGATATTAAATAATGTGTGGCCCCTCTGCTGTCTTTCGGTTTCAGGTGCAGATGCGGCGGGCCATGAGTGGAATACTGAAGAGGAAATTTGAGGAGGTGGAAGCCTCCTCCTCCCCGTGCTCCTCCGTGCGGGAGTCTGATGATGAGGTCTCCTGCAGTGAGAGTGGGGATAGCAGCGACAGTGTCAACCCCTCCGCCTCAGGCCCTTTCACCCGTGAGTGCCTCTGTCTCTTAAATTCATGCATAGTGCTCAGTGTGTCAAGTGTGTGCTATTGACAGTAAGATTAATGTCATCATTTCATCTCCAGGAAAAAACAAAGTGAAAGCACAGAAAAAAAGAAAAATGTTTTTAATCAAGATGGAACTAGCACTCGGAGCCAGACTGAATTTGTGGGAGCAGGATGCAGGTCAAAGGAAACAAATCTGCATGTCTGTTGATAAGGAAGTACAACATGACTATACAGAGGCGGCTGTGCCTCGGAGAGGAGAGGAGGCTGAGTGATGCTAAGAGTCTAGTGCTTTAATAAAGGGGAAACATGCACAGGCAGCCTCCCTCATTAGGAACAGCATCAGCATACAGGCGCAGCCAGATGAATGAGCGGATGCACCGTCTCAAGCTGTGTGTGAAACACTGCTGGCACTGTACATGTAGCTGTAGAGCTCTCTAAGAGCAACGAGCAGCTAAACGCGAGCCTGTTGTCTGGACCAAAATATCTGCTTATATAACTTCTTTAATTAAATAGCGCTGTTTGAAAAATAGACGTATTACTGGTTGATGCAAAGGCTAGTGCAGCAACTAAGGGTGATTAATTATTCAGAAGCAGTCAGGGTGGTATATTTTCACTGTCTCATTCTAGTAAAAACAACTGCACGCGGCTGAAGCACATTGAACATGGAAAAGCAGCAAATATTCACATAAGCCAACAAATGCCACAATAAACCATCATAATTAATCCAGTTTAAGGGTTAAAAGGTTAGATCATTTTTGAGTGAGTTCATAAATAATTCATCTTTGAGCTTGGACTTGAACATTTTGAGCCCACTAAAATAAAAGCTGACCTTGCCCACTTCGCTCATACAGTCTTACGAAATACAAGTTATTCTACTTGGCTCTCTCTCGGCACATTAATGCATTTGATTATCATTGTGAGCATACTGTAGGTTTTAATTATATTTTACTCAACTTTTATTTAGGTCAAGGAGAAATTCTTGTTATTGACCTGGATATGTCTGCCAACAAAAATAAATGAAAAACAGAAATAGGAGGGTAAAGCTAATATGTGAAGTGATATATATATATATATATATATATATATATATATATATATATATATATATATAATATATTTATAATATCTTCATAAAAAAAGAAATTATATGTGTGTGTGTATATATATATGTATATATATATATGTGTGTGTAAAAGATGATTTAAATGAAGCAACAATTACACATCGGAAATCAGAAATTTGATATATAAAGACAAAAGACTGAATATTTCGGTTCCACTTTGAATTATGAATTTACATTTATGAAAGTTTCCCTAATAATTTTTGGCCTGAAGTGACTTTTAATGGGGGAATTCAGTTTTAATGGAAGATAAATGAGACGCACATTATGTGTCCTCTACACGCTCTAAAGATTAAAATGGCGAAAAAGTAATAAGTGACTCATTTTAGGAGTTTATATGAAAGGGAACATGAGGGAAAGAGATTATTTCTAGTATTTATTCATGACACTAACACAGTCAGATACTTACTGTAGTAACATCTAAATGACATGTTTTTAATGTTTTTATGGAAGGAAACTGAACACATTTCACACAAATTCCATCCGACGTTTTCTCATTTAAATGGTTCCGGTCGAGTTCAGCACAGCGTCGACACTAAATGCACGTCGTAATGATGCAGAGATGCAGATTGTGTGAGTGACGCGCAGACTGGGTGACAGGGCCTCCTTGAATGCAGCGATGGAGCTGAGACATAAGTGTTTTCCGTCCCTGGAGGCTGCACTTGGCCTCGGTGTCAGCTGCAGCTGCAGCCGCCAGTAGCCGGATGAGGCAGGCGACTCCTGTGAGGGGATGTGTGCCTGTAGTGGCCGACAGATAAAACAGTGAAGTCCTGAGTGGCTTTACTTTACATTCCTTGTTGGGGTGAGGAAGACATCTGTAATGTGTTTGTTTTGAGTTTCGCTTCTGAGGGTCTTGAAACCTTTAAAGGGTAAAAGCATGAGTATATAAAAACAAAAAAAACAAACCTGTAAGATGTTTTTTTTTTTTTTTTTCATATAGGCTCTTATATAGAAAGCTGATTACCTCGCCCTTTGCTGCTGTTAATTGTTTTGACACCTGAAGCAAGCTGTTTTTTCATTTCTTTTTGTAGATAATGAAAGTCGGCTCTGCTCAGTGCCTTCAGCCTGACAGCTCTACATCTGTAATGAAATGCATTGTCCCCTATGCATGGGGAGGAGGGCTGCTGGAACCAGATGGTTTCTATTTGTCCTGTCTGTCTGATTGGGAGGGGGGCACCGCTTCCCTGAACCCACACTCCTCATCTCTGGGCCAGGCAGGGGATTATTTATGCTCCAACGTTGCCCTCCTCTTTGCACCTCCCCCTTACAGAGCCGCTCTCCTTAAAAAGACACGCTGAGGACGAGCATGCCAAGTCGAAGCTCACAGAAATGCAGAGAACCTTACCAAAAAAGATATGCTGGAGCCGGCTGTAAAGCTGACAAGAGAAGATTTTCTCTTTTTTTTCTTCTTTTTTCTTTCTTTCTGGCATTTAAGGACAATATAAAACTGTACTCCGCACTCGCTGGAGAATGTCATTTATCTTAACAGGCTTTACATGGCTATAAAAGTGTTGTACTCCAACATAAAAGAACATATAAATGTTAAAGAGAAAAATCAACAGTACTTTAAGTGCACTTGACGTGGCGATTTGCTTTTGGGGCTTTAATTCATCCGACATGAGATGAATGAATTGTCAGAAACACTTTACAACAAAAATGGCGATCATATGCGGTGTGAATCTTTTTTTTTTTTTTTCTTCCTTCTTCTTTAACATTTCCATCTTTCTTTGCAGCTGACTCGATACTGAAGAGGGAGAAGCGCCTGCGGACCAGGCGGGTGCATTTCGAGAAGGTGACGGTTTACTACTTCAGCCGGCGGCAGGGCTTCACCAGCGTGCCCAGCCAGGGCGGCAGCACACTGGGCATGTCCAACAGGCACAGCTGGGTCAGGCAGTACTCCCTGGGTGAGTTTGCCCTGGAGCAGGAGCGGATCCACAGAGACATGCTCAGAGACCACTTGAAGGAGGAGAAACTCAACTCAATCAAACTGAAGGTAAAGAAAGCTTCCTTGTTATGTTGTTGGACGTGTGGGAATGTTGAAAGAAAATCCCTGTTTAATTGATCCAAAGTGAGCTCGGGCTTCCTGACAGAATGTGAAAGATGTCCGACTGTACACATTACCCGTATGAGCAGCATTATATAATCATTACCTTGTCTGCAGAGTTGTCTGCTTGTTGGTAGTTTGTCTCAGCTGTTTTGTTGCTTTCTAAAATTCTGACTCTTCCAAAAAGTGCCAACATCCGGATTAAAGGGCGTTTTGCTCCATCAAATTCAGACATTATTGTGAGGGCCACAATATCACCCTCACTTGCAGAGGGCCACAGTAACATGTAACTGTATATCTGTAAATGAAGTTCTAAAGATATTCACCCATGTATTGATACTTCATCATCTCTCCTATTTCATGAATTATTAACTAATTGCAATCGACATCTGGTTAGAATTGGGTTGAATTAACGTCCCTCCATCGTTTGTGAAACCAATGACTTACTGATTTATGGAAGTTGGTTAGCGAGCCGCACAGAATGGAGATGAGGTCCACATACAGCCCATATCTGATCTGAACTTAATGAGCTAATAAGAAATTATTAGGAAATACAAATAAATGTGACAGAGGAGTTGCTCTTTCAAATAGTTACTGGCTTTTACCTGCCTTAACCAGTAAAATGATACAGCAACTTATTGAATCTAATCCTAATTTGTAAGCATTCAATTAAGTGGGCCTTTTACATAGTGCTTCTGCACCTCGTCAAAGTGTCTATCTGTACATAACTTGAGATGACTTCTCGCAGTAAAGCAGTTTTCTTTTATAGGTTCTTGGTCACCAGATGTAGACACAGTATTTGTGTAAAACTGCTTTGTGTTCTTTTTCCCCACCTTGTCTCAGCTGACTAAGAACGGCACAGTGGAGTCCGACGAGGCCAACACGCTCACAGCAGAGGACATTTCTGACGACGACATCGATCTGGACAACACCGAGGTAGACGAGTACTTCTTCTTGCAGCCTCTCACCACTAAAAAGCGCCGGGCACTGCTGCGCTGCTCTGGGGTGAAGAAGATAGACGTGGATGAGAAACACGAACTTCGGGCCATTCGCATGTCCAGGGAGGACTGTGGCTGTGATTGCCGAGTTTTCTGTGACCCAGAGACCTGTGCCTGCAGCATCGCAGGAATCAAGTGCCAGGTAAACCCCTCGACACTCAACCCCTTTACCTGCCTGCGAGCCGACAGGGTGAGGGTTAGAAGAGTGGTAACGTTTGGATTTTTTGTTTTGTTTTTAGGTGGACCGCATGTCGTTTCCATGCGGCTGTACAAAAGAAGGTTGCAGCAATTCAACGGGCAGAGTGGAGTTTAACCCCATTCGCGTTCGAACCCATTTTTTGCACACAATAATGAAGCTGGAGCTGGAGAAGAGTCGTGAGCAGCAGCAGCCGTCCCCGACCAACGGTTACCATAGTGAATCTAATGACCTGGGAGGCGGAAATCCTTTTGCTCAGTCACAACACAGGTTGGAGTACTCTCTGTCGGACGCCGTTCCCACGGCCAGCATGCACCTGCAAGCCCCAGAGGAGATAGAGGAGCCCCTGGACGACGAAGACGAGGAAGAGGACGAGGATGATGATGAGGAGGAGGAGGAAGAGGAGAATGATGATGACGAGGAGGACGAGGAGGACAGCAGCAGTGTTTGCAGTGGGCTGTCTGACTCCAGCACGCAGAGCCTCGCGAACAGTGACTCTGAGGACGAGGAGGGGGACGAGGACGGGGAGAAGACCGAGAACTTCGACGACGGCATGCCGACGCCGCCAGTTTCTCATCCGGAGGTGTCGTCCGTGCTGTGCTACAATAATGAGCCCGTAGCACGCGATAACCACATGAACGGAAACACTTATCTAATGAACTCTTCCCCAGCTGAGTACTATCAGCTGGGGAGCTCCGGCGCCATCTCCAATGGCCAAATCTCCCAAGCCAGTGAACCCTACAGGGAAGCCTTAGCATTCCACGATCCAGTGAACACGACCAACGGCAGCGTAGCCCAGGGACCCTTCAACGTGTCTGCCGAGCAGTACACAGACTACTCGAATCAGGCTGAGGGACAATACGCGGCCAGTCACCACTTTACTCTGAGCGGTGGGGCTCCTTCCACCCCTCCGACCTGCTTTGCACCCGATCAGAAGATCTTGTCCAAAGCAGCGTTTGCTGAGCAGCCGGAAAACCACAACCAGACACAGTTTCAAAACTACCTGAACAATAACAAGCAGGATTCCTACAGTAGTCACACCTCATGTATGACGGCTGACGAGCCGCCGCAGGGATCAGGTCTGAATGGACATTCTGACCTGACCTTACTAGCAAACAATACTAAGAACCTCCCTTTACCAGACCATTGCCCTGAGGTCGCAGCCATTTAGTGGGCCTCCCTTTTTAAAGTGTTCTTTCTTTGTTACGTCTTTACTTGAGCCTAACTTAGTGGTATCTTAGGAGAACATGGATATGGCCTTCTTATTTTTGATTTATTTTGCATCATCTGACCTTAAATTTCAAAGCAATTTGCAGCTCTGACATATGTTTTCGTCTGTAACTATGAAGCCATAGGTTCATGAAGAAAATGGTTATGAGGAACTAGTTTCTCCACGACAGCAAGTGTTAAACTGCAAAGAAGACTGGCTGAACTGAAACGTTGAAACATAGTTTATGTCATGATGTGCAGTGTATCCTGTAATTTCAGATGTAAAGTTCTAGTTTTAAGCAGATATTGTACTGTAGATGGGATTTTTTTATGTCTATTGTATGTGTCAAATGTGCAAAAAAAAAAAGGTTTATTGTCAGTTATTTATTGTTTCTGAATTATGTGTATACTTATATATTGTAAATGTTTTGATAACAATACGCATGCTGTTTTGGGAATCTTAGTGACATTTGGGAAAAAGATTGCCACTGTTTTATATGACTAATGTGTTCGATACATAATGCTCATTTCTCTTCTTTTTGTCACTATTACATGCTTTTCTATGGTTTGAAAAGCATGAAAGAAAAAGCCTGAGACTTATTTGTACGTTTGGAATATCAATGGACATGTCGAAATCAATTCACAGCCTTTTGCACTGATGTGTAGGGGTCCAGTGGCATGCAGTTGGTTTTAAAAACGTGCCCCCCCCCCCCCCCTCTCATAATTAGCATGTGTCAGCAGAAAGATTTATTCTCTGAAGCGCGTCATTAATACAAGGATATATTTATGAGACGCTCAGAGATGACAGAACCATATGATTATCATACAATCGGCAGACATGGTTGAACATGAAATGTAACATCACTAAAGAGAAAACATTGATTCAAACAATTTGTCAGTGCTGGTTATCTTTCTGATTTTGAATGCAGTGTAATACACACTCCACTTTTTTAACATCCAAGATGTTGATCCCACAGAGACGTTGATTTTGCTTTGTTGAAGTGCACGCGCTCATTAAACACACTTGCCTCGCTTGAGGGGAAAAACCTCAACAAAGTGGACTAAGATAGCCTTTAATCGACTGCTGTAGCACTTAATGTATGTTTTTAAAGCACCAGTGAGTTTGTTAAAGAATATGCCAGTTTTAGTAATTGTATACGGGGTAAACAGATCTTCAAGGTTGACAATCAGAGCCTTTTTTTCCTCCCAATGTGATTTTACCTAGAAGCAGTACAAAGTCAGACAACATGAGTCCTGTAAGCCATCAAAATGACATGACAGCCAGATATGAAAAGCAATTGTTTACCAAAAATGTGTAAATAACATTTTAATGCATATTTATAAAATTACTGAAAGGCAAACGTGAAGCTCGGCAAATGAGGGACTGCAATAACTTTTGTGAATACTACTACTGTTGTACTGGAGTTCTTTACCTTGAGCTCCTTGCTTCTGCATGAATTCAGAAAACAGCCCCTCTTTCAAGCTTGCAAATATCTGCAACTTCATTATAATCAGAAGGTTTAACTACTGGGATTTTCGGTGGCTCCGTGGGACCTCTCGTGGCACTTTGGTGGGAGAGGTTGCGCGCGGACTGCTTCCAGGCAATCAGTGGCTTCACTATAGCCTATATACAGATTAATTGTGCCAAAGCATTCTGTGTGGCAAGGCTACATATAATAACACTGCATCCAGTTAGGAATCCTGTATTTGTTTTTTTCAGTATTTATTATGAATGATATATTGAAATGTGTATTTATTGTGGTTTACTAAAAGTCTGTATTGGGTAAATTGCTTCACTATCTTAAAAAAAGAAGAAAAAAAAAGAATTGTCTTTAGTTCCATGCTGGTTGTGAGTTGTAAAGCTTCATGTGCCTGATTTATTTAATTCTGTTTCATATTCTGTGAAACGCATACGTTTTGCACAAATAGGTAGTTTTTTTCAGCGTGTTTTGAACTGTAGATAGAGCCAATTTCATTTCTAGTTGTTTCACTTTAATATTATTTTCAAATAAATTTTATTGAAATTTCTGTTGTGACCCCAATTACTCCTAATGTCACATAGATGCACACACATCTCACCACTGATTCACCATTGTGTGAACGACTCAACGTGGTTGCAGTTCAATTTTGTGAGTGCGAAGCGCCCCCTGCAGGCCAGAGAGAGAGAAACCAACCAGATATGCTGTGAACGACCCAGCTGAATTTAATGAGCTAAGAATAACATCTTTACACCCAGACATCCAACACAGCGTCAGCTTTGTTTAAGCAAGACAAACACAATCAATCTGCTGCTCTTCACCCAGTCACAAACCCAAAACATTTCACAAGTTTCCACAGCAAACTAAATACTAGTGCCTGCACCAGAAATTCATTTGTGATACTCCTTAAGACAAACAAGAGTTTCTGGCATTTGATTACAGACAAGAATTTCTTTTTGGGTACAAATGCTTCCTCAAAGTAAAAAAAACAAAACAAAAACACAAATAATCAAAACCATTGTTCAGTTGAGAATGTTTTTGGAGTGAATCATGCTAAATGCCTCAATATGCTTTACTGTTAAAAAAAAAAAGCAAAATATGAGCACTTGTTATAACTGATCCTGGTATAAAACACGACCAAATTCTCCTCACTGTAACAAACAGACTCAAAATGGAATTCAGTCATTCTTCCTCCTGACTGTCACCTTACAGAGCAAAAGTTTGAAGACTACTAAAAAATATACTTTAGCAACTAACTGAAGTGTACCAACTTCAGTCCTGATCTGAAGACACTTGGTCACACACCATCACCCATTCCCTCATCCTATTTCCTCTCTGGGGGAAACAAAATGACACGAGGCACAGTAATAAAATAAATGTTAAATGCTGATCTTCTTTGTCAAGTCTTCACTGCGTTTCTTTGGCGTGCAACTGTTCCCTTGTAAAATATTTTAAAAAATGAGCTTTTCTTATCATTTGATATGTCCCGGTGGGAAATATCCAGCGTTGCCTGCACATGTCCAGTACAGTCTAGTTTTGGTTGTGAAGACTTGGCGTAGTGACAACATCTTTGACACAAAAGAGAAACTTATCAACACGGCACATCTTCAATCATCCAAGAATGTCACGCTTCCTTAAAAAAAACTTTCCAGCAGCAACAGTTCAGTTCTTCTATGTATAAAAATAAATTAAAACTCAGTGTATTCCTTTTAGCTAAAAAAAAAAAAAAAAAGGTTGCAGGTTAACTGCATACAGTTAACTGCATACTACATGGGTGTTGTAGTATGTCCGTGCATACGACGTCGCTCAGACAAAAGACCAGTGCTGGTATCTGTCTGACGGGTTGCAGAAGACCAGAGAGGGATGCTCATGACGAGCACTCAGGCACATATTCCATCCTGGTATGTAGAATAACTTGGTCTATAAGAGAAGAACAACATGGATTTTCCTTTTTAAAAAAGATTTGGAATTGAGAGGGAGCGTGCATGAAAAGCAAAAAGATCAAAACTCACATCTTTCAGTTCCCACTTTTGTTCTGTCCCCACAAATGTATTCCGGCTTTTAAACTGGCACTCCTCCAGCTTCACGGCCCCCTCCGTCCCGTGCAAACACAGCTCCTTCTGAATGTTATGCCTGATCTCATGATGTGTGGAGTATTCAAAATACTATGGCACAGGGAACAATGACAATCAGCAATGTGCTCAGAGTGGTTTCTTTTTCTCTTCTTCTTCATAATATGGATAGAAGGAACATTTTACCTGGTTTCCTCCGAGACCATGACACGGGTACATGATCAACTCTTTCCCACCCTCATTGTTCTCTCCTGCGTCCAGACATGAGTCTTTGCCCACATTTTTCACCTACAGAAAAAGAGAAGGGGAGAGGAAAAACAGCGAAAGGAAACAAAGTGAAAAACTAACATCCAGTGCAAGCTGTTCAAACAACTTTTAGCCTCTGGAGGGCTTTCAGCGGCGTTACAGTGGAACCGCTCAGTACCCTCTGGAGATCCTGAGTGGAAACCCGCAGTGGCTAGACAGGAGCTGCGAGGTTTGGAGGAGAGGAGAGGAGAGCTGGAGGTGGGTAGTGAGATCTTACCGACCCAAAGTGGAGTGGGTTGAGATCAGGCAGGAAGATTTCTGGATACACGTGCTTCAAATACCAGGAGAAGTTTTTGCACTGAAGCCTTGAACGGAGTGCCATGCGTTTGGAGGTATCTCCAAAAGACCTCTGTAGCAAGAGTGGGAGACAGGAAAGATTATACAGCGACGCTAACGGGGGGGGGGGGGGGTAACAAAGCAAGGATACTTGTCTTGACTTCTCATGTTTCGTTTTCACTCTTTATGGATGCAGTGAAACATCTGCCTCAAACAGTCCTGTACAGACTAAAACCCTAAGAATTCCCATGGGGCATATTTGCTTACAAATGTGAGTGTTGCTTATGTGTTAAATATGAGCTATTTGTTCAGCTTTACTGTGTTACAGATACATTCAGGCCACCTATTTTCGTGTTTTGAGTTTTTTTTTTATTGGTTGTAGGATTGTTAAGAAAAAAAAAAAGTGGAATATATGAGTGCGTCTGGCCATTTTTCAAAATACATGCATGAGTGTTATTAGACTGTGCCTCTCTGGTGAGCCTTGTCCGTGACTCGACCGTTATACTGCAGCAGTCCTGGAGGCCACCATAATGACTACTATATGGGCACAAATCTGCATGCAAAATCCTGACAGGATAGAAATACAAGGGCTGATTCAGAAATGTAATCTTGATGGAACCAATAGTGGCAATTCTTTTTTATAAAATTGTCAAATTGAAAATTGGAGACTTAAATTAAAAAAACAAAAAACAATGTTGCAGGTTACTATTAGAAGCAATTTGATGATTGGGCGTCTGATCATAAAGAAATAATAGAAAAGTGTTTTGCAAAGATTTAACTTAAAGTTAACGCTGAAGGGAAAAGTGAGTGAACAAATGGAAAATCATTTGAGGGTGATATACAAATATATATTTTAAAGGCAGGGTGGTCCATCCATTAGATGTTGAGATATTTAATCTTAAAATAAAGTAACCGACTAATGCACCTAAATACCATGCCTATTTAATATTTCAAATGTTACTTTGACTATGAGCTTCACATTACGTGTCCGTAACAAGTGACCATGTTCCGGTGATTCATGTGAAATCAAGCACCGGCAGACATTTGATCGTCGCTCCTTTTAACTAATGCTTAACGGCACAATTAAAAGGACTTGCAGGCGCCGCGTGCTCTGTGATAACGAGAGCCTTTTGCCATAATGATGAAGATGCTGCTCACACAAGCTCTCACTGATGGCCACTCCAGTAGATTCTGCAGCCTGTTGACGACAGCCTGCCTGTTTGAAGTCAGCAGGAGAGGGCTGTCTTGCTCTCGGAGGTAAGGCCCTGGGGGAGGTGTTTATTGCACCTTGGGGACCCCATGTTGGGAAAAGCTAGAAACTGTGTCATTTAAAAGAGCCTACTTCCTCCAGGCCCTGTTTTCTCTGTCAGTTAGCAGCTTTCATCTCCTAATAGAGGATCTATTTGTCCTCACTCAGAGGACTGCGACTCATTTTTTTGAAAAGTTCAACTTCAATTGTAAAATGCGCCGGTTTCTCCTGCCGACTGTGTTTCTATGCATTCCCCTGCAGACCTTGTAAAGCAAGTCATAATCACACTTAATGCTTGTATGCAATTCACGGACAGGAGCTGGATTTGCTCAAACTTGTCTTAAGGGGGTGGGGCTTAATGAGCCGCCATAAAAACAAAGCCGTGCAAGGTAGAAAGAAAAAGATAAAGCTGCAGCAGCATGCTACTGATTCATAAAAACATCGGAGATGTTCAAGTTTGCATGGAGTACATACATCTTTTGCAATCTGCGCAGCTTGCTGATTACGACGGTAGAAGATCTCCTTGTAGTCGTCCATCCAGACCTCAGCCAGGCGCACCTGGTTGCGAGCGATCACTTGGGTGCCCTTAGGAAATGTGTGGGGGCTTTTCGTCCGGAAAACATGACCGACGACAGAGCAAGGGATGATCTCCAACTGTCCACCACACTGCCACACCTACAGGCCGGAGGACAGCGGAAGCATAAGGAGATACCGTTAGAGACACATCCACAGCAGACCTAGAAATGAAATGACAGGTAGACAACATCTTACTCTAAAGGACATTTCAATATTTTCCCCTCCCCAGATTTCCATTTCTTCGTCATAGCTTCCAACATGATAGAAATATTCTTTTGAGATGGCAAAGAGACCACCAGCAAATGTCGGAGTCCTGTGGGGGGGAAAAAATAAATAAATCCCAGTGGTGGCTTTAAATATTCACACCAATAAATATACAATTATTAATACATTTTTCGCAACTCTTGCTTACTTGATAGGATAGGTTTCATCCTTTCTCCTCCGTTTCTCAAGGTCTGGCAGACTCTCCCAGCCAAAAGAAAGACCCCAGTCAAAGTTGCCCCGGTTGTGATTCTGGCCATATGGGGATGGCTTCATGAACTCAAAAGTATTGAGATCAATGGTGGTTATATCAGGACTCACGACTATCGTGTTGTTCTGGGCTATCCTCGCAAGCAAGGGCTCGAGCCAGCCGTTAAAACATTCACCTGTCGAACACATCAACAAAGGACGCTGCATCACTGCACATACAGTCTGTATCACTTGCGTAGTTGATACCTTATTTTAGAATCTAAGTCTGCTCTTAGACAAACATGAAAGGCACACATTGGGTAGGTGTGTCCAGTCGCTTTAATATTACGAGTGACGTCGGCAGTGTCGACTCACAGTGAGCATCCAGAAAGGTGAGGGTGTCGCCGGTGGCCACGGAGGCACCCAGCAGCCGAGCGGTGATGAGTCCTTTCCTCTCACGCTGGCGGACGACTCGCACAATGCTCAGCCGCCTCAAATACTCGTCCAGCTCATCCTTCAGCACATCTGAAAGTATCCGTTAGAAATGCAGTCCCAGTTAGAGATGAAAGCATCTGTTGAATGTGGTTAATAGTTAAGGGACAACATGATAAACAGAACATATTTAGAGCTCTCTGTCTGGAAGTCGTCTTAAAATCATTGAGGAAAAAAAATTAAATTCAAAACACAATATCTTCAGATCAGTTGACAGTCAGAAAATATGTTGGACACTTGTGGTCCGCCTTTAACAAATAACTGCATTCCCCCGAAACCTCGGTCCTCTCCTGCATTTTGTTCCTTTTTTTCACATCTGACCTATTTACAAGAGTTAACTCTGACTCACGTCGAAGCACAACTACGGCTAACTCTTCTCAGGAAAGTATTCACAAGCAGCCCCTTGCTTCCTGTCATAACCCACTTCATGGGCCGCAGAAGGAGTACAGAGCTTCTCTCCGTATGCTTCGTGGCACACAAAGAACTGCCCACCCATCACGCTGCATGAAATCAAACCCAGAAGTGAGAAGAGCAGAGCTGAAGGGCCCTATTGAGTTTTACCGTCCACGCTGGCGTCGTCCACCAAGATGATCTCCTTGAGGAGAATGGCAGGGGAGGTGTGGAGGACACTGTATACTGTCCTCAGCAGAGTGCTCCAAGCCTCATTGTGGAACACAATTATCACACTGGTGGTCGGCAAAGGGGGGCATCGCCTGTAAGTTTGCTCAATGCATCTGCATCACAGAGGGAGGGGGGAAAAAAAAAAAAAAAAAAAAAAAAAGAGAGCACAAAGATTTGACTATCCTGTATCGTTCCTGAGTGGCACAACAGTGTGGTTATTACATCTGCAAGGTCTCCCCTGTGGGGAGTCCGTTTCAGCAGTGACACTGCATGTGTGGCAGCCTTTGAAACACCTGCCATATTAGCGAAGGAGAGACTTTGTTATTCACCCAAATGAGATGGTCACTACATGGACAGGCTTTGTGTCTGTGTTGTGTCCTGACTCTTTACTTGGACACTCAGGTACTTGGATGAAGTGTAATTAGAGAAACAAAACTGTGTTCCTTCATGAAGTTGGCTCGGCATGCTGAAGCAATCATCTCTGCGGTTTCCAACATCCCCCCGGTTGCATAAAACAAATGTGAGGAATTATTTTTGGATTAAGGTTTAAGTTTTGCTTAACCCCCATTTATTTTACAGTGACATTGTCAGTAAAGTGTAACTTTATGCTGAATGTTGCTCTGATGCATGTATTTCTATAACAGATTAGGGCACGTACAGATCTGCATTTATATCCACCAGGTGGTGCAACTACATGCTTCTCTTCTCACCGCATCCATCCATCCATCCATTTCACAAAATGAACAATATTTCATCAGCTATGTGCTTTCATTGTGAGTGTACAGTTTAGTAAACAGGAAACACTTTGTATATCTTTATCAAAATCTTGACGTACTCTGGCGGTCTTGTATCTGCCCCCAGATCTCTGCTCAAAGAGATGCGGTCACTTGCATACAGGTTAAAGCAGTGTTTCTCTTCACCCCGCTCCTTCTCCTTCTGTTCTTCTGGGCTCAGCGAGTCTGTGTGGAAAGGTTTCCCGGCAGCTCCGGGAGCAAGATGGCTCTGGGGTGGCCGCTCAAGAGCCGGCCGGAGCTCAGCAGCGGTGTAGTGTCCCGGCAGGCAGGATGTGTCATCTGCTTTGTCCGGCTGACGTATGGGAGCTCTGATCTGCAACTTTGGCATCGCATCCCTGAAGTTATTGACAGCTCCGATGACCATACCCAGCATGGCATCCCGCTTCACAGCCATCTCTTTCAGCCAGGGGTCCTCCTGTTGGGTCTGACTTCCCACTTCCCATTGTATGAAGAACAAGAAGGTGACAAAGATGAGGACCACTATGACCAGATTCAGTGGGTGCAGCCGCCTTCGGAGCAACCGGCGAAGCGCTGTCATTCTTCTTGAGAGGAAGGCAGGCTGACTCTGGACTGAGATTCAGCTGTAATAATTGAATAGATTCAACAGTTAAACGAGGGAAACCCAACATTTTGACACCTTCCTAAATGGAGTCATTCTTTCACCTGAATAATGTTTTGCCTGAGACAGTATATGTCAAGATTGTGACATGGGTCTCCAATAATAATATCAAATATTCTCTATTTGTCACTGTTTATAAGTGACAAACATAACTAAGGCCATACAGTTTAACTATGCATCAATAATACATTGAAAATTACAAGGTCATATACAATATAACAGCACTGTGTTACACTATAAACATAATGTCCTTTGGTTGCTTTTATAAATTTGTAGGACCTAAAACAGGAATGTCGTTGTTATTACTACAAAACTCCAAAGACTTCTGCTGTGATTTACAAATCTCGTATTCAAAACGAGCTCATTAAATGTTCCCACAGCTCTGATTCCTTCAAAGAACACGTACCACGCGTCGCCGCACTGCAGGTAAAGTCCTTTAAATTGCGCTCGATACCTCAGGAGCAGACATCCTGCTTGAGCCGGGAACCGTCACAGGTCATGTCTTTAGAGACCAGAGAAAGTTTTGGTGGGAGAGACACACAAAGATTTGCTGTGACTTCCGTCTCGTTGGATCCAGGTGTGCGGAGCTCCTCAGGTAGACGGCGATGACGCGCCGGCGCGCTTGCGCAGAGCGGAGTTTTGTGCGCGTCAGAATAAAACATCCACAAGCAAAACGGGAACCTGGAAGAAACGGTAGATAAAGCTGTCAAAACTCGGTTTGAAACACTACATTTTAGTTCAACTCTAACTCTTTAGACGCGAGCGTTCAGGCGCACCGCGCTCATCTGGAGGAAGATTTGAGACTGAGTTGCTCCGGAGTCGCTCACATTCAGTATTGGTGTCATTAATAGGATTTGTTCAACTGGTCATTCATGGGGCAGTTGCCGGGTTACAAATGAAAGAGGAACTCGATCCACACCACTGCCTCCTACCAGGTTCCCTGAGAAACTCATCTCACACGGAGCCGATTCAATCCAGAAACTCAGAAGAAACTAAATAAACGCGCGCCTGGTCCTGACGGCAATTTTGGAAAAGTTACGCGTCCGTTCAGCGTGGGAGTGAATAATTAACCAGATCGCTCATTTCTACTGATAAACAACAACAAAAGTAGTTAAAAAAAAGAAAGAAAAAAAAAAAGCTGGCACTCACCGCGGCGGTGTGCATTTTATCAAGTCCTTGAAGCGTCCAGGGTTTCCCCACAAGCGGATGGAGTTGATAAAGAGTTGGATGCTTGTGGGAGCGGAGCCGCGGGGAGCCTGCTCTCTCTGCTGCCCGGTTTGAAGTCTCTCCGCCTTTGACTCGCACAGTGACATCCATCTGTAGCGACTGTGTTCCCCACCGCTTCCTATCCACGGCAGGCGTCCACTTTATTGTGTCCGTCAAAATGCTTGGTGTGTGTCCCACATTTGATTCCAGTCACGCTTGGAACTGTTTTGTCTGTGTGGACACTGATGATGTGAAGCGTCTGCAGACACGGTGTGATCGTCCTCGATCGCGGCTGCATGGGCTTCTTCACACATCACATAAACTTTGAGGAGAAAACAAACGCCGACGTCCTTTGAAATACGTTTATTCTTTTTGTTTTTTATTTAGAAAAAAAAAAGACAACCATAGTTTTAGTTAAAACATATGAAAACATAAACCATTAGAATTTTCTGAAGAAAGTATTAACAACCCAATCAGTTTGGGACTTGGAAAAAAGTAAGTGAAAAAATAGACTTGATTTAGAAATGATATATAAATAAAGCCTAAATTCTCACTTTCTGAACTATTAGCTTCTTTTCGTGGTTTTCCCCCCCAAAATTTTTCTAGTTGTGATACAAATGTATTTGCACTTTTTGAATAGCCAGCAAACATTTTTTAATAATATACTCACTTTTCAACAGTGTGAAAAGTCCCAAAGCTCTTTACATCACTATTTACATTCACATGTTCACACACCAATGGAGGCTGCTGCCAGGCAAGGTGCTGTCAAACCATTGGAAGCCATGCTGTCCTGGTTTATATCTGACTGTATAATCTGAACCAGTAAATGAATGAATGAAAGTTCAAAGTTTGCCTACACACGCACGCACACACGCACGCACACACACACGCACGCACGCATGCACGCACACACACACACACACACACAAACACACACCACTAAGATCTCAGTGCAGCGCGAGCTTTGTCCAGGATGTCTTTTCTCATCCGTGGATAATCTGGGCGAGCAGCCAGGACCTATGGACAGAGATGAAGGTGGTTCACGGGATACCAAAACAAAACCCCTAAAAAGAAATTAAAATGTGAATATCCACAAGAGCCATACCTTATGACACACGTCTATGGCATCGACGTGCCTCTTTGCTTTAAGGTAGTTGAAAGCAAGCTTGTATCCTGAAATGAAAACAGATGTCTGAAATGTATTACTCGTAATGGTCTTTGTTTTATTTAAAAGAACTGGACGACATGAGTTGAGTGGCCATACCAATGGTTGGGTTTGTGCGATTTCCAAATTTCCAAGCCATCTCATAGCTCAAAGCAGCATCACGGAACGCCTGCTCTTTTTCCATTATGTAGCCACGATATTCATAAGCTTTACAGCAAGACTGAGAAAAAGTGTTATTACAAATATATTGATGTTAGTTTCTGCACTGAAAAGTGTCACATATTATCAACCCCCCCCCCTCCCAAAAAAAAAAACATACACAGAAATGGGAGTTCCTGTTAGATTTAATCAGTGACTTATTGTTTTTTTCCTGGCTGACCTTGTTATGATTGAGGCATCGCTGCAACAGGTCTCCAGCCATGTCGAATTTCCCTGAATGGATGTAGATGTCTGCCAGGAGCAGCCAGCTCTTCTCAAACTCGTCCGCGTCAATAATGCTCCAGTTCATCTTCGCTATGCGTTTGAGCTGGTTCCTGGCTTGGGGGGTCAGTTTCAGCATCATGTAGGCTGTGGCCATGGCTAACAGCGCCGGCACGTGGTCCTTCTGAAATCAGAGATAAAAGGAATCTGCTGCAGCCATCATACTTGTCTAAACCAGAACCATACAATTACCTCAGTGCATTGTAATTTTACACCTGGGTTTATAAATGGTGCATATGGCCCATCAAAGCTCAGACACTAATGTGCAGTTTCAAGTCAAATGGTTTGTGTGACACACACAGAGAGAGAGAGAGAGAGAGAGAGAGAGAGAGAGAGAGAGAGAGAGAGAGAGAGACTAAAATAATGCACGGCTCCTAGATTTGGTTCGTTTACACAGGGGAGTGATGTAACTCATGGGCACCATCTGGAGTTTACCTACCTCATTGTTTGCAATCTCTGTGAAAACACCCAGGGCTTTCTCTACGCTGGCCTTCTGTTTGGTCGCGAGCAAGCAGTAGTTCTCCAGGATGCGGAGCTGAACGTGTCCGCCTGGTGTCTTAACTCTCTCAGCAGGTTCTCAGCCGTACCCACAGCACGCTGCTCTGACTCCTGCCTCTTCGTGGAGTTCCTGGAGAGAAAAGAGGAGGCGTGTGTGCGTGAGAAGCTTAAAACATGCCCCGTTGGAGTTGGATATTGTGGTCAATTCTGCAGAAGCTCACTCACCCAACTTCACCATCTAAATTCTCAAATACTTCACCTCCCATGATGTCATTGTCTGGGTTGAGGGAGATTTCGATCATGTTATACACGGCGTTTTGACCCCAATTGTTGTCTTTCCGTGCCTTATTAAAGTGCTGAAGAGCTTCATTTGGGTCTCCTGTGTACCTGATTAGAAAACTAAAATTAGTACACATGCTTTTTACAGGTACTGTATGGAATCTTTTCAAAAACTTCCAGGACTCTGACGTTGGTAGAATATAATGACAAGCCCCAATCTTTCGAGTCGTGTGACATTGCTTTTTTATCATAGGAAAGGTTCATATGTTTCTCTAGCATTCAGTCAGTACTGAGCAGTCCAAGAAGAAAGAACAAAGAAAAGAAGTGAACTGTGGGCAGACTGGATGCAACAGTGATTCACTACTGCCACCCAATGCACAAAAGTGGCTTTGCTGACATTTTAACAGATTGCACCTTTAAACACCTTCAATTAGCTTCAAAGGTCACGCGTGTAACTCACCACAGGTAAAGTCCTTTACAGTAGTGAAATCCAGGGTCCAGTTTGCTTCTGGAGGAATGTTTTTCTGCCATATCAAGGAATCTGGGGATTTCTTCCAACTTCCCTGCTCTTCTCAACAAGTCAATAAGACGTGACAGAGTTGGGTAGTTGTCTGAAAACAATAAGGGTCAATTTTAGAATTTTCCATTCCATGAATAAAATTCATTTGGCTCTACATTAGATAATATATTG
Source organism: Lipophrys pholis (assembly GCF_963383615.2). Taxonomy (NCBI): domain Eukaryota; kingdom Metazoa; phylum Chordata; class Actinopteri; order Blenniiformes; family Blenniidae; genus Lipophrys; species Lipophrys pholis. The sequence continues at coordinate 13,195,309 of NC_137632.1, forward strand.
GCGACCTTGAAATTACTTCTCTACATTTCGCCAGTCCTAGTCATTGTTTAATAAAAGTTGCTGTACCTGGTTTGCGCTCCAAGAGTTGTTCAAAATGGAAAACTGCCTGTTCGTAGTCCTGCTTCCTGAACATGATGTCTGCCATCATCTAAGACAAGAAATGTGTCAAATAAATGAGTTTGATGTATTAGTTCATTAAGTTCTAGTCAAAATTGGGTTGGCGGAAGGAACAAACCAGAGTAGCATCTTCATTGAACTGGTCAGTCTTTAAAATGACGCTGCACTGGTCCTGGCATGCCTCCACCTCATCCAGTGTAAGATACAGCCGTGCCAACTCCAGCATCACCTCCAAAACAATAATGTAACACAGATAATTAAGGACTTATGTTTGAACTGGGCAATCCACAACTAAGATCGCAAAATGTTCAGAACACAGGGGTGAGATTCAAAGCGATACGAGTGCTTGTTTAACCACAGCTGCAGTAAATACACAGAAGGTTTTTGATTCGGCTGCACTGACCTTGCGATCTGTCTCACAATACACAAGAGCTTCTTTGTAGAATTTGACTGCTCTCTCATAGCCCCTCTGACTTGTGTAGTGTTTGGCGATCTCGGCACAGATCTCAGCAGCAAGTTGCTTCTGTATGGGGACGGCGTCGGGCTGCTCCAACTGCACCCGCTTCAGCACCTTCGCCTGCACATCTCGAGCCTAGGAACGGAAAATACACATCGACCAGCCATAAGATTCTGACCACTGACAGGACCAGCAGATTATCCCGTCATTTAATTAGGATGGCACATGTTATGAATGGGACATATTAAGGAGAAAGTGAATGTTGGAAACAGGATAAAATTAAGGATTTGAGTGAGTTTGACGAGGGGTGAATCTTGTGGGGTTCTTACACTCGGCAGTGGTCATTTTCTATCTATTTCTGTTTGAATTGGTAAATGGTAGAGGATAAAATGGCATCAGGGTCGTGGGCAGTTAGAGCTCTTAGATGCATGTAAGACCCACGGAGGAACCGCTCCACAGCTCACAGGACTTCAATGTATCTGCTGCTCACAATTTGGCAAAACGTCAGAGATCCAGAGCAGTCCGTGCTGGGAAGATCAGGGCTGTTTTGTCAGCCAAAGGGAATATGACACATATACCAGTATGCCCGTTTCCTTTCAGTAAAATCACAACATTTCAGAGAACCAAATAACTGAAACTGCTTACTCTTTGTAGGGAAAGAGATGCAGCCTCATTTTTGCCCACTTTATTTTGGATCTTTGACAAAAGCAGGAGATAACGGCAGTCATCAGAGAGCACAGAAAGCTCATTCACTGAGTGGAAAAACAAAACAAAAACGTTGGTTAGAATCATCGCAGCACAATAAACATGCAAAAAAAAAAATGCTTTTTTAAACATTGTTCACATTTTTAATCAGTCAGATTTTCATATCAAATCAAAACTGGTAGCGTAGCGTCTTATAATCACTGCAACATGATGAGATACAGACACATCTGAAGTACCTGGTTCGTGGGCAAGAGCATCAAGCAAAACTCTCTCACAGTGCTCGTGCTGCTTCATCTTCATCAGGAGCTCGGCCAGGTCATAGCGCAGGAAATTCTGCTGCTCCGTCTTCAGAGCCGCTTCATAGTAATTAATCGCCTGTGCAACAACAGACTGGGGTCACAACCACTCTGCCCGCACCTAACCCGTGTTTCATCTTTAAACGAGTGCACAAACAAACCTTGATGTAATTATGAGTCTTGACCAGGGCTTTTCCAATCTTGCTGGCTAAAGCGCCTTCTCTGGGGTTTTTCTTCAGAGCTTGCTCATACACCTCGATGGCTTTCTCAGGCTGAAGATAAACACAAGCAATGAGGTCACAACTCTTTGTAAATATTATGACCAGTTGTGAACATGTTTTAAACAATTTAAAGCTACTAAGAGCTTTAATGTAGATAAAAAAAAAAGTTCAATAGTCAGATCTGGAGGTTCTATTTTTGGTCTTGAATCGCGTCATTCTACAAATCATCACAACTAAGGTATGTGTCAACATGCCTCATCCTCAGGAAACTCAGGAAGCGTGTGCCGGTGACAGTACAAGGTTTCATTCCATTTTATGAGAACGTTCTCCATGTTTCCATTGCTAAGTTATAAAAAAAACTCTGTAAATTAGCTTTTCTTTTAACTTGATTTTTGTTAGTAAAGAAATACTATTTGTCATTACAAATGACGGAAGCACTTTATTCAGGCTACAGCTGCTCATCTTATACGGTGGTCGATCGACATTTCTCCTCCCGGCAGAGGGACGAGACGACGTATCATCAATGCCTGTGTTCCCAACAAGCCAAGTGAAGTGCAAAATAAAATGGGTCATCTCTAAATACAAGCTACTAAATGTTTGATCTAAATCCATTTTCACTCTACGAGAAGGGCAAAACACATTTGCTTTGCTAATTTCCAGTAAGAGTGCCGAGTATTAACACCCACTCTCTCTCTGATTTTTCACATCTGCTTATAAGAACTTGTACTGTGTAGCTGCAGGACATCGCAGCTTTTAAACAGAGCCACATCGAAAAACATTTCATCTTGCGGTTAGAAAGTCTTAGGTTAGGGTTACAAGAAACATATCCAGTGGCTCCTTTCAGATCCGATTCACGATAAGTCAATGGACAAACAGTTTTAATGCATAGAATTGTGAGAAACATGCAATAAGTGAGTCCGTCTTACATTCAGTTTTTACTCTTTATTGAAACATCTGCCTCACATACTTAACAGAATAAAACCCAGAAAATTCCCTGTTGGACATATTTGCATAGAAATGTGTTGCTTATATGTTAAACTTGTGCTGTTTTCCCCACTTTTACATACAATCAATGTAATTATATAAATATACTCAGGACACCTGCTTTGTTTATTTCACCGCTGTGAAATGACAAATACAAATGTGCGACACGCGGGTGAATCTTGCCTGTGACTAATTATGTTGCAAAATTCCTGGGGCCACTTTAAAAAAAACGTTTTGTTATTATTAACAGTCTGAGATTTATGGTTACGAGAACGACACATGCCATATCAGTTAAACAGGGTAGAAATGAAAGGGTTGGTTTATTTTTCACTTTTCCTAAGCTTATTTTGACAAAAATAAATAAATAAATGAATAAAAGAATTTTAAAAGTACCCTTACTTCTTGGATTTTCATGTAGGCATCACCGAGGAGCAGATATGTGTGAGGGCTGGGCAGCTTCTCCACCATTTCTCTAAAGAAAAGACAGAGGGCTCATTTCACATATGGTTTACTTCAATGTAGAGACATATGGTATGTCTCCGCTAAGTAAGTAGTAACATCAGACACATTTGCCTTAACCATGTGGTCTCCAAAACTCTCCAATAGATTTAACTGCATGACTTGTGGCTGCACAAGGACGGAAGATTCCAGGGTTATGTGTTGCATTAACATTTAGCCATTTCTATCCTGATAAAAACAATGAAATTCAGACAGAATATGTTTGTACTGTACGACAGGCTGTTGGGAAAGACAGATCAAACTGCTCACCTATAACAGCTTGCAAACAGGCGTTTTTCTTTCCTGTGATTCAGATATATGTCGGCCATTTTCTCCTTGGCTTGGATATAGTAGGGCTGCTCGGGGGTAATGTTTCGGAGCATACTCAGCGCCAGCTCGGTGTCGCCACGCAGCAGAGCCAGATCTGCATTGGCGATAGTGACGCGCAGCTCCTCGGGTGTTCCTGAGAACTCGTTTATGGCGTCTTGCATCACCTTTGCTGCCTCGTGCTGAAACATCAAACATGTTCATGAAGATCACTGTGCTTATTCCTCCAAAGCCAGACACATGTGAAAGCCTGAAAAGCCTTTTGAGTTCTTACCTGTTCTCCATTAAGCCAGAGAGCCTCAGCTAACTCAAGAAAGACCGACACGCAGTCAGCAGAGCTCACGTCAGACCTCTTGTTTTTGGACTTGGATGAGGATCCGGCTCTGCGAACACCTGGGAGACTCATAGCCATCTGCAAAGTCTGTATTGCCTCTGTAAGCTCACCTGTTTTCTTTTTCGCCTGAGCGTTTATCAGGTGGTACACTGGATGCTCCCGAATCTGGAACCAACAACAAAATAGGAACCATTCTTAATAGCAAAGAAATCCTAGCCTCAATTAGTGTCCCTGCTTTTATGCTTATGTGGAATGAATTTAGTAAATGAAACTCAAATTGTTTACTATATATATGTTCATACTAAGGTGCTCAATCTTGCAGAAACAGTTAATAGTGAGTCCTACAGTGTGGTGAATAAGAACCGAAAAACAAATGGTTAAATCAGCAACCCATAATACTTCGACGGTGGGCTTACCGCAAAGTTATGACTGAGGCAGAGTTCAAGAGACTGTGAGCACAAGGTCACGTTACCCTGCAGCAGATGGATCTGTGCCATGAGCAGATGAGCATCTGCATGAGAAGGACACTGGTCCAGGCAATGGTTTAGACTGCTCTGAGCAGCATCAATGTCACCTGAATCAAAACACATGCAATCACATTTAACACACTATTCTTCAAAATAAGCCAACCTCATTTCTAATAGCAGCACTCACCAGACTGATATCTGACTCTGGCCAGGAGGAAGACTCCCTGTAGCAGACCTGGTACAATCTTCACCACGGTATCCAACAAGGTGGCACAGTGCTGGAGCTGAGGGGCGGGAGGCTGACCTTCGGCAGGAGGCTGAATCGTGAAGAGGAAAAGTGGTTGTGTTTAGTGTTTTCTAGAATAACTCTCATTATCAGATGTTGAGAATACATCCTGACATCTTCTATCTTTATTTAGCTTTCAGGTTGCTGTAACTTGGAGCCGGCTATGTATGCTGACAGGTTGTTAGTCCATCATCACAGGGAAAACCAAAAGAGACAAACAACCACCTGCATTCACACCTATGAGTACACCTCACTCATAAGGTTTAACAAGATGTTGAATTTCCTTCAACATCTGATGGACCAGCACAATGACACTAATGATTCTTGCATTCGTACCTTAGCGGGACACAAGGCAAGATACTCTTTGACAATCTCCAGAAGAAAGTCAGGGTTCAGCTTCTCCAGATACTCCACTCCAAGGGGAAGGCCCTGCAGTGACGAGAAATGAGTGTCCACTGCGTCGTTCAGCAGATTCGTCACTTCTTCTTGGGGCCGGTGCTTTTTCAGAGCCAGCACAGCACGTAGGTACAGTAATTCCTGTTGAAGCAGGGAGCAGAAGTGAAAATGCCAATCACTACCAGAAGGCTGAGATAAAAACTAATTGAATAAGATTGTTGAGTGAATGTAGAAGAGAAGAAAACTCTAAGGCACCACCATTAAATAGAGTCACCGCTGAAGACCGACTGGAACAGTTGCTGCTTATCCAGCCTGAGCTCTCGTCTAATGCTTCACAAACAGCTCTAAATTACAAAAAGCTTCTCCCACTAGCATGCTCCTCTATAAAAACCTTACCCCCGATTTTCCAATGGACTGTTGTATCTCTGTGAGAAACTCCAACTGTTGTTCTGCATCTTCAAGATGTCCCTCTAGCAGCTGGCAGCGAATCATTCCTGGGTTTAAAAAACAACAAAAAAAACAATATATATATTGCAGAAGATTTATTTTTCAAACTCCACACATAAACTTAAAGTATAATTTAAAAAAAACAAAAAACATGTCACCTGTCAAAGCTGAAACACTTGTCTTTTCTTTGTTGGAGATGGCAGTCTTGTACCACTTCATAGCTTCCTTGATCCTCCCCTGAAGCACCATCTGGTAGCCCAACTCTGTGGCTAAATCAGAGTCCCATGATGCCAGGGAAAAAGCTCGGTCCACCATTCTGGATGTCTGTTCAATCACTTTTTCATTTCGTCCGCACTGTAAAGAGGCAGGACATGCTGTATTCCTGTGCCAGTCAAGAATTTATAGAGGACCACTTCTGTGGCAAATTTCGAAAGGAAACTGAGAATTGTCGTACAACACGGGTGAAGGCCAAAGACATCCTGTAGAGAAGATCTGGGTTGTGCGGCTCTTCAATCTCCAAGCTGCTGATGAGGCTGGAAAGCTGCTTCACACACTAACAAGTGACAAGGGAATATCAAAATAGATAATGTAAAGCGTTGCCACATTTCCCCACACCTCCATCCTGAATTAGCTGGATTCTGATTGATGCCGATTTGTCTTCAGTGAACTTTACCTCGGTGATATTCCCATCCCTGCATATAGAATGTATTGCCAGCATCTGTAGTGCCTCAAGGTTATTTTTATCTTTCTGTAAAAGCCTGAAACATGACACACAAGATGCTGTGAACAAAGTCAATCTCCCACAGTTAATACGCTTGAATGTCTTTTATTGATAGGAATATAAACTCTGATACTTCTGCAGCAGCGTGTTGAGCTTCCAGACAAATTACATCAAAAGTGAAAGGCATTGAGAGGGATACAGGTCGCACCCCTCTCAATCCTCAACATCACAGTGACGGGAACCACAGCGGATCTGAACGTGGCGCAAATGTGAGGAATCAGGCCTTCCTGCAACTGCACCTCCTTGGGATTGTATGTGATTCCAGCACTTTGGCTCAAAGGCCTTTTTATGCTGTCTGGTACTGGCTCAGATCCAGAGTGGCGAGCACAAACAATGGCTTAGTCAGTATGCACTGGTTCGAGGCATCACGTTGGTGTTTCATTTGCACTTGAATGCTGGGTTGTTTGTAAAGGCAGACTGTGTTTCTTTTTTTTTCTTTTTTTTTTTCCCTTTGCTTATATGCCTGGTGGTGATTATAAATGTTTCTGCACTTTCTGACCTCTTCAGAGACATTGTTACCGTTCCTTAAAATTCCGAGTCAGGGGAACTGAGCTCAAAATCTGCTAAATATGCAAAAAAAAAGAAAGAAAAAAAAGAAAAAGTACAAATGTGTGTATGACTAAGGAAAAGTCAGACACAAATGAGAGGTTACCTGTATGCTGCATCTGTGGTTTGATCCCAGTCTTGAAGACTCAGTAACAGTTTCATTTTCTTGATGAGAGCGGGTAAAAAAGTGGGGAAACTCACAATGGCTTGATTAACCATCTCTAATGCTCCAGAGTAGTTTTGACGATATTCATAGTATTGTGCCTGGAATAGATGAAATAACACTGAAATTGCGTGACATGCAAAGCCATAACAAATATATAAAAGCCTTTTACTATCATAGTGACTAAACATCATAATGTTTTAAGGCAGTATATCTAGCATAGACATGAATGGAAGCAGTATTTACATTACTACTGCGACAGAAATGATGTGCAGTGGGAAAAAAAAAAAACATCTTTAAAAGAAAATTCTAACTAAACCGAAGTTAAATTAGAAGGTTAAGGATGTGCTCCAAACATGAAAATGATGGAATCATAACATTTGCAGCTGTGCCTGATGCAGGCTATTTAGTATAGATCCGCATTTCCCATGTTACCTTTCCCATCAGGGCAAACACATCCGCGCGTTCCTTCAGTGCCTCATCAAAGTATTTTCCAGCCTTTCTGGCATAGGCCTCTTTTCCAGATGTCACATCTATCCAGCCTTTAAGGACGATCCCCTGAAAATAATCTCATTTACCCAAAACCTTTTGTAAACTCATCCATGCATTTTGCAATGATGTGATTCAAATATGAACCTTACCTCTCGAGAGCCATTAGAGAGTTTGATCATTCTGTCGATGTACTCTCTTGCCTTATCGTTTCGACCGATTAGCCAGAGAAATGTGCCAGCATAGTACAAACTTTTTGGCGGCGCACTTTTGCGATCCTCTTTGACCTTGGCATCAAGTCCCTGGATAACGTCTCTGTCTGTGGGCGCAAATGGCAAGGAGGACATTATCAGCAAGTGCCAGTGGAAAATGCTTTGGCAAATACGACATAACGTATGGTTTTATTTTGTGATATTTCAGTGAAAAACAACCTAAAGAAAATACCAAAGTAGTTAACAAGCTACGTAGTTACAAACAACTCCAAATAAAATGGAGAAATTAATTCTGGAATTCCAGTGAAAATAGGAAAAATGACCTCTGCTATATTTCTAACTGATGAAACTAGAAAAGAATGATTGAGAATGGCCACCCAGTGCACAAAAAGTACCACTAATTGTTGTATCTTTAAAGGATAAACAAAAGCACTAGAGTGGATTACCTGGGTGTGTCTTTTTTTTCTCTGCATAGACAAGAGCCATTAAAGTGCAGAGAGACACATCTGGATGATCTCTGATGGTATCCAACTCCATCATCGCTTCATGAATTTGATCTGTGGTTAAAAAAATAAAAAATAAAATAACTAAAGTGAAGTAATGACAGATGGCATAACAACACAGGTCAAGTTTCAAATATATTTTTCTTGATTACATTTGTGGTTGTATTAGTTACTGTGATGTGTGTAAATGAATAAAAATGGAAACATTAAAATTAAAACGAAAAGAAATATATAGCAACATCTCACACAACCTGCGGTGAAATACGAATGAAAAACTTACTAGGATATATTTATAAACACTGGGATAGTGGTAGCATTTAAATAGTTGTTTAGAGACTGAAAACAACTGATTTGATATTCATGACACAAAATCATTTACTGTCCAGCAGTGGAAAGCGTACCTTGCATGAGGTTACCATATGCGTGGAAAAAGCTGTAGACGGGATCACTGCTGTATGTTTTCTGAGCAGCTACTGCAGCATTAACTGCGTGGTTATAATGCTTTTCGTAGCAATAGTTCCTGATCAAAGCCTGGGGAAGACATTGAGGAGACACACATTGAAACAACAATGTCGCCTCAGCCAGCATATTAATAACACCGCAAAACAACTAATCCACTCGGTCATTTCACGACAGTAACTCATGATGTTACTTTAAAGTTTTGTTTTGTTGATTTTTTTTTTTAAATTATTATTACTGTTCGCAGCTTTCGCAGCATCGCCTTTGCGAAAGTGGCCGCTTACCAGGGTTGTGTCTTCGTCCCCCATGTTCGATAATACACTCTTCTGCGACGCCAGCTAACTGTCACTAATATAGAATTCTAGTCAAAAGCACGTTTTTACTCTGTAATCGAGAATAAAGATGATATAATTGTAGTTTTTGTTGTCACGTCGCCATCTTGCACCAAGTCCTTAGGTGTATACGAGCGTTGCTCCGTAACTTAGGAACAGATGCTGGGCACATTTTTTTCTGCGCATTGACTCCCAGGTACCACTTCTTCCCCGGCTTCATGTAATTCTAATCTCTCCACACATACATTTTTGGTCAAAATTTAAATATTATCCACGAAAATGTTTAAAATGTTGAAAACATGCTTGGTGAAGCGCGCTGAACGACGAATTTGCAGAGCAGCACAGTGGTTCCAGTGAGACGAGAAGCCTGAGAAACACTGCGCAGGAAAGAAATGACACTCTCTTGCGCCCAGGTTTCATGTTTGAGTTGAGCTACTTTCGTCTCTGCTCCAGTAGGGGGCGCAACCGTCCTGTTTAAAAAAATAAATTGCAATTCAACATGCCGGTGTTGTGCCAAAAAGTGATTACAGTTTGGTTTACAAGTGCAACTCACAGACTCTTCTAATAAAACGCATTTTATTATTACTACTACTACTACTACTACTATTGAAAATATTATTATTATTATCAATAATAATAATAATAATAATAATAACAATAATAATAATAATAATAATTAATAATAATAATAATTAATAATAATGATAGAATAGAATAAATGCCTCTCTCTCAATTGTCCCAAAGACAGTTGCCTTTCTCGTCAATTCTCATCTCATTTTATCTGCCTCTTTTCACGTCAAAGACAAGGTTGTTATGACATCCTTTTATATCCTCCAGGAAGGGCCTCTCCCATCCCATTTGTATGGGAAGTTTTTCAAAGTTTTTTGCAATATTTTTTGGGAAATGGTTAGCCGAATCATTAACAAAAGTTGTGGCACACTATTCACAAACCTTCTTATCTTTTTTTGTTCTTTTTGTGTCCATGCTCCCAGTTATGCAGGACAAGTCGCGCACCAAAAAAGCGACACAAAAATGATATTAGAATTAAACGCCCGCCAAGGATAGTAATCTTTGCGCCTTGCCACCAAAGCAGGCACAAGAACTAGAAACACATCAAAGGCAAGGTTGTTATGACAATCTTTTATTTCCTCCATGAGGGGCCTCTCCCATCCGCTTTGTTTGGGAAATGTTTCATTTTTTTCCCCAATTTATTTGGAAGCGGTCAGCCAAATCGATAACAAAAGTCATAGACACTACTGTATTCCTGACTGCTTCACACATTTTGATGTTCTTTTTGTGTCCATGCCCCCCAACGGTGCGGGAACAGGTACGCATCGAAAATCGTGGAATATAACAACAATAATTACAATCAAATTAAAGGGGTTTCTTGGATAGCAATTTTTGTGCCTTGCCAATGAGACAACAACAACAACAACAACAACAATAATAATAATAATAATAATAATAATAATAATAATAATGATGATGATAATAATAATAATAATAATAATAATAATAATAATAATAATAATAATAATAATAATAATAATAATAATAATAATAATAATAATAATAAGTACTGTAATGCTAAATTGCTTGAAAACAGGGAGGGGAAAAGAAAACAGGAAAAGGAGATGTAGTTGTGTGATTGCTTTATCAATGATTTTGAATCTACAGAATGATGTGAATATAAATATTGATTCATACGTTTGAGGATTTCTTCCATTGCTCCTATCCTGGTGCAACAAAAAGACAAATACATGTCAAAGGTCAGAGTAGGTTTAACACACTTTGAATAAATGGAAATGTCCTGAGCCAGCTCAGTGGTGCTCTCACGAAGATTGGAATAATGTGGTTGGCGTTTTGTAGGACCGGCTTTCTGTTGGTCATACCTCTACAATTTGCCATCCCCAATGAAAAAAACAAAAAAAACAAAAACATTGACAACTTATCCAGTTTTATAAGAATTTATCTGATATAAACTTCATTATTTCTCCCCTCATTGAAACATGCATGTTTGAGATCATTCTTGCAAATTAACACTTGAGCAATGGAAATGAACAGTGTTTCTGTTCAGTCACTGGTAATTGGTGGACTGGTGTTATGCAACACCAAGCATTGACTGTTCGTATGATGTCTACAGTGTGCAGGAGCAGCCATGGGTGCAACTGTTCCAGGAGAGACCTTTCCATGCCTTGTCAGATACTATTTAGCGCCAACTCTGGCACATAATCATTACTCTCTGCAGCACACATCAATGGAAGAGTAAATCAGGTTGGTATTGAGCTCTGTGTATGTGCAGAAATGGGAAATGTCTATGTGTTGCACTCAGTTTCAAACAAAAAAATAAAAAATCTGAATTTGTAATCATGTAATTATAAATGATTAAAAAAAATAGCAAAAACAAAGGATTTTTGTCCATCTTAAATCCAAATAAAATACGTAAATGATTCCTTCTGTAACATTCTACCAGAGTAGTGACTTTGCAGACAACTGAGGTGTTGTATTCAGCAAAGAGCAATAAATACTTCATGTGTTGTTGCACTTTCAAAGAATGCATCTGAAAACCTATTAGAGGAAGACGATGGAATATGGTCCCTCTGGGATCTACTGCTATAGCATTCTAATGGCTATATCCATTGTGGTTTGTACAGACCATTATTGATCAAACTGCCATGCCCAATATTACAAGCAGCTCACTCGCAAATGAACTCTTTTATTTCTTTTTCTATATGTGTAAATATGCAGTTGCTTTAGATTTCATTATTGTGCACTTTATTGCACAGATGTTCATGCATATACCGCATATATCGTTTCCAGTATTTCACAGATTATGGTTTCTAATCATAAGGTACCTGACAACTCATGAAACTGGAAATGGTTCAGTCTTGTTGTTTGTTTACTTCGCAAGCCTTTGTGTGTGAGATGAAGTATTTGAACGTGTTGTCTGGAGTGACACAGGGAGTGGATCACTTGAAACAGTGCAGTGTGTGTGTGTGTGTGTGTGTGTGTGTGTGTGTGTGTGTGTGTGTGTGTGTGTGTGTGTGTGTGTGTGTGTGTGTGTGTGTGTGTGTGTGTGTGTGTGTTGGTCTATTAGCACATCGGGAAGGTAAGAGGGAACTCACCACCACCTAACCTAATGGGATTTTCTACCCATTTATCTGCAGCAAATAATATTACAGAGCTGTTATAGGTAGCATTCTCAGATTTCTCTCTGAAGCCCCCCCCCCCCCCCCCCCCCCTCTCTCTTTAGTGCATAGCGGTGGCGGGATCCCAAGCAAATCATTGGGCCCATTCAGACCTTCCGTCAAAATGTGTTTCAGTTGATCTGATCACAAGTGGCAAGTCCCAAAGACAAGTGTGAACAGGCAGCAATGCGCTTTCACTCCAACCACTTCCTGAGGTGATCAGGGAAGCATCTGACTCCACAGGCTTTGTAGTGTGTGAATAGCATGCATCAAGGAAGCATCCTGGGACAGTGGTGTTGCAGTAAAACACTTCAAATGTAATACCTAAATGCCATCAGTGTGCACCGGCACTCTTGTTTCCCTCTCACAGACCAAAAACATGCATGCGATGTTAATTGGTGATTTGAAATCGCCCATTGGTGTGAATGTGAGTGTGTGTTGTCTTTCACTGTGTTTGTGCGAGCGACCTGTGTACTCTGCGCTAAACTGGGATTGGCTCCAACGACCACGACCCCACATAGGATGAAGTGGTATAGAAGACGGATGGATAGATGGATACCTAATTGCTCCCTAGGGGTTTTAAACAATCTCGTCTGTCATTCCATGCGGGCATCGGGCCTGGCTGTAGACTGTAGTCTTTTTACTGTTATTCTCTCTTGTTGGACGGATTGGCTGTTTTTCAAAACAACTGATTGATCACTCGGTGGTCTTCAATACCTGTGCACTAATTAAACATGAAATAAACCCACTGGCTTGAAATGGTTAAACCAATTTTAAAAAGTAAGATATAACAAATATCACATGTAAAAGAAGTCTTTTATTGTCAGTTTTTCAGTCTCTTTGCTGCACAACTCTTTCTAATGCCCACAACCATTTGACATTAAATATGTGAGAAAGACTTTTAACTTGTCTTTCACCACAGTTACATGTGAAGAGAAATTAAAATAGTGTGTCCTGATGCTTTTAACTGTAACTCTGTATTTGTCTAACTGTACAGTTAAAGCGTTTACAGAGTGATTAAAACAGACCGATAAAGGGTTTGTTCAGTGGAGGACATGGCGGTTGGACAGACGCAGGATCGGGTCCGGTGTTGCTGCCGCAAACTCCCCTGGTGGCTGCTCTTGACACCTCACAGCTTGTAAGGTGAAGTTATGATTTTCAAAAAATATGAGAGCGGGAAACATACACTATTGAATTAGTCCTTCAATTGTTTATTTCGTGAAAGTATTGAGGTTCAAGTGTGTTTGTTTAACTTTCACACATACTAAGTGGCTCTCCATCTTTTAGGCCCCATTTACACGACAACGTGCAAACGCATGGTTTTTGTGTTTTGCTTTTAGAAAAGTTTTGCTGTTGCGCAGCAACATTTTGATAACGTCCATTTTCATGGAAACGCTGAAACAAATGCAGTTCTCATGTTGGTCCACTAGTGGGTGTTGTTGGTTGTTTTTGTGAAGAAATCACACATGAGTGCAAAGAATAATATGCTATGAGATTTGCATGGACATTTGCATGGACAGACGAAGAGGTCGGATTGCTATTATGGCGACTGTCAAACCATGTCATCAGAAATCCACGAAGTCCCAGGAGAACATGACCTGGGAGTCATGACACTCTGGAGCCCGCCATTATTGTTATTGTCCATCTTCTCGCGCTCAACTATGGCCGCATGCACATTTGCAGCGTTTCCACAGTCTACACAGCAACTGAGTCAGAGCATTTCCACGAAGTTGCATATTCCTCCATTTCCATGGAGATGGTGTCTGAGTATTTTTCAAAAGTTCCACTTTTTGAGCAGTTCTCATAAAGTTGCATTTTCAGTGGTGTTTTCAGTTTGAAATGCTGTATAAATGGGCCCCTTGGTTTACTTTCTAAACCAGGGGTGACAAACATTAGGCCAGATTCAGCCTGACAGTGCACAATCTGTCAGCGGTACGACCAAAAAACCTTATTTCTAAATGAAAGTCACTGCCGTTTTTCAGCTCACCACTTGCGTGCAAAGTAGCTTGAGCAGCACGTTATTTAAATGTGTGTGTTTTCTCGTCTGCGTAGGAATGGACTGCCGGTGTACTGGTTGATCCCTGCGGCGCCTCAATTTCGCATCATCCTCAATTCAAGGCCGGATTGCTTCGCTTGGTTCTGGCCTAGTTGGGCTTTCCTCCATGCTCGGTAACTTCTGCTTTGGTCTGAATTTAAGTGGATCAGGTGTCTGCTAACTTACTCAAGTGTCATGGTGATGAGAATCATTTTATGCTTGTATGTTTCTTATATCTAAAGTGCTTCTTTCCTCTCTCCTTGGCTTTGCTCGGTATTAATGGGGCTCTCACGGTGTTTTATCTTTATGTGTCTTAGTAGGAAGAGAAAGCGTGGCAAACATCAGGATGACGACCAGTCAAATGTTAAGAAGCCTCAAAATGCCTTCATGCTCCTCCTGAGTAGAAGCAAACCATAGAGGTGACTCATAGAGCTGTGGTGAATACGGTCCTAAGAGAGAAGTGTCTTTTCTCCTGTGTTTCAGATACCTCACAAAAATGTATCACAATTAGTTTGTTTCTGACTCAGTTTCATTTATGTTTCATAAAGGGATTTTATTCATCTGTTAGAATATGAAACTCTAGATTAAGAGAAAGGTCATAAACAGTGTCCTGAATCCAAGGCTTGTGATTTCAGCGTATGACAAAATCCGCATATCCTTATCATAAATCTAATAACCATGATTGTTCTGTCAGATATTGTGATTTCAATCAGCTAAATGTGACACCACTGCCAACAAAACAACGTAGAGAACTTATCATGGAAACAAAAATGAGTTACAAACTACTAGATCCGCTGTTGTGGGAAATATTATTGCATTGCAATATAGGATATAGCTTGACGGAGCTTTTAATGGTAAAAAAAAAAATGAAAACAATTCTTATTATCTATCTATCCATTGGCTAGACTCGGTTTAGTTCATCTCATAGTTGTGAATAGCTGGAGTCCACCCATTGGATAAAATGTAAATTACACTCAGGGCAAACACAGACACCACACATATCTAAAGTCGTCTATTGATCTGGACAATGGCATTAGTACCTGAAGAAAGTCCAGAAATGCGCACATAGAACATGCAAACTCCATATGGAAATGCCCTCGGTGTAAACTGGGGTGGTAACAACTATATGCAAAAAACATAGTTCTGAATTCTATATTCAATTTGTGTATATAAATCTTCCAAGTTCTTCCAATGGGGAGTATGTAAGATCTACATAAAATCTGTTTTGGACAATGGGTGGAGTTGAGTCTCTGTGGTGTCCAGTCTCTCTTCAGGCAGACTTTTTACAGAATTTAATGAAACCAAAACCAAATAACATCGTCATCAGGTCCGTTCAGACCCGTCGTTGGTCACTCGAATGCAAAAAAAAAAAGACACCCATGATGATCACTGATGCTTTGAGCTCTCAGCGAGATGGAAATGTGAAACTGGGGTGTCAAAGAAAACAAAGAAAACAACAACAACAAAAACAACAAAACATGCGTTTTTCAGGCGATCATGTGACATGTGTGAACAGGCACAAATACATCTTTTTGCATTGAGCATGTTAGTGGCCAGCTTGTGAGACTCCTGGGAGGGGAATGGCAGACCAACTTCCGACCTTCCACACTAATGCACTCCAACGAAGGAGCATGATGCCACGTTGCTGGGCAACTGGTGAGGTAGAATCTGCAGAATCACTCTTTGATTTACTGGTCATTAAAACAGATGATCTGTAACCCCAAACTGAAGCTGTGTGCTGATTTCAGTCACAGGCTACATTTCATGACACATTGACTCTTACATCAGGTGATGGATGACGCTGTGGGCAGAAATACAGAAGAGGAATATTGACACAGACCATCTTAATAACAGTTTGTACTGTGACAATATCCCAAGAGTTTTGGGAGCAAGAAGGCAAGTATTTATTGTTACAGCCCACAGGCTGTATGGCCTCACCTCCGCTACTGCGTGTGTGTGCGTGTGCGAGTGTGTGTGTGTGTGTGTGTGTGTGTGTGTGTGTGTGTGTGTGTGTGTGTTTGTGTGTGTGTGTGCTAAAGTGTGCTGTTGGACAGGAGGTACCCTCACCAACTTCCTCCTCCTCCTGTCCTGATGTGGAGCACTTGCATTGGAGGATGACGGCTGATTGGCTCAGCTCCGCCCACCAGCTGATGCCATTTGACAGCTCCAGCAGACTCCTCAAGGCGGCTGATGTGGGAGATGTCTGCCCAGTCTGCCTTGAGAAGCCTTGGTATGTGTTTGGACTAGTTTGTGTGATCTTTTGATCTCGGCTCCACTCTGACCTTTGAATGTTTGAATTTTGGTTAACAAGTAGTCGACTTGACCCATTGTCAAGCAGTTTGGTGAGGGTACCAGTGGTTAGTTGAATTAATTAGGTGTTTTAGTTTGTTTTCAGGTTTGCTACTTGTGTTTTGTAAATTTGTGCAATCTAAAGAAGAAGCTGCCTTTTTGTTATATTAAATCCCTCATTGTATAGTTGGCCATCCCCTTTTTGTTGGGCACTACCTGTTTGGTCCTCTTTCGTTGTATTGTTGTTGTATGAGTCCTGGTTTTCTGTCAGCCTAAAACCCTAAATTCTCCCAAATGGACCGGGTGGTTGTTACTTTCTAACACCCACAGACTGCTCAGTTGTTGTTTTGGCGGCTCTGTCAGGAAACTACATGAGTAATAGAGTTCTGCCAGTGGGTGTGGTGCATCGTGATAATCACATCACATCATGTTAGAAGGAACAGCAGGAATAATCAGCACTTTGGCTCTTGTTTACTGCCCTCAGTATTCAGCAGAAACAACGTGCAAAAGCAATGCTGGACTATAATAAATATTAGAATTATTATTAATAATTAATAAAATGTTCCAACCACTTAAGATGCTAATAGTTCCTGGAAGCCACAATGCGCACTCAGAATCCAGATTTTTGTTTCTTCTGCTGATAAAGGACTGAAAAGAAGAAAAAAAATCTCAAACTAGCACATATTTGCAGTATTAGAGCTCTCCTCAGACCAGATGTGACCAATGCATTTTAAGGAAATGTTTCCACACAGTGTACGGTCATGTCACTCTGGAATATTTGCTGAAAGCTATTCACAAATGCTGTCAGTATCCCAAGGGATAGAATACATTAAGGGACGTGTAACCATTGACAGTGTGAGTGTTCATTACATTTTATGAATGGACACTGATAACTTCCAACATTTTACAGATACTGAAATGACCATAATGCTGATTATGGTTTGCTTGCCATCAGCATTGTAACAGTTCTACAGCTTATTACTGTGAACGCTGGTGCTTAATGCTTCTGAGTCATGTGGCACTTTAGATCAATTTTTAATACCATCGGATGTCTCGCTGCTCATTAAAGTCACTCAATAATGAGCAAGAATTGGTTCTTACATGATGGCAGCATTGTGACATGAACAAATTCAATAGATGTAAAGGACTGGAAGCTAAACATTGCATCTCATGTCAATCTCACTCTCAAGGCATTCAGGTTTTTGAAACGTCGTTCAGGGCAAATGAACATGACAAATAATCTCCAGAGTTGATTACAAAATACAAATGGGAGCAAAAACCTATTCATCAAGTTCTATTCAATTCAGGGTTGTATGAGGGCTGACCGCACGCACGCACTCTCTGTGTCAAATGCAGCAGTATAAGTCCTAAACATATAATTGGCATGGAGAGAATGAGAGAACACCACTTCATACAAACAAAAAAACCAAAAAAAACATTCTGCAGCAATTAAAATGGACATTTCTGAAAAATGTAACATGCAGAAGACACAAAAAATGATTTGTTAAATAACGTAAGGACACACTGTTAAAGAAATCCTAAAGGCAAGATTTGTTTTTTAGAAAGTTTAGAAAAAAGAGTGACCAGGTTTGCTATGAGGATGTTTTTGCTGAATTGCCCATTTACGATACATACATGCATGACAGTTTTAATGTTGAAATGAATGAATGTTGTAGGCATGCTTGATGCACATCTTTATTTTTTTCAGGTTTTCAGTGAAATGGATTATAGCAGTGTCTCTCATGCACTTTGTCATACACTACAAGCATTATGCATATAAATGTTGGAAGATGTTAAAGTCTTTGTAATCAAAACATTCTTTCATTATGTATAAAGTACAGAATAGGTACTGAACGTTTTAATTACATGCAAAACAGAGTTACATGAATGGAATTACACTCCTATAACATGGATCGACAGATACAGCTGTGACACAGTCTGGGGTGGACCTTGTGGGAAGTGAGTGAACCGAGGCAAATATCACAACAATAGAAAATGTAAACAGAATTAGGAAATAGCAAAGGGCACATGAGATGTGTGATGCCATATCCTTGAGACCACTCGAGTGTTGAAAGCCATTGTTCACCCATCCGAGATATTTGTCATGATAAATAAAATGTAAACTGTGAAACAGCAGTTTACGGAGCACGGAAATCTAATCCTTTTGTCGTTATTTCCCAAATACATAAATCATAAATATCACCTGTAGTCTAACATAGGGCTGTCTACTCTGAACTAATATTAATGCTAGTCTTTATGGACATTTTCAAATGCACAGACTTTGTCGGATGTATTATTTTACTGTCTCCTCAGTACAACTGAAAACAGTTGGTATATTTTCTTTTGAATAACCAGTATCGAAATGAATCGCCCAGTATATGTCACAATTTCTTTATAGAATACCAACATGACAAATAAACATGGAGGAACAAAAAAAAAATTATAAAATAGAATAACAGAAGTGCTGAACTTTGCAAAACTTTTCAACTTGAACGGATGCTTCCGTCCCCCAAAGACACAATCCTACCAGCCTTGTGTGTTGTGTAGCAGGAGTCATTACTTCCAGTGTGCAAATCCCACTTTTAAAGAGTCTTCAGTTTGGAAAGTCTAGTCCCTTGATAAAAGTTTGTACATATAAAGGGGTGGAGTGCAGGAGACTGACATGACATGGAAGGATTTGGTGATTCAACAATGTGCAAATTGTATCTGCCAAGGTTACTGCCCTGACACTGATCAACATAATCAAAACTCTTGGCTGTATTTGTTCAAATGGTTGTCGGTTGAGGTGATTTTACTGTAAAGCATTAGAAACAGCCATGTCATGACTATACTTTGCATCATTAAACATTTTGGATGAGAAGAGAGCATTTTGGAAATAGCACACTCTTTACATGCATAATCATGGAGACGTTCATGCAGAGTTACATCTCTAATCAACCAGTAATGTGGCATGGTTTCCTGGATTTGTGAAACTAGTTAACAAGGCGAGCCTCTAAGCTTTTTATACCTGAAGGAAAAACCCCTTTTGAAGAGTAAAAAAATGTATAAAAAGTCAATTAATCAAACTATAAATCTTTAAAGTAATAACATCAAACATGTTTTTGTGAAAAATAATTAGGTTAAGTAATACAACAGTGATATAACAATAATTCAAGACACTGGATAGCAGAACTAGCTGCAATAGAAGTTAAAGCATCAACTAATGTGTCTTTCAGAACACTTTGAATAACGCTGTCCATCTCCACACACCTGAAGGAGATCCTTCCTTTGCACAATAGCGTGAATGACCCGCTTTTCCAATTCAGGCACCAACTTCGAGAATCAAGTAACCACCGTCAGTTTGGCATACTTATCCATATCGGTGGAGTCACAATAGATCTCATAGTCGCTTTCAAAAGTTGTAAACATTTTGTCATTGGTTAAAATGTCTGTGTTGCCTCTTTAACTTTTGTTTAATTATCTTGCTCTGTGACATCTTTGCTCACAACCTCCTTTTCGCTTTTGTCTTTTTCATATTTGTTGTTACCATTCGTTGCGGCACTGTTGAATTCAGGGCGCAAAGCCGTTGAAGGGGTCAGTTCACTTTTATCAGCAGAAGAAACATCTTTAAGTTTGTCTGTGACAAGGTCTTCTTTGTCACTGTGATTTTCATTCCTTTGAATGTCAACACTGGATGTTTCACAGGGACTGAGGGCCTTTCCTAGATTTTGCTTTGCATACTCTCTGAAAGCTCGCTGGATGACAAGAGCAGACAAGTCCTCCTGTTTACGACGGAGGGTGGTGGTTATGGGTTCATAAGATACTTTTGAAGGATTTGAAGCCATGAAACGCTCCTCCATCTGCTCTCTCAGGATGTCCATCTCTCCACCCTCGCCCAAAACACGTTTTGTGAACGCAAACAGGATGTCTAGGCAATGGATGCGCTCACCGCTCACCATAGGTAAATCCATAGAGATCAGTTCAAACTTGTTAGGCTTGGCTATGCGTAGTGGCGGGGCCAACGCATCTGCAAAATCTGCAAGCTTACTGTACTCCATGAACTGCGTTGCACGAGGATCAAACTTTTCCCACACCTCGTAAAACATCTCAAAATCGTCCTCGCTCAACGGGTCAGCGCTCTCCTCAGTGGCCACACCAAAGTTCTCCAAGATGACTGCAATATACATGTTTATCACAATGAGGAAACAGATGATGATGTAGCTCACGAAGAAGGCGATGCCCACTGGAGGATTCCCACAGTTCCCTTTAAAATAACTGCCAGGATGTTCAATTTTAGGGTCACAATCATCTTCGTGTCTGTTAAGAATGGGAAATAACAGGTTATCCCAACCTCCCGAGGTCGTGATCTGGAACAAACAGATCATGCTGTTGCCAAAAGTCTCAAAATTAAAAAGGTCATCGATGCCTCTTTCCCGCTTGACATAAGCAAAGGTTGACATGCCAAAGATGGCATAAATGAACATCACCAAGAAGAGCAAGAGACCGATGTTGAACAAGGCAGGAAGTGACATCATCAAGGCAAACAATAGCGTGCGAATTCCTTTGGCACTTTTGATAAGGCGAAGAATACGACCAATCCGAGCCAATCGAATGACTCTGAACAAGGTTGGCGAAACAAAATACTGCTTTATCAGCTCTGAGAGCGACATCCCTGGAGGAAAAAAAACAAAGAAACACGTCACGGGAGGCAGCCAGACAAATTGAACAATTAAAAAAAAGTAAAATAATAAATACAGGTAAGACCTACCGATGATTGAGAGAATAACTACGATGAAATCAAACACATTCCATCCATTTGTGAAATAGTACTGGCGAAGCGAGATCATCTTTAACAGGCACTCTCCAGTGAAGATGGCTATGAACACAACATTGATCTTGCCGAGGACCTTGCTCTTCTCATCAGACTGGTCGGCCGTTTCCACCATCATGGCAACCATATTTAGAGATATCAGAACCATAATTACAATTTCGAACGCTTGTTTTGCGGTGAAGTCAAAAATGTATCCTTGAATCTTGTTCTGAAATAGATAAAAAAATAAAAAAAAATGTTTCAGATGCTTCGAAAAAACGATCACACACAGAAAACAGATGCAGTTATAATTCAGGTTACATACCGATGGCCTGGGAATTGGTTTTTGTGGCTTTTTTGAGCCAAGCTTTTTCATGGCATTGTAGTATTTCTTCTGTTCTTCTGTCATAAAGATGTCCTGACCTCCTAAGTAAAGAGAGCATGCGCAGCACGTTAAATCACGGCTAAATAACACAAGTCAAAATATCTCAAATAGTGTTGAATGTGGTTGTAATACTTATCTTTTTCTTTTGCTGATTGAAATTATCTATGATGACACCAATGAAGAGATTGAGAGTGAAGAAGGCTCCAAATATGATAAAAACAACAAAATATGCATACATCTTCAGATTGATCTCATATTCTGGTTGTTCGTTTGGCTATAATTGTGGGAGAAATGGAGATATTTGAACAGTCAAGTTAAAATTGTTTGGATTTGAGCAACAATTGATTTATCAATGACAAAAAAGCTCTATGACGTTATTTTCACTGTTACCTAATGCGCCATTACAGCCACGTAGAGATGTAATTTTTCTAATTAAATGTTTTGTTTCGACTTATCTGTAAGATGTGGAATCACACTCTGGAGATAATACTGACTTGAGGTGGAACAAGTCCAGGCTAAGAAGATGAACAAGCCTTACCAACTCTCCCCTAATTTCCACTCTCCACAACTACCTGCAGGCTGCTGATTTGTGCTATCAACTTAATCCGAAATGAATGTCGGCTCAATACTTGTGAATTTCATGCTATTTTGCTTTTCGTAAGCTATGAAAGTCAAACTACTACGCATACTCAAGAAATGTCAACATTATAGAGCCTTTAAAACAGTTATTATCCAACTTGCTACCAACCACGATAATCATCTCAACTGGCGTAACATACGCCGATCAGTGATAACCTGTCTAATATTGTACTGTTCCCTTTATGGAGCCCCATACACAAAATGCAACATCCATTTTATATTGTAACACCATTCTATCAGAACTACCATTAACTTCTGCAGCAATTTGAACTTTAATAATTTGTTGTATCGCACCACACTGGCCATGCTGTATTCCCCATGTGCATCTATAAACCTTAGCCCTCTATGAACCCGTGGACGGTTCATTTCTTTTCTGTCCTTTGACACCTTTTAATAAGTACTGACTGCTCCAGACAGGGAACACCTCATAAGAGCTGCTGCACAATTGACAATTCTCTGATTGTATTAAAATGGCTTTGCTTTTCACATCCCCAAAGCCAGATCTCGAGTGAGATAGACCAGGATAAACCCTATCCTGGCTTCACCATTTTTTCAGAGTTATACAAGAGGACGCATGAGAAATCACAACGCTTCAAGCTCTTTAAGAGAAACACACAAACTGTGCAAACAACTACAAGGAGAGCCCCATAATGTTATGGATTAAAAACAGGAAACTGCATAAAAATACACATTCTTTCATTTGGTGTTACTCTTGCATCAGAGTCCTACAGAATCATTATACACTTTATCCATTAGCATTAACAATTTGAAAAAAGCAGGAAAAAAATGCATTACCTTGTTTGGAGAGTCCACAGCGGCATACATAATGTCCATCCAGCCCTTGAAAGTGGCCTGTTTCGAAAAGTACAGAAAAAAATAACATATTGAGAAAAATAATTGTTCAAAAATCGAACATTTATGTGATAGTTACTTACCACTTGCAGGAGAGCAAGGTAACCCATGCCAACATTGTCAAAGTTGACTCTGAGGTTCTTCCATCGGGCATCCTCCATAGTACAGTTCCAAAGACCTTTCACGGTGGTCTTAGGCATGGGCTTCCCTGAGGTTTTGTTCATACAACTGGAGAACTTCCCCGCAAATAAGTTAACTCCCATGATGCTGAAGATGAGCCAGAAGATGAGACATACCAGGAGCACATTGAAGATGGAAGGAATGGCTCCCAGCAGGGCGTTGACAACCACCTGCAGGTCAACACACAAACACAAGTGTATGTGCACGGCAGGTCAGGGTGCAGATGCGCAACAAAAAACACTGAACTCTGGTAACGGTCAGAACAGGAAAGCACAAGAGTGAATGTTGTTGTACCAACATGCACATCAGTATGATCTCAGCACAGCTATGACTAACACCAAAGGTCAAATACAAAAGCTGTGAGGTAAATAATTTGGGGAAAGAACCAGGAAAGCAGGCAAGACAATGATGAAAAATCTGTACTATTTATATATATATATATATAAAAAAGTGGTTTTAGTGGGTCACAACTAAACTTTAAAAGAACATTGAAAATGAACACCTTGTAGAGGAAGAAGAATGCCACAAAATGTGATTACTGTAAACAGAAACATAAATAAAGCATAAAAAAATCACATCAAGTAACGCAACGAGCAATATCCAAGACAGTAAAGTTATAATATAAACAAATGTGGTGCTGCTGATGCAGACGAGATGCTGCGCATGCAAATAAGGGAATTCACTGGCTACCACGTGAGGGAAAACAGCACTATGGATCTAGACCACCACAATATGAATGCAGCTGATCAATACATAGATTTCAGCAGGCAGCCGACAACTTTCCCCCCTCAATTACGTAAGCCATCTACTCTGGTCAGCTCACACGTGCATACCACAGCAAAAACTATTATATCAGACGTCAAAAAAACATAATTTAGAATGGGTAGTCTTGGCAAATATAACAATTCATTTATTGTCAAGATTTATCCCAGATCAAGTATATTTCTACATAAATGTGACCAAATCAACCTGCCAGCAATGCTAAGGGTTGCTAAATAAAACCTGATTAAAGTTAATCAGTTAAAAATGTTCACCTCTTTAATCACACTGCATTGTGAATAAACAGGAGAGCATACACATGCAATACAGCAAAGTCATTTATTTTTATTTTTTTTAGCTTCAAGACATTTTTGAGAGTTTAATAACACAGACAGTTAGACATTAATAAATAACAAACAGGCAATGATTCCAGACTCTAAATTCATTATAAGGACCATTGATTTCCAGAGATTCCAGCCAATCACAGACGATGCTCATTGGTTCAACCAAATAAATGACAAAAAAAAATCAAAAGTTAAATAAGTATTTGTTTTCTTTTTGGTGTATTTTCAATTGCCTTATCACATGTTTTACAAAAAAAATTAAAAATTTTAATCTGGCTCAAGCCAAGGTTCATTGACAAATGAAAAGGTGCATCAAGTAATTCACTAAAACTAATATAAATCCTGCATCACCGGTGCATAATCAGGAAAGGTTTAGTCTAATCTTAAAGTATTCAAATTAACCATGAGGATAAATAGTGGCTGGATAAAGAGGGTTTGGGAAGGAGAGGATTGTGTCAATTACATGCAACAAATTTGGGGATCGTAGCATTTCTAGGTTGCAGGGAGATCGTGTTTAAATCCAGAGCAGTAAACTGCCAGTCAAGAGTTTACATCTCAGTATATGTGAGAAATGACAGCGCTTCTTACCCTCATGCCCTCAAATCGTGACAGGGCTCTTAGGGGCCTCAGAGCTCGCAGGGTTCTGAGAGATTTGATGGCACCAAGTTCAGAAACCCCTAAAGCGTTGGCTACAAGGCTGACTAATGAGACCTGGAACACACATACATACATCAAATACAGATGTAACATTAAGAGCACAGAAGACACAGAACACATTTAAAGAGAGTAGATATGACACAAGATTCACAGAGCAAAGTTATTTTTTTTATGCAAATCATAATTATAAAAAGTTCGATTTTGTAAACAAGTGTATCTCAACCTACATCAACAATGAGGAAGTCCAACCAGCACCACGCATTTGTAAAATATTTGGCAAATCCATACGCCACCCACTTCAACAGCATCTCCAGAATGAAGATGTAGGTGAACATTTTGTCTGCAAACTCCAACACAGTTTTAATAGTCTTCCTCTTCTCAATGTAGACGTCTTCAAATGCCTGGACAACAACACAAACACAGAGTGTATTTAGTTGTACATACAACCGAATCACAGTCTAAAGTCCAAACCGTCCAAAGAAAACAATGATTCTTAACTAACACGTCCTAAAATCTAGAGCAGACCGGTGGCTTTTATTTCAAAGGCTCTTGCTTTTGTAAGTTGGTGGGAGTGGGTGTGCTGTTGTTTGGCTTCAGATATCAAAGAGGTAACAAAGTTGTGAGATCCTAATATAAAGCAATCTGAGACTGAATATGCAATAAAAAATATGTTATATAAATTCGGTCCATTCATCAAATTCATAGTTTAAGCCAAACTGGATGCTTCCAAACATATTTTAACATTTCCTTTGCTGAAACTTACGAGTGCTCCACTGCTAAGCAGGATCATGAAGATGATGAAGCTCTCAAACCAGTTGTGTTCCACTATTCGAAAACAGGTCTTCCTTAGTGTCCACCACATTTTCCACCAGCCCACTTCGACGTTCACTTGACAGCACTTGAACCTTCGCACACAGCCTGAGAACCGAGAATATGGAAGAGGGCGTTTTGGCTGTGTGAACTCCAGAATTAATTAAAAAGAAAAAAAGGAGCAGTACTCACGAGCTGGAAAGCAGGCGTCGGGCTCCATAGTTTCTTCCAATTCGAAGTCTACAGAATCTGCTCCCTCTCCAAGAGGTAACCCATCTACTGTACTGCCATCAGATGAGCTGAGGTCCTCGTCATCTTCGATGGTCTGCAGACAAAAGTGAGATTGTAGATGAAAAATTGCAATAGCATTGAAAGAGGTTGATGTCTGTCCCCAATGCAATGGCACATAAGCTATTTCTCATATCAATAAGTACCAGGGAATGCGCACAAGACGTCAGATGTACGCTGTATGTTTAAAGCTGGAATTGAAGAAATCATGAGAACCTTTTAATATTATGATTAATTCAGGTGTGAGAAGGCCAAAACATTGTACACCCAGGTTTCAATTTACCCAGAAGTCACACAAAACAAACATCTGTAAATACTCACACAAATACACATGTGCAGTTCCACTATATAACAGTAAGAACATCCAAAATCTACAATTGTGCTTTGCAGCAAGAGAATATTTCAGTTGTCTTCAATGTAGAATTGTTAAGGACTCTGCTTTACTGCTGCTGTTGTTGCCTGGCTTCCTGAGCAGGCTACATCAATCATGAAGACTTGATTAACTCTTGAATGTTAGATATTTGTACATTTCTCCCCCCTCAGCCAGAACTCTAAAATACAAACAAAACGTGTGATAAAAGCATTGTGATTTAAAACGTGACAGTATTTCAACAGCATAGCCATATAGTCTCTCTTTCAGACTGTTATTGTATTGGTTTCTGCAGGGTGTGTCTCCTAATAGCTAGTGGGAGACCAGCTTGAATGTCTTCCTGGAGAATGCAGAAGCGCTCGGCTGCACTGGGACCAGCTAATGCAGTGCAGGGAATGATGTAAGCATGTTACCGAGATATACTGTATGCACTAAAGTCAGCGTGATTGTGTTTGTGCCTCGTTTTGACCTCCTGCTTCTGTGAGATGGACTGTTTGAGAAAAATCCTGTGCTAACTGTGGCACACTAAATATTTAACTCAGGAAATCACTACCAACTATTGTCATCATCATCATCATCATCACGATCATCATGATCATCATCACCATGGTGCAGCACACCACAAGTGTTTTTATGAGAGCCTATGCAAACTGGCCTATGCAATCCAATAAAATGGCACCGCCATAAATCATACTTTTTTGTTACTATTGTTGGAGAAATCTAAGTATTACAACAACAGCAAACAAATCAGAAGGGAAGCAAATAAGGCCAGAGGCTGATCAAGGGTGGAATGTGACTGGGTGCAATGCACTTTAAAGTGCCCTACAAATCTTCTAAAACAATCCTGCTTACAATCACTGCGTTCAAATAATTACTGAAAAAAATGTTTAGCTATTTAATTAAATCAACTGATAGTGGCAAAAACATTAAAAAAAAAAAAAAAAAGCACATTTGACCATTTTAATATACAGTATTTCTTTTTATCCTTTCACTCTATGAGGTTTTCTATTAAGCACAATCCTCAATGGCGCATGATCCCGCCCCCCCAGCACTCAGACATAAATGGCACATAATGCAATCTGCCCACTTGCATTTTCCCGTCTATATGGCCTCTCCTTGTTTTAAAGGGTTGTGGTTATATGGCATCTTTAGGGAAACATCATGACACATAAACATATCTCATTGCTAGGACTGCAGATTGAGGACTAAGTGATCTACCCTTTATACCGGGACACCATCCTTCCCTCGACCAAAACAATACCTCGTAATGCATCACACAAAAAAACTTGCGAATCTTGTGAAGACACTTGTCAAGTTTTTTCATCTCCAGGTATACAAATCCACAAGAGCATCCTCACCAGGTGAAACGCAGCTGCCTCGGAGGAAGCGCTGCTGAAGTCCTCAGTGTTGAGGTTTTCAAAGTCAGACTCTCCAGCAGCGATTGGAACAGTGACAGTCAGACTGGGATTGTAGATGAAAGACATGGAATCATCACTCTTGCTGCTCACAATGTACTTGTCTCCAGTCTTGTCAACTCCAGTCACATCCCCATTGCCATTCTTGAGCAAATGATTGGGGACACCATTTGGTCCTAACGCTTTGTGGAGCTCATCCAGTGGTTTGTCCTCACCCTTCCCTTTCTTCTTTTTGCCCAGACAGACGCTGTTGCAGCCACTTTGAAGAAGTGTCTTGGCGAAGGCAATGCCTTGGTTAATCCGCCCGATAGCGATCTGTAAATTGTTATCACCGTCTTCTTCCGATGCCGCCAGGTTGTCTGCACTGAATGAACTTAGCAGCAGGGCCAGGAACAAGTTCAGGACCTATCCGACAGTGAAATGCAAGATTAATATTCACTTCATAATATCAGACAAAACATGTAGTATATATGAAGCTGCGTCATGAATGATTATTCATCACATTAATCAGAAAAACTTAAGATGTGTTTGACTCTTGAATTGACTGTAAGAAATGTAATGTACCACAAGGTTTCCAATAACCATGACCATCATGTAGACAATGATGCACATGGTAGTTCCAGCCACCTCCATACAGTCCCACATGGTCTCTATCCACTCTCCACAAAGCACTCGGAACACAATGAGGAATGAATGGAGGAAGTCACTCATGTGCCATCGAGGCAGAGTGCAGTCGTCAGAGATTTTACACACACAGTCCCTGTAGCTTTTTCCAAACAGCTGCATGCCCACTACGGCGAAGATGAAGACAATGATGGCCAACACCAGCGTCAGGTTACCCAAAGCTCCCACTGAATTACCAATAATTTTTATCAGTGTGTTCAGAGTTGGCCACGACTTGGCTAACTTGAACACTCTGAGCTGCAAAGAGAAAAATGAAAATCAGAGATTTCAAACACTCCTCCACTCAAAACCCACTTACTTCACATGATATGACATGGCATGTAGTGCGGTGGCAAACAAAAGATGTTCCGAGAAACATGGCATGAATTGAAATGGTTCATCAGACTCACCAGTCGGAATGATCTCAGAACAGACATGCCACGCACGTTTTGCAAGCCGAGCTCAATCAAGCTTAAACTGACAATGATCCCGTCAAAAATATTCCATCCCTCCTGAAAGTAATGGTATGGATCCAAAGCAATGATCTTGAGGATCATTTCAGCAGTGAAGATGGCAGTGAACACCTGCAATAAAACAAGACAAGACATTAATGCAAAAGGATATAACTGTTTTGTGTTTATAGAATTTTTTATTTTGTTTTACACTTTCAACAGTAAACTGAACTAAATAGTGAACTTACCACATTTCCAACAGTCAACATATTTGCAAATGCCTGATCCATTGGATAATGCTCCATGGCCATAAAGAGTGTGTTTAATACAATGCAGATGGTAATAGTTAGGTCCACAAACGGGTCCATCACAATTAGTTTCACCACCTGCTTGATCTTAAGCCAAGCTGGACAACATTCCCAGATGAGAAGCCTCTCAACGATAGTGTACCAGCAAGGAGGGCAAGTTTGTCTTGACTCTTCAAGCTCTATGGGCAAAAAAACAAGCAAAACTCTTTTCAATAAATAATATGTAATCAAAATAGGATTGTCTTGATTTTCTGTAAATGGCATGGTGGACAACCCCTACCCTCCATTGTGCTGGTTATGACGCTCGCTACGCTATGAGTTCTCTGTCTGATCTCTGGGCCCTCGAGGAAGTCCATGAACTCCTGACCACCGGTCGGTTTCTCCTCGGTTTCTGTAGTGTCAGCCTGGAGACACAAACAACTGTCAACAATGCAGCTATAGTTGAGAAAAGCTGTAAGTCAGTACAACAAACAAGAAAGGTTAAAGTGTTGGTGTCAGTATAGTAATCCACTAATGTGAAACTAAAACAACAAACCCAACAACATTGTAAGTACAAAGCTAAAAATGACAGCGAACAAATGAAAGTATGAGGAAATAAACAACTTTTTTGACATTGTTGACAATGGTTAATGTCATTATCATTATCCAGCCCATGTGTCCACAAAGTTTATTGGAAGTTGTTTTAAAGATATATGTCACAGATGGAAAGGTGATCTGGTAATAACTTTTTACCACTTAAAGTCTGTTTATCATGTTCAGGTTTGTGTTTCATGTTTTCTAGTGTGTTTACTGTTTTAGGTGTCGGGCCACTCTGACCTCTTAACGTCTTGCTGATTGTGTCCATCCTTGTCCTGTCAATCCCCCAACTCCCTGCTGTGTATTGTGTATTTTTAAGTCCTGTCACCAGTTTGTCTTGTTCATGTCGGATCCTACTGTGTTTGTCTGATTTCATCCCAACTATTTATTTTTTTGATCTCATCTTTTTCAAACTTTTTTCCATCTTGATTGTTTTTTGGTTTTTGTTCTTGTTTGATCCTATGGATATTGTTGCTTTGTGACTGCCATCCTTTGAAAGGATAGTACACATCCTTGCTTATTTGACTCCAGACGATGGAGTTTTTACCTTGTCGGAAGGTAGGCGCTAAAATGAAAACTTCTTGAACGAGCAGTGAGGAAAATGGCACTGCAGGCTTGATTTATTTGGAAAATTCCATGAATTTGGTATTAGAAACATTTCAAAGATCATGAACAGGGGTCAAAATCAAAACAAACTCGAGTGGGGCAAACCAGTAAAGTGATAACAACAATACATTTTGCCACATTTTAATCTGATGAAAAAGCCACCTTTTAAAAAAACAATGACATTTTAGTCAATGCTTTCTGGTGCACAATAAGCTGGAATAGTTTTGTCTTTGAATTTGATCTGAAACTACGACAGATTAGCTGACTTTGCGCCTTTTGATTCTCTGTTTTTGCAGTCCTGAGTAAGCATACATTTACAAATTCACACTAACAGTATGACTTTAAGGCCAATGCTACTTCTCTGGCACTAAGGTAGGTAGCTTTTGCCGCTGCATCCCTGATGTCTCACCCACCCACTGTTCAGTTCACAAGTGTTTTGTCTGCTTCCCTGACTAAACCAGTACAATCCCAAGTGGACACATTAGCGACAGCTGCTATTTTTGTTGGAGAAATGTATACAAATGTTGATCTTCTTTGTTCGTTTTATACTTTGCAAGGTCATCACAGGGGCCAGATTGGACTGTCATTGGATGGCCACATTTTGTCCACGGGTTATATGTCTGACGTTCCCAGTCTAGAATAACTAGTAATCATGGGAGTGAGCTGACTCAGCCAAATAAAAGGTATGGTGCCTACACTGAAAAAAGAAAATACTTGGATCAACTTAACTAATTGCTTCAATTGGTAACACCTAAATGAATCAAGTTCTTCAAACTTAAATTAATGAATTATTTTAAGTTCAAAGATTTAGGTACTACTAATTGAATTAATTAGTTAAGTTGGTCCAAGTATTTTCTTATTTCAGTATACAGAGGTAGATAAAAGACTGTTTGAAACACAGTCTGTGCTTGTTTCCCTGGTCACAATATACTGCAGTCTACTTTCTCACCAATCTCTAACATTCGCCATGATTTGGAAAACAATCAGCCACAAAACTAGAAGCACAATGTTAATTAGTTTGAATGTGGCCTGTGTGCAAAATGCTATGAGAGAAATCGTTTGACACAAACATGACTATATACAAACGCAAACGGGCAGTTGTGGCAAGGCAACCCTTTCTTACATTGTCTCCAGTGGAGGCCATATCTATCATCACTTTAGGTGGAAGAAGCCCCAGAGGTGATGATGGGAGTGAGTTCCCACCCACTAGAGAGACGATCCCATTGCGGTCTACAGAACTGTGCCTGAGGCCTTTGGGTTGAAGAAGGAGATGTGACAAGAAGCTGCACTGGCTCATACTGCTGTTGTGCCGGTCACGTCTTTGGGGAAGGAAGAAAGAGCCTCTTCGACTCAAGTTGTCCTCAAAAATGCTGTTCTCATCATCTGCAAACTCGTTTTCTGAACGCACATCCGGAGCTTGGCTTCGAAAACTGAAAATGCTGGTTTTACTGTTCCGTCTGGATGAGAGGAGGGGCCCACGAAAACTCAGAAAAGACTAGGAGAGAAAGATATTCTCATGATACATGCTGAAAGCAAGAGCAAGGAACGCTGATGAAAATGATCTTCATGTGCACAGAGGGAAAAATAAAGAGATCTATATGCTGGGAAACACACAGCACAAAGATTAAATAAATATGGAAGTAAAAACATGATGAATGAGATTATTAACAATGATGATCTGGTAAGATCAAGATGATGAAGAAGGAAAGATGATGCTGATGATGACTTTCATAAAGATGATTTTGTATAAAAGACACATTAACACAGTTTAAAATGCATCCCGATGACGACTGGCAACGGAACAACACAGGAAGCGGTCAAAGAAGAAGAGGATGATGATAATGATGATGATGGTGATGGTGATGATGATGATGATGATGACGACAAAAACAAAAAAAGTTACTGATACTGCAGCATAAAGATGTTGAATATGGGTTCATCACATCACAAAAAAACCAACCCCAAACAATAATAATGCAATAAATATATAATCTGATAAATATCCTGAAATCTAACGATTGTAGCAATGCTTACCCTTCACAAACGTCAGTTAAACCCACATGTAATTGTAAAATCCAGTTATTTATCTATTCTGCCTGTCATTGATTTAAAACGGCAGTTAACTCAAAAGCATTAGTCTGCCATTTGTCAAGCTGCTTTTCAAGTGTCTGGATTACTATACCAAATCCAAATGAGATCATAACAAACTGGACCTTTGATTTATCTTGATGAAAATATCAGTGTCGCTATTCATTATTCATTTTGGAGCAACATGCCAACAGCTGCTGACAGATTCTTTTCGTGAGTCTGTTTTAAAAAAAATGGTCTTTCAGTCAAAAAAGTGCAGATAATATAGCTTGATATTACAGCTTATTGTGTATTATTCTGAAATTAGGTGTAAAATGATACTACAGTGAAGTACAGTGCATAGTTAAGATTTAAAGGACTTAATTTAGATGGATGAAGCTGAAGGCTGACCCAAAGTTCAAGAGGACCAACAAGATATGAAGTGAATTAACCGTTCGGACAGATATTGTCATACCTGGTGCATGGGTGAGCATTTCATCTCATAGCTGAGCAGGTTTGCGTCCACAGAGAAGCGGCAGTGAGTCCTCTTGAAACTGTCCTGTGATCCAGATTTAGGAACATTTTCATCACCTCCCTTTCCTTCATCCTCCTTCCTTTTTCTTCGTCTGTTGCGTCTCTCTTTAGCACTTTTCGAACTCAGCTTGGATGCGTCAGAGGAACTTTCAGTGCCGCCACCTTTATTGCTGGCCTCCCCGCCTTCTCCCGAGGCTGCAGCTGCACTCGCCTATAACAGGGAAGAGAAGGTGAGATGGGACAGAAACGAGGGGAAAAGTTTTAATTTTCACACTTTAGAGATTAAATAGAATTGGTGCTGTTGTTCTTCGGTGCATCTATGATGGATTTCTGTCTGTCAGGATTGTGCCAGTCATACAATCACAGAGCGACTGCATATGAGACGGGTAATATCTTATTTGTAAAAAGACATACAGACACTCAGATGCGTAACGCAGGTTTAAAATCACACAGTGTGCAATGAATCAATGTAAAATAGCAGCTAAAAACATTATTATACTCCTTAAGTACAATCCCTCCTCAAAAAAACATCAAATCAACCTTTTTTTTTAAATAGAAATCAAAGCAATCAAACTTCCAAAAAGGATATCAGTATTTTATTGTAGACATGTCGCATTGTGATGTGAAGAATCATGGACATATCTTAAGTTGTATTATTTTCTTTTAATCGCTTAACAATCCAGTAGAAATATTTTTTAAACACAATTCATTGAACTGAAGCTGGTTAGTTCAGTTTAAAATTGTTACACACTAAATCAACATGGACAAATGGAAGCAAACGTTGTTTTATTTTCTCAAGAGAATATGCGATGTCACATATTAGGTGCACAGTGTGGTTGTAGACTGACTTATGTTGCTCTGTCTTTTACAGAGTGCATGTAAAACACTTGCTGGTTGGAAAAAGTAAATACTCACGACGATACAGCGTACACTGTATTTGACACCTTGCAATGAATTAACGTACCTGGGCTTCTTCTTGCTGCCGTTTCAGCTGGTCGAGCATGGCCTGAAACTCCTCCTCCTTCTCTTTAGCTTCCTTTAATGTTGCCTGGCTCTGCTCCTCGTAGGCCATAGCTACCACAGCCAAGATCAGGTTGACCAGATAAAAGGAGCCAAGGAATATAACCAGCACAAAAAAGATCATGTATGGCTTCCCGGCTGCCCTCAAAGTCTGGAATGAAATACACACGTTTCAGTTCCTATTGCACTCAACAATGTGCCATCTTGTTTTTCCAATGTTGATGATGAGTCATTGCAGCATCCAGTTATACCTCTCTCCAGTCCTCTGTTTTTGGCCATTTTATTGATATTGTCGATGTCAATGGCTTCAATCATTGTTTTGAATCTTAACAATCAAATCAGCTTGAGACCAACGTTATAGTGACTCACTACATCATCTTGTGGTACAAAGTCATACTGCTGAAGTAGACAGTGAGTTCAGGCTGGTTAAAGTGGACTTACTCACAAGATACTAATACATGTTAGAGATGACACAGTGACTACTTTTACCTGACATTTTATGGAGTGTATAAGACAATTTTATAATCTTTTCAGCTAAAATATACAGTTAAAATGACATTACACGTCAAACGATCGTATAAGCTGTTCTGTGGCCAAAATACATGATTATAATTATGTTGTGCTCAAATGTATATCACTGTCTGTTACTCAATACTATGTGTATCCCTAATACGTTGTCTGAACGTTATCTTGTCCAGATGTCAAAGCTCATAATGTGAATCCGACATTCACACCTTCTAATTTGCCCATAGATGTCAATGTAAGTGTATGATGGACCGTGCCTTCACCAGCAGTCAGCTCGAACAGGCTCCTGCCCCATATGACCATAAACTGGATAGAGTGATATAAAGGATGGGTGCAGCCCATTAAATCTCACACATATTTAAATCATGATAACGTTTTCTAGCACTAGACCAGATTTACACAACATTCTACTATCATCTTCTGGTCAAAGTAATGCTGAGGAGGTCCAGTAACTTAGGTGAAAAATACAAATGAAATTCAAAATTGCAATATCTCTTGTTGTTGTGATCACCGTTGAGAAATGGTTTCTTTCCTGTATAAGAAAACGTTTCTCTTTTTTTTTTTTTCATTTGAACTAGACTTTAACTTGGAGATCTTTCCATTTCTGTTCTATATCCTGGATAATAGTGGCCATAACCTGAGCAAGACCATGAGTGGATTGCCCCAGAGCCGGCTATCCAATTATACATGGCGCTAAAAATGTTTGCTCATGGAAGCGTGGCTATATTACTGTTTGCTTTACTTGTTGATATAACAATGTTAAGCAGTGACCTATTCATAGTACACCTATTTGCCTTTTTAAAGCTATTCAGGCAGTGTTTGCTTGAGCATCAGAACAACTAATCTTTTTTTTTTTCATAGGAGCAAGATGCACCTGCACAGCTTTTAGAAGTTTGTTAGAACAGGATGTTCTGAATATTCTCTTTAATACTAATATTGTGGCGGAAGAATGCACATTGTCAACACAAAGGGCAACGCCTGGTTATGTGTTTAGCAAAGTCATCGTAAATACAGGATCTGGTACCATATATAAGAGTGAATAGTTTCTGTACATACTGAGTGACACTGCCCGATAAAATGAACCATGTGAGATCTAAAGTGATACTTATTACAAGTTATTAACCAAACCGAAAAAGAAAAGAAAAGAAAGAAAAAAAAAAGGCCAGAATGGGTTTTGCCATTGCCCACCTGCTGGTAAAGGTTTTCCCAGTAATCCTGTGTCATCAGTCTAAAGAGAGAAAGGAAAGCCCAACCGAAGGAGTCAAAGCTGGTGTAGCCATAGTCGGGGTTCCTCCCGATCCGGACGCAGGTGTACCCCTCTGGACACTGCCTGTATGAAACAGGGTTTACTGAGCTCAGAGGAATTGTGGTGCTTAGTGCATAGTGCTGTTGATACATAAGCTATGCATAATATCACAGTTCTGTGGTATAGGGATTTACAGCTTCTCTGCGCCCACATTTGACAAAACATTATGGTGAAGCAAATCACTTGTGGACACACCCACTGTTACAGAATGGAAGTATTCTGTTGCTTGATATTCTAGAAAAATCAATTATGGTTGTCTTTAACATGTACAAGTGAAATGTTGACAATTTTAGAATAGTCAAAGCCTCAAGTCCACCCCTAGGGGGTCCCAGACCCCGGGTTGGGAAACACTGCTCCAATAGATAGAACATCGCTGGCTTACCCAGCTCCACTGGCATTTCCACAAAGCAGTGGATCTTTGGGTTTGTCCGGGAGATAATAATGGTTATCTGACAGGGAAAAAGAGAAATTAAGTTTTAATACGGTGTGGATTTGGCGGGTTGTCGATAAGAAAACTAAAAACTATAACAAAACTGGAATGACAATATTATATAAAGCTACACAACATAGTGGAGATGAGTCCAAGACAGCATCAATATATCATGTCTTCTGTGAATTCCCTTAAGACAGATGTCAATTAAATTCCGGTTCAAAGTCCCTTAAATCAAAGACACAGCAAGAATTCATTCTTTCATTTGAAATGCTGTAAATCTGTATGAATCTGTGCCTGGCTCATCGAGCATGCAGTTCATAGAAATGAAATATGTAATTACATGCTTGATGAATGTATATTTTTGCTAGACACAACTACTGAAATAAAATAAAGACTAGACTTGAAAAGAATTGAGTTGAATACAATAAATTGAGTTTTGACAAATAATGATAACAATGATCAAAACAATTATTCTTAATAACACTTCTAAAGCACATAATGTGTAAGAACGTCATTTCTACAATATTTTGGCAGCTTATTTTTTCCCCAAACAAAAGATTAAGCTGTGGCAGAACAGCGAATAATCAACTCACTTTTGTCGAGTGCATACTCTTCCCAGTTGAACCCATTTTCCTGGCTGGCTTGTAGATTTGTTCCATTCGTGGTATTTGATGCATTATTTGCGATGAACGTGTGATTTGAGTTCCGTATGCACTTTTGCTGCAAATGGCCCATGAAGAGTTGTAACCCCACTAGCGCAAACACGCTCAAGCAGAAGACTGTGAGGATCATTACATCAGCCAGTTTCTTCACTGACTGGAACAGTGCGCCAACAATGGTCTTCAGACCTGCCAGATCGAAAAATCAATTATTATTTCAAGTAGGTAGGATGGACAGCATAAAGAATAACAGCAGGCATATGCAAACAATAGTAAGTAATGCCAATCCAGTAGGTATTATCTTTAGGAGTATCATTGCTCTCTCACAGTCAGAATTCCAAAGGACAGCTGATGTGAAACAGGATCAAAATCAATCGCGCACGCACGCACGCACGCACTTATGCAGAAGTTATCATATAGATCGCATCTCCACTATTTGTATTAGAGTAGTCACATTATAATGTTGCAAATACTGCTTACCTGGGATGACTGAAATGGCTTTCAAGGCTCTTAACACTCTGAATGTGCGCAAAACTGAAAAATTTCCAAGTGGTACAACTTCTGTTAGATACCTGCAAGAAATAATCAAAGTTCTTGATTTTAGACACACACTGGAAAACATTTCCCAGCAAACGTTTTATGTCACGTTCAGAAGATTAGGTGAAAAACAAAACAAAACAAAACAGTTTGAAAAGATCTCACATGGTCTTTCAACAATATGATATAAAAGAATCAAAGAACATTTTGAGCCAGAAAGGAAAATGAAGTCACAGCAGCCTCTTCTTTTCAAACTTAAAACAGGTGTGTGTTTTTTATTTCTTTCACAAATAATAACAGATCTCTACACAACCATATTGGTTAACATCTTGTCCACATGTCCAAATGTCCGGATTTGACTGTATTTCAGTAGGATTTCTATACTCACGCCATGACGATGACGCAGAAATCCAGCCAGTTCCAGGGATCCCTCAGAAATGTGAACTTTCCTATACAGAAACCCCGAGCTAAAATCTTAACTAGGGATTCAAAGGTGTAGATTGCGGTAAATGTGTACCTGGTGGGAAGAGAAACAGCTTTCAGTCCAGTCTCTCGGTCTTACTGTTTGTTTTTGTTAAAATGTGTATGATTGAGTGAGTCCAAGGAAATACTTACTCGACATACTTTGCCCAGTCAGGCGTCTGACTAAATGTCATAAATACACAGTTGGCGATGATTGTGCACATGATCACCATGCTGAACAATTTGCATTCAGTTGTCAAGGAAGACACTTAGCACAATAAATCGATATTGCAACAGAATCAAGAACAAAACAGCAGTCATACTTATCACTTTGATGAAAGGATATGAGTGTACCAGAATCCTAATTGATATTCTCCTAATTAGGTTGAAGGGGCTCAGGAGGTACAAGGCAGGAGCGGCATTGAAGCGAATGATGAACTTCCCTTTATTTAATACTATGAAAGTCTGAGAGGAAAAGATAAAATACAATTATGCTCTGTGAGTAACTTGCTGTGTCTCATTATGATTCATCAGAATAACATGTTTTACTTTCAGCTAATCATACAAAGTCATTTTGTTCTATTTTGCACATCACACGTATTGGAGGAAGAATCATTTAGGGCCTTGACTAAAACATGAAAATGCAGATAATGCCCACATGAAAGTAAACATATTAGTTTGCTTGCAAAAGTATTCATACCCCTTGAGCTTTTCAACTTTCTGTCACATCACAAATGTAAATTCGTTTTGTTGGAATTTGACGTGAGAGACCAGCCCAAAGTGCCACATAATTTTGATGTGGCAGGAAAATGATGCATGGTTTTCAATATTCAATAAAAATCTGAAAAGTGTGACATGCAAAAGTATTCATACCCCTTCACTCCGACACCCCAGAAAAAATCCAGTCCAACCATGTGCGGTCAAACGTCACCTAGTTAGTAAAAATAGTCCACCTCTGTGCAATCTAATCTCAGTGTAGATCCAGCTGTTCTATGAACCGCTCAGGCATTCATTAGAGAACATTTCTGAACAAACAGCACCACGAAGACCAAGAAATACACCAGACAGGTCAGGGAGAAAGTTGTGGAGAAGTTTAGAGCAAGGTTAAGTTCTAAAAAAAAAATATATCAAGCTTTGAAAAGAGAAGGGACAGGGACGCTGGTCAGAGATGATGTGAAGATGAATGGAGCCAAATACAGGGCAGCCTCGAAGGAAAGCCTGTTACATTCTAGAGAAGATCTAAATCTGTGGCAGAGGTTTAACTTCCAGACCTTAATCCAACTGAAAATCTCTGGCACGACTTGAAAATTGTTGTTCGGAGATGATCTCCCTCCAATCTGTCTGCGCTTGAGCTGTTTTGCCCAAAAAATGGGCAGAAATCTAAACGCAAAGCTGGTAGACATATACTCCAAAAGATGTGCCGCTGTGATTACAGCTAAAGGCTCTACAAAGTATTGTCTCAAGGAGGCTGAATACTTATGCACGACACACGTTTCAGTTTATTTTTATAAAAAAAAAAGAAAAAAAAAAAAGAAAGAAAACCATGTAGCAATGTTCTTCCACGTCACAATTATGTGGCACGTTGTGTCGGTCTATCACATCAATTCAAAATGAAATACATTTACATTTGTGTTCAAGGAGTATGAATACAATTGGAAGACATTGAGAGGTCAAATGATGGAAACTAAGTGAACTCTGTTTGCAGAGGGACGACTTTTAGCCAAATCAATCAAAAGAACTTTTCACTAAAAACTAAAGTTTGAACCTTGTGTTTTCAAGTTCCTGTTGGACATGAAGTAAACATACTTTCTGATTACAGTAGTAGGGATCCAGGTCCTCCAGCGGTGTCGACACCATGCCTCTAGGAACGTCCCCATACAGAAGAGGGAGGGATTTGCCCGCCTCCAGGTCGATGCTCGGCTTGAGCTCATTGTCGTCATTTCGTTTTTTCTTCTCTCCCTTTGGCTTCTTGG
This sequence comes from Lipophrys pholis, assembly GCF_963383615.2. NCBI lineage: Eukaryota > Metazoa > Chordata > Actinopteri > Blenniiformes > Blenniidae > Lipophrys > Lipophrys pholis. Next base: position 13,235,450 of record NC_137632.1, read on the forward strand.
CATTCTCCTCAGCGATCCGCCTCTCGATGGTTTTGAGGGACTCACGACTAAAAGGGCGGAAGCTGTCTGGACCTGGTGGTACAAGCAGCTGTTCCATCTTTTCATCCTGCACCTTCAGAGTGAGCAGCTAGCCGCCGACATGAGACGGGCCTGGAGAGTCAGAACAGATATACAGTATGTCCCTCAATGATAGTTTAAAGTGGGGGTCCTCTGGCACAAATACAAGTTTTCTGAATAATGTACATCCATTATTGAGCCTGAAGTCACAGGGTTCAGGGGTGAATCCCAGCTAACAATGGATGAAGGCAGATTACGCTCAGAGCAGGTCATCAGTCCATCACAGTGACATCACACGACAACAGACAACCACGTACGCTCATATTCTCACTTGTCGTCACTTTTACAGTCACCAATCAGCCTCAAATGTAGGTTTGTGGACTGTTGGAGGAAACTCATGCAAGGACAGGGAGCACACACAAACTCTGCACAGAAAGCAAACAAGTGCAAACGCAGGATTAAACTGGGGACCATCTTGTTATGTGGTGAGAAGCCCGACCACGTGCAGCCCTGCGCTGATTCCTCTATAGATGATTGACAAACACATATTGATAAACAAACTCTGTGACTCAACAACTATTTTAGGAAAAGGAAAGAGGATTGTTTTTTTTCCTCTTTATCAATGATCACTTCAGGAAGAGAAAAGCTATAAAGAGCCAAGAAATGGCGGCCACACACACGTGAACTCCTTCCAGCTACGATAAAATTAGATCTAATTATCTGCCTGCCGGTAGATAGAATTAAGATTTGACATGACAATGATCGATTCCAGGTGAAATTCTTGGACCCCTCCACCATCCCTCAAAATGGTAATAGTCTGCTCTTCCCTCAGAGGCTGTGACACGGCAGTGGGGGGAAAAAGATCCATCCAGCTAATAGACCTGACTGCTATGATGTGTTAGGAAGACCTATGCGGTATTAAATATGAATGCACTACAGACTGCAGTGCGTCTACTTTAGGTTCCCTGACACAAAGAGTTTTGATCTGCCTCATCCCAATGCAACAGTGTAAGAGGATACTTCCACACGTTGTGTGGCAATGAATCACATGCCAAAAATCAATCACAAACTCAGTGGTCAATCAACTGTCCTCAGCACTGAACTCTGCATGTGTGACGTAAGCGCAGCAACAAAGGGAGTGCCAGTGATGTGGGGGGGAAATAAAAAAAGAAAAAAGACTATTTTTAATGTTCAATTCAGTCCACCTGCCCACTATTGTATCAGTCCCTGTTTTACTGTGGAGCAGACCTGACATGTGGAGGTAAGGACTCCACAAATCCTAGCAGCAGATTCTTTAAGTGCTTTAAGTGGTTTAAGTTGTGAGGTGGGCACCTCCATGTGACCACATGCATCAATGAGCTTTGGGTGCTTATGACACCCCGTCACCAGTTCATAGCTTTTTCCTGCCTTCGGCCACTTTCTGATCTTTCTCCGTCGCAGTCATCTAAGCATGATTATTTAATCTCTTCCAAATCCTTAACTCTGTGCATTTGTCTTGCTTCCGTCTCATCAACTTTAAATACAAAAAGTCTACCTGCCGTCTAATATATCCAACCCACTAACAGGTGCCATGATTAAGAGATCATTTTTATCACTTCAAATGTCAGTAGTCATAAGGTCATGGCTGATTGAGGTATTTCTCTGCAAGTGGTGAATGAGATTATTATCAGGCTGAAAACAGTGAAGCTTTTATTTCCGCTCAGATGTTTCTGACCTTTTTAAAAACGGTTATGGAAGCTGGGTATGGACACATAAGAGGAAAGGCAAAGTATGCCTGCACATTTCCAATTTGCCTTGAGTTTCTGACATATTTGAGCAAGTTAAGCATTATTGTTGTCAAAAGAGACTCTTTTTTTGGTTGTGCACAGAGATGCTGTGCCATTTGAATGCTGTATATGAACTTTTGATAGTTTTTTTAAATATTGGTGACACTTTTTTATGCTTTTTTTGTGATTTAAATACCTAATTGCCTGGTCTGTTCGGTAGGTATGGACACAGGAATTTGAATTCAACCTATGGAAGGAAGCCAAAAATGCTTTTTACACTCACTGCTATGGACATGTGCTTAAAGATTTGATATCACAGTTTATTGACGGCTATTTTGTTCATCCCTCTTCAGTTGACATGTAGCTGTGCTTACAGGAGACTAAGCCAGACTCCAGCTCCAACACTTAGTGATTAGAGATGTACTGCCCATCATCAGACTGAAAAGTGTGTTTTTGAGTCCAAGCTGTTTTATGAAAATGTTTCCTTGTTGCTGCCACAGTTCTGTGTGAATTAATGCACAATTAAGTTGTGAGCTGAATACACTTTTTTGATTGATAAAAGGGCTTAAGATGCAACTGTTTCATTCTGCTGTGGGCTTTACGGCCACAACACTACGTACAATCATCGTGAAAAGATGTTTCCCTTTGTCATAATGCACCACGTTTGTGTTACATAATGCACACGATGGTAGTTTCCACCTCCAACCAAGTACCTCTTCTATTCTATTCTATTCTATTCTATTCTATTCTATTCTATTCTCAGACTAAGTGCAATCCAAAACATACAAGTTGAACTTTCCCATAAGAATGATTTACAATAAACAATATACAAACATTATCCACAAACAATGAATGATATAAATGAAGCCCAAATAGATTATCGCCAATGAGGTCAAGCCCTCAATGAGTCACCTCTATAGAGGTATGCAGCATCCTGTCAATCTGTTCCCGACTCATTATACACAACTTGAGATATGAGTTGCCACTTTGAAGCTTCAAATAGGCCCACTTCAATTTATCTGCAACCTGTCTGCATCATGACCTTGTGTGGACCAACGTAACATTGACACCTTTGTTCCTACCAACCTTCGAGGGAACACACTGTCAACCCGTCATTTTGGTATTTGTTATGCATCGCACATTAACTGTGTTCTGATGATGACTGTCAGGTGGTGACTGCTCTTGGCCTTTGGCCGCGTGACTCAACTGCAAGTATATTAAACGTTCACATAATGTCAAGGGCTCCCTCATTATTTAACGTTTCCTGTTTGGAAAAACTTGGATTTCAGTAACCACAAAAGGTTTCTCAGTATTTAGATAAATTCAAACGTGATTTATGAGGAAAGCTACTGTAGGAACCTTCGATGTATATTTAAAGACTTGAAAAAAACAACAACACATCAACTCACAATAAAGTCTGATTAAGATTTGGATGAATAAACTAATACAGAGTGTTCTCACTAAGAACCTGTGTCTACAATATATGCGTTTGTAATAAAAGCAAGTTCAAACTCTGTGTGAGCCACAAACATTACAACACAAAGACACACTGACCAAAGAAAACATCATTCCTGATTAAAATGTGATGTTTTGGAATTAATTTGCTCACTATGTGTAAACTGGGATCTTGTTCAGAACAGAAACCAGAGTGACGGGGTGTTTTAGAACAGGGGTTCGTATTGGACATTGGTAATTATTGTTTACCATGTTGTCTTACTGTTGTGACTGTATACAGAAAAAGTTATTATGATGGCCATCGTGTGAAAGAAATCGATAGAGACTGTGGATTGTGTTATACATCACTTCCAGGGAAACCACTAAAGCAAAGGCCAGAATTGACAAGAGAAAAACACTTACAGACAATAATTACACTGCGGTTGTCTTTCTGTATGTCACTCACTTTGAAGTTGGGTATTTTAAAAGATCTTTAGAAAACAACAGATCCCTTTCGATCAATCTTCAGGCGATACAACAAGGGGTGACTGACAAATGTAGAGTTTATAATTATCAGGGTAAAGAATTGAAATCACATATTTTTCCAACCTAAACACGCCCATGCACAGAGTGATGATAGTTCAGTATCTGTGGCCTCCTGAGGGAGCAACACTCTCACAGCTCTTAAGTGATCATCTAATGGTTGGCTGCTGCCTCTCACAGGCTACAGAGTCAGGACTCAGTCCTGCAGGTTCTGGGCGTTGGCAAAAAAAAAAAAAAAAAAAAAAAAAAAAAAGGCAGCTGATGAGAGGCACGCAACATAGTTTTCAGGAATAAATGCTTGTTGTTATGTTCAACCTGCCAGGCATCACTGTGTGCACAGTCTGAATAGAGCACAACCAGGCCAGTCTAATCTCTAATTGACGGCAATCTAATAATGATGTTGACGATCAGGCAAGCAGGAAGTCATCTAGGATGTAGTGTAGGCTAATAATTGCTGCCATGCCCATTAACGTCTGTAATATATTTTAGACCACAATTTGCACTCTAGTCATTGCACCAACAAGAGATCAATCATGCTTCGTTTTTTTTTTTTTTCCTTTCTTTTTTTTTCCCATACAGGCCTCTCAACACTTTCATTAAGATAAAATATAGCAATGGACCATATTCAAGGGTTATACAAAGACTACATCGCGTATTCTGTAGACGATAAAACACATTGCAATAGTTATTCACGTGACGAAGCAACGATAGATAGATAGATAGATAGATAGATAGATAGATAGATAGATAGATAGATAGATAGATAGATAGATAGATAGATAGATAGATAGATAGATAGATAGATAGATAGATAGATAGATTTTTTTAAATGCACTTTTAAAATGTGAAAATATAACTTTTTTCCAGCAGCAAGCATCCATATTTTATACACTTAACACTCAGTTTCAGTTAAGTTACAAAACTCACCATCTGTTTTTTCTATCCTCGACCGGTGAACAACGGGGAGAAGACACGCTCCTCTGAGCAGAAAATGTGGTTGAAAGTAAACCCTCAACCTGCCAGGTAGATTGTGAGGTCTGACTCTTCTTCCAGCGGAGAAATGATAATTTCCAGGCTTTTCCAAAGGAAAAACCAGTGAGAGACACTGTGCCGCCCCCCTGCGTGCTGTGGATCAGACGACTGGACTGATGCGGAGCTTCCGGATGTTCGTGGGTACCAAACGAGGACAGAGATGCCAGGATGGCCTTCCAGATGATATTGTGGTGGACATTATGGTGCGTAATTGTCGGGAAAGAAGATGTTGGCATCTGATGCGCATCAGAACTAAAAGCAAAAGCCACAACTTTCGGGTTCCACGTAAACTCTCTCTCTCTCTCTCTCTCTCTCTCTCTCTCTCTCTCTCTCTCTCTCTCTCTCTCTCTCTCTCTCTCTCTCTCTCTCTCTCCCTCTCTGTGCTTCCTACGTTCTTTCAATGCCCTGAATGCAGTAACAGTAAAGTCCAAACAGCAACATAGACCATAAGCTGTTGTTCTGAACGTCATTTATTGGATGAAGTTTTTGTGGATATAACTTGACTGTGATTTATTGCAAGTATGACGCCCCCTGTGGGACATAGAGGCACATTGAAAAAAAAGTTCTGGAAAAGCACCAAATAAATAAAATATCCGTGAAGCCTAAATTGAATAAATAACAAAGGATTGGACACACATAATTATTGATGTATTATTTGAAATACATAATTTGGTTTAGTAATGAAATGAAACAGCTTCATTAGAAAGGAAATGGGAATATAATAGAAATTAAAATGAAAGTATATAAGACTTTGTGTGTATGTGTGTTAAGTAAGATTAGTTTTGTGATTTAAAAAACAACAACACACAAATCCTTGCTTGAATTTATAAAAAAAAAACAACAACTTTGCAGTATAAGAAAAGATCGCTCTGTTAAGCGGAATATCCTTTATAAATTATTATTATTATTGAATTATTTCCGGTCGTTTAATGAAATATGCATACTCCTATAGCCAGCACTACTGTATGATTCTTTAATAAATCCCTTCATTTTAATTTCATCCGCGTAATTCCTTGCTATTCTGGATTTAATTGTCAAAATACAAACTATTTATCAGGTTGGGTGAAATAAAGTCGATTTGACAGAGTGTAGAAACAAAAAAAAAAAAAAAAAAAGCACAGAAAACACAGCTAAACCATTGAGTGTCGGTTCATGGTCAATACGTGGCGCTGCTGAGGCCGTTTCCAGGTTGTATTCGAGAGAAACTGAGGATTTTTACAAAGTTGAGAAATTCAGTCTCATGGCAGATATGAGGACGTGAAGCGCTGATAAAGTTACAGAAAGAGGAACCGGGAGCTGGACGCAGGTGCTCCACGATGGCTCAGCAGGTGAGTCTAAAGTCAGGCTGCCGTTGGAAGATTAGAAAACAAGACTAAGATTGTCTTTTCTTTCGTTCTGTCCCCTGCTTTCTGCCTGTTTTGGATTTTTCCAGCTATACAGTGAAGAAGGGACCAACTTAATCATTCTGGAGAAAAGCGCTTCAGAGCCGAGGAGCTCACTGATATGCGCGTCTTTTAATTTCATCAATTCCATAATAGGATCTGGAATCATAGGTAACTATAACGAGAGGTATCGTGCGTAAAACAGAGTACTTCAATTACAAACAATGTTTAAAAAAAAAATATATATATATAAAATATATCTTTGATATATTTCTTGCTCTTAATTCTGTTACAAAATAAGAGCGGTTGTTTACTTTGGTGCAACAAGGAGACGCTTTCATACATTTGAAGCCTTGCAGTGGTATCATATGACTAGCGCCTGTTATCCCCTTCCCACAAACTCCCTGATCCTCAAAACCTGAGTCATTACACACGCACCACTGAATATTTCTATGACAGCAACGTCTCATTGCATATGTCCTCGTCCATGCTAATTCTACCGTCACTCTTTGTTTGCATTTCCATTGAAAGATCAAAGGTAATTTGGACTTTTCTCAAGAGATTTTGTCTAACAAGCATTTTGTTAACTCCTGGCATTGATACCATGTGCAGAGAATATATTCAGCCGGTCATCCTACTGAGATACCTAATGTGCATGAATCCTCTAATTTGAAAGAATATTCCCAAAATACAATAAAGGCCTTAATGGATGATTTTTATTTAATCCAGGTTTACCATATGCATTGAATCAGGCAGGACTCCCTTTTGGCCTTTTTCTGTTGGGAGCAGTTGCATTCATCACAGGTGGGTGCACGTGCAATCGATTACCTAAAATAAGTATTTCGGTAATCCAGTAACTGAGCAAATATTTCAAACAAATGAATGATTACGCTTGTATTTCCTGACAGATTACTCCATCATCCTGCTAATTAAAGGAGGAAACCTTTCGGGGACAAACAACTACCAGTCGCTGGTGCAAAGCACATTTGGTTTGCCTGGGTTTGTCATTGTTTCTGGGCTGCAGTTCCTTTATCCTTTTATTGGTAAGTTGGGTTTTTTAATTGCACAATAGAACTAAGCCTCGCGTTGCATAATAAATCATAGCACTTAGCACACAGATGCATTTTCAATCCTGCCTAAATGTTTCTGCGGCCTTTGTTTTTTTTATTTTTATTATTTTGCTATTGCTGTTTGCATGTTTACTATAAAGTCAATAAATGTTGCTCTAATCCCATAGATACAAGTTTCTTTGACCAGTGAAATATTGTTTTGTCTTCTTTGCCTATCAGCTATGATCAGCTACAACATCACCACTGGTGATACACTGACTAAGGTCTTTCAGAGAATCCCAGGAGGTATGACTTTAGAGTACCACAAAAGTGTGCCTGCAATTCAGTAATGTTCTTAATTGATTTAAAACCTATATCTATCATGAATAAATCATTCTATTTTGCTTGTGTGTTTGATTGTTTCACATTTGCAGTTGGTCCAGGTCACATACTTGCCGAGCGTCACTTTGTGATCCTTCTAACGACCTGTGTATTCACACTACCTCTCTGTCTTTATCGAAATGTGGAGAGACTTGGGAAGGTACGCCTGATTCCTATACACCGACGAGTCTTGTTTGGCGATTTCAAAGCTACCTTTTTAAACATCCTCATGTGTCACCAGGTTTCCTTTTTGTCAATGGTGCTGACACTTACCATCCTCATCATTGTAATCATCAGGGCAGCTACCTTCGGACCCCAAATGTATGAAAGAAAACTCTAAAGTTTGCTAATTGACGGTGATTTTACCTGAAATGTTCCTGTGTGTGGACCGTTGTGGTCTTTGGTTCAAAAACAAGCATACAAAAAATGAATTGTGTATTTTTCTGTTTGTTGATCTGTCTCCAGTCTCCCCACAGAAAATGCATGGACATTTGCAAAGTGGAACGCTATTCAGGCAGTCGGTGTCATGTCTTTTGGTGAGTCTTTGTGCAAAATGCTCGTGCCTCTCCTGCTGCTGCTGATTTTCTTTTGCAGTGATTTAGAGTTCCCAGGAAATGAACTTAAATGAACCTGAAGAGGGGCACTAAATGAAGGGCATTTCATGCCAACATACTGTATATATATATATTATAATATTCTACTCGGTAAGAGTAAAATGTGCAAATATGTTCTTTTGGTTTGGACTTGACTATTTTTAAATGGACAGAAATGGATTGAACCCAAATTTATTTATAACAAAATAATCATGAAGTAAGAGTCATGTGTTTTGTCTTTATTTACTACAGTCCCAATTCAGCACGAAACGTGCAACACAGATTAACTGTAAGTAGGTCAAGGCTAATAAGGCTATTAGTAGATTTCCTACATATTGCTGGGCTTCTGGTAAATTACAAACTTCTTAAAAATGCCTGTTGTTATCAGAAAATTTCGGAGTTTTTTCAGTGTATATTGATGGCGATATCTTGTCCTGCCACAGACATGATTTAGTTTGCATGCTTTTTGGAAAATGCATTTTAGTTAAAAAATATTAGGGAAGAAATATCAAATAAAACCACTGGTCTACTGTTAAACATCCCACGTGTAAAGGAGTTTCTGCACGCGCTCTCTGTTGATTGATTGTATTCTTCCTGTTGTTTGTAGCCTTCATCTGCCACCACAACAGCTTCCTTATCTACGGCTCTCTGGAGCAGCCAACACTCGCCAACTGGTCCCGAATCACTCATGTGTCCGTTGGCTCCGCGCTCATTATCAGTGCTGCATTTGCTGTTGCTGGCTACATGACCTTCACTGGCTACACTCAAGGTACCAATACAAAAATCAAGGTAAGTGGCATTGTTCAGTTGTTTTTTTGTTATAAATGTGAACGTATTCCTCACTTTTGTAGGTGACGTTTTTGAGAACTACTGCAGAAATGATAACCTGGCAACGTTTGCTCGCTTCTGTTTTGGCTTCAGTATAATAACCACGTTCCCACTGGAGTGCTTTGTCACCCGAGAGGTGAGTATGGCTTTTACACACAAACCGGCCCAAAGTTAACCAGAGAAATGTTTACATCTGTGGCTCAAAGTGTTTTTCCTGAGGTTTTGAGCTAAAGATGTGGATTAGCGACACTTTGTACACATCTGTGCTCAATGTTCGCTCTAAAGGCTTGTTATACAGTATGTCTTCATTTGGTTTGTCTTATCCTCTTTCAGCTTCAAAATACAGCAAATACTTTTTTTTTTTTTTCTGTTGCATACATTCCCCAAACTTTATCTTTTCAGGTGGTCTCTAATGTGATATTCAGTCGGGATCTTTCAAAAGCTGAACATGTGGCCATCACCGGTCTCATTGTTGTCGTCTGCATGTCAGTATCTTTGGCATTCGATTGCCTTGGTGTTGTTTTGGAGCTGAATGTAAGTCACTCTGCATTTATATATTTGTCTTAACACTGACTCAGCATAAACAAATCTTTAATAGTGCTTTTTTTCTTTTTGCCGTCCAGGGTGTTTTGAGTGCCACACCGCTGATCTTCATCATTCCATCGGCCTGCTTCCTCAAACTCTCCCCTGGCCGCTGGTTCCGTGGTGAAAAACTGATCCCCTCTATACTGGTTATACTTGGCTTGTTTGTCATGATCACTGGTCTGACCATGACCGGACTCTACCGCCAAGACTGTTCACATGGTGTGGAGATGTCCTACTGTACCGACGCCAATGTCTCTACCACTACACCTTCTGTATAAGAGAAACAAGTCAAATGTTTAAACTCCGGGCAGTATTAGGAGGAACCATATCATGACACAGCGCATGATGCTCATCCAGAAATAAAATAAATAAATCTTGGAGATGGCCCATAGGGATGAATCATGAAGGTAGCATAAGTCAAGTGGAGAAACATAAATGCGTGACATGACAAATGAGAAAAGTTCTGCTGCTGCATTTCAAACAATTGTGTAAAGTCTTTGATCGCGGAGTGGAGACGGTGGAGAAACACATTTGTACGCACAATTCTGAACCAGTGTGATGCTACATGGGAAGAAGTTTTACATTTACTCTTAAACATACTGGTCTTTTAACTAGGATGAGTTTTTGTCCTTGCTGCATAGCTGAATAACCATTGAATGTGACTTTTCTGTGTTTGCCCTATGATGGACTGGTGACCTCTCCAGGGTGCACCTCGCTTTTACCTAACTTTTTTCCTAAGATATCAAACCCTGTGATATATATGTATGCATGGGTAATTTGTATATTTCTTTTCTTTGGCCTTTGAATTAATTTGAGATGCCTCTATGTGATTATTGTAGTGCAAAGGCCTTTGTGTTTACTTGTTTTTAACTAACTTTGAATTGAGACTGTGGGTATATCCAAGAAGGAATGGCAAGAAAAGAATACAGAGAGTTATGAGAAGAAAATAGTGGGGAAAAATATGAACATCTGTGAACTTTTTTTTAATTATGTTTACACCCTTTTAGACACGTATTTAAACGTTTAAATGTCTGGTAGCATGTATTTCCATAAGTCGTTCATGTATATTATACTGTATTAATCGCAGATATTTTGTTTCCATTTCCAGCCACATGGTGTCACTGTAGACAAATGAAGTAAAATGAAGTAAAACAAAACAATGATAGTGGCGTATTTTGACTGGCTTCGGCTTATATTGCTTGAATGTGTTGTTTAAGAACATCTTGGTTGTGTGCGTTGTGAGTGTGTGCTTAATCCGCTTCTGAACTTTGTGCGTCTTATATCAACGCACAAAGGCCCCAGCTGAGCGCCGAGGAGGGGAAGGTACAGTGGCTCTGAGAAACGCCCCATTTTCTTTTTTTTCTTTTTTTTTAAACAGCGTCTGATGTCCACAGAAAAGTTGGCAGAGTTGTGCACGGTGTGAGCAGGGAAATGATGCATATGTGACTGAATGTAGCGCGAAGCAAGGAGGGAGACGGACAAACTACACTGGAATGATTTGCGCACGAAGGCGCAAAAGCGCACACGTCAGAGCGGATATTATGGATTTTTTATCCAAACAAAAACTCTCTGTAGAGGTCCACGACTGATGTTACCTTCCTGGAGACTGATGGGAGTTGACAGCTGCTACAAAAACCAACTGCATTCATGGTGAGACTCAGTTATAAACAGATTCGGTGGTAATGTCATTTCCGTCGTTATAAAAGAAGAAGGAAAGAAAAAAAAAAAAAACGCGACTGAAAAACGGGATGACCTCATGTGGGATTCGCCCATATTTCAGTATTTACCCCGTTTGTGTCAGTTAACAGCAGCAGGTTCAGACATAAGGCTTTTGCAGCTTTGATTATGTCAACTCTCACTGAAAATGAACTGTGCTTTTTGTTTGTGTGTGACCAGTCCGAGGGGTTTTATTAAACCGATGAGTTTTGTCATGGATGAGCATGGAGCCCAGTCCCATTCCAGGAGCTCTGATCTGAGGTATGTAGAAGTTACTTACAGTAGCTGCTGTAATGCGTTTTCTTATTTGTCAATAAACATAACCGGAGGCGGTCCACAGAACTTTTATGAGGGGGGCACAGGGGGAACATGCAGTCATACAAATTAAGGCTGCCATTGACTTTGTTCTTTAATAGTGCAAGTGCACTTAATTTCCCAATTAGTGGAATAATTTTCTTCCTGTTCCTTTTTTGTACTGAGTTAATTCCTTCTCGTTTTGAAGAGGGTGCAAATGACTTCTGTTTTTCACTGACATCATTACATTTTCTGTTAGTTGCGTCGTTGTTTCACATCTGGTTCTTCAGTGCAGTTAGTGAATCGTTGAGTATAGTAGTGCATAAGAACAACATTATTTCAACATCGTCAGCAGGGACAACATTTATGTCAGTTCTTCCCTCAAAGAACATATAGAAATATCTTCTGTGCAAAATCAAGGACATGAGACGTTTTGTCTAAACTTTCTGTTTAAAGTTTTTGTTCCTTATTATAATATAATGATGGGGTGGGGGGTTGGGGGGGGGGGGGGGGGGTAGTAGCTGGAGAGGTTGCAGGAGCTAGCAGGTTCAAGACCCACAGCTCACATGTCTATGAGCAAGCCCTTAAGCCACTCAATGGCAGTCTGGGTAGTTCTGGTTAACTATGAATAGAACGGCCTAAAGCGGACCTATAAATAATGTTTTCTTTATTTCGAACCATCATGGAAGATCTGCCCTTGATCTGATGGGACTTCTTTGAATTACTGTATTGTATTTAATTGTGTATGTTTTAGCGGGGAGAAAAACAAATAGGAAATAGATATTCAAGCCTGGAAATCTGTGTGCTTTTCCTCTGCTGTGCACAAATATTGGCAAAATCAAGTTCCATCATCACTGACTGGCGAACTGTGGCTTGCTGTCATCAACTGGCAGCATGCAGCCAGCTGTTTTCTCAGCTGTTTTAGACACAAGCATAATGCCACACATTGTAGAATAACGTTTTTGCACAACCAACCTTCAACTAACAGTCCTTTCACTCGGCGCATCTCAGCCAAGGCACAGTTGTTACAGACGTTTCAACCTTTGAACCCCCACCCCCCCATTTCCTGCCCTCCGAGTTTTACTGAGAAATAGCCTTGACCATATGTAGAGGTCATGAGAACTATTTTGCTGGCAAAACATTCTGCCGTCCTCCACATGACGAGCCTGATGATCTTTCTTTTTCAGGAAAGCATGCATTCACTTGGCTTGAAACTGATGGTCTTTGGAAAAAAAAAAAAAAAATACTGATTTGTCATGTCCAATAGTTAAATAAAATTGCAGTATGGAACTGCCGGGAGTATATGACATGATGGAATTTCCCATCAGTTTTGGATCATTGACTTGGAGATGATGTCAGCTGCTTGTATTCCAGTGGTTGGAATCATTAAAGTGGGAGAGTAAGTTTCCAGAGCCTTTTTACAGTCACTACTCACTCTTTTGGCATTCAGGGGCGATATGCTGAGATATTGAAATTTAAATTAGAGGTGAGATGGAGCATTTGCGCACATGATAGTTTCCAGTGCAGCACTTCATGATAGCTGTGCAAAGTTTCCAGCCCTGCCCTGCAGACTATAATTTCCCATTTGTAAAAATACTGCTCGGGCACATCATATTGGGTTTACTTTAAGAAAATACAGCCCTCATGCCATGACATGTATTCATATTTCATATGTATTGTGTAATCTGAGAGTGCAGCCCCACTCATTGGCCATTGAGAGCAGCAGACTACCTCAATATCTCTGTGGTTTGGCTATTAAGTGAACCACACTCTTCCATAAGCTGCTGAGACGTTGGAGAGGACATACGCTCTTTGTCTTATTTCTGGCTTAATATATTTAGGATGAATAAACCCACTGCTTTTCATTTTTTGAAAAGCAGTCACATGTGAAGATTTTATGTGACCCCCAAAACTACGCTACATTTCATATCCAAACACTATCCTTGCCAGAAACTGTAGGCTGGCCACTCTCAAGCGAAGTTGTGGCTAGCGTACACTCACATACACACATATAAATGTATGATCTAACAGTTTGTAGTTTTAACAGCTTTATAAAAAAAAAAGGGAGCTTCTGAGTGTACAGCAAGAAGTGTATTGATTCGTTCCTGCCTGGTCTTAACGGTGCACTGCTTGGAGCTGGTCCTGCTAATTGAATACACCTTAAAGTATGATCTCATATGGCTGGCTTTCCTCAGGACAGAATGTGGGATTAGTTAAGGTATTGTGAATCCCCACAGCTGTTTTCCTGACGTGCCGTGCAGTCCAAGGGCACAGCTGCTCACATGAGTGTGCAAGATGAAAATTGTGGCAGGATCGACCAATCGAAGTGAGATACGTGAAGAATTTGGGCAAAAAAAAAGTTGTGACGCAATGTTTTTTTTCTCTTTATAATTAAGGCCAGGGATGACACGTATGACATGAGACTATAAAATATATAATTTAGTCTGCAGTGCGCTGCTGTAGAAACAGCCCTCTGGGATTGTCACTGTTCAAAATGTGGGAAAACTTTTAAAAATATCAGAGGGTACAATCAGCATGGAGGCCAGACAAACTTGTCCCAGCATTGAGCTCGTATGCGTTTGAATACTGGGATGTTTTATGTTATGGATGATTTCTGCCTCACAGGAGTGAAACAGACAAAATGGCTATCATCCAAGAAAGAGGGAATAATGGGCTTTCTTTGTTACCACACAGAGGCCAACGCATTGACCGTAAATACCAGTGAATAATTCTTAATTACTGTCATGAATATCATGAATCAAAACAGTTTGTTGGTTGCTCAACCTTTTTTCTTCTTTGTATTGCTGAAGCAAACCCCATAGTTGTATGTTTATATAATGCTGGTCTTGTTCGCAGCCGCCGCCTGATAAAACCGAGCCAGTCCAGAGATCTTGACTGTGCACTGCCTCGAACAAGCTGGTCCCTTTTTGTTTCTGTTATGCACTTTTCCAGGGCATAACAGTTGGATGCCTCCCACTCTCAGACTGTGTAACATTCTGGGTGACCTTGCATGAATTAGTCCTTTGTGTTCTCTCAATGGGAACTTTACATATCTCCAATAACATTCAGAGATTTTATGCGACAAAAGGACAAATTGCCTTAATTTGCTTGACCTTCATTATCAGTGTTTGTATTGGTTAGATGAGATATTTATAGAAAAAAAAAAAACCCAGACAGTCACAACTGGCATAGTTTAGGTTACAACCAGTCAATTTGGGACACAGAATAGCAGTTTAGCATGTATGTAGCAAATAACACATAGGGCATTTAAGTAAACCACAGTTAGAGTTTGAAAACCAGGACACTTAAAAAGGGTAAAATACTAACTTGCACACAATGACTGGGTTCTCTAGATGGCACTATCACTGTGCATATTCGCATGAAGTTTTACCCACCCCAGATGTTTGTTCCTCTGGGTGTTGCAACACTGACTCCCAGTTGTTTTTTCGCATGATATGAAACCACTGAGCAACTGATACAGCAAAATGTATCATCTCCTAACATGCAATGTAGCAAAGCCAATGAACCACAACACGACACAAAGAAGCAGCAGCCAGGAGGGAGGGCATTCACACTGACAACCAGCATTGGTAAGTAATGAAAGCAATGCTACCTTCCTACTAAAGATTCAGATGGTTTATTCTGGCCTTACATTTTCCTGTCTAGCTCTGGTGGGGTTATGGTTAACCCTAACTGCTAATTAACATTATTAAGGTTAGAAAAATGTAGGTTCTGGTTATAATTAGGACATTTGGGACGTAGGAAGCTCGGTATGGTGTGTTGTGCTTAGAATTGCCTGTGAAAATAGATGTAAACTGTAGTGACATGACATTTTCTCTCTGGCTTCCAGATTTCAAGGTCTTTGTGAGAGTCAGTGTGTTGTTTAAACTGTTAGCCATGAAATTGTGTGTGTGTGTGTGTGTGTGTGTGTGTGTGTGTGTGTGTGTGTGTGTGTGTGTGTGTGTGTGTGTGTGTGTGTGTGTGTGTGTGTGTGTGTGTGTGTGTGTGTGTGTGTGTGTGTGTGTGTGTGTGTGTGTGTGTGTGTGTGTGTGTGTGTGTGTGTGTGTGTGTGTGTGTGTGTGTGTGTGTGTGTGTGTGTGTGCTTCAAAACAAAATCATAGTGTGAATCCACCCCAGGAACCTCAGTTCATGTGATCAGTAAAAGAGGGAATGTTATCTGCTGTGTCTTTGAAAGATGCCCCACTGCAGACAATGCTGCATTGTTTCAGATGAATGGACACAGTGTCATAGTTATAATTGTGTCTCAAAGGGACATTTTTTGTCTCAGTTTTATTTGAATGTTTCTCTTTAAAAAGTACACTTTTTTTTTTAAATCTCCAGAGAGACCGCAGGAATAATTACCGGACCTTATCTTTTCTGTGCAGTTTTGGTGAGTTGGACTGTGTCGGGCTTTTATGTGAATTCCTGAAGTTCCTACACAACATTCTCAAGTTCATTTAAAGACAGATTTATTAAAATGAGAAGCATTTAATTTTGTGTAAAGAGACTGAAACATGCATTGTGCTCTCTCCTTTACATCCAGCAGGCATCCTTTTTTTTCTGAACACATGGGATTGTTATGGTGCAATGTTTAGAGAGAAAATATTTGAGCTGCTTGTAGATAAGGTGAGGTAATGTACCATGGCAGACCGTAGTTCAGGGGCTAGAAGGCTGTTGAGAAATTACAGTGAATTATCGCAAGTCTCATTATTCAGCTGGCCGTCTGGCCTGAGGTCCTGCCAGCTTACCCTCACTTTACTGTGGTAGTTGGCACGGCACAAAATACATTTCACTAAAATAGCCAGCGAGACAGAAACATCAAGGTGAAAGAACCAGATATTACACCGGTCTATTGAAAAGCTGATGCCACACAGTTGCTCATTAAATATTCATCAGATTTCTAAGTGACAACGTTAAAGAAGAGAGTTTGAGTTGTGCAGTGCTGTGGGAAAATGTTTTTTTTTTTTTTTTTTTTCCTGCAATAATAAACTGTACACATAGGAAGTGGGAAGTTCTTCAAGGGTCCCGGTGCTCTTTTTTTTTTTTTCTTTCTTTCTAATCTCTTTCCATCCCACACTGCTTATGAAGTAATGGCCTTTCCAGACCCTCTTTTAAAAAGCTTGTGTTTACTGTGAGTGACCTCTCACCAAATTACCAGCTGTGGCTCGGAGCCTGTGTTTTATCGTTCCTCTGCAACACCCATCCTCCACTTCTCTGCCAGTAAAGCTTTTTTTCCCCCCTCTTTTTCAAAAAAGGAAACTACACCATAATAAAAGTGTTATTGATAGTGACTTTACATTAAATCTAAGGAAAGTCAGTGGTTACCTGATACGTACAGTAAAACAACAATGATTGAGTAGAAGGATTAATGTAGGAAGTGATGTGTGGAGACAGAGAAGATGATGTCAGACTTTATACACAGTTTAATAGGAGGGATTGGGTTTAAGGAGGGCCTGGGAGGTAAATGCGAGGTGGTGCAACACTGCCCTGTTCCAGCAGGAGTAGCAAATAACAGATGTACCAGGACTACAGAGGGAAAGCATGAATTACTCAGCTCCTTCATCCAATTGGCTGGGAGTCCAGAATGGGGCAACTCACACCCCTAAGGAGGAGTCTGTCCTCACCACAGTTAAAGCAAGACGCTGGTTTTGACAGAAGGTTAGACCAGGATGCATTCACTCAGCATAAATGCTATTGTTTTTCTTTTTGCTACCATCTAATCAGGTGACATGCAATATGGTCTTTTAAGCAATGTTGATGAGGAACATGCCATTATCAAGCCGTGACGGCAAAGAAACCAGAGAGCAAAGGAAAGAGCACAATGTTATGAGGAAGTTTGTGGTAACTAAGGGATTGTGTTAAGGCTGTATATTCACATGAAGATGCAGTGGAAGTGATGAGTTACAATAAAAGGATATAAATGCATGGATACTAAGTGATCAGGGGAAAAAGACAATTGTAATGAATAGTCGTATCAAGCGTCCGAAGTTAACATTGCAGAGAGGAAATGTTGAGCAACTATTGCTGTATAGCTCCTGAACACCGCCCCAGCTTCACCCTAACATCTCCGTTAGCACTTAAACCTCCTTATCATCTGTGGGTATTTGGTGGTGTTTGTAGAATGGGTTGAACATTCTTGAGTGAAAGTGCAGGGTTGCTGATAAGGTCCTCTCAATGACCACTTATTTCACAATGGAAAGTCCAATTTATTGCTTCCGTCCCAGACACAGTGCCGTTTCCTAAATAGAGCAAAAGGTTCTGCATTTCATCAATCATGCACACGTTCTGCAGAAAACAATGAAACCATGAAACTATGCTGAATAAATGATGGCATTTCTTAGACTTCTTTATTACATTAACAAGGAACACTCCAGGAAGGTTTGTTGATTGTGAAATATTGTGTTCGTCACCGCATAACACATTTATTAGTTAGCTGTGTGATCTGAAATCATGTGTTGTTTTTCAGTTGATTTTATTTCTGAATGCGGATGTGAGTGTCCTCTGTGTTTACTCCAAGAAACTTCTCACTTCAGGAAGGTCTGAGCTGTTCCTTACCTCTGTTTGTGGAGAATCACTATCATTATTGTTTCCCTCTACAGACAAACCCTGTGGAATGGTTTTGGTGTGAGTCAGATGTGCAGAATTAAGGTGTGGTTTTGAACAGTTGGCAGTTCGCTTCACACAAACACAAGAGAACTACCTGATTAAATTAGGTAGCGTAAGAATTTCCAATGTGGTTTTGACTGTGTTAGAAAGTGACGGATGGAGCGGGACTCCCTCAGGCACCCCTTGTTCTGATAATCCCATCATTGCCAGCCTGATTAGAACTGAGGCTCACTCACGATTAGGCTAGATGATGATGCAGCATATTTTCGCTGGTCCCTGTGCGAGTCCTGAGCTTCCATGGTGAGCCCACATGCTGCAGATTGTGCTTGTGTGTGTCACTGAACTGTTGCTCTGCAAGCCCCACCCTCAGGTTCAAGTCTGCAACGGGAGGCAAAGCTGCTTACCTTTCTGCACATGACCTCAGGGGGAGTGCTACCAGCACACTGTATGCGCTGGAGCTTGTAGAGACGCGGCAGCACGCGGGCCGACGGGATTTATAGGTATAGAAGACAGCTTTCTGATGTCATGGCTCGGGGTGTGGCATTAAGGTGCTCCCTTTAAAGCTGTACTGCTGCAGTTTAGTCTGTCTGACTACTCGTGGGAGATACACAGCAGAATGGAAATTCTTTGATCAGCTAAAGAGGTAAGAGTGTGGAATAAAGTGTTGGCACAGCGAGAGGAAAAACAGGTCTGTCATCTGTCCTTCAGCTCTCTGGTTCTTCTTATTATGTCTTCGATGTTATCTTTTCAGCACTACAGACACTTGAGTCTCCCCCAAAGAGCTGGAAAGAACCTTGAAGCCTCTTTTCTTTTTTGCATTCAGCTTACTATCTGTGTGTTCTGAATTGAAATGCAGAGTGTGTTGGACATACAGCACTGTGGCATGTTGGAGCCTGTACGTCTGACTGTATTACCTGCCAGGAAGAGCTAGTAGAGACTCGGGACGTTTCGGTCCCTAGAGTATCTCAAATGTTGCCTTTGTTTCTTCAAATAGTCAGGGTGTTTGTCCTAAAGTGTTGCTAAACAAACGGCCTTCATGAAAAAGAAAAAGAAAGTTTATTTCTTTGTGCATGAGCTCATTATTCCCTAAGGGGCCATCCTATTATCCAGCAGCTTCAAGCATACCACAGTTGGCATTTTTACTAATCCTTGACATTCTCAGAACCTCAGAGAAACTCCAAGGAAAGGTACATTTCTGGCAGTGCTTTTGTGTGTTGCCCCTTGCACATTTGCACATTTAATCCAGGATCTGGGAACGTTAATTGATTGAGTGGGGGGAAAAAACCCCACACAGAAGTGATAAAAAGGCTTCTGCAAAAGTAATGAAACCCGCAGGAAAGTGTTGAGGAATGCAGGGAATCTGGATTTTCCTTTGCTCAGCTGGTTCACTCCTGTTGATATTCGCATTTATTTCTTTTCATTTTTGATCACTACTTCTTAAAAACAGTAGAGGTATGTATTTCCACCGTCACTGCTGCTCCCGTTCTTCATCCATCCCGGCCTGTCATTCGGCCTTTTCACACATCAGCACAGAAATATTTGAAATATTCTTACTCGAGAAGAAGCATCTGGATATTATTCCATGCTGGACTTTTCCTTTAACTGCAGGAGGTTTTCAGCACATTGTGGGTGAAGTCTCATCAAGAGAGCAAAAGTTAAAAAAAAGTATATACTCTTGTGAGTTTACTTCCTGCAGATATATCAAATACCTTTTTTATTTTTTTTTATTTTCCAGAACTAAGTCTGTATTTCCTGGTACAGCCACTCAGACCACCGCTTTATAGCTGCAGTCAAATCAAGAAACTCAGCTTAGCTAATTGCCCTGACTTGTTCTCTTTGCTTGTAATAGCACATAGAGTATAGAACGGGCTAATTATTTCAGGTAGTCTGCATTTGTGTCATCAAGCTGCTTTTGAATGGGCTTTTTTAGCGAGTGCCGGACCTCCCAGGGAAACCCTGTGAAGGAGGCATCAGCACAGTCAAGCTTCAACACGTCTTCTTTTCATTCAAGCAACACATCAACATTGGTCTGGGTGCCAAAAACAAACCAGGCTGCATGTCTGCGTCTGTCACCTGCTCGAGGTGTCTTTCGAAGGCTCATTGATGGCACAGCTGCATAAACTGAGCTGACCCTGAATGTGAGGCGTTGTCATTGTGTGCTTTTCCACACTAATGTATTAAGTGTCTTTATGTTGTGCACAGTAGAATATCATAATTTGGTTGGGTATGAATAAAATAAAATCAATAAACTTACAGAGACCAGTCTAAAAGCATCTGTAAAAATATGTCGAAAAAGATTTGAATACATTGCAGAATGACTGCCATTCAAACAACTCAACTAACGCAATGATGACAGTGTAGATCTATTTCACTCTGTTAGGAAATCGTTGCATTAATAGTTGCATGTGGTTAACCCACACCATCAGTATTAAGTCACATGCAGAATGGCTTAAGAGGTTAAAACAGTTTGAGCTTTCTTCAAAAGTGATGCACATACAATGGCTACGGACATGCTGAAGTGTCAATGGAATCATAAATCTTGATAACAGCCTTGAGTATGCTCATGGTGATTATCAGATTCAAGATAAACAAGAAAAATGCATCCAAAAGGTGCTTTACTTTCATCAAATTATACATTTGAACTTTGATTTGTTTGGTTAAAATGTAAACAACTCCTGATCGGATTTCAAATCCTTTTGAATTTTAACCTAATCAGCCAATATCTCCTCACCAACCCCAGAACACAAGGACTGCTATTGATGATGTTGATGGAGGGACATATTAGTCAGTTCACTAAAACCTTTTTTGCCCTTTATACCATTGATTTTTTTGCAAATGGGAGGTCCACATCCTATGTTGTAAATGCATTTTAACCATTGTTTAAAGTCAAACGTTAAATAGAATCTGATCAGCATCTTGACTGTGTGTGATGCTTCATGTTTATTCACTATACAAACAGATTTTCTTGACAGGCCAAAAAAAGCAACTTGATTAATTCACAACAGTTAAATGTGTGTTATACAGAGGTAAATCGTTTGAAAGATGATTTTCATGATTATGTAACTATAAGATAAGCCCTGGAAGCAGAAATGATCTGTTAAACAAAGTGAAGCAGTGAACCACTTCTGTTTTATACTGATTGATTTCATTATAGTGTTGTTGTTTTTTTAATATAACATGAAAATATCCTGAAATATCACAGATGGAGACCAAATTGTGTCTTTGACATATTGACAGTGACGTTCAGTATCAGATCAAACGTGAAGCAGCCGATCACTCTCAGGCAGAGCTTGCCACCCGAGGCGATGAGCTTTAATAGAAATTATATGAATCCACATCTCAAATTCCATTAAACGGCTCAAGACTTGTTTTGAGTCCTTACCAGTTTTGCATCCAAGTCTTGTGAAACACAGTTTTGATAGTTTAGAATTAACTCAACAAACACTGTTTGCATTGCGTACAACTGATGTTCTCATATTGCGGCTATGTTTGGTCATCTTTCAAAACAAGCTACCAATTGTTGTGAATTCTGAACTCGATGGCTTTAAAACACAGAATACATTAGTATATTCAGATATTAAGGATGCACTCTCAAGTACAGAGTCGGTGCTTGAGTGACACGGTGCTTATTGATTTGAGTGACTCACTATGATGAAACCAGTTTGCAGTTCCTGAGCAGTCAGCCTGAACTTTGTACCCAAACGGTTGGATTACATTATGGATTTAGGAATAGATTCTGCAGCCCAAGTTGATCTGAGTGAGGTAAGCAGGTTTTGACCTTTCAATTTATGTTTCAATAATGTTTTTAGGCTTGTTGCTGTGACACACTCAAGGACTGAACAAGAAAAATAGACCGTTAACAGCTCCTGGCAGTCTGTTATTTGGCTTTGCTGGTTTTTGTTTGTGTGAGATTGTGTAGTTTCGAGTACTGCTGCGGACTGCGACACGGTTGCTTGCTTGTCGGTTGCTGTGTCAGCTCTTCTTGAAAACTTTCAAGAGCGTATCCTTCATGCAAACAGTCAGCTAAAACAGCATGTATGTAGTTTGCAGCCTGGCAGATAGTTGCTAAGCTACAGACAGGGACACTTTAGATCTTTGTTTTTACAAGAAAACCACGTAAATTGGTCAGCGGTCACTCAGTGTGTCGGGTTTGCTTTCCTTATTTATATTTTTGCAGTGAATTGTATTCATTTGTGGCATATTTTTGTGTTTCATTGGATAAATAATAACTCTCAGTAGAGACTTTGTGTAATACAACTGGTAGTCCTGGAGGTCTTGGAAGCTTCTGTGGCAACAGCTTATTAATATTTTAGCTCCTGTAGCCGCTGGGTGCAGCTTGCTGGTTTTTGTTCCCCCCCCCCCAGCGCCACAAGCTTCATCCACGAGCTCATCATCAAAATATTATAGTGTGGTTGTTGCACTGGGAGCACAAAACAACTCCTGTCTTTGACATGCCTGAGTCTGAATTTACATTAGTGAAAGGCAGTAGCAAGAAATATAAACTTACTATTGGTGTCATACTTTTGCACTTTAAACTTTGTGTCTCTGGTTTTGCCTGATGAAATATATTTTTTAAGATCAGATTTGCATCTCAACTGCTCTCGCCTAATAGCAAAGATGTCCCTGGCTCTAGTTTAGGCTTTGGTCCTATTTGTGTGGCATTTGCATGTTCTCTCTGTGCATGTGAGGTATTTCTCCAGGTACTCCAGTGTCTTCCCTCAGTCTGATTGATAACCCCGAATTGCCGACAGGCATGAATGTAAACGTGTGGGATTGTTTGTTTCTCCACTTACGCCCTGTGATGGACTGGTGACCTGTCCAGGTTGATCCTTGTCTTCACTCCTTATCAGCTGGGAGCAGCTCCACCTTCCTGCAACTCTGAGTTGGATAAATTGGTAAAGTAGAAGATGGATGGATGGCATCTCACACCACTAAATGCGAGACTTGCACTGTCCTGTCTGCAGGACAATATGACTGACGTGCATTGTGGACCTAGTAGTGATTACTTTAAATCTAAATCCAGGCATCCGTCTTACTGTGTTTGTGTGTTTACATATGTCACAGTGTTTCAGGGCATCCGCCCCACATAGCAGTACTAATAATCCTCTGCTAGACATGCCTCAGTGGGGACTGTGACCTTGCATTGCTGGGATTCCTCTGTTTGAATAAGTAGTTGGCCCCACGTGAGACTTGCAGGCTGTAACTCAGTTGACTGGGTCTTCAGTAACCTTTTTTATTCATGCATATGCTAACAGAATGAGAGGACACCTGAATCTTTCAAGGAAATGTCAGGCATGACGGACTCACTGAGATAAACCTGTGCTTACTTTGGTGTCTGATGGTGATGTCTGCTGATTACCCTGTGATGGAAATGGTAAACCTCATAATGAAAACCCTGCTCACATCAAAACACGGGCTGTTTGTAAAGGCTCTGCATTTAGGAAATGGTGTAATCATCCAAAATATGACTAAACTCAGATTTCCCACGTAGTTCTAAACAGGTGGAGAGTTGACTTCTGTTTTTAAACTTGAACTTTTGTACTGTCTTTTGATGGCATACCCGATCAGCGTGTGACTTTCACATGACTGCTGCTGCTTTCTTGAACACTTTATTTACACAGTTTGCAGGAATGTCAGGAGTGGACTCCTACTCAAATATGTACGCATCCAAACCAAATTGTGCTTATCATTGTTGCATGTTCTTGCAAAAGAAGTCCAGCTGCAGCAGTTGATGATCGACTGATCAAAACAACACGCACGTTCAACAAAGCCATAATTTACCCAATTTTCTATCATAAAAACTGGTTTTATTTCAGTGACTGAAAATAAGGTCTGTATCTTGTGTGGTATTATCAGACTCCTCTCACATGTCTGTCTGTTCACAGCCATTTCTTCAGGCCCAATGAGTAAATCTGTCTACATGGTTGTCTTGTGACTTCTTTGCAAAGTGGACTTCAACTCCTTCGTGCAGTAGCCTTACTGCTTTTCCAAAACCTGTGAAAGAAAAGAAAGGCCTTCTTTCATGTTGCCTGATGCACTTTGATTGTCAGTCAGAATACTGTTTGAGACAACAGAAATGACATTTATTTTCTTTCTTTCACCTGAGCAGAAACTATTTGTCTGGTTGTGCTAATGCCATGGACAAACGTTGTGCAAATACTGAAACAAATCTCAAAATTATTTACACATATTTTTTTTTATTTCTTTTTCAACTTACAGGGTGTCGACCAAAAGCAAAGCGCCATCACCACCAGCTCTAAAGAAGCTGGATTCCCCAGGTTTCTCCCAGTGGTATCCAGGAAACCCTCATTTAACTATGGACCAGAAGGAAAACCTCATTGATAAAGAGCTCTCTCTGACGGTGGTCCTGCCTGGCGGAGTGGAAAAGGCGACTGTAGTTCATGGAAGGTACAGTCAGACTACTGGAACTCAAGCAGTATCATGATGTGCGATGTTAATCCTCTTACATATAAAGAGCCATTATATCTGCAGTTTAAGCATGAACACCATTGTGCATTCAGCATTATTTTATATCATGAGGCTGCTGTGGGATTGCGTCATTCAGTGACGCTCAGTTTCTATCAGTCTGAGTCAGATGGGTGGAGTGGTTTGGATGTTGTGGTTAACTTGGGTGAAAATGAATCGCATTTCTTGCAAATTCTTGCGAATGAGACGAGTGACATAACAACATGGTTTTCTTCCAGTAAATGAAAAACATCAGATTTTTGCAAGCTATGCTGCAATAATGAAGCACACACAATTTACCAAAAAAAAACTGAACTACCTAATCAGATCAGCATGTGTCAATGTACCTCTGTGTTATTGGAAGAGTTATCACAGTCTATTTGACAATGCACACAGTTTACAGTCCTTCAAATATCCTGTATCTGTTGAAACCTGGACTCTCAGCAAATGACTATTCTGGTATAAACAGGTTTACTTTACCCTCTGATCATATTTTGTGCCCACACAACACAATACAACAGCTACTACTACTACCACTACTACTGCTACTTGTAGTAGTAGCATTGGTGACAGCAGCAACTTTATTTGGTATAAAAGTCTTTCACAAAACATAGAGCTGTCCAACCAAAGAGTGCAATCCTGTGATGAAAAAAGAATAATCAGATTGTAGTTCAAGATTAAATTAATCAACAATTTTTAGAACTATGTAATACATTTTTTTTTATTTTGATTCAGGACCTGAAATATAGAATAAATAAGGTCTTTGGGGTTTTTACCTGTTTGTTCGGCTTTGTACCTGTACCCGAAAAATATAGCAACCAAACTACAACTTTGTGTTATTTGTGAAGGTGGACATATTGTACCCTACGTTTTAACGGTCCCCTTTCTTCTTTCTTGTGTCTTGCAGCAAACCCCTAATGGATTTATTAGTGACGCTATGTGCAAAATATCACCTGAACCCATCGAGCCACACCTTAGAGTTGGTCACTGCCAACAGGAACAATGTCAAGCTCAAGCCCAGCGCTCTCATAGGAACTTTGTATGCAGAGAAGATTATACTCAAACAAAAAGGAGAGGATAAAAACAAGAAGACAGGCCCTCAGATGCCCGAGGTACGTCATCCATTGCCCACATTTCCCATCTTGTCATCATCCTGGTGTTTGTGCTGCATAAACCGTTTCAATCAAAGGAACGCGTTTTGTCTCCCCAGGCAACCGTTCGAATGGTGATAAACTACAAAAAGACCCAGAAAACGATATTGCGAGTAAATCCCCGAGTCGCCCTCGCTGAGATCTTACCAGCGATCTGTGAGAAATGTGAATTTGACATGGAGACTACGGTGCTTCTGAGAGACGTCCAATCACTGGCTCCGCTGGACTTGTCCAGTTCTCTTAACGATTATGCAATACGAGAGGTTTATGCAAGAGACACAAAAGGTATGTACGACAGTTTCCAAAGATCAAACCTGGGCTGCATGCTGCTGAACATTTAACATAGTGGACGTCCATTGCTATTCATGTTGTAAGTCACCAGCTTTCTCCTTTTGTTATGATTGTGGTACCTGCTCTGAATGTGATGCCTGTTTGCTTTGCAGGACAGTCCACGTCTCCTGTGTCTCCAGGGTCTCCAGGGTCTCCAGGGTCGCCAACCTATGCAGGTATTTCACTTCATAAAGTGGTTTAAACTCAAATTAACAGAGTTCTTATTTCCCAGTGTTTCCTCACAGCTTTGTGATGACTTTTGCTTTTCAGGAACAGTTACGCCAGGCAAAGATAAAACTCAAAAAGAAAAAGAAAACAAAGGTCTCTTCAGCAAATTTAGAAAAAGCAAGAAGAAACCTGAACAGGTAAATAATCTCTGTTAAAACCATTGTGTTTCGTTGTTTTATGAAGGGTATTCTGATGATGGAAAGTGTATGGTTCTATGAGAAAGTGTATTTAGATGGCCAGAGGGAGGATTGTTTACCTTGGTTTGTCATTAGTTAATGTTCACTGTGTTGTTTGGAAACAAGCCTCTTATCGTTGTTCTGATTGGATGTTTGTTCTTTAAAGCAGACGACAGCCAGCGCTCCAGCTTCTCCTGTGCTTGTGAGCAAGCCTCGACCGCTCAGTATGGCCTTACCCAGCTCCAATTCGTCTCAGTTCAGCTTTTCCACAATATCTGCTGATGTGCCAAAGAAGAGACGTGCGCCTCAACCCCCGGGCCTCGGATCTCCGAGCTCTCCCTCGGAGGTCAGCACTCGCCAGAGATTGTACTCTGAACCCAATGCCCGACTGGACAGTGAACAGGTCAGTGGACTGCACTGACATCTCAGCACAGCTTTGAATTGTTTGCTCTAATGGTAGACATTAGTGTGATTTCTGTGTTTTTGTGCAAATCTAGATGAGTTTAAGCCGCGGATCCTCAGCACAGTCGTCACTGAAGAAAACTAAACGTAAGGCTCCTCCACCCCCGACAGCTCTGAGCGCTGTGGCCCAGCAGTCGGTTTCTCAAGATGAAAACTTGCAAGGTTTGTTTCCACTTGCTTCTTCACAGTATATTACCACTTAAACAGCTCAATTCATTTCAGATTTTTAAACTCACCTTGTATCACTTTTGTTTGACTTTCCTCTGGGATACATAAATTATTTCTATTCGATTCTATTGAAGTACAATTGATTAAATGTGTGAAATGTTAACAGGAGCTCTGTCAAAGACAAGAAAGCCTCCCAAGTTCTCACAATTTACTTAATTGCATTTCATTTTATTTCATTTATTTTCCGCAATTTCCCATATACAACAAATGATTTTGATTTGTGCAATGAATTTGCAAAATTATGAAAGAATGGACTCCCAAAAAAGCTTAGAGCTTATCATGTTGGGGTCCAACACACCGCCACTCAGTGCATCTTGTGCCGTACTCTAACCAAAAATGGCTCAACTACAACCAGGTCCCTCAGACATCACTAGCGAGTAGTGATGAATAGGGACTAATTTGTGCAATATATACACATACATACATAAATACATACATACATACATACATACACATATAGAACAAACCCGTTCTCCTACAAGTTAGGTCCTAAAATCAAGAGAAAAGACAAGTGCATGTAACAGTAAATCATATACTTTGACTCGATCCATGTACAGAGAGAAAACCTTTTAACCCTGAGAGTACTAAGCCGCATGTAAACCACGTGCATAAATATGGATAGTGTGGCTGATTGTTTTTAAGTCACTTTCCAACTCATTCCGTATGCTTGGACCTCTATGACATATACTAAAACTGGTACATTTTAGTTTTCTATATTTACCTTTTAGAAGTAGTTTATTTCTGGTATCATGTTGGTGAGAGGGTGAGTATAATGGAACGAGTTCACGTAATCTAATATTTGACCTGCTAACAACATTATACATAATACATGCATTGTGATAAAGACTCACTTCAGGAAGCTTTAGGAGACCATATTTATGGAAGAGAGCATTTGTTGGAGAGTTTGGCATCGACCATGAAATGACTCTTACAGCGTTCTTTTGTAGTACTTTGGCTTGTTTGGTTATTGTGCCTCCTAGTGGCTGTCTTTGAAAAGTGCTTCATGCCAAATTCTTGATGGAACAGAAACGAGCCTCTGAGTTATTGAAGCAAGCTTGTAACCAGAAATTCACTGGTTTGAATCCCACTGCTGGCAGGTCACCACTATGGGACCCTGAGTAAGCCTTTTAAGACCCACCTGGTCAGGTGGGTCCCCCATGTGGTTCAGTATAATCAATGTGCTTTAAAATACTTTCCTGTGATTGTAAGTGTATGTCAGACCCTTGTTGCAGTGTCCTGAGAGGGGAAACTCCACCCATCCACCCTGTATACAATTTAAAGCCAAAACAACTAAACATTTTCAATATTAAGTCAAAGGGTTGTCGTTAGTTTCTCTTTCAGAAGTTACACCGACAGTAGAAACGATTAGACTGTATTTTCTCTCCCATCATCATTATGTTTTGTTATGATAAGTTGACAAGCGTGCACAAAGAGAGTTACTAAGGATTTCAGATCTGCTGCCACAATGCTGGATTTGAAGTGAGTGGAAGTTTCAGAGCATAAAAACTGCCATCCAAGAACCACTTCCTCCTGACATCAACAAGCCTTTTTGTAATTATTTTTATGTCTCCATTTGTTTGTCTTGTATTCAGCTCACTCATTAAAGAATATTCGGATTTGGCTTTGCAATTCAATATCTTTGAAAGTGACATGTTTTCGAGATCACATTATCAGAAAGCGTTGTTGCAGTTCCTTATTTGTTATAAAATGTGATTTCTACTTCTTCTTCTTACTCTACTTTTCTACTTTCTCCAACAATAACTTCCCGGAGAAAAATCCACCCTCTTGCTTCCAGCATAGTGGGACTTCAGTAGATATAGAGATCAGACGCTGAGAGGAGTATGCTTTGTTTAAGTAGCCTTGAAATTCCTTTTGCTCACAGCTCCTTTGTGATATGCTTCCTTTAAGTGCTAAATTAGGAACTAGATGGTGGAGAATAATCTGTAAAAGACCATTCCCGTGGAGTGGATTCATAAGAACCATTTAAATAGCAACGTGCGCTCCAATGAATTGAAAGGTACTTCTCCACGCTGTTGTTGGAGAAAAAAGTAGGAATAAAAATACAATTGTTGTAAAAACTTTGTGCTGTACTTTCTGTTTCTGAATTTTCTTTTTGACAAACATTATAAAGAATGCAAACTTTGATCCTCTGCAGCTAACATTTGCCAAAAAAAGTACACACGCTCAGATTGACCCCCTATGGACATGTTGAGTTACCAACAAACAGAAAAAGGATATTTTCAGATATATTCAGACTGTGAGTAAACCGGAGTAGCCAAACAAAAGCACCCAGGGAAATCATGCAAACTCCACACAGGAAGTACGCAAACTCCTCCGCCAATATCCTCACTGTGGGCAGAAAGTGCTAACCACGACAGCACTCTGTTGCCCTACTCAGCAGAGAGTGTTGTGAAATAAAACAATATATCAGACTGTCCAATGATAATAGCGTATGAAGTGATTTTTTTATTATAACAATGTTTTACAGTGGATTCAGCTGCTAATACACTGGAGGAAATTATGGAGCATGAGGAGCTGTCGGCATCCATGATGTCTGCGCCTGCTGGTAACGTCCAGGGAGAGAACATCAGCCTCAGCAGGTCGCCTGATGTGTCGCTGCATTCCCCATCCCCACATGTTCAGATTCAGAGCTTTGCGGATGGAAATGGGGAAGATCAGTCTTGTGATCTGTCCTCGGATGGCAAGTACGAACTTCACTAATACTGCTCAAGACTCCTTCATTTTTCCCCTTCAGTTGTGCAATATCTTTAATCTCTCATGTTTCTCTGATTTTTACAGTCAACTGCAGAGTACAGTGGATGATTCTGCGACTGTGAGCATGAACAAAAGTGACGGCACAGATTTATCTGAGCTGGCAGATACTAGTGGGTTTGCATTTGGATTATACAAAATTGTGCAGTTGCAGATATTCTCCAAACATCTAATATCTGATAATGCCTGCTGTAGATTTACTTGTTTGATATCTAAAAAAAACCCAAAACATGTTTCTTATAACGTTCTTTTTCTGTACAGATAGCAGCTCATTTCAAGTGGAAGTCACAAACCCGTCTACCATCTGTAAAGCGACAATAACCGACAGTGTGGAAGCTGACTGCAGTGCTGCTCTTAACAGCCTCCCTCCGCCTGTAGTGCAGGAGACGGAGGCACTGGCCTCTGCTCAAGCAAACACTGAAACCCTCCGGGAGCTGACTGACAGGTTAGAGAGTCCAGTGGCCACCAGCACATCACGCCTCATTGGAGAGGATGCTCAAGTGCAGACAGACTTCACACAACTCCCTGAGCCTCCACAACAACACGTGGACAAAGTCTCTGTATCAGCAAGTGAGCCTGTGGTTGACTCAGCTGGGAAGAAAGATATTGCCACTTTGACAGAAGACCCGGCCCCCTTTGACTCCAGACAGGCGTTATCACTCATCTCAGAGACCTCTCAATGCCAAGACCCAACTCTAAGTGCCCCCGTCACATTAAATCCACCATCCCAGCATGCCACAAACTCTGAGCCAAAGCCCAAGCCCTCCAATGAACTGACAAGGGACTACATCCCTAAAGTTGGGATGACAACATATACCATTGTGCCTCAGAAATCTCTGGAGAAACTGAGATATTTTGAAGTTGCACTGACACTGGAGACCCCTCCTGAAGCTCCAGAAGAGGGACTTAATATTGGTTCTCTTCATTTGGATGAGCGCTCAGCACAGGGATCAGAGACGGAGGTCCTGAAAGAAAAGAGTGAGCAGCATGCTACTTCTACTTTACCCAGGGAGGACTCACCGATTAGCACTACTACTACTCAACGCACTGTTAATGGAGGTATACCTGAATCTACTCATTCCACAGCACCCACAAGTTTACGTGACACAGACAAGATCTCGGCCTCGGCTAATGGAGCATCTCAAGCTGGTTCACCAGCAGAGGTCAAGGAGATGAAAATTCCACCCGCAACTAAGCCCAAGCCTGGTTCTTTCCGCTTGGCACAGCACAAAAAAACACCTGGGTATTACGTAACTTCAGCAGCAGGGAAAAGTCTTAGCGCCAACCCTGGCTCTGGCCTGAGCGAGGCTCAGAGGAGTGCAGAGGACACAAAGTTACCACCGCCGCCTCCTTCACCTCCTGTGCTGTGTCAAGAGGAGTCAGCAGGGGCCGCTGACGTTCAGCCAAGCCCAAAACAAGATGACAAGAATGTAGCCTTCATGCGGATGACGAGGCAAAGTAGCCTGCCATCCAGAGAGCCTAATGTCGGTTTAAGTTTGGAGAAGCTGAGGAGTTTTGCAGCTCCTCGCCCTTATTCCCCTGCAACCCCTTCCCGCTTCGCCCAGGCGGTGTTGTCCGCTGTCAAAAGGAGCCATTCATTACCCCATGGGCCTAATACACCCCCCTCCATGGTGTCACCGCCTCTCTCTCCAATCAGAAGTCTCTCACCAGTCACAGAGCCTAAAGGATTATCTGAACTCCAGGTTAGTTCTAATGATGTACAAGGAAATGTCTGAATAAAAATATTTAGTTACAAAAGGCTTTCTGCTATTTCGGGTCATGAAAACACATTTCTATTCAGCTACTTCATCCCAAATATTAATGTTTGAAAAGAAAAGCATTTTTCACTGCTGTTTAAAAGCTCTTTTAGGTTTTCTCTCCGATACCTGCTGTAGTGCTCTTTACTTTGGTGTTCAAGCAGCCTTTTTTAAACAATACAGATTTTTTTTTTATATATCACCATTTCTGAATTCTAATAAGTCGTGTATTCGGTAGCAAAAGCTCATTAAGAGCAAAGCTCATCAGGTTTTCATAGTATATAATCAGTCGACAACAATATTGTATGGATTTTATACATACCGGTCAACCTACGCAACATAGAAATGATGCCTCATAATTCATTGGTATCTCATGTCAGGCAATGATCAGCAGAATTTGTTACAGTGATTGAAAAGGCTTTCTACATTCAGTGCATGGGAAACTTGAAATAACTAATAATGGATTAACAAATGTTTTCTTGATATTTCCATAACTAAAATTTATTTAATTAAAAAGTTACAAAAGAAAGGTCTTTCATTGGATTTTTATAGTTTATAGTGCTAAAGAGGATGTACCTTACGGTTAAAGCTGTAGAGAAGATGGTTTTAAAGAAACAATTGTGTTATTGTTAATGCTCAGATTTCTACTATAAACATTCAATGTTCAGGTATAAATTGTTGATATGAAACATCTGAACAGTTTGAGGTTTTAAATTCCTCAACATTCAATCATTAAAAGGTTTATGCACTTTGGTATTTAGCTAATTTAAGTAAAGACATGACCATTAAATTCAATTCAAAGAAATTGATGTACCATTCAAACGCATTTGTATAGCTCGCTGTACTTCCGCTGGTGAAATACACCAAGCAAAACACTGGTCTGTCCACACATTCTTCACAATATGTGCAGGTCAGGAAATTGTCAGAATATTCATGGTGCCATGTTGTTCCAAGCTTTATTCCCTGCTTCAAAGGAATCTGTCTGTTTACTCTCAGGGCATTGTGGCCACTGCAACTTTTTGTCTCATACTGTGTCGGACAATCTTTTCCTTTCCGTGCCGCTCTGCAACCAATAAATCACACCTGTAGCTCAATTCTTGACCTGGGAGAATACTGCAAAGCATAATGTAGTCTGTTGACTCTGTTTGCTGCCAGGCATAGTGATCCTCCAGTGATCACATTGTGTTTCTCTTTTAACATCACAGGACTGTGAAAATAGAGAGATGGAGGGTGACGGCTCCACTCTGCAGAGAGAAGCGGTTGAACCGCCGCCTTCTACTGAGATTGTTCAAACGGACGGAGACGGCAGTCCATAGCAGCGCCTTAATTCTTCTGGCAGCATATCATACACAGTATGCAACATTCATTTTTTATTTTTATTTTTGGCAATGTTTACATTTTATTTAATGTATGCAAAATAAAAACATTGTGTTTTTTTTCTTACAGGGGGGACTTCTCTTGTTGACTTTGGCTTCTCCTGAAATCTTCATCCCATGACACAGATGAAAAAAACTGTCTTAGTTATACCTCTTTAAATAGCCTTCAACCACATAGATTTATGTATTTTGATAATATCTGCTGCATTTTGTTTATTTCACACGTCACTAAACCTTTGCCTTACTTGCATCGATTAATACTTAAAATTTTATCTTTTGAGATGACTATCTTGCCTTTAATGTGTTACTGTTGTGAGTGATCAAAGATGAATAATGAAAACAGTTTTATAAGTTATTAGACTTACTCACAGAGTTTAATGGGGTTTTTTTTTTTCGTTTTTTTTTTTTTAAGAAAATGTATTATCTAAATAATACTGGAGATGTAATTTGGAGCAGGTCTGACCTATAATGAACCCTTCTTAGATTTTTACATCTGATCTGTATTTAAGTATTTCAGAGATTTGATTAAAAGGCAGAAATACACTGACGTGCACACCTGTTGCTCTTGTGAAACAGTGTTGTTACGATGAATAAAGCTTTTATCAAGGTCAATCCACTTGGTTATTTATTATTCTTGCTTTTACCCATGCATATATGATTTGTTTTTTTTTCTTTTCTTCGTGCTGAAATTGGATCCAGTCGAATACATCCAACAGGTAAAACGGGCTCCGCGCCTGTGCGCGCTCTGCGCGTCACCGTGGCGCACCTGAGCTCAACGTGTGAACCCGCGCGGAGTCTCTTTCTCTCCACGGCAGGACCGGAGACATGAGGAGGACCTGCGTGCACCACCTGAACTGGAAACTCTGCTTCTGCAGGCGTCAGGTAAAAACAAATGTGCAGTTTTGAGTTGTATGTATAGTCACAGCGCAGGAAGAAGCGCGCGACAGATTCACCAGAAAGGTGCAGGAGGAACGTTACATGGTGGAAATGTGTCATTTCAGCAAATGAACAAAAACGAGTCGTTTTTGCCCGGTCGATACACAATTATCGAGAGGAAACGCTTTAATAAGGATAAGAAACTCATCTGACAAAAATAAAGACGCTTTTATGTTTCAGCATTAAATCTCCAACTGTTCCTGTCTCTGTGTTTGTGATTTATATGTAAACATAACATTGAACTGCTCGGTCAATTTACCTATTTTTGTCTTTTAAAGATGACTATGAACGACTGCAATGTGATCTTGAAAATTTTTTCTACCACAGCAAAAGCATTCTTGTTCTTTAGTTGACTCCCTGTCAGCAGATGGCATTAACTTAGTGGCACTGAAAAAAACCTTATTTGATTTTCAAATTAGGAGCAATGTCACCAAAGGACTTGCATCAGCGCTGTCACGTTGTTGAAACAACACCAACCAAATTGATCCAGAGAATTCCAAGACAAGTGACCCACCCAAAAGTGAGGAAAAGCAAAGCAGCTACTGAAATCTTTCTAGTGAAAACAAACATTTTAGGTGTTCAGTCAGTATATATATCTCTTGTTGTTATTTCTTGATCTTTGCAAAGGGCCATCGGCCTTTCAGCTGTGAACATTAGGAAGGTACGACACGTTCATGAGAGGACATGTTCTGTTGGTTTCCTTCATCTCTTCAACATCTGGCAGTCCAGTGCTTTTAGTGATATATTCATCAGAATCAAGCATTGTGCAAAAGTAGAACAACAATGTCAGTTAGTGTTACATACAGCAGTTGGTTTTTTTTTTTTTACAGTGAAAATATACAGAAACACCCTCAAAGTGAAATCAAGTCTCATTTTACTCTTAATTTAAAAATTTCTTGGAGGTTTTAATTGTGTTTCCTTTTTATAATACAGTATGGGTTGTAACTTCAAGTCACTTTCAGGTTGTGTTTTATCTTCTTTTTTTATAATCCAATTACTTCGAACCAGTAACATTAACAGGACGGCTACATTTAGCTGATGGGATGCAACAATTTGAGCTTTCCCCATACGATATGGATACAAATTCTTTGCTTACCTTTTTAACACGACCTTGTGAACTCAAACAAACGTCCACATTCACAAAGACAGACACTGCAAAGCAATGCCTTTGCTCTCTAAGCTCTCATCAATGACTGTGTCATGCTCCTTTGTGTTTCTCGTCCATTGCACCTAACATTACCAACTGTTTCATTACCCGCCACCTCAAAATCAACCCAAAATAAACACAGACAGTAATCTAAAGCCGCTCTGGCAAAGGAAGGTGCATATTTATTAGGTGAAGCAGCTGTTTCTCTTCTGGTCCCACATAGCAACTACAATTGATGATTTTATTGAACTATTATTTGCAATCCAGGACACATATTTGAAGTAATATTTTCAATGATTGAAAAAAAATAAATAAATCATGTTGTCACTTGACAAAATGTGAACTTGTCTTGATTGATGAAATCAGGAACCCGAAGTTGTGCAGAGGAATTTTGGACGCACCCATAGTGAAATGTGCCCAAATAAATTATCCAAGCAGCTGAAGTGAATCTTTCAGCAAACTCTTGATCCAAAGCATACCAGATACTTGCTGACAGTTTTTTTTACTGAGGAGAAAATGTTTTCAAATGACACACATCTGGGGGACTTTTAAGCAACACTTATATGTCTGGATCGTTTTTAGGGGCACTGTGAGCATTAGTTATTTAAAATCCAGCCCAGACCATGCTGCGTATCGTCGCTGTGACAGATAATAGGGGAGTAAAGAGAGTGGATAAAAATAACTTTTAAGGTCCTCTTTGAATGGATCTGTATAATTTGTTCCCCAGAGCAACTTATTCTTTCATTGAAAGACTTTTCCTAGTCGTTCCTCAGCTGTAGTTTGTCACATTGATGTTCATAATCGAGAAGTCAAACTGTTAATGCATTGCTGGGTTGCCTTGCCCTCTGTTGGCGTGTGTCTTGAATGGCCTGCTCTCCCCTGATCAGACCCCTGTTAGACATTACCTTTCAGAAATATGTTATCATCACAACCATCCCCCATATGGAGGCTGTCACTGAATGACATGGCCAATCTGCGAGTGGCTACTCTTTACAGCCACAGTTTGTCTCCAGTGCACAAAGTTTAAAGTACAATCCCTGTGCAAAGTGCATGACAAAGGTACAGTTTGTTTTATAGTGCTCATAGACCTCCTGGAGCCACAACCAGCCCACTGTGTGACTCTTGTGTGGACTCATTTATGATTTAGGTTTTACAATTTGCAAGACTGTGTGTGCCCATGTATGTGTAAATAATTACTTGATGTTAAAAAGCAAGGACACCCATTTTTGGAGTCATTGTGTTAAAAATATCTTTATTGTAGTGGATCATGTTTGGGTAGGAGGGATCATTTTGCCCCACTGGGCCAGACCTGTGAAAAGCAGATGAGCCAGAGACGTGTGTGTGTGTGTGTGTGTGTGCGCGTGTGTGTGCGTCTGTGTGCGCGCTCTGCTGAGCTGTGAGCTAAGGAGCCCCGCCAACCAGCCAGCCAGCCAGCCAGCCTGCCTCCCTGCCTGCCTGCTTGCTCCAACTCTGCTCTACACACACTCCTCACAGCTTGTCTCTGCTGTGTGCTCCAGATGATGCCTTGGATTTAGCCTGCCCACATGAGTGATATGAACAAGACACTGGAGGAAATACACACTTCTGGAAGCCTCAGAGAGAAAGCGGAGATTTTTCAGAGTGGCCAGGGTAATGTGAGTGGCTTCTCCAGCCCAGCCCTCATCCCGTTGGATCCTTTACTGACACCAAATGCACAGACGAGCCGGACTAAGCTCTGCAGAGGGACCAGGTAAAACTGATTTTCTTTTCCTATTTCCAGTTATGACACATTCACTTACATTCAAACTGAAAGTTGGGTCTTTTTTTTTTTTTTCTCTCTTACTTTGTGCTTCATAGTGTGAGCTGCCCTGCAGAAGAATAGTACTGCCTTTGTGTTGCACGATCGAGACGCAGCGGTCTGTTTGAAAGTTGTACTGTTGCTCGCTGCACCCAAACACAGCTGTGAATGAACTTCAATGTAAATCCTTCCAACTTTGCATTCACAGAATCAGAATCAAATAAAGCACCTGATATTTTGTCCGGGGCAGTCGTTAACTCAGTAGCCACTGTGTTAACTGAACAGGAAAGGAATTGCTATTTACTGTGCTGCCGGTTTGCTTTAATCTAACACTAATTCACTACAATGTTGTCTTTTTTTTTTCTATTTGATTGGCCATAAAAACCCTTGAATGCACTACAGGTTTTCACTAAAGAATAGACTTTCATCCTGGTGTCTGCCTAATATTTGGTGTCACAAATAGTGCAGATGATGTGATAAACAAGAACTTTTTAAGTGAAGTTCCCTAACTTGAGGGCATTTTTCGGTTGTGATATAGCGCGCCTCCTCTTTTACTTTCTCACCCGGTTCCAGCACTCTGTGTGCAGTACAGTTCTTGAGTCGGGACGGCTTACATGTGTATTATCTACCTCCTTATCAAAAGTCTGTTAGTGAATGGGTGTGTCCTCATGTAGTCGAGAATGGGAAGGATTTGTACAAAGACCAAGCCTGACATTTTTGTCGGTTTATCACCTGCTCTATTTACACTCCCCATTTATCTAGAACACAACCAACCGAGGAATCATTACAATCTCACTGCCTGGGCTGACTTTAGCAGGCAGGGTAGTGGGACAAAAAGTCTATTGTTTGCATAAATCCACTTGCAATCCACTTTTCTTGTATTCATTACAATACAAACTAAATGCTTGATCTACTTATTTTCTGAAGCGTTTTCTCCCAGCATGGGAATGGTTCTGCATCTTCAAAATATGATAGCTCTTTAAAATTGTTTTCATTTATTGTCTTTGAATTCAGCACTAACATACTTGTGACTGAGGAATCAATGTGATTTTCAATAAGGCCTGCGTTCCTTTATTCGAGGCGGTCATCACAGTAAGTTTCTGTTTTTCATTGTGTCTGTGTTGCTTTCCCGCAGGAGCAATAAAGAGGGGGAGGAATCGTTCCCCTCCCTTGTTCCAAACCCCTTCCCTGAGCTTCTGCACTCAACCCTCACCCCCTTCGTCTCCGAATGTTTATTACCATGGACCAAAAGTAGTGCCACTCAGGTGAGTGTCCCATTTGCAGTGCAAACACAAAATAAAGTCTGTGCTGTAACCTTTTCCATATGCTACCCCAGGCAGCAAAGTCATTGGACCAAATGCCAGAAAACAACTGCAGGACGTTTGTGAAGTCAAAATGAATGCATAGTTGCATAATGTTTGGCTTGTAATTTGTCTGAGACTTCAGGACGTATGGACGGTTGAACCGGTTATATGAGTATGGAAATTAGCTGCAGTGAGGAGATAAAGTGCTGTGTCAGCATGCTCAGTCTGCACTGCACGGTCACGTTGATAATTTAGGATGCATATAGTGACCGCTGATCTACATAAAAATGGACGACACATGTAAAGTGTCATACTGTGCTAAAGTTTTATTAAAAACATTGATAGTTTCACAGTTTGCCCAAGAAATGCCTGGCCTAGTTCTCCAGGGCGCTGTTGTTTGTTCAAGCACAGGGTGTGTGATTATCATGTACTGAATGTCTCTATAGAATAGTAGTGCTGTCAGATGGCGCAAGAAGCAGAAATCCCTCCTGACTGAAGGAAACAATGTTCATTCTGTTTGCAAAATTAAGCCTTAATGATAATAAGATAAGTAGGCAAAAATCTTTTTTGATTCATTTCACCAGCTTGATAATGACAAACCTCTCTGGTTTGTCAACGTTGTAATACAGCCTTCTACTTATGTGTGCCTGGGCTTTAGAAGTTTCCTTTTCTCTAGTTTGCAAATTTGGTAAGCATCCTAACTCTTATAACTTATTGTAGAGTAGATCGATGTGTCTTTTCATGTGGTTGGAAAGGAAAGAAAAAAAAATAGCGCTATTCAGAATACAGAGTACCACAGTCAGAACCGCATGTTTGAATACTTAGTAATTGTGTGGTGGTCAATCTATTGCTGTACGATGCCTGTGTAGTGCCAGCCGTTTAACAAGTGATTCATTTGCAACAAAATCAAAAGCAAAAATTTAGTAGTGAGGACTGTTTTCTTCCAAACTAGATTGTTTTTAGCGGCTCAATGTTTATTCTCATATGGCATCTACAACTTGGTGATTTGTGGGAATAACTCAGTCTGTCATATCTAACAGATATAATATACGGAACCCAAAACAAAGAAATGCTAATAATTTATGCCGACAGAAAATTTTGTGTAACAGCTTAAACTTTTCTTGTTGTTGTTGTTAACATCTTGTATTTGAACTCTGCCACATTTGAAGAAAGGAGCTCATTCATTATGTTGGAAAGCCAACAATTATGGTTCGAC
Organism: Lipophrys pholis; assembly: GCF_963383615.2. Lineage (NCBI taxonomy): Eukaryota > Metazoa > Chordata > Actinopteri > Blenniiformes > Blenniidae > Lipophrys > Lipophrys pholis. Next base: position 13,275,041 of record NC_137632.1, read on the forward strand.
TTCAAATGTCCATTGGTCTCCAGACTGACTTTGTCCAAACGTCTTCCTGGGATGGTAAACTAGTCTGGTTTGCCAACCGCTAGATATTTCCTGTTCGAGGTTCCCTATACTGTGAACTGAAGTCGATTTCAGGTTTTCGTAGTATCTTCATGATGTGTGTGTGTTTGTGTGTTTGACTGGCAGGAGGGGGCAGCTCAAAGCAGTGACTCATTGGAAAGCTTGAAATTACAGAGCTGCGCACCAACCAGCACCTATCAGCGGTATTAGATTTCTCATGTGTTGCTGCGAATGAAAAGTGCAATAGGCAAGTCTTCATTTCGGTTTTAAAGCTTCTGGGCTTCTCAGTTGTATACGTGCGATTAACACAATACTGTAATCAGATTGGTATTTGTATTTGTTCCTCTGCATGCGTCGGGGTGATATTGCCCAATTATACATCTGTCAAGTGTCTCCACTTGATGCGCAATGGCCCTCAAAAGGGCCCGTCTATATAATTCCCTCCTGACTCAGTTGAAGCTTTCACATCAGAAAATTTCAGAGTGATTGCCAATTCTCCGGCGCTCTCACCAGCCTATTGTGGCGACAGGTTAGGGATTTACAGGGATTTGGCATTGTCTTTGATAAGTTCTGAGAATAATCTCTGTGAAGGAGAGCAAAGTGACACGGAGCTGGCCTCCCTCTGAAACAGTGTGGCTTCCTTGTGGGCAAACCTTAAAGAAATCCTTATATATCTTACTAATGAAGCTTGTGCCTCATGTGCCTGACAGCCTCTCACTTCGTCCTCTCAGCTGCCTTCTTGGGAAGACATTGGGAGCATGTCAATCCGAACAGCTGTTTTTATGTCACAGGGCTCGTGGCACCGGGTTATGACCTCCTTTCAGAGGCACTCAAGAAACCAATGACATCATTGTGCCAAATGTGGTGCACTCGGCCCCTCACCCAGCATTCGATCCGTTCTGCGAAGGAAGATCGTCCCTCGAGCTTCCCAGTGTGTCGTTTTGAGTAGTAATTTTCTCATCAGTCGCAATTATCTCTAAATAATGGTATTCAGACGGAGACGTCTTTAGACTATAAAATGAGCATCCAAGGAAAAAGGCAACGGCGGCCGTCATTTTGGTATCCGAACCAGCTCAGTGTATTGTTCCATCGTTTGCTTAACATTACTTCATTCTATACAGACAATAATGGCGATTTGCATTCGAGGAACTAATTTAATCTCTGTCTCTACTAGAATTGTATCATGCTGCTCGTCCATAACAAACCACTGAGTCGTCAATGCTTTCTGGTATCAAAAGAAAGCCCAGCTAGCTGCCTTAAAATAACCTTCTGAGAAGAACTTTTCTAAATATATAAAAGATGTCAAGCTAACTGCATGTGGTTTTCACACTAGCTTAAGATAAACTGCTTGCTTTGCGTGCTTAACAAACCGTGTGGCGCATGCTGCCTCGGCACTTTCAGGCGTACAGCTTTGATGTCAGAGATTTTATCTGGAGCAATCCTTAAATCTCTCTGCTCTTGGGAGTGTAACTTGATTTAAAAATTTTATTTTGTTTTTTATTGATTTTATTCTTGTGACTTTGCTTATCGGGAAAATGACTTTATGCGTCTGCGTACAACCTTGGACTGCATCATTTCAGAGACACACTCAGTGACCACTTCATTAGGTATACTTGTGATAGCACAATTATAAATTCTGTCATTTCAACAGTAATCCTTTTCTGCCTGGGTTTGGATCCTCAGAAAGGTCTTTGTGTAATTATGTGTTTATTTTTTCACTGCTTCACACTCTTTATTGTATTCGAATGAACACGTGTTCTCACACACATTATAACCAAGTACACAAACCTTAAAATAGAAGCCTGCTTGGGTTTAAACATTTGTTTGAGTTAATGTTGAAAGGAAATCCTTCACCTCATGGACGAGTGGTGCAGTGGGCATCAGCCACCACAAAGTGCATCTAGTTGCAGATCCTCCACTGCTACACTGCCAGACTCCCAGATGCTGAGTGTTCGCTTCTCATTTTGAGCTCCAGCCTGTGAAACAATGGCATTTTTTTGCAGGACTGACTGCTAAGAGAGCAGGGAGTCCAGATGGTTGCACATTATCATACTGGCTTTAATGCTGCAGCATGTGGTTTAATCTATGATGTTTTGGAGCATAAAATTACCACCATATGACTAAAGGTGAAATCCAAAGCAACATAAAAAATAAGCATTGTTCCTTAAAATCCCTCACCTAATCTGTTCACAAAATGAACTGAATCAAAGGACATGAAGTGTACCCAACACCCTAACAGAGCAAAAACAGGAGAAAAAGACATAATGGAAGAAAAAAGTTTGCCTCTACTGCACTAAAACAAAAGAATTACTCACACAAACTTTATCCCATCTTAAACCCCAAAAAACTAAATGTCTAAGAGAAGGGTTAGGGGTAGGGATGGAAGGTGAAACAGCTGCTGTCAGCTGGATGAGCACTAACTGCTGAACCCAGATCGACTTGAAGACTGTCTGCTGATCCTGCTGGTGTCTCTCCTTGTCAGCCGACCACACCCAGTGACCAGGACTCACGCTGACACAGACACACAGAGCACTTACTCTGACTTGCACAGCTAACACAGTACACAAACATAAAACAATTATTATTTGAATAAATAATTTTGTATAAACTATTACTGAGTTTTGGACGTACCTCAATATACAATCTATCTGAAGTTCTTCTGCATTGCAGGATGTGTATCCTCTCAGTTTATCCTCAAGCTTCCGACTTGTTGTTGGAGTATACCTGTTGCGTGCTGGTGGCACTCCTTGAAAATCTAAATTAAGCCTCACAAATGTGTTCAGTGATGTCTTGCATGACTGACTACGTTGCTGCTCTGCCAGATACTGGCTCGTATCGCTGGCACTATCTGTGAATTCTGCTGCCCAGAGGTACGTATACCATCAGAGACGTACCACCACACCACGGGCTGTTGTCTCGCCCTGACAGAGCCTGCCAAGGGGTCTTGATTAAATCAGCTACGGTCAAGGACAGCGTCTGGGGCTGGCTTTGTTATGGGAGTTGTGGAGACTCTGTTATCATTCTGGCTCCATTAATTCGGATTCATTTTAGCTGAGCGATAACTCGCAGCGTCTGCTCGTCTGTGCTCTCACAAGTTAGTGCGTCGAGTTTCTAGATAAACGTGAAGCTTGTTGTGGGAGGTTCCTCTCTTCCTGGTAGTTCACATGAACTGAATGAGCAATGGCATGTGCCATTTTATTTTTTTTTAAAGAGAAGTCTTGCAGTTGAGCTGTGGGGCAACCTCTTACTGAAGGAGCCAACATTAAAAAAAAGAATCCACTTTTGAAATAACAAACTATTCTCGATGGACCTTGATGTATGCAATGTCTTTTCAAATAAACAACTCCTACAGCTTGTATCGCAGTCAGACAATTTCTCACTGACGTGTACCTTTTTTTCATTTTTCAGATTTATAGCATGTATGCATGTATGGTACGTGGGCTGCACAGTGCCTCTGTTTGAGTTCTGGGCTTACCTGCCTTCATGTTTTGCTTGGAGATGTGCAGGTTTTGTTTGGGTGCTATGGTTTCCTCCCGTTGTCCAAAAACATGTATTAAACGTTAATTGGTGATTTTGTAATTGCTGGTAGGTGTGTTAGTCTGTCTCTTTCTTTGCTCTGTGATAAGTGCACCCTGCCTTCACTCATCAGTTGGGATTGATGACCTCAAGTTGAATGTAGCAGCATGAAAGACAGAAGGATGACTTGTTTTTTTAAAAAGTAATATTTCTGCTAACCACACCTTCCTGTTACAAGTACTTCTGCTGATTGTAATTTGTGAAATGGCTGCAGTAGTTCCGTGTTTCTTCCATATAGTATTTTTTAAACTTTAGGAACAATGTTAAAATACACTACAGCTAAACAAATGAAGTGCATAATTGACTTTTGCAGTTACATTTTTAATTTGCAAAAAGGCTTTCAGTCGTCAACTTCCCTTCTCGTTCAAAATATAAACGTTTCAGTTTCAGTGCACCACACTGAGTTTTACAAAGAAACTACACCAAAGTTCCAAAATGCTTCAAGATGAACTTCAACATTATCTTTACTAAAAGTAGTTTTTTTTGTTTTTATTTCCTAAGGGGATCCCAAATTCATTCTGGTAAAGACTTCTTTGTGTGGCACCAATGGGGAAAAAAGTGTTCAAAATGCATTTATGCAGCTGAAACAAAAGCTTGAACTCCCCCTAATGTTTGTTTCAGAGAGTTTTGTGCTGCATAATTATAATATTCGAATGAACCATCCCAAAGCCTAACTGATTCAATCAATGCAGCTTTCAAACATAATGTCAACTATTAGAATAAACATTATTGCGCCATGAAAAGTTGCTATTTAATAAAGTATGTTACTTCTCATTCATATCCTTGTCGCACAGAGGGAAACATTTGTACAAATAGAGGCTAAAAATAGCTGGGTAGTGTCTGGCTACAGAATGTATGAAAACAACATATTCTTCTTCGAAAGTTATCAGCTACTTTGGTTGTTTTTACATTGTCACTGTGGAGAATCTTAGTCTTCTCTGGCCTTGTACTGTATATTTTACCTCCGTTCACCATGAGAAACACTTTTTTCCCTCCATTTTGTTTATTGGAGCTCCCTTTCTAAAAGGAGAGAAAAGGAAAAAGCTGTAACATTCTCAAGGACAAAGGAGGAGTTTGTGTTGTGGGGAGGCAACACCACTCAGTTTCTCACACTTGCAGCCTGAAGGATCTCACTATAATAGGATTTTCATAGTGTCAAGTAGGACTACCATAACAGAAAACTCTTCGATATCCGATGCCATATTCAACTGCGGATATTGATGGTATTGTTATTATCACGACGGTAATTCCAGCATCGTCCACTTTCAGTCAGTATTAATGGATGGTACTCTTGAAGTTAATGGTGCATCTGGAGCAGAAGCATGAATTTCCATGCCAGAAGAGTCACCTTGCCTGCCATCACACCTCTTTGTCTACAGAAGCGGGTAGGAGTCTACGACAAGTTTCCTGATCACTAATTGTTTTTTTTTTTCTTCTTCTCTTTAATAGTGAAGCATTGCCTTGTGGTTCTGTTCAGCCTTCTGAAACCAAATATTTTTGTTGTTGTTTGTTTTTAATGTTCCTGGATGAGCTCTGAGCTCATGTGAGTGCTAAGTAAGAGCTTACTGTTTACTAAGTTCAAATATTTGAACACGCATCCTCACGATACTTCATCTGTGTTATTGTTTCTTCAGTGGGACTAATGTTCAAGCTTAGAGTTGATACTTGGAATATGTCAGGACGTTCTTGTTTTAAAACTTCTAATGTGAAAGTAATTATTACAATTTACTTTCTTAACTTTTACTTTTGTATAAAATGTGGATATTTATCATCATTAAGTTGAGAAGTACCGACTAAGATAATGCACAGATACCCAAATCTAAAAATTGAAACTTCAGCAGACGTTACTTTTGTCTCTCTTCTGAGGTGCTGTTTTTCCAGATTGGCCAAACATCCCTGAGTGGAATGTTTCCTTTTAAGAAAAACACTGGACCCTCGCAAATAAATTAGAAAAATCAGATTTAGAATTTAACTTAGCCCTTAAAAACAGATCCTTCTGTTTGTTACATACAGGTGTAATATTACAAGAAAATCCACTTTGGATTTTCATGACTTATAAGATATGTATAGTTCATTTGTAGGCTGTTTCAACATTTCAAAATTTATGGGGAGGAAAAATACCTTTTCTGTTAAATTTTAAGCGTTTAGGGTGGTGCAATATTGTAGTGGTTATCAGTCTTTCCTCAAAGATAAACACTATTGGGTTCAAGTCCATGTTGAGCAAAGGAGCTTCGTCAAACATTCTACCAATAATTATTTGATATTAATAGGTGAATCTAAATGTGTATAGGTGTGTAGATAGAATTATGTCACGCATCAGCAAAGCTTATATATTCTACAGTTTAATCCAGTCGAGCTAATAATTTCCTGAATGAAACAGGAATGAATTTCATTCATTATATACAGTCCCTCTACACTGTAGCTTCAGTGTGAGATTCCACTTATTATAGTAGCAACGTCATACTTATCAGTGCTGTCTGATAACGCTGGTCTCTGGTTCTATTTCATCCCCCCCATTGTTGGACACTCAATGTGCTCTCCTGCACCCTACTTTCCAAGTGATCCAAATATGTTTGAAGAATTCAAGGCACTAGTTAATTCGAGAGCATTGTGAAGCCAGAAGGCATCACCCGTCAACACTGTAGCTTTCCTTTCAGTTCCTGCAGCACACTGCCTCAATGGCACTTGGTCTTATGAAAGGAAGGCTTGTATAAATCGGGAGTATTATGAATCAAAACGGTCATTTTCTGCAGTGTTTTGCAGAGAAAATCTCAGTGGTTTCCTTAGATAGAGCAGGCTGGAGGCCAACTTTTCACCAGCACTCGGTGACACAGCTGCAGCTGTGGGAGTGCACTTCAAGGTTCATCCAAAAGAAGCTAATTGGCAAAATGGCCCACACTGTCCTGTCCTTGAGATAAGAAGGTCTAATAGAGAAGTTTATGTTCAATGGGGCTATATTTAGTGTTGCATACTCAGTATCTGGGTTTACTCTGTCTAACCAGACTGTATTTTATTTTTTATTTATTTATTGGCACGGCACATCATGTTCTGATGCTCTGACCCCTGCTTCACCCCTTACCTCTGAAGTGATACCATCCAGCAATCAACTGTATGCTTGGCTGTATGGATTATTTTCTTATCTGGCTCATATTTGGATTTTACGGATAATTTCCTGGATTGTTTTGACTGCTGACTAATAAGAGAGTTCCCTGTAGTGTATGTGTATGTCTGTGTGTTTTTAAATATTTGAATATATATCTCTCTCCCTGTGTGTGTGTGTGTGCGTGTGTGTGTGTGTGTGTGTGTGTGTGTTGGGGGGGGGTTGTGGGGGGGGCTCCTCCGGGTACTTGGGTTTCATTTCACACTCCAGAAATGTGCAGTTTGAGGCTTCTTGGTGACTCCAGCTTGCCTGTAGATGTGAATGTGTGAGATTGGCTGTCGCTCTGTGTTTGCCCTGTGATGGACTGGCGACCTGCCCGGGATGAACCCTGCCATCCCCCATAGACGGCTTGGATCTGCTCCACTGCTCCACAACCTTAAACTGCATGCAGTGATTAAAAGATAGATGGAAACAATTTGTTTAGAATTTAGTTTAATTTAATTTAACTCAATTGGATTTATTTAATTCTTTCTTTCTTTGTTTTTTTAAAACTGCGTTTAATTCGCTGATTCGTGTGGTGCTAAAGATTAACTTTGCTTACAGTCAGGGTGAAAATCAAGGGGTCTGGGCAGGTCTCTGAGCCTTCAATCATCTATGTTCGTCCAAAATCAGAGCAAACTGTCCAACTGCCCATGCAAGTATATGTTGAATACAATCTTCCTCGTGGTATGACCTTTTGTAGCACTATTTTTTTTATTTTCCCTCCATAAGAGGGTTCACAACATGACTGCACTTACAATTTCTTGCTTTGTTGGAACATTTCATAATTTTAGACCACTATTTTGTCACAAAAAGACACAAACATAGATCGAGACAACATTTAATTTTACAGAAAATACTAAATAACAATTATTCATATGAAACACTCCAACAATACATCTAAAACTCATTTATGTACATTGGATATGGACATTTTTCACCTCTACACAAACAGGAGCACAGATATCTCCACAGTCTGGTTGAGTCCTAATCCTGTTTTCAGAAACGGGGATACTGCATTTTACATCACCTTAAGATTAAAGCTGTAGCGAAAAAGGGATAATAAATTACAAATATATGTGTCATAAAAAATAACAAAACTCCATTGGTAACATCTCTTTGAGTTTTTCATCTTGCACCATAAAAGTTTATTGTGAGAGTCCAGAGGATGTGAGATAAAAGTACAGTATGTGTAGGTTTCATTCAGGCTGATGAATGAACCCTGTGTGAGCTGATAAAGGCCTTTGTGGCTCCTGCAGCAGGCCGCTGCAATACCTGGCTACTCATTAGTAACTCCTAACCAATGATTAACAGTCATGTCTCAATGTGTACAGTCACTTGGCATGAAAAATACTTCCAAAATATTGCAATCATTAGTCTTGCAGGCATCCGTCAATGTCAGCGCTATTTATAGTACGCTTGATTCATTCAAATAAATATTACATATGACAATATACTGTTTTGAGTGCATGATTTGATTAACTGAAAAATATGGACGTCAACAATTGAAAAGTTAATTGTAATTTTTACACTAATAACATATAACTGTAATCATGAGGTTCTTCTATTAAAACAATAGTAAACTCTTGTCCTATAAAATATTCTGATATGTTAACATACAGGTTTTTTTATTTTATTTTGTACACTCAAAGACTAAAAAATATATAAAAGTATATGATAGTTTGTTTCAATAAAATCATGAGAGGAATGTAGTCTTTATAATGTATTTTTTTAAATTTACATATTGTAAATTCTTAATTTTATTTATTTACAAATTTTTATACTGCATGACTCATCATTTCATTAGCATGCAGCCTAAATTAGTAAAACAAACACAAATAATGATACCTGGTGACAGTTATTCAAGTGAAAACAATATTCCGGATGCAGCGTGTACTTTGAGCACTGCGTCTGTGTGGCTCAGCTTTACTGCATCTCTTGACGTGACATGAACCGAATGTGTTTTGTTTCATTTGTCATATTACGTGCACTAAGAAAAGTTTAAGTTAATCATCGTGGAGTAAATAAACCTACATACCAGAATTTGATTTCGGTATATTTTTAGGGGGGGGGCGTTGATTTTTGTACATGTACCAGCACAAATAAAGAAGAGTCCCTTGTGTAATTGAAAAAGTCATGTAAAATGTTAGTTTACAATTGAAGAGGTTCAATAGTTAGTGATAACATTAGACTTACAGTGAATACTGATTAAATAGAAATGTTAGGCTTCTACACATCAAAACAGTTCCAAATAATACAATGTGAGGTATTTCCAGTGTACTGATGCACTGTAACAGCCTCCTCACACACTGACAGACCCTGCCCTGCTCCTGGTGAAATATGATGCCCGAATTATTTGATTTGGCTGATTCCCAAGAAGCCACATCCTGGTCGAGGCAGTTTCTAGCTGTAGTGCAGTAAATGTTTTTCTTTTTCTTTTCTTTTTTTTTTTAAAATTTAGGATTGTTTATTCAAAATAAGAATGAATTTAGTCTCTGTTTTTAAATCCCCCAAATGAAACATTAGCAACCTGCATTGTTTCGATTGCAGCCAACATCATACATGAAACACGGGACGGTAATCAATTTAAAGCAGGACCCTGCATCTGTTAGACATCTGCCAAAACGAGACATTTGTCTTGCGAGGCTCCACGTGGGCGGGTTGAACACTAAATGGTTTACACTAAGTGGTGATGTCATCGTCGGAGGCGCTCATTTGCTGATGACTCCTTAAGGGCTCAAACCTCAGAAACTGATGAAGAGCTCTGACCTCCTTTCTATGCACTTAAGAAATCAAGCTCCTCCTGCCCAGCTGTGAGCGACCAATAAAGCTTTTTATAAGAGAAAAGAGAGACCCATTTTGTCTTTGCGACTCCTCCGTTCTCGTCCGTACTCGCCTTTTGTGGACAGGTTCGAACCAATCGCCACAACTTTGAACCTGCGCCTTTCTAAAGGCTTTCTAGGCTCTTGCAGTGCATTAGTGTGAAGTGTGATGAGAAACTGCTGCAGCCATGTGACATGTCTCTCTCTCTCTCCACAAAGTGGACACATTCGTGTGTGGCTTCTCATAACACACAGGCGCACACGCTCATACTCACTCGAAGGAGAGCAGGTGATTTGGTATCAGTGCTTCAGTGATCAGATATGTGGAGTCGGGAGAGCGCTGTGCGGGGAGGCAGTTTTCTCTAATTAACTCCTCCCAGGTTTATGGCAGCAGACAAAGATAGAAGATAGAAGAGAGACCGAGAGCAGTGGAAACTTGCTGTTTCTCCCTTGCTGTGTCGCTGGAGGTGTGTTTTTATGTTTCTACCAAAAGCCCTCCTTTACAATGCTCTGTACTCAGCCATGGTCGGACGACAGAGCTTGCCCGAACTCAGCACCGTGCTTGGCTCCAGAACGTAGGGCGAAATCCCCTTTCAGGTGGATTAATTCATTTCTTTCATTTCTTAATGTCGTCATGCAGTGTATACCTTCCTGAAGTGCTCAAAACCTGGGACAGGCATTGATATAGATGCACTACCTCACTGTGTGTTTGCGGCTCAAAGGGATTACTTTGCTTTGTTTCAGGTTAAAAGTCTTCCGATGCGAGTATTCCCTTAAATGTATGAGTGCGTGATTAAAATAGCAACTGATCCAAGGCTTCTGTTTCAGGTAATTAAAGTTTATAATGAAGATAATACCAGCAAAGCGGTGGAGGTTCCTCCTGACGTCACTGCACGTGACATATGCCAGCTGTTCGTTCTGAAGAATCACTGCATTGACGACCACAGCTGGACCCTTTTCGAGCACCTCTCCCATCTGGGAATCGGTAAGATTTAGATTTCAGCATTGAAGAGGAAAAAAAAAAAAGGTTTGGCACCAAAAATGATGTATGAAGTGTTATAATGTCGGTTTTAATATCATTACCCAAAATGTACCTCTTATTCCATATTATAGATTCTACTGCGATATACTCACTCATTCAGAGACACATAATACATTGTCCATGTTGAGGTTTCGGCTACAGTTGAGATGAAATACTAATACTAAATTCTGGTAGCGATGGTCAGTTTTGCCAATTTTGAGGGGCCCCAAATAAAAAAAAAAAAAAAAACTGTCGAGCAACAACTTAAATTTGTGTCTGTATAAATAAAACTTTTAATAAAATTAACTTTAGCATTAGGAATAAATACATGGTGGGGATGGTTTTGTGGGAAAGTGAGAGAGATGGTTTGGACTTGTATGTGTTAGAGGTAATAGTTACAGTATGTAAGAAAAAGACATCCAGGCAACTGTGAAGAAGGAGGATACAGGACACAGAGGGGATTGGAGGAAAATTGAAAATGTCCAAATCAGAAAAAGATCTTTGCTACAGTTTTGATCCGCTACTTTTCCTGCTCTGCATCAGTGAAGTTCTCGTATTTCTCTGTGCGTTTTGGCAAAGATTTATTTCTCAAGCCTCCATAGTCATACAGTGCTTTAACTTTGAGGATGCCTTCGTGTTTTAACAAACTCTATCTACGCATTATGCAATAAGTGAAGGGACATCTGTAAATCCTTATTCAAATATACTATTTACTAAGCATTGACGATCATCAGTAGTGTAAATGACTGGTGGAATTATGTTTGATAACTTTTCTCTGCCAGGAGAATTCAGCACTGCGGTGTGGCTAAATAAAAACTTCCTTCCATAAATCCAATATTTTGAAGCTCTTGGAAGTAATTGTTTGTTATACTGCTTATACAACTCTTACTTGAAGTTAAGCCATATCACTGGTGCCAGGGAAACTTTTGCAAACATCATTGATTTTAAGAGCCTTTGACCTGATGTCCTGAGCGGATGTTTCTCAGCTGACGGGTTAACCTACCACGGTCCTGCTTTCTCTTCTCATTAGAAAGAACCATTGAAGACCATGAGTCTGTTATGGAGGTGCTGTCAGGCTGGGCGATGGACACCGACAGTCGGCTGTATTTCAGAAAGAACTATGCTAAATATGAATTCTTCAAGAATCCACTGGTGAGTTTTTGGCAAAATTCTACTCTTCTTTTTTCCAATTACAATTCAAGAGTGTTGCATTAACAAAAGAAAAGTATCTGTTCTATTTGTAGGACTTTTTTCCTGATTGCATGATCTCCATATCCACTGAATCCAATGGCTTGGTGGATCACTCTGAACTCATTCAGGTATCGTTGTATTTACCGTGCATGCTCTCTCACCATATTAGTTAGGTGTCTAAATAAGTTGTGTGACCTTTATAAATTATTCTACCTGCCAATTTTACAAAGTAATATTTCTCTACCCAACACAGACCTTTCTCAAATCCAGCACTTGCCCAGAGATTCATGGATACCTACATGCCAAAGAGCAAGGCAGGAAGTCCTGGAAGAAGTTTTATTTTGTCTTAAGGAGGTCAGGACTTTATTTCTCCAACAAGGGCACTTCCAAGGTGAGTATTGAAAAACATGCTCATCTTCAGTGTGTTGAATGCATTATTTGGAATTAAATTTAGCACAAAAAGTATTATTTGTGTGATAATTGTTCTTGCATTGCGCCACACTGGACCACCATGTAATTTTTTCTGGAGGGCGATGTAACAGGTTGAGTGTGGTTTTCCTTATGTCAGCTGGCATGGCAGCCGGGCAGAAACAATCCTCCCAATGCTACGGACAAGGGAAACCTAAACCTGGCCTTCAGCCACACCAACATCACCATATTTTAACTGCTTTCATTCCCTTCAACAAAAGGCTTTTTTGTAGCTGAGTGCAGGTAGAGTTGGTGTGACACCCACTTTTATTGTAGTGTATTTGCCGTTCCTTTGTTTTCAGTCAGACGCATTGCTAGTCAGTCTTCACAGGCGGTGGCATTACTTCATGTAAAGAAGTGGAAACGGCGTTTCCATTGAAAGCAGAACAAAGGGAGTCTTTGAGCTTTTCCTCCCTTTGGAAATCTGTCTTTGCTACAATGTCGCTATTGATACAGTCTTGAGTGCAACTCCCATCAATATTAGTGAATTTATCCTTATCTCTTATCACGTTTGTGGACTAACTACACCCACGCTGACTGATAAAGTCGTGTTTTTAGACGACTACACTGCTTGAATTTATGTTTGCTTCCCTCCATCTGTATTTAAGTGAGCTATCACATGTGCGACTACCTGACATGCTTCCTTGAACCTCGCATCTCGTGGTCACAAGGATTAAGACTTCAGCTCTTTTATTTGTTGTTTCATACCTCACCCGGTAACTCCCTGCGTATATTGTACTTGTGTTCTAGTATGACCTCTCTGTGCTTCGTAGGAACCAAGGCATCTCCAGTTCTTTGCAGACTTCAGTGACAATGATGTCTACGCTGTGTTGTCGGCCAAAAAACTACACGGCGCACCTACAGAGTTTGCCTTCTGTGTCAAGGTGCCATCCTTTTCTTGTATCTACTGTTAGAGCGATTGTTACCACAAAGTACAAAAATGCTAAAACTGTACAAAAAAGCAGCAGAAGTAAAGTATTGATTCCCGTAATATTGAACTGCTTTGTTTTCCTTGTAACTTCTCGCCCTAGTCCACAAAGTGCAGCGCAGCAAGGGACTTGAAGCTACTTTGTGCAGATGATGAGCAGACAAGGACCTGCTGGATCACAGCCATGCGCTTGTTAAAGGTTGGCTTGCTGATGAATAACTCTGGGTGATATCTGAGAGAAGGGATGCTGAGTCACTGCTAGAGTCAGATTTAGCTTTGGGAGGAGGTCAAGGGAAACTATTGAATGATGCTGGGGATTAGCACTCTTACTCCTGATAGAAACAGCTTGTGTTCATTGTTTGGGTATCTGCTGGATACACTCAGGAGCCATGTAGACCCTACGGCAAGTTTATAAATAATATACAGCTCCGCACAACAGACTCAGTTGTATGTGCATGTGTACATCTGCAGATCACAGCTTGTTTTAACATGATCATGTTGTAAATATTTGAAATGAAACTTAGACTGCTGACCTTTGTGTGTTTCAGTTTGGGATGCAGCTGTACCAAAATTTCATTCACCCACACCAGAAGCAGAAGATTTCACCAATGGTAAATGGAACCTTAAAACTCTTCATGCGATCCTCCTGGGTTGTAATTTCAGTGGTTCAACACATTTCTTTAAAGGTGGCACTTTGAAACTAAAGCAGCTTTCAATCTACATCATCAACAGATAAATTGATAACTACAAAAGGCCTTATCAGGCTTTCAGAGAAATGAAGTTATACTTTGAAAATAAGTTGTAAACCAGCCCCGAACTGTGTAATTACATTAAAAATACATAGCATTAAAAAATCTGACAGGAGACAGTGTATGACTGTCTCTCTGTTTGTCCTGTTATGAGTGTACGGTCTTAACCCATCATCAGTTGGAATCTGCCCTGCAGCCCTGAACTGAATAAAGTGGTATAGAAGATGGATTATAAAAGATATTAAATGAGGTTGCTCCGTCTATGGTGGATAGATTTCTTTAAAATCACATTCGCATGTTAAAGACATCACATCGCAGTGTATTATTATGGTTGCATAGAAAAAAAATTAAGACCCCGTGTTTTACTGTAGGATTCCTGTCCCAGAATAGCCGTAGACCATACAGAGGTTATTTTTGTGGAAGCAAATGCAATCTATTTATGGGTTATGGACATGTTTGTGAACTCCTTGCTTTCTAAAAATACTTGATCAGCTGCTCTCAGATTTAACAGCTCATCACCTCTTTGCTGCTATCGGTGGGGGGGTCATATGTGACCAACATCCTCGCCAAGAGGATTAGAAAGATGGGACAGGGACATGAAACTGCTAAATGCAGGGTCAGGTTACTGAGTCTTATGTGGCCAACATGACAGATGAAACATGCTGTCTCGCTGTCTGTCATGAAGATGCTTGAAAATCAAATGCGATGCCCCCCCCCCCCCCCCCCCCCCCCCCCCACACACACACACACACACGTAATGAATAAAAATACATATTTGTATTACTGGAAGGGAGACTATTTTTCGCACATCTGTTTAAATTGCGAGCATACTAAGGGTTAAAGAAGTGAATGTGGACATTTAAAAGCTGCTTGGTAATCCTGATGAGAAGCATTTTCTTGAGTGTTGGTGCAGTTATTTAGAGTCACTCACTATATGACAGCTTAATGGACTAAAATGTACCCATGTGTCACTTTTTTCAAAGCCACTTTAATCCCTTTTAAATGGAGACTTCTGTCTGGAATGGTCTAAAAAATTAAGATGAAGTCACATTACACAGACACTAGATGGCAATACAATACTACAGGCAGCAAGAGTCGGTCTTCCTCCTTTTCACAGTACACAAAGGAGAGTGACCCAAACACAAGAGGAATCTGTGCATATCTTTATGTGTTTGGCAGAAAACATTTTAAACATACTCTGGTGTCCGTAATACCAATGTATTTTACCTGTGCCTCCTCAGAGGAGCATCTCTGAGAACTCGCTGGTGGCCATGGACTTTTCTGGCCAGAAGAGTCGAGTGATTGAGAATCCATGTGAGGCGCTGTCTGTGGCTGTAGAGGAAGGCCTGTCCTGGAGGGTAAGCCAGACTTTTTTTTTTTTTGCCAAGCCTGTTTGAAACCATTCAAAAAATGTCAATAATGAGAATGATATTTAAAACAATAATTTTACTACGTATCTATTTTCAGTGTGTGTTCATCAGGCCAAACACTGCTTTCATCTGAACAACCCATACTCATTTCTATGTAATGTGACACTGTGGATAAAATACACCGTTTTTGACCGGCATATCTTTTAGACAGAATATTCTTGGAGAACACGGGGATTGTTAGGTTTCTTCTAAAATGGCAATCATTCTCAACACTCCATAAATGAGCTCACTAAAAACAAAAATAAACGGTATGACATTTCTATGTTTTGGGATAATTTGGTCTTTTATTGTGGTTTCATCCACAGAGGAAAAGCTGCCACCGTTTGAGTGGTCATGGGAGCCCTTCCAGCGCACAGAGCTCTGTGCCCAACATAGGTTTGTGAAATGTTCCTTTATTTGTTTGCCTTTTGAACACAACTGAAAGGGAGAAAAGAAAAAAGAAAAAACGCTATCATGTCTGTGTTTCAGCGATCCACTTGACTCAGCCTTGGTTCCATGGCAAACTGGCTCGGGAAGAAGCTCAGCGACTAATCACTCAACAGGGTCTTATTGACGGGTGAGCGCATACTCTGGTGCATTGAGTCATTTGAAAAATGTAGTGTATCATTACTAGAAAGACACAGCACTTAGTGAAGCTTGTTGTCCTCCTCAGTCAGGCTAGGAAATACAATGATCGTTAAAGTGGTAAATATGTTGGGGAAAAATCACACAAGCAGTGAGAATATAAATAGGTAATCTTACATATTTTGTATACTTTTCAGGGAAGAGCACAAGTATACAGTAGTTTTGGTTACGTAATGGTTGGAGTATTTTAGACAGACACGTTTGAACTGTATGAATATGTGTCCAATTTCATCCCATCAGATTTTCTTTGCTTGTTTTATTTCCAAAACTTTGTAATGGGATAATATTTTCTCTTGCATAAAGAGCGAGTCAAGGTTTCTCACCATAATAATCAATGCGAATGAAGTCATGTGCACGTTCTGCCTCAGAGCTACAATAGACTTTTCTTTTTGTTGCAGAGTGTTTCTACTGAGGGACAGCCAAAGCAACCCAAAGACGTTTGTATTGTCACTGTGCCACATGCAGAAAATCAAACACTTCCAGATCTTACCAGTGAGGACAATTTACTATTTCAATAACGAGCAACATGCTTTGGAACATATAGTAATGTTTTGTTTTGTTTTTTTAATAATGACCCAGACAGGACTTCCTATTCTTATTCATAAAGATAATTTTTTATTTTTCTGGCTGCACATTTGGAGCCATTAGGTACGAGAGAAGATCAGTTTACATTTTGTTTGAAGAACCCAATTCCATTGTTTTCACAGTACCGCACAGATGCAGAACATTGCAACCTGAAGCTCGATTAGTCGCCTATTTTCATTCATGTTACGTCTTACGCTTGTTTTGTATGAAATTGTAGGTGGATGACGAAGGGGAGTTGTTCTACAGTCTGGATGACGGCCTCACACGATTCACTGACTTAATCCAGTTGGTAGAGTTTTACCAGCTAAATCGCGGGGTGCTTCCCTGCAAGCTCAAGCACCACTGCACCCAGATCGCTCTGTGAACCAGGGACCCCCAGAGATCCCCCAGGACCACACGCTCCTTTGTTCTCATGGACAGACACTCCCTGTCCCCTCGTGCCTTGAAGAGGAAAGATATACCGACATTTGTTTTCACGATGCGACACTTGGCCTAGCCTTACTATTCTTTTTAAGAAAAGAGATGAATTTCCATGTAAATGACTGCTGGTGCTGAAGATCACATGCAACACAATGTTTTCAACCCAGTACCGTGTCTGTGCGTCGCAGTTAATCGACGCAGACACGAGCTCTTTTACCATTTACTGTGTATGTCTCCTGCAAGCAGCTTGTGATTCTTACACCAGGACACAAATGAGAGAAAGTCATTTTGGTACATACAAACGTTTGAGTTTTCAATGAAAACATTAACTACTGTATTTATAGTGTGATGGTATTTGCCTGCTTGTGATCATCTCTTTAAGCTAATGATAGTTGTAACCCTGCAACAGCACCGTAGCTTCCTTGCAACCGTATCATGTTTCAAACACCTTTCCACTGTTTAAGGGGAAAAAAAGAAGAAAAAAAAGAACCTCTGCTATCTTACTCTTTTATGTCAACACATTTTTGTCCAGGTATATAGAGATTTTTTTTTTTTTTTTTTTTTTTTTCATTTGTAGAAAATAATTGATTCCGTTTTCTAATTGAGAGATTTGAAAAGCATCTCAGGAAGTGTCACTGTGCATGCCCAGCAACTGGACTGAAGAAGAGACATGTAATTGTCCCTTTTGGATAACCGGCACACGGCCACTCTGCTCTGCACTGTGCATTTATATTAATTGTTTTTGATTAAATCAAATGTTTGTATTCATGAAATCAGTTGTGGGCTCGCTCAAGAAAGACATCTATTAAATATAATTTCAGTTTCAGTTGCAATTCACCCAGAATAGAATCAAAGCTGTTGTCCAAGGATTCATTTCGACCACAGTCCGAGTTTTCTTTTTTTTCTTTTTAATTAGGTTTTATTCATTTCCAATGACATTCATACATCTGCAACACCTTGATAGGTCAACGTTTGATGGCCGTGCTGTTCTCAGATTTTCATGACATTACTACAGCTCTTTTTTTTTTTTTTCTTTTTTTAAGTTTCTTATCAAACATCCACTTTTCATCCCAAAATGTTTTATATCACTTTTCATTTGGCCATCAAGTTAATGAATTGGATTTTTACATAAATGTCTGTACTGTATGATTTTATATTTTTATTGCCACATGGAGGCTGTGGTGTAGTGGGATCTATCACTGCAGGTTTTAGCTGTGCCTTAGGAGCATTCTGGTCCAATTTCTGGTCATCGAGCTGATAAACTCATCTGTAATTAAATGTAGAAACCAAAACATCGGTACGTTGTTTTTTTAAAACATTTTATAGGGACGATAGGGAGCATAGAGTTGTATAAATGTAGACACCTTCCTCTTACAAGATGAAACGTCCAAGTCTGTCTCATCAGCACCCAGTCGGGTGCAGCTCAGTTCAGAAAGATTTTTTATGTCATTCATTAAGTCGTGATTTTGTAATAGGCCACACCACATCGTTGGTACACCACATGAAAGCCTAACATTTTGATAATTATTTGAACTGCATGAAAACAGAATTTGTACACATACACACACACGCAGTTTATTTCCTCTTCACGGGATGAAATACCACTAGATGGTACTAGAAGCTTTTTGCTTTGCCCTGCCCAAGTTCAGGTTTGAGATTGTTGACAATTAACTGATTTAACACTTTTTTTTAACTTGACAGTGGTTTTTAACTTGATGCATATTTCAGTTTACTGAAAATTGTACAAATGTTCTTCATTTATATTGAATATCATTGATACTCTCAGCATCTATGTGCTCAGAATGATGTAAAGTACGCCTAAAGAAACATACACGCATCTGCTCGACTTTGTTTTGCGTCTATTTCACTCTGGTTGAGGTCACTGTGCTCTTCCTGTTTCTCCTCCACCACTGATGAGTGATTGGAAATAAGATGCAAGCAGCAGACCTGAGTTGATGTCCTCTGCACTTACGGCCGACTTTAAGGGCTCCATACAGTTTGGAAAATTGATAACAGTGTGCAGTCCCTGCACAACCGCAAATGGAGCAGAATATCTTGTCTTGAAGCATTCGTGTTAAACAATCTTCTCTGTTGTGATACAAACACATTGCCCCTATACCTCTCCTGCTCGACTTCAATAGCACATTTTGAAACAGTGCTCACATCCAGGGGAGATGTGTGCACACAGAGAAGCCTTAAATGCACCCCTGCTTCCGAGGTCTTGTGCTAAATGTTGTTTTGGATGTATTCCTGCCATTGATCGGAGTCTGGCTGCAGGGGGAGAGATGGCAGCTGGGAGAGACTGCGCTTCCTTTAATGAATTCATCCAGCTCTATCCAGCCCAAACGGCCTGTGGATACACCATCTCTCCCAGTAAAGAAAGCCTCTGTCTGCTCCAGCTTGGCCCTCGTGGACAACCACCACTGTTCATAGCACTTCATACCCCTGCACTGGATTTTCTCCTGCCTGCACTTTTACTCTTATGACTTCAGGTTTTGTACTTGAGAGCTGTCAACTTTGCTCTGCTCTTAAATGCCCCTCTTGTTGCTCTCCCCTAGTACGTATTCAATTATCTGGCTTTGCTGTCTTCGACCAATTACTGATTATCTTCAATGAAGTGGAGACCTTGCTGTTTGCTCGCTCCTCCTCCACAAAAAGGGCCTCCTACGAGGAAGTGAAAATAGTTTGTTTAGGGGATGCAAAAAAAAGCGAAGGTTAGAGGCAACAGTTGCACAAAACTTTGGAATCAGGAATATTGAAAACCAAAAGCCCGTTTACCGGCTCCACAGTGACCTCAGTGGAATCTAGCAAAGGTAATCAGGTCAATTTGGAATAAAAAGAATTATTGGACAATGCCTCAATGCAAAGCAATTGTTTGGCTCATAAAGCAAAACAAAAGTTAGATTAAACCTGTTGTTTTATTTAAGCATTGGATTTTGATTTTATTTTTTATTTTTTTATTTTTACAAAAAATGTTAAACGTTTTTTAAAATATTGATCGGACATGACAAAAGTTTTAGGAGAATATGGATCAGAAGCTGCTGGCAGGAAGGGCCACGCGTGTGGGTAAGATGCAAAATTGTCTCTCATCTATAAAGGGATATTTATGAGAGAGGATTTTCTTCTAATAATAAATCTTTACAGCAGCTTTATGTAGTGGTTTTAAGGTGCTAATAAATATGTAATTAAGGGTAAGCACAAAAAGTAGGTGTCTATTATTGTAATGCAATATAGCTTTGTTTCATTCATTCCTCCTTATACGTTGCATGTTTTTTTTCCTTTTCTTTTTTGAGAACATGGTCATGCCGTGATGTGAAAAGCAATTTCTTAGTGCATTCAGCCTCTTTAGTAATGCATTATGTCTCAGATAATTGCCCAGACAGTGCTTGCTCTATAAGTCGCCTCTCTAACCTCTGATATATTTTTCTGGAGGTCTTGGAACTGGCAAACGGTAAGTGCCAAGCTTTGTTAATTACAAGGATAACACATGCACTTGTCAAATAATGGATGTGGTTGGCAATTTCAAGTTTTAATAATCAATTACTGGCAGTAATTCTCTGTGGAGTCACAGGATAGTCATTAAATCTCAAAAGGCGGGACACACGCAATGTAGCATTTTCCAAAGCCCTATTTTTAAATACATGAGGGAACACGGCCGGCTTTAATCCAGTGCATTTTGTTGCCTTATTACAATGTAAAGTAGCTCAGTTATATCGACACAGCGCTACTTGTAAAATAATTTTTCACGACAGTGAGTGATGAATGGTCATATTAAGGCTTATTCCTATAGGGACTGAGCCAACAAGGAGTGGGGGAAATGCTGTTACAGTAATACAGCTTATCTTTTCCTTTTTTTTTTTTTTTTCCTTTCTTTTCTTTTTCTAATGAGTTACTGAGTTTATTATGTAAAAGCCAGTCCTACATGGTCTCACATTAGGCAGACGTTGTTGTCTTTTGTAGTTCGGCCTGAAACACCTCCCCTTGGCCTCCTTGATCTTTGCGAACAAGTGTGTAGTGGTATTGAATCTATGTTCTTTTTTTGTTATACAGCAGGGTTCCTGTTATTGTATTTCCAGTCCACCTTCAAAGCAGAAGCATTTCAGAGGTTCTTCTTGACCTTGGGAAATTAACATGGGAGGACTGGCTTTGCTCTGAGGGAGCCCTATAGAGGCCATGTCCCCCCCTAATCCCCAGTTGAAAGGCATACCTCTCCTGCTCTGACAAAATACTAACATCCCAGCAGACTGAGTGTGAACATGATTTTGGCCAGTATCCTCAACATGTATCAATTCATTCCATTCATATTATTTAACGCGGGCTTAGATACATATGGGGTATGATAGCGTGTAGTGTTTGCGTTCATGAGGGAGTAAGACAGAGAGTGAGTGCTTGGGGAGAGGAATGAGTTTGGTCCTGCACAGATGAACAAACAGCGAATCTGAAGTGCTGCGCCCTGTGTGGCTTCCCACCAACTGAACAGCATTAAGGCAGTCCTCCATGTAAAACCTGCTCACTTCTCACACCAACTCTGGAGTTTGGCAAACGGACAGCAGCTCAGCGGGGAGGAGCTCTCACTGGAAGGCAGGCAGTGAGCTATGGACAGCAGGGAGACGTAAACCACAGCTTCTGGTGGTGATGGACTGATGTTTTAGGTGATCAAAAGGATGGATAAGAAAAGGAAAACGACAGGGGTGAAACCAGGAGGGGGTCTCAGAGAGGAAAACATTTTGGACTGAAGGTAGAAAGACATGAAAAGCAAAGTAAAGCTGAGTTGTTTGACAGTGCATCACTCGGGGTGAATATTACTGCACATTGTAAAAGTAGACCCAAACTCTGAGATTCACTTTCATGCTTTTGCTATCATTCACACTTTCACTCGGGGTTGCATAGAGAAACTTCAGTACAACATGATATATAACACGGGGCAATTTACTCCAAGGTTACAGAGCACAACTTAGGATGATATATTGTCATTGCATTTTCCTGCAAATAGGTCAAAATGTTCACTGTGACTCCCACAGATGCGCACGCGCGCATGTGCGCAAGCAACATTTTCAGGCACTGGATCAATTTAAATTCCTTCCCATTCCCCCCCCCCCCCCCCCCCCCCCCCCCCCCCCCCCCCTCTCATTTACATGGTGTGCGAGTGACTCCTGAACAGAGTAGGAAGCCTTGTGGAAGAATTAGGAAATGGTCCATTTCTGAGAACACAGTGGAATAGAAGCAGAGCAGCATATGCTGGGATTTGAATGGTCAATCGATGAATAACCCAGAGCGGTGTTTTTCAGTGCAGATTGGCAGGCATTGTGTGGTGGTATCTGTCTGTGTGTGTGTGTGTGTGTGTGTGTGTGTGTGTGTGTGTGTGTGTGTGTGTGTGTGTGTGTGTGTGTGTGTGTGTGTGTGTGTGTGTGTGTGTGTGTGTGCTTGTGTGGAAGGGAGAGAGAGAGAGAGATGGGGGCATGGAGGAGTGGGGATTCATCCTTCCCCAAAGTATTACACAGTGGTCAAAAATATTTGCAATGCCAGGAGGTATTTTGAAAAATATTTGAAAAAAATTCAATACCATGCTGACCTTTTGTGAGCAGATTCACTTTCTGTCTAATCTGGCTCAGAGTCAGGGAGGATCTGTGTTACTGTACCATGTTGCTGATTCTAAATTATGTTAATCTATTCTACTCATACTCTTACTTTGATGTCTTTATTAAGTTCTTTGTGTTTTACTTTAATTCTTACAAGCTGGGATGGCACTCTACAAATGAGAAGAAAAAACAAGAAGTTTAACACTTAATCAATGTGTTCATTGGACAACAATTAGTATCCTGTAAAATTGAGCCATAGTGTAATTTTGGAGGCGCACACACGCACACAGACACACAAATGTCTATATTCTATTTCATGCAGATTTCAACACTGTATATTCCTCAACATACACACAATTGCATATACAATTCATCTATATTTTCATTTTATACCTGATCATTTTAATAATTATACAGAATAATAATTTTTGGGTACTTGGCGCCTATTGTGAACAAAATTAAAACCTTCCTTGTTCTTCAAAGATCCACCACAAGAGGGCAGAAAGTATCCAAACACGCACTTTAATAAATTTACCATTCATTATAATATATGCCAACACCATTTAATCTGACGATGTTCTTAATTTTAAACGATAGATATTTATAGAAAAAAAAAAGGTATGATTATCTATAAATGCGGGTGCACAGCTCCCAGATATATTCAGTAATTATCAGGTGTGTTGATCTTTTTGTGAGAATTAACACTGTCACAGTGTCTTATGTTAGAAAGGATCTCGACAGATCTAAATTAAAGAATTATTTAAAAAAATAACGTTAAATAAATCATGCAGACAAATATAATACAAATGTATGAAACATACACTAATATAAGGGGTGGTGGAAAAATCTTTAAATTCAAAAGAAAATTGATATAGAAAAAAAATCACTTTAAAATAAATTACAAGCAGTAATGTTCCTATTGTTATGTGGGGAAAATACTATTTTTTAATTCTTGAAAATTAAACTGCTTTGTAAGAAGGAAATAAAGATGGTTCAAAAATGGTATTTTCTGACATTAATCACACTACTCAGTAAAATGATCTTCTATTTAGGGGCTTTGCCTCTCATCTCTTTTACATCCGTTAACCTGAGAATCAAATGTATTACTTGAACAACCTAAAAGAAGAAAGCAGGAACCTGATGGAGATGAAATGAAAATAAAAGAGAGTTGTCCTATCAGTTGAACACATGATTGTGTCTTTACCCTGCAGAGCTGAGGCTTTGCTGACTAATCAGCCTTTTACTACTGATCGATGCTCAGTGGGGCCAACGCAGCGCAGACATACATTAAACAACCCCACAGATTATCTCCGATTTAATTCACAGCAACATCACTGTCTGACGGGCTTATTGTTGAAACATGCAAGATTACACTTACAGTTTAAATACACTTTACATGCTTAATGTGGGGATCACACACTTGCGCACACAAACAATACTTTCTTCACAGGACTTTATAGCTAAGCCAAATTATTAGTCACAAGTTTGCCACGATGCTGTGTGAAGACGTTGCAATTCAACAAGGGCGCGTAGTTTTTTTTTGGTATATCACCCATGATCAAGCATGAGAACAACAGCAATAAAATATTCCATGTTTGTTACAGAGGAGAAAGTGTGAAATGTGCAGTGAAGCGAAACATAAAAGGTTCATAGCAGGATTTGACACCGTCAATCATTTAGCAAAGGGGCAAATAGGTACTCAGGGCCCGAACATGAGCTGGAGCCACAAGCTTGTTTTTTATCTGCAAATTTCAAAATAGCTAGTGATGATACAGGGGTTATATACAAGCAACAGTTTGGCACCTTCTTTTTAAACCTATATGACATTAAATCTAAATGTTGCACATGTACGATCACATGCATCTCTGTAGCTCATTGAGCGCAAAGAACGATGAGGAGGATCCGATATAGCACGGTGACACTCATAACTCAGAATGTTACCATTCTAATTTTCTTTTTTAATTTAATTAATATTAAACAACAAGGAGAAGATGCTATGACAAGGACAATGTTTTTATACTCGTGAAGAAAAATATTCAAAATAAGATTCCGTTGAAATTACCAATTGTCCCCCCGCTGCCCCTTCTACCTCTCTTTCACTGCCTGGAGGCTTTCTCTTCTCACCAGATAGAGGCCAGTATGAGCTACAGCTCGTCCTTCAACTCGGAGATTTACAGCACAGCTCACAGACTTATTCAGTTCATCAACAAGCCACAATGCATGCACATTCCAGCATTGATCTTGGAGACAGCAACAGAGCCGTGTGTACACATCATTTCATGTTGCCAAAAAATATGATGGTTTTTGGACAATTTAATACACAGAAAATGCTTTGAGAGCATGCTATTTGTTTACTTAGTGCTTCTTTTCATGCTGAGGTTGAATGGAGGCTAACGTCAATCATACCTCTGGACCTTAGTTGTGTACTGCTAACTCCCTGTCTTTGCCCCTTATTATAACACAAGTTAATTGAATCGGAGTCCAGTAGTGCCTTCCAGATGCTTCTGTGTATATAAAGGTACAAAAGTGATGGAGCAGGTGTAGCAATATTTGCACTTAGACTATTTCCACTGACTATCAGTTCGCTCTGGTCAGACATTTAAGAGAATAGTTCCAGCTTTGTAAACCCCTTTCATTTAGTGCTGGGCAGTTTTCCTATCTTCCTGTTTTCAAAAGATTCCTCTTTGACCCACATATACCAACAACACAGAAAGAGACTTCAGTCTGAGCTACAACACATGGTTTACTTGGCTTGCTAAAGATACACCAAGAAATGGGATATGGACAAAATGGCCATGACCTCAGACATGCCTGCACACTAGAAGGAAAGGAATGCATCTCTGTCCATAACAGGCTGTTGAACACAGGGATCACAACATATTTATGTGTAATGGTTTGCAGAGGTGTTCAACTCACATGGTGGTGGAGTAATTGCCGTCGTATTCCTTCAGCGGCTAAAACATGGCAATAAGAATTTACTGGCTATAATCTTTGTCAATACACGTTTGCTTGTCCCTCTGAATAAACGATGGAGGTGGAGAACAGCTTGTTTTCGGCGCTCCAAAGCGCTGCCCGCACACCGTCGCCTTCAATGTAAAATGGATAAAAGCGATGAAGGTAGTGGCAAAGGGGGGGGAAAAATAAAAAATCTGAGAAATGAAAGTTTTTGTGAATAAGATAAGAGAAGACATGAAACCAACTTTATTCATCCTCTCCTTAAGAAATATGACAATTGACCATTTTGAGGATCTGATTCCGCCTCCACAGTTACAGGGATCAACAGAGGATGCGTGGTTCTAAAATGACAATTCAGAAGTCGTTCAAGAAACCTACGGGAATATTTTGTCTCGCTGCAAACTTTGTTCAAATGTCCACACACGTTGTCCTCAATCAATAGAGTGTGCCTAATGTGAGACCGTGGAAAAAGTGGTGTGGATGAAATGCGTAGGCAGCCGCATGTCGCTGCAACTGTGCTTCCAATACAGATGTTTACGTCAATAGCTAAACTGTATTTTCTCTGCTGCTGTGCGGGGAGTTATGTATGGCTGCTCAGCTGTTTCATTTATGCGGCGCTGCTCTTTTTCCCGCTCAACGGGAGTTCATCGCAGACTAACTTTCACTGGCGTCGTGGGAGAAAACTTCTCCAAATGTTTCATGTGATCAGTGTGCACATCGAGTGAGAGCTTTGGAGGTGCAACAGAGGGGCTACGTTTGGCGGTCAGGGGGGTGCCATTTCCTGCTGACTGTCATATGTGTGCGTGCGCGCGTGTGTGTGTGTGTGTGTGTGTGTGTGTGTGTGTGTGTGTGTGTGTGTCACGCTACTGACATTGACCAATTAGTGGCCGAGGATATCAAACTAAACTGAGGAGCTGCTGATTATTACTTATCTTGCATAACCATAACTTTGAATTTTGGTAACCTGCAACTCAAGATTGCTCAGCTATGCGATTGTTTTTCGTTTCTGGCAAAGCAGTGATCTAGTCATATCAGTGGCGCTGCATCAACAATTTTAACGCAGCCGGCAAAAGACTATTTCCTAATAATTAAAGGTTCTCTTTCACTCAAGCAATTGAGTTTCAAATTCTCTGTGGTGTGACCATTGAAGCCTCCACAAACACCCAGATGAGGACTATAATCAGCCTCACTTTATGCTTCAAAAATAGAAACTCTTTGGAAAAGACTGTGTACAAAGTGAGGGAATGTCTAAATGATAGTTTAACTCACAAATGACTTTTACAATACACCTTTTACACTCTATCAATTTTTTCAGTAGCATACATTTTATTCAAAACAATTTAGAATAATCCTCATAATGTTCTGTTTTTAAGTTGTCCTGATACCATTTTGACAAAGACTTGGTTTGTTTTCGTTGGTTAAATTTCCCCACACGATGTCATTTCCACCACTCAAAGAAATAAAACAAGTTGAACAAGTTAAATGTACAGAAATTGACCTTTTCACACACACACACACACACACACACACACACACACACACACACACACACACACACACACACACACACACACACACACACACACACACACACACACACACACACACACACACACACACACACACACACACACACACACACACACACACACACACACACACACTCACCTGTAATGGAAATCTGTAAAAAAAATGGCTTGGGGGAATATCTTGAAACCGTCAGGTTGGACGAGAAAAAAGGACTGGCAGAGGGGCAATATCTCTTAGAACTTCAGATGGGCTATGGTGTACAAAATACTAAAGATTTAGAAAAAATGTAAGTAAAAGTTATTCATTGTAAAATTACAAATGATTTCAAGATCCAACCATCTATAAAACCTTATATCGTCATACATTTCAGGGAAGAAATCTGTGTGTGCAAACAGAAAAGGTTAAAGGTCAATACTGGATGCTGGTGATCTTTGGTCCCTCCGGTGGCGCTGCATCAGGAACGGGAAAGATCCCGTACTGAAATCGACTCACTGGGATAAAAGTTAAAGCCGTGCCATGAAAAGCAAATAACAATATGCGAGCAAAATCACCGAACACCAGAAAACAGAAAACTGCTCTGTGATCGCATGTGTCAGATTCAAAAAGACCTCAGACATGCTGTTTGTCGGTGTTTGCGACGGTATATAGTTCCCCGAGTGACTACGGCGTGGGCAGGAAACATTTCGAGGAAGAGTGAAACGTATTGCAGATACATATTTTAAAACAGGGTAAGCCCAGATCTAGACATGTTGTTTAATAAATGCAGTCGGCTCATGAAACAAAGATGATACGATGCTACATGATGCTAAATGTGCCCCAAATCCTTTGAGATGTGTTGCTGGTAATGATCCTCGTGAATTTGTGAATGGTATTGCTTTTAACGTCAGATGTCTTTTCTTTGTTTGTTTTTTTTCTTCCGCTCTGTTGAGACTGAAATGAGGAGTTCAGTATCACTGTGTTGCGTTTTACTCAGGCTTTTCACACTGTCCTAAGGTTTATAGAACTGAAGCATTAAAGTCATGCTGTTGAACTTTTGTCTGACTTTAGATATAATGCATCGTGGTGTACAAATATATATATTTAAAGTAATTAAAGATTTGTGACGTGGAAAATAGTCCCATATAAAAAAGATATTGATGTGGAAAGGAAAGTAATAAAGCAGTTCTTTTTTTTTTTTTGCAATAAAGTATACAATAGGTTTAGTAATTCATTTTTGACTAGTTTCAATAATGTGCTTGTTCTTGCTATTTGAAAAGTGTAGGAGTGCTTTACAATGTGGTTCTGTTGAAAATATTTTCTTGCTGTCAGCTCCTGAATCACAAACCTTTTTTTTTTTGCCAGAAATCACCTTTCAAGGCAGATGTTGCTTAAAAAATTCATTTTTGAGGTATCCAGGACGTGGTTTTGTGCGAGGTGAGGGTCCATCTGTTCTATACAGCTCCTCCTTCGACTTTATTATGTTTCCTCTAGGAAGGGAACACATTTATCTCCCCTGCATGGTGATTAAAGCTTCTTTACCGGCAGACCGGACAACAAAGGTAAACAGTCGTTTAAAATGTAAGTAAGGCTCGGCTGCCGGCGCTCTTTGATTTAAAAACACCTCTAAACTCACATACCGTACATAACTTTTGGCTGGACTTTCCTGTACCTTCACAATGAAAGTTATTGTTTATAGCTTTATATAAAGTCTGTGAAAGTTTTTAGTTTTTCTTCATTACATTGATATTACATATATTTCTGAAATGTTTCTTAAATTCCATTAATCCCAGCCTGTAATTCAAACGTAAATCACTTCTTATTCATCATGAATAAGAAAAATGTTTCTGTATGTGATATAATCAATCCTCTCCACTGAGACTCCATGTTGGGCTGGATTGTGATATGCTGGTCAGTTATTAAGACACTTTGTAGTATGGCAATGAGGGGTGATGTTTTTACCATGCATGTTATTTTATTACCCAAATCTCAGTTTTAATACCACTTCCCAGTAAAAAGGGAAGATTCCCTCTGAATTGGATGTAGTTCACTCTGTTTTTATCTGTTTTCCACCAAGAAAGTGTATTTCTGATGTCTATAGCAGTATTTGACCATGTGATGCTCCTCATCCATTTCCTACATACATAGCCAAACCATCTGAAATCCGTAACTCACTTTATTCTATTTGCTCATTATTTTTAATCTAGTTTTACAACAAAAAAAAAAATGTTTTTAATTAATCATATACATGTACCAGTGTTATTCTATGTTTCAGTACAATTACTTCTGTAAAAAGTGAAAACTGGATGTATAAAATTAAAAAGAATAGAAATTTGACAAATGAAAGGCTATCAAGACGGAGAAGTGTTAAATGTATATGAGTAGGGTTCAACAAAGTGAACCATATGCAGTACTCGGTTATCCTAATGTCACTCACACCGTCTCATACGGCCCGTCCCAAGTGTCCCTCCCTCAGCTCTCAGGGACCCTCGACATCGAAGAAATGGAAATACACACCATCAGAATTCCGCACATGAAGTATCTGGGATATAAATTCAGATCCACAGAGGTGACTGAATAATCACATTAATGAAATTTTTACGTCGACTAAAAGTCAGAGTTCCCCTTCATTAATTTTGCACTCGGTCCTCAGAACTCAAAAACAAAGCGCTAAATTTCTGCTCCTCGGACCGCATTGCCGCAGGAAGCTGGTCCTGTGCCTGCACGTGGTATTCTCAATAAATTACACAAACTACTATCTTGGGATAATGTTAACATTGTGTGAAAGAATGCACATCATCAGATAGATAAGAGCTCATAAGTGCAATCAATGCCTTTGAAAGAAAGATGACAAAGCCGCAGGAAAATCCAGAACACTGATTATCTCCCCAAAATTGCCGCTGGCGGTCCAGCCAACTGTTGTGTCACTAATCTTTTTCTTACATCTGATGGCTTTGTGTTTCACTAAAACATACAGTCAAATAAACAATAACCTTATCTTCTGTTCCCTCTTCGCGACTAAATGGAAGACGCGAGTTTTCATTTTGAGGCCGCTCTGCTTTGATTGGGGATAAAGATGGACCTGATCCGCCTGCGAGTGGAATGAAAGAGCAAAGATTTCACTGGATTTTCATCTTGTCTGAACATATATGGACCAGAAATGTGTCTTTTGAGCTGGACATCTACATCATCTTTCTATATTACATCAGTTGACGCACACACATCTGTGCATTGTGTACACAATTGATTGAATAATTCAGACATCACTTTATCTTTCAGTGAGAAGCAAACTTTTTTTTTATTTTGTTATTTATAACAACGGGTTTTCATTCAAACCTTAGATTTTCTTATTTGACCATGAATAGTGCTTCCCTCTGGAGCCTTGGATTGTTATTGTACAGGATGGCCTTATTCCTGTTAAAGGCCTGGAGCCCAAGCTGGGACATCTCTCCTTTAAATCAGCTTTGGGATCTCATAGACTGCACTGATTTCCTTGTAGGCCTTTGTGCTCTTAAGAAGTGATCACCCTCCTTCAATGCCCCGTGGATTAAACGGGGCAGGCTGGTTCACTCCTCTCTCACTCCGCTTCACAACGTCTCTACCTTTGTAGCCAATAAAAGACTAACTAGAATAGAACGAAGCAATGGGAGAATCAATCTACTGTAAGCCTCCCCACAGTTTTCTCATCATTTCTCGTGTCGTATGTCATCTCAGATTGTAACACAAAAAGCAAAACTCAGTATGAGGGACGGTTTCTGCTCTATTCAATGTTCAGGGAAGGCAGAGCGTGAAAGGGTTTCATACCCAACGCGAGATAAGTTGTGTTTAGAAGTTAAGTGGAGTGTGTTGCTGTTTGTGGATCTGAAATAACAACTATATCTCAATTCCAGTTTCAACTGTTTGTCTGCTGTGATTCTCTATTGTACTCACACACACACACAACAAATTCATATTTTGTAGACTTTAGCCCAGTGAATTGTTCTATCCCAATTTGACCAATTATATCTGAAAAAGTAAATTTTAATAAACATTTAATAACACATTTGTCATTTCATTATTACATTGTGTTAACGCACTTTAACCATTTATATCTTGAAATTACAAATTTCCACATGACGTTGTTACATGATATTTTAAGACCTCAAATCACCCATTCGTCACACTTTATAGTTTGAAATGATATAAAAGGTATACATTTCTATACAAATACGTAACCACCTGCCATAAACTCTAGTGCTGCTGTTCTGCAATACAATGAATTGTTTGCAAAGAATTTACATTCAATTAAATTCATTAGATGCACTGGGTGTCTTTGTAAAATAAAGGTAATCCTGTATTTTGCTCCAGCTGTATTATTCACAGTGTTTGTTATCAAGCACACTGTCACATTTGCTTTGTATTCTCAAATTGAAAGAGTCCATCAGGTGCAATGACATGAAATAATGAACACTTTTCCAAAGTGCAACAGTGTCTATGTTATTATACATATTATAAGTATGAGGCAGAAGTGTCATGTATATATATTTTTATTTTTTTTATATATAATCTTCTGATACCCCACACATTCTACACATTACAGGGCATACTTATGCAGGTGGTGCAACTTTAATGTAAATAGAAGCATACTTTTTTTTTCTCAGAATTTTAATATTATGTGTGTCATTTAAGAGTTTTCCATTTTATTTTTCACATGTTCTGCTACTGTAAAGTGCTACTGTATTTCTTTTGGTCTGCCTGGCTCCACTCTGTGGCTCCTCCATATCAGGGGATGAAGCTGTCTGTTCAGGTGATTGACACAAGCCCACATTAAGAGGTGGTTTTGGAAATTAGTCCGTGGAGACCCTTTGGAGCTGAGCTGGAGAAGGAGGGCTGTCTCTGAGAGGAGCCGTGCCTTTTTAACCCCACTCATTTGTATGCCGATGCGCGAGTGGCAAGCTGCTCTCTAAATGGCTGAGGCATCCTGGCTGGTACCCCCTCGACACGTTCCTGCACAGACAGACCCCGTGGAGAGCTGCCAACAATATGCAGCCCAGAATCCTCAAATTACAATGGGCCCAATTAATAATCACATAGTTAGTTCATATTTTATATCCTATAGAGAACTCAGCAGAACAAAGCTTCCATTGAAAATGAATAACCTGTTTTGTTGGGGTTTTTTTTCTAAACCATGACCAAGCTTTACCTTAACACTGTGAACTTTATGTTTTCTTTTCCTCAGACTGCCAGAATTTGGGATTTTATTATTTTTTTTAATGATGTGGTAGCTTGACCATTCGTTCACCCCCCTTTTAATTCACCATTATGGGGAGATGTGTGAAAAATACATAATAATGGGACCACTATGGGATGTTCATGAAATTTGAATGAGTCTTGGAGGGCGACGCCATGAAATTAAACATATACCTAAAAAGTAAAGCACTGCTTTGGAGCCAGTTTTGAACCAGTTAAGCTTCTTATTCCCTACCACCCAAATAAAGAATAGTTTTGTTCATCTTCAAAACTGTAACCAGAGGAAACCATATTATTATTTTATATTACATTTTGCTCACTTGTACAAGGTACAAATCCTGCACTTCTCACTGTGGCCTTCATATTCTTTTGTTCCACAACGTTAAGCTGTAATACAATTTGAAAAGGAGATTTCCCAGTTCTAATTCACAGTAACCTTATATACCATGTTGTCCAAGGTATGTCATTCTAATCACGCTTTGTGTTCATTGTTTTGTTTCATTACATTACGTCTCCCGGTACAGAATCAGAATAGTCCTCTATGTGTCTGCAATGAATAATTTTGAGATTTTGACATGTTCATTTAAAGTTGTTAATCAGATGTAAATATGCAAAGCGGCTTCCCGGGGGCTCCCTTTGAAATGCAAATACAGGGTGCAAACAAAGGTAGGGTGGATATAGGTTCTGATGCAGCAAAATCACGAAGGTGTATTACTGTTCATATCTCATTAAAATATGAAAGACATCAACTATGTTCCTTCAACCTTCTTCCTAATGGCCCTGCTGTGATTTGGGGGGTGCTTAGTGATGAGATTTGACATTTTTTTGGGAGTTTCATTTCCATCATTCAAGTAGGTGAAGCCTACACATTGAAAAAAAAAGACGCTGTTTCCATCTCTCTCTCGCTCTCTGTCTCTCCCTCTCTCTGTATCTTTGTGATACAGATTGTTGAGGTTACCGCCACTTTGTATTTTAGTAGATCTTATAAATGTGCTCCTGTGAAGCATATGAAATCCAGTGGGAGGTTGGTGGGAGGCTTTAAGTAATAGCATGAAGTGGCCTATTTAGTGTTATGCATTGTATTAATCTGTTTTTACTTGTGCAATTTATAATAGTTGAGCATGTGCTCAAAAGTCACATAAAGGTAAATAAAAGGCCTCTGTGATCTGTGTACTCTGAAGCGTGGAAGACTTGAAAACCCGTAAATCCTGAACTCACCTCATGATTCTCCTCTGTTATGCTTGGCTTACAGTGTGCTTTCGATATGTGCTTGTCGTTGTTGCTGTAGTCTCTTTCCTTTACTCGCGATCTTCCACAGTTGAACTCAGCAGTCATGCAATTACTACCATTCTGTGATTTTCTTTTAAAACAGACTTTCCTCCTGAAGAGTTTTTAAGGCCGATTCATAGATAAAAAAAAAAAGAAGAAGATATATATATATATATATATCTGCTTGATTTAGAAAGACCAGTTTAGCATAATGTTAAATTCATGAAGCACACTTTAAAACTACCCAACCTGTTCTTACAGTATGTAACATATACTGATAGAAAGATGGATCTGGGTGCAATTGAATCCAACACTGTACATTGCCACTGGTCAGCCAAAACTTTGCTGATGATTTGCACCTCACTCTCATGTCTACACATTTCCAATTTCAGGAGGAAAATTGGGATTCCTGAGTGTCTGAAGCACCATTTTCTGACTCTTTGGAGTGGAAAATAGGATTCAATTCCTGTTCAACACCTCTTCATTAACGAACCACAAAATGGCAACTACAAAAAGTGCTTGTATCAAAGAACTTTGATAACTACATTTCCATGCTTCTTAAAAAAAAAAAAAAAAAAGACGAGTTTTTCACAGATGTTTTAATGCTTTGTAAAAAAGTGCACTGAAACACTACAAAAGTCAAGTTTTTCGTAATTATTCATTGCGCCTCTGCAGAGACCGGTGAATGCATTTTTGCTTAAACACAGTAACCCTGACCAGTCCCTCTGGAGAGGTGTTTTAGCTCGCCGTGTGTACAGCCACTTAACCAGACTCGCAGACATTAGCCACCCATGACTTTACTGCCAATCCAGATTCGACACCCACTGTACTGCCCATTAAAATTTTACAGGTCAAAAATTTAAAAGGCAGTTAAAGAAATGTTCTTTTTCATTACATGTGACAAAAAATGAGGAGGTCAGCTCATGGCATAATGGCAGCGTAATTAGAGACTCCCGGTTTGATATAGTGTGACTGCAAATCAATGTAAGACTAATTAATCAATATTTTAATTATTGGACCTGTTAATGAGGAATTGTTGAATTCCCCTGGATCTT
Organism: Lipophrys pholis; assembly: GCF_963383615.2. Classification (NCBI taxonomy): domain Eukaryota; kingdom Metazoa; phylum Chordata; class Actinopteri; order Blenniiformes; family Blenniidae; genus Lipophrys; species Lipophrys pholis. The sequence continues at coordinate 13,309,644 of NC_137632.1, forward strand.
GTTGCCATCCTGGCCTCCTCTGTCATAATTAGCAAAGAACACTGAGGCTTTACTGTGTTGAATGTGCCATCATCTCGCAATGAACAGTGACATCAAAGAGCTTAAATTCTTGGCTTTTTACTGTTAGTGCTTAAGCAAGCCAAGAATTAAAGCTCTGTCCAGATGTCCTGGCCTGTTTCTCATTCAGTCATCTGTATCATTATGATTCTCTCCTTGATGTCTCTCTCAGCTAATTACATTCTTTTGTCACCACCCACCCAAGTCATTTAACAGTGCTTTTCAAAGGAGAAAGCCTATACGTACAGTACATCAATAACAGTGGCTGCTCACTGTTATTTTGAGGACCTTTTGCAAAATTGTACAGATGAAGAGATTCATCTTCCCTTTGAAAGTGACAGTGCTCTTTCTGAGTGCGTGTCATTATGAAATATAATACAATCATAAATAAAATATTTGGGATGGCATTTCATCCAACACCGTCAAACTAATCGCGGTCAATCAGATCGTATTTTACCTGCTGAATTCTCCTTCACGTGAGTCTAAAACTATTCCCCAGAACAGAAACTAAACCCGATTTGAAATTATTTGATGACTAATTTCTTCTCTTGCTATCATTGTTGATTTATTATTATGTCTTATTTATTGTCTATTAATGAAAGTTTTGCCTGTGTTGATTGCGTTCCTTGTGAATTTCATCGATTTGTCAAATGAAATGTTTCAACATTTTAACCACAGAAGTGTTAATATGTGGGGATTGTTAGTGTATGAAATGGAAGCTAATGAGAACTTGCCAATAACGGTTTTTTTTTTTTTAAATAGGCAGAACTATATTCAACACTTTTGACAATTCCAAACAACAACAGCAACAACAACAACAACATACAGTATTTCCAACATGCAGCTACATGATCATAAATAAGGAGTCATATTTCCGGTAAGTGCAATATTTTCTATTTCAGCTCTGTTTGTTGGTTTTTACCAAACTAATGAAGCAGAAAGCTCTACTATGTTTCTCAGCTTATAGCTGACTGTGTTTACAGTTGTTGTCGAGGGGCAGGCGGCATACCGTGGGTTTATAAAGTAACCTCTGCCTTAATGCTGCAGCTCAGTAAATGTGAGTAGTGTCAACCAAAAAACAGGAGTTAATACAGGAGCTGAAATTACTCCATAAAGCATCATGTGATAAAAGCTTTGAATTCAGGTGTAATTCATTATCCACATCAATAATTCTAAACAACTCTCTTTTTGTGTCACTTCATGAGTTGCAGTCAGTAAAATATGTGAGTCTACACTATACAGTCGTTCTAATGTTGTGCACTTTATGAAGAAAGCAGGGGTGGTAAGCAATGAATTACAAATATATTTTTATTCAGCATGTAGATTTACTGATACTCAAGTACATAAAGGACTTTGCCAGTCACTGCCCACATTTTGAAAAAATATTCAAACCTTCTGATCTGTATCCTTGGGACCAATAACTAAATACACTTGATACATAGTATAACTGTATGTTTTTTAATGCTTATTTGAGAAATGTAAATGCAGATATTTTATAGATGTGAATAGAACTAAGGTACTTACCGTGGTGTAGCTGTTGGCACTTTGAGATCACAGTGACAATTTCCCTTATTAATAAACAGAATTATACCTTTAAGCCATATAAAAGTAGTTGTACCTGAGTCAAATTTTTCATTACCCTTTAGTAAGAGTATTGATTCTGACATACTGATTAAAGTTTATACAGCACATGTTTTGATACCAATTATTAGTGAGTACAAAGAGAAGTGACTACAACAGGACGATAACTTGTTACGCTTGCAAGATGCATTTAATTCTCATTTTGAGGTTACATATATCATTCAACAAGGGATCTTTTTGCATTTCTGCAACTCTTTTGGCAATGTATTTAATACTAAAGGCCTATGAGTGATGGTCTGCTGTCCAATTGTGGCTCATCTCCATATTGTGTAAGTATACAGTGCGGACCACATTCCTGGAAAGTGAATAATAGAGATAGCCTGACAAAAGTAGATGAATGATAAAAAAAAAGATTGATCTTGGTGACAAGTGTTTAAACCTTGTTTTTGTTGTTGTTTTAAGACCCTTGCTTTCCATATAAATGTCAAACCTGTTATCACACTTCACTTACTATGGGCTCTGTGTTTTCCTTCATGATATTTCAATTGTCAATTTTTTTGTTCAAATAAATCAACAGATGGCTGAAACTGACACTGAGGAGCCGACAGTCAGGTGACACAGGTGAGAAAGGGCTGGCTGCTTTGATTTGGGTCCAGCAGCAACACTGGAGCTCCAAGTTGTCATGGAAGTCATGGGAAATGACTAATGATTCAGAAATTACCATCAATGATAATAAATTGCACAATGCATCACATTTAAAACATTTCTGTCTGTTTTTCCACTAACCAAGTGTGCATTGCTTCTTGCTGCAATATTAGACAAGTTTGTATAGTATAACCTGCTACATGTGTCTTCGTGTATTCACCTCCACTTGTCCGATGTCCAAGACAAAAGCACAAGACACGACAATAAATTCAAAAGGTGAAAGGGCCGTGTCTTATTACACAACCAGAAATATTCTTGATGTGACAGATTGAGAGCAGATGAAAAGGGTTAATTGTAATGACAGCACCCAACCCTAGCTTGTGCGGTTGCTATGGTAACCTGTGCACAAGGATTGATGTTTTGCACCTACTCAGGGATCACTTGGAAAACATTTGGCTTGGCCAGTAGTCCGGATATTTTTGACTGTCTATAGGTGTCGCTCTTTTCTTGGTCTGACCATCTGTTTTACAAATTGAGGCCAACCCCCCCCACCCCACCCCAGAAAATTCTTGTTTTATTTTTGCAGTTTGACAAACTCAGAAATCGCAAGACAGTTACATTCCATAAAAACAGAGCCCACCACCACCAACTTAAACCACTATGATTTGCGTATGTTTCTACATTGAGTCTATTTGTGTCAGTTTAACGGCATAATTACTTCGGCAATACGCACGAAATACAATGAACCTCTCTGTGTGTTTCCACTCAGTGCTGCTGCTGTACTAATCTGCTAATCAAGCTACAACAAATGAGTGCAGAGTCCCACAGTCAGTGTGTTTTTCTGCCTATTCAACTTAAGTTATAATGGTAGAGAAAACCATTTTTGATACAGCCGCTTTCACAATATTGCACATTTTATGACTGATTTAATATAAAATTTTGCATTCTACTATATTGTAAAATGCAAAGGATGTATAAACACATTTAATGTGAAATTAGTTTGTGTACTTGCATGTCATATGACGCCTGTTTAATAAAGGTAATAGATCATAGTAAAAAAAACTAAACTAATCTAAATGTGATAGTTGATGTAAATAGAAAAAGCCATGCATGGTCAGATCTCGTCCAAGATGATAGTTTAAATGTTCTACCACTTAATGGTTTTGGTGTGGTTTGATGCAACTATTGAATTAGACCAATTTGTGTCAGAGCACTATTTTCTCACACCATAGTGAATTAGTTTTTATTAATAACACAACAAAATCACAGACTAAATGAGCCGTAGTCATTTTTCTGTCCTATTTTTTTAATATGATGCATTTGATATTTTATAAAACCATCTTTATCAATAAAATATAGAACTCACCATCAAACCACTGTAGAACTAAGGTGAACACACTGCAATTACTGCAATATTTTATTTAAATGTGATTCTTTTTTATTATTAGTGGTATATTCCAGTTTATCACAACACACAGTCATAATTCAATGCTATAAAGCATATCTCACATTATACAAGAGCATATGCCTGTGGGATTTCACAGAAACAAGAACACATTTGTTTGAATGGCATGTCCACAACCTAAATGAAGACTTTAGAGCCATTTTCGGAGATCCTGATATAAGCTGCACTGAAGCAGAGACATTGATATGAAAAGGGAAAAAAAAGGTCAGGGATTTATGATGCAATGATTAAAGGCTGAATTCCAAATTTGCTACTTTAGTTTCAGTTTTTGGCCTCATCGGCTCTCACACTGTTGGGTCAAATTGGGACACTTCAATAGAGCAAAGTAATTTTCATGCATTTGCATGTTAAAATGTCCATAATGTTCAAACGGCTAAAGCAGATAAACTCATATGAGAAAATTAAATCAAGCACAAAGTAAGTAAGTAAAAAAAAAAAAAAAAGACGTGACTTTTCACCTATAATTTAATACTCCTCAATATTTTGGCCATATGTTGAGAAGTTTAGCGAAAAAAGATTTCTGCTGCAAGTCACTGTGCAGTTACACTGCAAAAATGACCTCCTTCCTTTTGGCTGTTCAAAGGGTTTTAGAGTCTTCTAAGAGTATGGGGGGGATGGGGTGGGGGTCATATTAGCAGGGCTATGAAGTGGAAGAACAAGCAAGGTTAATGAGCACGAGTAGACAGAGCAGTGCTGACACTGAAAGACGAAGGCAAAGAGAGTTGAAAAGAAATGCCTCGGGTTTTTTTTAGATGAAACAAAAAAAATGAAATACAATCACCAATTTCTCTACAGCGCGCTTTCATTGTAATGTTGACGTCTAATGTATTTAGGCATGTTGACAAACGCTAATATCAGGAATTACGCTTTGCCTGTGGGAGTACTACCCCTAAATGGGATTACACAACTCATCTGAGAGCGGCCTGCAAGTGTCAAGCTACATCTTAACCACGACTGGCAAAAAACTGTGTGGAGCTCATCTCCGCTGAGGCAGAACTAAAATCTGGAAATAATCAACTAGTGGGGAACATGAGAAATTCTCCAGAAAACACTTTAACGCCACTGGAGCCCACTGCTCCTCAAGATTGGATTCAGGTACCTAATCCCAGGCGGCAGCTGCCCACCCTCCCCCTCGCTTTTCTTTCATATGGTGGAGCACAGCAGCCATGGGGTGTCAAAGGGGGCAGAGAGACTGCTGTGGCTGACACCTGCTGGGCGCTATAAATATAAAAAAAAAAACTGGAGCTGCCATTGTTAGTTTGTACTGTAGTTCTCTCTCCCAGGCCACTCTCTCTTGTAGGCTGATGTCTACTTTAATGCAGGCTGAAGGCGTCTGCCATCACCAAACCATTAGATAAGCAAGGCATCCAAATGACTCAACCAATTCTACCCAAGAGCACAGATCTTGTCCTGGATCACTGAGGAAGGCTGTCACTGTGGCTGGTGTTCTGCAAGACATGGGGAATCAAACCAGAAAGCACTGTACCATTAACTTAGGATCATGGTGGAACTGTGGCTGATACATTCAAATGCTTTGTTTTTTGGGCGTTGTTTGTGTGTGTTTTCTTTTTTTTTTATTGTAGTATTGGGCTCAATCGATCAATGACGCAGACTGATATCATTCTGAGGTCACTCTTAACAGCTTCCCCATTGCCTGGATAAGAGCAGCAACAACTGTATCATGCAGTTCAGTGATTACAACCAAGATGTGATTGTGCGGGGCTGAGCTGTGAACAAGCAACGCTTTTTGATCCTTTTTATCAAGCCAACAAGCTGGACAGCATGCACTATAAGAGAACGGAGCAGAGCCTTAGGAATCCCATGATATTGTTCGGTGATTGAATTAATTCATAACGAGTATTCCTGCTAAGAAGCCAATATGTTCCTTCCAAAGAAATGAATTACTTTAATACATGTGGTCGATCCTTGCTGCAGCTGACCTGGTCAGATTCCTTCAGGTAATGCAATTTGCTCAACATGTTCTAATAAATACTCGGATATCCTGGTAAAACTCAACAGCCCCGCAGATGTCAGAGAGATGGAGAGGTTTTGTTTGAAGATCAGCAAGATGTGAACCACACATTCCCGGTAAATGGCTGAATGGCTGCACTTGACACAATGCAATACCTGCTCTACATTACTTTTTTTTATTTGCTTGTGCGGTGCCTTGTGGGAAAATTGTCTGCGCATTTCTGGTTGCCATGTGCTCGAATGGCTGGAATGTTTTCCTCCGTTTTTATACAAGGCTGTTTGCTTCCTGGCTTTTTCTCATCTCCCCTCTCTGACTCGGCTGTATCCTACACCACTGGTAGACGTGTTCTTTACAGATGATCTCCTCTGGATTTCCAATTTGCAGCGCTCTGACTGCTACAGGCAGCTGCAGTGCTTTAGCAGGGCCGTCAATGCCGAAATGCCCCCTCCACTGTCTGCAAGTGTGACACCTCCATTCCATGCTCTTGTCAGTCTATAGAAGAAAAAGTGGATTAATGTCAGTTTCAGGGAGCCTCACAAAGCAAAGTGTAGCTTCAAACATGAGAGTGATTCTTGTTGAGATGGTCATCTGCAGCATCTGTCAGAGGCGAGGGAAAAACAGGAGGGGTTGGGGGGGGGGGGGGGGGGGTGGAAAGAGAGAGACAGGTGGGGAGAGAGCGAGCACCACAGCATACAAGTTACACACACCAGTCAAACTGGCCTGTTTAGAGGCGGAGGCTTAATCACATGTAAGCAGCATCAGACGATTGACACTTCTGTGTGTTTTTGAGATGTAATGCCTGCTTGTATGCTTTCTGCCAGACCCTCCCCCATGGCCTTCCCGTCCCCTTGATTTTCCCAAGAGATGCCCCACTGAGGAAACGACAGGGCAGGTAAAATGTACAAAACCAGCTCTCTGCTGGCTGTTGCCATCTTTTTCTGCTCAGAGAGAAGATGACAATGTGACGTGTGGAAGAAAGAAAAGAGTAAAAAAGGAATATTTTACCCAGTAATGCAAATGAGATTAGTAGATTCGTCCTAAATAATAAATCAAATAACCTTTAAAATATGTTTCCGGTACTCTTTTACTTTCTAGTTGCTTTCGAGTTTTCTTGTTTCTTTCAACATTAATATCACAATGAAAATGAAGACATTACAGCTCCAAACATACAGAAACCAAAAATGTAAAAAATTGGTTTTATGATGTCTAAATGGACAGCTAAGAACACATTATTAAACTAAAAAAGCTTAATCTCGATCAAAAATACAATGCACAATACAGACACTTCAATACTAACAAATCTCTGCATTCATTTCTATGACTATATTTAATTTATTATGTGTCAAAACGTGTAGGTTTAACTCGTTTCAGTTTTAATTACAAAGGATTGCAAAAAGAGAAAATGCTATTTCATGTCTGCATTATAAAACTCCCATTGCAGTTGTCAAACAAATGATGGATCAAGCTCTTAAGTATCAGAAGACATGAAAGGATTAGAAGCGGTTGAGACTTGTGTTCAGCAGCAGTGCAGGTGAAATGTGCCAATAAATATGTATTAGACTTTGCCACTCTCTAATAGGTCATTCATATGTGCACTTGTGTTTGGGCCCTCTCCTTGATAGTGTGCCACATGGCCAAGCTATTTATATCCTCACACTGAGATCTGGATGACATCAGTGACAGCTGTGTAAAGATGACTATTAATCTGAAACTAGGAAAAAAAAATAACCCCGCATCCATTCATGCTGCAGTAGAAAGAAATGTGTTTAAGATCCCCTACTTATTCTACACTCTGCTGTTTGCATCTATTTCTATCCATTATTTTGTGTATTTTCGAATCACTGTTTACGCCTTGGCTGTGGGGATTTTTTTTCCCCTGCTATTTCTATGTAAGGCATATTACTATTTCTTGTTGCAGTTCCCAGTCATAAATGGTTTCATTATTGAGTCAGACAACAGACTGCAGTGACCTGTTTCCACCATCACCAAGGTCTTAGAACACGCCCATCCTGGCATGCCTGGTGATTAGGAGAGGATATACTTTGCCACAATTATTCATTTAGCTTTTTTTTTTTCTTTCCTTTTTTGCAACTTAAATAAATTAAAAGGATGTCCATCGTGATTTGTATTGAGATATTATACTGCATGCTGCATAATGATCTCCACACAGTGTATGAAACCATTAGAAGTGCTCGATTTAAAGTTGTGACAGTTCAAGGGAACCAGGAGCCATAACATATTCAGAATGGTCCAAAGCAAGGTCAGTGTTTTAGTACCGCTCCATATCTATGCACTGAAGCAGACAAGGATGCAACACATTTCATCTGGGACCGCCAGTGAAGACAATGTAGAGCCATGACTTGTCTAGACGCCTGGTACTCGTCCTTAGCACCGCGGCGCAATAACAACCCAGTGGTGAAATAAATCTGTGACCCAGTCTGCTTATGTATCAAAGAACTTGCACATTCTTTGCGCTCCCACTAAGCAGTGCATTTTATCTGCTTTGTAATGCATGCACTTTACGCTGCAGTATGTACCACTGGCTCAGACTTGCCTGATTGACCTGCATTCCAGAGCCAGCCAGCTCTCTGCTCACCGCACCTGGGGCCCGGGGCTGGCGTGTGGCTGTCACCGGCCATCGCCACGCCATGCGATTGATGACAGCTATTCACTGATGAAGCTGTATTCATCATTCCTGTCCAGGGCTGCACTGACCAGATGGACCCTGACCATCCATCCACTGTCAGGGACACATCTGTTCCCGTTGTTGCTTAGAGTACTAACAAGTCACCTGCTCCCTGAAAGGCTGGTGTCAGCCACAGAGGAATGAATGCTGTTACATGCTGCCTGTTAAAGACAGAGAAAGCTCCCCAACACAAAACTACTGAATCTTTGTCCGGCACTCATCTTCAGGCCTTTACTCAGCATGATGGTGCAATCAAGATGTAGCTGTCCACTTGTCATTTTGAAGAGCACATTTTTCTAATGCCGTGTTTACGAGGGTTTTTGTAATGAATTACAGACGTCCACATTATTGTCATTCAATTCAATTCAATTTTATTCCCATAGCACCAAATACAACACAGTCATATCAAAGCACTTTTACAGAACCCGCCACCCCCCACCCCCCACCCCCACCTTCACCCACCCAATTAGTGACAGGGGAATGGAAAAATTCTCTTTTTAATTGAGTAGTATTGTTTAGTTTTTTTCCCCAAGTATACAATTTTATTCATTCTGAAGTACAATTTGCAGAATGGTATTTATTTGAACACGTTCATAATTAATACTCAAACCTTTTCATACACATTATTGCAGCCAGCATGTTTATTTTATGGAGACAGTTCCTTCTTTACACCTACAGTTCTTTCAGAAAACACATTTCCAGTCTAGCATGTCCATGTGTAAGTACATATACAGTGTTTAAATGTTTGTCTGAAAAATGTGCCTTCATAGTTTTTTACAATAACTCATATGCACTTTACATCTTTTACATTCCAAAATCGCGTTGTCATTTATTTGTGGAAGGAAAATATCACTTTCAATTTGGGATCATATTATTAAACTATACAGCAGAGTTGGGAAAGTTTGTCAAAATACATAGGAAAATGTTGATCAAGTGTACAAACACAAATCTCTGTGGAACATGATTTTCTATCAAAAATGAGACAGAAAATGTTTTGTTTTTTTGGGATCAGCACATGAATATGCAGAGCAATGAGCCATCATTGTCATTGTTTCTCTCCGCTGTTTCTGACTCCACATAACCTCCTGCCAACCCATGGCTTTCCCTTTCAAACTCCCCATATTGGAGGAAATTGATTTGTTTAAGGACTCCATGCAAGCTTTCAATTGTCATCAGTGCGGCTTTCTTTTTGGATCGTGAAAGGTTGTAATGTAGCTGCTCCTTGCCTGCGTGTGTGTTCACATGTTTGCACAGTGTATGCGCTCAGAGTCAAGAGCAGGTGAATTTGACAGCAGAGCAGCTGCTCCGGTCTTTTAACATCTTATTTGAAATGGTTTGAAGGCATATTTAGCAGGTCTGAGTTCATTAGACTTCCTGCGAGGATCTGGAGTGAGCCTGAGGAGGCCCCGTGAAGTTCTTCATTGTCGTAAGACTCAATTGTAATCACCTTACCCAGCGTGACTGACAGAAGAGCTCTCTAGCTTGATTGAAAGTATTGATCTTTTGGCAGCTCTCTGTAGACAACTCAGACATGCACCATCACAGCGCTCACTCTCAAAAAAAAAGATCTCTTCATCTGCCTTAATCATCTAATCAATAATTAGCATTAGCACAGTGAGGGCTTTAGCCGTGTGTTAGGTTAGACCGCCTTTAGCCGCCTGCTGCCTCTCCTCTGTTTCCCACAGGAGAGGAATCTGCTGAGTAAAGCTGATCTGGTGGGCTGGGGCAGTAAGGGCAGGGTGGAAGCCCAAACTGCAGTGACTTTCAGATTCATAAGCTCCACCCAGCCGGCTCTGTCCATCCCCCTTCAATGTCGTGCAAGATCGGCAAGATTTCTGTCACCTTCAGCGTTGGCAAACGGCCAAGTGCTCTTGGAACCAAAATTCATTCTCACAGCATCCTGTCGTAGCAGCATGAACTTGTTAATCTTCTGATAATTGCAGCTTTAAAGGAATATCACAACTCAGGTGGTGGGAGAGCGGCGGGTGTACTTGATCACAGTGTGGCATGTTGATAAACATCTCTCGACATCTAATTATCAGTAGCTTCTGGATGAGCTCATAATGAACGAAGTGCTGTTGTGTACGCGAGCTGTTGTACTTAGTTTTTAAGAAATGTAATAAACCATTTTACATTGGCTGCAGTGTTGCATTCTGGCTCAGTTACAGATGCTCAGTCAATAGGCTGCAGAGCTGCACTGGCTTGTTAAAACACACCTTTTCCACGGTAACACAATAATGATTGCCTGACTCACTAACCAAGAGCACAACCATGTTCTTTGGTGCACTCAAAGTAGGACTAAGCTTGTGCCTGGTGACAGTATGAGTCAGTATCCAGAGCCCCAAAGAGGAAATCTGGAACCCATTATCATGAGCATTGTGCTGCCAAACTACTGATTTAAAAAAAAAAAAAAAAAAAAGAGCCGGTCATTCCATCACAGTACAAACACATAATTGCTGGTTTTAGACAATAATAAGTGCAGCTTGCTGTGTTTTGTTCCCTGGGCACTGATGGTCTCACTCTCAGTTTCTGCTAAGGGACCAGTGCAGTGGACTTAAGCAGCGCGAAACAACAACACTGGATATAGCACACACAAAGAAGCAACATAAACATTTCAGAGACTGTGAGCTTCTTTAACAACATAAAAGTGAATCAGAAAACAACCGAGAACAAACTGTTTTCCAAAATCTACATTTGTGGTGTCTCTTCCGGCAAAGACAGGAACTTTTCATAACGTTGACATGTCAATGATGTTGGATGTTCGCGTCGTCAGTGTTACCACCATAGCATACTAATATGAACTGTTAGCCTCCATCATTATCAGTCTTCAATATGGTTTGTCTATTTTGCACGGTTTGATTTGATAAGAAGAGGAAATATATGTTTTTTTTGTTTTTTTTTGGTGGGGGGGGGTGCTTTAACACAAAGGTCATGTTGTCATGTTTTTTTTCATGTGGAGCTGCATATTTATAACACAATGATGAATTTACTGTCTGTTACATTGCAAGATTTTTCAACTACTTTTCGAAGTCACAGAGTAAATCAAGTGAGCTTGCATGTTGAAAATGACTGTCAATACGTATTAAATGCCCATGAGTGTCCCACTGATCATATCCTGGCTTTATGTCTATTTTATGTGTTTTTTGTAGATTTTAATTTGTCCATGTTACAGTATGGTTTCATTAAAAATGAAGATTAGTATTAATATTAGTACTACACTGTATTCAAAACAGATTAATCAACATTTCTTCTCTCTAGAAATTACAATGAAAGCAAAATATCAGTGTCTTTCTACAATAAATTCCTCCTCTCTGTCGAGCATCTAATCATCTCTGCAACTATGAACACAGCATTTCCTCACTGGGATATTGTTCTCGCAAGAAGTTTTACTCTCAATGGTTTACTATTTCCTTGTGCCTATTCATGCGATTGTGCTTGTATTTGCATGTGCATTTGAGCATACATGTAGACATGTGTTACATAGATAACAGCAAGCTGTTATTATCTTCAACTGGAAAACGGCCATGCTGATTGTTAGTACAGCAACACTGCTTCCAGATCTAACCTTATCACGAGCCAATCTTAACTGTCACTTAGTCTCTAGTGGTTATTTGCTTTCTGCAACACATCCTGAATTATGATTAAAACTTTGAAATAATTATGTCTGCATCAAGCAAACATATTATATGATTCACAATCTGACAATGGATTATTGTTGTATATCTTTTTTAGTAAGACCTGATTTGTTTGTTGTAGTTATTCATGTGAACTCTGTGTGTGTGTGTGTGTGTGTGTGTGTGTGTGTGTGTGTGTGTGTGTGTGTGTGTGTGTGTGTGTGTGTGTGTGTGTGTGTGTGTGTGTGTGTGTGTGTGTGTTTACACTGTGTATGTGCTCAGAGTCAACAGCAGGGGAATTTTCCGGCAGAGCAGCTCATCCAGTCTCTTAACATCTTATTTAAAATGGTTCGAAGGCATATTTAACAGGTCTGAGTTCATTAGACTTGCTGCAAAGATCCAGAGTGAGCCTGAAATGTTCATCATGATATCCCATCGTTTTCATACAATCTAAGAAAGACCGAGAAAGCTAATCATAAATAAAAAAGAACCAATAAATATCAGCACTGCGGTAAACACTACCACTGCCATATGACATGTGATTATTTGCAGTTTAACATTTCAGTTAACAGAGCTCCTTCTTTTGTCTTTAATTCACACCAGGAATGAGTTAACTGTGTTTTTTTTTTTTTCTTCTGAGATCTTTTTTTTTGGAGCTTGTGTTCCAACCAGCAGCTGTTGGGCATCCAGGCAGTGAGGCTCCATTTGATAGGCAATATATATGTTGACATGCTGTCCATGGAAAGATGTGACGCCAAGAAGAAAGAAAACAGTCATAAGGATGTTGGTTCGTCCAACTGCACTCATAAACTTCGTTTTGTTCAATATTAAGTTGCTTTGTTGCCATGATTAGATGTTTTGTGCATATGTCGCTTTGGTTGTGTGTTTTTCTGGTGAACTAAGAAAGTAAGTAAAAAATATAAGCCAATTGATCAGACTGAAATCGAAAAAGTCTCATGGCTCCTGTCTGGTGAGTAGATTTTGAGAGATCTAGCAATTAGTGAAAATGTCCTGTTTTTATGAACTAGTTTTACTTTAAAACGAGTAAGCATGATCACATTAAGCAAAAAATCTTCTTCATAAGTCAAAGCAACATATGAATATGGGCATACAGTTTACGGCATAGAGATGAGAAAAATAAACTGTAAAGAGGAATTTGACAGTAAGGGAGAGAGAGAGGGTACGTGTATGATTCTGATTATGATATGTGCATCCACTGTGCATAAGGTAGTTTATTAATACACGTGTACATTTGTATTCATGATAGTGCTTTGAATCGTATTTGATATTACACCCATTGAAGGAGGCAAATGATTACAGGGCAGTCTTCCCTGGCGGGTTAATTCTGATGATTCTACTTGTACTTCTTGTATACTTCATCTGGGTTAACATTTGTTATGTGCGTCCCTTTCATCAAATACCATTTGATTATTGTTTTGTAATTAATTAAATGTGGTGAGGTAAGGGTCCTTGAATGCCAAGCTTGTTCCTCTTCTGAATAGCCTTCTCGTATTTGTGTTGATTACAACCCAATGATACTGACCCACAGTACAGACAAACTCATCAGCTAATTGCTAAGGGTATATGGAAAGGTCACTGAACAATTAAGAGAGATTGAACCTGCAGGATACTGAGACTCCACGCAACACACACCTGAAAAAAAATGACAAGTCAAACATTAACTCTACTGGTTAGAAAAAACAGAACGGGCAAAAGTACAGAAAATTGTGCGAAAAGGAAAGAAGGAACAGTTAGGATCAGTTTTCAAGCAAGAGATCTCCGTTCTTCTCTGAAGGAATAAAAGTCAAGCAAGCACATTATTTACTGGCATGCGTCCAGACTGTAAATGACCTTTCCACAGGGCCATCCTTATTGCCAGGCCAGTGATAAACTTATAGATTATGAGAGTAGAAGAAGAGAAAAAAAAAAATGCTTTTAAAAACCAATATTGAGCATTTTATGCATGCATCGATTGGAAATGTTTATCTGCTGTTCTGACTGGTTATGCAGTGCTCAAAATCAGAGAAGTACAAAAGAAAGTGATACCTCAAAATCTAAATTACAAAAGCTATCTTTGAATATATTTTTATTTCTTGATAGACCAAAACACTCGGACGAATAATAAGACATACAATTGGCAAGGGAACCTATTAGTTTTCTTCACGTTGAAGGATAATTGAAACAAAAAAACCTCTAAACGCTGTGATTTTCCACGAGGAAGCGTTTAGTATCTCTTTGTTTGCATAACTGTGAAGCTACTGTTGCGTTGCCTTCCTCGGGGCCACATCTTCTTGGAGACATGCCAGTGGTGTTGCACTTGTTGAGTCCATTACTGTGCTAGCTCAAAAGCAAACAGGAGCACACAGATGGACAAGCAGCACAGACTCACAGATGAATGCATCGCGATAATCTGCTATTCATTTGAACAGTTGTCGACCATGTGGCTCTCAGCAAGGTGTGTCTCGATGTCCTTACGCTGCTCTGACAATCTCTGTCATCATAATCTTAACTTGTTGTATACATACAGCTGCAGCTCTGCAAGTACAGAAAAGATCCAGTTAGTCGAGCTGTCCGGACAAATCTATGTTATAATCTGTATTTTCAGTGTCCTTCTAGTGCTCTCAATCATCTGTCTGTTATTTGTCCATATGGAGGACTATTTTCATGTAAAAATGTTCACATCCAAAAGCAAAAAGTCATAAACTTGTATAAGGATTTTCTAAAACAGATATAATGTTTTGTTGTGAGAGTTTCTTTCAGTTGATTTTATGGTAGAGAAAGTACCACTTGCTTGCACAGCTCTGACGACAAAGAAGGCTTGTAAAGGATGGATGCACATTTCTCTACAATACAAGTAGTGAGTTGAGCACTTTAGTTTTAGGAAAGCCAATAGAAAACCAGACTTTTTGGGCATTTTTGAATATTTGAGCCGAAATCATTGGTATCAAACTCATGTTTAGTTTGAATTACATTCAATAGCACATGAACCTATAAACAGCAACAACGAAATAGTTTTTCCTTAATGAAGTTCATAGAGAAAAATAAATATCTCGAGACCCTAATACGCTTAATTTGAAATATGCTAAGAAAAACAAGCAATCTGAAAGCCCATCTGCTTATGTTGGCAAACGCCTGTTGTTTCCTTGGATGCTTGACTTATGCAACTTTCAGCATTTCTTCCACAGACTTTCATGCTCATGCTATCAGTTAACAGGTAGCCAGCCTTTACTGTTTCATGACCACAGATGTTGCCATCATCTGCTCTTCCGTTCATCGCCTCGTTGTGGTGTTACACGAAGTACTATTACCAAAACAGTGTGATTCCCTAAGGACAGAAAAATGAACAACAGTGACTATTTTATCAAATTGTGCTTACTGTCTATTTTCTTTTTTTTAACACAACTTGAACCATCTGAATGGCTGGTTTTGGCCCATGGGCCGAATGTTTGACATCTCTGGCTGAAATACAACCTCACCAGTGGACTGGTGTTCCAAGAAAATGTCAGGCCCAGGAAATGCATATGTGTGTGTCTACAGACAAAATGTGTTTATGTTTAGGTGACAAAGTGTCTGATGGGAAGAAATCATGACAGAAAGAAAGGGTTGCTATTTTCTTTGGTTTTTTCACCATAGCTAAACATTAGTCAAAAGCAATGTCACATCTGGCACGTTATATCATTTGTTGGAGGACATATATGAATATGTCAATTAAGAATGTCTAACTAACATGAAAACATCTTATTGCCTGTGGATCTCAGCAACCGGTTACATTAAGATCCCCCAAATTTGTCTTGGTATGGGATTTGGGAGGTCTAATGCACTTCAAGGTCTGTGATGGGATTTTCATCTTCCCACACTTTGAGACCTTCTGGTTTATATCAGCAACGTGCAACTCTTCAAGAACAACAGCACCATCCACTGTGGCGAACAATGGTAATTACTGATGGTTATGTTGATACAAACCCACAGTCTTACACCGTACTAACATAGCTTGGAAATAGATTGATGCAACCAATAAATAGCATAAAGTCAACCAGCTTAAGCTAATGATAATCTCCTTCCACAAGTGATGCAAACTTAAATGCAAGTCATGAATCTTGGATAAAAACCAACTTAAATGGCATTTACAAGCATTTCTGGTGTCCTGTGTTATTCAGCCGGCTCGCCTGCATAAATTTGAGATTTCTAAATAGTGGTTAAATCTGAACGATTTTAAAATGAAACGTGTTTCCGAAAGCAGCGAGCGGAGAGAACGTCCAATACGAGCAGATGCAGCCACACAGAACAGAGCAAACCAGTTAGTCGTAATAGCGGTTGCAGAGGAAAAATGCCAGGTTGAACTCTTTCTTGCAGCTATTTATTTTGTGAAACTTTCAACCAGAACAGAAGCACTCAGTCATTCTTTTTTTTTTTCTCTTTCCAGTTTCCTCCACCAACACCCCTTCAAACTTTCTTCCTCTGCAGTGCTTTTGGAACTGAGAAAACTGAGCTTAGTGGTGTACGAAATAGTGGGGTAAACCATGGGGGACCATGCAGCCAAGTTACACAGCAATAAGAGCATGAAGTGGAAGTGAAAAAAGGTGATGTCTTTCTTAGTCTGCTAAGAAATACGTGAGTATTTGAAGTCAGTTGTCTATCAAATGCACTTATTTTGAAGCAATTACACCATGTACTTTACCACGTACTTTACCATGTACGTTACAAAAAGCTTAATAAAATGTATTGGAATTATTAACATAGCACATGAAATCAGGAATATTTTAAAGACATACATCTGAAAGAACTGATCGCATATGCAAAATAAGTCACCAAAAATGATGAATTGTTGTGTTGAATTGTTGAATAAAAAGATAAATAAATTGTGTTGTTTTTGTGGTCAGTATGTGTCCCTTTGTCTTCATTTTGCAGTGTCTGTGTGTGAGCGCATGTACATGTGTGAATGGGTGATTCTGAGCATGAGCTTGAATATATGGTTGTCTGTGTGTGTGCGTGCGTGCGTGCGTGCGTGCGTGCGTGCGTGCGTGCGTGCGTGCGTGCGTGCGTGCGTGCGTGCGTGCGTGTGTGTGTGTGTTTGCGTTCAGATGTGTGCGGATGTGTTTGTTGATGCCCGCTCTGTGCTCCTCTGCTCATGCACAGGCACTCAAGAGATGCCTGTGCTAATGGAAGCTGAAGCTGTCGTAGCCGTATTGATTGCTCAGACCTGCAGATTATTGCTCTGAAGAGTGACCAACAACAACCCACTGTGGTAAAAACTTCTCTAACCAACAGGAGTCCGGCTGCTCTACCCTGAGAAGCAACATGTTTAATTGTTTGTGGTGTTCTCCGGCCCCTACTGCACGGGGCCCTGGGGGAGAAAGGCAAGTCCAGGGCCTGACCTTTCCCTTCCATAGCCAGCCTCATTCACACATAGACTGGGAAATGTATCAGTGCTTCTCGCTTCAACATTGCTCCAATTACCAGACACAAACAAAATTGGAGCTCTTATCAACTGCAATAGGAGGACTGTATTCTTTGGAGATTTTAAGGCAGCTAATGCACTGAATTCCACAAAAGTGTGTCAAATACATAACAAGTGAGGTATTATATGGTTTACTAATAATGCTTCACATTTATATCTTACCATGACATGTGCTGCAAGGGCATGTTAAGAATGTTGTTTATTAATTCCCTCTTCCCACAAGGGTGTCACGGGCTTACTGACTAAAAGTAGGATAATGGTTCGGACATCTCCTTTAAACACCTACAGTGACTGCTGTATGAACGCAATGAGAGAAGCATTAGAGAAAGCAGGCCCATGTTGGCAACTGAACACACTCCATCAGCATTCAGCTCAGTAGTTTGCAATTATAATGAATATTAATGACTGTTTTCTCATACATAATATTCTCATAATGACTCTACAAAGTAAATGCAGCCCTCCTAAAACAACCATTTATCATAACTACATACCACAGCAATAACACTGTCAACCACTGCAAAGATAAAGCCATCAGTTACGCTCTTTAAACTCTAACATGTACGCGCATGACAAAGTAAACTCCCACTGTTTGTCTCAACAAATTTTATATATATATATATATATATATATATATATATTTATATATATAGTACTTTGGTACGGAATCCCTTAAAACAATGCAATGCAGGTCATTTTAGCGCAACAGCTTTATTGCTAAATCACTCAGCAAAATCCTCTACTGTCCAATAAACAAATGGATTACAGCAACTAAAACAAAATGAAATTCAATGCTGTATATGTGCTTAAGAGTGCTTCTTTATTTCCGTCAAATACCTTTTTTCCCGTGGGCCATTAAAACAGTAGAGGAGCCAGGCTCAATCCTCACAGACATTATCTGTGAGCGACTGAACCCTATTTGGGAATTGGTAAAGCGTAGAGAGAAATAGACTTGGGATAGAACACCCTGGCAAATTCCATTTCACATCTGAAGTGGTCTACTTGTGAAAGATCATTTGGTTTGGAGTGAGTAAACAGAGGGGACTCCATCGCTCTCAATGACTTATGTGTGAAAGCTGGGGATTACAGCCGATCAGGAAGTCTTGGAGCTGTTTGGAAAAGCATTGCCTTGCAAAATGAATCCAACTCCAGGCTCTTGTGTTTCACCAGCATCTGTCTCTCTCACATTTGTCTGTGCTATACTTAGACGGCTGTGAAAAGGGCTCGACACATTTGGTAATGGTTTCTGCTAGAGTGTGTCTTTTACTTATTTTTGTAATTCTTTCAAAGCATTATAAAGATAAACCAATTTCACGTGTTCCATGCTCGCCATAAATAAGCAAACAATACAAAATAAAATGTTTTGTCTTTCATAATTGTTTACACAGCCAGTATTTTATTTTTTGTGCTTTGTTTATAATAAATATTAAGTATGTGTGATGAATGAAAAATATAGCTTAAATAAAATTGCTGGTTGGCTTTTAGAACATTATTATAACAATAAAATTAATTATTGAGGGTAAATTGCTGGGTTTACTGATATATTCCAATACAGCCAATCATGTTAAGTTTAAAATGCACTTTATCTGTATTATAATGTCTCCGTCCTTATTGTTAACTTGCAATTATTGCTGCGTTGTTATTACACAGTCATACAAACGTTACAGTTTGAGGACAGTCTAACTATTGACCTCTGTGGTACCATCATCATTCTCATTCTTCACCTAAATCATCACTGAAATATCGGATCATGCTGAGAAGGATAGTCACTATTAGACTTTGCTTCGGGCTCAGCTTCAGTTTCCGTCAGCACAACTGTCCAATGTCAAAGTGTTCCTCTGCAATGCATCACGCACATTCTCATATTACAGGGATACAAGGAAACTGTGCTTGTTATAATTCATTGTATCAGGATGAAAATGAAAACCGAAATTCATTCCCCTCCTACTTCGCTTTACCAAACTCAACAGTCATGGGTTGATGGACTGTCAACTGTTTATCACAAAGAAAACACGGTGAGACAGACGTTTATACATTCTCTCATTCACGCCGTGGCACCAAACACCCACGAATACATAGGGAGAACATGCAATTTCAACACAGAAAGCATCAGCCACTACGGCACCATGCAGCTCTGCAACCTCAACATGTTGTGAAAAAAACAACCTCGCACTTTAAGTGACAAACACAACCAAACCATCTGGTGTTATAATACACTTTAATTCTCAAGTAATCCCCAGTTTAATTATCAATAATGCTCAATATTCCTCCGATGATTTAAGATATTTATATAAAATACTACCTGTTAAATCATAATTGTTGACAGACTTAATTCTATTTTTTTAATTACCAAATGTGGTAGGTTCAAAATGACGGTATAAGACCTATTTCCTGATTAAAGTAATATCATTCTCAATGTACATGCATGAAACAATACAGGTTTTGAATTTTACACAGCAAACAAGTTCTGGTTTTCGAAGGAGTCATGATTGCATGTTCGATATGTTTGCAGGTAAACATCTCAGGCAGGTATCCACCAGTTATCATTCTGCACCGAGATGGAACAATGAATTGAATAACTGATGAATGACTTTGACTAGTATGAGACAAATTGGAACCTGAAATGCACATTTTATACTAAAACATTGGTCGCATTCAAAGTGTCTGTTCACATCTCTTTGAAAAATGCATGGTAGAATTGACAGTACAACAGACAAATACAAACTGCCACTGTATTTATGTATTATTGTATATAATGCATTCATTTGAATATATTTTAAATCAAACAATTAAAAGTTATAGCCTCATAAATAATATCAAGTTGGTACAGAAAGCAATGAAAGGAAATTGATTTTAAATATCTTCATTATTTCACTCCATCTTCATCAGCCAGAATAAAGGAAAATTACAGCGTATGCTCGTAGTGGACATTTACTTGGGCACAAAAGCACTTAAGTGAGATGGGCAAAGTGGCACTACTGTGAAGCTACTGAAGCTGATAAAAAGGAAGAGGCATTAATTGACTGACCTTGGCATCATTGGTTTAATAAGCATGTGTACTTCAATATGAAAAGCTTACAAAAATTGTGTCTTATTGTCTATTATATTATGTGAATATTTCACCATGCCCTGAATGTTGTTTATTGTTGGTGATAATTGTATTTGATTTTTTAAAGGGGAAAAAAAAACAAAGCAAAAAAAAAAAAGCATTGCAGATTTCCAACACTTCCAACACAGAAATATCCTAAACTCTCATTGAACCTAGATTAGGTTATATAAGGTTAAATTCCGATCAAACTCTGTTTCTATTCAAAATAACGTGATCAGAGGGAACGACGGTCCTGTACACACAGGGGACGAATGAGTGGAAATAAACCGAGAGCCTATTCCTGGGATAGTAACATGTTATTGGTAGTGAATACCTGAACTCCAGCTGAGGGCAGACACCAGCCGCTATGACAGATCCATCAAAGCAGCAGAGGCTGTCTCTCCTGATGTGGACTTCGGCATGGGCTCTGGCTGCTGCTGAGAGCTGCGGCCGGCTCTGTATTGTCCACTGGCACCCAGCCAAACTGGCCCTGCTACTATTGTCCTTCACCCTCCAAGCTCTGAAGCCTGCTATTCAATTAAGATATAGTAACTTCATGATGCATGCTCTGGGAGAGGCTTTAAACTCACTCCCGGTATTTGAAATAGTGGATATGAATGAATGGGCCAGTCACTGTTGAGGCTTTTTAAAGTTAATTATGATCAGGAGACAGTTGAGAGTCGCTATGAAACTGTTTTTGTCATGCTTTCTTGCAGACCATATGACACCATGCTGTACAGTATGCCTTGGACCAGACTTTCAAACAGTCCCTGCATCATCTGGTGTATCTGTCACATCCACAATTACATTATTGCTGTTTCACTCACACGAGCCACTGTGTCAGAGCTCTCAAAACCAAACAGATGGAGCGAGTTGGCAACAGAAGGCATGCAAATCATGGATCATTTGATTGGAGATCTTATTTAATTATTCAACCAAGTGGCCGTCTTGGACAAGACTCAATACATGCTGCCTACTGTACAATATGTGTAAGCAACTGTTAGGATTTTTCAACTACTGATAAGTTATTCAAAGATTTAAACTAATTGTGTTGTGTGCACAGTGTTGTTTGGAGTACGGCTAGAATATCTGGTGGTGGACTGATTATCTTTGTCGTTTTTATATTTTAGTTTATGAGGAAATGATTGTTGCTTCTACCATAAGGGAGTTTTTCCTTTTCTTTGTGATTTGTAATGCAGTGATCAGAGGGAGAAAGCCACAGTTTTTATGATCTGCAAATTGATTTTGTGACGCTGCCTTGCTTTATAGCACACACATATCAGGCACGCACACAAAAGTGGCTCATAAAGTATCCGTACAGGCCACATTCAGGTGCATTGCTGACTTTATTCAAGCCTTATGAGACCGGCTACAGCAAGAGAAAAATAGTGGGAGCTGGAGAGGCTCCTGTGACAATAAAGCCAAATTACAATCATGTGAAACAAGACCAACAATTTCAAGTAGTGAAGTAAATTAAATGAAAATTTGGTGTTGGCTGAAATAGTTTGCAGCATAACAAAATGAGCTGTATTTAACATTCAGGCGCAATGTTGAAAAGTGACAATTGCTTATCTCCATGGAGATCAATAATGGCTGCAGGATCATTGTGTAAAGTGTCTGCAGGTTTAATGCAGATAGGATGTCATTATTATTTTCTTTCTCCTAATGACCATCATTATGCACGGACACTGATTGAATTCCATTTGTTACCTACGTTTGAGCCTGAGTGGAATAATTACCATTTAAGTATCTCCATTAAAATTCATGCACGGATGTTCATACTCAGACCTTCTTTTAAAAATAACTAAAGTATTCAGTGAATACAAAATGCATCAGATATAACACAGCCTTGCTTTCATACTTCAAGAATAATTACATGTGAGTGTTGCTAAAGCGTGTCTCTTTTTTGGGGGGTTCATATACTTTTTAAATGATGCCAATTGAAAAGCAAGAAATAGTCATTGCTCTGTTCCTATCAATGCAGCACACTCTCTTAATATTTAATTAAAATGGATCTGTTGGAAAGAGTGATCAATACCCAGCACCCTGTCTAAATTGCTTTTTCAACCTCTTGAGTCACATTCTAAATAAATATGTTTAATGGTTACATACATACATACATACATACATACATATTACATTTATTTTTTGCTGTAAAAATGGTGATTGTGTCACAGTGAAATATAAGTCGATCCTTTCCTGCCGTTTCAGGCATTGAATGATGGTTCAAACTGTGATTTCTTCCCAAAGCAGCCCAGTCATAGGTCTATAAGCCCATTTCTTTATTCATTGATGCATGAATTCAGTAACAGCACAACATGTCACTCCTTGTTTCTTGTTTTACTGGTGGTCATCCTGAGTGTATAGTCACCCAAGTGGAAGTAACGATGTTTATGTTGCAGGTAAATAAGGCAGCCTCTACTCCTAATACAGCCATCTTTCTGTAAATACACAGCGGTAGCTGCACAGTGAGCCAGCAGAGGAGAACGGAAAGGGGATTTGGCCACACCTAATCAATCACTGACAGATTACTGCTAAAGCCACTTCCATACACATTAAAGAAGGACAAATGCAGAATTGCAACTGAACAAGTTCTAGTTTTAAGCCAACAGTGGGACTTCCTGGTGATTTATCAAAGTCACTGGTGCTGAGCAGCATGCCTGTGTGATTGTAGTTCACAGCAGACAGAACTGAGGCGCTGCATTGAAAGGAGTGTTTATGCCCTCAGCTGTGGCACTGTCAGCCTTGTGGAATTTACAGTAAATCACATTGCTTTTATTGCAAGATTTAGTAGCTTATCCTCTTGTGGGCTCTATTCACTTCGAGCTTGTCCCTATTAGGATTTTTTGCCTCAGTCTATACAGGGACTTGGATACGCATCTTGAAATAATGTGGGAAATCAAGTCTGTAATTTTTGCACTTTTCTTTTTTTTTTTTTTACATCACTCTGTAATAGCTGGTGCTCTTTTGTAGTGAAATGTTCCGTTACTGCATTACCACAGTGTTTAAGTCTCAATGTGTCAATGATCTATGTTCCTGACGAGAGTCACTCACTGCAATAGCTCAGAGATACATCGCAGCAAATTGAATTTGGACTAAATTGTGCATTGGCAGACAATATAAACCCAGTTTGCAGGAAAACAAACATAACGTTTGAGACAATGGAAGTACTCAATATATGTTTCATTTCTTATAAAACATGCTGCTGTAGCCGGTATGATTATTGTGAGACAACAGTCACTTGAAGGATCAATCGATAATTCTACAAACCGCTGATCAGGGAAATAACAACTGTTACATCAAGATGCATGGTCCAGTGCATGCAGCTGTTTTCCTCAGAGTCAGTGGTTCGTGGCTGAAAAAATAAATGCCCAGCAACATTGCTGAAGTGATCACACATGACATAAGAGTCTGTAGGCAGGAGGTTAAAAAAACAGCCAGTCACATGCCGTGTAAACCCCTAACCTCATTCCTGGGGAAATGAACTATTTCACTGTGTGCGTGTGTGTGCGTGTGTGTGCGTGTGTGTCCGTGTGTGTGTGCGTGTGTGTGCGTGTGTGTCCGTGTGTGTGTGTGTGTGTGTGTGTGTGTGTGTGTGTGTGTGTGTGTGTGTGTGTGTGTGTGTGTGTGTGTGTGTGTGTGTGTGTGTGTGTGTGTGTGTGTGTGTGTGTGTCAGGAAAGAGGATATTACCAATTGTTTTGCAATTATCCCGTTTTCTTTTTTTTTGTCTTTAGAGAATTCTTGCTCAAAAAAAGCACACTGCCACTGAAAGACATCACATCGCAAACAAACAGGCATGCACCTTTGAAATATTGACTATAACTGCAAAGTCTTCCTTTTTTTTTTTTTCATAAAATTCATAGCCATATCAACAAGCCTAACATTTGGGCTATGAAATGATTTTGAAATACCTACCATAATAATAGTCAGCGTTTCACTCTTATTTCTCTCAAGCTTTGGTTGTGTGTCAAGGATTCAAGCGTGTGATGGACATGAACTGTGCTCCCAGTAGCCGTATGTGCGGGTGTCTGCATGATGTGTGTATTGACGTGCTGTAGCAAGAGTTCAGGGAGGCAGCTGAGCAAAATAATTTAGAATGTCCTGCCTGCTGACACAAGGACAAAGGCACAGACTGAACATGCCCATATGAGGAAGGAGACAATGGACGTGGCTACACCTGGAAATGCACTGCTGTTGTTTTCACCATGACCTCCAAAGCACACAGAGATTTTTTAGCTCTTCCCACGAACGCAGGCACTCGCTTATGGCCATGTCATCAGCGTATTAACAGGATATTCTCCCCCCCCCCCCCCCCACCCCCCCCCCCCCCACCCCCCCCCCCCCCCCCCCACCCCCGTGGTTCGAAAAAATTATCCGATCAGCACTGACATCTTCAAAAAAACAAAAAACAAACAAAAAAGAACACTGCAATGAAATATGCATCCTCTCACTCGTTCTGACGGCTATTTTCTCTGAGTTACCGTTTGCTAAGAGAGACTACTCAGTGGTGGTGAATGACGCTGGAGTGTATGAGCTTAAACTGTCTTTTTTTTTTCCCGGAGCAGCTCGGTGGCTGCTGCGTGTCCTGCCTTATGGGTAGGATTTCTCCAAAGAGTTCGTGCCGTTGGAATTAGCATGGAGCAGTCAAGGGAGTACTGAAGGCTGAATCAATGCATCACTCCCAGGGCCTTGGGTATGGAGATGAGAGGGCATAATGTGACTTTTGGTGCTGAACCTCATATCATGTGTCTCACCAGGGTCTTTTCTGCAGTGCTTTCCCAATGGAGAAGAGATCACCTCCCTCTTTCAAGGCCGTGTACAGATAATAGCGAGAGCCTGAAAAATAATATGTAAAATACATCTCCAAACAACAAAATGAAGGTTGGAGTGTTGAAGAAAAAGATGTTGAGAGTTACATGAGCAAACTGATAGATCTATAGTTTGACACCACTAAATATGCACAACCGACATTCCTGTTAGTGTAGTGGAAAGCAAATTAACTTTTCAAATGACAACGTTTTATTTTATCAGTGCAAAAACAAGGGAGATTGTTAGTCTGGGGATCTTGTTTCTTTGTGGGATTCTGATCTGATGGGGTTTAGTCGTACTTGTGATTTTGCAAGACAAACTACATACATTCTCATTTTTCCTTCATCTTTATGTAAAGTGTCTCTGTCGGTCACCGGCTTCATCCGGCTGCAATGGTTAACTATTTGCTGTACCGGTGCCGGGTGGAATCACTTCATCGCGAGACATACACAGTTGAGGTAAACAAAGTCAAAAACCTTTAGTTGATTCGCAAAGTAGAACTATTTGTCATGCTAGGAGTGATTAACGTATATAGGAGGTTTTACAGTTTTGACATATTCAGTGTCATATCTGCAGAGGCCTGATACTGTTTGCAGAGAAAAACCTGGTAGAAAAGTCCAGGATCAGGACAAAAAATGATTTTTAGGGGGATAAAAAATTTGTTTTCAACATTTCCCGTGGGTCTTGGGTCAGTGGTGGTCTGCTGCTTTGGAGTGCTCTGAGTAATTTGTATTATTATTGTGTGAGTTTAAATGTGTGAATGTGTTTATATTTCACAGCAACAGCAATGGATTAAAAGCTTTTTCCTGTGTCTCACAGATGGGGATGAAATGCGATGCCGTTCCTCTTTTTCGTAGATAGTTAAAGGAAATGTGATTCTACAGATTCGGGTATAATGTGTATTAACCCAATAGATGCTGTGTTGGTACTGTGATCAATATCAATTTTAAGGTGCTTGTTATGTCTGTAATCTGAGGTTTTGTGCTTATGAGTGTATGTGATTAGTGTTGATTGATAACTCATGTGATATGATGTCGTGCAATGATAAAATATGTATAGGAACTATGCATGAAGACCCCAGGAAGCTAATGGGGATTCCAACAAGGGCACACCTTCTGTTGTGGCACCTCCCTGTGATTGGATTAGTATGTGCCCTCCAATTTGGCAATGACTCTAATGTATGTCAATTCTCTTATCAAATGAAGAACATCAGACTAACTGGACGTATGTTTAAAAGGAAGTGTAAGGCTAACTTTTGTGTCTTTGATTTCAATTTGGAGATGAATCTGTTTTTATTTCACTGTAATGAAAAAAGTCAAAACAAAAGATGAAGAAGTCTCCTTACAAATGGAAAAAAAAAAATATGCGATCAAAATAAGATTAAAAAAATAAACACACCAGCCAAACAATGAAAACATAATTTTTTTTTTACCCAGTAATCTCGGCCTATACATTGAAGAAGAGATTTAGAGGAAGCCTTGATTTTATCATTTTATCCCCGTGCACCCCCACTGAAAAACTCTGAATCCAAATAAACCTTGAACCTTTGTATTGTCTTCTCATTTATTATATCTTTCAGGGTCAAATTGACCTGATCTGTTTTGACTGCAGGGAGAGAAGATGAGATACAAAATGATCACCAAATCATTTTAGAGAACTTGTTTCCAACACTTCAATTCATTTTTGCAATGAAATACTTAACTTGTCACTGCAAAAAAAGTAGAAATTGTTATTAGGGACACGCGAATTGATGTAATATTATAGACTGCAAGAATTCAAAGTCTCCTCATGGTGCATGAGTTTAAACTGCAGTCAATGTATACATTTGGACGAAACACTTATAATTCATTTGACTTTCGAGGAGCATGTAGAATCATCCCAAGTCATTTCCAGGTGATCAGATGGAGGGAAGCAAAAAGTTAGGACACGTTCACTTCTGACCTGGAGCGTTTTGCAATCAGTGTCTAGTAACACAATGGAAACACCTCAGACGTGCACAGAGCGAGTGTAATAAGGCGGATCCCAGTCGTGCTGGCAGACATCACAATTAGATGGTTAATACGTCAAATTAGCTAAAAGCAAAATGTCGCCATGATAGGCTGCCCGTGAGCCGCTGCTCATTAGGGCTCGGTGCTCTTTGAATTTGGCTCTCTCTCCGCAGAGAACATGCGCAGTGTGCGGCGTGCAGCCTTCAGTCCGCGGAGCAGCTGTCCAGGGTTTGGAATTCCAACATGGCAGAGGCTGCGGTCAGTCTTCCCCTCACTAACTTGGAATGGTTTCAAATCGTCAGCAGCCACGCTTAACCTCGGCGAGCCGTTCATCCGCGCGCGAAACGGATCGATGCCGCTATAAACCCTGACGCCTGCCCTGTCACCTTAACACAGGTAAGTCCCGTTCTCCGTGCGTGTCGGGGATGCGAACAATTAAAAAGAGAGGAGCGGAGCTGAGCGGAGCGGAGCCCCTTCGCGCGCGCGCGCGCGCGCTGCACGCAGGGACGATGTCGCGCATCGCTGAGCTGCGGCGCAGAGACTGTGGCCAGTCATCCTCTTGTTTTTTTTTTTAGTTGGGTTTTTTTTTTTTCCCCCCCGCAGCAAAAATGACTTGTCTCTCCCTTAATGAAGGCGACGGACTTTGCATTCCATCTTTAAGTCTCCGTAGTTGCAGGAAAGGAGATTGCATATAAATATATACACGCGCGCGCGTGCGCACGCACGCACGCACACACGGCTGGACCCGATCTCCTAAATAAGTTTCCTGCATGGGGAAGTTTTTGCATGTCAGCTTGAATAAAACTTGCCGCGATAACCGCAGGCAGAGGGGGGGGGGGGGGGGGGAGGGGGGAGAGGGGGGGGGGGGGGGGTTAATAGATGGGTTGTCATTGCGCTCTTAGTGGGACAACTGCTGGCAAGTAATCTATTTTAAAAGTAAAGGGAGGGGGCATCACGCTGGTTTAGCCTCTTCCTCTAATGGGCGGCATGAAGAATGTGTGTGTTTTTGTCATCCACAGTCTCTCACATGCTTCCTATTCTCTTGTTTCAACTCGCGTAAAGAAGTGACAGGCTCCAGCCGGATCTGCGTGGCTCCGTCTTCGTCCAGACGCTTTTATTTATTTCCTCTGATCTGACGCGCATGTTTATTTTTCTTCTTCTTCTTGCTTCACGCTATTTCCCCAATTACAGCTTCTTAATGAAGACTCGAGGAAAGACAAATGGAGTTGTCGTTTTTTTTAAGTTGTGAAATCCGATATCTGAGGAAAAAAGTCCCTGTAATGAGAAGCAACCTTTGGAATTCCTCCTCGTGAAAATTCCGATTCTGCTGTTTTTTTCCCCCCCCCTCTCCTCTTGTTTTTAGGCTCGAAGACATGATCACTAGCACCAGTATTTATGGTAAGTCCAATTTGTAATTATCTCTTAATGACTTCACGTCGTCGTTTCGTATTTGTTCAAGCCTATTTGGGGGGTAAAAATGTCATTGTGGGGTATTTGTGTGCATGCATTGTTCATCTTCAAAAGTTTTGCACCATTTAGGTTAACCAATTTACAGAGCACATTTATTAGATAATGGGATATTGTATAATTAATTTCATGCAAGTGCTTTTTTTCAATTAAGTTCAAAGTATCTCGTGAAGGTTAAGGAATGTGCCCTCTTTTTAATTTGCTTTCTGTTGCTGGCGATCCTTCCTGTGCTTTTTCCTTTCTCATTGCACTGCTTTTCAAAATTTTGCATGTAAAAGTCTCGAACAGGAGGCTTGTCGTAGGGGTCAGATGTGAATTTAAGGAGAGTTGGAAGTTTGCATTAAGAGATTACATTTAAAACCTAACTTGTACTTTTTGGTGTGCATTCCCCCTGTCATGTTTTAGGTGTGCAGGGATTTCCCTCACAGAAAGTCATTGAAATTATTCTCATGGCAACTTGAAATTAATTTATTGTGAATGCTGCGACACTGCACAAACTCAGGATGTCTTCTAAATTACTGACATGAATTATAATAAATGTCGTGACATAGTTTGACATTTATCAAGTGGCATCAGGTAATCATTATTATTTGCTTAAGAATTATAAATATCAAATATGTTTAAAAAAAGTCTCGCAACAAAATACTGTAAGATTTTATTTTTTTGGAGCAAAATAAAAAATCTAAAAGAGATAGTCAAACACCCCATAATTCAGAGAGACTTAGGAAAACATACTTGTGCATTTTTTGATTTAGTCACATTTATTACCAATTCACAAACAAAACTGCAGGATTTGCTCACAAAGTACTTCAAAAGCAAACCTCAGAAAAGGCGTTTTTCATGTTCCTGTGAAAAATGGTTTGTGACAAGCCAATAAATAGACACAAAGTCAGGAGAAGTAACAAGTTGTGGGCAGTCTCTCTTTTGCAAACACTTTGTCCTTAGTGAACCTTTTCCACCTCCATAGAACAATTTACTTAATTGTGTTCGCACATTTCATTTGCATGTTTTGCTTTGAGAGGAAATTAACATCATCAGCAGTGAGCTGAAGTATGTTTTCATTCCTCTTCAAAAATAACAGTATCCCAGCGTCCGTCACTCAGTGGGAAAAAATGTACATTACTACCACGTTCATTATGTTTGAGTGTTTGCTTGTAATGTGTTATTGCAAAGTGGGTTTTTAAAACTGTTGGTTAGATTTTACACGTTTTCATATTTTTACCCCTCTCCATGTATGTGTGTGTGTGTGTGTGTGTGTGTGTGTGTGTGTGTGTGTGTGTGTGTGTGTGTGTGTGTGGGGGGGGGGGGTTGTGTTTTTACTGTAATGAATTCTGAGCTGAGATACATAGA
This sequence comes from Lipophrys pholis, assembly GCF_963383615.2. NCBI lineage: Eukaryota > Metazoa > Chordata > Actinopteri > Blenniiformes > Blenniidae > Lipophrys > Lipophrys pholis. The sequence goes on from NC_137632.1 coordinate 13,339,822, forward strand.
CAGGGACACTAAAAAAGATGATAAATAGTTTGGAGTAATGAACAGTATTTCAATTTGTATCCGCAACTTGTGCTGCTCAGTTTCTTTATAAATGCAGTGTTTCCACGTGTGGAATTAGACCATTACATTCTGAACTTGTACAAAAGAAGACTTGTGCATGCGTTCCCAAAGTGACATATTAATACTTGATTTAAATGCATGTTATGTCATTTTGGAGTAAGAAGATTTGTCTGACTTTCGACACACTTGCACCGCACAAACAGCCTTCTTGCAAAAAAATTCCACCATTTTCTTTTTACCGTTGATCGGGAAAATATACTAATTATGTACAACCTGATCATATTTAACAGATCTTTAGGTTATGGAGAAGGTTTCCATGTCTGAGCTCCTGCAGTGTGTGTGGCGATTCTCACAGATCCTTACTTAACCCCGGACACCTCCGGTGTGCATGGAAAGAAGCTGACAGCTCTGTTTATTTCTGATAGGATAGCACTTACGATAACAATCTAAGCTGCTGCTTGACGTAAATCTCTGAGCTGAATTTGACAACAGATGCTGACCCTCCTGTTTTCACCACCCACCTCACTGTATGTCACACATGTTCACACTCTTAAGCGCGAGTGTAAATAATCACCAGAAGTTGAGTGATGTGATGTAAACTAAGTAATTGCTTCCACCTTTTCTGCAGTCACACACAGATAAAGAGTGTTACGCTTATAACATTTTTGACAAACCGGTTCCTTGCTGACAGTGGCCAACACAAAATATTTCCTACTGGATATTTCTTTTATTATCACACCCATCAGTGAGTGATTTTTCTGCCATTTTAAACACTAGTGAGTTACAGTTTGTTTGCAGCTTTTAAGAAAATATTTTCTTTGTGTGTCTGCAATGCTAAAATCAACATAGACTTCCAGAAATCTAGCATTTGTTTTCCGACGATTATGGTTTTTAAATATACATTTTATCCTTAATTTGTCACCACAGATGTTCAAATGCACAAAACATAAGAAAACCGTATTATGCTTCTTGGCTGAATCTTTGTATTGAATTAGGCATATGTCCTTGTGAAGCAGTTTATCTCCTCTCTCCATGATATCCCTACAACTATAATTGACAGCACAATTTAAACCATTACTTTAGGGAAGTGAGATACGATGGAAGTGATACGCTACATGTATGGACTAATGACGACAATTAAAGCCGGATCCTTGAATACCTTGAGCTGACAGTTTAAACACCCCCTGGGATGTCTGTAGGGCTTTGGTAAATAAATGAAATATTCATCCTTACAGACGGATCTATTTGCCAGTAACTACAGCCAACCACTTGACTGTATTGTACAAGATCAGTGTGGGATTGTCGTCTTTAAGCAAATATGTTAAGTGGTGTCTTTTCTCTTTTCATATAAAAAGCGAGGGAGTCCCCAAAGGACTCAAGAAAAAGGGACAAAAAAAAACAAACTCCTCTATCTTTCAATGTTGCCCCCCCCCCCCCCCCCCCCCCCCTTCCTCCTCCCTTTTTCTCTCTTTGTCTCTTTCTGTGTTCGTCTCCCTCTCTTGTATCCACATCTCTGTCGTTTCCCTCATGGCAGCCTGCTATGTTATCTTTGTGTGTTTCTCTCTACACTGACAATTCTTGCAGTGATTTAAGTTGGACTGCATTAGAAGGTTGAGGCAGCTGTCTGTTGCTATACTGAGGGACGTGTTTGCTCTACTGCAAAGATGAAGGACCATGAATCCTTGACATCCTCCCTTTCTCTTCCCTCCTCCTCCTCCTCCTCCTCCTCGTCCTCCTCCTCCTACCATCTCATTTAGACACAGTGACTGTCTGCTCAGACTTGTGTTTTTTTTCCTCTGAGTGACAGCATATGGCATAGACATTTTCTAAAATGCATGTGCCTACCATTGGCTGCTTGTACTTACCCTTCACATGTCTCCTAGCTACGAGCTTGTCATGTAATTTTCTTCTTTTTATTCTCTCCCAATATGCACAGATTAACTTAGTTCATCAGATTCTGTTCGGCAAAACAATGCAGACTGCATATTAACAAACCCTGCAGGTATTTAGTCTCTGAAACTGTAGCCTATAATTTAAATACCTTCTCGGGTTTCTTTGTGGTTATTGTAGCATATACTGCGTTTGCGGAAGAAGAAAAAAACATATATGTACGTGCGTGCGTGCGTGTGTGTGTGTGTGTGTGTGTGTGTGTGTGTGTGTGTGTGTGTGTGTGTGTGTGTGTGTGTGTGTGTGTGTGTGTGTGTGTGTGTGTAGACCTTTTTTCATTATGTGCTTGTCCTTTTTTTTTTTTTTTTTTTTTTTAATAATTTCTCTTTTTTATTCAAAACTAATCTCTCTGTCATTATGGTCCATATCATAATACATGCTATGCTTTTTCTTAGGGTACACTGATGACTGATTGTAATTGCAACACTTTCTTAAAGTATGATGCAGGCCTGGTTTATTGAGGCCATTACTGCCAGGAATGTTATTTACACAGGGTAGCATTTGTTACCTTAAACTCCTTGTTGGTCTCGTTGCCACCACGTTGAAAACGGGGGCTTTGTTTCATCTCCTTCACATGAGGTGTCTCTGCACTCATAAGGAGACGAGGCAGCTCCGAGCCTGTTGGGGATTGGCTAGAATAGACAATCCCCAGGTGTACTAAACTAGGTTTAGCACTAAGGCTTTTAATCTGGACTTGTAGGAGATTCATGTGCATTCATAGATTTGCCTCTGTAATTATCATACCCCCAGTGGCAACCAGAGAGACGTTTGCCTAAATCACTGATGTCCTCATTACACTGTTTACATTTTAATTAGACATGCAAAATTCTTGACTTTTTTTCTTTTTTTTCTTTCTTTCTTTCAAACTGACCAAATACATGGGAGGTTTGTAAATCTCCATTTCATCATGAATATATGCCTGCAGTGTTGCTTGGCTCTCTTTCAGTCGGTGCGCCTCGCAAAAATTGATAATCTTCCACATTCCCTGTCTTGTTAATGCAGCCTTCTTTACATCTTTTCCAATAAAATGCATACTATAAATGTTGTATTTTCCGGGCAAAGAATGTGATTTGTAGGTTGTTTTATGGGCAAGGTCTGAATGGGGGGCAGCAGACAGCTCGGGACGACAGCATAAACACGTTATTCATGTAGAAGAACTACCAACATCATGTCTTTATGACTGAATCTGCGTCCATATCTTTGATTTATTTCTTTAGCCAGATAATTTACTGTTACTTTCAGCCAGTGAATAGCCAACACTTAAGGAGTATGATTAACAAAATCTACAATTCCATGACTTTTTGAAAATAGCTGGCACTTTGAGCCATCATTGTGTGCATGAGTACTGTTGCTTATCATTGAATAACCTTGGTGAAGAGAGGTGTTTGTTCCCGTCCTTCTTCCAAGGTGTTTTTTTTTTTTTCTCTCCTTTGCGTGCTATTGGGGAGTTTTGTATTGTGGGAGCAGCAAGCCTTTCACAAGAGGATAAGAGAAAACTCAATATTTTTTGCTGTATTGAAATTCCTCTTGTGTTCACACAAACCAGTGCCTGATGAATCTGGTAATCGAGGCCACCATTCTAGCTGCAATAAAAACCCTTGCTGCTAGACAACCTGAACATTTCATACCTTTCGCATTTTGCTCGTTTCATTATAGCTTATTTTAAACTGTGAATGTTTGCGAGGTCCTCTTCGCTCATGCAAATGTACTAATTTGTCTTAGCACAGGCTTGTCTTAATCATTAATCAATAGAAGCGCTTTTGATTACACCTGACTGACCCGACAATTGTGATTCACCCCTCCAAAAATAATCTCAATTGAATTAGGATACGGGCTTATTTTGACTACTATTGTCTTAACAAATTACAGTTTTGCAATTGTATTTTTTTTATTTATTTATTGTAGTCATGACAATATAATAGTGTTATAATTCACGTGTTGAAACGCATGCTTGAATTAACTTTGGCATTTAAATTCATGAGGGTGCGTGGATTTGCTTGGAGTACAAAAGCCAATCTTTCACAGTTTTTTCATCTTTTCCCCTCATCACACTCATTGCTAAATTGCCTCAAATATCAATTTGAGGCAATTAGTTAAATCGCTGATCAGATGCGTTGTGAGCTATCGGTGATTTTCTCAAAGTTACCAGCTATTCATCCATCCTCCGTGGAGTCGGGTGGCTGACAGGTTGGCGTGGCGCCAGGTGCTAGCAGAGGGAGCCTTGAGTGCCAGGGACAGGAGAGGATGAGTTGGGGTTTGCCTGATGGTGGAGAGAGGAGGGAGGCGAGGATGAGTGGAGGAAAGCGACGGGGGAGGTATTGGAGGGGTGAGTATACGCTGCCACGGAGGTTTAAGGTGTCAGGCTGCGGCAAGGCAGCGGGTGTCTGCAGTGACACTGTGATGTGACCACAGCGGACGGTGCAGCAGGAAGGGACAGCGACTGGACATGCAGGGGAAGAAAGGAAGGAAGTGTGTGCTGCTGGTTATTGTAGAATTAACATCTACAGATTAGTTGAATTCCTAAAGCTGTTTTTTTTTTCACTTCCAGTGTGCAAGTGAGTAGTCACTAACACTCTTGTTGTCTGGCATGTGGCCTACTTGACAGCCTCTCTTGGAGTCCACCTGGTATTAGATTAATTTAAATCAAGGGGGGAGAAGAAGAAAAAAAAAAAAAAAAAAAAAGGAAAAATAAAGTGCTCAAGAGTTCAGCGTCATCACTGAGCTTTATGAGGGCTGACACTTCTTTTGTGTTCATTATCAGGAAATCACCTTAGGGAGGCATGTTGACTTTGCATGGTCTAAAATAGCTGTTACAGCGGACTGCCCCACGCTCACTCACTCACTTGCACCGTAAGTATCTGGGGAAGCAAGGTGGAAATACCAAACCGAGGTTTTGCTGAGAAAAGCTAAACATAGTTTAAACTCCCACTTTCGCAAAAGGAAATCGAGCCATTTGCTCTGTCTAGGATGTAACATGCACTAAACAAAACCTTATGTTCTGTTTGATTCCACTGTGTAATATTGTGTTATATCTGCAGCATACGGGTCGGTTTCATGTTTTTAGCTCGCTGTTGCTGCTCTGTCAAACACAATTTGCCCAAAGGTTGTTTCTTTCTTAGCACCTAGTAAAGGCTAAAAGTATATTTTTAGTGTTCAAGTTTTATTCTAACACCTTCCTTATTTATTGGAAAATGTGTCATCATTACATCACGGTTGGCATTATTAGGCCTGTGCAGAGTTTAGGGCAGCCTTACTATATGCTGCAGAACAATAGTAGATTCATTTACTTGGAGTGTGTTGTTTCCGCAGCCCAAACCCTGACTGCACTGCCTCTCCCACATCTTTAAATGGATCCCATGAGTCTTCAGCTCTGTTGTTTCCATTATTCATTTCAAAACTTCCATGTAGCATGGAGAGGCTAGAGGGGTGAAAAATAATTTTGTGTCTGAAAAAATTGATGTAAAGCAAAGTCACTGCTTTATGCAAAGTGTGCCATGCCTTGGGAGGATATGAGCTGGTGTACTGTAGGAGGAGTGAGCGCTTTGGCAAGGGATGGATAGTGTGTGTGTGTGTGTGTGTGTGTGTGTGTGTGTGTGTGTGTGTGTGTGTGTGTGTGTGTGTGTGTGTGTGTGTGTGTGTGTGTGTGTGTGTGCGCCTGTGTGTGTGTATCTGTGTGTTTATGTCAGTCTGTCAGTTAGGTCTAATGTGGCTCCCTAGAGGTACCTGGGGGAGACCCATCGAGCACCCAGTCAGCCTCTGCTGGCGGCCAAGTGGTGACAACGGGTTCCCACAGAGAGAGGAAGTGTCATAGTATGTATGTAAACTAGTGACAGATGACTGGAGACATGTGGCCTGTAGACACGGGGCCTGAAAGTAAAGCAGTTTTGCCTCTTCGCCTTCTTTTCTTTCCTCCCACTTGAGACTTCAGAGAGCGAACATCAGGCTCCTCAACAGCATGGACTATAGTGACAACAAGTCAAAGATGTGAATAAAAAGGGATGCAAATCATTTGGCATGAAAAGACACATGGTATGCGCAAAGGTTTTGTTTGCCTTTGAAAGGAGCAAAGGAGTGAGGATTTTTTTTTTTTTTTTAGTGTGCAGAGCTCCAGGCAGCTTTTCTAGGCCACAGGTCATGTGGGTCAGTGTTACACTCCCCGCAGCCTCACTTCAACCCTCGGTCTGGAAATAGAACATGCAACGTCACCCAGCCAGGAGGGAGGTAGATTCCAGACCTCAGTGGCCACGGGCTGCACATGTGGAATCTGCTCATGTAGTTGACCCCAAGTGTTTGAAACTCAGAATGCTCCCAGTAGGATATTGTTATTTCATGCATACCCAAATGAGCAAGGCTGTACGAATCGCCTTGTACAAAGTGGACCAGTATACTTTCTGTTACACTGCTGCCTGTTCACAATTCATCAAGGGACCTGGCTCTTGCCAGAGGCACATTTATTTAACAATATGCACATAGCCAGTAAGAAAGGCAAAACATAACAAGTAAACAGAGGAGTAAATGTTTTTATTGCATATTTCTGCCAGCAGGCCGTGTGTCTCTCGCTAAAATACAGTGTGATAAATGGAAAACTGGCAAATAAAAGTGTACAGTTTAAAAAAAAAAATCAGACAAGTGTTTTCACAGATCATGAAGCATGTCTTAGTTTTCATTTGTTTGTTTTTCTCATATTAACTGCAACATTTGATTTTAAGACACAAGAAGTCAAAAAAGAAAAAAGAAAAGTGAGTTGTTCATAAAAAGGATAAAACACATTGTTTTCTTTGTGTATTCTCTCTCAGACTAATTTGGCATTTGGAACAATTTAAAACAGCCGTGGGGTAACCTGTGGATCGTGAGCCACATGGAGGTCCCTTTCTTGATCTTTATCCACCCGTGAGTCAACTTCCAAAAAGTAAACAGGGAGATTGATAAACGGCTGATACGAGACTGTATCATTCGAGCATTTCGAATTATTACAATTACATTAAAGACACAAAGCTGTTTTCATTAAATTACCTGCTTTGATTTGAATATCTTTTTTTGCACATGTGCTTGGTCACAGTTTTGACCCTGACACTGAATAATAGTTGCTGATCTCTGATTAAAATTTACTATCTCTGCAAAAACAATAGAATTTTTATTTATTTTTCTGTTTAAGCACATATTTGCAGTGGATATGAAATTAGGACTAATAAGATGTGTGCCTTTTCCTTCCGGTCTCTTTGAATATATGTTCTGATTAATGCCTTTGAAGGAGCCGTCATTCACGAACCATCACAAAAACGTACATTACAGGAGTCATCGTCACGAGTTCCTCCTCTCAGCATCGTGTATTGTAACATATGAGCATTTCTTTGTTTTGAGCTCAGAGTCCTGAGCCTCCTAACGGAGACTGTTTGAGAGAAAGCTGCATGTCCAGGCAGTGATCTGCTTTATATCCAGGGAAGTAAAATCTATCAGCACTGATGAGTTCATGCTCCGTCGAATATATCCATGCCAAACTGTTTATTGTGAGCTCCAATAGCGCTATTGTGCTATTCTCTAGTCCATGTGGTGCAAAGAGCCAATCCACATTTGAGCAATGGGTGACCCTGGGTTGTGTATATTGATGAGTGGGATTTGTTTCTTAATAGAATTGTGTCTAATTAATTAGCTTTTAATTGGTTGAACTCTGAACATGCAAATGCAGCACAATGCGGAACAATCATTACTTTAAACTGCATAAAGAACCGAATATTGAGGTCGACAATGAATTGTGAGAGATGTTTTGCATCTGTTTGTTCTGGGAGTGATGATCTAGTACTCGCGGCGTAAGATTCACTTCTCCCAAATTTACCTTGGATTTATGTTGAGGCGCGCTGGAAAGGTGTTAGTGGAACAAAGAAGATGCAGAAGCACTTGAAACAGCCACTGCTGAGTTTCTAATAATTATCTCATTTATTTTTCACAATTGCTTTGTGACATGAATTGACCTTTTTTTCTTCCCCTCATTTCATAATCTATTAAGGAGTGCTCTGGAATCATTTTCTTTGCATGTCTCTTTTTGCATTCTTTCCTGATTTGTGTCAGAGCGTTGAACTCTCTGAAGGCTCGCAGCCTCTCATCCTTCTTGCCTCTCAGCAGTTTGCTGCTGCTTTCACTCACTGACACTATAACTATGTCTCTGGCTTTTCTCTTTGGTTTGGAGCATTTTTGCAAATTACCCCGCAACATACTTTAGGATTATTGGGTTTAGAAATATTTACATTTGCAAATTAAGTTTTAGCACTGCTCTTCGGTTGAATTGCAAAATTATTGGACTTTGGCGCGCGCGCGTGCGCGCGCGTGTGTGTGTGTGTGTGTGTGTGTGTGTGTGTGTGTGTGTGTGTGTGTGGGTGTGTGTGTGTGTGTGTGTGTGTGTGTGTGTGTGTGTGTGTGTGTGTAACACAATTGAGATCAATTTAAATTAAGACAAATATTAAAAACAAAAATAAATAAAATAAAAAGATAGATTATATATATATATGTGTGTGCGCACACACACACACTCACACACACACACACACACACACACACACACACACACACACACACACACACACACACACACACACACACACACACACACACACACACACACACACACACACACACACATATATGTTGCCTTATGTGTAAAGGCATAATATTCTCATTATGTTATTTATCTAAGCATTTGGTCAGATACAAAAATGTGTTTGAATAAAAAAAAAAAATCAAGACAGGTGATTGTGGACTTAAAAAAAAAAAAAAAGTCATTCTGTGCATCCGTTGCTTTTTGCAGAAGGTGTTACAGCCGCTGTGATCAAGAGCAAGCTGTAAAAACGCATCACCAATCTATTATGGTGACTTGGGCAGTGCGTGCATCAAATGGACACACAGCAGGTTTTCTTAGTGGCTCTGCATATCACACGACAGGTGTGTAACCCCATGTAACTGAATATACTCCTGAGATAAAAACAGTTTTACTTGTTTCTATTTAGAAACGGCTTCAGTAAATGCTGACGGGAAGGATTCCTGCTTCACACAGTTGTCACAGGCAGTGCCTCACTTCCCCACGTTTTCTCATTGTGTCAGTTTGGCAATCGTGTTTTAATCTCTATCACATTTTGAATGATAACAAAATGAATGGTCAAGTTAAGAATATGAGGAGCAACAGTTACTGCAGTCCAAAAAAGAAGCACAGTTTACTTAGATTGGGTCAAGAGAGCTGGATGAGCTAAAAGAAATTAAAGTAAAACACAATATATTTTATCGGCGGTAACTTCCACAACTCGAGAGATATGTCATTCTGAGTGTTAATAATTAGGATGGATTATATACCATATTGACAATGTTTCTTAAGAATAGCTGAATTCGTACTGCAGTCAATAATACTGTTGAGAATTGAAAGCCACAATCAGTAAATTAAAGCAGTGAACATCAGACCGGGAGTAGAGGAGGATCTCCTCGCCTTCACATTGCTCTTATTTTGAAAATTGCCGCCCATCACTACTGATCCAAACCAATCCAAACCATCATCACTGCAATTCACTAAATTTTTAACTGCTAATGATTGGATTTTTTATTTTTTTTTGTAGTTTCTACACACATTTTCTAAACACTACCTATGTTATATAAATATAAAATTCCATTTAAATTGAGACTTTTCTTTTTTTAAAGCAAACGCTGCATTTCCGTTGCATGCTGTGCTCACCAGGCCACCTCAGCACTTAGAAGCCACTGTTTGCCAGTGGGCGAACCAATCTCCTAGACAGCTCTTTCCTTGTAAAAGTTCCCCTTTATGGCTTCACTACTTCACTTCAGTAACTTTATTACAGTATAGCTGAGAGATTTCTATTTCATATTGACCTAAGATTGCTTCAGTTGTCTCATTTCACCTTTTGTCTGGCCTGTGTTGGAGAAGTGACCTTCTTTGAGACTTGCAGTCGATACCACAGAAAGCTTCAGAATGTTTCAGTGGAGAGCTGACAGCGGTTACAGGCAAACATCCCTTCTCTGTTCACTGGGTGTTTTCAATTAAAGTTCAATTTAAACTTTTAATCAGTTTAATGTGTAGGGAACAGTAAACACACCGACAGATGTCCTTGACTTTCCGTGTGCAGGTAAACAAATTAAGCGTTTTGATTTTTGGAGTGCAGTATGCATCTTTTTTTACTATGAGACAGCCCAGAATCATTTTCAGGAAAATTTTAACTTTTTTTTTTTTTTTTTAAAAAGACCCGAGAGATCATCTCATGCAGGAAAGAGTAAAATGTTTAGATTTTTTTGCTTTGCTATTTATTTATTTTTTCCCAGTTTTATTACTTTGATGTAATTTGTTGTAGTATTTTTGGGGGGGAAACAGGCAGGTTTCCATTCACTATAGATAATAAACATTTTGAAACAGTGCAGTAGTTTGAAAGGTTATTGTCAAGTGTGGCGTATACACGCACACACACACACACACACACACACACACACACACACACACACACACACACACACACACACACACACACACACACACACACACACACACACACACACACACACACACGCGCACCGTGAACAATAGAATTTCTGTGTAATGTCATTCTGTTGATGTCTTAACCAGGTTGATTCGGCTGTAAACTGTAACGGTTGGAAGTGTGAAGTAATCACGGTTGTGAATTGGACCAGTGAACAAGGTAATCTGTTAATTTCCAATGGGGCGCTGTCCCTTGCTTTGTAAATCAGCCGGATGATTCCCAGAGACACCTTGATTTCTCCGTAGAAACAAAAGATTGATGAATGGAAGGAGAATCCTCCCAACATATCTGTTTGCTCTTTCTCCCTCCCTCTTCCTCTTTGATTGGAGTCTTCCTTGGGGTAACAGGACTTTAGGGAATGAAGATGTTAGCGAGTAGCTTTTGGTCAATGAGCCTTCATGTAGCAAGGTCACAAACGGCCTCTCTTCTCTTTTGAAGTGTGTAAGTGATCCCTTGAGAGGCAAAGTAGCCAAGTTCATAGAGCCTTGCAAAAATCGCTGCTTCTACTTTCTACTGTATGTGCTCCATGGTTAAACAAGTTTCACCCGACGCCGGAGTTCAACAATTGTGTTCTTTTGACTAACAAGCCATTTGAGTATTCATCAGTATTATGCACTACAGAACACTGTGAAGGCTGTCTCCAATAATTGTCTTAGTTTTATGCAGTGTACAAGTTCCACTTGTGTGTGGAGAGCTGATAGTTTTGCATCTTTGTGGATTCAGCTATACTTATGGTTGTAATGGAAGATGTGGCCTCGAGGGCTTTTTGGCCTGAAGAGTCATGATTTAATGAGCATCGCTGAGACAAAGAAATGACAGCTAGAGAATTTCTGAGCCTCACTATTTACTGTATTACAGTGAAATATGAGAAATGCATGTTCCCCTACAGCCAACAGACTGTATCGTTAGCTCGGCACAAGAAACCCATGGGACTGGAAAATATCCAGTGTAGGCAGCATAAAGTGGATTATTCGATGAAATTTGAATTTTAAAATCAGTAAACAATCAGTGAGAATCCTTGTTAGGTTTAACATATGGCTGAGAGTGTCCTCACGGTGCCAGTTCAAAGTATCAGCCGTCTGATGCTCTTTTCTGGTGCACAGGGTTTTTACTGCAGAGAACGACGAAACAAGTCTTCCTGCCAAATAACATTTACTCTGCAAGATCGTAGTGAGGTATGAGAACACACCAATTATTTGGAGTATCTGAAATTTACAAGGAAGATGTGTCACCCATGCATGTGGTCATGGTTTCCTTGTTAGTGTCACATGTCAAACACAATCAGTAATGTGTAAAGCTTTTTGAGTTTTGTTATTGAGTCTGTGACAGTCCGTCGTAAAGATAGAATTCAGTCTGAAAAGGCCTTGAATAAATCAGCACGGGAGATCTCGCTAAAGATTTGAAGGCACACTCATCTTCAAAACTTATCGATTTTATGGATTATTTGGGAAAGCTATATATTCTGAATGGGTCATTTAAAAAAAGGAATATTAAGAACAAAATAGATTGTATACAAGTATATACAGGAGTGAAATATGATTTAGATCAATTTAAAATATGAATCATACTGGTGGATTCAATCTCCACTTAATGCAAATGTGTGCAATACATTATGTATTACTTTGTACATTTTAGCCATTTAAACAGCATCAATTCTTGAAACAATAACAATTATTGAAAAATGTACTCAAATGATTGTACACTGACACACAGTATTCTGCACCTCTGTCCTACTATCCTCCATAAAAGCTCCTTAAGTATGACTTCCTAGGAGCACTAGTTAATTCATGATTATCCTAAATGTGCAATCGTTAATTTAATAGAACAGAAGAAATGTGATTAAAAGTTAATGCTATATCTGTTCATTCAGTGTGCTTTAGTTTTAGACCACTTCTGAATTGTTTAAGTGATTTAAAATCCTAAGTAAGCATTTGTTTAGTGGAATTATGAAATTATATGTGAAATATACATGAATTATTCAAATCCTATTTGTGCTAGTAAACTATTTTATACTATTAAAAACTGTTACTGCATACTGCATGTGTTTTACACTGACTACAAGATTTAGGGTTTATTGCTGTGTTGAACACATGTCTGATAACTAGATGACTTTTAATTAAGCTGCATATGAACATTATTTACAAAGAATCCGTACTTATATCTAGAGGTAGGACCATGTGACGGTCTGCACAGCAGACAGTTTTTTAGAAGTTGTTGAAACGGAAATTGCTAGAGTCAGTCATGAATGTGCAAAGATCTCCAGATTATAGCTTGTTTATTTCGTCAAACGCTCACACAGCAGTAAATATAGCAATTTATTGACTTCATTTAGTTTTATATGGTTAGTTGAAGGTCTAAAGAAAGGCTTTCTGTTCAGGGACAGATCACTTTGTTTGCAATGAAATGGATTATTTTGTTGTCAACTTGACAGTGTTATGTCATGGAGCTTTTTTTTACAGACGTGTTTGTTTAACGTAGAAAACAACAATTTCCTGCACTGACTCATCCCACTTTCTCATCTGCTTCTGACTGAGTATATGTTCATCGCATTTTATTTTCATAATGTCAAAATACCTTAAACATAGATTTCATATTGTATGGTATTGTAATTTAGCACAACTTTTATACAGTCTTGATCTTTAGGTTTTGGTATTTGTAAGAATGTTAATTTTGACCCTATGCTATTACATTTGAACATTATCGCTGACTGTGGATGCCTCTACACATCTATGACTTTCACGTTGTGCCAGGCCTCCAGTAGAAGGTTGTGGTATCTTTAGTCGGTGAGCTGTGTTACAGGTGGGAAGCCAGTGAGCGATGTAAAGCACCTCTGTCAGGTGTGTTGGGGGTTTCAGCGCAGAGTACCGTCAAACAGGTGAAAAGAAACAGTTGACTTTTTGATGACGTGTCAAGTAGTACTTGTTTGTTGGCCTTCCTGGGCAAAGCTGCAGTGACAAGGTTCACTGAGTGGGGAACAACACATTTCAGTTGTGAGTATGTAAAAACAAAACAATGGAAAAACTCACATGAAGGTTTGTTTTATTTAAACGCCACTAAACAATTATCAAGTCGTTCACCTGTATATATCATGGTAGATTTTTTGATGAAGTTGCAAAGGGAAGCGTTTGTGAATGGAGCCCCAAAATATTGTTTTGTCACAGATTTCATGGTTACTTGTTGGTTTTCGTTTCCTGAGTTCGTCAGTGTTTCTGACCCAAAGCTTTTCTTTCTTTTTTGTGATGCCAGGTACATTTCACATTTTCCCTCGCAACTCACTCATCTGAGAGTTTATGCGAGAAACAGATACCTCTTTGACTGAACCATGAGTTAAGTGTGGGTCAACTACATTTATTGTATGTCTTATACAAACGTATCTATTAGTTCTAATACTTCTTGATTATTCATACTATTTTAAAGTTATATTTTAGAGCCGATTAGGGACAATTAAAGAAGATTTAGATGAAAAACTGCATATTTTGATTTTTCCCCATGGGATTAATAAAGTCTGATCTTGTCTTCAGTACTTCATCAGATCGCTCTCATTTTGAAAAATATCCACAAATATGCCATATATTAATTCCATATAGTTGATTATAGCTTTACATTCACAGAAGCGTAACCATGTCTTCACTTCACATCACAGTAATTCAATACTCACAGGAAAAGTTCACAATGAAGCATAATTTGACATTTGACAAAGATCCAACAGAAATAATGTTGAATATAATATTTGGAGTTTTTTTTAGAACCAATTTATTAATTCATATACGTCTCTCAAAGTGATTGTTAAAAGCTCATTTCCTGCTTCTTTAAAAGCTATTACTTTGATGCTTTGTCTGTTATCTGTTTAGTTTTTTGACAATCTGTCACTTAGTGATTCCAATTATGAATACACCTTTAAATTGGTTTGAAAATCAGATGAACAACTTCATACAACCTTATTTTGTAAATGTATATTCTCGTAAGTTTTTGTTTCCAGCAAAGCCTTTTCCATTCATTTACTTTACAATAGCACAAAATACTAACAGCCTCTAAAACTGATGACCTATGCCAAGAAAAGAAAACAAATAGAACATTTGATGTATAACAATAACATTGTAGTGTTAAAAAAAAACGTCAACGCCGCAATTGGTTGTTATACTATGTTAATACAAGTAAAACAATGTGAACTGCTCAAGTAAGTTTTCCCACTTTTTTACTAGATGTAACCAGCGTCATTGAGAGCTCAGGCAAAAAAAAAAAAGAGAAAAAAGGACTTGAGGCTGTAGTTTAGGAAGGTGTCAATATTTTTTAATCTTCATATAATCTGATTCATGGTTAAATGACAGAATAATTAACTGATGGATGTTGCCATTTGCAGTTGTGTGATATGAAAATCTTTCATACGGGGTCCATGAATACAGTCAGAGGGGTTGCAGAAATGTTGGGTGGCCGTTTTAAATAACCAATTAACACTAAACTGATGTGGTATGAGCTCTGTTGCATTGGGTCTCTAACGCACTCTCCTCCCTTTAAGATCAGAAGAATTATTGCGATAACAATAAAAAGGTCTTGTCACAGGATGTGCTCTGCTTGACTGGCAGGTTAACTACAATAAGAATGCTGCGAGCACGTGCTTGTCGAGTCATTTTCCACCTTTTTACGTGCGGTTTAAAGGAGAACCCGCTGGGATCAGTGGACTTTGATAGTGTGGAGACATGAAGTAATTTGCTGGTGTGTGTGTGTGTGTGTGTGTGTGTGTGTGTGTGTGTGTGTGTGTGTGTGTGTGTGTGTGTGTGTGTGTGTGTGTGCGTGTGCGTGTGCGTGTGCGTGTGCGTGTGCGTGTGCGTGTGTGGTGAAAGAGAAATGTATGGGCAGTAGCCCCAGAAAAGACAGTGACTGAGGGAGGCATATCTTCTCTAAATGAGGGGTTAAATGACACCCTGCCATCCAAAGATTGGAATTACTGCCACATGGAGCTCTAAATTGAGTTTAAATAGTCTTAACTTGATATGTGAGATGAATGACTGCCTGTAGCCGTGCCGATTACCATTTCACATTGTACTTGCATGTTTTGCCCCACCCCTACTTTGAATATCTCCAATGAATTTGAATATGAATATGAGCTTGTTTTTATTTATAAACATAATTACTGTCTGTCTGCAATATTTGCACGCTTGTCAAGTAGAGAGCTCCGTGTGTTCAGAATAAAAGCAAAAGCTCCCATAATTATGTTTACGTCCGGCAGTGAAAATCCCAGGGTTGTAATGATCAGTAATTATAAATACTTTTCAGTATGTCTACTGCCTCAGCTGGGACTATTGTGTGGTGTGAAGTGCAGAGTTTGTGCAGCTTAATTATGACATTGTACATGACTAAATGTACCAGTCTGCTTTAGCCCCACAAAACACTTCCAGTGCATAATCACGCTCAAGTCGGACTTTAAAGAGCTCATTACAGTTAGTTTTCTAAAGAGCGGCTTATTAAACACAGTTACCTAATAAGCATCTTTGGTGGTGCAAATTGGTAAAAATGGTAATGAGTCTGATTAGGCTGCGTTTCAATTACGACAGCTTTCACTTCCCTCCCCCTCTCCCTCAATCCACTCTTTTTCCCCTCCCCCAAGCCAAAAAGAGGAAGGAAAGTCCAGCTCTTTATGCTTGGGAAACCTCTTGGAAGGCATTTTACTTTCCTTCTCTCTCTCTCTCTCTCTCTCTCTCTCTCTCTCTCTCTCTCTCTCTCTCTCTCTCTCTCTCTCTCTCTCATACACACATGGACTTGTGCATACACACAGAAAAAGGAAAAGAAAACCACTCTGCCACCTCTGTGCTTCCTTTCAGCTGCACGGTAATGAATAGAGAATTGTGCAAGCGGTGGTCCAATTTACGCACTAGGAAATTGGATGGACAGAGTGGAGGCCCACTCTTGTTTGCTTAAAAATGGCCTAGGCTACCAGATTAATAGTTCCCAAAAAGGTCAGCATCTCTGTTTTGTTGATGATGATCACTGAACCTGAAATTAAACACCATAGCACAGCATGACACCAAGGCATCACACGTCAAATGCATTTCAGCTGTACCTGGTCTTCTTTTTCTGGTGCATTGTCACATCACATTTATTGACATCATGATAATTTCTTATATATAGATTTGGATTAGTCAAACGTGCATATTTTCAGCACTAAGACTCACGGATCCAGTTCTCAAACTAGTTTTAACAGGTCGCTCCAAAAACATCATGGACCAAAAAAAAAAAAAGTCTTACATTTGCCAGCTTAGATTTACCGCAGTAATATTGAGACCTATTGACCAAGATGAAGCACTCCAACAAAGGCCTCATTTGTTGGTGACTGATCAGAGGAATTTGAGCTCAAGCCTGGAGGCTATCTAAAAACATTCCTCTAATAGAGAACTCTGTCATTATATCATTTCAAAGAAGGACGGAGGAACCTGTGGATGTTGTGTTTAAGGGGGAAAAAAGGTGCTTTACCGCAGCATTAAAGTATGAGATCATTATGCAAATGTGCTGTGTGCGAGTTTCTATAAACGCATGTGTGTCAATGAGTGGCTCTTTATGTGTGTCTTTCTGTGTAGTATAGTATTCTTGAGTACACATATGCATACAGTCTCCTGGGATGCATCTACAATCATTCTGTGACCTTTGTTAGGAGCAGAATATTTAAAGTCTGATTTTTGCTCTCACACCAGAAATACAGTATCTCACTAAGAGGAAACTGGCTAATACATCAACCCTCGCAGTTTAACACAAACGTGACTGTTCAATTATGTTATTTATATTACTTCATTTTATTTCACAGTAGTGAACGCTGTCCGGTAAATATTGCTCCTCCTGGATCAGCTGTTACCGTGTACAACAAATCTCAGATTCCAGGCAGTGTGCCGCATTTCACTAATCATAAATATCCCACGACTTCCACAATACCTGATTCTCAGTGATCTCAAGCACATTTTGCAAGTAGCACTTCTTCGATTGTTCCAAGTGGCAAATTGTTCAGAGAGGATTAGCTGTAATGGGAGAATCTCACTCAATAAGCCCTGTGCAATTTTGTTATTGACAAAAAGTGCCTTGAGAGTTAAGGAGCTCTTCTGTATGATTTTACAAAAACTATTATCCTGATAGTTAGATGGCATCGCGGTGTCAGGTCAGAGTTTTATTCACTGGTTTTCTGCTTGTTGCTGTTTGCCCAAACACTGTCCTGGTTCCAATGTGAACAATGTTCAAGGGTTTATGTATTATTGACAAGTGTGTGTGTGTGTGTGTGTGTGTGTGTGTGTGTGTGTGTGTGTGTGTGTGTGTGTGTGTGTGTGTGTGTGTGTGTGTGTGTGTGTGTGTGTGTGTGTGTGTGTGTGTGTGTGTGTGTGTGTGTGTGTGTGTGTGTGTGTGTGTGTAATTAATTGTGTCTGTAATTTCTGAAAAAAAATTATTTGTTCCTATTCAGGTTAATTTTGATTTTATTTATAACATACGATCAATTTGTTTTGTTTCTATAATTTTACTTGCCAGTCCCCTTATGACAGTAAGGCATGTTTTAATTGTGTGGATTTTCTTTAGCTTGATGAACCATTCTGTTCCACCTCACTATGGCTGCTGCATTTTTCTTTTTTTCTTTTTTTTTTTTTTTTCTGGCCAGGCTTTCTGCCTCCGGCTTTTTCCTGTTTTCTTTATCATTAGCTTGGATAGTTGACAACCATGCGAGCCATAGCATGGATCTCTTTGACTAAAACCTTGTAAATTAACACAATTAGTGCAGCATCATCCTGCTAATTAGCTGCTGGTGTCTAGTGTGGCGGGTGGGCAAATGGCTGGGAGGGAGTCAGAAGGGAATCAACAGACAAACACAGCATTTGTTATCGGCCCTTGGACAGTAGCTGTTTGTAGCTTAAATCCTGTGATATGGACTTGACTTATTGCAGCGTGAAGTGTAGCAGCACAACCCCGGCTCCACAAATGCCGGCGCTTTAACAGACGGAAACAGTTAAAACGTATCCTCGCTAATATCTTCTTGTAGCTTCTGGTCAGTTTTGGTCAGATTAGTGTTGATGGAAGATGTGTGGGACTCTGTACACTATCTGAGATTGTTTTGAGCTGTAATCTCTAATAGTCTACATTCTTTGGGGATATAGTACATCCTCTGATAATCCCAGAGTAAAAGATGACAGCATCAGTAAAAACTTTTATTTGCAGATTGACTTTGGGATTTAACTGGATTATTTCTGTCATTCAAACCCTTAGAGCTATATAGGGAGGTTGAGAGAGGCTGCAGAGAGAAAGACAAGTGAAGCATGTTTTTTTCTCTCTTTTTTTTTTTTTTCCTGACCATGTCGACGAGGAAGCAGTAGGCAGACTCGATGTGGATGTAATTCATGCTGGGCTGAGGGGTTTGTGTGATGAAAGCAACGGAGCGCTGCCAAGGAAGATTGCTTTGCTGCTCTCCTTCAAGCAGATTTGAAACTGTCACAGAATGCCTCAGATGAGAGTTGGATTATAGACTGACCTGCGATGTCTGTGTCACTCTGCTCTGTGTTGGGTGGATTATACCACGCTAACCAGGTGTTTGGCCGCCCGTCTTCTGACTGACCATAACCTGTATTCAGCTAGAGCAGTCTGTTTGCTATACAGGAGGCATAAAGAGTAAAAACGCACACATTTAATGATTTCCTGCAAGATACATTTATTTAATATCTTTAGTGGTATCTTGATTTTTAAAAAATCTGCATTTTTGATATTGTTTCCTATTTTGAATACTACTTATTCATTGTAGTAGAGCATGTAACGACATACAGTATAAATGATTATGAATTGTGATTTATTGCTTACACTGACTGTTTTTTTTTTTTGTTTTTTTTTTTAATGTGAAAAATCTAGGTCTAAAGATGCAGTGGACCCCAGAGCATACACAATGGGCAGAACAACACTTTGACATCTCATCCACTACCCGCTCGCCAGCACACAAAGTAGAGGCCTACCGGGGGCACTTACAGCGAACATACCAATATGCGTGGGCAAACGACGACATCTCTGCACTGACTGCCTCCAATCTGCTTAAGAAATATGCAGAGAAATACTCTGGGATCCTAGAAGGCCCAAATGAAAGAGCCCTGCTGTGCTCTTACTCCGATAGCACCACTGGACTCATGAATGGACGAAAGTCAGAGAATGAGTCCTGGCAGGAGGGGATTTACCCAATGAACTGTGCTCCAGATGTTATATCTGTGAGCAAAGCTGGAATGACAGCTGCCCTACCCCCTACAGATGTGTCTGCTAGCATAGGCAGCTCCCCAGGGGTGGCCAGCAGCTTGTCTGAGCCTAGCTATTCCAGCAGTAACTGTGGGAGTCACACGGCTACTACTCTCCACTCGGGCCTCTCCTCTCAGGAATATACTGCCAGCTACAACGGTTCATACCTGCATTCTAGCTACAGCGGCCAGAGTACCCCAGCCCTCCCCTCCCCGCATCCGTCTCCTTTGCACAGCGCCGGGCTATTACAGCCACCTCCCCCACCCCCTCCCCCGACTTTAGTGCCGAGCTACAACGCCGGGTCTCCAAACCTTCCCAACTACAATTATCCTTCAACGGGGTATGCTTCACAGACTGCTGTTGGCCCCGGTTATAGCCCTGGGGGAGCACCCCCTCCTTCTGCTTATCTGCCATCCGGTATTGCAGCTCCGACACCGATTCCTCCCTCCACATTGCCGGGCTACACCTACCAGTCCCATAATCATACCCCAATTGCACCAACACCTTTGAATGGCAGCACATCCAACTCATTAAAAAGAAAAGCTTTCTACATGAGTGGACATGGAGATATGGACTCAAGCTATGGTAATTTTAACTACAGCCAACAGCGCTCTTCACAGAGTCCGATGTACAGAATATCAGACGGCAGTGACTCAAACCGGGGCAATGGCTTCGAAAGAAATGCCGAAGCACCATCTTTAGCTTTTAAACCAACCAAACAGCCAATGTCCTCTGATCAGCAAAGAAAATTTAGCTTACACTCTGGTAGAGCGCTCACCCCTCCATCCTATGGATCAACCAAAAGCTCTGCCGGTGACCTCAGAACAGGCGAAGCCTACAATAAGTTCGGCTCTCCCATCATGAGCGAGTCAAGTGAAGAGCACAGGCAGCATCACGCCCTCTCCCTAACGGGCCCTGACATAGGTACGGCTACCTCGTCCATTCATGCTGCAGAGGAACAACTGAAGAACAGTGATTCCAACCTGGTGGAGATGGTGACCACAGAAATTCTTCAACAGGGCTCCCCAGTGGACTGGAGTGATATTGCAGGTCTGGACATGGCCAAAGCAGCCATTAAAGAGGAGATACTATGGCCCATTTTGAGGCCTGATATGTTCAGCGGACTTGCCACATTACCTCGGAGCCTCCTTTTATTTGGACCTCAGGGAACTGGTAGAACACTGCTTGCACGCTGCATGGCCAGCCAGCTGGGAGCTGCCTTTTTACGAATAAGCAGCTCAGCTCTGGTAACCAAGTGGCTGGGGGAAGGAGACAAGGTCATCCAGGCTTCTTTCCTTGTGGCCCGGTGTCGTCAGCCAGCCGTGGTCTTCATCAGTGATGTGGATCTGCTGTTGTCAGCCCAGCTCAGTGAGGAAAGCCCAGTCAATCACCTCAAGGCCGAGCTCCTCATACAGCTCGACAGTATTCTGACTTCAGCGGAGGACCACATTCTTGTGGTCTGTTCCACCAGTAAGCCTGAAGAGATCCCCGAGTCCCTAAGGAGGTACTTTACCAAGAGATTGCTCACCCCCTTGCCTGATGGGACTGCGCGACATCAGATAATCAGTCAACTGCTCTCACAGCACAACTACTGTCTTAGTGACAAGGAGATGTCACTACTAGTTCAGAGGACAGAGGGTTTTTCAGGACTGGATGTAGCTCAGCTATGTCAAGAGGCTGTGGTAGGTCCTCTCCATGGCTTGCCAGGTACTGACCTTTCCAGTATCCACCCGAGTCAGATGAGACCGGTGTCTTACCAGGATTTTGACAATGTGTTTTGCAAATTCCAGCCAAGCATATCACAAAAAGAACTTGACATGTACACTGAGTGGAATAAAATGTTTGGTTGTAGTCAATGAAACAGACACATTGAACACAGTTTTCTTTGCATCCAGATGTTGAATACAAAAAAGGCGTTAAGCCTTCAGTGAACAAAAAAACTAAATAGAGCAGCAGCCAGTGGTGATATGAGCAGAGGGGATGTCCTTACATGCTCCAGACAGAGGATAGGATATAAATCTAATGCTTTATATGGCTGAAACCATGTGCTCATTAAAACCTGGAGAAGATGCCCCTGTTTTTGTATATACATATACATAAATATATATATATATATAAATATATATATACTATCTGCTGATCTTGAGATTTAGTTGCTATCAAGTGCCTGAGGTGGTGCTGTTTAAGGTTTTTGTTTATAGTTTTATTGAGTTGTTTTGCCTCACAATTCATTGGTGACTTGCTAATATAAAAAGCTTTACAATGTGACAAAAAAAAAAAAAAACTGCTTTCTTTTTCTCATTGAAACAGTGTTTTTCAGCTATGTCTGTTTTGTGCTCTCTGTGAACAGTTGTGGTTACGTTAAGATTAATTCAATTTATGGACATAATTTCGGTTTGGGCTTCATTAACTTCAAGAGTTTTTATGTAAGTGTAAATCATTTAACAACAGTAGTGTTAACATCCTCACTTTTTTGGCTGAACTCATCTAATTTATAGCGAGCTTGAAATTGGTTGGTGTACAATACTGTCCTCAAAAGAGAACATAAAACAAGTATCATTTTGCAGCGTGACTTCAATTTTAAACGATAAATTACTATGTAATTCTTGTTCAAATATTGTTACAGTGGTGGTTCAATATGTAAAAATTCTACCCTTTTTTTGATGTCCTCCATTTGAAAACTCAGGAAAGTGATGATGATGATGTGTACAGTACCTCATTAGCTTGTATCGGAGCACTACACAAGCATTTGGTTTGCGTTCAAAATTTCATCATCAAGTGTGATAGGCTACATAATACCTCAAAAAGGTCCAAATGAAATGAGAAGGTTCCTGCAACGAATGTACAAGAGAAATTCTGGTTTATTTTTGAGGTGAGAAAGTGATTTATTTAGCATTCTTCACCTTTAGATCAGTTCAAAATGGAAACTCGTATTATAATCAGAGATTTGCCTTTGGAAAGAATGAAACCATTATGTATCTTGAATTGTAGCCTTGAGGAAGTTTCTGTTTGGAGCGGATTTTTTTTTCTTTCTTTTTCTTTTTTTTTTTTTCTGTCAGCTACCACACAAAAAACACCCTTCATTTACATCAAATACAATGATCCTGTTGTTTAGCTCCCTGTTTGCAGGCAGAACTGTTCAGCTTGTGGTGATGCAGAGCTGAGAGAAATTCGAAAAGGTGCAGACAAACATCTTGGGGTTGAGGAAGACAGCTGCCCCAAGCTATTTTGTTCCGTGCTGCTGTTTTATCATTAATGAAACCTAAGGATTATGTATAGCCTAAGTTCCTTTCTACCTCAGTTTGTTTGTTATCTCTGAAAGACAAATTCACAACGACAGCAAAATGTCAGCACCTATTCTGCTTGTTTGATGAGGAAACCCTTTGAGAGAACACCAAACAGTATTTTGTTGTGAGCAAAATCTATTAGCTTTACATTTTGATAACTCCCAAGAACCCTGATTCTCACTACATAATGCACTTAAATGGGAATACAACTGAATATCAGGTTTGGGATATACTATTCTACTGCCTTAGGACAGTTTGCTCTGTAAGCTTACATTCACCTTGGATCTTCTTGTCATACTTGGTTACAGTCCGGAATGTGTGATGTCAGATAGAAACTCAAAATGTGGTGTTACACAGACGTTACGCTCTTTTTTTTTTTCCTTCTAAAGTTCTATTATACTGATGTGAAGCATACAGAAGAATTGGTTTTGACATCCTTAGGCAATTCAGGTTACATTGGTGAATTGAGTGGCATTCCTTTTTAAGAACATGCCTCGAAGGCTAGTATCACACCAACTGAATGCATACTGCAACTCATATTTTGATTCTGTTGTGATTGGCACATTTAAACTGTCCCTGTGTTAATAATTACAATTCACTGCTGGTATTCAGTGTGATTTCATCACGGTAGAAGAGCAGGTCTGACAGCTGAATTGGCTTGTAAAAGTACTGAATGTATTATGTCCGCATGAGAGCAGGAAGGAAAGCAAAGCACTCGCAGAGGCACTAAAGAACTTTTCCTCCTTTTTTTTCCCCCTTTACTTCTTTTAAGAGGATCCTTTTTCATATTTGTCATCGATTGCACATTTTTTTAGCTGCTTTACGAAATGCACGGTTATCGCAGACGCCTGCTTTGGTATCACAAACTCTTTCAGACCCTCGTCAGAATGTTTACGAGGCCTCCAAATTAAATTCCGGCCAAATACATTGCAGTGAAGGATGCAACAACATTTCTAACAGATAAAGGCAGCTGCAGATGAACATTATCTGGATGGTGCTGGAGGTTTTTTACAGGAAATTTTACATTTCAAGAAGAGTGGTGGAATTGAAATCCCAATAAGCTATTGTAATTGGTAAAATGGTAACCCACGCAATGTGTTCACTAAATTCAACAACACAGCAGTGTGTGGAACAGACAAGAGAGGAAAGTATAAGTGCCCATTCATGTTTTCATACCCATTTTTTTTGTCAAATTATATGAAGGTTTGTCCAATTTTCTGCATAGCTGGATCATTTTTTTCGCATGGAAAATTCCCCAAAATTGCATAGTATTGTCTTCATTGCAAAAACAGAATAAAGCATAGATGTGTCACGACCACCAAACTAAACCTGAACTGTTACACGACTGTGACATAATGAAGTGGCACATTTGTTTTGAAATGACGCTTTACCCACAAGAGTTTAAAATGTAAAACACAAGCAGTTACATGCTATTAGGCTAGCCTCATTAGAAATGAGAAGGCAGCTTCTATGGTGAACACTTTCCTTACAGTATTATAATTACAGGCTATATATTGCACTTTGAGGTGTTGATTTTTTATTTTTTTTTCTCTTAAAGCCAAAGTAAAGCCTATCTTTTGAATTTGATTAACAAGCCTTTGAAGAAGTGGTGAGGTTCAGTGCCCTTAATGCCTCGATGTAAGACATGCTTGTGTAAATTTGGAAAGTTTCTCTCCCTCTCATTGTTAGGTTGGCGTCTTGCAGCAGGTCAAATATTCAAGAGCTCTGTGAGTTTAAAAAAAAAAAAAAACTTCAGTTTTTTTATTTTTTTTAAATTTTATTTGTTTTACCCTGTCTGAGTTAATGAACAGCCCTTTATTTCTGTCTGGACTGCAAATAGAAACATGGCTAATTTGTTTATCTTGGCAGTAAATGTCACAGTGGAGTACGACCGCTAAGTATAAGTGAATATGGAGGATTTTGACAAGAGGGTGCTAAGAAGCCCTGAGAGCAATTGACAAGCACAGATTTCACAAGTTTAATAGGTCAACTGTTCACGAAGAGCAGAGATGTGTGTCAAAAAGGGAAAATGTTCCACTCAAATTAAGTAGTACTCGTAATCTCTTAGTCAACAAAAGATCTTGTCACATATTTGCATTAAAAAAAAAAAAAAAAAAAAAAAAAAAAAAGACTGTCTCCGAAACAGTACAAGAGCACAATGAAAAACATGGCACATTTAAAAAAATAAAATAAAATAAAAATAAACATTTGTATGATTTCAACTGTCATGATATAAAACATTTAAATGGCAGGTACAGTGTGTTTTTGCCGTGCTGTAGCTGTTGGTAAATACTGTCATTCGTTAAGGGTGATGTTATGAAAGGGCCTACAGTCACAAACAACACTTGAGCAGAACATTTGATAAGCACATCGAGTCTCACGGTGATGCCGACTCAGTCACTTGAATCACTTTTTTTTCCAAGAATTTGTCAGTATTTCTGTAATTATGCTTTGTTGAACTGCTTAAAATGTTGATTCCATCCTAGTTTTATAGTCTGGCATTCTTTTATAAACCATTTCTACCTCATTGCTACATATTGTACATGTAGTACTCGTGTCCTGTTATTTTGAATGTCATGCATTTGTGGGTAAAAACTTTAAAAGAAGAACAAAAAAAAAAAAAAAAAAAAAGTAAAATATGAGCTTGCCCTTGAATCAGAGCAGTCTACCTCAGAAAGACTGTCTTTACACTGTCAAGTGCAAGTCACAAAAAAATGGAAAAAAACAATTAAAAATAAGGCACCTTGAGGACAAAGATGAAGTTAACCTGCACATACTGGTCTACAGTTTCTTTACTACACCACATTTTCATTGAACTGTTGTGGACTGTGTCTTCTGAAAGGTCTCTAATGCAAATCCTTTTACTAAAAAAACAAAACAAAAAAAAAAACAAGTTGCTTTAATCCTTTGTGAATTGTTGTAGTGCGCATGTTAATGTGTATGTATGTGCACTTGCAATACTACATGCAAGTAAGAGGGGGACAACACTGATATGAACACATTTTTACTTTTCATATTCATGTACAGAGAATAAACTTGCACATAGCTGTACGTATTGTACATTTGCTAATGATATACAGCATACATATGAAAAATGCACCACATACATGTTTATATGTGTGTATGTATTGCCATACTTACAGTACAGTCGGTTTTAAATGTATTTTAATTTCAAGGTACATAAAGGTTATTGAAATACTGAATAAAGATGTTTCCTTTTTTTTCCTGAATTCTGGATGCATTTTGTCAAGGTAACTGACTAAACTGATGTGGTTGATTGTGTTATTTCTGTTATAAGAAACTTCCTTTGAATGACAATGACTATTTTTGAATCAGTTCCAACTAATATTATGATTTCTTTCTTTTACCGGTGTCTACTTGTAACTGTGGAAGAAATGCATCGGCAGTGGCAACACGCCTGTTAATTTATAAATGCACACTGGCTGTTTTCGTTTATCTCTTATAATATCGTTTTGTTTTTTTTCCAAAAGTGGGAGAGTTTTGCTTAAAATATCTGTTTCATCAAGTTGTAGGTGGTAGATGCGTGGAGGGTTTCTGTGTAGTCAAGATTAATAAGGGCAGACGGAGCACATTGTGCTTGTAGTGGTTATTGTCTTTTTTTTTTTTTAATCATGTGATCATGTTAATATCATCTGTGGGTGGAGTTTATCACGGAATTCAAATCCTCTATTAATTTATCATTCTAAACTCGGGAGGAATAGCACTGGATACTTTGTACCTGTATTATGTAATTTATGCCGATCATTTGCAGAAGCATCATCCTTTGCCTTGAAAACTGTAAATAAACATGTTTTCATTTTCATAGTTGTTCTAAATAAAGATCTGAGTTGTACATGATTGAAATTAGTAAAGCTAATTCAAATACACGAAAATGTCATTCTCAGTGTTCTTCGCAAGTTTTCGCGTGGAAGCCTTATTCAGCCTCTGAATTGTGGTAACGTGTAAAAAAAAGAAAAAAATGAACAAACATACCGCAGATTACTCCCAGCATTTCAGATTCCTCGTGTAAAACAACAGAAAACACCATGCACTCAAAGTAGTAAATGTCATCTCAACACATTTTACTCCCTTCTGTTACATGTGCTCTTTTTACACACATCTATAACATATTCAATTGTGTGCCGAACAACATGGCACGAGGGGTAAGGTGTTAATCCGTTGTGTTCTCCCAATTAGACATAATCATAATTAATTCAAAAGAATGTGTTGCATTTTGTGTGGCTTATTTGCTAAACATGAGCCAAATCAACAAGCTCACACGCTCAATTCAGAGTGCTCGGGGAGGTAAGTGTTTAGACAATTTATGCAGGGAAGGAAACGGCGTCTATTTTCTGAGCTGCCGAGCGCAAACGGCCATCAGTGACGCCTTAAAACCGAGTCTCGACAGTTGAGCTTCTCCATAATATTGTTCATTTAGCAGGTTGCTCCTTTTCACAGTGGTGGCTGCTTTCAGTGTTTGTTGTCGGGTGTCCAAGGAAAAACACCTTACACACACCACATGCACAGCCTTTGTTTCTCTGGTTAGAATCGGTCGTGTCTGGCTTATGTTTATGCCACAGCAGTATGCCTCCTCGTCTCCTATAAGATATAAATATATATATATATATATATATATATTACACAGTACACATCCTTCCTCCATCCTGCTGGCTCTGAAATTCTAGCAGCAAACATGCCCTTTGTTTCTCTCCACTGAATTTTTAAACAAGAGCCATTTGACCAGAGGAGAGTGGGGGGGGGAATCAGGAGTGATAAGAGAAAAACAAAGTTGAGTCAAACAAATTACATTCAAGTTATTAGTGGCTATTTTGTAAATATCAAAGATCCACTTGTCCCAGTGTTCTGTGCTTCATTTGCATTCTGATGAAACTGGAGTGGATGTGTGTGAACTCGGAGGTTATCTGTAGAGCTGCAGCGCTGAAGCAGCCGAATCAGACGGCTTCACAACCACATGGCTCAAGAGGATGAGCCACAGACCTCTCTCAAATCACTTCCTTCATAACAATTAAAATATGCAAAGTGATAATTTTCCTTAAGTAGCCTTAAATGTGCAATCTATTTAAATGTGAGGGAAATTGCCTAAAGCTTGCGGTGTGTGTATGTGTGGTGGGTGGGGGTGGGGGATAAATTATGCAAATAACAGAAAGGACCCTTGAAAGCCTAATTTTTCTGTAATAAGCATACTGTTTCATTTAATTTTTTGCCTCTTATTAAAAGTGACAGTTCTTTTGCTCTGTCTGATGGCTATATCTGACACAAGCCTATGAAACTGACTGCTAAACAAAATGGTAAAGCATTTTTGTAGCTTTTAGATGATGGTTACATTCACAAAGTAATTATGCACTAGAGAGTCCAGAAATAAGGTTTAATTACACAGTAATCGCTTCTGATGGACACTAGGAAGTGTGAGCACTGCCAGACTGCAATCCATCAATGACAAACCTCTGGCCAGTTTTAATTCCTCCTCATTTGCATCATAACCTCGGCACCAAGTTGCACAAATGCTGTTAAATGTTAATAGGACCTGTCTCTCCACTCAAAGTGAATGCTTAAGCCATTTCAATTCTCCCTTTCTCTCTATCTCTTTCTTTCACTCCCTCTCCTCACCCTTTCTCCCTCATACCACACACTCTATCTCACACAGTCCATATCTCCTCTCCTCTCTCTCTCTCTCTCTTTCTCTCGCCTCAATTCTCACATTCTCACGAGTCTTCACATAAATAGCCCCTCTTCAGAAGAGAAGCTGAGCACAGGAGACAGTGCACGGTCACTGCTGTGCTAATTGGGAGCAACATGTAAAGTTTTATCTCTCGAGTGCTAACAAACCATACAGACAAGTATAAATTCTTGCCTCGTGTGTGTGTGCGTGTGTCTGGTTACAATTGAGAGAGAGTGTGTGTGTGTGTGTGTGTGTGTGTGTGTGTGTGTGTGTGTGTGTGTGTGTGTGTGTGTGTGTGTGTGTGTGTGTGTGTGTGTGTGTGTGTGTGTGTGTGTGTGTGTGTGTGTGTGTGTGTGTGTGTGTGTGTGTGTGTGTGTGTGTGTCCCCACACACTCACAGAGCTACAGACCACGAAGGTTTGTTCACACTATGTGGGGAAGGAAGGCCCTCAAGTTATACGAATCCTAGGGGAGCGGGCAAAATTCTGTTTTTATTAATTGAAAAGTGTTATTGGTGTGGCGGACACCATCCTGCGCCTCTTCAGACTTTTATAAGGTTGATTAGAGGCAGGATGTCTCATTATCAGCCTGTCGCCTTCATAGATTGTAAGCAACTCCTTATTATACATGGGACATCCCAGCGCACCGCAGTGTATTTGAAACAGCTTAGGCATTAGATCCACTGGGACACTTGTATGTATATATTGGAATTAATTTATCGAAATGACATCAAAAACAGTTTATTTTGTGCTTCACTCGTCCCTCTGAAACACCATACACACCATATACTCTTAGACACCTAATGATATGACCCTGCTAATCCCCTGGCATTCAATGTAATTCTATTTTCATTTAAAAATATAATGAGATGTATGGAGACAAAAAAAAAGAAAAGGAGTCAAACTGTGATCCACAAATATAATTAGAGTATGTGTTTGATAGTG
Source organism: Lipophrys pholis (assembly GCF_963383615.2). Taxonomy (NCBI): domain Eukaryota; kingdom Metazoa; phylum Chordata; class Actinopteri; order Blenniiformes; family Blenniidae; genus Lipophrys; species Lipophrys pholis. The sequence goes on from NC_137632.1 coordinate 13,369,501, forward strand.
ATTTTGTTCCTGTTGAAGAATTGCACATTACTTTCAACCCTATTCAAACTGCCAGCTGTAAGCATCAGGGAAATTATTTAACATCTCGATGAAATGTCTCATTGTGTGCTGATTATTACTTACAAGTAAGCTTTTTTTTCCCTCTTTTTTACAGGAAGTAGGCCTACATACAGGTACATCTCAAAAATCAACATTACAATGGAATTTGTATTCTTGCTATGATTTAATTGATACATTTGATGTTTCTTCTTTTGTAATTCTTCTAAGTCATGAAAGTGAAACCGAAGAAAATTGAAACTTCATAAAGGCTTGAAATATGTACTTAAAACCAGCATTTGAATAAATATTAAAATGTAACTGTTCCTTTAATAAAGGTTTTTTAACATCCATACACCAAAAAATGTGATGTTTTCCCATTTAAAGGCTACTTTTTTTTTCTATTGTGTGTTATGACTACAAATTATTATGATAATACTTGCTCTATAGAAAGAAAAACCTGTGGCGAATTTGGAGCGTTTCTTTTTTTCCAGGTACTTCGTTGCTGCCTGCCACAAATTATTAGATAGCAGGTGAAACATTCACATTGTTTTCTTCCGAGGCCGTCGGAGGGAGGAGAAGAATCTGACCCGGCTGGACAGGTCAACGTTTTCACATTCAACTGTCTGAAACTGAGGAAAAACTCAGCTGGAATCACCTGGAGTTTACAGCGACGCGGCTGCACATTAGCGTTGCAGTGGTGGCAGAGATGTTCGTCTCTTTCACCATCCTCTGAGCTTGATAACAAGCGGACCCCCCCCCCCCCCCCCCCCCCCACCCCCCTTGCACAGGTGCCATCGAGTTTGAATGTCCTGAGGTCAGTGCCATCAATGATCCGCTTCCAATGTTTCTAACAAATTCTGGGTTGTGCACTGTAATGTGGTTTTTACAAATGCTCCTGTGTGTGATCACCACAATGTGGGTAATTCTTTTTCACATTTCCACAAAGTGCCCAAAGAGGTATTTCCATTACTGTGTGATTCTTTTCAGCAATATAATGATACGCTGTCTCTCTGCTCCTGGAATGTCAAGTTGGTCAGGCAGTAACCAGTCAAAGAGTTGCCATTATTAAGGAAGAGAAGTGTTTTGTTTTTTTTTAAATCATCTTTTATTTATATAACACAATACATGCAAACTGATCTCAAATTTATTGTCAGAGGCTGAATAGGCAATTAGTTTTTTAATTATTATCTGTAAATTAAGACATGACATCAAAAGTGGCCTAAAAATCTTACTGTCATAAATACCTTAATTAGTCACATGAAATCCCTAATTAATTTAGATTTTTGTCCTGAATACAGATTGCCAAATATCTAAAAACCAACCAGCCATGGGGTATAATTAATGAGACCAAGACTAGTTTTGCCATCCCTATACCTTAAAGTTGATATTGCTGAAATATCGTGGCTGACAGGAAGCTTTGACTGCTCCGACCGGTGGATCGCTTTAGTCTGTCTTAACCCCTGACTGGGAACAAGGGAACCTAATGGCGAGCAAAGACAGAGGAGTACATGTCCAATAGGCACACATCCCTCCTGTCAAGGCAATCATGAGAAACACAGAACGTCACTCTTTCAATTTCATCCTTTCCACCGTGCAAGCCGCCCTCTATAACGTCATTATCTCCAGCAGATCTGCAGGGTCCTCTGACAGGGCCATGTTATCCCGGCACTGGGGGAAATGCAAATTGATTTCATATCAGCCGTGGCATTTTTAAAGCCTCCACATGTTACATAGACTGTCATTTCAGGCAAAGATATGAAAATCAGAGGAAAATGTCAAACTGTGGATTGACTATATTATACGTAACGTGTTGTTTACTCTGATCACTGACTCGTGGAACAAGATACTTTTTAATGCCACATTGTCAGTTTACAATTCAAGAGGTCTCTATTATGCTTTTGATCTACACAAGTGTGCAGGGTTTTTCCACGGCTAAACAACTTATTCTCCTTCCTCAAATTTCATGACTAATGTGATCTATCAGCGGCTAACAAGGAAGGGGAGTTTCAGAAGTGAGTCATTTGGCTGGGTTTCAACTGTGTAAAAGTGGTTTAAATTTATTTATTTTTTATTGGAAATTACCCAGTAAATTATTATCTGAGTGCACCATTTCAATCAGGTGGGCATTTGAGGGTTTTTCAGCAAACTGTGATATTGTTTTGTGTTTTTCTTTTGCCACGGGGGGATTGCAGTTTTCAGTTTAAGATTTAAAACCTATTATAACCAACAAGGCTGCACAGTCCTTAGCACTTTCACCTCATAGTGAGAAATTCAGTAGTTCAACCTTGGCTTTGAGAAACTTTCTGTATGGAGTTTGCATGTTCTCCCTGTGCAATTGAGGTTAATCGGTGGTACTAAAATAGAAGTGAATGTGAGTGATTTTCCGTCTCCTCGTGATGGACCAGCAAGCCCCGCGAACATCCAGCACCACGTGACCCTGAGCTGGATAAAGCGACACAGAAGATGGATGGATACACTACAGCATACACGCAAACAGCAAAATAAGTGGCTGACAAGTGGCCCCCAATGAATTGTTGCCTCACATTTACAAGATGTGTCCCGCAAAAGGATGTCAAAAGGTTTTGCCGAACAAAGTAACCGCAGCATAGGGTTCTGAAGTCATCACCACTACCACAACAAGTCAGTCATTGGGAGCGTTAGATTAATATTTAATCATTTTGGTCACCCAAAACAATCTGCTATGAAGCATTTTCCATTCAAGGTAGACAATTATTGTCAGGTGAAGATATACAGACTGAGGGGGAGATAAGGATAAGGATAGAGGAAAAAGCAGATGGCTAAAGATGAAGGTCAAAAGCAATTGAGAAGTTTGTCAAAATTTGATGACATAAGCAATCTGTAAGCTGTTATTGCACCCAAGCTTGAGGTGCAGAGAAACATATTGAAATTACAAAAAACACTGCAGCTGCCAGCACACTGCCAGGAATGATTGCCCCGAGTGTTTTTTTCTCCCCTTCCTTGCTCTGCCTCTCTCTTTCTGTCCCTTAACCCCTCCCCTTCACACGCGTGGCTGCCTGCCAGATGTGAAGAGGCATATCTGGATTTAATGATATTACAAATTCTTTTCTTCATACTCAATAATAACTCAATCTAGATTGGTGCAGGACTGTCGGGGCCTTATCTTGATACAAATTGAGTTGTCTGTCATCCAGCATTGAGTCATCAATTTTAGCCGGTGATGAGGCTCGTTTGCCGTACCTAATCATCTGTCTCGTTGGCGAGCCTCTGAGGCTGATCAGATAGCACTTGTAAATACTTCACAGCAACAGCCGTTGCTACACCAGCTTTCAGGGAAAATTGAGTGGGTCCCATTATGGCTTGTACCCTTAGCAATGTTTGAGATTTCTTTGTACATAAAGAAATGCCTGAAATAAATCATCCAGCACACCCACATTTCTATTGATTAAAGCCATTCCCATGCTTGTATCTGGCGAATTGTCGAACAGAATAAAGAGCAGCTTTATATTTTGTCCTGTCAAAATGTTAGGTCATTCTATCAAGGCCAGGCAGTTCTGTACAATAGCACAGTAAGTCTTCTGTTGAAAGACACCAAGAGGAGGAGAATGAATTCTTGTATTTTCTGTGATAGGAACCAGCGAAGAAATCAGTGTCCTTTTATGTTGTTCATGAGATATTATAGCTCACTGGACATGTACTATCTAAGTGAAAGAGTAGATGAAAGACCAGATCTGTGTGATGTTTTATGGCAGCACATTAACTTAAGTCTCTTTGTTTTATATCTATAAAGTTGTACAAAATGTTCATTTAAAAAGCTAAAAAAAGAATCACATAACACCACTTCTAATTCCTTTCACTTCACAAGGTAATAGAATACAATACAATACAATACAATACACATTGATATCTCGAGTTTTGTACTTTCTGTGAAGAGTTTGCATGTTCTCTTTGTGTGTGCGTGGGTTTTCTCTGGGTATTCCAGCTTCCTCCCACACTCACATTCCGGCGAGTGTGTGTGTGTGTGTGTGTGTGTGTGTGTGTGTGTGTGTGTGTGTGTGTGTGTGTGTGTGTGTGTGTGTGTGTGTGTGTGTGTGTGTGTGTGTGTGTGTGTGTGTGTGTGTGTGTGTGTGTGTGTGTGTGTGTGTGTGTGGTGTGTGTGTGACTGTGTCTCTCTGTTTGCCCTGTGATCAACTGGTAACCTGTTGAGGAGGTACTCTAACTTTGCCCATAAACCACCGAGATCGGCTCAAGCAACCTGTGGCCAGAATAGAATAGAATAGAAAATATAAAGAGTGCAAATCAAATTCTACGGAAATTAAGAGTTGCTACACAGTGAGTCTTTATTATTATTATTATTATTATTATTATTATTAGTATTATTATTATTATTATTATTATTATTATTATTATTATTATTATTATTATTAATACTACTACTACTACGTTTTGTGTTTACAGACATACAATAGTAATATATAGATATGTCTACAGATGTGTCTTTTTTGTCATAAAACACTTTAAAGCTCTTTCTTAATCTCCCTTCAAGCATTGTTTATCAGACTGTGTTGTTCTTTTAGTTGTACACACTTACCTAATGTGTACACAATATGACTGTCATGACTATGTCGCGTAACAAGATCTGTCTCGCTCTTCTAAAACGCCGTCTTTTATTTTACTGCTCGCTATACAATTATTCCGATGAGAACTTAAAAGACCTTTGTTAATGTGAGAGTGTGAGAAGGCCTGTAGCCTACAGACCCTGCTTTCATTCATCTCACTAACATCAGGGAGCTCAAGCTTGGCGTCACTCAAAGCTTTTTTCCTTTGAAATTCCCCAGGCAGACCCACAAATTAAGCTCACTTCTGTTTGACCAAAGATGAGACCAGCCCTGGAGTAAGGCAGCTTTCCCTCCCTTTTTTCACAAGAGTTTGCAATCTATCCCTCAGAACTCCACAGACCTATAAATCTCTCGAAAATCTCTCTATTCATTGTCAGCCCGCTATAAAGAAGCATATGGAAACGTCTTTCTGAATCTAAATTTCAGTCATGCTCTGACCGCGAAGGACAAACACAGTTTTCTTCCAAATGTCTGAAATGCAGTTACAAAAATGAGCTTGATTTGTAAATTATATTTTCTTTTTCTGATATAAAAAACTAACAAACAAACTGTAAAATTTAATAAGCTGATATTCTAAAAGAGGGAAATATAATACCGGTCAGAGTTTTTATATGTCAACTATTGCTTTTACCGTAAACACACAGGGCTGGTTACTCCAGCATAGTATTGAAAATGTGACATTTTAATCCATAAATGTAAATACACTCCCCCCTCATTTGTAATGATAATATATTGTTTGGATGAAACTTGATTTTCAAGATGAGAAAACATATTTTATATAAGCTGGTGGGTTGAAGGTATTGATTGAAGAGCATGCAGCCTGCAAATAAATATTCATTATGAAGAATGATTTTGAATCCGGAAACTTATCTTTTTACGTACTGTACAGTTTCCCATGGTTACATCCATATTGCATTTCGGTATTTGAAAATCAAGGGTGAGTGTCCATCACTCAGACCTCTCGACTTCATGAACATCTCATGACAAGCAATCACTCCTAATAGGATTCTTCTCCTCCAGAAAGATTCACAAGGAAAGATTATCTGAATCTATTCTGAGCACATTCAAAGGCAAGGGACCATGCACTCCCCTTGCGAGTTCATTATCATTCTCAGGTTATCCCAGGCCCAGTGAATCTGGAACGCAAATGAATTAGTGAGAATTAAGAAGTCTCTGTGGTCTGAAACCTCTCCAAATCTCCTCCAAGATGAAAGGTACATAGCCATGGCTTATGCACCGTCGCTCTCCTCGCCTGAGCCCCCACAGTAGTCCTATATCTACAGACCCACCCCGGGACACCCCCTCGCCCGCCTCCCCACGCACACCACCACCACTCTTTCTGAGAAAATGGAAATGGTACAGGCAGTTAATGTTGCCTAACATCCTCTGACCGCAGGTTTTGTCGTGAGGGAGAAGTTGAGCGGGGCTGCAAGACCGAGGCTGCATTGCTGGCGATTAATTACAGCACTGTGGCGCTGGCACTTCGGCATAGCTGATCCCTCTGCAGGCAGGGCTTCCTCTCATCTCCTCTCTGTAGCCTTCAAAGGACTCTCTGCTGCCTGCAAGACTGAACCCAGGCCAGGTAAGAAAGATGCCATGGTTCCTCTGTGACTGCACTTCACATATTTCAATGGGACTTCAGTTGTAGATATTGTCAGTATCACTCCCCCTTTGTCCAGTGATTCATCATGCACTCTTCCTTGCCATAACAAAGTGAATAACTGAAAAAAGTTTTGCAAAGACTAATTTAATAATAGTGAGGATTGTATGCATATAATCACTTTTAGTTTTGGTACAATGTCTTTTACGCATCAGATCCTTACATGTGCTTCCTCACCATTTTATCTGATAAAATGGATGAAATATAGTAATGGTCTGTCCGTGCTCACTATTTTTCCTCCTTCCCCACCCATCAGACTGGGCCTTTGTAACAGACTGCAGAGGCTGCCTCTCTCAGCTCATTCAGCATCACACCCTGCCCTTGTGCTGGACATCAAATGACCAGCTCACCCCCTGAGGAGCTCTCAAGTTTCTTCATTTCAGCAGCCGCCTGGCTCTCCCCTGGTCAGCAGCCGGCCACGCAGGGAGAGGGGACATCTGCCTGTCTGAGGATAAGGGACAGGCTGGCTCACTATCCGTCTGTCAGCCCCTCAGACTGGACCCCTCACGTCACTGCTCCACTCCCTTCTTGTTATTCTGAGGAGAACACAGGGATCTGATATGTGGCATTGTTTGTGCCGTACTGGTCGGGGAGACAGAGGGGGCTAAGGCTAATGCACTGTTGCCAGTGCCAGAAAGTATTAGTGTGGCACAAGTTGTTCAAAAAGCTGCAAGACTGTTACAACAGAAAAAAGATTTATTTATTTTTTAGTCAGTGTGACAAAACTGAACAAAAATACATGGAGATCAGAAATGGTTATGGAGTTGTATATTCTGTTGCAGGCAGAATGAAGTAGTGATTATTTGATAATGATTATCTCTATCTAACAATGTGCAATTTCCTACACCTCTCTCTATTAAAGGAAAGCACGGGAATAGATGCATTTGCATAAAAATCTATTTCACTGTCACTGAAGGATCAAATCTGAGCTCTGGATAAAGATGCCTCTGGCCTCTTTGACTGTCTAACCTGCTCAGTAATTTGTCTGCTTCCTACACTTAATATTTGTTTTCGTCCTCTGCTGTTCTGATAAAGGCGAAGCTAAGGAGCTGTAGCATGTAGCTAAAGAAATGTCTCACTGAAATCATCTATACATGGTAATTACCACCCAAGATGGAAACCTGATTCCTGGTGTTTTGTTTAATTAGAATGTATGGAGATAATCTTACATTTAGTGAACATTTTCCAGAGGCTGTGAATCTCTACATTTACCACAAATCAGCTTTAAGTTTGCTGTTGCACCAAACCGAGACAGAACAATGGCTGGTAGAACCAGACACCCTGGTGCCCAGAGAGAAGTGGTGTACAGTAAATGATTCTGTATGTTTGACTGCTGGCCATGAGCCACTTCTACGAGTGGAGGAGGACCGCGTCGAAGAGCCCACACCTCCTGGACCGAGCCGGAGGTGAAGGAGAGAGTATCACACTCTCCTTGTCAGCTGCAAGGGTAATTACTGCTGGCTGAAATTACTCAACATTTGTTTATTAGCTCCCCAGAGCACACTGTAAATAGATTGTCTGTTATAGTCCGATCACATTAAAGCCCCTGTGCTGTGTGGAACCCCCCCCCCCCCCCCCTCCCCCCACCCACCCACCGCCTCTACCCACCTCCTGTTTGCTGTGAGCCAGCCTGCTGCTCACTTATTGAACAGCTAGAACCAAGGAGCCATGTTAAATGTGATTGTTTTCCATTAGCTACATCCTGTCTAATACCTCACTTGTGCTTTGCAATTACTGAATTCTGCCATGCAACATAACCTTCATTAGCTGACTGTAGAGTCCTGCAGCTCCAATAGCCCCTCACCATTATTCATTTTAGTTTGTTTTTGTTTTTTTATTCATGAGAGGGGAGTGTTTTAATTCAATATTGATTTCTACGTAGACAATTTGTGCCTATACGTTGTGTACTGCATGGCAGCCATGCTTAAGTGTATGCAGTGATCGAAAAAAAAAAAAAAAGAAAATCCACCAGTCCGTGTCTTTCGTTGTGTTCATCGTGCTGGTTGGTTCCTGTCAAAGATGACATTCTGAAACATTTGACCCACTAAAAATGAATTCCTGGCTGGAGCCCAGTGACAGAGGAGAGCAATTCGTTCCCCGAAAATGTAAGGAGATAAAAAGCAGAGGCATGCAATTGGCCTGTCAAAAGAACCAGAGAGAGAGAGAGAGAGAGAGAGAGAGAGAGAGAGAGAGAGAGAGAGAGAGAGAGAGAGAGAGAGAGAGAGAGAGAGATGAAAAAAAGAGAAATTGAGTTTATTAATGTGAATGAAAAATGTGAATGAAATTCATATTCACAGCTGTCTGCCCAGAAATCCTTTCACACAGTTTGAAACATTACACCAAATAACTCATCTCCAGGTAGCACTGGAACACTTTGGTGATAATAGCCCAAATGTTGTTCCATAGACAGAAACATTTGTAACAGTGATATTTAGCTGTAAAATGGACTAAAACAGCATGCTTTGTGTGCCTGTGACAGGTAGAGCACGGCTCCCTGGGAACCACAGTAATAAAAAGCTATCTTTCCGTGGCATTCTCCCTTTTCCTCTAATGTTACCCTAATAAAAGCAACCGCTGAGGTGACTGCGCGCAAATAAGGGCCTAAAGCTGCTGGACATCTATCCCAGCCCCCTGGAGCCACATTACACACACCTAATGGCCACTCGAAGCTTCATTAGGATATTAATTCTCCATGTTTCTGAAGTGATTCCATCTGTAATGTGACAGTATCTGGCTGCTAGAAAGACAACTTGTTGTTATTGTGGTCCCACTCCCTCCATTCCACCCATTTTATCCTCCACCCGTCACCACCACCCCCACCTCCTTCTCTAAGCATATTGTTATTCTTATAGTGCCACTGTCTCGGTTTTTCTAGGGAAGAGAAATCTGATAATACTGGGTGTCCTTTGAGATGGAGGCCAATGGAATAGCTCTGAGCACTGCCAACAAGCATAGCTCCATCTGACCAGGGGAGCAGATGGTCAGGTCTACCCCGGGTCTGGGAAACAAGCAGCAACACTAAACATTAGATGTCATTTTGCATTTTTAAATACATATCACCTCTTCCTACCTGCAGGATGTCCGAGCCCAATATTCACAGCCAGCAGTCATGCGGCGTCCTTGTGGTAATAATAGATTTGTTTCTAAAAGGCAGCAAGGTTAAGCCAGGACAGAACAGTCAGAGCACCTTTAAAGGCTCAAGAGCAACAATTATATTTCAAACACACGATCTCCGCATCATTAAGTGGAACTCTGTATAAGCACAACAAATAACAAAAATGTGATGTCACTCTTCAAGAATATGTTCAACGATAAGTTAACAAGTGTTAAAGCTTATAAGAGCAGTGATAACGTCAATTCAAATGGGACACAAAAATAAACATGTTAATTAGTAATGGAGCTCGGGCTTTTTATCGTTGCAGCCCCCCCCCCCCACCCCAAAATGTCTGTTTATCCCATCTCCGACTTTCCACAACATTATAGTGAAGCCAAACAATGGTGGACGTACCCACTCTCTGTCTCCAACACACGAAACACAAAAAGCTTGGGACGCCCTCCTCATATGATCTCTGGTGCAGCATGACGAGGGTTTTGATCCGATGTTGGAAAACACTGTTATGCATTTACTGACTGTAGATGCATTACTGACAAAAAAGAAATACGAGGCATAATTAAAATGTATTAAAACATTTTTTCATAGTGTTAGTTTGAAAGAATGTTTTTTGTTTTTTTTTACATAAGGAAAGCAAAAGAGGACATGACCTGTTGGGCCCTCACAAGTTTTGCAAGACAGTTTATTTCCATAATATAGAAATACATTTGACTGAATGAATAAAAATAAAACAAAAACAGGTGGTTGCTTTTCAATATGTTTTCTCCATTCAACAGTTGCACACATTTCTGAGTTGTGAACATAATTGGCCCTAATAAAATTATCTGAAATTCACCCAATAATTTGTATTGTGTTTCTGTGAATTTGAGATGAATACTTCTTGTGACAAAGGTATAACACAAATCCAATACCATCACACTGAGCCTCAGTCTGTCATTGTTTTAAATGTGGGGGGAAAAAATCCTTATTACCGGCTGCCAGATGAGGTGAGTTATGAAAAGGATTGCAGTCATTTGTAAACGCTTGTGACAAAGCTTTGGCAACTGAAACAGTTAGTATTGCTACACATAATTTAGCTATTGTGCTTCTGAGTACACTGTCTTGTTTAGTTTTTTGGGGGATAATTACTTAAAACATGGCTATGTAACTTTTGTTGTTTTGATTAGTGTTCGTGATCAATCAACCCCTCGTCTGTATGAACAAAAGTCAGTGGTAAAATGTTAGAATTCTCATGTTTGAATTCAATTTTTTTCCAGTATTTCTGTATACCTGCAGGTTTTCCACCACCTGTAGGAAACTTAACTTCAATAAACAGCACTTGTTTGAGGTGACATTTGTTTCTTTTTTGTTTTTCGATGAACGCTGGACATGTCATCTTTTTAAATTGTACTATAATGAAAAACTGGATGAATTTTGTTGAGGAATCACGAATTGTTGCCACAATACTCACTGAGATTTATCGTGCTGGTACATTCTGTTTTTGACTCGAAGTGGGTTTTTTTGAGTACTTTAAATCAAGGTTCAGTTTATCGAGCTATGCCGTGTATGAATCTTTTTAGTCATATAGTTGATAAATAAGTAAACAATTTTAGTCAGAAGTTGCAGCCTTTGTGATACTGGTTATACTGAAGTTTAGTAGGAACAGTTCATATTCAACTATGTGCTTGTGCAGAGCTTCAGTCAAATAAAAAAAAAATGTGTTCAGCATTACAAGAAATCCATTCCTTCAGTGCTTTCACACCAATTAAACCTTAAACCTAAAACCTCTCCACTACTGTGATCCTATCACTTCTGGGCTCACGTCCTCTATCTTGAAATAGCACAGCAGTTTCTTGGAGAATATCAAAGTACGGGGGGAAATGAATTAGGAATATTTAAAATGCAAAGAAAAATTCTCTTGTTTCAAAGCCTGCAATATCAGAAGGTTTGGGGATGGTGGAGGAGGGCTACTCATCTCTGTCGCTGAAGAATTCCATTCATCCCAACAAGGCTCCTCCAGATACAAGTGAAGTGCAGGATTTTGACATTTCTGAAGTGAAATGATAATTGCCTTTAAAGACCAAGGAGGGAAAAGCGAGAGGAGATGAAAGATAAAAGGTTGGAAGTGAAGCGAACATTAGGGCGGTGAGAGGGAACGCAAACCACAGAGAGCAGCCACATAAATAGTCATGAAATGAGAACTTTTTGCTTTGTATTGAAGTTAAGAAAGAAACATTCAGCGAGAGGCCAGCAGGCCAGACTAAATAATCCTTGACTGAGCCTCCCATTTTGAATCCCATATTAGCAGCGCAGATTTTAATGTAAATATGCCATTACACTGTCATTACAGTGATCAGACTGCATGGCTTACAGGTCAACCCAGCCACTGTTAATTTTGCAGGCAAAAGCTTTTTTTCCCGTCTTTTGAAATGTTAATAACTTTCTATTAGTTAATGTAGCGTGACTAAAATTCAAATTAGACATAATTTATTTTAATATCTGTGACTAGCCTGTCTGACCATTTAGCAATGGTCTCCTGCTGAATATAACACTCTAAATTGTGGTAATTTGCATTGGATGGCTGAGGCACGCCTTGTCTCACTGTTGTGCTGTTGTGAAGTCAAGGATGATACATTTCTGCTCCTTGAGGTACAAGCATCCAGAATTAAATAATACCATCCGTCACATTTAATGCATTTCCTTTTTGCAGAGCAGTTATTCCTACACTCGCACAAAACATTATCAGGATTTGAATTAGGTGTTGGAGCTATTGGGCCATAATTGTAGCAAGAATAGTTGCCTATCTTTGTTATTAGATTGATAACTGTGATTGGATGACCCTGTTGGGACCCGAGTAAAAAAAAATAAAATGATGCTGATGTTCTTTCCTGTTCACTCCATTATGTGTGTTTCCCTCACGTTGAACATACTGTGTCTAAACGGCAGCTGAAAGACATTTCAACAACCTTTCGGAGCGGCGCCTCTGCCTCCTCGTCTGTTCATGGTGGGTAAAAACCTGGGTACTTGTGTGCCCCGCCGTGATAACAAACAAGCCATACACATCCTATTTACATTGAAAATAATATATCAGCCAAGTTATTATACGAGTCCGGGTGTATCCTGCTTTTCACCCAGTGTAAGTCCAGCAAATTCAAATTGAACAAAGCAGTATTGATAGTGAACGGATGGACGATGGCTCGGTGGTTGAGATCACGTTTACTTTGTGACCGACGGTGGTTTGGTCCTTAAGTGAGATGCTTCGTAAGAGGAGCTCTCACAGATGAGCAACCTCGTTAAAAGCATCAGCTAAATGACCGTATAGTGGATTAAACACAACGTCCTCATGTAATCATTACAATGTTACTTCAATGGTATCTCATGTTAAAACTCCAAAGTACATTTTTATATTTCTTTTTTTTTGTCCCTTGCTCTGTTTATCTTTTGAAGTTATCATCCATTTATCTTTACATGTGACGTTTGCTGCAGGTATATATAGTGATGACTGATGTTAACTGGTCTATATCACACCTTTTCTTAGCCCCTTTCCCTTCTTCCTGCTGTTATAAATGATTAGCTCTTTTTCTCTGCGAGTTTGACTTATAGACAAGGTCATTGGGCACAAAAGTGCCAACTTGTCACAGGTATATAAATAAATATATAGATTTATTCCTGCTTGAGCATCATTTTTGTGGTAACAGACTTGTTGTTACGTTTCAATTCATGTTTAACGCAAAGGCAATTTCATACACCTGCTACAGTATCAAACTTCACGAAACAGGTTGTGTTTTGACAACATGTGTATTTACATCTTGTCGCACGGTACACCTTTATTAATCAGATTAATTTAATCATAGTCATGATGAAAATAGCTTGAAATGGAAGCAACTGTAGGTGAGATAAAGCACTTTCTTCATGAAGCATCATTTAGAATCTAGGCACTTTACAAGAACATGGGAATACATTAAAATAAAGCATTAAAGAACATCACAGAACACAAGCTAAAAGCAACAGCGGGTGGGCCTAATAATAAGTCACATATGTAATATGGCTTGCATTGAACAACAGTGTTTTAAGGACAGATTGTGCTTACACACACACACACACACACACACACACACACACACACACACACACACACACACACACACACACACACACACACACACACACACACACACACACACACACACACACACACACTTCCACTCCTCACGGAAGGTGCTTCTGAAGTTGCTTGTTCTCTGTCATCATTTGCTCAAACTTTAAAAATCATGTTCCTCTTTGGTTGTTGCCTCTTTGTTAACTCATGTTCCTGCTTCACGCTACTGTCTAGATAGAGCTGCTCAGGCTGGTTAATCTAAGAAATCATTTTACTGTCTAGATAGAGCTGCTCAGACTGGTTTAATCCAAAAACAGTTGGAAAGTATTTGGATCAGTGTGATAACTGCAAATGATATATGTAGCACAACAAGGATATTGTATGTTACCCCCCCCCCCCCTCCCCCCCTCAACTTCTCTTCTCTCTCTTCTCTTCTCTCTCTCTTTGTGCATTCCCCCCCCCCGGTCATGTACGGCAGCCATGCCAACTTCTGACGGAGGAGGTAACAGGCGGAGACTCCAGGTCTCTCCCTGTTGCAAGACCAAAAACTGTTCTGACTCCGAAGGCTCTCAATCACATCATATTGTTGGCCCAAGCTGCCGAACAGGACAAGGGCAAAAAAAAGAAGAAGAAAAAAAAAAAAAAGGACAGATTGTAATGTCACTGATAAGGGCACGCATTCACATACCTGAATATTGAACATTTCAATCTCAAAGAGCAACATGATGCTGTTATTTTCTAGGTTTGTCCAATTATCAATACATTTATTGAAAACACAATTTAGAATGTCTATATGAATTAATTTCCTAAATATATTGTGTAGGTATATATATTATAGTAGTTTTTTTTCTGCTTACAAAAAATATGAAATATGATGATATATTGCTGGGTTTTTTTGTTTAGTTTTTTTTTACTTTTCAAATTAAATACACGAATCAAGAGCATTTGCTGGGTGTTATTCATGCTTTACCAAAAGCTAAAGGGCTGAACAGCAACAGATATTTCCACTAATTATTTTTTCAATGATAGCTGAGTGTTTACAATCATTAAACCAGAAGAAACTGAAGACATGAAGTAAAAGTTACTCACTTGCCCAATAAATGGTGAAAGACATATATCACATGAAAATAAATTAATCACCTATCAAAATGATATTCAGCCTATAGTGAACAACGGGAATGCCATACACCTGAAACTGTATCATAGAATTTACTTTTGAAAAAAAAGGATGTCTATGGGGAGGTTGGGCGTGGGGGTGGGGTAAATAAAACAATGCAAATTATTATTTTGAAATGTCAGCAGAGCGTTCAATTAATCGGATTTCCTCATTCACTTTTATAAAACGGTGACACTCCACAGTCCAGTACTAAAAGTGGGCGAGCAGGATAGTAGAAGTCCAGCTGATTGGAAACATCTGGGTGATTGTAGGGAGCACTCCCACATCATCCAGTGTTGGCTGAGATTTGACAGTGCCCTCTGAAGTGACAGCGTTGACCTCGGCCAGTGTGCATGCGTGCAGCTGCCAGAGACCGGTCTGGCTGAAAAAGAGGACAGAGCCAGACGCTCTAGGCACTGGATAGTACCGCTGCTTTTGATGGGAGCTCTGTTGACAGCCAACGTTTCAGCAGGGGTAAAATACAACCAGCTTGTTGATGCATTTGCTACCAAAAAAAAAAAAAAGAAAAAAGTGAGCATGCAACAGCTTCTCAAATATTTGGGGTGGAGTGTGTAGATGTACGCCATAACATGTTGTTTCCTCTATGATTAGCTGCACTGCGTGTTTCTTTTTCTCTTCTAAAAGCAAAAACCTGGAGATCTAAAGTGCAGTCACTGCGTCACAAGCCCCGCGTCAGTGAAATATAAAGGATATTTTTTGTTCACCCTCTAGAAATGTCATGTTTGTTTTTCTTCCTTCCTCCGCGGTCTCGTGTTGTTCTCCAGAAAAAAAAATCCCATGCGCAGAATAAAAGCCACTCCTATAGATCAGGCAACTTAAAGCAGGCTTACATTATTGTTGAAAAACAAATCTATGCAAGAAGCAAAAATCTAAAATGCTGCAAATGTCTTTTTGTCGCTACCTGCAAGCAGCTGAGTGAGATTGCACTCTGCATGTTTTGCAACAAGATATTTAATTTTAACATTTAACACGGTTGAATCAAAATGTGCACTAATTTTTGCAAACACTGGCATACTGAAACATGTCATCAGAAATTTAAGCTGAACGTGGCCACATAATGACATTAATATTAATGCTTATGGTAATGAACTTTATAAGGAACACTTATTCATATTTGAGTCATTAATGTAATGAATGCAAGGAAGGATCAGATAATATGTTCTTGTGTCCTTGATATGCAACAAGGAGTATTAGACTGCCTTAAATTCAAGATAGGTATGCCTAAGCTGTATTAATCGGTGCTAGAATATGGAAGCTATAAACTCAGCCGGAAAAGACTGCAGAAAACCTACAACATTATAGATTAAACAAAACAGAGTGAAATGGAGTTCATTTGCTTCACCCTCCTCTTTTCAGAGGAGCTAAACTGCTTACCATTATTCAAAGATATCTTTTAAATAAGGCCCAAATATGCGGGTGAAACCAATTTAACGAGTGGCCACCAAAGACGTTTGTCAAATGATCTATATTGAGATTTCGACTATGTAAGCCTCTTATCTTAACCGCTATAAAACACACATCATTCTGTTTCAGGACTGAATTTCAGAGATATGAAAATACAATAAATGTGACATTTTAAAGCTTGGCTTACTTGTTAATTACGAAACCATTTAAAATTGAACTTGGGGAACTTAATATGTGCGTTTGTGTTGAGGAATGAGTTTCACTATGAAAAGAGGAAAAGTCCTGGCTGAAGCCACAAGAGATCAAACAAATGTCTCTAGTGCTGCAAGTCATCTGACTAAACAGCTAGTTATTTGCAGGTTTCTTTCCTGATTTCAAACAACATATACCATGTTTGTTTGGGGTGTTTTGTGTGAAAATGAAACCTGTGTTGTGTTTTTTTATGTTGCGGTTGTTGTTTGTTTTTGTTTTTTCTAATTTAAAGAATTTAATGACGTATGACACAAAGCCATTTCAATAAGTGTAACGAAGGATTGGAAATGATTCACATTTGCACAAAGGAAAGGGACAAAGACAACATCAGTCATGTGGAAGAGCTTAATTACCTCAAAGAAAAACAAATGAATGTATCCTCTTTAATTGTCTGCTGATAACCAACACAGAGAGGGGGAATCACTACAGGCACCGTGTTCGGCGGCAGCTGCATGCAGCAAATACAGCATGTGTAGGTGTCTCCTGCATAAACATTAAGCTGGAGCATGCAGCTCTGTATCTTTAGCCGACATCCTGACACTCACAAACTCCTCACCATCGTGTCAACAGATGGTGCCGCTATCTTATGAGCCATAATTACAAATCTAACATCAGCAGTTATTCTTGTGTCAAGCGAAACAAAAACAGCCTCTTATCTATCAGGAAACCTTTTGAATGGCTCTAATTTAAATGGCCAAACAGCTGCTAATGAGCTGCCACGATAAAGAAAAACAACTTTAGTTTACAGACCTAATAGATCTTGTACTTGAGCATTTGTATACGTATACAACTCTTGTCAACATTGCTTACATTGCATCTAACTACAGGTGAAAGCATTATTGTTGAAAGCATTATCTATTAAAAAATAAAATAAAAAAAACTAGAATGAAAGGATATTAGTAACATTTTAATTATTGGGCGATTCGCTGAATTTCCAGGAGCAGGAATTTGGTCGATTCAATACATCTGTATGAAATATCTGCATTGAAAAGGCATTTAAGAACAATCAATTATAACAACAGTTTCTTTTGTATTTATTTCAGGTGTGATAATTGGCTCTTTGGGCGAAATGTTGACTTTTTAATTTTAAATAGCACAGTATGGTTTAGGTGTACGTCAATTATAGCTTGTTTGTTTTTTGAAAACCTCACAAAAAGGCCTAAAAAAACCCACTAATATCAACTCGATATCATAATTCTTTTAAATTATGTATAGCAAATCGCCAGTCTAAGCCAATGCCAGGAAAGTAATGCACGATGTTACACTCTATACTTTGTGTTTTTACACTCACTGTGTGGCTTATTAGACTCTCTGTCTAGTTCAGTAAACACTGCACTCTGCACACACAGCGCAGTAAAGATGGATGAGCAACACTCCTCGGTTACTACAGCCACATTTATTTAGAAACAGTGGGGAGAGTTTTGGAGGTGAGGAATAATTCTAGCCAGCGGTTGGTGCCCAGTTTGAGAAAGAGGAGGAGGACCACCATGGGGCATCTGACAGTGATGAAGAGCATGGGCACATGCTGGCAGATTCATCTTGAGCCACAGTGAGGGAGAGAGGGTTAGAGAGAAAGGCAGCGTGGAAGAGAGAGAGAGAGAGAGAGAGGGAGGGGGGGGTGGAGCTCAGGAGGGAGGGCAGACAATGGCTGAACACAGGTTTAACAATAAAAGCAGCATAGAGTGTTGTCTTTGAGGTTGTTCTTCAGCAGCAGGTGCTGTAACTCTCCTGCTACCTGCAGGAGAGAAAAAAATGAGGCAGAGAGGGAGAGAGGGAGGAAAAAGACGGAGAGAGCTTGAGATTTTATGTGGCTTACAAATTGACACAGAGCTTTCAAAAACATTACCTGCTACTTGGCTGGTGTTGGTCAATTACCTGTCACTCCACAGTTCTTTTATTCTCCACTTCCTCCACTGTGTCCCCAGTGTGGTATTGTGATAGGGTTGATGCTGATCACAGTCTCCGGCTCTCTGTGGTCCAGCCAGCTGTCAGACAGGAGCTGAGCTGTGTGCTGGGAACCAGGGATGTCGACCAGTGCATGCCTGTGATGACTGAGAGATGCGCCCTTCTAGTTTGTATTTATGTATTCAAGCTGCCCTCTGCTGTCCGCATTACCAACGACAGGAGCTGGAACAAAAGGGTTTTGCAAACTCTTGTATCTGATCTTAAAAGTCTAAAATATGAAGTCAGATAAAACCATCAACAGTCATTCCCACTTGACGTTAAATCAAAAAAAAAAAGATCACGTCCAGTTTATAATTCACCGTGTCGTTTCATTCATGTCACTTTTAATGGTTAAAGCTCTACTGTTGTGTGTTACAATTATACAACTATTTATAGAGCGAGGAAATGACACATGTGAATGGTTATTATCACTTCTTTTTCTTGCACATAAATGACAGCAGGGCTGAAGTTGTAAGCGATAATGGTGGTGGGCGAGTGGTGAGCAGTTAAAGCTAGAGGCTCATGCAGCTGATTAGGTGTCTGTGCATGAAGCTGTTTGTTTTCCAGGTGATTCACTTTAATAGTATCTGCTGATTGGGCTCATATCCCTCAAACAAGATTTACAGTACAAATTCTAAATAAGTCCGGCGAGTGTGGTGCAGATGTTCTTATAATTTCTTGTCTTTGATTCAAATGTCCTTTTTAGTCATTTAAATTTTCTTCCATATACTGTACATCTTCTTCAAATCATTTTACTCTCCTAAAAAGACCAGACTATATGCGAAACACTGATGAGACTTATTTGATCCACAAAGATTTCTCACTTAATTTACAGGCACCATTTCCATTTTTGAACAAATTATCTTTGACCTCACTGAATCATTTCATTTTACCTGACAATTAGATTATTCCTGTTATTTTCAGAAATGTGCAGGCTGCATGATAATAAGTTTCTGAAATGCAAGTGGCCCATATGCTAACGAGGGCAACATATTTCCCCTTCGCATTAACATATCATCTGAATTCAGTTACCTGACACAATTGCAGAGATCAACACTGTTGATGTGTCAGCTACATGTATGTATTGGCTTGTAAAATCGACTGCACTGAAAGTCAAGTGGATGTTAATGCCCCGCAGACCCGTCAGTCTGATTTCCCTCATAAAGCAGGAGTGCATTTGTGCAATAGCTCTCCTTACATCTTTTAAGAGAAAATTGTGGAGTTTAACCTCCTAATATTATCTCTCCTTTTCTCCTTTGTGCAGGGAACAGGCGTATATCCACAAGGAATTTGGCAGTCCACACAGTCAAGAAGCTGATAATCCCAAGTCTTTGACTGCTGATAAGACAGCCAATTTAACATAATTATGAACCAGTAGTATGAATAGTAACGATTCATTAATTTACTATATTGAGGGAGATGATAATTCAAATCTAGCATTTACTCAAAATTATCACTCATGATAATGATTTCATTAAATCCTGCTCAGTTTTTTTGCATTATAAACATAATTGTGAATTAGAAAAAAAAAAAAAAAAAAACTGTTTAACATAATAAAACCGTAGATTGTAAATTAAAGGATGTCTGTGCTGCATTAGGGAGGTGAGGCTGACAAATCCCTCTCTCAAAACAAATTCTGTTGACCAACACTATTATTACCTCCAGACTTAATTACTTTTTGCTTTTTTGATTTAATTGCTTCAATAAAAATAATCTATAACGCTTTTTAAATTACACTTTCCGAGTGACCTATGTAAAGAGAATTTTATTATGTACGCACAGTAATTACCCTGTCACAGTCCAGTTAGGGGCTATTGTCTGGCTATCCTTTGCGTAGCTGTTACTGGCATGACCAGCATGCGTAACTACCTATTTACTGTGCTCATAACTTTTTCAGCAGTTGCACAATATGCACAACACAAACACATTTGGACTTGTTTTTTTTGTTTTTGTTTTTGTTTTTTTAACTCCCAGATAGTTGTTGAAGGTAGTCGAAAACAGAAACTCAAAGTCACCAGCCACAACTCCATCAACACACATATAGTTATAGCATATAGTTAATCTTTTCTTGCTGACAGTTTGTGATGATACAACTGAATTATAATCAGACTAATCATCTGTAGCAGGATTATCAGATCCCTCAATAGCAAAGGTCCACATGTTTCTGATGCAGAATTTGTCATCTCCGGGGTGTTGTCTATTAATAAATTAAAAGGGAGAGGTATAATTGAGGAAATCACTTTAATTAAGTGGCGAAGGATATGGCGCCATGTATATATTGCTAATGAGTGCTAACGTGCACAAAATAATTGCACAGTTTTGTCAGCCTTCAGAATTGTATTGCTTGCCGAGATGCTATAGTGGCTCAGAAGTGCATTTAGTTCTGTTTGGTTGACCATGCAGTAAGAAAGCGGCACATAAGCTGTAAATAATTTTCGACATCTTCTGACAACAACCTTGTCAGTGCACGGCTTCATAATCTTGTCCTCTGTGGCGGCATTTTTTTGAAACCTCTCTTTACACATATAAATCTTGAGTTGTCATCGTGATGAGTTAACAGAGGCATTATTGTCTGATGTGTTTAGTGAAGAAAATAATGAGGTCACCTCTGTTAAGATTGATGAAGGACTGCAGCACATACTATGAATGGCAAAGAAGCACTCAAAAGGTATCAAAGTAATTGCGTGTTTATTATTGTGGCTGTACTCATTCATTTGCCTTCCCTCCCCCCAACCGCATGATAAGAGGCTGCCCCTCCTTTTGTATGGGTGGCCTTGTCACTCCTTATCCAGTCCCCAGCAGCCATGGCCTCCACAGTTCCTACAGTTACTAACAGCAGCTCTTCCTGCAAAAAATGTCCTCCAAACACGGTACAAGAAATATTTTGCATAAATAAAAATGTGTTGTTTAATAACAACCAACAGAGGAAGCCCACTTATATGAACTCACATGCATAGGTTTTGATTAACTTACAACACATTTAACTGGAATGTCCATATATATATATATATATATACTTTTTGAAAAATAATAATAATAAATTATATTATTTCCTCAACAGGTGGAGCCGAGGTTAGCACTACTGGCTACTCCTTTGTGGAGTTTGCATGTTCTCCATGTGGGTGCAGCATGAGTTTCCTCCATTTGTCTGGAAATATGATTTTGAGGTTATTGGTGTCTCTAAAATTGCCCGAAAATGTGTGTGTGTGTGTGTGTGTGTGTGTGTGTGTGTGTGTGTGTGTGTGTGTGTGTGTGTGTGTGTGTGTGTGTGTGTGTGTGTGTGTGTGTGTGTGTTCTGTTTACTTATTCATACCTATCCTTTAACAATGCTCTTAGTATTCATTCATCTTAATTGTATAAAATCTGTTGAAAACCTTTTTTTTTTTTTAATCAGAATCTCCATATTGAGGTTAGCAAAGATGTCTTGAAACTTTCCCATATAAAAGCAAAGAATTATTATCACTTATCATAAAAGCCACAGCACACGCCCAGATGTAACAGTAGCCATGTCCATGTTGAAAGCAGATTTTCAAAGACATTCAACATTTCCAGATGTAGTATAGGACAGCCTGAGAAAAACGTAAAGCCTCAAAGCAGATGCTATATCGTCCTCAGAATCTGTGAGTGAGGGCTGAGCAGGAGCAGTGGGACAGCCTTGGGACTGGGGGCCTTCTTCATGCTGGCTTGCCAGAGAGCTGCCCAAAGCATGGACAATTAGAGGGGTCCCTGGTGCCTCTTTGCTCTCTGTGCGCCTGGTGGGCTGCTCTGTAAGGCACTGGGGGGCTCGAGGAACTGACTGGGTTGGCTCGCCTGGCTGGGCCAGAGGCATAGAGCTGGGGGAGGCCTGATCTCAATAATCCCTTTGCCCCAAGAGGCTGTCACACCACTCACACTGCTGGAAGCTAGAATGGAAATGGACCGAGGGCTTTCTGAAGCTTTTACCTGCTTGAAGAGCTCATCATTGAGAGACAGAGACATACAGAGTACTCAATGTGGTTCAAACTCAAAGACAAGTTGCTTTTATAAAACTGAACCATTGACTTGACATATAGCACTTCGAAACACAATTAATTATTTTTGTACCTTGAAAATATGGTTTTAAATACACTTTTTGAAGTGCAGGAAACATTTTCATTTGTTGTACGATAACATTTTTATATTTAAAGTAGGGTTATGTGCCCCAGACATCTTTACCTCTCGTGAGATCTGAGTCTCCTTTACTTAAAGGAGCAGGAGGAAAAGAGCAATAACCCCATCACAATTCTTCTCCACAGCCATTCTCTGCTTTCATTAATGTACAATTTCTTCTTGAAATTCCCTAGACCACGGCATAATCTATTGGCCTGGTGGAGTATATATGATGTAGAATCACCTTGTTGTACAACTTAAAGTGAGCTGTCCCATATGAATATGGCCACAGTCAAAACCATTGGCCTAATTAGATCGACATGCCTCCGAATGTGAGGGGAAACTTAGTGCAAATGGACAAAGGTCTTTCAGCACTGTGCCACTGGCTGTCTCAGTCCCTTAATGTATTACCACCTGCACCCACAATCAGCGCAGGAACATTTAAATGACTGCGATTCAGAGGAGACCAAGCTTCAAACTGCTGGGTAACACATGAGAGGTGATTTAAGATATTGGCTGTAATGAAGCTGACCGTTGGCGGGTCTGCTCTGAATGTGATGGAGAAAATTAGGGGCGGGAACAGGTCAAAGAAATACATATACTGAGGGCACAGTACCAAATGAAATGCAGAGTAGAAGTCTAGAGTCCAATATGCTGTTTACTTCGTGTCAGGTAAACATCAACCACAGTGAGCTTTGGGTGTCTGTAAAAATGATAAAATCAATGTTTTCTGTTTGTTTTCCAACAGCTAGAGTATATTGTGGTGTTCCCTTCTTATCACCTCTGACTGCTCTCTTCCCCAACATCAGCCCTCCCCTTTATAGACTCCAACACAAACACAGAAACAAACAGCCTCCCTCGAGGGTGAAAAATAACAAATTTCCTTCCGCCTTTTTAAAGTAGTAAGAATACATTTCCAGTTATATGTCTAAACAATGAATAACACAAAACAAACTCGAGATAAGACGTCAAATGTGCCAGATTGCATTAATTTATGGTGTCTGACAGCAGAGAACGCCAACAACAAATAACGGGGAAAAAGCATCATCAGTGGATGAGACAGAAGACAGGAAACATCTGGGTAGAGTGATGGCCGCTAACTGATCCTTGTGATAGTGATTGACAGACACTGACCACCACTCTACTGGCCCTGGCTTCTCCACACTGCTGAGCACAGCAGGTAGTGTGAAGGCTGGCTGAGATTCCCAATAAAATGGACATTACAGGGATAAACAACAGCCGGCCTCACAGAGGTGAATGTTGGGCACGTAGCAGTCCTCCATCACACAATGTACCAGGGTTCACTGACTCTGCACTGTTTCGGGATTGCAGAATATAGAGCCTCACTCAGACAAACATCTTATTGAGAAAGCTAAAATGACCAGCGGTGCTCTCGAGATATGCTCTTTGATCAAACAAGAGCGCACCCAAACAGAAAAATGAGAATCAGACACGGGCTGTAGTGTTGTACAGAGATGTCAGTGCCAGAATTTAATTCTGAATAGAGTAAGGTTAAAATGGAAAACAGAAAATCAAACACAAAAGGTTGCTTTGAACATTTTTGACAGTGCAGCTGTTTAAAGCGTGCTTTAAATACGTGTTTAGTGTTTGTCCTTGAAAATGGCGGAGTACTATTTATGTGATTTCCAAAAATGAAAGTATATGTCTAATGTAGGTTACATAAGTGTCGTCTTTCCCCGGTAAATATTCCCATGAGCAATGAAAATAAAAGCTCAAAGCCATTTACATCCCTAATTTTCACATCCATTAAATAGATGAATGCTTTGATACTATTGCAGTGTTTATCTGCAGTCTCTGGGGATTCATTAAAATGAACACTCCCTTCAAAATATAATCTATTGCTTAATTAAACTTCCCAAATATGAAATTTGAACCCACATATCTGGAGAGAAGTTACTGCTTTGTTGTTTCCTCATTTGCACAATATTTTAATGAACAAGTTGCTAAGATATATGGCCATTTGCATGTAAATAAAGCTTTTCCTCACCCATTTAACAGCTTTGATTTGGATTATACTTACAATTTTATTGTGTTAATTTTTTTATTTCTTTATTTTTTTTTTTACTTGTGGAGGGAGGGTACGGGGGTTGAACAAGCCTCCAAAGAATGGGAATTCAAGCCCACTGACTGCTTAGTAAATTTCACAGCTTCTAGCTCTGAAGCACATCATTACAACGTGTGAAATTTTAATCAGAGATGTTGCGAAGAAACAGAGATCAGCCAACGAACATAATTAATGTCCTCTGTCATAGAGATTATGACGGCAAATTTGAATGTGCAAGTGTTTTAAAGAGCAAGGGGAAATGCATTAACTAAATTACATAGCAAGACATGAATGAGCCATCATGCTTTTCTGTCAGTTTATGTATGCGCAGATATCCTCTATTATATAGGATGCCATTACTTCCTCTTTAATTGAACAGCATTTTGTTTGGCACAGGCCTACTGAACTTTGCATCAGTCATGCATAAATTTTATGCATGGCTTCCTCATACGTGTCCCAATCAAAGCACATTTGCAAAGAGCAAGATGCAACACATGAGCTGGTATATATGTTCAACATACCATATATCAACACAAGCTTGTCCAAACAAAAAAGATTCTAAATACTCATATTAATCCTAAATAAACTCTAAGCACTCAATTTAGAGAAATTTCAATAATGACTTAACGTGGGAATGTGTTCATAAAATATTTCATTGCCATATTAAACTTCAGCTTTATTATAAGAGTCACTGTTGCCAGGACAATTTGTTTTATAATGCTCACTTGCTCATTAAAATGCAAATTGTGCATATGCTTTCATTTTCCAGTACAATAATCCAGACTCAGACTGTTTATCCAATCATCAGCTTCACTATAAAGACAAGCTGAGGTTTACTGGGTGCTCCTGCTAAGACCAGGCATACATCTGCATGGACCCATGCACCCACTTGCCCTCACGTGCACATATTGCCACACTTAGTGTAATTTCACCATTGCCACATACCCAAAACCATAAATTTGTATAGTTTCAGACTGAGAGAAAAAGTACTCAAAGTACTTCAAAACTGTACTTGACTGAAGAACAATTCGGTGCTCATTGTCAAGGACTGCACTTAATGTAATTCTGGAAATATTCTATAAATTTGAAAAAATATATATCTTTAGAATATATGTTGCATATTTTACGAGGCCCAGACTCACAAATGGATCTATCTGTGGAATTCAAGGAAATGTGCAAAATCCGCCTGAACACATAATGACATGCAAAGAGATAATGCGGCTAAGTTATCCCAGTGGTCATATTGTGGGTGTCGTTAATGTGTCACTAATGTGTGTGTGAGAGAGGGAGCGAGTGAGAGAGAGAGAGATGCTGCAAGGGAAGACTGTACACCTGGCACTTTGCCCAACAGTTGCCAGGGCCGTAGTCTTGTTTCTGTCACCAGCGTTTGTTTCACAAGCCTCCTAATCAATTGGAATGCAGCCCCTGAAATAGAACTTGGCACCAGACTCAACTCTTCTATTGTGCCTGCTGGTCAATGCTCAGAGAATACCTCCCGTCACTCATGTCACTTTCCAATTTCCCCCCTTTAACATGGTAAGCGGGGAAGACATTAAACACATTTTACATTATTGCACTGCCAGCTTACAAGAGGAGGATTCCTAATGTACAATAATTTACTCTAGAGTTTGTTTGCTGTGAGTGTTCTGCCAGGTGTGCGTCCTTTTGTGTTTGGTTGACAAGCAATGTTAATGAAATCAGAGCCAATGGCATAGACAATAAAGAGGACCACTTAGGCAGGCCAGTGAACACTCCCAGAGAGGAGAACTGAAGAAAAACCGGATTTATTCTAATGTACTTAAGCCAGTACTGACCGTGATCAGCTCCCAAATACACCGTCATTAGTCCACTTGCTACACTGTCAGGCCCGACGGTGTAAACTGATGATTTCTCTAACGATAAATTAACAGTGGATAAACAATTCCCAGCAGGAAACTCTGAGACTGATAGGTCATTGCCTCCGTGACATGCCACTGCATCAGCCTCTGCATGTTGCTGTGTGTTCCCCCAACTAATCAAGGGCAGCCTGCTTCTCACTGTCTTCTTCTTGGCCTGCCAACAGATTCATCACTAGCTGGGTTAAACAGGAATAAAAACACATTAGTGTCATGTTAGACTGATAGAGCAAAGTGCCTGGATTGGTGCTGCACAATGGTAAAAGTCTGAATGTGTATTGATTTGTGCTACATAAATCTTGTTTTCTGTCTGAGCGAGTGAATCAGTCGTGACCCCCAGGGTTAACAAACATTGTTGAGGCTTTCAGCTGGCGTGTGAGCCAACAACGCCCATGCATTGCAATAGCCGTGCCCCATCTTGTCATTTCTCAGCCTGCCTGGCTTTACTAATTGCCGGCAATCAACAGACAATATGATGGGGCTGAAAGAGGTGGTGGGTTTCTTGTGGTTTTTGGCTCTAACAAGGAGTTTTGAGGCTCCTGCAGCCAAAAACTATCAACAATGGATGTGAATTGGTCAGCAGGAGTCTATGAGTTACAACCTGGATTAATTGGCATAAGGGGATCCAGCATGGCTAGTGCCAGATCACATTAAGCTGGTGAGATTTGACTCAGTAAACTTTCACAAAAGCAAATCCCCCATTACAGTGACTGAATGAGACTATAGCATGTAAACTTAACTACTGCTCTGTAACATATTGACAGCCGAACCGTATAGATTTACAGGGGAGAGTAGGATATAGAAGGTCTGTCCACCAACACAAACAACGATGAGGTGTTGCTGAGGTGAAAGCAACAAACTACACAGTACATAGGTTGAACAATAAAGAGACTGTAACATTTTGCCGGTCCCCTATGGCTGGGATTTCTTTTTTTTTTTTCTTTTTTTTTTTAATAAATCACAGAGACATCAGGTGTTAAATTGTTTAATCTTTCAGTAGTATATGAAATCCATTTGTTTGTGGGCTTGGAGGATTACCATTGAAAAAGTAATTACATTATTACAGGTGCTATCATAATCGTTTATCTTTCTGACATTTAAAGACTTACTAAATGCCAGACTGTCCCTCAGAGACAAGGACTTGATCCTACGTGATGTTCAAAGACTTTTAATTACAGGATCTTTACATTCTAATAGCAACACAGCAACTTATGAAAAAAACGTGTGAATAACCTCCAGCACGGTATAGACAGAAAAAAAAAGAGGTATGCCATGAGCGTGATGTGTTTTTTCCTCTTTTATTTAACCAATCGGCCTGAACAAGTGTTTATGTTAATTTCCATAGATCCTGTTCCAAGTGCCTTGGAAGCTTTAAATGTGTATGAGAATTACTGGTTAACAGTAATCAGTACGCCTGCTGAGAAGGTGTGTGTGTGTGTGTGTGTGTGTGTGTGTGTGTGTGTGTGTGTGTGTGTGTGTGTGTGTGTGTGTGTGTGTGTGTGTGTGTGTGTGTGTGTGTGTGTGTGTGTGTGTGTGTGTGCGCGCGTGCGTGCGTGCGTGTGTGTGTGCGTGTGTGCGTGCATGCGTGCGTGCGTAGGGAGGGAGGGAGGGAGGGAGGGAGGGAGGATGGAGCAAGTTAAAGAGAGAGAGAGAGGATGAGAGAATTAAACAGCCAGATATAGAAAAGGGGGATGGCGTGTCTCTGGAGGCCTCCACACCAGTGCTCACCCTGCTGCCAGGCACGCTACACACACCAGAGACCTTATTTACCCATCAGCCCCGAAGAGGCCTGGGCCCCCAGATCTTATTTACTCAGAGCCTGGGCAACCATCAGGTACTGAGGGGATCTGGCCAGCAGCAAAAGCAAATACCCCAGATCAAAACCAACCATAGAGGAAGAAAGGGGAGCTCAGCCAAAGCCTTGGTCAAGTGCTAATGTTTACTCTTTGGTTTGAAGGGCTGTGGATGGACTCCCTTCGAAAAACTCCAAATTGACACCCCCGCTGCCCCCATCGAACACTCTCTATTAAAAAAAAAAAAAAAAAAAGTCAGATGGCTACGACTGTCTCATATCCATATGTCGAAAGCACCTGCGGTAATGTGGACTCCTCTTGTCTTTTAAACCAGCACTGCCACCGGTCTTCAGGATCAGACATGGTGTCGGGGGAAAGAGAGATGAAGACGGAAAAAAAGCCCAGCTAATGACTAGCTCTTATGCATCAGTGCACTTACTAATGAGCTTCCAGGGAGAGGCTGGCAAAGCCAGAGCGAAGGCTGAGCCGGGATGTGAGAGGCCTGGGCCATCACTTCCCCGCTGTGATCCCTGCCTTCCCACTCACAAGGAGCCCCGGCTTCCAGCCACTAATGAGTGTTAGAGGGAGAGTCCAAGCTCGCGTCCACCTGCCAGCCTTCAGAGCCCAGCCTGCTGCAAGACAGTAGGGGTCAGACGCATTCCTGAGCTCTTAATAATTTACATCATATTGATTTCCTCACCGTTAGACACTCTCACCTGCATGGGCTCTAACTCCCACTTTTTCTCTCTGCCTGTCTCTCCCTGAAATAAGCACATTCCACCAGAGAGAGGAGTTTGAATGATACAAAAGCATGTAACTTTGCCCTGGCTCCAAACGAGTTAAATACAACATTCAGTTTAATAGATTGTGGACAATGTCTGTGTCAGTGGGGACAGCCGGCAGTCTATGTATGTCAACTGCTGGAGCAAGGGGCCTTGGAAATGGAAGAAGCATTATCAAGTAGGGTTTCTGCACACAAAACGTTTTCCTCAAAGAAAGTTGAAATACAGCTTTCATTTCCATTTAACATGCACCAATTATCCTCATTTGCAGTCGTCACCTTTGCATATTTTCAGTTTTATGCGAGCTGGACTTTTGCACAAAGAAGTTATCAAACTTCAGAAGAGCCAAATCAAAAGGTACCAAAAAAAAAAAAAAAAAAAAAAAGCAAGAAAAAAAAAATAAATTATGCAGTTTGCATTCTGCTTAACCTCTAATCAGACTCTGAGAAGAGGACATTAGTATTCTTCCTTTGTCAATATGATGATCTGTATACTCAATCCTTTAAATATTCATTGTCTTAGAACATAGAGTTCTCCTTACTCTGATTCATAATTCAAATGATATGAATGTTACATAGGTATGGCACCATTTCTCCCTCACAAGAACAACTTTTCTATCATCAGTGCCACACTTAAGAATGACTTTTAACACCTTCCACTTTTTTTTTTTTTTTTTCTCCTTTTGAGAGGCTTCAAAATAGAATCACTCTGCTGCCTAACACAGATCTCTCACTGAGTCAACCCGGATAGGCGGGATTAGCATGACACTGAGACAATTATTCACTCGTTTTCATCTGGCCCTAACATGGTTATAGTTGTGAATCTATCTATCTATCTATCTATCTATCTATCTATCTATCTATCTATCTATCTATCTATCTATCTATCTATCTACCTATCTATCTATCTATCAAGTTGTGTCTCTCGTCCTGTGTCTGTAGTTCTCACCCTGCCTCTGGCAAGCCTAGATAGGCTTATAGCTTCCCTTTGTTAATTCCCAGTGTAGTAATCCAGCACACACAGTGCCACGGGTTTGGTCCGTCCTGTTAGATCATTGTGAACGCATCAGTCTAAATCTATCCCACACAATATCTATAAGCTCGCACTGAGTCACAAGCTGCTTTACAATACGTGTTTGCATGCACGTGCCATCATCCACACTCAGTATAAAGATCAGCCTTTTCCACATTGTGAGTATTGGAGGTCAGTGTGCTCTAAACGGCTTTTCGCTGCCTTCGCACAATATGCATTCAGTGGCTCATGATGACTATTGTTTACTGAGCAGTAATTGTTTTCACACACGACAAGTTTATCATACTCCTCGTTTTTGTTCCGCCTTTTCACAAACGGTTATTAAAAACAGAAACACATCCGATCTATTTGGTTAATGTTTGGTCAGGCTTAGGGTAAAATGGACTAACCCCTATGATGGACATGTGCCAGGCGAGGAAAGAAGTGGTGTTTGTTTTAATCCATCTGATGATGAAAAGACTCACTACAAAGTGGTTTTCTGCATATTTCATAAAAGAAGCAACTTTATATATGAATTGTACTTTTTTTTTTTTTTGGGAACTCACAGAGAAAGCATTTTCCTTTTGGTGGAGGAACCATTGGCCTTGTGGTCACATGTCGCCTGGATGTATTCATGTGCTATGTCTGGTGTTCAATACATCCAACAGCAAGGGAGAGGTTGGACTCTTGAAAAGATGATGAATGTAAATATATGATTTAATTTCATGAATCATCAAGAATCATTTAAGTTGGTACTCTTCGAAGCAACAGTTGTGAACATAAAGAAATGATGGTTGCTGTCGCATTTGAGATAATGTATTACAAATTTAAAGGTAAAACTACCCGCCCATAAAAACAGTAAAAACTTCTATTTGTTGTGAGTTTCTCACAAATAAATAGGTGATGATTTATTACAACAGTTAAACTCTTCTGAAGTCCAATTTTAAAGCGGGATAACGCTTTCAAATGAAATACAATTTGGGTTTTTACCTCGAATGCAATGTCAAGTGTGATGGTTAAATTATTTCCATGAATACTAAGATCAAATGTTTCATCCAGTCATCGGAACTACAATGAAAACCAGAAATGATCCCACTCACAGTATGTGACTCATAGTGTAACACATGATCAGGTATGATTCTCTTCATACATTCTAACCATTACTAACAGCTATGACAATAGGAACATCAACCCATAAATTAAAAAAAAAAAAAAATGTTGAAATAAAATAAATAAATGGCACAGCAGTTACAGTCGTTGATGCATTAGTTATGTCTTGGGCCACACTGCCCTCTTCTGTTTCACTGGTATACTACTGATAGTCCCAAACAAAATAAAAATAAATCACCTCCAGTTTTTTCAACACGTGACTTACCTTAATATAAAAGGTGGCCCAAAAAAAAAAGGGTTTGTGAAAAATGGTTAAAGAATTGGTTATGAAATGTCGTCAAATGTGGCAAAGAATTAAAGAATTCACAACTCTGAAAAAGTTTTAAAGATGTGTTCAGCAAAGACATGAAATATTTGCTTATAACACTTTATGTTTGTTGATAATTGATCACATTGCATTACGAACTCATAGAAAACCAAATAACGAGAAGTAGTTTAATTCTGTAGTCATAACCAGCTCTATTAGTTCTCTGCTTTACCACCGTGTTACCACAAAAGAGTTTAATTTAATCAAAGAAAACACGACATTCATGCTTCAAAAGACATTCAATTACTAGTACTACCAAGACAAACATGTGTTTTTATCATTCAAACTTTAGGCCATCGCTTTACATGTTTTTCAACATCCTGCTAAGTCACTGCATAAGACTCCGCTTATTTCCCGTTTACTGGAAGACTATCACAATGTTTGAGTGTCAGTGGCATTAACATGGGGTATTCGTCACAGTACTTGTTATGTATCAGCAGCATTAGATAATCATTAGCTTAACTTCATAAAGGCTGTTGCCACTGTCTGCATCCCTGCAGTTTTGTTGTTCCTTCTCCTCATCGCCATTAGTTATATCTGTTTCTTTCTACAACATCTAGATTAAAGAGGCTCTTACACAAACTCGCCCATGTACCTTTAGCTGGGTTTAATGAGTGAATCGGCCATTAGACTGACCCACACAGAGCTGGCCGCTCAGCTCATGTGTCACAGCAACACTTCAATAATACTTAACAATGCGCGCATTATTACCAGACCCCATCTGAGATTGAAAATTAAAAGTAACACATGACCCACATTTTTTTTAACCAGTAGCTACTTTTTTAGAAGATATAGACACTCAGTTCTTTCTCAGTCTTCAAGATTGATCAATGAAATTAATTAATTATCAGTATGACTGCGCATTTATCACATATATAGTTCGCACTGATCTAAATGTAATTGCTGTATGTTTTATTGTTGGCTTTTAGTGTGTGTTTTCAGCTGGCCCTCCCAGGTTCCCCCACAATGCAAATAAATCAACTTTTAGGAAAGTATTCAGCAACTGTAATCAAATATTGATCTTTAGTAACCTAAGTGTAAGTTCATAATCAGGGTGCGATTTGTAGGATGAGAGGAACCTGTTACTATCAACTGGTGGCTGGTTTAATGTATAAAATCATTCAGCTTCTTAGATAGAAATTATAACGGCTAGAAGTCAAGAGTAAATGTGACGTAATGTTTTTGTTTTCTATTTAAAGTGACATTAACACTGCAATCAGTGAGCATTACTGTCTGACATGGTCTAAGATTAGAATAGATAATACATGATGCCAGTGTTTACTCACGGTTTCCATGTTTGTGTCTTGTTGGCTTAATCAGGGGTAAACAAAAAAACACACAAAGAAACAAGAAAACAATATATACACTTACATGTGACTTGCTGTGCTAACCACATGGTGTCAGCACAGAGACATAAATGCATTCAGACCCACAGCTCGACACTCACTTTACTCTTTGTCCATTTTTGTAACCACTGTCTTCTCTTGAGTAGTGTGAAATTCTTCTAATTTCTTCAAATCTCACTTCAAAGCTTCTTCAAAAAAATAAATCATCAATTAGCAAAACTGAACACCCCAAACAAACATTTGGCAAATTAACTGTAACTAATGTTTTTCGTAATGAATTAATCCTGTCTGACTTTACATGTCTGAAGCGTTTTAGGTTTTGTCGTAGCAGGTGTTTGTAGACTCCTGCGGTGTCTTTTTATGGTGCTTTAATGGCCATCGAAAAAAAAAAAAAAAAAAAAATTGCCACAATAATTAGAGTATGCAGCTTTTTGATTTCCAGACAGCCTCACTGTAGAGCTGCCCGGTTTAGAGATAATCATAATTAAACTTGCTTATTCCCTGATACATTCAGCAATTTCTCAGTGGATAGAAATGTCTCCTCCAACACTGTGCGGCCAATTAGTTTTGATTGGAGCACCACAGGAGTACCGGTCTGCAACTATAACATTCCAAGTGAATTGAACAAAGTTTCACCGCCAGAGAACTGAAGCCTTTACTGGTCCGAAATATGTTTCTATACAATATTATAATATGTAGGCAAGCATGTAGCAATCATGAAGATGCACTGTTATATTTGTCATGTTCACTTGTTTTATGTCAGTCTGGAGTGAACTATGTGGGAATGATAGGTAACAATAAACGTTCACAAGTAGTAAATCTATTGGCCAAAATGTATCATGTGTTTACAGATAACCAAATTCAGCATGCTTGTTTAGAAAAAGAAACACAAACAAATCAATGCACGGGAAGCAACAATATATATAGAGGGTTTGTCTGCTTTGAGGTTGTCAACGAGAAACATAGGAGAGCACTCAGTAGAATCTACATTAAACCTTTTGTGTGCTCATGAGAGTGGGTGTGTCCATCAGTGTTGGCTTTGCCGGGATGTTTTGGCAAACATTTGGAAAATTGGAGACGGGGTCTTAGTCTTTCCTAACAGGGCTCAACTTGCAGACCACTTGCATTTCATATGGAGTCCAGCTATGTACAAGATTTTACCATGTCTTATTTATAACTGCACTTAAAACATTAAGTTTTATGCTTAAATCTTAAATCTAATGAGTAGAAGAGAGAAAAAGATGTCGCAGACTGTCTCATATCCTGAAAATTCAAACTTTATGAAGCCTAGTTTTTCTATGTTGTTGAGCTATACAGATAATAGTAAATATTTATGATTCCTGATGAGTCGAACAAGAGCGATGCGGTTCATATTTACGTTCATATCATGTTCATTTATCATGGAGGAATAAATAATCAAAATAGTCAAGACTGAGGGTGACTTGCTTTCCCCTCTGGCATCCCCGAGTGCTTTAGTCTTTGGACATCAGAATTTAAAATCCAGGCTTTATTTTTAGACCTTCAGGATAATTGCATTTGTGCCATTCATATTACACTGGATGATGGTGGAGATCTGAAAGAAGCCGGGTGTGTCATGAGGGATTATTAATTAAAAAAAAAAAAAAATGCTTAGGCTGCTGATATTAATTTAAAAATAAACTTCCACCTCTGAGAGGTATCAAGTAAACAAGAGCTCTTTTTTTTGTTTTTGTTTTTTAATGATTCACTTATATGTACTGCAAGTGTGCTGCTTGCATCTCCCAGGTGAAATAGCAAGTTTGTTGCCTCATAATCAAATTGGTGTTAATATTTTGATCATGTACTTTGTCTGTATGACCGTACTTTTGCAGGGAAATTCTTTATGCGGCGGAGTATTCACACTAATCACATTAAGAGTCGCTCAAGTGTATCATACCAAATATGAAAAGATTCGATTTTTGTAAAGTGTTGTGAAGCTTAGGGTGGCATTTTCTTATCCTGCATAGATCTAAAGCTCTGTATTGTCTGCATTTTTGCTTAAATGAAGATGAAACTTATTGTTTTGAATTGACAAGCAGTCCGCAGTCATATTAAGTCTTTTCAAATTGCAATTCTAATAACACCACAACAGAACAATTGCATGAAAAGTAGCCTATGCTGCCAGGGGGAGCAGGGCAGTGGCACATTTACTGGGGCACACCAGTTTCCATGGTAACCTATGATCACAGGGGGGATAGCTGAAATGAGGCAATCACTCCATTGAGCCCTGCCAGCAGTTTGACAACAGTGGTAATGAACTGCTGCTCCTAAAACTTGGCAGGAGGAAAGCAGCAGCAGCTCGAGCTTTTCCACATTTTGATGACATCTGTTTTACAAGTTCTCCTGGAGATACTCTGGGGATCCTGCCACAGCCTGTTTTGGGTGTATAATGCTATAAATGACATTGAAAACTCGGTGTGTTTACATTTTGAATGTGAGATGTTTTCTTTATTCCATTCAGGGCCAGACACAAAGTGAAAAGGTCCCGTATCCATTACTTGTCATTTGTCAGACAGGATATGACTCATCATTATCAGCTGTCAGAAGAGGCGCCAATAATCTCAACGTATGATGGAAGCAAATAAATTCCACAAACAACTCAGACTTTTTGGTCCAAGACGAACATGACCAATTAGCATCTAATAAGCCACATTGTTCCCGTTTTTTGCAAAAATACTGTTAAATCAAATTTAAACCTGATATATGTATTTATTGTGTACCTGCTGTGCTACCTGTCTATAATATGTTATTTGTCTTCTGCAAAACTTAGTACAGGCACAAACGTTGATTTAATCATTGTAATAAACAGTTACTTTCATCATTTTAGTGGCCATAAATCTGTGATAGAAGTACCTGCTCAAAACTCGGCTCCCTGGTTGAGACAATTAAATTTCTGAGGCTCTCACAATGATGAAAGTTGCTCATTGTAAGTGATTCAGAACTGTTTGCTCTTGCAGCTGGAGCAGGAGACGAACAACTGTTTATCTCCTATCATGTGATTAATCTGCAGTCAGATCAGAAGGTCACCGTAGTTATCCGCAATGGTGTTTTTCAGCCGCCGTCCCATTTTAATTGGCATCATTTTAATTATTCATAAAGGTGAATTGTTTCTTTGTGGGGAAGGAAAGTTCAGTGATGGTGGCCTTTGTTTGCCATCTGGCATTAGGCTGCCCCTGAATAAATGATCTATTATAATGTTTTCTCTTCCACAGCCTTGAAAAGCCATTTCCAACCCCCACCCCCCACCCCCAAAAAAAGAAAATAGAAAGACATGCTGCTGATGCTGATGACCTCAGTGGGGAACTCCTACTATTAGGAAAAGATGACAGGCCTTAATGTTACCAGAGGTTACTGTGCATGCATCCCAATTATTTCCCAGGCATGACTAATGTTAATGTCACTTCTTATCTTTACGATCATTCCTTGTTATTTAGTTTGGCAATTTCAGGGAAATTATCCTTAACTTAAATAAATTATTCCCATATCTCATTTTCTCACGTGATGTTTCCAAGTATGTGTGATACATAAATATAATTACTCTCCACAGGCTGTATTTATGTTGTTTATTAGAGTGCTAATTCTCCTTCCAGTGCCATTCTGATAAACAAAAAGGGGATGAGCGACCTACAGAAGACGCCCAGCTTAGTGATGAATCAGCAGTCACAGACTGGACAAAGGCGAATGGTAAAGCAGGCCACGCAGGCGGCGATTTACTGTCAGATGACTTTGTAGGCTGTTTGTGGGTGGAAACATATGGTGCATGTGCCTAGAGACTGCAGCTGCGTTCACACGGGGCCCAGCGGTGGTAACACTGGGGACAGACGCTGCAGTATTTCTGACCCTGGAAACAAATGAGAATAGGTGATACAGAACAATATTTGTGTTGATATTAGCAGAGGGAAATTATTTGTTGGTGGTTTGATTTAGGTATGCAGATATTTCAAGATATATTGAGAAACAATTTGTGAAAGCTCAGCATGAAGGATGCATTTTAATAGGGCCTAAGGGACAAAGAGCTGACCTCTGGTGGATTAAATGATATTGTGAAGACTCGCACTAAGCCAAAAGTGCATGGTGGCCTTTTTTTTTTTTTTTTTTTTTTTTCCTGGATGGGGGCAGATGGTGCAGAATGTGTGCGGTGGTGTATGGGGTAAGGCATGGCAGCAAAAGCAGTGAGAGCACTCTGTGTTTTGCGGTAGTGGATTATTCTCCGAGACAGAGCTGTAATGGTTTATACGAACAGTGAGCAAGCCCTGCCACTGTGCTTCACGGGTGTAAGCATATGGGATGTGGTAGCAAAGAGAGTAGAAGGGCTGAGAGAGAAAAAGAGGCTGAGAGACAGAGAGAGCACTGGTGCCGTGAGACCTGGATTAGGCTCTGGTCACTGGATGCTGCTGCTGCTGCTGCGGCTGCTGCTGTATTTTAGATTGCTCTAAATTCTCAGAGATTATGTCCACTGAATGAATGAATGAATGAATGAATGAATGGATGACTGAAGGAATGAATGGAAGGGTGGTTTTTGATATAACTGTACACAAATGAGAGCTCTAAAGTGAAATCTGTAAAAAAAAAAAAAAATTTAAACTGCCAGTTTTATTGTGGTTATAAAATACTTGTTAAACAATAAAACCTTGCAGGGTTCTCTCCACTATGAATGATCTTACTGTCTTTGAATGTTTGAGTTTCCTTGTGTAAAAAGATGTGCCACTAGTTTAAGGATAAGTCTATCTGTACTTGCAATAGAATCAGATTTGAGGTGGTTTTAGGTAAGGCAGTGGGGCTACATTCGCTTTAAACTAGAATGTCATTCTGTTTTACAGATTGCTTGCTCAAGTGGAATTGTTGGGTTTTCCCATGTAAAAGTTCCTTGAGATGACTGGGTTGTATCTGGCACTCTATAATTAAAATGGATTAAAATCAAAAAATAAATTAAAATTCATTGATTTATTTTCTTGATGAAGTCTGACTTCCAGGCAGAAGGTAACATGTCCAGGTCCAGCCTAGTTCCACGCCCACCTCCCAATTCAGTAGCCACTTCATTATTTTACTATATTTGCTTACACAATCCTGTGTGATCCAATAAAACAGCCCTGCTGTAATGTTTTCACAAAGGTAAATAAAGTTTATTTCTGACCCTCCCATTTAGCACAAAATAATTACATAGCTGGCCAGTGCAAATGTTTTCGTTAAGTGTTTCATTGGTTTATATTAAATCTCACCACATGTGACCATTTGGCTGTATCTAACTCGCATGCAGATGTTATTGAGAAATTATTTATCACAAAAGTTGTGCGGGGGTGCACAGAGGTATCGTGGATATTAATCTCATCGCTCATTGAGAATATTCCCTGTTTTGAATGTGGCCGTTTGCCTTTTCTCGCTATGCCGACATGTTTTTTTCGTGTTCTATTTTTAAGGGCTTCCTTCGACAATCCAGAAAAAAAGGAAACAAGCAATTTACGATATTTGGTGACACTAAATATTCCCATTCGTATGAATGTAAGTGTGTGTGATTGTCTGTATCTCTGTATTTGCCCTGTGATGGACTGTTGACCTGTCCAGGGTGTAACCTGTCAAATGTTTTGGTCAGCTGGCATTGGCTCCAACACCCCACGACTCCAGGTTTCAATGGGTTTGCCTAGTTAAAAAAAAAAAAATTATAATAATAAAAAAATTATAAAAATCATACATAGTACATCTGTTTCCAATCTTTAAGAGTAGTTGATGATAATGGATCGTAATGTGAGTTTATAACTGCCATTTCACACTGTAGAAGAGCCACAGAACCATGACGAAAATGTGTTTCTTCTGCTGTTGTCAGCAGAGACGTAACTATCTACTATCTCAGTATACAGTAAAAGTCTGAAGTTATTGATGTGGTTCCATTAAAATACAGTGAATTTAACATAAAGGAGTATTTCCATCTCTAAATTCCCATTTTGTCATTCACTGTTCACCATTATACTTGTCTTTTTCTATATGTATCATAATGGCATACTGTTATATTTAACTATCGTAATATATTTCAATGATTTTGAAAATGATAAAAATGGATGAATGTAAATTCAGTGTCCATGACTCATGCAATACTGCAGTTTGCATGTTACTGCTTTGTCTTTATTTTCATGATGGTAGAGTCTATTTCTGCTCCACCATTCTACACCATTTACATTTATCATTTGCCACTATTTCATGTCATGAGCAAAACTGAGCATAATGTATGGTTAGAGCTAGATCCCCACATGCCCCCAAAGCAAAAACTCTGCATCACATTGTTCAAGTGTAGTTAATAAAGTGATTGCTGAGAAAATAAAATTTTGTGGTCGTCAGTTTTTTATACTGTTGCAAGTTTATATGTAGTTTGAATTTCATTAATCTAAACTTTATACTCCAGCTGAAGACAATTTTTGTTTTGTTGCAAGTACATATAAATTCCTCCCCTGCGGGATATGGATGTGGAAACGGCTATCTACTTTTCAACTGCACACATTCTGTTACA
The DNA here is from genome assembly GCF_963383615.2 of Lipophrys pholis. Lineage (NCBI taxonomy): Eukaryota > Metazoa > Chordata > Actinopteri > Blenniiformes > Blenniidae > Lipophrys > Lipophrys pholis. The sequence goes on from NC_137632.1 coordinate 13,408,779, forward strand.
CGGTGGAACTCAAATATTCAAATGTGAAACCAGCACTTTTTAAGAGTGGAGAGGAGCCTGCAGGATTTCATTGTTTAATGCAATGTAGTGAAATATATAGCAATATGACACAGTCTTATTTTTATACATAAATCTGTGTTCCTCCGTTGCCTGTCTATATAGATGAGCCCAGATGAGCTACAGCAACCTCTGCCTGAGCCTACAGACAATCATTTCTTGGCTGAAATGATGGATGCTGTCTGACATGGAGGTTTAAATCTGTGTGCACAATCTTCTGTTTTACTATCAGTCAAAGCTGAAACTGTCGCAGCCCAATAGGCCAATTACCAGTCACGAAGCAATGACTTTCATATTTGTACTCACTTGCAGACAGGACTGCATGTTACTGATGAAAAATGCTCTGTCATATTGCATTGTGTTTTAGTTGGACCATTTCGGGATAAAGCATCATCAGGTGCCATGCTGTTCGAGTAATTTGTATTTTACTGTCAGCATTATAAACTCTGCATGGTTCGGGTTATGGTCTCGTCGTACGCATTCCTCATGGCTTTGTGTTCATCAAAATGCTGAGCTCAACTTTTACCCTCTTCACTTTAAATTGCACAAGTGCCATCTCTGATATATTGTATTTAAAGCTCTGCACGATATGATTCATTGTACTTTCAACACAAACCTCACACTAAATCTGCTATATTTGACAAGAATGTTGGGGAAGATCAAACAATAATGAGGGAATAAATTTTTTTACAGCAGCAGTAACATGTAGATCTCTCTAAATTACCTGCTGCTTTGTGGAATTCGCATGCCTGGTGCAGATGTACTGGGAGAGGAAGCATGCTGAAATGGTTGTATTCTACATGAAGTCTTTACTCAGGGCGAACAGCTCTTCATGGGGAACATTATTTCCCTTGTGTGTAGCTCTCCGCCAATATCACCCCTCACCCACCCATTGTTACCCTTTGCTTTTAAGCAGTCAGCATATGTGCCTGTATTATTCAAGTGTGTTTTACAGAAGAGAAATGTCCACAACAGTGATATTTCTCATATTTGTCATAACAATGTAAGCGGTAGTTTAAAATCTCTGTCCCACAATGAATGCATTTCCGCCCCAAAACGCAAAGCTAAGAGGACAACCGAGAAAACGTCATGGTTCTTCTAACTTAATTGTTCATGAGTAATGGCTATCCTCTGAAAGGTTCAACTGTGGCTGTGTCGTGAGTAATGGATACAGCACACTGCACACTGGCTTAATGCAACAGTGATTTGATAAAATACAGCAGACAAAGCACTGTGGCCTGAGGAGGTCTTCATTTGTGGGTTCAAGAGGAAAAACACTGCAAGATTATTTTGCATGTTACTTGCAAAGTCAGAAAAATGCTATCCAAGCTGACTTTAAAAGTAAACTCTTTTCCCAGAGCAGTGCAAAACAGAACAGATACAGCCACAAGGGTTTGCCCCATTCTTCTCAATGTAGGCCAATAAAACTAAAGAAAAAAAAAATCATGAAGTGTGTGTGTGTGTGTGTGCGTGCGTGCGTGCGTGCGTGCGTGCGTGCGTGCGTGCGTGCGTGTGTGTGTGTGTGTGTGTGTGACTTACACCTGCAGCTTCTCACAAACAAGGAGTACAGTATATGACAACAAAATAACACACCACCCAAGACACAGAAGCGCTTCACTGCAGAGTAATTTCCTATTTGATTAATAAATGAACACATGCAATTGGTTTGCGCTGCAATGTTATGAACTTATCACCAAACGCATGAGGAGCACATATTATCTGGCTGATTATACGGGCTAAATGCCTATAAATAGACCAGTTATCTGGATATTTAATGAAAGCTGTATGATTTCTGGATTTGATCATGTGTATTAATTGTGTTCTCCCAGTCTCAATTGGCCAGATGTTTGATGAGCCCGAGCAGAAATACTGCGCCAGATGTTTCAAGAATGAGATCGAGGCTTTGCATTATGCATACATTATAATTTTTGCACCACCTGGCCGTTTTCTGCACAGATTAATTGAACCTTTATGTTACGTCTTCCTCACAAACACATTTGGGGGAGGGAGAGAGAGAGAGAGAGAGAGAGAGAGAGAGAGAGAGAGAGAGAGAGAGAGAGAGAGAGAGAGAGAGAGAGAGAGAGAGAGAGAGAGAGAGAGAGCATTTGTACATTCCCATACAATATGAAAAGCAGCACCATGGACAGCACCACACTCTAGCTCACCTCATGTGGTTTCACTCTGCTGGAAAGAAAAAGAAACGGACTCAATAAAACAATCCAATATAACTATCTGACCATATAATCTATATATTTTGGCATACACCCAACAATAATAACATTTTGCTTTCAATGGAGTACAAAAGTAAACTTTCTAGTTCTTTCCATAAACCAAGAACCTGCAAATGTGGAGCTGCACAGAGTTGATGTACAACAACGATGTAGTACATGAACTGGATGCTGAGAACCAGTAAAGTGTGTGTTTGTCTTCATGTCTCAGCTGCTGCACCTGCACACAAGTGTTTCCCCAGGTGATACTGCCTGCACTTTCCCACTCCACTTGTTCCACTTCAACAACAGATTTTACATGAAGATTAAGATTATAATAATAAAAAAAAAAAAAAAGAAATTTCTCCCTGTTTTTTTTTTTTTGTTTTTTTTTGGAGTGTTGGGTTTGCCATAATACAACCTTTTTCTAGTGCTGCTCTCTTAACCTCGGCCGTCTATTTCGTCAAACTTCCACTCTGCAATCTACTGGCTGTGAACACACCAACATGTACCATGTCTAGATTTATACCATTACCTGATTCAAATTACTTTTTTTTGCACCACAGAGAGCAGCTTTAAGAGGTAATTGTATAGTCAAACGCCTGAAAACACTAAAAAAGTTCCCTATACCCATACAAACTGTTCTGGCCATGTTACAATAGCAAAATAAGCTACTGTGACTCACTATTTAAAAAAAATAAAAAATTAACACAGCAACACAACACCCACTTAATCTTAAACTGTAGTTTTCACACCTGTGCTACAAAATCTATTGACGTGGTTAGAGAGTAGCTAGAAGACAGAAATCGCTGTTTTTATCTCACTGTGGTACCACTTGTACTCTTTAACTCATGCTTTCTGGATTGATTCACTCTTTATTACAAATTAAAACTCTTTGAACATGTGGATTTACACAGATTTCGGTTGCTTCAGTATAAATTTCAGTGCAGTTTTAGCCAAGTATTTCTCAACCATGATGCTTTCTGTGAGGGGTTTACACATCGTTGTTGTTTTTGAGAAGTAAACCCAGAGCAAACTGATGTACAGTCAAAGAAATGATGCGTATCCCTAAATTGACTGCAGGTGGGATGGCGAGTGTGTGTGGCTGCCTCTCACTCTATTTAAAAGACTGATGACCTGTCCAAGGTGTACCCTGCTTTTTACCCATAGTCAGCTGGGATCGGCTCCAGCACCCTTAACAATAAGTCAGATGAGGCGGCAGGCTATAGAACAGTGGTGACAAAGTTTTTATTTCAGGGGCCCACACACAGCTCCATTTGATCTCAATCATGAATACGAACAACTCCAATGCCTTCCCTTATTTTCAGTGGAAATTGAATCCAGAAAACTTTCATTGCACTTTTTATTAAATGTATTATGAACAAGCTGAGGTTTTCACAACAAAAAAAAGAGTGCCGTCTTTAATCCTACTTGCTACAGATGTTTGTATTCACTTCTGTATCACTGATCAAATGGCTGGAAGAGCTATTGCCATCTCTGGTTCGGGTATGTTCTCAAAGTTGCGTTATGACCTCTTTGCATCCATCTTTACAGTTTTTTGTCAAACTTGGGCTCTGGTGGCTGGAGCTATTGGAGCTTACAGTAGGTTAGAGGGTCCACTCTTGGACTGGTCTTGAGGTAAGTGAATTTAACTGATGCAAACAACAACAGCTTATTAAAAATAAAATTTTCAGTATTCTTTTGTGGTTGTTTTTTTTGTGGCTACATCATGCTTTGGACCGCCTTTGGCCCCTGACAGCATGTTTGACATTCCTACTCATTACATAATGCTTGAGGGAAAGTGTCAGACATCGACGCACCAAAACTTTTTTTTTGGTGTCGAACTAACCAGCCCTGACTTACTCGGCCAAGTAATGAAGGTTCGTGCGTAAACATTATCATAATAGTATAAAGTACATATTTCTTCTCCTATAATGTGACTTCAATTTGAAGAAAATGTTTTCAATGGTGCATATCTGTACTGCAAGTGCATATTTTTGCTCTCGTAATGTCTCGCAGTCATCGGACTTATCCATCCGCCCGAGGTGGAGGGAACTAAGCCCCGCCGGGAGCGACGTCACTCCCGTTGGCACGTTAACCGGAGTGTCCGCTGTGTGCGCACCCAGAAACACCACGACACCGGAGGGGACGGCGGGATCGCATCCATCCTCTACGCGAAATGCTCGGCGAACTCAATCAAGCAACCCTCCCCGATTCCGCGCGTTTCGGCGAGGAGGCATTCACATGCTCGGGCATACAAACGGGATAAACAACTCCTCGGCGAAGTAGGAAGGTCAGAGAAAGTGGAGAGAGAGAGAGGGAGAGAGGGAGGGAGGGAGGGAGGGAGAAAGAGAGGAAGAGTGCGTGTGTGCGTTCGCGTCGACTATGATCTGTGGCAGAGAGAGCATCGCTGAGAGCCAACGTTTGTAACTTCGGGATCTACTTGCAAAGGCGCTTTTCCCCCCCTTCTTTTTCATCTGGAGATCTTGGGGGATATTGCGTGCGCGTTTCAACATGCCTGTAAGAAGAGGTCACGTTGCGCCGCAAAACACCTTCCTGGGAATGATCATCCGGAAATTCGAGGGTCAGAGTAAGTATGTCTAAATCCTTCAGCGACAACAGAAAAAAACAAGAAATAAATACTTGCTATTTTATGAAATTTATATTTATTTAAAAAAAATAATCTTATGAAATTAAGATTATTGAAGGGATTTAAGTTTATTTTATGTTTAAGAGGTTCCTACCAGTAAAAAAATAATCATGATTATGGCAAGTCAAACTGAAGACACGCCTCATTGTTGTATTTTAGTGAGGTTCTCTGAACTAAACTATGAGGCTGTGACAGCAAACTTAATCAACTTGATTATTCTGTTAACCACTGGACCACACTGATAAGACTGTGGGTCAGATGTACCTCGGCTGGCACTGAGCAAATATATATTTTTCCTTTACAGACCGGAAATTTGTGATAGCCAATGCCCGGGTGGAGAACTGTGCGATCATATACTGCAACGATGGCTTCTGTGAGATGACCGGCTTCTCAAGACCAGACATCATGCAGAAGCCATGCACCTGTGACTTCTTGCACGGTGACCTGACGGACAAAGAAGCCATCAGCCAGGTTGCGCAGGCTTTGGCTGGATCTGAGGAGCGCAAGGTGGAGATCACCTACTACCGCAAGGATGGTAAGTAACTGACCTGGCACAAGAGTGTGGCTGTCACAGCAAGCCCGTAAGCTGAGAGGTGTCTTTTGTGATGTGTTGCTCCTGTGAGAGCACCTGCTGCAGCCCCTCACTATATCCGCCTCTTGATGTGGCCTGTCAGCTGGTTACTAACCACCCCGAGTCAGTTACATGATGTACAGATCAGACATTACCCCCTGATAGAAGAAAACAGTCAGTGCAGTCAGTTCTAAAATTACCCCTCCCTCTGAATTTATGCTCAAACGTTTCCCGTGGTGTGCGAAACTGAACAGGTACCGCTGATCCTCTTCATGCATTTGACATTTCAGAAATGAGAATTTGCCAAACAAAAAAGATTATCCTCATAATAAAGAAACGGTTGCTTCATACTGAAATGATAATACATTACATGTGGTGTATTTTTATTTCATCTCCCAATGCCGTTTCCTGCCTAATGAAATAAGTTTTTGGTAGTATTGTTTTTCTGTGCATACATGGAAGTATTATAGTCATTAGTCATCGTGTGAGATGACACTCATCATATTACTTTCTCATTTTGACATTATGAAATGCGACACCAGAATTATTGGACACATTTGGTCACATCTGCAGAACGACAGTAAGTGACAACAATAGTGTTTTCTTTGGTTTTACGCCATTATCAAGCATCATATAATCAACATATCTAAAACAATACATCTTAAATCATAATGCGCTGAGCAGTTTGTTTTAACAGTGCAGAAAAAAGGGATAAAGACACAGCTAACCTGCTTCCCTGTGACATTTACTACCATACAGTAAATACTTGTGCTTTTCACATAAAATGTGCATTTGGAGCTCAATGGCGCATTTAATGCTCGTGTGGTTCATAACGAATGTGTACAGTTGCTTTCACTGAATCAAGCCAGTGACCTTTTAAAAGGTGTTGTACACGTGATAGGCTGCAGCTCTGCATAAAATGCTCCCTGCTGTATGTCATTCATTTTTCTTTGATCAGTCCCAGTCTTTTGCATGAATGGTGCACCGTAATGACAGCAATTCCGAGGCAGAGAGAATTAATATGATGTTACCACTCAGTGGTATAAATCCCCAGATTGACCACCTCCTGCCACGCGCTCACATGAGCTTTCTGCAGTCTGCATGACATAGCTGCACCGAGTCAATCCCAAAGGTACTCCTCATGTAAAGCCGCACATTAAAAGCACAGTGTTTTTTTATTTTTTTTTTTATTTTGTACCAGTGATTACAGTAAGAGGGTGTTGGTGCATTTTGTTTATTTTTATATTCTCTACCTTGAAATGAATCCCAAAATATACACAAGACAAACATGTACTATAGTATAGGGAGCTTAAGCTTGAAAAAAAGAGGTAATATTTTATTTAATCATAAGGAGCCAGGGCTTAAATTTTTAATTGTGAGTTTGATTAGATTCTAGGCCATGAATACATGTTTAATCTACCATCAGCAGCCATCAACCTTGTGTTTTTCTTTCTTTTTTTTTGGGCTAATCAAGAGCAATCCAAGAGCCAGCTGCGACACAGCTAAAATAGATTGTTGCAGAAACCTGCAAGACAATTGCACATTGTACTCTTGGGTCCGACTGTGCGAGCACTGAGCCTGGTTTGTGGCGAGTAGTAGGAATTTCAAGCAACTTCAAGTAGTTTTCCATTTTTTTCCCCCCATCTTACATGCATGTTCAGGGCACCGTTTAAACATCATGTGCCTGTAATGTTTGAAGCGTGGCGGATGGGAGCAACAGAAACCTTCAAATATAATCGTTGCTCTCAGTCTTTTCACAATCCTCCCTGGTGTGCATCACGGCTTCAAGACACAACTCTTAATACTCCTCAGAGGAATTTATAGTGAGCGTGTGTGCTCATGAATAAAGATGTCAGGGCTGACAGTGCGGTGACTGGAAATGAGCAGCTTACAGAGTAAATGCATTAAACTGGTATGGAGGACACAATTCACATGCTCCCACTGCTATGGGGGGGGGGGGATGAAAGATTCATACCATCCTCGAGAGCGATGGCCCTATTGATTCACGACGCTCTAGAGATTGAGGTTGACGGGTGGAGAGGGAAGGTATTCCTTGTCTCTTCTTCTAACTGTATTTCAAGTTATCAGGCGTCATGCAAATCAGCGTTAATCCTTTGTGCTAAAGCTCTTGGTGTTCCGAGAGCACCTACTGTACATCACACCACATAAAATAAACAAACCCTGGTTCAGATAAGTAATTTTTAGTTTCTTTTCATCCTATTTCTCTCCCATATTTAGCCATTTCTAGATTTTTCTTCATAATATAGCACACATTTTCATAAGACTTTCTATTTTAGAATCAATTGGCATTATTCATGTCCCAGTCCGTCACATCTTGTGCATGCCTGCCTGTTTAAGTTTGTCACAGTGTTTGCACAGAGACATATTACGTGAATCAGAGGTTTTGTGGGCAAGATTCGCAGAGATGAAACTATTCCGCTGAATAAAGGGTCCACATTGGCCGAACTCAAATCTGAGGATTCGCCTTAAACACCCGTGTTTCGAGGAATCGAAGAGTCACATGGTGTTGTTTGTTTTCCTCCTCCATCAATAACTACACAGTCGGAAATCTTGAAAAATAAGATTTGGATTTCAGGGAGCTGTGTGACATCAGGAGCAACAAAGCTTTGGCTCTTTTCGCTAAAAAGGGAAAAGTTAAGCAGCTTATGTGTATGCTTGGAAATTAAAAGTAGTGGAACAATGGCGGCCACGGGAGCACAGCAAAGGCCTTTAGCACGAGGACATTTGCTTTCAATTTTGGTGTTCTCTTCTATGTGAACGGCCAAGACGGGTTGTGAGAGGAGATACCACACATGCTGCCGTCTTGCAGCTATGATACATAATCAATGAGATAAATGCTTTCCCTTAGCTGGCTTTGTGAAGCTATCCTATTCCAAGGGGTGTAATAATACTTTGTACCTGAATGAGTCTTGACAAAAGGAAGCTGACACCACGGCGCAGAGAGAAGTTAAATGGATAATGGCTACATAACAGCAGCAGCTTAGCTAACCACACTGAATGATCTGAGACATGTGGTATGCGTGGGTGCAGGGTTTCATAGGTGACTCCCCACCAAGGGGACCGAGGGGCCATACAACCCCTGCTGAGCGTATAGTGGTAAAGGAGAGAGGGAACAGGGGACACAGAGTGCCTGCAGTACACAAGGTGTGCTGCAGAACTACGCTCCAAAAGAGCACATCCATTTTTCATCATGCTCAGCCTTCTTCGGTGTCTCGCAGTGCGAGGTGAAGAGTGGTTTTCTCATCTAGTTTCATCTGCTGGACTGGAATCAGCTTGTCCAAGCAGATGTATCAAACTGCACTGTGGATTAAATACCATGAAAACTTTGGTTAACATGCCATCAGACAACCTCATTACAAGCCAAGAGAGTAAACACTGTGGCAACGTTATGGATTATGATAATGAACCGTACACTGTCGTTGTTAGCACAATGTGAATCCAACAAACTTTTTCAAACGACAGATTACTTGTTTTAATCTGCATTAGCTATATTAAGTCTTCCATGGACTCTTATTTCAGAAAGCTTTCATTCTAAATTGTGCCTATGTCATAAAACTTACATTTCTACTATCTGTTACATTCCATGTAGATTTCCTTTGTGCTACATTTAACTGAACTAAATATCATGATCAAAAGTATCACGAATTGACAAATATGAACACAAATAAAAGGCTGTTTGAGCTGGGGCTGCGAGTTACCCCTGATGGCTCAGCAGACACTGATTGAAGATGAAATTAGTCCAGGCTGTGTAGCTTACAGTCTCGCTGAGGCGAGATATTGCCACAAGGCCCAGGGACTCTAAACAAAGGGTTAGCTTGCATGGCCTTTCTCTACATGGCCTAGTCCTGACGGGCTGTGCCCCAGTAATGTTGTGTATCGGCTTATGTATAATAGCCCTAAAAGAGAAAGATGTCAGGTTTCATTATACAAGACTGACTGCCAGGCACTAGTTGAAGGGCTCTGTTTAAAAGCTGCACTTGTAGATAGTACATTGGCAGCAAGATACCATAAACAAAAGTGATATTTAACATTCCATAATACTACTTTTTTGTTTTATTACTGAAGCAGATCAGATAGATTAATATGAATACTTGATACATCAAAATGAAATATGGTTAAAGCTTTTTATTTTCTGATGTATACAAAGTAAACTATCCATGAACATGTCTTGGGAGACGTCTCATATCCAGAAGTTGATCTGGGAGTCACTTGATTAAGCAGCAATGTTTTAATAATTGATGATGGAAATAGAATCTACAGTAATGAAATTTCCATCATGAAAAGGGAGCTACTCTTAGTACTCTGTCCATTCATTCAAACAGGTGTAAATAACGTTTCTTGGCTCATAGGGAAACCCTTTGTGTACAGGTTGAGGAGTGAATGGACATCTGCGCCCTCACTGGTACAAATAGCTGTACTATCAGAGATGTTAACTGTGACTAGCAGCTTTGGTCATGCTTGAATTGTTTTATGTTGTGCTGACGTCTCCAATTGTACACATTTCTGTTCATGATATAATGTAAAGATGAAGCGAAGAGTCATCCAGAGACATTGCTGAAGGCGGACAGAGCGGGAAAAGTAACTTAAGATAGTACATATATAGGGAAACACAGAAAGATGATGTTTAAGTATTCTGACAACATATTTGCTAAGAAAGTTTTGCATATTCTTTAACCAAATTAAAATACATTTACATTAGTTTTGCATTTACATGGAGTAACATACAACATTGAACAGTGTCCACAATCAAAATGAACAACATATCTAAACATGTCTTCAAAGCCAAAACGGAACAAACATGGATAATTATAAAAGTGAAACATATTCTTATGCCTCAGTCAATTCAATGATTTCCTCTTCTGCAACCAGTCGACAAACTCATTTTTCCACCATTGAGCTGCTGTGGCATTCTTTCCTGCAGCCGTCTTCAGTTGATACTTGTTTGAGAATCTTTATGCATTCAGTTTTGACCTGAGTAAGTGAATAGCATGCTCTGTTAGGTTGAGGGCAGATGACAGAATCAACCATATAAATGCATCTCATGTCTTTCCCTTAAGAAGTTCTCAGGCCGCTATCATTGTCTTTTTTGGGGGTCGTTATTCATTTGTATTCTGGAGTGCCATCCTGTCAGTTCTTCTGCATTTGATTGGAGCTGAGGAGGAGGAATAGCTCCATACATTTCAGATTTTTACCCTGCTACAACTGTCAGCACTCACTTCATCAATACAAAGCAGTGACCCACTTCCATTGGCAGCCATACATTCTTCTGCCATAACTCTGCTTCTGTCCAACCTTGACAAATGATGAAGTAAGCTTTTTTTGTGCTCCCTTCATTTTCCATGGACTTCTCTTCCCATCACTCTGGTGCAAGTTAATCTTGGTTGCATCTGTCCAAAGTGCCACGTTCCTCACTGAGAGGGCCTTTTTATATGGATTTGAGCCAAATTTAGTCCAGATTTCTGTTCTGATGAGTGGAATGGTAGTTTGCGTCTCAATATTATTATCATCTGGAAAGCATTTACCTATAGAAGGTCTTTGTTGAAGTGGTTAGCACTCTAGCCTACGAGCAAGAATATGCTTGGTTCGAGGTCAGACGAAGGGGCTTTCTGTGCAGAGTTTGCATTTTCTCCCTGTGCATGCACGGTTTTCTCCAGGTGATCTGGATTCATTTTATTAATAATTTCACCCGTCAATTTCTCCTTTCTTTACTTTCCAGCATCCAGTCATTTATTCAGTAAGAAGTTTTCTTCTTCAATAATAAATTTGATTTCTTTCATGCAATGTTTGATTAATTCATCAGTCAGCTGAAGTGACATCAGTCACCCCAGGGGGAGATCCACTATGACATGCATGTTGCTGATTTATGGAGTTGAACATTGAACTGCTCACAACAGGAAAAAGTATAGACTGAAAAGTTTGAGATGTTTGATTGGTAGCTCTTGAGTGAGCCTGCTTAAAATATCATAAAATATTGATCTCTTACTTGTTGCATTACGACCAATTTTACAAGTAGTAAAATTACAGACTATATCATAATTATATATATAATCAATCACAATATTCACAGCACTACTTCAAAACCTATATCATTGACCTCAGCTCAAAAGTGGAGAGATTAAAAAAAAAAAAAATCGTAAAAAGTTTCTACTTCCTGAATAACTCATCTTACGCGCCTCACCTGCAACCGTGGTTGAAAAAGTTGAAGCATCCGAAATGTCAGTATCCACCAGGTAGAGGAAAGGATTTGCAAAGCAATCAGTCAATGTATTTACAATGTCTACAAATACAGTAAATGACAGTAACGTGGATACAGAGTAGGTACCAGATGTTAAGAACAGGAACAGGACGAGTGGGAAGGAAATTAAATCCTTGTGACATTCAGCTCCAGAAACGGATAATCCAAAAAATCTTGCTTTCTGGTGAAAGTTGTTGAACTGAACAGTGTAAGATGATCACTGCAGAGTCAGCTTACAGATGTACTTACAGTAGAAATGCAGCTAAATAACCAGGTGTATCAGATGTAAGTTGTTCTATAATGCAGAGTCATCGATTTGAACGCCACAGGATTGATCTACTCAACGTTTTGCGTGTATAAAATGTTGTTTTTAACAAGTTTGCAAATTTGGTGTTAAGTCAGCTCACCCTTGAGTAGAGATGCTTCTTTCATTGTGGTGAACGGCATTCCCTCAGCTGGCTCAACAGTTTTATTCAAAGACTTCTGTGTTGTACCCTTCTTAGGCCTTTCATCTTTTTCTGAATCAGTGAATCTTTTCTGTTGCTAGTTGTGTCATTTGTGCGAGCGTGCAACGTGGCCCATTAATAAATCGGGCACCAGCTGCCTTCTACACGGTACACTTCAGGACATGGAAAAAACCATATAGTTGTTTTGGATTTGCCCCTCCCAAAAAATTCATCCATCTATCTCAATCTCAACTGGATGTTTTTGAAGTGTTGGAGGACACTAGAATACCCACATGTACAAAGAGAAGATGTAAACGCCATGTGTAGAAAGGCTCCAAACCATGAACTTGAACTGGGTGAGGAGACAATAGCCACTATACTCCACTGCAGCCCTTTGATGAGTTAAGAAATAAAGTGGGATAGAAAACAGGCTGGACCTGGCAATGAAAAGTCAATTTTTGTTTTTGAGCCCGTGAAAATGGAACAATTAGGACAATGAAAAAAACCTGGCATTCCAAAACTATTATTGTGATAGGTTTTTTTTGTTGTTGTTGTTATTGTTAAATCCCTTGAACTGAAGTTAAAAGTGTCAACTTCAAGCACATCTTGATTGTTTCATTATGAAACCCTCTGTGGTGGTGAACAAAGACAAAAGTATAACAACGGCATCACTGCCCAAACTCTTTTGGAAGCGATGGCTTCGTCTTGATACAATATGCATTGTGGGATTCTTTATGCCGCTCTGTTTGTTTCACGAAGACGGTTCAGACAGGTCCATACCTGCTCAAAGAAAATATACAGACACAGTCAAACAAACAGGCAGAGAAACACTTTCTCTCATCAAAGAGTTATCAGGGTTGAAGCGAAAGGAATTCTTTAGATCTGTGCAGAGCTTGAAGTCAGTTGCTGTAATGTGAAGACGCTTTTGTGACCCGTGCAAAGTTACCGTGACGAGCAAAATACTTGTAGTAAGAATTGGAAAGAATCCTGTGATTGGGACTCGATGCAATCTTTGATCGTTAAGTACTTGATGATACTTATCAGTGTCATACAAAGCTACTTGAGCGGCAGTACAAATTATACTGTCTTTGTTATCATTTTGTAGTTCCCACTGTTGAAGCCTCTCAAAAACGTTTCCGTCATTTTTTCTTCACAGTGACAAATCAGCTGAGAAGTTATATCTGCCAAGGCAATCCGTTTCTCACCAGGGGTGTCAGATGCAGAAAATACAGTATTTTAAACTGAATTCGGCTTTTGTCCAGATTCTTTTTTTTTTTTTTAACTGCTGGACATCATGTTGAAATGTAAATTTGATTTCGTACATTTGGTGATGACTTTAAGGAGTCGAGTCTAAATCGTCATAAATAATAAACAGTTAGTGCCCAAGTGTCACAGACTGCTGTGTTTGTCTCAGCATGAATAATTAGAGAATAAACTGTAAATGTGGTTGTCCTAAGGATATTTTGAGGAATCCCAAAAAAAACAAAAAAAACATATATATATATATATCAGCTTTTGGGCGCATTCAACACTCAACACCAAAATACTCTCAGTGCACTTCATGGCCTTAGCTGGAATTCAAAACAAAGATGAATAACGCAGTTGTTCTCAATGAACGGCTGTGTGATTCTGCTGATCACATGGCACACTAGCACTGCTTTAGGTAATTGAGCGAAAAGCCCTCCCTGTTCTACTCACAAAATGTTATTGTTAATAGGGCCTTGAGCACTGTGGGCATATACGTAAATGTGCAAAAACTTTTACAGAATGTCGTGATGTGTGCGTATTATCAGATCACATTCACTGTGCGGTCTCTGTTGACTCCGTGCGAGATTTTGAAGAAGCTTTGCTTTGATCCATTTTGGTCGAGGTGACATTCAGCAGGAGGCCAGATGAGAAGGGACCCCCATGGCTTAGCCTTTAAGCATCACCATTGTTTCCCCATCTGCTAAGGTAAACTGCAGCCTAGAAATATTTCTGCTGAATTTACTGCCTTGTTTTAACACATCTCTTCCGTGTAATGTACATTACATCACTGCTGCTATTGATAAATAGTGTTAATTTACACCTTATGTGGTCGATCGTTGCGTTTACATTTTCTTGTTTGTGCTACTCAACCTACTTGACCATATTAAGAAAATGCAAGTGGCCACAGACAAAGTTGGAAAAGGTTTATATTCATTACATATGAATAAAAAAAATTTTGATTTTCCTTTCAAAGTTTTTTTTTTTTTAATGATAAAAAAAAAAAAGAGGATAAAAATTGCTTCACAGACTCAATGTTGTACTTAAAAAATATGCGTCATCAAGACAACATGAAAGCAGAGATCATATTCCTTTCATTTGTTTCTTAACAGCCGTTTTGATTTCTTTCTCAGAAATGAATTTGTCACTTTCGTGGGCATTGAAAGGTTAAGTGTGATTTTCCAAATGGAACACAAATAATTGTTTCAATTATGGTAACGTGTTGCAAAATAAGAAAATCAGTGATTAGCTCTATTTTCTCACAGCAGAAATGTCCAAGATTCAAGCCCAGGTTCGACCTGAAGTCCTGAAGTGTGGAGTTTGCAAATTCTAAGTATGCGTGCATTTTCTAGAGGGACTTCTGTTCGCTTCCAAATTCAGATTAAAAAACAAACACCCGTGTATTTTGTGGCTGATTGATGAGTCTAAAATGAACATAAGTGTGACTATCGCTGGCTATTGTCATGCCAGAGTGAAGTACATGTGTACCTACATTCCCTGCTTTAAATGTTCTATCAATCTGTTTAAAATCAAATAATTTATCAGATTCATGGTAGAAACATCTGACTCAAGTCTAAAGAGACACAGCTTTTATAAAATGGCACAAATGGCTTGAAACTTGGTTTGAAGCCGTTATTGTTCTCCTTGATCAAAACAGGGGCGTCAAACATGTGGCCAATCTGGTCCACGGGATGATTTTTCATTGCTTAAGACAATTAAGGCGAGTTTTCCAAGTGCTGGTCTCAGGACCGTATGCAGTGTGACTAAAGAAGGGTGAAATAACCCAATCCGGTCAGTGAAAAATGAAATCTTAAATTCACTCAGCAGCGGTACTAATGTTACAAATCGACAACTGGCATCTTCTTACAGCCGCTGCTGCGACGACACAAAGGAAAAATCTCCCCCAACAGCCTCTCATTGTCCTTTAATGCAAAGTGCTCGTGATTGGCCGGCCAATCAGGCAGAGCTCTGCAGTCAGCTCACAGGTGATCTCAATCTCCCTTCTGATGGAGTAAAGGAATGGTTAAACGCCACAAAACAATGAAAACGTCCCTGAAACATTCAAGGCTTCTTCTTTTTTAATCCGGAATTAACCTGAGTGCATTTTTTTTGTACACGTCAAAAACAATATTTGAATAAATATGTACCATACAACAAAGAAAGAACAACCATGTGTTTTTTTAAATGAAATGAACAGATCAGCAGACAAAACACTGAAACCTTGAATGATTACAACGAGATATTTCAGTGAACGCGAGCAACCTCTTTCCTAACAATATTCCACTAATGTGAGTGAGTTTGTGGAAAACATGCGCACCAAGGATGGAGGAATGTGCATCGGACAAGCTTTTTCCCACATAAGTCTGAAGAGAATTACCGTTGCAAAGAGGATTTCAGAGCACATTTAAAAATAAAGTTGCCATATGTGTTGCACAAAGTGCATTAAAAACATTGAGAACATCCATGTGTACATAGACGTGTACTCCTTTGCACTGAAACAACAGTCATATTTTGTACTTGTTCTTTATTGACTTGAGATTCAATGGAGCTCAGTGTGGAAATGAAAAAGAGTTTTACACCCTTTAATTTAAGTAGATGTAAGAAAGTTGCCTAAAGGTTTAATCGAGCCAAATAAAAACTGCACACTTATAAATAAACATGCAATTTTGCAGGAGGGAAGCCCAGATGCTCTGATTAAAAAAAACAAAAAAAAACAACAACACTATTTTTAATTAAGTGCTCACTGCTGTAGTGAACTAAAATGACTCATATTTAATGGACAGTTCATTGCTGTACTCAGAAGAGCTTAGATAACTGGGTGAACTGATGGCTAAGCGGTTAGGTTGCATATCACATCGGTGTAATGCCCTCAGCTGCTGAGTTGCTATTTTGCCTTGTGACAAAGTCGTAACTTTGCGCCCCGTATTATTACCCTGCTCTTTTTCCACGACTGTCCTTTGGAGGCCGTGCAGAACTGTCCATTAAAGGTCAAATAAATTAGAACCTTTTTTGTTGTTCTGGCAAATTCCCAATGAGGGGCGATGTTGTTGCATTTCGTAACGTTACAGGATCATTTTAGACAACCTTCATTTTAGTCACGGGTTAAACGCTGCAACATGTGCCAACATTACCTCTGTATTAGTTTTTATGTCCATGTGAGTATACTAGAACAAAAGACTGTTGGCGATAGTGTGGGTGAAGTTCTGCAAACATAATTGGACTTAGTGTGCAAAAATAAATCCGAGGCATGTTTTTTTTCTTTCTTCCCCATGTGGCACAACGTCATTCAGACAGGGAGAGGTCATGTGTCATATTTAGACACAATATTTTTTTTCTCTGGCAACTAAACAAAAGCTTTAAGACAGGGCTAGTTAATTAGTCTAAAAAAAGAAATCAGAACTGTGTATTCAGGCTTTACCTATAACAAAGCGCAGGATCATTTTCCTGATGGGTTGTATTACCTCTTCAGACCTGTCAGGATCACCGCTTCTCCGGTTAAATATTCTTAAATTAAGCCTGATGTCATTCTGTGCAGATTTAAATGTACATTCTTGAGTTGGATGGGGATTGCTTAAGTGGAGTAATAGTTGTTTTGTTTTTTTTTCCCAACCACACTTTGCAGCGGATGTTCATTCATTTAGTTGCGTGCGTCCCCAGTGTGAATCCTTTTTTATTTATTTTCAGCAGTACAAAATGCCTTACGCATCACCTTATACTATTGTTTAAGTTCTTCTGAGTAGGCTATAAAGGTGTGTCTGGTTTGTGCGGAAATTCCTGCTTATGCTCGTTTGCAAAGAGCTGAGCCGTGAGTATATCGAGGCATATTTTACATCCGAAGCAACACAATATAAAAATAACCTGCCATGCCATGAGTACAAATATGTACTTGGAAATAACTTAGCTTGAACACAATCTGATTCCTGGGCTCTCCTCACGGCTTATTTCAGAGTGGGTTTTTTTTTTGAAAATAAATTTCAGTAGGAGCACTATCTTTTCCAGGAACCAATAAATAATTTATAAACAACTATTCAAATTTATTCAGGGTTTATCAAAAAAAAAAAAAAAAAAAAAAAAAGGATTGAGGTTGATTCACAATAACTCATTTGATTCATGTCCTTTTCTTCTTCCCCGTGATAAGCACAATATTTAATCAGTCAGATCAAAGTCAGCACCTAAAATGTTCCCTTTTACTGGAAGGACAGTGCAAAATTAGGTGAAGGATTTCTGGGAAATGCAGGGAAGTGCTTTTTATGAAAAGGGGATTTTCTGGTGAAGGACTCACATTCTCTCTGCTCTCTAAGCACCTCTCCGCTGCTTTATGGTGAAACATAACCAGACAGCATGACACCGAGTAAGATGGGTATGTAGTCTGCACATGCTGGTCTTATTATCTACATCCTTTACATGCAACTATCTGTAACCGTTGTTTTTTTTAATCTTGTCAGTTCCCTCGATACATCAAATAATACCTGATAATTTGGTTGTGTTCCGTCCTGTTGAAATCACATTATTATATTATCAGCGGTGACGCTCCAGCATTACTTCTGGGACTTTTGATGCAGAAAATCGTTCCAACAGGACTCTGGCATGTTGAAGCAGCCCAAGCTTGTTATATTTAGTTAGACAGCAAGTCTACTGCTAATGAATGCTGCTGGCAGGGTGTCTGTGAGCCCTGAGGAGATTACAGTGAACACTGGTAATATGTGTCCTCTGTGAGTAGCAGCGACACAGCAAGCCAGACAGAACGACAGACACACAGACCTGCACAAAGACACAAAGACATTTTAATTGTGTTGGCCGGCATATTATTTGCTATTATCTAAAGATTTAAAAAAAAAAAAAAAAAAAATGGTTTCCTTGGGAATTAAGGAAATGTTGGTGCTATAAATTGTAGTAGTCACAAAGGTTTGAGAAAATGCTGTCATGATAGTTATTTCCCTTACTGGAGATGGTCACTGATACTGTTTGTCACCTGTGCTGAGCGGTTGCTATTGTGTTGTTGTTTAGAGTCGAACGAGTAGACTTTTATTGGTGGGCAGTAAGTGCCTGTGGGCATCAATAGCTTTTGCTAACACAGCTATAACCAGTGCCGCTGAGAAATTGTTATATTCCCGAGATTCTGCTCCACCGGCTTCCACAGTGCTGATTTTTAGTGGGTTTTCCGACTCAAATGTCACCGTCTCTCAAACTGGCTACAATCTGCCCTGCACGCTCTATTTGACAAAAAAATTTGATGTCCACACGAGACTGTGGCTCAACAACATCAGCCGACTTAGTCATTTCTACGCGACGTACTGCTCATTAGGATACACATGGAATATGGCACAAGTGGGCAGGCAACACCCACATGAACACACACATGCATGCACGCTCGCACATAAAGTTATTCAACCTCCAGGCATACTTATTTTATCTCGCCTGTTATATTTGTTCTGACATGCAGGCGCTGACCTTTAAATCGTTTAGCTTCGCCTCAGTTTTTTCAGCATTCATGCGAAATCAGAGGAAAGTGTTTTGAGTTTTCTTTTTTTTTTTTTTTTTAATTAACATCCCAAATAATGGCCTCAGTCCTGGCTTATCTGATTGTGATAGTGCTCCCTGATAAACCACTGTCGCACAGACTGTTAACCTTTTCAGAGATGATAAGCAGAAGGACGGTGCATGATGCAGCTTTTTGGCACTCACACTCTGCTTCTCTTTCAGGGTCCGACTTTCAGTGCAACATTCACGTAATCCCGGTGAAGAACGAAGAGGGTGTGGTGATGATGTTTATCTTGAATTTCGACTATGTTGTGGATGAAGGCAGTGACAATTCCGCAGAGAAGATAAGCCCAACGTCCCCCACAAAGTCGGATCAAAGTGAGTATTTGACTTCCTGCTGCAATGTCAATGCCAAAACACATCCTTCTTTTAAGAGAACCGAAGAAGCGATGCTGTGGGGCGACACTTGTCCTTGTTATCCCTGACATGTCACGTCGGCATGTTTTGTGTGCAATCATTTTATTAGCTAAAGAATAAAAAAGTATACTGACATGATGTGTACCGTAGGTCTTGTGTGTTTTACAATTAAACATGCACATGCTGAGTATGCTGTACCATGCAAAGCCCCCCCCCCCCCCGACCCCACCCCCCCACACACACACTTCTTTGACAATGGGCAGTATCGTGATTAGATGGCTGGAATTGAGATAATAGCCTTCTACATCAGGCAGACACTAATTAAGCACGGGAGATTTTGCTCCCTGTCATGCACAGTGCAGCTTCATGTTGCAAGCTTCTATTACTTAAAAAAAAAAAAAAAAGCATTATTTATGATGCTGGTACAATACAGATAACATATATGGCAATGAAGTACATCGTGTGTATGCAGGCAAGGTATGGTGGCCTTACGTAATCTGATCTTGTTCAAAATGTTTAAGAATTCATATATGTCTAATGTGTTCTGGGAGAAGAGTATATACCACATTTCCCATTTTTTTTTATTTGGATGTGTGTCAGGAGGTGTAAATGTCTCTGAGACATCCGCGCTCCTCGGTGATTGGAGGCGCTCTGCATCTCCTCTCCGACCGGAGCTCAGCTATCCACTTCACTCAGTATGATTTCCTCCAGGCCACTGACATTCGGCTTGTGGTGTACCACGTGTTCTAAGTGTGTGTGTGTGTGTGTGTGTGTGTACATGTATGAATTCCTCTGTGGGTGTGTGTTTGTGTGCACTATATGCATGCAGGCCCCTGTGTTGCAAACATTGCTAATCAGAGTTGATTGCTTGTGACAGTGCTTCAGCAAGGGAACCTGTGGGTAAATGAGACAGATAAACACAAGATGTGACTTTAGATTAGATGAGTCAAAAAGACAAAGAGTCTTGACAAAGAGTCATGACTGCACGCACACATCACACTTAAAGAATGACCTGAACATTGTCTTTGTCTTTGAGCAGCCCTTAAGAAACAGCACTTCAGTAAAGTGGGACTTTTATACTATTATCAATCATCTTTTTTGTATCAAAGCTGCTTCCAATTGCACCGTATTATTCATAGATACTGTCTTTAAAATGACTATCACCACGCTACATCGTCAGCAATTATTCATGCGTGCATGTGTGATAATATTTTGAAAGGGTGGGTCAGAAATCCCCTGGAGAGTTGCCAGAGAGAAGGGAACATCTCGAGGTCCAGTGAATGCCTTTTCCCAGCATTGTACTTCCCTTGCTGGGAAAATCATGATGAATGGAGATATAAGGAGGGTGATTGTTTTGTAGGAACACACATTTTTAGAACTGAATTTATTGTAATTGGAGACAAATTTCCATTAATATATTACGATCCTTTTATTTCGCACACATGCACCTCAGTTCACTAATTATTTCAGTAACATATTAGTATTCTTAAAATCCATCGGGGGGGCCACTGTGCATCACATTAGCAGCATTCAAGAGTTAAGATCATTATTTTATCCCAATAGGCCATCACTTCTTTACATATGAAGACTTTTTAGATATTTAAAAATGTAAGCATCTAGTAAGTGCAATTTATAATTTATCTTAAAATGTGGGTTAGGAGGCACAATTCGATCTGAACTTCATGAAGGGCACTCTGCCTCATTCACTATGAAAACCGCTGATTTACACCATAACTATGGTGCAAAAATATCTTCCAGGCTATCAGACCAATAAAGAAAAAGTGACAGATCTGTCTTTTGGTCAGAGGAAAAAAGGTTGCTGCTTTCAGAAAAGACAGACATCTTTTATAATGATCATGGAGAACATTTCCGTATATCCTAGCCCTACTTACTATAGCAGCCTTGTAAAGGTGATTTTTTTTTTTTTTGGAGGGGGGTATAGAGGGAGCTAATTATGAGCCGTTGCTGACAGCAGGTTATAAGCTGGCAGGTGTCAACTCGCACAATGCTCAGCCTTGCAGAAAGTAATCCCTCTTTCCCCAAGCTGCCGTCTAGAACACGCTCTTTGCTAAATTCTGCATGCCTTCAAGGCCCAAAACAGTAGTTACAAATTACTCAGCAGGGATACATGGCACACAGAGACAGCTTTTTACAGTTCATCCTGCAACCAAATGTATTTCATACATTGCATAACATAATAATTCACTTCAAGAAATGAAGTTGTGGTGTGTCTCCTCTGTTACTCTTACTCTTTTAAACTGAGTTACACCAACTTGGCATGCGATGATGAATAAACTAGGTTTTACATCAGTGACGCCAAAGGTTATACTCACATGCAATGAAGAACTTGGCAGGCTTTTATAATGTGCTGAATGAGTGAATTTGCAGAGTGAATATAGAAGTCCTGCAGTTGTATCATTATCTGTCATCCTAATAACTACATTTTTAAGTAATCTTTTATGTCATTTGACAAAAAGGAATGAAAGAGGAGCAACACCAGTTAAACAAAACACACAAAGCAGACTTAAGTTAAATAGAATCTACAGAATACATTCAAATGATGAAAACATAACTGCATTAGAAATATGATTACATATGTGTAGTGGGAAATCTTAAGACCTTTGTACTGAGACATCTTTATATTATATTAACTGTATATTAACTGAGGTATTTGCAGCTGTCCTTGCGTCTCCCCAGTTTGTAATTCTTTCCTGTTGATTAGCTGACACCTCTGACTTAGAGGACGGGTTGTATTGACTACATAACAACGGTTCCCTTGTACGACTGGTGCATCTGTGTGTCCTTGTACAAAGTAAAACAAACGTTATTGTCAGACTTTGAGGAGCTGGGGCCGATGGCTTTGGTGTGTTGAAGGTGTTTTAAGGAGCAGAGGGGTCCCTCAGTGGGTTAGTCTGTCCGTGTCTGTCTGTTGGTCTGTTCTCTGTCTGAGTGTGTTCTCTGTCGGTGCCCATGATGCGTCTGGCTGATTGTGCTATGAGATCTCTGACGGTTCCCTTTAATAAAGTCCCTTGCATCGAATCCAATGTCTCTTCTACATTCATCCTTCTGAGCATCACCGGGAAAGCAACAGAAATTCTACAACAGTATGGAAAGTAGAAAGAAGAAAATCAATATCCGGTACAGCTGCCTTCAATAGACATAATTTTCAATATATTCAAACATGATCGCTACACCCTGTAAAGAACAATGACATTGGAACACATGTAAACACAGTCTGTTATTTAACAGCATAACATTCGCATACCTGAGGGCCAGGACATTCACGCTCACACACAAAACAATCTACTTACTACATTGTCCATATCCCCACCAACACTGCATTAACACTCTTGTAAACGTTTTACCTTCACTTGGATTAAAAAGTCCTTGAAATTCTAATTTCTCAAATATCAATTTCAAACTCTCAACTAGGGCTAAATATGTTACGCTGTTATAATGCTGTGGTTACATCTACAATGACAGGCCTGCTTTATAAATAGTTTCCTAGAAAATGACGCAGATACCCATGTTCCACCTAAATGGTTGTTATTCACCATTTTGGGATTTCAAACGTTACACCTTTTGAAGTGAATGTTGTCTGTAAGGAGAAGAAAAAAAAGTGAACTGCCAGTTATCATTTTAACATGTATGGTAGTATTTCTGACCTGAAATTTTCACACTAAAAAGCTACTGACGTCTTCCTGCGGTTCCACAAGAGTCCATCAAAACACAAAGTTACATCACAAAATAATTTATTTCAGCTATTTCAGGCTGCATGCACTCACTTCGAGGTAAAACTGATTCTGAATCCACAATTAACATCACTCGAAAGGCAAAAGAGAGTTGGAAAGAAAAAGTGTTTTCTGATGTGTGAAGACTATTTTTGAAGTGTTGTTGAAGCCCTTCATGAATAATGCTTATTAAACAAAAACAATATTATCAGAGTAGAACTCCAAGAAGACTATGAAACATATTTTCTTACCTTCACCATTCTAATGTAATGACACTTCTCTATTGAAATAGTCTTTGTCATACTCAAAATAAAGTGGAGAATCATTGCGACTGTAAGTCTTTCAACACATTCACTCATGGTGAGTCACCGTACGATAACCCTCTTTGGAAGATTCACACTTTAAAGTCACATGAGAATCATTAAGGCCAAAAACAAGAGTTGTTAAGATCACATGAGTTATGTGTGAGTCATTGCATCGCCACGACTTGAGGTGTGAACTTAAATGAAAGCAACTCTTAAAAGATGTCAAGACAGCACTGTGAGGTGACGCTCAGTACAGTTCTGGCAATAACAGAGATGCTGCCATCAGCAAAAAAAGAAGCTGTGAATAATGTTAATATAAACCAGTATGGGAACAGTTTTCCATTGCCTTATTTTAACTTAGCTTGTGAGGCATACAGGCATCAATACAATACCTTCTGGGGTAAAAGTTTTCCAATAGGCTTTAAACACATTGAACCTTAGAGGCCCAACTTAACTTTCTCCACATGTCATTTTTTGTTAAATACTGGAATTGCTAATGTTATTTTTACATTTCAAATATAAATGTGGGGATTCATAGCCAATAACAGACCTTTCCATAAGTCTTCTCAGACGGATGGTTTTAATATGAAATGTAAGGTTGGTCTTCATATATATTCCGTAACTGTTACTAATGTTACCATTCAAGCTGCATTCAAGCTTGTTTTAGAATTGTTCTTCAAACTCGCGTAATGGGATGATCAGTAGCTTGAGTAGCTACTTTTATATGACATCAATGTGTAAACCCAGACTTGCAGTTTGAGGGTTTTGTCAACCCAGGAATCAATACAACTGAGTGAGGTGTGGTAAAACAGTTAATACAATCAATTTCCCTCTGTTTTTGACAACAGCTTGGCCTGAGCACTGCCTCGCCTCCTGAGTCCTCTGACAGTTGTGTTTAGATTTCCCTTGTGAAAAATCACATGAACAAAGGTGCACACAGATCACCTGAATTTGTCAGGTAGAACTGAAAGTGTCTCGCCATCTTGATTATTGTTGTCTATGGGTGAATGTAGACAGGAACGTGCTCTGAATACTCCCAAGAGAGGAAACTGTTGGACAGACCCAGATTACATGGGAGGATTATACAGGCTTTCTGGCCTGGGAACACAGCGGGATCCCCCAGGGAGGCAGAGGTTGTGGCTTGATCACCAGAGCTACTTTACTTGGATTGCTGACTTTGTGACCTCCACTTCTTTTCTATTCCAGTTTTTATTAAGATTGTACTTTTTATAGGTAATGTGGTGCTTTGAATGACATTCTGTGCAAAACATAATGTCATAACATGTGAGTGCGTGCAATATCAAGTCTGTGGCCATGTTAATACATGCACAGCTGTTGGAATAGGGGTTTACACAAAAAACGATCTTCTATTCACAGCTATTCAGCTTTTTTGGTGGGAATTTGCTTGAATAAGTCCGATAGGTATTACATTATAATAATCACAAGCATTTTACAGTCCAGATGCCAGTCGCCATACAGGGAGGAGGTTGTTCATATGTCCTGACTCACAATGTCATTAGATTCGTCTCCAAGAAACTTGTTGAGTGTCAAACCTCTATTGTAAGTGGCTGTAGTTGTAACATCAGCACATTTGGCCGGGGAATGGAAACAGATGGCAGTGATGTTATGCAAGGAGGGTGCTGAGGGATGGGTGCCTCACAAGTGAGACAGGGTTCACTTTCACTGTCTCTCTATTGTTAATGAGACAAAACTTTCACTCTGTACTAGAGGGTCATTAACGTTTGCTTCTGTGCCCATTCTGGGGATGTGACTGTGCACAAGTGTGTTAATGACAGAAATCAATGAGGCAATACAAAGGTCCTTTTTACCTGTTTAGGTTTTTGTTTTTTTTGGTTATGCCCACTTAAGGATGGTGTTACAATAGGATACAAAATGACATCTGTTTAGTGTTAGTGCCAGGACATGGCTAGTGTATTATTTGCTTATGAAAAAATATATAGATAACAGATTAATAAGATGAAAACCTGCAGAAAACACCTATCATATGTATGAATCAGCTCCATGTTTCATTGCCTTCACTTGTATTCAGCAGACACATTTTAGCGTCAGCTTTAAAAAGTTTGGAAGTCCGTGTTGTCTTTTGTTTTCTAAACTGCAACTTTATTATTACTGCTGACATCAGTGGAAAGACCTGCACTGTAAAATAACATAAACAATGCAAGTTATGCAAGTTATGTAGCCAATATGCATAAACACAAAATTACATATTGAGGGAAATTAGCGTTGTTCAGTAGGTGCACGGTTAATGAAATCCATCCAATATCTTTAAAGCTGAAGTATGCTGTTCTCCAATCCTAAAATGAATAGGCCATTATGTAAGAAAGCAAGTGGATGCTCCTGGGAGAATGGTAGTGCTGTACACTGAACTTTTGCCTTAACTTCTTCCCAAATTTCCAGGGAGAAGTAGATTCTTTCGCTTCCGCCAGGCTGCTCTGAGCCTAATGAACACCAACAAACAGTCTCTTCCACAAGAAGACCCAGATGCTGTGATGGTGGACTCACCCAAAGAGGATGCGAACTCAGTGGCCATGGAGAGCTTCCCCTCTCCTACCAAGAGCATTTGCAGTCCCATTGAGGCCAACGACACGCATGCCCTCATTGGCTCCAGCCGCCACTCTTCCCAGGCTAGTATTGGTCCTCAACCACTTGACCATTCATCGCCTAAACTCCTCTGGGAGAAGCTGTACCAGACCGAGCCACACCAGTCATCTACCTCCCTATCGAACACCTTTCCCAGAGGCAGCATCAGCAGCATGAGGAGAGCGTCATCCGTCCATGAAATTGAGGGTTACAGCTCCAACTCGAAGGGTATATTCAGGGGTCGACAGACAAGTGAAGGTACGTACTATAATAGGTGCTTGAGCCTAAAGCTAAGCTCAGTGATCAGTGTGTGTTGGTACATCGACTGAGGCCATACACCATAATTGAGTTTTTCAGAAAGCAGAGAAGCATTTAACCAATTAAAACAAGCATCGTCGATCAACTAACGTAATGTACGCCCATTACAAAACTTTAATAGACATCAGTCCATTTTATTTTCTCAAAATATGTTTCTTAACTGTGTTTTTAAAATATGTTTCTTTGTGTATTTGGCCTGTCCACTAAATGCAATCATCTCAGAGGTAAACATGTATTTCTGCCCCCGATTTCATGGCTCGCTGCTGTTTTGGAGCACGACTTTCAAGTAAAGCAATCAGCATTAAGGCTCCTCAGAGATCCACTTAGGATAGGTCGAGTGGGCCTGCTGCTCTTAATTATTGTGAAATGGTTGTATACTTATACTCATTTCGACACATCAGCTGTCTGTAAAACCACACAGGGTCATCACATCCACATTATATTTGGCCACATAAAATGATGAGCAAAGCACAGCCTTTGATTACCTTGCATGAACTCTGTCATTTCAAATGACTATTAACACCAGTTTCCGTAAGCTCTGTAATGCATTTTTTTCAGCACAAACTCGCAAAACATGTTCTGTCGTTCCTCTGGTATGCATTAATGCCAGCATACATTAGCTACGGTATGTACGGGTAGGGGTGCCAGCTATAAAAAGATCTGGAGCTTCACTCAAATATGGAAATAAGAGCTGAAAAATATGCATTTTATACCTTAGTTGAGTGAATAGTGTAAAACAAAAACCCAGTGCATCGTAGTTTCAACAAAATAGTTGCTTGAATTCTTTTTATTAAAATTATTATACAGTAAAAACATGTTCTGTATCAAAAAATACATAAAGTGGTTGCTTTAAAAAAAAAAATGCTGTTCCGTATTAGTAAGTGAACCAGAATGAGATCACAATAGGGGGTATTAATGCGCTCTCTGCCCTGAATCACCAGGTCCTTTCAACCACGTGAAGTCCAGCCTGCTCGGCTCTACCTCTGATTCAAACATCAACAAGTACAGCACTATCCACAAGATCCCTCTGATTGCACTCAACTTCTCCGAGGGCGCTGATAAGAAGACTCATTCTCCACCGACATCTGAGAAAGCCATTATTGCCCCAAAGGTCAAAGAGAGAACCCACAATGTTACAGAAAAAGTCACACAGGTGAGTTAGAAACTTACATCGTGCTAAGTAGTGCTGTATTATAAGGGACTACGTTAAAATCTCACATCCATCATAATCAGAAGTGGGGCTCAGCTCCTAAAAATTATATTTGTTTTGTTCATTTGTTGTGGTTTTGAGGTTGGAAGCTGTGTAATAGATAATGTCCTTGTCACTGTATGAATAATTCTGGATGTACTATTTGATTTAGGGACCACTGAGGACGCTTGTTGGATAGCGTGATACACCGATACACAGCATGTGTTACAATTTTTCGCTGGCAGGTGAAAAAAGAGCAGCTGGTGAGCCCATGTGTTGCAGGGGTAACACAAGGCCTGAAAACGGCTTAGCGTGGCTGTGACGTCAGGATATTTACTTTGCAGAGAATGTGAGGACGATATAGAGGCAGGATGGTTACAGTTGTATGACGCTGTCTGGTCGGAAAACAATGTTTATTTATCTGATGTGCGGGGTTCTGGTTCATAACACTTGAAGAAAAAGAAGGGATTGAGTTTCCTCTGCTGCATGTCATCAGGTAAACAGTGCAGTGAAATTCCCTCTCGACCAGACTTGCAACATAACTAATGACTACAAGCCAAAGACAACTAATGGCCAGATCTACTAAAGATTTGCATGAACACAAATGGGCGCAAACTTGACCTTGCGTGCAGCCACATGTGGATGCTGATCTACAAAGTTGGTGCACTGAGAACTGAGCCTTGCAGGGTAAACTATCAATTTAGCACATGATACCTTCATGACTATGAAACGTGGGTCCCAGATCCCATAAAACACTTTGAGGCATTGATGCCAACAGATTATTGTGCAGCGCATAGCGTGAAACGTTTGTGATCTTTAAAGTTGTTATTAATTTGTGTAACTTATTTGAAATTAATTCTAAATGGGCTCAGCCACCAGCAGTGATGCTGCTGTTATTGCGATGACAAGTATGTACTGGTCTTATTATAAGATATTTTCTGTGTTCTAATCCTTCTCGTAATCTTTCTTGATCTCTTCTATTGCTTTTCTTTTCACCACACGTTTAACTTTGTTACCAATAGTTTTCTATCTTCCATTTTCATCGTCCGTCAACAGCTGGTATCACAGTTCATCTTTGTGCTCTCGCCAGTCCCTTCAAATACTCTGGTTTGTTTGATGTCAGCCAAGGTGTAACCTGATGTGTTTGCGAAACACCGTTCAATTCTATTGCACTTAAGGTGCAATAGAATTTGTTTGACGGTGAAATTGAGCATGTTGTATACAGGATCTTAGTAAATCAGGGCCAAGGTTGGACGGCATCTCAACTGAAAGCCAAAAGGCCTTTTCACAAGTGAAGAACGAAAGATCCTTCTTCCTCTTTCAGCTCAATCTATTCATTCGCACAAGTGGCATTCTTGGCCGTTTCTCCAAGCACAGTTTGCAACAACCGAGAAAAAGATAAACTTGTATTTAGACTTCTTTCAACACAGCTTTCTCATTCATAAATGAAGATAAAGCATCATTGTTATTAAATGCTCTCTCTCCCTGCTGACTTTAGTTTGGAGGTTGGAGACACTAGTGAGATGCGAATGCTGCATCTGCTTCCTGGCTGTTAGCGCGGGGAAATCTATAATTCATGTGTTGAAGATTGGGGAATGTACCATAAAGAAAGGAAAGCTCCTTTAGCCTCATCCTCACTCCCTGCACTCTTTTCTGTCATAAGAGAGTCATGTTTCTTGGTCTGCCACACATTATGAAGCCAAATCAAGGGGACAGGTTGACCTTGCTCACTGGGATGAATTATTGACAATAAATTGTCAGTACATTTAATATGGGGAAAATAAAACAAATGCTTGCCCACCAAAATGCATTGCAAAAAAAGAAATTGTATTTGTTCATCTTGCAGTCTTCAAAGTAAAGTGTTTAGTTTTTTTTCTAAGAGTAATGTATTGCACCCCCTGCGAATGTAGTGAAAGGCAGTCACATTATTCATGGTGCTAGGACATCTGCAGTCCTCTTGTCATACTCGACTGGCTCCGTTTATCTAACACAGTTTGACTGCAGAGGACACGTGGAGCCTCGCAGTTGCTCCCAGTTCCGTCCTGGAAGTGGATGAGCTCTTTGTATTCCCACATGGAGTTCCTACAAGAAATTTGAGACTGTTTCTAATCAAATTGTGAGGGTCTAATCATTCAAAGGCTTGACCTTATACCTAAAAGAGGAACACCGTCAGTATCAATTAAACTGTCAAATCAAGCTTTAATGTTATCAGTAATCCCTGACAACTGAAACTCAAAATAAACAAATCAAAGTGGAGTGGCGTGATCAGCGCGGCGTTGTTGGTTCCCAAACGTAGAGGTGGGACGTCTGTGAGGGTGCACCAGACATCACAGAAGGGTTGTGAGGAGCTGTTTGCTCTCAAGTTTTCAAACTTGGATTTTCACACCAAAGAAAATAAGAAGGCACTTTGTGGAATCCTCTTGAAAAGTGGGACTTGCTTTATATTCAAAGGTTCCTGCTGTTGTGTGTTGTTGAGCGTGGATATGGCCATTATGTTTCGCTTAACTATACATTTGCCAAATCAGAGGTGAAAGACAGGGTCCAAAGTTTGTCTTTGAGGCACTCTGGGAGGAATTCAGGGTAAAAAGTTGGGGACTACTGTTTGAACTACATGTTTTGAGCTTTTCTTCCCACACTTCCAGGTCCTGTCACTTGGAGCCGACGTGCTGCCCGAGTACAAGCTCCAGACAGCTCGCATCGACAAGTTTACCATCCTCCACTACAGCCCATTCAAAGCTGTGTGGGACTGGCTGATCCTGCTGCTGGTTATCTACACAGCAATCCTTACTCCCTACTCCGCTGCATTTCTTCTCAACGACCAAGAGGAGCAGAAGAGGCGTGAATGTGGATACTCCTGCAGCCCCTTAAATGTGGTGGATTTAATGGTGGACATCATGTTTATCATCGACATCCTCATAAACTTCAGGACCACTTACGTTAACCAGAACGAGGAAGTGGTCAGCCATCCAGCAAAGATAGCAATCCATTACTTTAAAGGCTGGTTCCTTATAGACATGGTTGCTGCAATCCCTTTTGACCTTCTTATCTTTGGCTCAGGATCAGATGAGGTACGTAATCTTTGATGCATATATTTTTACCTGATTTTCTTTTTTTTCTCCCAGGGAGATTTACAGCATATCACACCAGGCTGGCTTGCACTGTTATCCATTTTCTAAATCCAGACTTGTGCCCCTGGGCCACTACTTAAAGCCTGAATCTTTCTGTCTCTGCTCTGAAAGGATTACTTTAAATTGCATGTTTTTTTTTCTTTTTTTTCTTTCTTTCATTTTTTTTTCTTTTTTTTCCCCCTTTTTTTTTGAATGGTTCTCATTCTAGAATCCATTTACACGGATTAATGGCTTACCAAATGGCAATCAATGATGCATTTATGGGAAGAGCGGGCCAACAGGGCTGTGTGCAGAGCTTACATGCAGATGTGAGATGGCCATTGGTAGGCTGGCTGCCAGGCATGCTGGCTTGTTTGTTGGTAGGATATGTCCTCTAAGGCTCTGGATCCACTTCAGGGCTTTATCGTGCTTTGTAGGCACTCCATTACACCAGAAAAGCTCCTGATTATAAACCATAATCATCTTTTCCATCATTGCTGCTGTCTCTGCTGCTGCTGTTGCTGCTTTTTCCTGCTACTGCTGAGTCAGTTCAGTAAATGACAACAAATCAAAAAGAAAATGGACATCTGTTTCTCTCACAAGACAGTGGCAAACAAAATGGTCCTGGGAAATCTGCGAGCAAACCCTTCCTCATCTACATGTCGATGACTGTTTGCGACAGTTATCCTGATTTCCTTGAGAGAAAAAAAGTCGCTGAAGAGGAAAGAGTAGCCATTTCCTTTCCAAGGCTATAAATAGGTTGACATGTACTGTGATGACATGTCAATACAAGGCGTCTATTTATAGCTTTTCCCCAACTTGATGTTTATTATTTACAGACTGAACACATGAAGCCCCGCTCGGCAACACTCTCATTCAGAAAATAAAAGCAACCGAGACAGTGGCAGATGGTTTTCACAAGGCTCATTTAATTTAGCAGCTTAATAAGACGGTTTTAACCTACAAGCGCTTAAGTAAACCTTCTGATTAGAGTAGGGACTATATCTGTAATAGATTTCCCTGTTTTGTTGCTTTCAAAACAACTTAGTCTTGCCAGGAGATTGAACATATTGTGAATAAAAAAAAAAAAAAAAAAGCATTACGGAGACCCGGCACCATGCAGTGTTGTGCGAATAGTAATTATTATAAAAGTATTTGTTTTTAAATGAACCTTTTTTTAGTGTGAATGTGGTGAGGGAAAGAAGTGCTATGTCCCAACTTGAACCTCCTAATGATGTTCCCATTAGAGATGAACAGAGAGAGAGCGAGAGAGAGAGAGAACAGGGTTCTTGTGCTTCACAGCTATATTGCCTGTGTGGATCTTTTAGTTTTCTTTAATTTAACTTTAATTATTGCTGATATTCAAATTCTGATTGTTTTTGTTTCCTAATTAAATATGATGAGCAATATTTGCAATTAAAATGAAACATGGCTCAATACGCAAACAAATTCTGATTGATTATCACAAGTTTTAATAATGTGCATGCTGATACCTAAAAGTTGTTGGCTGAGACCTTTAAATGTACAGCAAACAAATGACTCATACAAAGTATAGGCCAAACTATTTTTAAAGGGAACTGATTTATTTGATCGCTATGTAACATAATGGCTTGAAATATCACTGAGCTCACATTGCATATTCAACAACTGTGCTTTCATCAAGATAAAACTGGCCCACCGGGTATAAAGAAAAGTACATTTAAGAATGTTTCAGGGGCTGCACAGTGGTGTGGTGGTGAGCAGACTGGCCTCATACCTCGAAGGTCCCTTACTTGAGTCGGATTGGGCTTGAGGCTCTTTCCATGTGAGATATAATAGAAAAGAATTACATTTATTGTTATCTTATATCCAATATTTAAGCATGTTTCAGATATATGACGTATGTATGTAGGTATGTATGTAGGTATGTCTTTGTCTACTCAAATATAGATTATCTATTTTGTCTAAATATATTTTCACACGATATAAAAGTTAATTGATTATATTATCATCAAGGGGGATTAAATAAGAATGTGGATATGTGTGTGTGTAAATGGAGGATATGGCTATAGGAGCATTGATGTACGTATGTGATTGCACAAATATTTTCATCACATGTCTGAAATGACTAAAAAAAATTAATCGTACAGGAGGACAAAATCATTTAGGTTGGACTCTTCCTAAAAAGTTAAAGAAGAGAAAAGCAACATACAAAAAGTAATGCAAAAATATTAAAATGTTTAAAGGTGTATATAATTATATAAGATGTAGTTCAAGCCAAGGCAGACATAATGATTCCCATGTGGGGGGGTGAGGTCAAAAGTGGGGAGTGATTTGGATGTTCTTCCTGTGTGAGCGAAGGTTTCCTAGAGGTATTCCGGTTTCCTCCCACAGTGCAAAAAGGTACATTTCAGTCTAATTGGTAGCTCTAAAATGTCTGTATGTGTGAGTATGTGGGACTGTCTCTCTCTCTCTCTCTCTCTCTCTCTCTCTCTCTCTCTCTCTCTCTCTCTCTCTCTCTCTCTCTCTCTCTGAGTTTGCCCTTTGACCCACAGTAAGCTGAGGTCACTTCCACCTCCCCAGGCATTACCTCAACCAAATCATCAACCGTTTTGTGTCTTTCTTATTGCCATAGGTGGAGAAAAGCCACAAAATGACAGAGATTTTGTTCAATTGTATCGTAAATAAACATACACTTAAACACAAACACTCACACACGCCAACAAAATATGACGTAGAACTCTGTGACCTCAAAACTATGGGCTCCTTTCACACTTCACAAAGAATGTGCAAAGGAGTTCAGCTCTTATATAATTTACCTAATTTACTATAACATCAAACAAACAACAAATATACGTGCTTCATTAGACTATAAGCCAGGTTTTAATGAACACACCAGTGCTGACAAATTCCCACATCAAGCACGGTTGGAGCCAAAGCAACATGAAGCCAGTAAACTACAAAAGGGTAGTAGAGTGTCCTCAAGTGAGATATGTGAAAGACTTAATGATGACATTGCAGGGCACTTATGTTAATCAAATAGTTTTTCTGTGAACCCCGTTAGAAACGGTTTTGTAGTTTCTCATTTCTCCTAAACGAGTTCACTGGATTGAACATTATAAATAACATGAACGAGGACCTCTGTTTATATGTGGACATATTTAGACTTTACTTTCAAAGGGCCTTCTGTAATTGTCAGACAAATAAATGACCACGTTATCCAACAAGTACGGCGAAGTTGTCAAAACCATTTCTTGAAATGCTGAAATGCCGCAGCAAAACTCCCTGGGACCAATAAAAGGAATATTACTCTGTGTCCAGGTTGAATTAATAAGGATTTATATGTGAGCTGCTTCTTGTGGGTCTCTTGTCTGTTCATTTTCCTTTGACCAAACAACAGTGGGAGTTGCTTTTTCTTTTCCCTGTTAAGAGAAAAAAAAAACAAGCTGTCATTTGTTTTAAATGTTACTCCCATCATTTGTTGCTGCTTTAAATTTTTAGACTTGTCGACTAGTCATAGGTGAAAAATTTCTAAATTCCCAAAGCTGTTTTAGTCTTTTTAACACACTCTGTCATTCTACATTTTGTTTAGACCACCACTCTGATTGGCCTGCTGAAGACAGCTCGGCTCCTGCGGTTGGTGCGCGTAGCGAGGAAGCTGGACCGCTACTCGGAGTACGGAGCTGCAGTTCTTATGCTGCTCATGTGCATTTTTGCCCTAATTGCCCACTGGTTAGCCTGCATATGGTACGCCATTGGCAACGTGGAGAAGCCCTACTTAGAGCACAAGATTGGCTGGCTGGACAATCTGGGCGTGTCCATAGGGAAGAGATACAACTACAGTGATCCTAGCTCTGGTCCCTCCATCAAGGACAAGTATGTGACGGCATTGTACTTCACCTTCAGCAGTCTGACCAGTGTGGGCTTTGGAAATGTTTCTCCAAATACCAACTCAGAGAAGATTTTCTCCATATGTGTCATGCTGATTGGCTGTGAGTATATCATGGTCTGCTTACACTTTTGCATCCAGCTGTTTTAATTTTTCTTATCCGGCTCCAAGCTGTGAAGAGACAAACTTTATATTTTTAAATCCTAGACTGCAGATAGTTTGTGCAAATAATGTGTCTCTATTGGAAGCAGCCGTCAACATGCAAAGATGTTCGTAGTGAAAAAAACTAACCTTGATCTATGTCTGTACTTCAGCCCTCATGTATGCCAGTATTTTTGGAAACGTCTCTGCCATCATCCAGAGGTTGTACTCGGGCACGGCTCGCTACCATGCTCAAATGTTGCGAGTCAAAGAGTTCATCCGCTTTCACCAGATTCCCAACCCACTGAGACAAAGGCTGGAGGAGTACTTCCAGCATTCATGGACCTACACTAACGGCATTGATATGAATACGGTAAATAACACAAACCAGAGGAGAATAACCAAAAGAATAGCACAATGCACTGATCACAGTAATAATTTGTAATCATATGTTCTAAAAAGAGCTTTTTTTCCTCCTGTCTGCTTTTCATCTGGATCTCTTCATTGGTAAGAGCAGGAGGTATTTATTTTTATTTCTTGACTTATTTCGATGTTAAATGTCTCGTGGTTTCAGTCCTGTTTGAAATAAGAACCCAATGGCAAGTATTCTGTCCTCATGATTTATGAATGTATTTCTTGTAGATGCAAAAGTACTACTTTAGAGGGATGTATGGTAGTCTTTAAGTAATGCATATCATTTTTATTTGCAGTTACGTTCTTCACCTAATTTGTTGGTTTCATAGTTTTAGTTTGTGTTTGTATTGATGTTGACCGTTCCGTATTAGTTCAATTCCAATAACTATTGGGTGTTCAAACGCTAAATCATTTTGCTGATTCAACATTTACTTTCCTATGAATTACCTTTTTTGGTATTTTTCACAATTTAAAATCATGCATCTATTTTCTTCTTGAACTCAAGGTCCATTTCCATTTCACAGAAAATATTTTACAGCATGGATCCAGCAGACGCATTGGTTTATGATTCTTTTCCTCTTTTAGTTATCACACAATTTTCTTGCTACCGAGCATTCATTGTGCTGCAGTAAATTTAACTCAGGGAGTGTGGATACATCCAGTAGATCCTGTTGGGTGCTACTCATAAATCATTTACAGTGTGGGTCCAAAGGTCTGAGATGTGTTGTAAATATGTTTACAATTAGAATTTTAACACAAAACTGGCCTCAAATCTCTTTAAACAAATAAAGAATTATATTTATAACAACTTTGTCTAAATACTGATATCATAATCATTATTGCATTGAAAAGAATATGGAGTCAGGATAACATGTGCCCCACAAATTTGTGAATGACCTGATATTCCAGGGTGGTCTGACAATGTTCCCACGGGCCTGATGCGATGTCGAGGATTCACTGCTCCTGATTGTTCGATGGGGTCGAGGTCAGGCGACTGTGGAGAAAAGTCATGACAGTCAGCGCTCTCAGCTCTCTCTGGCCTTCAGGAAGTTCTTCCAAGCCTTGGAGTGTGTTTCGAGTCATTATTTTCCTGCAGTGTAAATCCCCAAATATCCCCACCACTGTGGGTTTGATATACAGCAGTATTATTCTCGCTCCTCTTTGTCTCGTTACTTTCACCCCAACGTTACTGCCACAAATCTCAAACTCGGATTCTTTGGTAAATTGCATTTTTTTCCCCCAGTCATTCATTGTGAAATGCTGATATGTCTTAGCCGAGTGTTTGGCCTTGTTTCCCCTCCCGAGAAGAGTTTTACACATCACTGCTATTCCTGTGACATTGCTGCTCGGTAGCCTTGTTTTGACAGGATTTTTAGTAGATTCTCTCTGCGGCGTGTTGTTTTTAGTCTGTGTTACATTTTCTATTTGCATTGCTCATGTGATGACAAGGGTTTTGGTGTTATTGATGGTGATGTGGATACAGGTAATCCTGAGAGAGAGAGAGAGACTGGTCCTGCACTGCTCCCATTAAAAAGATCCAGTTCCATCATAATGCAATGCTACCAAAGTCCCTCTCTGCTCCAGATCACAGTTTGCCGTCTGACACTTTGAATTAGTTCTGATGTCATGTTTGCCACTATCAGAGTGATAGTGACTAAGCAATTTGCTGCTGGAAACTTGAGACATGGCCATATTAATAATGTGCAAACAAAGGCTTCAAAGTTGGGAAAAGTTATTATGAGGTGATGAAAGTTATCTCAGTGTCAACTGAGCTGTGCAACGGTGACAGAATATAACTGATGGTTTTTTTTGGCAAAGTCACTTACATAATATGTCTAATGCATTTTGCACAATCCTTTACAATCTTTAATAATAATGTAGTCTTTACATTTTCTTAGTTTTAGTGCTCTCAGATATTTGGACTCACTTGTATATGGAAGTCAGTCAAAGCACGAACTCTCCATTTACACTTTTAATTTCCGATATTGTGTTATGATGATATTAATTTGTTTTTTTAGTGGTCTATCATAATTCCATTGCAAATTACGTTTCATGCTGTGTCCACATCTCTGTGCTAATGTCAAGCCAAGTAACAGCCTCTCTTGGTAAAAGCACATTGATTTTAACACTTTGCTGCACGCAGCTTCTGCTACATAACCCGATTATCTAATTGATCCAAATGCATCCCTTTCACGATATGAAACTAATTATCTGAGCATTCTTACTCACGGAGTTTTCCTGTCATAGGTATTGAAAGGTTTTCCTGAGTGCCTGCAGGCAGATATCTGCCTTCATCTCAACAAGAATCTCCTGCACGACTGCAAAGCTTTCCAAGGAGCCACCCAAGGCTGTTTGAGGGCCTTGGCTATGCGCTTCAAAACCACTCACGCACCCCCAGGAGACACGCTGGTCCACAACGGCGATGTACTCACTGCTCTCTACTTTCTGTCACGTGGCTCTATTGAGATATTGAAAGATGACATTGTGGTTGCTATCCTGGGTAAATATAATGTGTTGTTGATTATGCTACTGCACCGTTTAACCATCCCGGGGTTGCATAGGTGTAACACAGGTGCTGAATTTGTCCAGAGACTGTCACATAAAACTATCATAAGTATAGTGAATCCCTTTGAAACTCAGTTTTTGTTTAACCTTTTTGTCTGTGTCTGTCAGTTTCAGTCTCTGTTGCACATAAAACTTAAATTTCCACTAAGATAGGAGATCGACTGTAAAAGTCAACCCGTCCGCCTTGTTGAATAGACGATCTGTCAACTGATTGTGTGTTTAATGTCAGGATTTGACCAAAAACTAGAATGCCTTTCTGCAGGGGTTTTGCTCACGTTACATTTTGACAGTGGAACCAAGGGGTCACAACATTAATGTTTGTAGTGATTAGTTCTTTGAATAAATCGACAACATATTTATAGAGATGAATCTCCATTGCTGAAATGGTGTCTCCCTTTTTTGTCAATAGGAATAGTTAGGAAATGTGCCCGCTGGCCTTCGATGTGGCTGCATTGCAGCTGCACTCCAGCTGTCAAGCAGTGTTTTTCACATGTGTATTACTGCCGCTGCCAGTTTATTCTCCTCACAATTACGATTTAATCACATTCAGCGCAATAACAGAGTCACGTGGTTATTTTATCCCCTGTCACACCAGTTAGATTCTTGGAGTACATTTAAGTCCAAAAACCGCACACAGAGTAGTGTATCTCTCCCCTCTCTGTGTGCGGTTTGTTCATATACAAACCTGATTTCCAACAGAAGAAGAATTTGGTTAGACAAGAGACACTATGAGAACACAAGGTCACTCAAGTGCTTTACAGCTGCAAAGTCTTTAAAATGTTATAACTCCAATAACAGTGAAGTCAGACTTGCTGGCATAACACAAATGACATGGGTGTTAGTTTATGTGGTTATGCATGAAATCAAATGTAGACTAGTCATAGAAGCTACAATTATGATGATGCGGAAATACAGTAGCAAAGAAATATCGAGCAGGAAAAAACAATAAATACCATTAGTTTAATTGTTGTATTAAAACAGTATCACAGCTGCGGTGGTATTGGTCTTCTGCAGCATGGCTGTAATTATCTTGGGTACTCGTCCACGACCCGATCACAGTCATGCTGTTATTCAGTACAACAGCGTTTCCTATTGAGTGATACTGCTCAAATAAACCTTCCTCTTCTTGTTGTTGCTATTTTTTTTTTTTTTAAGTAATTGGAAATTGCTTTTAATACAACAGTGTTATAGTGTATGTCCTTGTGCTGCATGGTAGGTTTAAGATTTAACTTGGTGTCTGCATAGTTAAAAGGTGAGAGAATATGAAAAAATATGCTAATATCTGTAATATAAATTATAGGCAGGTGGTAGTTTTGGATATTAATTATCAAAGACTATCTCAGGAAATTAAATAAGAGTCTTGATTAAAAACGTGGAAGGTGCTTTTAAGAGCATTTCCACCTTTCAATTTCAGGGAAGGTAATGGTGTGTTTCTCTGACAGATTTCAGACTGTGACATTTCTATTAACTAGCTCCATAAAAGGTTGCTCACAAATTTCAAAGAACACAGAAATAGTGTGTATTTTTCACAGTGCCGGGGGAAACCAGTTAAAGCAGCTCTGGCTAAAACAGCTGCCAGTTTCACATATTGTTGTTTGTCTTTGCAATATAAAGATTTCGAAAGCTCATTACTGTTATTAGATTATTCCGTGGTTTTTTTTTTGGTTTGTTTGTTTGTTTCTTTCTTCATGGATGAACTCTCACCAGGTGCTATCGGCCAAGCCTGGATTAGATGAGCTATTATTCATGAGACAAATGCTCTCTAATGCCGCACCTGACAGAATGAGGTTTAAGCTTAGCAAAAGTTGCTGCATCATACAAAACGCATGATTAACAAACAAGGTGGAAGTCACCCATTCCATAGATCCGCCCATTTGTATTTGATACAAACATAAAGCTCCATCAGCACCTTTTTGCTCCAGTTTTTGGACATCTTTTATGTAGCTATGGTCTGTTTTTCACTTACTGAACTGTTTCAGCCTCTAAAGTGGTAATAGCCATCCCAGAGTGGGAAAGCATTCTTCACTTGTAATGATATTGACTCCAACAAGGCTGTTAGCATTGTTCTACAGGTGAGGAATTAGTCTGTTACACTAATGGCGATCTAAATCCTGGTGGTGGGAGCTGCTCGTGGGGGAGAGATACACCTCTCTGTGTGCGGTTTTACTCTGAGGTAGAAAGGTGTCCGGTGCATGCTGTTAAAGGCTCACTGGCAGCCAACGTATCATATCTCTTTTTCCTGAACCCCTGCTTACACTGTTGGCATTTAGTGAACCCTCACACCAACAAAGAGATTTATCATGATGGCCTTTAAACCAGACCTTTGGTCCTGAGCAAAATGAACCCCTATATCAGCGAAGGAAAGCCTTTTATACCTCCGTTTGACGACTGAGGCCCGAGGAAAGCTTCAGAGACTCAGTGGAAGCTTGCAGTCTTCATTATGTGATAGCCATTATCAACACAATTACTTCCTTTGAAGTGCACTACAAGTAAAGTGTGTCAATCACAATCAAACCCTCCTTTTCCCTTCACATCAAAGTCGCTTTGAGTTAGTAGACGTTCCTCAACATAAATAATGGATCAAAGACCGGGAGACAAGTGATATACAGGCCTTGGGAGAACATCTACGCAGAGAAGGAAGGTTGTTTGATTTTCATCATCCACAAAAACAAACATGTCTGGTGCCCTTTGGTAAAATCCCCCAAAGAAAACACAACACTGATTCCTGCCTTTAGTCCACATGGCTCATTTATGAATTCACAGCAGGCGTAGACGGTGTTTTTGGCTTTTTGTTTCTTTTCTTACTGCCATTTAACCTGTTGAGATGATGACTCTTCGATGTGTCTGTCATCACTAGGAAAAAATGACATATTTGGAGAAATGATTCATCTGCTCGCAAAGCCTGGGAAGTCCAACGCTGACGTCCGAGCGCTTAGTTACTGTGACCTGAGCACCATTCAGAGAGAAGACCTGCTGGAGGTGTTGGATATGTATCCAGAGTTTGCAGACTGCTTTTTCAACAACCTGGAGCTCACCTTTAACCTCCGAGACGAGTCGGCCAAGGTAGACGGCAAGGAAACAGTCCGATGGCATTTTTAATTCT
Organism: Lipophrys pholis; assembly: GCF_963383615.2. Classification (NCBI taxonomy): domain Eukaryota; kingdom Metazoa; phylum Chordata; class Actinopteri; order Blenniiformes; family Blenniidae; genus Lipophrys; species Lipophrys pholis. The sequence goes on from NC_137632.1 coordinate 13,449,451, forward strand.
GGTTCTTCTATTCATTTGGGAGGTATTCAGAATTAATCACCATTTATGTGATGATTACATTTTATTGCAGCCCTCCGATGACCAAGAATGCGATTCAGATGGTGAAGGCAATAAGAGCATGAAAAGAAGAATCTCATTCACACCTGATCTACCTAAAGGTCAGTCGAAATTAATGCATGCTTTGTGTTCACAAATGACTCCTTTGTTACTTTTCAATGGGTGCTGCTCGCTGAATACGTCCACTCAGGAAGAGATTTTAGTGCTATTCCACTGACTCCTGCTGATTGTTGCCCCCAAGGAGAAAACACGGAAGTGGTTAAAGACATTGAGGGGGGAAAGGAATCTAACTCGTGCCTAAAGAGATGCTCGGTAGTCCTGGGACCCTCGACACTCAACGTCCCTGTCCTGGAGTCAGATCTGATCGTCAGAGACAGGCTGCAGAGGAGACCCTCTTTTGAAGGTAAGAGATTGTGATATGGTACGAAAAGTATCTGTTCCCGGATGATGCTTGTATTGGGCTGTTGCTTGTTTTCAAATGGGTCATGGTGGATCCTGAAATAAGACCAGCTGAGATCTTCTTAGGCTTTCAGTTTGAATTTAAGCACACATTCATGAGTTTAAGTGCGTCCGTCAAAATGCTGCACATCAGATTTTAATAGTACAAGACAGGATGTCACATGTCTGGAACGATATCAGAGCATCAGCTATTTTGTCCTCCATCCCAACAGTCTGAAAGTAAACACGATCCACCCGAACAAATAATGTATTTGGTGTGCCTGTAATGTTTCCTCATTAAGATAAATGAGGATGCCATCTTTTAATTGGGCAAATGTTGCGCTGGTAATCATCAGTGAGAGAGATCCCAGCGGAAAAGCATAAGCAATTCCGCCTTATTGAGTAAGAAAGACAAAATGCAGTGAATGAATTGAACCACAACGTGATAAAGGAAATAATCACCACCTATCCCGTTATTGTACAGTCGGTAATTGTTGAGCAATAAAATCCTCACAAGGTTTTTATAGCGGGGCCACTGCGGCTCATATCAGCTCATTTTACTGCCCTTTCTTTATGGTCTAAGGCAGTTTGATACCAGCCAATCAAATTGAGGCATACCTGTAGCTTTTGGAGATTACATGTTTTCTTGATTCATGTGTAAAGCTTTCAGCACATACTTTTGCTAACAAACACAGTAGTGCCATATTATCTGGACTGTAGTTCACACTTTTGTTTTTGTTGTTTGGCTAAACTTCCACAAAGAAAAAGCCCCCACAACTGAGTTTTCATTGAAAAATAATAAAACTGAAGCAGAAAATAAAAAGAGAGTTCAGAGTGTCTGAGAAACTTGTGAGGGGGAAACAGTTACTACAAAGAAGGCTAATCATGGGCTATAAGTTGAGCTGAAGGACTAAATTGAATATAAATGATAGAACATGAAACAACATGGACCCAATGGGATTTATATGTTTGTGTTTTCCTCGTAATGAGACACTTTTAACAGATGTTACTGATATTCAGGTGCGACCTATGATTGGGAAAATACGCTAAGTTTTGTCTACATTTCTGACCTTATGTGGGTCGATAAAATAAATTATCGGGGGGTAATTTCCAATTTAAAGCCAGGCTGGTTCTAAGAGAACAATTTACAGGAGTCTATTAAAGTGTGAAGCAGGTCTTCCATAGGGGGCGCTAGAAAGCTTCATGTAGAGTTTAGCAGCAGCATAAAAAAAAAATCTGTGGGTCAGGGAATGGCCTTTTCCAGCATCTTTTTTTGTTTCTTTCTTCTTCTTTTTTCTAATGTTGACAAGATAATTACAGGGGAAAACTATTAATTATTTAATCAAACCAGCTTTTTTCAGAGCTGAATTTATTGTTTTGAATTTATATTACACTATTATAAATAACCTTTAAAAGAAACCACTAGTTGTAACAGCTGCAGGTTATTGCAGATTAATCATAGCGACATGTTGAATATTTCTAGATAAAATTATGCAACCGGCACAAGAAGGGTATTTCTTTTTAATGCCCACGAATCTCTGTCTCTGAGGGGCGTCTCATCCTTTGAAAACCTGCGGTATTTGCAAAAGCACCATAACTTAATACAATTTAGAAATTACAGAGGGGATTTATATGGACATTTGTCCAACAAAGCCCAATAACCAACAATACAGGAAAGTTGTTTATTGACAAACTGAATATAGGCCTGATCAATGAAATGGCACATGAGATAGATTAATCACACAATGAAGCATCTCCCCCGTTAAAAAACACGAAAGGTTCAAACGTATCACTGGACAACAGGCTGAATGCTACCATGTGCCCAACGGAGATAACAACAGGCTTAATGTGCAACAGGAAAACGTTGCACTAATAACTCTTCTGGTACAAAGGCTTGATGAATTGCAACACCAATATATACATGGTGCTTTCCTAAAGATTAATTACAATCTGTTTTAGTTTTCTCTTTTTTCTTCACAGTGATGACGTTGTGGTGACCCATATGTGAGGATGTTAAGCTTGCATGTTGGTTTGTTTCTCCAGATCTATGCTGTGATAAATGGGCCTGTAAGAAGCCCGCAGACTACCTGGATGAGTCAGCACACTTCCAGGACCTGAGAGAGGACGATAATTCTGCCAGTGAAATCACGTTTGGAGAGGTGGAACAACGCTTAGGTCAGCTTCAGGAGCACTTAAACAGGTAGAGGTTTTTATAGTCCCCATGCTGATTTTCATAAACTGTGAGAATTGTCAACTTTCCCCATGTGAATTAGACTGCCTCTTTCCATTTTTAACATAGCGTGTGCTTCAAGTCTTATTAGTGGGGAATTCTTTTTCTCTTTTTTTGTCACATCACATAACTCATGTTATCAGTTCTTTGCGATCCAATTGTTGACCACTTTGTGCACAGTGTGACATTCCTGCAGATTGTATCATTCTGCGGTAATGGTTCATTTCATCTGGCCTCGTTGAAGGTAATCGTTGGTAAATGTGACTGCTGCCGATCATAAAATAACAATTGCCCTTTAAGTCTTGGGGAAGCACCGAGAGGATGTGTGTACTTGTACAGGGTTGTGATGCCCAGAATGATGTTGGAAATACAGTTGGATTTTTTTTTTATTTGTACTCGGTGAGAGTAAATGTCTCTGTGGGGAGGAAGCGTGTGTTTATGAAAGGCTCTGCCACCCTCACCACCCGCTGAAGGGCCTTGCTGTTCTCCACTTTACACGAGTAGAAGCACACAGTGCAGCAGCAGGTCATAAAATAAATAACATCGAGTCACTTAAAAAAAAAGAAAGTACTTCTTCAGTAGACACATTGAGCTTAAAGGAACTTTCCATCTAAGAAAATATGTCAGTTGCCTGAAACAACTAGAACTTTTACTTCAGTTTCTCAGCTATTCATCCTATTTATCTCATTCTCAAATGAACCGCTTTAGTTTAGTTGACTTGGTAATTGGCTCAAGAATCTTTCCTAAAGCATGGTAAAGCATTTTGCTTAATGATATTGTTTCCAAAAGACAAAACGCTGTAGTATTGGTCTTGCAAATGTTTTCAAATGCAAAAAAGATGGACCAAAAAGCACATTTATCCTTAGTGTTGGAAATACCTCAATGAATGTTGTGCATGTTATTGGAAAACGTATATGATGTTGAGGACATGTCAAATATTTCTGTTACATTGAACACACATAAAAGCCATGTAAAAGTATGGACTGAACATTTTCTTAATGTGCTCACATACTATAACTTCACTGAAGACTTGGACAAAGCAGACGTGGAATATGTTATTGGTATAACACAAGACAGAGTGTACTACGATAGGCTTAATGCTCAGAGAGTTGATTTTGTTAAACTACAATCCCAATGGAACAGTTTTAATTTGTGAAATGTACATTTCTCTGATCACAGTTTTGTTTGTTTTTTTGTATTTTTTGGGGTATGGCCCCTGAAACAAAACTTCCCAATTCAAATGGTGCTGAATTCAAAATTACCTATATATAAATATATAAAAAACAATGGAATGAATGAAAAGCAAATCCTTACTTTTAGCTCCTGATATGAGATCTGGGCTGCATTGTGAGTTCGAGGTTGCTTTCGAAGATTTGAAAATCACTGCGTCACATTTTTTATTGACATTTTAGAACTCGCCTCAACCTTTTTGGAATTGATTGGCGCTGGAAATGTCTCCCCTCAGTGCACTTCACTTCCTCTCTCTCTAATATAGCGATCACACATCTAAATCTCATTAGCGAGCCATAGCCAGTGCTAATCTGATGTCTGACATTACAGAAATTGGGTGTGTCTCATAGCGGCTTTGGACATGTGACTCACTGTGGCTTTAAATAGAACACAGCCCTTTGATATTTAGTCTAAGCTTTTGTCTTTTTCTTATCTTCTGAAAGTGAGTCACAATATGTTCACCCTTGTCCACACTGTTTACACAGTGGAAGAAGTGTGCGTTGAGGCTGTGCTTACAAAATATTACACAATCACTGACAAACAGGCTTCCTGGTATCAAGTAGGTAAATCTATGATTATTCATATTTACCTGTGTTGTTCTAACTGCTAGATTGAATCTACTTGATGGCTGTGTTTTTTTTAAGATGCTTCGTCCCACACAGCTAAAAGTAAGTTACACAGAATGTACATGAGTAGGTGGAGGAAGGCTACTCGCTGGCAGAATCACTTATTGGACTCAGAGGGAGAGGCTGGATACGCTGGAAGAAGGATATACCACCATAGAGCCGGAGCATATTAAACTTCAGCATCACTTATTACAATTGTTTTGAAAAGTAACATTCAGAAAACCAATATGTTCGAAAAAGAATCCTTCAAATCTCTGGTAATGAGAGAGAATACGCAGCAAGCTGCCAACAACCAGCATGTTGTGATTTCAACAATAAATATGTGAGCACACCACCTCTCCAGAATACACATTTTTTCTTCTCATTATTTTATGTGTGGGAAATGGCTAGAGTTTCAACAACTTACCTGCAACCACCTGAAACCGGCAGACAAATGAACAGCAGGTGGTATTTTTAGCTGGAAAAATCACAGAGTGAGATATAGCATCAGGGTGCCTGAAATACTGGGCTCGCTCTTTTTATCAAGCACAAATAAAACATTTTATGGACTGCCCTGTTCCTGACTTTGTTTTTTTTTTTTCTTTCTTTCTTTGTTTGCTAATGCTGGCTGCAGGATGCGCAGCATTTCTCTGTCGTTTTGTGGCTTTGACTCCTTTGAAAGCATATGACAGGATGCAATTTTGGTGTGGCATTCATTTCAAAGGCCTCATGAAGATAGCCAAGAAAATTCCTGCTCGGACTTTATCATCCGTAATGATTGTCGCAGGGACATAAAAAGACCCATCTCTGTATATTACATGGGATGCAGGTAATTAAAAGTTTATTCAGCGTCACTAAATTCGCCCGACGCTCTAAATATAGCACTCGGAGGAAATGTGCTCGTAATTAGATTGACCAAATGAGTAAATGAGTATGATATAACCATTTCCACAGTAAATGCTTAACTCACACCTCCCACACAAAGCTCATTATCACTCCTCGCAGGAGCAGTGTCTTTCATCTACTACTTTGGTAGAATGTGTTTCCACACCTCTATCGTCTCTCCACGTTGTCCACTGCTGAGGAGCAGAGGCTCCACCTAGTGCTCAGTGAGCTACCGCAGAGTGTGTTTTCAGTCATTATTACACTCAGTCGGGATCACACTTGTCAGAATTAGGCACTCACCTGACCGTCCGGCTTATACGGTTTGGCCGTGTGTCTCTGGCTATTCCACTCACTTTTTGTTTTTCCTGTTCTTTTCGAGGCTGGAGTCTCAGCTGATAACAGATATTCAGACCATCCTGCAGCTGCTACAGAGACAGCCCACTCTGGGACCTCCTGCCTACAGCACTGTGACTGCCAGTCCAGACTATCACAGACCCGCTGTGAAGGTTCAGCCTGCTGCTCTGACTGCCAGCCATTTTTTCAGCCATACAGGAACTCGAGTAAGTTTTTTATTTTTTTCCGAAAGTGTAGTTCTGGTTTTCGTGACTGAAAAGCTGAAATTCTGAAGAATAGAATCTTTCACCTCATGTGTGTTTAAAAAATTAAGTTTTCACTTTATTAAAATCTTTTGAGACACAACCGTATCACTGGCCATATAGTGTGTGTGACACATTCATTACAGTTTGAGCTGATATCCAAGAATGGCACTGCTCTTGGGGTAGTGAAGAAACCTTTCAGTGCACATGTACTCATGTGACATGCAGAATCGAGAAGAATATCATGTGGAAATACTTTAGTAATAGTTGTATGGTAATCGTACAGATCAGAATATTTGTTCAGAATCCCACAGACACAAGATAAAACTGGGGAAAAAAAAGGTCTATTTAATTTAATTCTGTCATTTAATTATTTAGATTTTTACAAAAATGTACATGAACTATTGTAACGAACAGGTAAAAATGATAAAGATAACCTGCCACTTTTCATATTTCATAAAGTACAAGATTTTAGTTTAAAGTATCAATTTAACTTTTTTCACTTGGCTAAAAGTAAAAGAATCCAGGCTCAGAAACATTTTCTCACACAAAAGCAAAGATTTTAAATAATTTATTATTAGTAATACGTGTGCACACGTTGTAATTATTGAAATTGTAATACAATGTCAACCGCAATATACCTGCTGAATCATTAGCAATGACAATTATAATATGTAATATTATTATACTTATTATTGAGTCAATAGGTTTGCATCAGAAACTAAATTACTCTTCAGAGATTAAAAGCTAATACTGTGAATTCAATGACTCTTACCTTTTAAGGCAAAAAAAGGACATTTGGCATTCAGTCATTATTGATGTAACGTTTTTTAATGTGACTCATAATGATTGAAAGGAGTAATGGGCCAATTTGAAGATTGTGAGAAGAATAAAGTGAAGACATCTGTGTCCACATGGAGGGAGGAAAAGGAAAAGGTCAGAAATTAAAAACTGAAATGAAATACAGATACTTGACACAATTTCCGGTGTAGAAATAGTTTACTTGCCAGATCTTCCATTCCTGTAACTTACAGATTATGTACATATAAAACCTTTGACTAGCAAAACAAATAGCAAAAGAAAACTATGATCTCACACGTTGAAAGAAAATGGATACGAACTGACCACTTTATTTACTCCCGTGTATTTAACAAACTTCTTTCCTTTGTGAAACTCTTCGTCACAGGGTCCCAACCATAAACTGGAAAGCACCAGTCAGGAACCCAAAGACTCTCTGGCGAGTTTGGCCGGTGTGAACACACCCATCAGAGACAGCCTTACAGCATTTCTTGTACAGAGACACACAGAGCCACAGCAACAGCAAGTTCCAGGGCATCAACAGCAAGCACTCATTCTTCTTCCCAATGAAACCTCTTCCACAACCTCCTGCTCTTCTTCTCCGTCACGTTCTGACTCCAACCTCAACACTGCTGGACTCCACAGGCCCGGATCAGACCCCGAGTTTCCGAGGCCATAACCATTTTAGCGGGGTTGTAATGCTGTAATTACTAAGTAGCAGGTTTTTTTGTTTTTTGTTTTTTTATCAGCATGCTGGCACGGGTGTCTGTATTGTTAATTTTGCAGTGGCTTGGTAATAGAAATAAGATGTCCTTTCATTGTGCATGTGGATAAAACACAGTTCTCTGCTGTTGACAGGAGAATAGAAAACACCTTACACACATTAATAACTGTCAAAGAACAAGATTTAATTTGTAATTGTCATAATTTATGTTTCCTTCATACATCGACTTGAGGATCAGTGGTTCCCAACTTGGAGTCTGAGTCCTGCTCCGGGAGGCCTTGAACAGTGATCACATGGGGGGAGGGGGGGCGTGATGCTCAACCTGCTCTAAATAGCATTTGCACATGTCAAAAAAACCCGTAATAAGAAACGAGAATCTGTAGCCAGCCCAGGAACCTACCCAAGTCCACCCGTATTTGGCTTCACTATAAATTTGAGATTGTAGAGGGGATGAGCAGCCTTTCATAGAGGTACTCTCAGGGGCTTCCAGTAAGAAAAAAGGTTGGGAACTACTACCCTAACAAATCACGATGCACTTTGTCAAGCAACCACGAGACCGTCTGTATGAGGACAACGCTCCCTCAAATATTATATCTTCAGCTTTTTATCCATATCCGACATCATTTCCAGGGATGTTGGTAGAAGGTCTTAACTTGTGAAAGCATCATAATAATACCTTGCCAACTCCATGTTTCACCACCACTTTGATCTTAGACAGGCTCAGAGGATCTTCTTGTTTGTCGGGCTGCTGTTTTGTATTTTCCCACACAGCTGGTCACACCAAGGTGGTCCGCCAGGCCGGGAGAATAAACGCCACAAACTCCTGGTCTGAGTGCAGTCAGGCAAACAAGCACAAGTGCAACAATTGCTCCAATTGAAGGCTGAATGACCTACCTCACACTTGACAGGTCCCAGTCACGAACCCTTTTCTTAGGATTATTCCTGGTGTTGCAATACGGGATGGCTGGAAACACCGGGAAATGCAATGCGGTTAGGGGATCTGTGAGTGTACAGCATGTAATACAAGCAAAACGTTTTGGGGTTTTTTAAATACAGGAACTTCCTACAAAGCACAGACTCTTACTAAGCATTTTTTTTTCCTGATCTGGTCGAACAAGAAGATAAGAGCAATATCATAACTCTATCAGTAATCAGGCCACTTCTCCATACAGCATACACTAGCCCAACAATAATTACACTTCATTTGCTGATTATTAAGGTGACAAAAAGCCACTCTTTCACAGAAAGCTACGAAGAGGGTGGTAGAAGTCCCCAGGCATAGGTCCACTTCTATTTTAAATACGGAGATCTGACGGGCCAGGACAAACACACTGCCAAGAAAATTCATGTTGACCAGTTGATTAGCTCTTGAAATGTCCTCACACAGCACTTTGCCAACCAACTCCTCAGATTTTTTCAAACTATTTACGATGAGGTGTTAAGAGGAAAAGGTTTGAATAGCAGTAGATGAGTGTGAACAGAGTGCAACGACTCTATTGCTCATTGCCAAAATACAATTCATCAGTTTGCATAACAACCAGGCAGTAGGCAAGAAAATAAGGAGGATTAAAGATTGGAAATGCTGACCAGAGGCAACCCGTTGCTGTTTCTAATGCTGGCAGACTTACAGCTTGTGAGTAAAGAGATTTTTCTGGGCGGGGCAGTCGACCTTTTCACCCTGAGACTTGGAAACAAGGATGTGTTTAATATCCTTGTTACCACGTGTCCGACTACCTGCAGTGTGAGGGAGCCATTTCAACACAACAGACGGACGAAGGGAGAGAAATGTATTTTCTTCCATTTGCAGAATTTCTTGGCTATCCAGAGACACTGAGGTACCAGCAATTAAATGAGAACACATTCTGAATTTCTTCTGCTGTCATTAAACTCCTGGTATGATTCCACGTCACATAATAGGCCTATTTATGGATGCTTGATCGTGTTCAGAATCTAAAGTCTGTGTGGGATACATATACGTACATATTCTAGCGTTTAGAGAGTCTGAGTCTGCATATGAACAAAGAAAATGTACTGACCGCAGCTATTAGTGTAATAGAACATTATTACAAAGGTGGAAGATCTATTTTTTCCTTAGTCGTATGCCTGTCTTCTCTGAAGTGTGACTCAGGGGTTATGGACAATTGCACTGCAATACACAGTATCATGTATAGTTTTCTTCTTTAAACAATGTGCATTATTACTGCAGCCACTGATGTGCACCTACTGTTCCAGAGTTAGCCAACAGAATGCACCATACATGCTGGCCAGGCTTGAATATCATGCATGCAGATCTGATGGGAGAATTGACTGGAGCTTGGCCCCTGACCAGCAAGTGTGATGCAGGCTTTTCTATAAAGCAGTGCATGTGTTTTTTATACCTATATATTTCACTGTTTTGCACTGCTTATGAGCCCAAAGTAGCACATTACAATATAAAATGATGTCAGCATCTCGTCTCTCTTAGGATGTATTAAGAGGGTCTTTTGGCAGAGGAGGGAATAAAAAGACAGCTAGTACTTGCGCATAAACAGGCTCCAGAGAGGGTCTTGTGCCTATACAAACAATCCAAATGTTAAGTCAGCATCTCTTTGTGTAACTAACCATACATCAATGAAATATATTGTTTCCCTATACAGTTTTTTTGTTTTTTTTGGCAATATACATTAAGAATACAAGTGTTGTTAGATGGTTTTAGAAAATAAAAACATCACATTGCCAGATGTTAAAAATAAAAATTTAAAAAAGTATTTTTTTTTAACAGAATGAATTATATGAGAAATTCTATAGAATAAACAGACAGTAGTGCATTTGCTTGTTTTGAAGCTGTGGGAGCAATAAATGAAAACACAGTTACTCCTGAGTGGTCTTGGTTTCACTTTTTCAACTCTTTGTTGCTTAAGATTTCTTTTGTCCTAACACGGCGGTGTGATGGTTGGCTCTTTCACCTCGTAATGAGAATGTTGTTGGTATGAGTACGAGTCGGATATTATATGTTGAGTTTGCATATTTTCCTTATGCGTACCTGAGTTTTCTCCAAGGACTCCAGTTTCTCTAGAGTCCAGAAACGTGTTTGAGCCCAACACAAATAACTCTTTCAACAGTTATAAAGACCGTAGATTTATGAAAGCAGTCGGGTGAATAAATCGCTTTTTCACATATTTCCACATGAAGATGGAGTCAGCTTTAAATCATATCTGGCTCGATGAAATATTAATAGCAAATAACACTACAAAACTTTGATTGGGGCTGCAAACAAGATGCAGTAAATTAAAATATCAAGAGATTTACATCACAGTAGACCAAAGACTGATGATGAAAATATTTCATTCGCTGTATTTTCCACACCTGTTTTTCACAAGTGGTAGGAGCCTGTAAAGTCTGTGTAAAGGAGTACACCTTGGTCTGGTTGCCAATCAATCACAGGGCTAACGCAGACAGAAAATCAATCATGCGCTCATTCCCTCTTATGGCCAATTCAAATGAGCAGGTCTTTGAATTGTGGTAGAAAGTCAGAGTTACTCAGAGAAACGCCACATGGGTAAAGAGAACATGAAAACCATATTCAGACAAAAATGTGTGAAAACACTGCGAACCGCTACGCCAACAATATCTTAACAGTTTATTGAAGATGTGAGATTGCTTTATATTTGATAGCAGTATCCTAAAGTGGGAACAGCAGCAACAAAAAGCAGGAAGAAGGAGTGCAGCTCATTAAATCATCGACTATTTTACAACCATTAGTTGAGTTTCAAAAATCTGAATCCGTTATTCTTTGTTCTTTACCTTTTGCAAATCATTGAAATTTAGTAATTGATTAAAACGTCCTTCTCTAAAGTATGACGTGTATTAAAAATCTCTGAATGATTTATAATTGGATTGGCAAGTGAAGCTGTCATGTTGCTGTGACATGCTGGCAGAGCAGATTGTTATTAAGACAATAATGACCAGCAAAGGTCCAAATTGTGACCCAGTACATCTACCACAAGGTTTTATAAGAATTATGTCTCCCAATGAACTAAATAAATGTCTCTAATTTTAATCAACAGACATACTATCCTTTTTTTTATTTTATTTTTTTTTACTTTGTAATTTCCTCCTTAATATAATAACTTGGAGTGATTCAATGAATATACTTTGGACTGTTTCATGTCACTTTTATGTTAAAATCATAATTTATTATATGTAAAATGATGTACTGTATATTCATAGGGTTACTTGTTACACATTAAGGAGTCCACTGAAGTCTGGAGCAACTTCTGTGCGTCAATAGCGGCATCAAGCGGTGGGTTTAAACTTTGAACTTTTTAATGGGTAAACGAAAGTGAAAGACTTTCATTTTCCTGGATATTACACACGGAGGATCATGATTGGTGTCAGAGGCGTTTAATCTCCGGTATCGTCAGACGACCGTCCGTGTATTGTATGCGTAAAACGCGCAGCGATGGAATCTGACAACGATGACATTCGAGAGAGAATTATGGAATTGTTTAAACCGAGGCTGAGAGGGCTGATCGAGGCTGGGCAGGTCCTGGATCTCATAGGCTTCATCAAAGCCGAGGAAAAGGAGCAGATCAGACAGAAAGTAAGGACCGAGGGGAACCTTGTGGCTGCGGATCTCCTGATCGCCGCGGTGGTGCGCAGGCCGCACTCTCCAGGATGGTTCACGGCCTTTGCGGACGCGCTGAGAATCGCAGGTTTTACACAGGCCGCCAACTACATTCAGCTCAAACTCCCGAATCCTGAAGAGGAGGCGGAGAGCGACTGCTACGTCCAGCTTATTGATTTACTGACCGGCAGTCTGAAGGACATGAATACAGACGTGGTGGCGACGCACTGTCGATCCAGAGAGATTCTGACTCATGAAGACTTTGAAAGAGTAAGTAACGCAGCGATGAGGTACTGAACTGTCACATCACAGGTGAACTATGTTAATTCTAGCCAGAAAATGTCACAAGAAATGTAAAAAAAAAATTAAATAAAGTTACCTGTAAATTATATGTATTTGCCTTCTGCCCCTTTAAATGGCAACATCGGTTTAATGATGTGAGCTTTGTTTAAGAAATAGAGTGTATTTACTGCCATCACAATTAGTTATGATACTAGTATCCTGCTAAACTCGCATATTCCAGTGCTTATGATCCAGAATAGCCTGTCAGGTTGCATTGGAATGGCGAAAGATTTGTACTGAATGAGTTGTTGATCCAGTTTTCTGTGAACTTGCCTTTTCCACTAGATGGCAGGCAAATGCACAAATGTGTTAGTCTGTGGAGGACTTCTCTCCACTAAAATTGTATAACTACACCAGTCATTGTGTCTCTTCCAGGTTCAGACTGAAACACAAAACAACGGATCCATGAGTGGAGCCCGTGAACTTTTAACAAGAATTGTAAGAAGCAAACCAGGATGGTTTTACATCTTTGTCCAAATTCTCAGAGAAACTGAACACAACTTCCTACATGATCTGATGGGTTGGTCAGCCGACTCTGAAGGTGACTAATTTCTTGAGCTCGTGGAGCCTTCTGGCTTCATTGCTGGTTTATTTATTCATTTATTAATTTATTCATTCACTCATTCATTCATTTATTGTTAGTTTAGAGAGATTGGGCTATGCTGTCTCCAGAGGTGGACACACAGTTCATGAATGTTGCTTTCATAGTAATTTTAACAATGAGTGATACACCAACACCTATTTTCATATTCTAGTGCAGAGTAGGGAATCCCAAATTGTAGTGTAGGATCCCTTTGGGAGACTGCCATAGGTTACAAGGGAGGCCTAAAGCTTTGTCTGCTCTTACGTTATAAAGTTAGGCTTACACATGCCCATGGAAACCATAAAAGGACTAGAAGAGCAGACCTGGGAATTTCCCTAATGTGTAGTTACAATAGAAATCCTGCAGTGGATCACAGTGGGTGTGTCCTCCAGCATTTCGCTTCACTGTAATGTGATAGCACATCGGAGACCAGAGAGGGGGTCGAACAAGTAATATTGTCTTCATGACCAATCACATAATAATTGCAGCCATTTTAAATCTAATAAAGCCAATAATCTGATCACTTGCCAATGGTGTTATAGGAAGTTTGAGGCATTGTTGGGGTCACATTTTGCCAATAATCTAATAAGTTTATTAAATCAGCAGGAGCATTTGTTTATTAAATGTAATAACTGCTGTCAATTTTGTAAGAATACATAAATAGGACTGCATTTCTTGAAAATAAAAGCCTTTTTGCTGTTTTTGTGCACTTTGCCTATTAAAATAGGCATAGTGGATGGCATAGCCGTCAAACTCATTTATTTAGGGTACATACTATGTCACCCTCTCTAAATTGTGATTGTAGAAAAATCGTTTACTGTCTTTTTTCTTTTTTTTTAAATTGCGTTAGTGGCCATTTTGGTTGCTGCAGGGGGTCTACGGCTTTTGCTCAGATGCAATCATAGGGTACTCCAAGAACACAAAAAACAGTTTCGAACTTCTGATCCAGAGAATTGTGTATTTCTGTGAATCTTCAATCCTAAAATGTGTTGGGGTTTTTTTTATCTTTTTTTTTTTCTGTTTTCATTCTCAGAAGACGATGACAAACAATCCTTAAAGAAAGCAAGACGTAAAGGGGACGGCGCTGCAACAGGAGATAGCATGGAAGCAGCAGAAAGCTGTGAAAGCCCTGTGTTGATGGATATTACTGTCAATGAGGAGTGCCACAAGGAAGCCACAGGTCTGTAAATAGAATTTGATATTGCTCTTAAAAGTCAGTCAGCATTCTGTATATATATATATATATATATATATATAATTGTTACCAGATGTGACTGTATACATTTCAGAAAAGCATTTTGTTACTATGATTTTCTAATATTCAAAAATAACACACGCGTACCTCAAATTTATACATAAAATCGCTCTTTTATTCTGTTGTGTATAGCTCTGTTTATATTTTTCCCTGCCTTTATGTGACTATTTAGTTTTGCACACGGTCGGTTGTTAAACAGAAAATAATAAGGGCATGTAACGTGACACTAGCCTCGTGTAGCCAGGTGCAGCTGTTCTCCACATGTGCAGGGGCTTCCATGGACCGACATTAAAACAATTCCTTCAAGTCCGAAGCCTGAGCTTTACATTGATTTATTAAATGTCATACTATAATGTTGTTAGCAAATACAGTTAGGTGTACAGTAGAAGTTCCTCTTTGAGCCCATGTATATTGCCATTCGATACAAAACAAGATCTTTCCTGAGAGTTAGGGTGTATTTTCAACTCTAACTTTTTTAGTTTTGTCTTGTATATTATCAGACCTCAGTGCAAGCAATGAACTGCCAAACATCCCCGAGCGCCCACAGCCAGGTGGGTCTCACTCACTCTCTCACCTTGTTAACAACAAATCCAATAAGTTAGATTTTCTTTCACCAATGGAATCCACACCAAAAGGGAAATGCCTATCACAGGGAAATAAATTGTTTTTACATCATGAATCTGTAGCTTCCAAATAAGCGTAGTAAAAACATGCTGCCACACGAGCGAAACCTTTCTCGGCCCCGGCTGCTTAACGCCAAAGAATAAGTTCCATGTGTGTAGCATGAGGAACCACATTGAGGTCACAAAGGACTCAACATAGTTCATCAAATGAAAACCACATGCTGAGTTTTCTATGAAAATGTAAAGGAAAACTTTAATTGAAGTCGCTCTCGGCTGCTTTCATCCTCTGGAAATCAAGAATTTCAATGTGTTTATTGTAATTTGATTACTTTAATCACCACTCAAATCTATCACGTCCCTATGCAGTGTCATAGATCTGATATAAATACATTTTGCAAAACTATTTCATGAGGTAGCACAAACGGAGAAGATGGCAAACTGAGGATGTGAAAATACCGCTTAGAAAATACAGAATCCTTCTTTTTTTTTGTCATTATCATCATCATCATCATTATTATTATTGTATTTATCATCAATATTATTAATTACATTTAGCAGTTGCCTCAATGGGAGTGAGCCTCTGAACCTGTTTGGTTTCAAACAGAAAAAGAATACCAGCAGCCTTCAAGGAAAGTCTCTTGCAGAATTGTTTGGGGGGGCCATCTGTTTACTGTCTTTCTTTAATTACTAGAGTCTGGGAACTGCTGGTAGAAGTTAAAAAAAAGGGTCACGGTTCACTTCTCAGTTATATCTTTCCATCAGTACACACTTGCACTAACCCACATGAAGTTGTTTGTAACAAAAATGGAGTCCCAGAAGGATAATTAAAAACTGTTTGGGGGGGGGTTCGTAGTCATAACAGGAGGAGAAACAGTAAACTAGGAGTTGATTGAAACGTGGCATCGAGGAGTGGGGTAAATCTACAATGTGCACTGTGTCTTACTCATGTGTTATTCTTGGCACAGAAAGACAAAAATGAGTCATTGCCTGCGAGCGAATTTAAGTTTCACTCATGTAAGTCACGTTAAGTCTTGCAGGCAGGAAAATAAGACTGAAGTTAGGACCATGCCATAAACTGATAAATCTCCACTGAAGTGAAACTCAAAGGTGTGCACTGACAATTATATAATGAGTGTCTATTGGCCATCATAGTTCAAATGAATTGCATGGTTCATGTTGGGCACAAAAAAAAGCTCCACAGTGCCTCCCAGTGTCATAACTGATAGTGCACAGTGTTTATATTATCTATGGCAGGTTTGCTCATTTACAGTTGTAAATTGTTGTTTCCCTTTTAAAATAACGACGTGTGTGTATGATATAGGTTCTTTTGTGCATATGAATGCCTTTTTCAGAGCAGCATTGAAAAGATGTTTCTTTACAATAGCAGAGTCCCAAACAATGAATGGAAACGTTTTCTTCTGCTGGTAATGTCTGTAATTGTGGGTTGCTGACAGGGACACTGCTTTTGTATGTGAACTTCTGCTCTGCGTTTCAGATGGAAGTGACTTAGGAGCGGCCGCCCCAAGTCCAGAAACAGATATTGTTCTTAGAGATTATCAGATGGACGTTGCTAGACCTGCCTTGGAGGGAAAAAACATCATCATATGCCTCCCGACAGGAAGCGGTAAAACCAGAGTTGCGGTTTATATTACTAAAAAACATCTGGACAGCAGGAGAGCGCAGAGAAAGTCAGGGAAGGTGGTCGTCCTGGTGAACAAGGTACTACGATCCAAGTCTAGTATACCTGACTTCTGAGTTTGCACTATTATGATAAACTACTTCTGTTCATTTCAGATCCAAAGAAAACACTGTGTATTTGCACACATGGGTCAGCTCACCACAAATTACATGCCTTGAGGTTTACATATTTCATTGCACTTTGTGACTATTTGGCACGTATGTCAACGACTCTGAACCAGAAAAAGAACTTCTCCAGATGAAAGGTTTTACGGCTATAACAAAAAGGAGCTAGCTTTGGAAACAGTTTATAACCGAGGGACCTTTTGTGAGTGAAACTCATCACATTGGTGGATTCTTTAGAATTAAAAATAAGGGAGAGGAGTGCAGGTTCTCCTTTTAAACATGTGAACAGCTTACAATCATTGCCCAAAAACTCAATTCTGCATAGCCACAGTGGGAAAAACCCTCAACATATGCAATAGTGTCGCCACAAACACGCCTTCCATAAACATGTGTACAGTAATAGAAACTCAGACTGTGACTTTAAACCATTTCTCCCCTTTGCTCAGTGAAATGTCCTCTGTGCCCTGCAGATTCCTCTTGTTGAGCAGCATTATAGCGCAGAGTTTCTGAAGTTTCTGAAAAAGAGCTACAAAGTGGAGAGAGTCAGTGGAGACTCCCAGCTCAAAATCTCTTTCACAGAGATCGTGGACAAAAATGACGTCATCGTTTGCACGGCCCAGATTCTGGAAAACTTCTTGGAAAGGTCTGAGGAGGGAGAGGACGAAGGAGTGAAGTTAAGCGGTATGTGTTTCACCAGCATTTCAAAAGAGTTAGAGCAGCACAACTGGTCGCCAGGCTGGTAGCTTCTTTTCAGTTAACCTAGTCACAGACATATGCATTCAGGAATAAACATGAGTGTAACATCCTTACTGAGATCTACAGCTAAAACCGGTCCAGGCTTAAGCTTCAGACACTGACAGGTTGTGGAACAGAAAGCCGCCCGGAGGACTCAGAGCAGCATCTCCCCTGACGGCGTCTTGTCAAAGTCTTCAGACGCTGCCGTCCGCTCCTGTTGGCACTCACCAGTCCAAGGTGGAATAGCCACCTCAGTGGAACATATGCTGTTTGTTGAAATGCCTGATAGTATGTCCTTTTATATATTTTTTTTCCTTGCTGGTTTCCAGTCCACACGTCTGTTCAAGCCATCAAGGTGTGGCTGATCAGATTCACATGAGAGCCTCTCGCTCCCACAATACATCAAGCTGACACTCTCCATACTCTTCTCCTCGGGGGATACATTTCTACCTGTAAACATGTGAAATCATCATAATGAGAATGCTTGGATTTTTTTATACGATCTTTTTTTTTTTAGTTATTTACATGATTAAACACAGCCATTTTGCGTTTCACGTTTCTTTTGAGTTTATTCTAACAATATAAATAACTGATTCCCAAGTGAAGTGAAGTTGGAGGTTAACATAAAAACACTCATGATCTGAAGGCAACAGTGTCTATTGTGTTCACATGATCAGTTTCATTTGGGGGGGGGGGGGGGGGGATGTGTGGTGAAGTGCAAACAAAAAGTACATTGGTTCATTCCGTTTGCTCCTGCACTGGCCATTTCGGCTGAATTAGTGGGTTGCCAGGTCAGTGTGAAAACAACCTTAGAAGCCAGTGTTGGTGTTCTCACTGTAGCGGTGGGAGGTACGAGTTCCTGGGCAGAGGGGAAAAGGCTATTTTTCATCAGTGGATGACAGAAACAACTGTGTCCAATTCAGTTCACAATGGTTAAACCGTGTCGTTGATGTGACCACCCTCCCCCCCATTAAGAATGTGTCAGGTTTGCATTTCAACCTGCCACCAATAACGCTTGAAGCAGATATTTCCAACATATGTTATTGTGCGGCTTGAACTGCGGCGTCAAAAGTTCCCAAAATAGTTCTGGTTTCATGTGGGTGGATTTATTTTACAGAGAACTGGTATAATCTGTGAAGGAATCCAACTGTTCATTAAAGAAACATAAATAAACAGCACAAAATTGCCAGTTTTAGGTAAAGAAAATTGCAGTCCTTTAGAGTTAAGCTTTCGATAATACTGTCACAGTGAGAAATGAAGAATTGTCTCATCAAAGGAAACAGTTTTACTGAAGAAGCACAAGATCCAGATTGGTATTGTTGAATTAAATCTAGTGGTCATGATACTGTAAGATCAAGTCTTCTCATTTTTGTACTTTGTCTTCTGCCCAAATAGATCTGACGCTGATCGTAATAGATGAGTGTCACCACACGCAGAAAGGAGAAGTCTACAACCACATAATGATGCGATACCTGAAGCAGAAGCACAAGAACAGAAGGCTCGAGAAGGAGCAGAAGGAGCCTTTGCCCCTCCCTCAGATCCTGGGCCTGACTGCCTCTCCAGGAGTTGGAGGAGCCAAGAAAATGGAGAAAGCTGTGGATCACATACTGCGTGTAAATACAGTTCTCAGATTTCTGTCTGCACATCTGTGCACAAAAATGTTGCCATATAGTGTGCTTAGCAAAAACATATTAGTGAGATACAAAGACTTAAAAAAAAAAACGTCAGCGGCAGTGGTTTTTAATGTTATGAATTCAGCTTTTATGTTACTCTGCAGTAATAAACTACCATCTTTAGTTTTTTTTTTTTCACTTTCTAATTTTTTTCCCTCATCTCAATCCTGCCCCAGTTTTTTCCGGCTTGGTCATCACAGATCTTTTTCATCCAGTCAAGCTGTTTCCAATGTTCCACCCTGTCCCTGCACAGAGCAGTCATAAAGCTTCCCGCAGCCGCAGCACTATGCTTTTAACTCTCTGTTGGACATGCAGGAATTGATTAGAAATAGTATGTGAATCTGTGTGTTTCTCTCAAAGATATGTGCAAACTTGGACGCCTCCAAGATCATGACAAGGAGCCTCGGGGAATTCAAGAAAGAACAGAGGAAAATTATTTTAACTGTCGAGGAGAGAAAAGAGGTACCAGGAGATCATTTTATGAATGATTTACTCATACAAACTTCACCATGTTCTCCTGATGAGGTTGTAAAGTTGTCACGTGAATCACAAAATGGCCTTTTCAGGATCCTTTTGGTGACGTGATCAAGAAAATCATGAATGCCATTCATGCCCATGCTGACCTGAGCCCGAACTGTGAACTTGGCTCTCAGAACTATGAACAATGGGTTGTTCAAAATGAGCGTAAAGGTGAGTGACGACTACAGCTTCTGCCTCTGCTTTTCCTTTCTTTCTTTTCGTTCTTCCTTTCACTTTTCTTCATTAATTGCAGCTGCAAAAGAAGGAGACCGGAAAGTGCGGGTTTGTGCGGACCACCTTCAGCGGTACAGCGAGGGCCTGAATCTCAGCAACACCATACGCATGTGTGACGCCTTAAACTTCCTCTCCAAATTCTACGAGGAGGAGATTAAGAAGAAAACTGTCCCGGATGAGGAACATGACATACAAATCACAGAAACAGAAAGATTCCTCTTCAGGCTGTTCCAAGGTAAGACTCAGATAAAACAAGTGTTTATTGTCCGACTGTTTGGGTTCTTTCTTAGGGGGTGGGTTGAGGCCAGAAGTAATATCTCATTGGAGGGGACCCTGACTTGTATTCGTTTTTGGCTGCGTGTGCAAATCGCTTATTGAGACTTCTTCTAGCACTCCAATTAGATTTTCTTCTTCTGCTGCTTTTTGTCATGCTTTGTATATTTTTTTATAGAATTGTTCAACATTTTCAAATAATTAAATGAATAAATAAATACTAACCAGATTGTATATATTGGTGACATCAAGAAGTAAGTGGGTTAACGGTTTCGGGGTTTGAGACCTATGTCCCAATCCAAATCTTGACGAGAAACTGATGATTTCATTTATCCTGCAGACAACAAGCAGACCCTGGAGACACTCGCAAAGAATCCAGATTATGAAAATGACAGCCTCTCAAAACTAAGAACTACAATACTGCAAGAGTTCAGCAGGAGGAAAGAAGCCCGAGGGATCATTTTCACCAAAACACGGCGCAGCGCCATTGCTCTGAACCAGTGGGTTCAGGAGAACTCCAAGTTTTCCGACATAGGCGTAAAGCCCTCGTATGTCATTGGAGGAGGAGACCAGAGTGTAGTGAAACCAATGACCGCTGTGAGTGCACAATACACAAAGTACTGGGCATTCCGTCGACACAAATCAGATGTGAATTTTACTTTACTGTTGTCTGTAAATTTGTGTTGATCAGGCAGAACAAAAGGAAGTGTTGAAGAAATTTGACACCGGCAGTGTCAACCTGCTGATTGCAACAACTGTGGCAGAGGAAGGCCTGGACATCCCCGCCTGCAATTTTGTCGTCAGATACGGCCTGGTGACCAATGAGATTGCAATGATTCAGGTCAGTGATGTGAAGGTTAATGATCTATAGCTGAGGTGTCAGGCTCATTTTAGTTCAGGAGAAACAACAGCCCAGTTTGATCTTGAGGGAATCTATTGGTTTTGTGTCCTGGAGCTGAGCTGAGCCAAAGATCAATTAAAGCACCATTACAGTGATTTTTACTAGGGGAGAGTTAACTTTGAATCAGAAACTCTGGAGTTCGAATTCCACTGACGAGGCTCACCACGGTGGCTTCCTGACGAAAGCCTGTAAGTCCACAGGTTGTGGCAGGAGGAATGTTCAGCATGAAACTTCTGCTAAATGAAACATGCAGATCCACTGTAGCTGCGCTCTTTCTCTCACTGTGTCACTCGGAAACATATTAGTTGTTTGTCATTGAATCGTTGTATTTTGCAGGCCCAAGGCAGAGGCAGAGCCGATGACAGCACTTACACCCTGGTTGAGGTGAAGAACTCTGGAGTGGCTGAAAAAGAGTTTGTGAATGAGTACCGCTGCACCATGATGGACAAAGCCATTGTCAAAATCGGAGCTCTTCGTCAGGAAGAGTATGACAAGAGAGTAGGTTCATTCTGATATTTAACATGTTTATGGCAAGCTAAAACTCAGTTTCAATTAGATTTGTCTTCTATTTTTCAGATCACAGAGTTTCAGCTTCAGGCTATAATGGAGGCAAAAGTGTTGATGACAAAGAGGAAGCAGAATAGTATAAAAAATGAGAGTCCAGCCGATGTGGCACTTCGATGTCGCGGCTGCAACAACCATGCCTGCAGCGGTGAAGACATCCAGATCATCGAAAACATGCACAGAGTCAACGTCACGTCAGAGTTCGAGTATGAATCGTGATTTCTAAACTCTTTTTGAACCTTCCAGTGAACTGGATGCCTCGGCTGAAGCTATACCCTGATGAGAAATTGTTGTTTGTGTCCGACAGGAAACTCTTCATTCGGAGAGAAAACACCTCTCTTCAAGAACGACTGCTTGATTATGAAACCAATGGCTACATTACATGCAAATCCTGTGGGGAGGTAAATTCATTTTTGGTGGTTTGTTTGTTTGTTTTTTTAACTTCTAAAAATCTGAACAATGATTGACTCGTTACAATCTGGTGCCTGGCAGTGTGGTGGTCCACAACACTGATGCAGCCACCTTTCAGTCCTACATCCATTCATATTGCTAAAACCTAACTGGCCTTCTTTATTTGACGCAAACTGCATAAAATGCAGATTCATTCATTCGTCCCATTTATTATTAAGGGATGAGTTTCTGGTGTTAATGCTCTCGCCTCACACCAAGAAGTTCATAGGTTCTAATGCCGACTGGGCCTTTCAGTGCAAAGTTTACATGTTCCCCCCATGCCTGCAGGGGTTTCCTTCCGGGTGCTCCGGTTTCTTCTCACCGTCAGAAAATATGAGTGTGGTGGTCTGTATCTGTGTGTTTGTCCCGTGATGGACTGTCCAGGGACCCTGAATAGGACATAAGCAGTATAGAGGAGGAATGGATGGAGTCTGTGATGATAAAGTGCATCTGATGACAAGTAGCTTGTTCTGAGTTGTTTTATGCAAACTGCTGAACCCGAAGTTGCTTCAAAAAGGGTCAAATGTTCCATATAAGTAAGGTGTGTTTACCGTTATGTGTTCCTGTAATGTGTGAACTTCTGTACATTTTTCACAGAGATGGGGGTCCATGATGATGTACCGAGGGATCGAGTGCCCCTGCCTCCACGTAAAAAACTTTGTGGTGAATATGAGCGGAAAAAATATCAGCAAATGCACAAAGTGGAGTGAAGTCCCCATCAAGTTCCATGCATTCAACTACATTGAGCATGCATCCCAGGTGGCTCAGAGCTCAGATGATGACAACTAGAGTCACTAATCACCATATGCAGCTCAGTGTCTGTCGCGATCTTTGGGGCTTCTCTTTGCATGACCTACTGTAGCGTCACATGAGCACGGAGGTGTTAAGCTCATTTTAGGTCATAGGCCACATTCCAGTAAAATAACTGTATAAAAACCTTCAATCAGAGCAACAAATACAAGTACATCCTCAAGTTATTCATATTTTTAATGCAGTTTTTACAAAAACCAAACATGAACAATCTGATACAGTGCGTCTTTTTAATCTGAATCTCTTTGCCAAAGTGATTCTCTTAAGATTGTGTCACAGTATAAACTCCTGAAGCATTCAGCATGCACATTTCCTGAAATTTATCGACCACCAGTGGACATATAACTTAATAGATTGATGAGATGACTGGAAGCACTTTTGGTGGTGGATTTTAATGCCTTTCTGTGTTTAACTTTTTTAATGTTAGAAATGTCTTGTCGAAGGTGTTACTGAGAGAATGTGCAAATCCAGAGATGGATAAAAATTTGATATCCTTTGCCTTGGAATAGCCTAATTATGCCTTTCATATATTATGGGTGCCAATGATTGATTTCAAATAAACTTGGAAGTATTTCAAAAACGTGTTTTCTGTTATTTTTCGATCAAACCCTCCCGAGACAGAAGCCTGTGAGCCTGTGATAGCCCCTCAGAGTCCAGCTGTCAACTGAAACAGGTGCTGTTGATTCTCCATATAATGCATCCACTTAGTGAGTCACTCCTTTTGAGACGGTCCGTGCTGCTATTTTTAGAAAGCGTCTGTTTCCGCATAGCTAGATCACCTGTGTGATCAGATCGCCTGGGACTCGGCTCAAGTTTGTCAAATCAAAGTCATTAAGCAGTAGTAAATGATCTTTTAAGTGTGTGTATTTTTCTACCCCACAATACATGAGCAGACCACTCATTTACCAAGGGAATGACACAGATTGAATTGAGACGTAATGTAGATCAATTACTATAAAAATGTCCATTTATTTGGTTAAGAGGATCAACTTTCCTGCGCCTGTTGCGCGGCGGATTTGCGCGCAGGCAGCTGGAAAGACATGTACTTCCTAATACCAACCAGGAGAAGTTGTGCGCGCTTGGAAAAGTTGCTCCGCGGACTTCAGGGAGACATCTCCCCTGTCTGCAGTCGGTCTCAGGAATGTGCAGCAGAGACCTCGACTAAAGTAGGACGGAGCCGAGTTTTCCGCTCCCGTCGCTGTATTTAGTTTAAAGTCGTTGTTGCGGCTGTTGCGCAGTGGGAGTATGTTAACCAGGCTGCGCGCCCAAGAAGTGACTCCAAACTCGCCGTCAGCGATCTTCTGAGGATTATTGAGCGTCGGCAACTTCAGGGGCGACAGCATCTTCTGTATCATGGTCAGTAATCGATTCATTATCGACTTTAAAATATAAAGAAATACTTGGAGGGGAAAAAAAGCTACTTTGAGTAAACTGAGAGGAACGCATTGTTTCAACTTACTTCAGTGTGTGTGTGTGTGTGTGTGTGTGTGTGTGTGTGTGTGTGTGTGTGTGTGTGTGTGTGTGTGTGTGTGTGTGTGTGTGTGTGTGTGTGTGTGTGTGTGTGTGTGTGTGTATTGGTCAACTTTTGTGTCACCATTCACAGGGGTGCAACAAGGTGATGTGGGCTCTGGTGGGAGCGGCTGTCGTCATCATGTTAATAACGATCCCTGCCGTCTATTACAGCAGTGAGTTGCTCCAGAGGGCTGCCTTTTGTGTCTGAACCTCTTGTCTTGGGAAACCCAAAGCAGCTTGTGTTACAACAACGATCCAAATCCTGCCTTGGGCTCAGTGTCTCTGTATTTACAGACTGTTAAACCGTACAAAGCAGGGTTACTGTCAGTGGAATGGCATGTTGCTGAAAGTCAGTCAGGGCAATTAATACAGGATTGACTCGACCGTTTTTGGTGAGAAAAAAAAAGAAAAAAGAAACAACTAATTAATGCAGCGTGTGCGTCATTTCAGAATCCGGGATAACCAAAAGGCCATTCACTCTTGAAGACTACTTCAATGACACCATCAGATGGAGATCCTACTATTTGTATTGGATATCAGGTATCACCTGTAACATCACCTTTGCTGAGTTGATGCTTCATCAAAATCTACATTGTACAAAAAAAACCCTTCTTTTCTTGTGATTGACTTCTGCAGATAAGGAGTATTTGCATAAAACAAGAGACGGGGATGTCTTTCTCCACAACGCTGAGACAAAGGAGGAGTCACTATACTTGAGCAGTTCAATCTTTGTAAAATACATTTCATTTCATTTATTAATTTATTTTAATGGGACAGTGCATATCAATGAACTGACACCCAGTGTTGTAAATATGCCAGATTTAGCTGAGAGCTAAAATACATATGATACAATATATATCTTAAAATATGACCGTTTTGGAACAAAAAACTAAATTATAGAGATTTGAAATGGTGATATTCTTGTTGTGCTCTACATTGCAGGAACAAGTGGATGCCACTGTTTACGTTTTGTCAGGCGATTATAAATACATTGCTTTTGAAAGCAATTACACAAAGGTGAGACGCCACTTACTGGAATGTATATGTCAACACGGGGATGTTTGCTCAATCTAAATATCTATTTTAGTGTATGGGTTTGTTCTTTTAAATAGAAATCAGTCTGAGACCATGTTTGTGTTTGAAATCCTGCAGCAATGGAGGCATTCATTCACAGCTTCATACTCCATCTATGACAAAGAACGCTCGTAAGTGTAGTATCAGACCCTCTTGTAGAGATGCACTGATGTGAGTCCTCGCACTGCTGCTCATCGCTCATTATGTTTCTCATATTTCCTCATAGAACCTTCGTTACGACTGTGAATCTTCCCAATGAGGTGCAGTACTTTTCCTGGGCACCAACAGGAAACAAATATGTGAGTCTGCACTGTTTTTGTATTTTTCTCTTCAGTTAAATTGCTACTTGAGCATCGCTGAGTTTACTTCATTAATACCACCTGGATTTTATTGAAAGTCAAGCGATGAGTGAATGAAAACAAGTATCTGAAATGTCAACATGCATGCATATTACAGAGTTACAAAACTGTATTTTTGGGGAATGGAATAAGAAGGAGTTCTCCAGCATTTCATTGTGGTGCAGATTCCATTAAATAAAGCACATGATTACCATATTTGTAACCAGTAACGAGGTCAGGAGATGAATGATGGCGTTTGGCACACTGAATCATTTCACTGTTGCTCATCAGGCCATGTCCTTGAATGTTAACATGGAAAAAACACCATGAAGTTACAAAACATAGCAAGAAGATTGTATAAAGGCTGAATAGGTTCCATAAGGTTTATATAAACAATACACCACTTTGGTTGATTACGTCTAAACAACCTGTGCATCTGGTTTCATATAACCGGTTCCGTTAGAGGCCCGGTTGTCTCTATGTTATCCCTGTGTGTGCATGAGTTTTCATCAATTTCATACCAAATACTCCAAAAACATGCAATCAAATGGTGATTGTAAATTGCTTATGAGTGAATGTGAGTATGGTGATGGTCTGTCCTACTGTGTTTGCCCTGTGAAGGACTTTAGGACCGGTCCAAGGTCTCAGTTCCTCTGACCTTAAATTGGATGAAGTGGTGTAGAAGATGGATGTTTGGATAAAAACATTCCAAAGATCTGAGCCACTGCATCCATTGAAGGAGTACTACTATATCCCATATCTGAAAAGAAAAAGACTCTGCTTCTGTTTTTTATTGTTTCCATTTTATTATTTTATTTAATATTTTGCATTGTTTCATCATTCACACTTTATGTTTTTAGGTTTTTATGTCTATTTATGTCCAGTGTTTTGTTCCAGCTGTGGCTGTTTTTAAAGTGCAATATAAATCAAGTTGTCTTGAGTTGTGTGTGAGCACACGAATCTGTATATTTCCCAGGCCTACGTCCACAACTACAACATTTTCCTAAAGCATAACGCCACTGCTTCTGAAGCTGTACAGTTGACACACAACGGCAAAAAGAACGAGATTCTTAACGGTGTCCCTGATTGGGTGTATGAGGGTAAGCGTCTAACAATTAACTTTCTCCCATTCCCATTTGTGCATCTGTAAAAATGTATTTTCTTTTTTTTTTCCTTTTAACAATTGCAGAGGAGGTCTTTGCATCCAATGGGGCCATATGGTGGTCCTCCACTGGAAAATACCTGGCTTATGTGGAGTTTAATGACACAGAAGTGCAGAGGGTGGAATACTCATGGTATGGATCGGAGCAATATCCTGAGACGATGGCTGTTGCCTACCCTAAGGTAGGCTTTGTCTAATGGGAAATGTAGTCATGTTGAAGAAAGATACATCCCAGGAGGCTCGATTTAACTTGTTTGAACTGAATGCATTATTTCAGTATAAAATGTTTTACCATAGGACAATTTTATTCACATTTACAATTGTTAAAATGCCTGAAACTTTGTAGTTTGTATATCATGATATATCTGATTTAACAATTAACTTTGCAATTATAGTAAAAAAAAAAAAAAAAAGTATTGGGTTTTGGTGCAGGCTGGATCCTCCCTTACCAAGGTGAAACTGTTTGTGGTTGACGCCACAAATCCATCCCACCGTATGCAAGTGACTCCCCCCGCTTCAGTTTCATCTGGGTATAATGTTTTGTTTTTGTTTTTTTCTCTTAATGGCAGCAATATGTTGGCACCTCGCTTCATGTGTAATCCATGTCGCTTTCTGTTGCCTTCCCCCAGCGACCACATCTTGTGCTCAGTGACCTGGGTTACAGACCAACGCGTCGCTGTGCAGTGGCTCACCAGAAAACAGAATCATGTGGTTGTACAGATCTATGACTTTGATGGAAACAGCTGGACAGAAAAACAGGTGGCTGTCGCTTCTCTGATGATCTGTTTGTTCAGGAAATCAGGACTCGTTCTCAGTTCCTGACCAAGTACCGAGTTCATGTGCATGATGATTAACCAGAAGTGATGTCTGTGCTTCCTGCAGAAATTTGACCACACAAGCAAGACGGGTTGGATCGGCCATGTAAGTTTTTCAAAAGTACCACTGCTTAGGTACTTATTTGTTTCTGAACCGAAGTTGATTTGATGCATGATGATAAAATACGTTCTTTTTTTCTTCAGTACATGCCTTTGCCTCTTTTCTTTGCTGAAGATAACATCAGTTTCTACAACGTGATGAGCGACACTAAGGGCTACAAACATATTCACTACGTAAAAGATGTAAGTGTCATATTCATACCTGTTAAAATATATTCATCGAGTCTTCTGTGTAAAGTGACTTACTGATGACTTTTTCTAAAAGGGCATTGCAACACCTATTACCTCTGGGAAGTGGGAAGTGATCTACATAAGCAAATTAACTACAGTTGCTATGTAAGTAAATAAACCCAGTGTTTCCCTGGAAATTATACATTAAAACACAGTTTTACATTTGAGTCGAAATGACTTTGTGTGAATAATTTTTCATCAGATATTTTGTGAGTAACGAGTACAAAGGAATACCAGTACAAAGAAACCTCTACAAGTAAGAAGCACTGTTTGTCCATCTGAATATTTATTACAAAGTGAAATGGAAATGTAAACCTTTTATGTTGTGCTGCCGGCACGAGCTGAATGATAAGACGTGACTTTAATGGAAATTAATGATTTGTGTAAATTAATTTGTCTCTTCACTATGTCGGTTAGCTCTGCAAACAATCCGTGTGAAAATGTTTTCCAGATCGGGCAGACTGTCGAGAGTATTGTACGTTTATGTAATTATTTATTAATTATTGGTTACATTTTACAACTAGTGGTGGTTGAGTGGTTACTGATCTTGCTTCTCAGCAAGAAGAGTTTTGCCCTCATCTATGTAGGTTTTTTCTGAGTACTCTTAAATCCTGCCACAGTCCAGAAAACCTTCGTTCAAGGTTGATTGGTGACTCTAAATTGCCCATGTCTGTGAATATAAGTCTGTCACAGATTGACCGTGTGACCTGGGATCAGACTGTTGCTGGTCTGAATCCCAATGCTGACAGGTCTCCACTGTCAACTGCTCCTCGCTGTATAGTTAATGTTCACTATGAACAGGTTGGGTAAAATGCAGGGAAGTAACTACCCCAAAGGAATCAATAAAGTATGCTTTCTTTCTTCCTAAGATGGAGGGGTATAGACGATGAATGGGTTCGATATTGATTCACTTATATTGGACAGAACCGGTTACATCTAATGCAGATTGGGACCAGGAGCTACAACCGTGTAATTTACCACTTTTTATTGAAAAATATTTAGTCTAACCATATGTTAGGGCAATTTATAGCTCAGCCCTGTCCAGTAGGTTTCCATGTGGCCCTTTGGGAAAATTCACTGCCCACTGTTGTTACGGCTGAAGACATTTGGAGTTATTGACTTTGGTTGGCTGCTTGCTTTTTCCTCAGGGTAATGATTGGAAGCAGCCCCTCAACCACTCAGTGCCTCACCTGCGACCGGATCAAGGACCGGTGTCTGTACAACTCAGGTTACTTCAGCTTTGACGCCACTTACTACCGGATGGACTGTTATGGTCAGTTACTCCCATTTTCCACTGAGCAATAACTCACCCATGCAGTCGTATAATTGATGGTGGGGGGGTGTCAGTGAACAATGATCAGAGACACTGAGACATTGTACTATTTCTGTTCTAACCAGGACCTGGATTCCCTCTCTACACTCTCATGGACAAAAACGGCTCAGGTGCTGGCTACATATGCCTACAGGTTCAACACATTACCCCAAGATCAGTGTCTCATCATCTGTGACCATTCAATTATCTTACAAAGAAATGACAAACCCTTCAACTATTCCTTACTGACTCATCTCCTGTGGAGTGGGCAGCAGAAAACAATTTAAAAAGTGAGGACGAGGAAATTAAACACCCATTTCTGAATGCTAAACTATAGTTAGAAATACAATTAAAACTGTAATTCCCTGCCAGGCCTTTTCTAATGGTGTCAACATCAGAATCAGAAATACTTTATTAATTACTGGGAGGAATTCTTGTAACATAGCTCTACGCAGAATCGATAGGATCGGTAAATATGTTTGAATAAGGAATATTGAATTAAATGTCAATATATACAGGGTTAAGCTCAGCGGTGACCGGAGTAGCATAGCAGAATGAGATTAACAGTGAGATTAACATGTGCTGTTTAAGTCACAAGATATGTGTTGGCAGTGATCCTGTCCTAAATCAAAGTAGCCAGACTGGTTCTGCCTGTGATTCTCACTCACACAGTTCAGAAAAATGTTTCTCAAACATGAACAATAGACATAATGCAACAATTTATACACTCTTTGAAATGTGTAGATGATCACCTTTATTCTTGCCT
Source organism: Lipophrys pholis (assembly GCF_963383615.2). NCBI lineage: Eukaryota > Metazoa > Chordata > Actinopteri > Blenniiformes > Blenniidae > Lipophrys > Lipophrys pholis. The sequence goes on from NC_137632.1 coordinate 13,479,715, forward strand.
TTTTGAATATAATATCCAGTTGTATCATACTTTTTCATGTATTTCTCAGAGCTTGCTATTCTGGAGAACAATAAGGACCTGGAGAATATACTGTCTGAGATCCAAATGCCCACAATACAACACGGGACGCTGAAGATTGGAGGATTTGGTGAGACGATGTGTCCTTATAGATATCGTCCAACAACAACTGAAGTAATATGACAATACTGTGCTGTAAGCAGTCCATCACAGGGAACAGTTTACAAACAACTCAGAGTCACTCACTATCCTCCAATGCATGTACATACAGTAAAAACATGCGAGGAAAGAACGCCGCTATCTGTGATAGGTTTTATTGAACATGTGCAATAATAATTGAACCTGATAGGAAAACAATATGTAAATGAACAAAGTCTTCTGTTGAATGATTTTTTTTTTCTCTCGTTAAAAGTCTTTTGTTCCACCTAAAAGTTCATTTTCAGTGTCCTTATGTTTTCTGTGCAGTGAAAACAAAATCTTAAGTATATAAGATCATGTAGAGGCTTTTGTTTTTTTAATTAATCACAAGGTAACTTTTTTTCTTATGTGCTTGTGCATTTAAATTTCATTGGGGTTGTTTTTTTACTTGACCATACAACTTTTAATTGTATTACCAGAAATCATAAATGAGTTTTTGTCACCAACAGATCTTTGGTATGAAATGATGTTACCGCCAAATTTCAAGAAGACAAAAAAGTACCCTCTTCTCATCGACGTGTGAGTGAACGGTCGTCTTCGCTGCTGCTTCACAGTCGCACTGAACCGCGAGCGCTCTGTCAGCATCCAATGGCTTTTTGCTGTGGCTGTGTCCTCATGCAGGTACGCCGGCCCCTGTAGTCAGAACGTGGAGTATCGCTTCAAGCTGAACTGGGGCACATACCTCGCCAGTTCACTTGGGATCATCGTCGCCAGTTTCGACGGGAGGGGAAGCGGTTACCAAGGCGACGATATAATGCACTCAATCTACAAGCGCCTTGGGACTTTTGAAGTGGAAGATCAGATCACGGCTGTAAGGTAAAAGTACCTTCAATCACAGCTGTCACACGAGTGGTATTTAGTGTTTAATGGTTTTCAACCGTGTTTGTGTTCTCTTTTCCAGATAATAATTGATCTCTGTGTTACAGGAAATTTATTGACATGGGATTTATTGATAAAGACAGAGTTGCTATATGGGGCTGGGTGAGTTTTTGTTTTTGTTTTTTTTTTCTCTTGCTTTTTTAAATTAGTTGCTCTCTCCCAGTAAATGTGACTTTTTGTGACCTTCAGTCTTACGGCGGATATGTTGCCTCAATGGCCCTGGGCGCTGGAACTGGACTCTTCAAGTGTGGGATTGCAGTGGCGCCAGTCGCCAAGTGGGAATATTATGGTGGGTGTACACACATACAGTACATACCAACCTGAAGCGCGTAATCCTTTGGACTTGCTCTGAGAGCACTTTATTGTTTTCTTTACATCATTTCTGCAAAATTGTTGAACCGGTGCGCCTGATTTGGAGGATATGGAATATAGTCCTCACGCCAATGCCTTCAGTATTGTATAATTATATGAATCTAAAAATTGGGATGTTTGAGTCATTACACTGAATGCTGCACCTTAATGCTACAAAGTAGCATTCACATCAAAGCTATACTGCGATGGTGAACCTGTGAAAATACACTGTCGGCTGCAAAAAAAATTCCCCTGTGAAAGTACAGACTTTTGCCAACGTAAGGCTGAGGGGAAACACTACAGCAGATGGGATTTCAGATCTGTCAGCATATTTGCCAAAGAACGGTCAAAGTCAAGTCATTTGTCGTATTTCATGTCTAAAACCAATAAGAAAAATCCACAAATGAAGGACATGGTGCTTTCGCATTTGACTGCATCATTATAAATAGAATAATGTTTAAGTTGCAGTAATTTTTCTTTAAAAAAAAAAAAATCCCAACTTGTTCTGATTTGTTGTTAACAGGTATTCAAAGAAATATTAGGTTAATTATATCAAACTAAAGGGAAACTAGAAGGCAACACTTGGAATGTACTTATCCAGTCCACTCAGAATTTAATTGGGGTGTATTTACTCCCTGAACATAGAGGAAGTTTGAATTCATTGTTCTGTACGCAGTGTTTTGAAATATCAATGTGTGAAGTTGGTGTAGTTCTTTTTTTTTAAATGTTTTTCTACATTATTCTTGAAAAAAAAAATTCCCTGGGCCTGTGGATGAGTGTGATTTGATAGTATGTCTCTATGTTGTAAACTGAAGCATTAACTGAGCCTTCTTTTGCAGATGCTGTGTACACTGAGCGTTACATGGGCAAGCCCTCGGAGAATTCAGACGGGTACAAAGTAAATATCAGAAAAGTCAACTCTCACTGTTTTCAAACTCGTCGAAATCTTTAGTATGAGCTTGTAACGTCGCATTTTATAATGATGCCCACATTTTGTAATTATCTGCTCCATTTAGTAGTTTTTTTAAACATCCATGTAACAATTTAACAAAAGTCCAGTAATGTGTTTGTTTTATGTGATAACATCAAAAAGCAGAACAACACACTCATCTGCTGTGAAAATATCACATTGTATATCTTATCAAGTAGCTTCAATAGATATAATTATTTTTCCCTTCAACATGTTCCTCCCAGAAAGCAGGCCGTAGTTTCATCTTCGACTCATAAAACAAGTTATGTGCGGTCTTGAAAAGGACAGCCCCAGAATGTGTATCCACTAAAGAGATCAAGTGTATTTGTAAATATGACTAGTCTTCCACTTTTCCATATCACCAAGATCAATCTGATGCTGGTTCTGTAGCGTTTTGGGCCCAATGGGTTTTGGAAGGAGTTTTTTTTTAAGTCCAACTTTGTGGAGGTGATACTGTTCGTCCAGTATTCCTGGAACCTTTCTTTCATTATTCTAAAGTATTGCCCAGTTTGTTTCTTATTCAGCTTTCCTGGCCTAATAAATAAAAGAAATTGTGGACGATACAGAGGACCAATACGCTTCAATTAGTAAAAGAAAGGTGCAAAAAATTACCAGTCTAAAATGTACAAAATCAAAATGATTACATATTACATGATGCAGCATGTAATTTTTTATTTTTTTTTTAGATTAAAAGCAGTATGTTGAATTACTAATATGCATCAATTCATTACAATTTATTACATATTGAAACTATTTACTAATACAAAATGTATTCCATTTTGGGGACTTTTTGTACAATTTGGTGTGACACAGCTGTATTTTATTCTACTTTGTATTTCCTCAGAACTCCACGGTGACTTCCAGAGCAAAGAACTTCAAGACAGTCGACTACCTCCTGGTCCACGGCACAGCAGACGGTACGTTCAGTCATTTTTCTTTCGGCCTTTTCCATTTGGAGTGGGACGTGCACATGTGGCAGCCCTATTTCCAAGTGACGCAGTGGAGCCCTGCTCTGTTGCGCTCTGTTTGCCTTGTTGAAAAGTTGAGCTTTGATGTCGAGTCACGTAGTGAGTGCACTGTCTTTCCTGTAGACAATGTCCATTTCCAGCAGGCCGCACAGATCTCCAAAGCTCTGGTGGATGAGCAAGTGGACTTTGAGGCGATGGTAAATATTGGCTCGGGGAATGGGGGCTAATATTGGCCAGGATGAGGTTGATTTAATGAAGGCTTCAGGTGGAAAAGAAAAGACCAAAAAAAAAAAAAAACCTGCGGTTGAGTAATATGCACAGAATTGGTTGTATGTGTGTGATTTAAGATTTGTATCATTTGATGGGATTTATTTATGGCTTTTCTTCTGTTGTGGTTTGCAGTGGTACACCGATAGGAGCCATACCCTCCGAGGATCAGCCTTCCATCATACATACACCCTCATGAGTCACTTCCTGCAGAAATGCCTCGTTGATCCCAAATAGCTGTGACCAATACGACCAACATTTTTGTGGATATTATTAGGTTTTTTTCCTATTTTTTTTTTAGCTTTTATATGTATAAGGATTTTTGTTATTATTTGCAATGGATGTTATATTGCTCTTACCATTGAGTGTGTGTATTTTATGTTTAAGTCGCAATAGATTTGCCAAAAGATTATATTTCACAAAAGCCATTGCATGCATTTGTAGGAGAACATTATTTATGTAAGTAGAAGAACAAACAACAACTGAATTGCACAGCACTGATTTGATGTGAAGCATTGTCTTTTGTGTTGCTGTAATGTTCTAGTAAAAGTGAATAAACGTTTGATATTTGAGAGAGTTTTGTCTTTTTTTTCCCCTACAAACTACACGTAATGTTAAAGTCCAACTGGAGTTTGACTATATCAGCAACAACAAGTTATTATGCTGTATCTGATATCAAATGAACAAGAATATTAGGATTATGTGAAATACATGTATTCCTATGAATAAAATGTTATGTACAGGTTTTATAAAGAGAAATTAGATACTAATGACAAGCTGAGACAGAATTATTGAAACACAGCCAGAGGTCACATTTGATCGGGACACTTAAATTGACCACCAAGAAAATGCTGGTTTCTTTTTTTTTATTTAAACTAAAGGCAAATACGTTCAGCGGACTGACGTAAGCTGATTAATGGATTGAAAGTAACAGAGGACATGGTCTCTGTGACGGGGGAGTCACCTGGGAGAGTGCTCCTCGGCTGCTCTATATAAGGCTGAGCAGATACAGGAGGGATCATGAAACAGATCCTGAAGAAGAAGAAGGACACCAAGCAGCATTCTTTACAACAGAAGGAGAGCAGCAGGTAAGAACTTTACAGCTGTTTATAGCATCCTAAACTCGAAAAGACTTTGTAGGACAAGTTCTCTAAATTTCTGTGTCTTCCTCAAGGCTCAGAAAATCAGAAAATGAAAAGCGCTCACTCTTTGGCTGGACTCCTGCTCCTCATCATCATTCAAAGCAGCTGGCAGGTTCCTGACCAGGACACAGACCGAAACTCCATGTAAGATCCAAGTTCTCCTCACTATTATTACTATTATTATTATTTGTAACAATATTACATTTTGAATATATTTTTTTAATTGACATTTTACTTTTATTAATGCAATTAATCCTGTGCTTTTATCAAGTGTGTTAATGTATTGCTGATTATACATATGTATATGCAATACTATTTTTTTGCAATATTTAGATTTGAAAACATCCATATCCACATCCAAAACCTGTGGAAAGCTTGAGGTGTGACTTTGAAGGCGGGAGGTTGAGCTGAAGGCGGTCGAGGTGAAGATGCTGAAATCTTTATCGGGAGTAAACAGGATGGACAGGATTTGAATGAAATTATCAAAGGGGCAGTTAACATAAAGTTTGGAGAGCCCAGGTGGCGTCATAATGTAGTGACGGAGAACATGGAGCTAATTGGTGTAACAGTAGAGAAGGCAGGGGATGGATCAGGGAAGATCAAAGAGGTGCTTTGAATATGCAAAAAAAACATCTCAAAAGATTTATAATATTAGTAGTTAACTATTTTCTCAGTTTTACTTCAACAGCAGTTTTACACAAAGTAAAAAGTTTGAAGTTTCCTAAGCTTTCATTGGGATTATTATGACCTCCAGTTGATGAAATGAGGAGAAAAAAAACATCTGATATTCCGAAGTGTCATTATATTTCAAGACAGAGTTTTTTTGATCTTCATTACTTACAATTGAGAATTACACAAATTAAAACAGAAAAGGCACTGAAACCTTTTTCATTGTATTCTACTTTTTGGAGATGCACCTGTATGGTGCATCTCCAAAACTGGGATCACTGTGGATGGAGATGAGGTGTCAGATAAAGAGTTGTGGTGTGACAATAGGAATACAGATTTAATTTAGTAGAAATTCCCTCTGGTGAGGGAACGCTAATCAGAGTCATCGGATGCATACGAGACATGACAGCAGCTTGTTTAGAGAGTAACCTGCTCTCCTCTGTTGTTTCTGTTTTGCACAAGGCTATTGAATGAACGCTCTATGCTCAATGAACCAATTGAGCTCTCAAACATGAAGAGACATTCAGAGGGAACATTTTCCAACGACTACAGTAAATATCTGGAGACAAGAAGAGCACAAGACTTCGTCCAGTGGCTGAAGAACTCAAAAAGGAACGAGTGAGTGTCACTATATTGCTTAATGTGTGGAGTCAGACTGGGAATTATTACAAAAAGACAGTAATCTCGGAATGATAATTTCGGATTTCATTTCCTTTAAGACGGTAGATTGTGAGGTGGCTGTCTATTGCCGTCACTTCAAGACACTAACAAATCACTCCACAATGGTGTTTCCTTTAATTATATGAATATTTGGTCTTGAGCTGCCTCAGCATAGTAACACGCTTTTATGGTGACTTTATTGTCAGTAGGGGTCTATTCAGACGCCATGCAGACGGCACCTACACCAGCGACGTGAGCTCCTACCTGCAGGACCAGGCAGCCAAGGAGTTTGTGTCCTGGCTGAAAACCGGCCGAGGCCGAAGAGAATGAGCTCCGGCAGGCTGCTTCTCCAGCTGAAAACAATGCAACTGTTCTCACTGAACCTGTTCAATCGTTTGTTTCACAATCTGTACTAGACTTTTTCTTGGTAATGCTAATAAATTTGCCTCACGAAAAAACCCTGTTGGCCTTCGATGGTTGAAGGAAAAGTTCTCTGAATGTAAGAAAAAGTCCCAGTCTTCTCAGTCATTGATGATTTTTTTTTTCATGCCTCTCTAAATCTAAAAATGTGTTTTTCAAATCACATCATCGGACCTGAAACCCCCGCTTCTCTAACCGTGTGCGCAGAAATTCTCGGGACTTTTTCTTATTCTTCAGAAAAGTCTTGTTTCTTTTTCAATAAAGAAGTGTGTACAATCAGTGAGCTCACTTTATAAAATTCATTTTATCAAGTCTGGTGAAGATCTTTTGTCGGACTAAGTGGTAAACATACAAATTACAAATTTTGATTAGTAGCAGTTTCCAGACAGTTTTAGGGAATACTGATAATATAAAAATAGCAATAGCACTTCAAGCTAAGTGTTAATGTTATTACGGCTGATGTCAATTCACCATCATGTTTTCTGCAATATTCTTCTAATTCTCCTGTTTATGGAGACAGAATAAAGATCAGAAAAGGTGAATCCCAGGAGAGCCAATGAGCTGAGGTAACACTGTGATGAGTGTCACCTGTCAGCTCCTAACCGGCGCAGGATTCCCGGGAGACGCTCGCTGAGGATGGGGGAAGTCTAATGAAAGCAAAGGGAATCCTGTCAATCAACAGCATCAGACTCGCTGGGAACAACGACTGGGTCGTCACTCTTCAGCTCCTCCTGGCTCAGAGACAAAACTGTAATTCACATGAGCCAGCAGTTTGACATGCTTTGGGAAGCAGCGCCTCTCTGAGCTGTCATCTGTAGCACATCAAACCATCTGTTGACGGGGAAGAAAAAACAAAACGCAAACTTATGGCCACTTCAGTCTTTAGGCCAGATTTGTGAACGTTAAAACTGGGCAGCTAGGATGCAGGATGTTCCTATCATGTCAGGCATAATGTGCATCTGGTCTGATTATCGTCATTTTAAAGTCTGTTTAGAAATAGATAATATTGATTTTATTTTATTTTTTTAAATAAGGTTCCAAAAAAAACACTACAAAGGTGATACACAATAGCTGCAGGTCTCGAAAATAGTTGCAACATTTGCTCAAAAGCCTCCTGATGTTACCCGTCCTTGAAAGAAATGGATTTTAATGTGACTTTCAACAATAAAAAGCAGCAAAAAAACAGCTCAGAGAAACCACAAACGGCTTTTTTATAAAGGAAGGCTAACATAGCAAGCAAACACAAGACAAGATATACTCATGGAAATTTATTCAGCTCAGCACATTATACAATGTGAAATGAAACTTTGTCAAGAATCGACGCATTCCCAGCCCTTCAAATGGAATCTTCAGAAATGTAACAGAACTGAGAGGTTTTACACACCTTCACAACAAAAATCTTGTCATTCATTACTAAGTAAATCTCATAAAATACATTAATGGGATGATATTTACATGGACAATATAAGCAACACAACGACATCAGAAAGTAAAATACAGCTCACATTTGTTTTGGACTAAAATGCATTTAGTTGCAAGCATGTAAATAAATAGAACTTCATCATTCTCTTATAAACATAGTATTGCCTTCTAGCAGTAATTGCTCTTTTATTTGGTTCCTAAATATTTTTATTGCCCTTTACTGAACATTTTAAAGCATCGTTATATAAGTTACTGATATTGCTCCCATTCTATCAACAGACATCAGAAATATGTGCTATTAGTTGACATTCAAATAAAGTATTAAAGTTTATAAAGAACTAATCGACATGAAGTAACATAAAGTAATAGAGGAGAGTTTCATTGGTACAGATACAGAATGCTGTGACACACCAGATATCAAGGCTCCTCACTGTGGTACAAATATTTAGAGGAATAAACTAGAAGGAAGAAGAATCTGCAGAAAAGAAGATTCTGCTGAACAAACACAGAGGAAACAATAACAAATACTCACAACATACGTCCCCTAATTTCTTCTTTCTGCATAATACATTTCTCATCTTGCACTCTCCTATTTGATGTATATACTGTCAGTGGTGGAAGAATGAAAACAGAAAAGACATTAAATGACCTGATATATGTTATCTGTCCCACGCAGCCTTTAAAAGTGTAATTTACATGGCATTATCTTTGAGTTTTCACTTCTCAGCGCAGACATAACTTGTCTTCCCACACTGTTTGTTTTCTTACGGTCCTTAACTGTTCCAGGTATTTCCAAAAGATCCCTTTGACATTTCATCTGTGATGTTGATGATGGGTATTCCTCTGTGCAAACGAGACAAGGGGTCAGTTTGTAGCACGACACGGCAACATTTAGCAGGAAAAGGGAAGTGTTGGCAGTTACGCATAGATGTAAATGTGAGCCATTAAAACTTCACAGTTACAGTGGGCTGTCACTTACTTGCACCCTTCTAATGGCACTTGCACGACACCCTCATCTTCTGCCAGTATGCTCTGCTCCTCCTCCTGCAGGTTAGGATAATAGTGATTAATTTGTGGATATCAGCAGAAGTATCTCACGGTCATACGCTTGCTGGGGTGAAACAGCTGTTTCGGAGAGACATGGCAGCACCTCTTCAGCGTCCTCCAGCTTCTTCTTCTTGCTTTCTGGCATTAGGTCATCCAGCCAGCTCAACTCTCTCTTAGTGAAGAAGCAGTCCAGCAATTTCCTGATGAACACCAGAGCCAACACCTGCAGGATTACACAAGCTGAATGCTCACAAGTCCCCACGTACTGAAGGATTGTACACAGCAAAATGTATAATGTATGTATTTTATTATAATGTTCATATCTTCATATATCAATGACAAATTATCATAACTGGAATGTGTCCAGATCCCTTCATCTGCTTTTCTTTCAATTGTTTGAAGTTCTTTTCAAGTTCAAACTAAAGACCAACATTGTGTAAAATTGTGTGTATTTGTGATTACAGTGATATTTATGGTGCCAAACAAAATGTAACATGGATGTTATTAAAAAATGTTTTTGTCTGCAGTTAATTTTCTTCCTTACAATAATGTGATTCCTTTTGCGCTGTGCCTTTAAACTGACTGATCATTTCCATGATGCATCACTTGTAACAGAAGATTTGGTTTGTTTTTTCATCTTTTGTCACATTGTAAAATAAAAAAATTATCAAATTTGGTTATTTACTTTTTGATGTTACTTGGACAGCGCTGGTTAAAATAACCCATATAGTTAATATACTTTTTAATGTTTTTTTATAATTATCATCCATGCTTTGAATGGTTCCTAAATTTACAGGAAATTGATCCTGTTCTCTCTGTGCCAGTATTTCTGCATTATTACTATATTGTTATAATGTATTATTATTTATTTAATCCACAAACAGCTGCATGATGCCCTTACCATCATGGGAAAGACAATGGCTGCCTTCGAGGTCTTGATGACCCAAAGCATCACCAAACAGCTGAGCTGGATGATGGTGAAGAGGTGCACCTTCCTCAGGGGAACGTGACGTAAGTAGATGAAGTCTGGCTGGTGCTTGGCCGGCATACCAAATAATGTGAGTCGGTCGAAGAACTGCAGAGGAAATGAGACAGACAGGCGCGAACGTTTACTTGTCTCGTCATGGATCAATACTTCAACATAGAAACGTGTGAAATAGAAATGACCAATTCTAAAACTAACAACCACCAAATCATTAGAAAACTATGTAGCTCCAGGCTGATCGTCATTTAGGCTCAAAGACTGTCTGTTTTTGAGATAATGTGGAGACACTTCAGTCAGTATGAATGCTGTGTCCTGCTGAAAAATAAAACAAAACTACATTTCTACTATTTGTCAGAACATAATCCAAAAGTATTTCATCATTTTCATGAGAAGAATGATAACCGTCTTTTTTTGTTGTTGTTGATAGTACAAACTGCCATTTCCCGTCTTTGGTAAGATACAGTAATTCAAGCTGAGGGGTTTTTGTGTGTTTTTCTAAGGTGTACAAACAATTTTTAAAGAAAGTTGTACCTGAATGCCTCTCAGAGAAGACGCTCCCATGTAAAGAAATACTCCGTACAGCACGGGCATGGGAATAAACTGAAGAGGAATAAAAGAGGCACATTCACTATGAAATATCGTCACAGAGAAACACCTCAAGTCCCACGTTTACCCACGTCACCCACCTTGAGGACCGACGTCATGAAGACGGAGCTGCCCATCAGGGTGAAGATCATGAGGCCGGTAATGCGCTGCTCTCTGATCCCGAGGAATTTGGGCTGCTCCCCAGGAGCCGAGCACTCTGACTCCAGCTTCAGGCTGTTGACGTGGGAGATGGAGAGAACGGTGGCTGCTACAAACCATGGTAAGCCCATCAGAGAGCAAATGCCCAGCATAATCCCCACCATGAACAGGTCCAGGTGGTACCCGCAGCCTTTCTGGAGGGGGGCAGGCAACAGGAAAAGGAAGTACAGATGAAAACTGAGCAAATCCTGGCCTGCCTGTGCTCGACGTTACACAGCTCAGACGAAGCTTTTAGACAAGCTACCTTGAGTTTGTGTTCCTTCCTGTTGATGATGACTGCGGTGATCTGCTGGTCCATGAAGATGAGGATGGTGCAAAGCAGAGCGGGGATCACGGTTATGACGGCCGTCCACCAGGGGTTGGGACCCAGCGGGCTGATGAACCAACCTCGATCATCTCTGGTGGGCTGATAAAGGATTTGTGAAGGTTGTGTTTATTCACTTTATTAACAATTTACTTCTTTTTTTTTTCGAAAAAAAAAAAAAACAAACAAAAAAAATAAAAACAATTTACTCGCATGATTGACAAAATCAGTAATGACATTTAATTTTAAGTCTGCCTACACGTGTGAAAGATTTTATAACATGAAATTTTTCCTTCTACCTGAAAAGGGAATGTTACTATCGAGTTGAGTTTCTTTTCTTTTAACGTTGACAGAATAATTGAAAGACGGTAGGTCATTTACATTACATTGCTGAGTTATAACAGTCAAATGTGATAATACTGTATGCTGTTTAAGGTTCTTGTTTCTCAGTAAAACATGTAACCTTTCCACAATACAGCACAGTATATGTTTTACTTTGCCGTTTGAGGGTTTACACACAATCAAATGATATTACAAGGCTGACACGGGATAACACTGGAGGGTTGTGGAAACATTCTGTTTCTGTAAACTGTCCATCATTGTTGGAAGGAATTAAAGTCACAAATGTCAAAACAAAATACTCCGGCAGAATTTGTATCATTTTGTCATCAAGATGACCGACAACAAGACCATTTTGCACATCCTCTGGTTCTGGTTTGAAGTTATGATACTGTTGTAAATTGTGTGCTGGTGTTGAGTCTCTCCATTCTTTCTGTGGCCCGGATCTCAGAATGCCGGCTCTTTTCTTTTTTCTTTTTTTTTTTTATCAGTACTTCCAGTGATTCTAATTTGGGGAAGGTATGCAAACTTTTGATGATATTGGGAGCTGTACCTGTGTACTCAGACCTATGCTTTAACACCGGCTTGATAATCTGAAAACAAATGTCTCACACAAGCTCATTTATATAACTGAAAATATCTTTTGTGGTTAAACAGTAACTCTGGGTAGATAAATGAGGAACAGCTGCTTTCTTGTGGGGCAAGACTGTAGTAAATTGTAAATCTTACAGATTTTTGGTAGGTACACTACCAGATCAAAATATGACATATTACATTTAAGTAACGGCTGCAAAATAGGCTGAAACAATTCATAAGCTATCCACCTGCACACTTCTTATACTGGCTGCCTGCATTACACCTCAACCCATTTAAATGAGATGAGCTGATAAAGGGATCTCGTTGTGGGTTCGGTGGATATTAGAGACGATCACGGCAAATAAGAACTTTTAATGTGACTTGTGTTTGCCTTATGCTTACAACTCTTTAGATAGGATAACCATATCTAGAATTCATATGTTGTGTGTCATAGCTCACCTTGAATACACTGGGAACTTTGAGTTTGGGAGAAGGGATGCCCAAAGCATAGTCAACCAAGACCATAGTGAGGATAGTGAAGAAGACAGCGAAGTCGCTGATGGCAGCTCGAACCTGAGACAAGTGAACTCTGGTAATTATGACTTGAAAGGATCCTTTAATCAATTTGTGCAACAGCGTCAGGAGCATGAGGCCCTATATTGTGTTATGCTCATACAGTACTTATACTTGTCCACTAGAGTGTAGCACTGCACCATGGTACATGGCACTTTAAAAAGAGAGCATCTTTGTCTTTATGTTTGAACAATTAAATTATTACAGTGGTGTATGGATGGTGAATGATTTACTGTACCTTTGTTGGAAAGTAATTGCTGAATTTAAACTCTTTGAGGAAGGCGGACATGAAGACAGTGGAAAAGAAGAGAATGACACACCAGAAGAGAACATCGGGGACGTACGGCCCTTTAGGGCCGCAAGCGCTGCCCACAAACTCCCCTTGCTTTTCAATGCAGTCCTGGAGAGGAGAAGAGGAGACTGTCAATCACACTGACCACTATCACAGTCTGGGTTTCCACAAACAGGGTTCATAAGCTTACTTGTCAGCAAAAAAACTTACCTCGGCACAAAAAAAAAAAAAAAAAACTGCTTTTATAGTGATTTGCAGTGCAGTTTTAGTAATCCAGTATAATCCAACCCACATGCCCTTAATCTCCTCTGTTCGCTTCCTCCATCTGGAAGAGCATGCCACTTTAAGGTGGAAAAATCTAAATATATTTGAGCTCAGAATTTCTGTGACCCTGAAATTGGGTCCGTTCGATAGGAAAACATCATTAATGACTGACTTGTAGGATTTCTGTTGTTGTTGACTGGTTTCAATATTGTCTATATTGGAACTGTGCGATACCTTGACCTCCAGCGCTTCCCAATAGATTTCTGAAGCGGTGACGTTGGTGATCTCCCAGTACTTCAGGGTGCCATTGGAGGGGTCAGAAGGCTCAACGCACGAACATCTGTGGTGGCACATGAACATCTGGGTAACTTATTAATCCTTCGTCTGTGAGGGATTTCTGGTACCTCCAGGAAATGTGTGCAGTAATTACTCTGTCTTTACTTGGCACAGCGCTTTGTCCGGGACTGAGTGATCACTTACGAGTACATGGTGAGTTTGTCCAGGTTGTTGTTCTTGTTGAAGGGGTAGTAGTCCCCCAGGTAGATCAGTTTCTCCAAGGCCTCGTAGATGAAAATGATGCAGATGAGCGAAGCGAAGGCCTCTTCTGTGAAACGCGTGATGTAACAGACGAGGGAACTGGCGTCTGTGGCCACCAGTATGATACAGAGGAGCGCTGTCCACAGACCGATGCAGGTTCTCAGGGACAGATAGGACAAGCCATACTCCCTATGAGGAGATTAACAAGGCAAGTGGTTCGTCCATGTTTGAATTGTACTGATTGAATTGATTTTCATATTGAAATGAAATGCTTGATGTGCACATAATCAGCAAGCTGATCAGCGTCAGAAAATTTCATTAAAACAATGTGAAATGTATTTATAAAATGAATATGAAGATTATCTGCATACGTTTGCTGGCATACAGGAAATGAAACGTACTTGCAGAATTTGAACAATATCTTCTCGAACACAAGCACCGGCCCTGTGCTTCCTAAAATAGTGAGGGGCTGCCCAGCAAACAGGGAATAGGCTATTCCAGTCAGCGAGGCTCCAAACAGGGACTCAATTGCACTCTGGGGGAGGAGAAGGGACAAAAACGTGATTATTGACGGCCATACTGTATATCCCAAACATCTTCAACTGTACTTGGCTATAAATGCTGTCGCTCTTGATGTAGTGAAAGGTTAGTACAGTGTACAGCGCGTCTTGGCAGAACAGTGTGAACATTTGGAGGAAAAGGCGAGCGGTTTACTATGCGTCCTTCTGTTGCCTCGCCCAGTAGTCCTCCGAAGGTGATGACAGGGGACATGCAGGCACAGTAGAGGAATAAGAAAGAGGCGACACACTGCAAGCTAAAAGCATCAGTGTAGTCTGACAGGTAGTGAGGGAGCTTCCGCTTGATGTCCAGGATGAGACCGCCAAACCATCTGAGAGGGAGAAAGAAATTGACATTTCAGTCTCAATTTTGGATCTCTTTATAAAAGATGGGGGGGAAAAAGAAAAGAAATGAGTACATTTCGACAGTTTCGCTATTTAAAATGTGCCAGATTTTATTTTTTTTCCTCTTTCCCCTACGTGCTTTCTCCCCACCGCCTGCTTCCACATGTTCAACTTCTCTCAGTGTGATCGGTCCCCATGATGGAAAGCCTCGCTGCAAATAGAGATTTGGAGCTGCTATGTTTCTATGGAAACCACTTCATCACTGCAACTACAGACCAAGAAATATCTGATCAGCACCACAGTGTATATTATGAAGAAAAAAAAGACTTTTTGTTGGTTTGATTTTGAGATACTGCATACATGCTTTACATGACATTTAATATTAGAATTAAAACAAATTTTTACTTCAATAAAGCAGGAATTTGACCAAAAAAACACAACAACTCCACATTATTGTCCCTCACCTTTCAACGATTGTTAATGAAGATGCGGTAAGGATTTCAACTTTTTTGGGGTATAAAATTACCACTTTTATAACAATTACAGCTTATTAGTTCATCATTCTGACAATTTTGGTTTTTAATTCACAATCACAATGTTTATGCCCTCGGTTAGCTATAAATAATTAAAGTCCCATATTCTGAAGTCAGGAAGATGTTTTTCTATGTTCAAATGGCAATAATGTAATAATAATCAGCTCATATATGAAACACAAAAGATATTTCAATGTTCAATGAACGTGTTAACATATATACAGATCAGCCTTAATATTTTGACCAAGTCCAGTGAAGAACAATGATTATCTCTCAAGTAATCCAGGCACCTGTTACTGTGGGTTGGGAATATACTGGTACTAGAGAGCAAGTGCACTATCTACTTTAAACCTTCGTCCTCAAGGTTGATATTACTACACGAGAATAAGGATTGTTTTGGCATGTTTGAAGACAAATTGTGATTAGCAGACCACTGGGACATAGGATGGGGCATTCTGCTGTGGGAAGTATCTAATAATCTATTTATATTCTACTTCCATCCAAATATTTTGAGATTAAGCAGATCATAACAGCGAATTTGACCCAAAAGAAACCTTCATATAAACCCATGACATAAATGAAATAGAAATTTTCATTTCAAAAACAAACAGCAAACTTTGTGCGAATTTCTTGTTCATTTCAGGAAAAATGAATATGAAATTCTATCAACTGTGTGATTTTTCTTTCAAATTAAGATATTTACATGGTACCAACTATACAAAGTTGTGTTCATGACTTCCAGAATTAGTATCCTCAAGAAGCACCGTAACATCATAACCAGCTGCTTAATATTTTGTACATTCTCATTTTTCTGACTATTCAGACTAATTTCTATCAGAATCAGTATTTTGTCTGCTGGACTGAACCACACAGACCAGCCTTCCATCCCTTCATACATCAATGAGCCTTGGATGCCAATAATCATGTTGGTGTCACTTTACCATACCGAAACACAACATGTGGTTTGATGGCCTGTAGTGACATCTACAATAAATATCGCTGGTGGTTATTTCCTTGATGGGTTATACAAGTGAAGGTCAGTGAAACTACTGACTCTCAAACCCATGTCATGGTGTCTCACTCCAAAAAAAAAAAAAAAAAGACAATAACCTTGAAAACTCAGGTTTTTACATTCCATACCACTTATAGGCTATATTCCCATCAGTGTATAACAAGAGTATATTTCTTGAAATACCTTCTACACCTATT
Organism: Lipophrys pholis; assembly: GCF_963383615.2. NCBI lineage: Eukaryota > Metazoa > Chordata > Actinopteri > Blenniiformes > Blenniidae > Lipophrys > Lipophrys pholis. Next base: position 13,496,044 of record NC_137632.1, read on the forward strand.
AAACAACTCGATGCACTACTTGTCAACCTGTCAGTAATTTTAGGTGTACTTACATTTTCTGTGTTGTATTTGATTGTTTCTGCAGGCTTCTATTAAAGAGATCCATTTAACTGCAGTGCGAAGCTTCGCAGGCCGAGTAGCCTGGTGGTTAATATATTCTGCACCACTATGTAATAGGCGTAATGAGTGAGAAAGCCATATATTTAATAAAATGTTTCCACTGTCAACATATTTTGAGGCGTGACTCTTACTTTCCAGTACGCTGCAGCTCTGGACCTCCGTGGCCTCCGTGCTCCTCTTCCTCCTCGCCTTCCACTAGTCCGTTTGGCAATATGTTACTTTTCTTCCTTTTTTCCTGTACAACAAATGTGTTTATTTAGATTTTTATTCAAAGATTTAAAAAAAAAAAAAGCAGACACCCAGCAGACTGAATTCCTACTGACCTGAGAAGGTACATTTTTTGGTGGCTCTATCCGGATGGACGGATCCCACTCTCCCGGAGGCAGGACCGTAACTTGATCAAGAAATTCATCAATCCCAGCAATCAGATCATTCCGGTCTTTAGCTTTGTAGGCAACATCATGGAAAACCTGAAATCAGAAGAAAAAAAAAACCCAAAGCTGTCAAATTGAACGGAATGTGGTGCAAAGTACGTGCTCCACAGTGTGTATGAAACCTGTCACATTTGTTAAACCTCAAGAGGGAACAGTGCATTCACACTTACGGATGCTTTACTAGCTCCTAACCTGCAGGTGCCTGGACGACATAAACCTTTATAATATTTACAGATCATGATAACCTCTGCAAAAAAAAATAAAAAATTGGCACACAAACTCTGAAACAGCAACTACTTTGTTATTCTCAACAAAAGATGAAATCGTGTACATCCCCGCTGAGTTCACATGTTTAATGTGATTGTAGTAAAGCTTTGTAGAAGTGGATTTCTCTCCTGACAACTTGAACTCCATTCAATAAGGAGAGCGTGAGGACCGACTAATCATAAAGAAATGTTGAGAAATGTTCCGTCACTTCAGGAATTTGCTGAGTTCTTCTGGACTGTGAATTTATGCAAAGTGCCAACTGGAGCATCTGGCTGACATTTGAAACGCGTCCATCCACTTTTCCAAAACATTCATGAATAAACAAATCCTAAAGATTGATGTGAGATGTAACAGTGAAGTCTTACCTCATCTGTCATTAACGTTGCAATGGATCTTCCAATCTCATGATACTGAAGCCCTCTGCCAAAGGGCCCTAACAGAATAAACAGGAACCTAGAAAGAAGAACACATTTTCAAATGACAAAAGGGATCAAATGTTTCCGACAAACAACAGTTTGGATTTCTTTAAAAGCTAAAGCGGTCCAGGTAAATGAACCTGCAGTAACCTTGTGGCTATTGGGACTTCAATCATCCCGTTGAGCAGGACCGCAGGAGAAAGGCGGACAAACGCCACTACCGGCTTGTTCAGGAACTCCAGCTCGCCCACCAACACGTTGCAGGCTTCAGCTCCTGCAGGGATCTTCTTCATGAAATGAAGGTCTATCTGAAAGACGAAGCAAAGCCCGGTTTTAAAAGTACCGTGTAAAAGGTCTTGATACCCTTTCTGCCTGGCTTAACATTTAAGCAGCTTTAACAATAAGAATAGTTTAAAACGCCGGCACATATAAAACGAATCATTATTTGTATTGTTTATCCTGACATTAAGCCTCACATGTAACAGTGTGGCTAAAAATAGTGCCGCTGCCCTAACTCGTAATCTGACATAACAGTCAAGATTGTCACAGAATTGTGAATGAAGTCCCGATGAAACACAAATACAAAACACAATACGTTTGTTAAATGGTGAATGGATTTCACTTGAAATTTGACATCTTAGGCAGTTCCAATATGCCGTATGTATTAAATACACTTAAATACTCAAGATGGTCACACGCCAATCAATATTTTGGCCCAAGGACACTTCACCCTATGGACTGGTTGGGATAGGGGATCAAACTGACAACCTTGGGATTGTATATTGATCATTTATGATATAATGAAAATTCAAAGCGAAACAGCGTTTTACACACATGTGTATGTCAGTATTGAAAATGTTTCCACAGCCTGAAATAAAGAATCAATCCAGACGGCGTGAATTAAACAAAACATAATGAATGCAACTCATACAATGATAATATCTTGATAAGAACAATGAAGGTGGAGCTACATAAAAAAGAAATGAAGAAACTGCAGGAGATGTGCATGCGCCTTGTGATTTTGTCCATTCAGTCCACACATTATTACAACACACTACATATGAGAGAAAACACATTTGTATTATTGCTCCAGTGAAAAGAACAAAGGACAATAAACAGTTCAAGCATTGAAGCGAACAAAAGGTCAAACTCATATTCATAATGCAAATGTCTCAGCATGGATTTCATACTTGTCTGGTCTGTGTGTGGTGCTCATCTGTGATGAAGGACCTTTTTTTTTTTTTTTTTTTTTTTTAATGCTTAACATGGTTTTAATCCTAATCTCTCACTAGATGACCTTTCCATTTAAAATACTGACAATGACCTTCATTGTTCGAAACATAATTAAATAACAGTCCGGTCTTGTTGGTCAGATATGTCACAGTTCCTCGACATGGAGTACTTTTACATGCCATACATCCTGGCAGGAATGTAGAGATATATCACTAGATTATGTATTGTTATCTGGAAATATGAGAATGCAAAAAACTCTTTATGCATCTTTGACAACTATTTACTATTATATTTGATTTAAAACAATTGATGTTGATGCATTGTTTATGCAGCACTTTCTCAAAAATACTTATTTATGTTATTGCTTTTTAAATGGCTTTGACATTTCACATGATTAACTATATTTGCATGCAGATGTTAAACCTACAAGGGACTGGTAACATGAGAGACGTGTCCAGTAGCTGGAGGTGAGGAACGCAGGGAACATGTGTATTTCACCTTGCTGAAGTCCACAGAGCTGTTCTCTCGACTGATGTCTCCTTTGGCATCCGGACTCGCTAAGTGAAACTGGGAGGACGTCATCTGACCTGAGCAATCCAAAGCAGAGAATTATAAATCTACGCCACAAACTCTTTAGCAGATTATAGAATCATTCTTTATTTACTCAAAAATGTGTTTTCTGAATATCAAGAGCGGAACAAAACATGATGGATAAAATCCACAACATGGAAATACAATTTTTTTTTTAATAGATTTTAAAACGTGGTATTGCTGTTTCAAAAAGAATTAATTAAACAAATCAATTATTATTTACTTATTCTTTTTTAGGTTTCTTCATAAAAATATATTAAAAAAAAAATTTGGGGGGTCTTTATTGAATTTGTTTATCAAGTTAATATCATTTTATTTCTACATTACAAACTAATTAACCACTTGTTTTATTCCCTCTGACATTGTGGTCATTCACACTTAAGGACTGATGATTCCGGAAAATATTACCAAAGTTAACAGTATATATTTGGAAACATAGCAAGACGATTACTCAGTAAACTCAACTTTGCTCTTTTACTCTGGTGTGAATGTGGATTATTAAAAGAAAAAAAGCAAAAAAAAAAAGAAAAGCAGTGCTTCTCTGTAAAAACAGCCTCACTGCTGAGATCACTTCCAAACTGCCTGACAGGTCTGGTTTAATTCCCGTATTCATTAAACAGCCAGGTCAAAAATAAGCACTAATTATAGTCTGGAATACCACTCACAAAGCGTGATGTGGAGCTCAACAGTGATCATTGCTTCAAAATGATCTTTAAATGCAACAACACTGGAGTCAAATTGCACATGGTTCACTAGCGGGACTTCTGATAAACCACAAAATGATTTGAACAGTTTAGTGTGCTCTGTAACTAATTTTGTCATGAGGGATATTGGCAAACCTGAAGCTTATAGTTGGCAAAGATATGGACAAAATTTGCTTCCAATTACAAGGCATGGGCTAAATTAATCCCAAAAAATCTACCAAATATTATTGGAGACCAACAGAAAAATGTATGTAGACTGGAACAAAAATATCGATCTTTGTAAGTCATTGCTTCTGTAAAACAATCAATTTTGAGTTTTTAATGTCAAAATAGTTCGTAAGAGGAGACTCATTTTTTGAGTATAAGCTGGTTGAAAAGAAAGAACACCCTTTACACCTTTCAGTTTGGTATTACTTGGTATCTGAAATATCATCAATGGCCACATCCTCAGACATACAAAATGTAATGTGCTCCAGAACAGCAGCTTGACCCCCAAACTCAGCTTAGGTAGAATAATAATGATGAGTTTTGCCAAATGTAATTGGGTCACTGGTCCTTATTTGTATTATGTTGGTCACTTGTCTCTTGTCACCTGACACATATTGGCCTCCGTAGTTGTGAAAAGGATTTTTAAAATCCTTCCAATATAATACATTCCTGTGGCTACACCGGCTTCCTCCTCTGATGTGAACACATGCTTCTCAGTTCACTGGTGAAACGAAATGATGTATGATTGTGTATGTGGCTGCTCGTCTCTCTGTTTTGGCCATGTGACGAACGGGCAAATTGACAGAGATCTTTCCTGTCCTGCCAGACAACACAGAGTGTATTTCTCTGGTGTCTGAACCGTCTCACAGCATATTTTGTCATTTAAACTCCAACGCGGTCACCGGTGCCCGGTTTTGTCTCTCACCATTTTTGTCCAGGTGGAGCTCGGATGTCCGTCGACTGATGTCAGCAAATGAGCGCACAATGGGCAGGCGATTCGCCAGCTTCTTCTGTTTCTGGTGATGGTGCTGCTTCAGCAGTGTTTCTCGCACTTTCTGCCTCAGCTCGTCTCCCAGTGGTGAGTACAGCTCCTGGTGGTCTAAGACCATGTCTAGTGTGGACACACACAGGCAGTTTATTTCAGCTTCCAGTTCAGAGACATTGTTGTCCACTGCGAGTTAAATGGCATGAATATCATTATTCAAAACGTTTTTTTAAGTTAAAATGATAGAAAATATACAGATCAACCTCATCATTGAGACCGCCTGCCTAATGGTGTGTATATCCTTCCCTTGTTTGTCCTTCTTTGATTGGTTTGAGTGCCTTCAGATAGAATTAAGGCCACCTTCACTTTTCCTAACGCTATTATTCCTGTAGTTGTGTTCTTACTTTTTGTGTCAATTAATGAGAAAGAAATTCATTGAAGCTGAGAAAAGGGGGGGGGGGGGGGGGGGGGTCTGAATGCACTGCAGGCTGGAAAACAATATCTAGACCTGCGGTTTTGGGGATGCTCTGACCCTGTTTTCTAACCATCACATTTAAATTAGTTCAAATCCTCACACTTTCCATTTTACTGCTTGTAGCACACAACTTTGAGGACAGCACTTACCGGCAATCTCTTCAATGGTATTGGCCCTCATGTCGAGCAGCACAGTGCTGTTGATAATGCAGCTGCGCAGTTCAAACAGACTGTGCAGAGACAGCGTGGCTACATAGGGTTTACTCCATCGCTCTCCTCCATCCTCCACATCCTCCTCAAACTTGAGCCACCTGTAACAGAAGTAAAGAGTTTCTGTCGGAAGCGGCACACGGACAGCAAACCGGCCCGCCGTCTGTTTCTCTCTCTCAATCTCCCATCACATTTTGCGCTAATGTCTTTTTCTCTCTTTCAGTTTTTCCGATTTTCTTCCCCTCCTTCATGATATTACTGTAAATAAAATATGTTTGATTTGCCACATTACCAGAAAAGCATAAATTGTGCGAATGACAGATAAAGATAGTCTCCATTTCCATAGTGACAGCAAAGGAGCAAAATCGTAATGTGCCAACAATTACTGCATGAATTTACGATTACTTAATGTAATAGGGATACAAACATTAGAAACCCAGCCACATCGCTCATCAGTATAAGTGGGATCACAGTCCATTCAATCAGAGCTCTCAGTAATGACATGTAAATCATGTCTGAGTGTAAATGCCATGTTGTGACATAAGAGTCGACAGTACCTGGCACTTTCCCTCCATTCGGAGTCCTCTCCATCCTTCTCGCAGATCTCATCCATCTCTGTGAAGAGGTCATGAGGAATGTGCTCTTCATCATCGTCCTCTGCTCCCAGCAGGAACTGCACCCTCTGGGATGGGGTGTCTGTCAAAACACGGCGGTTCAACTTGAGCTGCTCAATCATTTTCGCGTTCGGCTTCAGTGCATTCAGGTTCACGGCTGTGGTCGGTACCGAAAACCGGAGACTCTCTGCCCTCCACCAAAGTGAGGCTCCGATCCCTGCTTCTTCTCTTGTGTTTCATTCCATGGTGACGGTGTCTGCGATGGCTTCGGTGCCTGGTACTGCCCAAGGGCACGTGGACCCCGATGTAGAGAGTCCTATGACCTGCGAAACAACCGCGGGAGGTCAGTTCAAATCAGCCTGTAACCTACAAACATGAGGTCCACTAGTTGCCCATATTAGGTACTCAACCTTGATTTGTGCAATAATTTCACAAATAAATTGTAAGTATCACATCTGAACGTCACTTATTTGTTTATTCTTAAAAAAGGTCACTTTATTCTTTGACTTTATTGTAGCACATTAATTTTTACTATGAAACATATAACAAACTCATACCTACTGGTGCATTAATGATCTCATATCATGTATTTAATCTAATATCACCCGTTCTTTTGCATTACAGCAGTACTGTCTATCCTTCCTTTATACTTGTTTTATTCAATAATCAATAGAGCTTCTTGTAGCTGGAGCCAGTTCTCGCAGAAAATGGGCAGAAAACAGGGTATAACCTTTCATAACATGCTCGTGCATGCAGGCACACACACATTTAGCTCACTCACACGATGATGTTTGATCCAATATTGAACTGAACGATGATGAATCACTTCAAATCACACTGCACAGCATCACATTGTATTACATAAATTCTTTTGTATTGTACTACATGTTATAGCAATGTATCTCTCATACAGTATTATTACATTGTTTGTTCGTGTTTCAACGTCACTGAACTTACATTCTCAATATCGTATATTGAGAGTATATCTCAATATCATATGCCTTTAAATCAGTGGCCTAATCTTTACACACATAAGGGTTTGTAAGCTGTGTTGAACAATGTTTGTGGTTGTTTTGTCTGCAGGTATGAGACGGCGTGAGTAAGAGAAAAAGAGAGGAGGAGAGCGAGCGTGTCCTTTTGCACTAAAGTCAGCCCACTCAGCTCTCTGCAGTACGAGGACTCTGGTACACACAGTGCTCTGCAGCTACACCAACATGTTCATTTTACAAGTAGTTTCACTTAACGTCTGCTGTGGTTTTTAATATCGTTTTTTTATGTGTGAGTTCGTGAATCCAAATTACTCTTTTCTTTTCCACTGGACATGAGTTAATATCTCTCTACAGGTGTCTTGCTGTACCGCAGAAGCTTATAGCCAGGACTTTATACTCTCTTGCTTGTACAGGACCTACAAACTCTTTATCAGCTCAGATCAGCTTCGGCTTAAAGGGATAACTCACGCGAGCTCATTTTTAACTTGCACTTCCACAACTTCAGAAATGGTGAAGCCGTGTATCTGTGTGCAGAGGTAGATAACAAGCTCCCAGTTTTTAGTATCCAAAGTCTGATTCTTTTGTTTTGATTGTAGGTTTTACAGTGATGTTCAAATTACTGTTGCGAACTCGGCTCACCCACAGTTTCTGCCTCCCACTCTGCTCCTATCTATTATCTGTTTAAAAAAAATAAATAAAAGGCTGTCAAGAGGAAAACAGCAGTTGTGAGGACAGAGTGGGCGGACTCAGCTGCAGCAGCCCTTCACTGCTTCGTGCGCTCAGTGTTTTCAAATGCATTTATTGTCCACCCAGGTACCTTCAAGATCCTCCTGCTCAAAGTTGGTTCCCTGTTGGGAGCGTGTTCCTCCTCTGTCCACCACAGCCTCATCTTCGTTCCTCTGTTAGGCACATAGAAACACAGGGGACGTTCTGATCATTTCATACAGTATTGTACTGCTGCTCAGCACCATCTTGAGGAAGAAGAAGAAGAAGAAGAAGAAGAAGAAGAAGAAGAAGAAGAAGAAGAAGAAGAAGAAGAAGAAGAAGAAGAAGAAGAAGAAGAAGAAGAAGAAGAAGAAGAAGAAGAAAAAGAAGAAAAAGAAGAAAAAGAAGAAAAAGAAGAAGAAGAAGCAACATAGCAGAAAGCAGTCTCATTCCTCCTCGTACCCCAACGCCGCCTGATCGAAGCAGGAAGCGAGATATTTGTTGACTTGGTGTTCCTTGACAGCCGAGTGCATTGTGAACAAACACCAACTGAATAGCACAGTTGCCGTGGCAACTAATTGTATGTCTTATCTTTGGGAGGAAAGAGTAACATCTGAGTCCAAACAAAAAGCTTTTCATCATGGAAACAAAAAATTCCCCTCCTAGAATAAAACGTTTGTTTCTGTGCAAGATGTTTCTTGTGCAGCCACTTGTTCTGTTAAAAGGAAACTTAGTGGAGCAAACACCTTGGCTTTGAACAAAAAAAAAAAAAAAAAAAAAGTAAAAGACTGTTTCCTGAACTGTTTGTTTTTGTTCTTTGAATACATGAAATTATGAACTTATCAAACTATCATTTGTAGTCACGTCACTTCTCTGGCAGCATGTGAATCAAATTGTACTGATAAGCCCAACTAAATAAATCTTCTTTTCTTTGTCATTGTTTGATGATAACATCTTACCTTTTCTTTGCATAATTGCAATTCTTAGCAGTTGTTGCACTCTAAAAAACCAATATTACAATAGCTAATATTAAGCCCAGCTTGTCAAATTGACTGATTTCTGCATGTTTGCGCTGTCTCGTAACTCTGCTTTCTCATACTTATCCTAAGCACTGCATGCTTGAATAACTCAAAAGAGCTGGAATTCTGTAGTTGATTAGATTCAAATCTCCGAGAAATCCAGCAGCCTGTGGTGTGAATGTCTGCTTGTTTATGTAATACTTGTGAAAGAACATGCCAATGAGGAGGTGGTGATAAAGAATCAATAAAAGCAGCAGAAAACACGATCTGTCATTTTACTTCGACAGTAAAAATGCATCAGTTTGATGAGTTTCATCAGAGGTTTGAAACTTTATCGTGAGCGCCAACATGTGACCCTGCAAAAATACTCCAAACTAATTCATACAGCTCTTAAATTCTACTGAGAAACATATAAGAATGCAGAAGCAGAGTTGCTGTAAATCAGTGGATCTAAACTTCTTTTTTCTTCCGGGGCGCTCCCTAGATTGCCTCTTAAAAAGGGGACGAGAAGTGATCTCTGATTTCGAAACATTGCAGTGAAGAAAAATGCTTTCAAACATACCCACTCTGAACGGCATACAAAAGCAGAAGCATTTCATATAGAAAAACAATTTTCCGGGTTCGCTCTCGACTTAAGAACACGTGTGATTGTGCTTTGACAGCCTCAGACTAATGGCTGGTGTCCTCCACCAACAAGGGGGTCCCAGAGTCGGGTACCACTGCACACATTATGCACACTGAGCTGACATTACATGCACGTGCGCATAAAAACCAGCAAGTGTTTGCACCGCAGACAAAAGTCCTGAGTATAATTGAAACTCCTTCTTATTCCTTTAGATTTGAACATCGATGCTCCCATGTTAAATAATTCAGAGAACAATTATCACATAAAGTTTCAATAAATGTAAAAACTGTAAACAAGTAGCACAATTGTGTCCTGTGATAACCTAAAGCATATCAGCACCTCCTCCAGAGCTGACTAATTACCATGTTACATGTTGTTTGTTTATTCAGCAGAATGACCAAAGTGTTAACACCACAATCTGTACTTCCACGGGATGTTATCCATATTTATTCATAGGAGCTGGACATGTGAGACTGCAGACGAAAACAGAATGATTCTTTTCATTGTGGTTTATGCTTGTAGCACTCAGTTTATTCTGAAAAATCACATGTATATATGTATATACTAATAATAGGAAAGAAAAAAATCGTCATCCCGTCTGCAAACATTCATCAATGTGAACAAGCTGTGAAACGTCTGGATAAATACAGTAAATCTACTTATCAGAGCGTGGCACGCCGCTAAATAGTTTTATATTGATTTCAAGAGTAAGACACATTTAACACTGATATTTACTATGAACCAGCAGCAGGAAAACAAACACATGGCTGCCTTTGCTGCTGGTGAGAGTGCTACAGTCATTTGGACTAAAGATTATCAGGAGATTTTAAAGCACCTTTTGAAACACGATTGTCTTTTTCTCTAAACAGCAGCGTTTCTCTCATCCGTCTTGACCAGCAGTTGACCATCAAAGCATTATGATTGTGAAGGCCACGGTTTTTTCACAGCTGCAGTGACACACGGGCTGGCAGAGCCACGAGGGTGATGTTGATAATCTGTCTGTACAAAAACATCATCCACAGATCAGCGTCCCAGGTCAGATTAAACCGCCAGTGTTTGATACGAACACACCGGCCACATTAGCTCATATTAAATATTTACTGTGCTCATTTACAAGGCACGAATTCATGCCATCAGTAATATTGCCGGATGATAGTATAATTTTTTCCCAGAAAAAAAATAAATAGATAAATAAAACCCTTGTGGAAAAAACATTTTAGTGTAATCACAGTGCTGCATAATCAGTCAAACAGACTCAGAGGCTACTGTCATGATGATGGTGTATCAATCAGATGGACACATAAACTCATGTAGTAGTTGCTCTGTTTTTGTGTACTTTTAAGAAGCTTCCCATGCAAAGACCTGCTGACACGTCAACGCTTAGCACGAGAGACTGAAATGGGATTTCCAGACGACTCAAAAGATATTTGAAAGAGCTCAAATGAACAACCAGAGCAAACTAGGATCAAAAGAACAAAACTATAAGTACATATTGTCTTGTGACACACACACACACACACACACACACACACACACACACACACACACACACACACACACACACACACACACACACACACACACACACACACACACACACAGCCACACACACACACACACACGCACACACACACTGCCTGCTGCTTTTGAAACTAATAATCTCCTAACCAGAGACATCATGTTTAAGGACTGGCACACCACACAGCTGAAGAGATTTCACAGGATGTGGCTCATACTTGGATCTGATTGCTACAGATGGCTGTGGCAAATTTCGAAACCATCAGTGGCAGCAATATCATTAACTGCACCGGCTTTCGTGTGGCAAAAAAAAAAATGCACCGTAATCCTTAAATGTTTCTGCATCCGAAACGTCAACATCCTGCAAAAAGGACACATTAGGACTGAAATTTAGCTTTTCATTGCTGCGATTTAAGTTGCTTCACAGCTTTGATCTCTCATTTTGCCACTTCCAATGCTTCAATCTCTCCAAACTGTAGAAAAAAAAAATATTTTTAAGATTTTGTGCTTGATCATTCAGACATTATTGTCTCTGGATATAAATTACTACCTTACAACGCCACTCACATGTCACACGTCCAAACAACCTGAATTGGTCTTCATCAGGCAAACATGTCATACCAGTGAAGTATTGACGCAGTAACCATGACAGTTTTCTGCCCTACCTGGTTGTTGAATGCCCAAGGAACCTCTGAGTATCCAGTATGCATGAGCTCTCCTTCTCCGTCCTCTGCCGTTAGGTCAGTTTACACAGAGCTGAGCCCTGAGTGCTTTCCTGCTGCTCTGCTCTCCACCATGTCTCATTGAGGCTGATGCTCTTCTCTTGTGTCAAACAACTGTAATTTGTGATTGAGCATCTATCAACAGTGCCACCTCTCTCTCATCACGAGATTACAATTGTGACATCATCGCTGCTGCTGAGCAGCATCTTATCAGAGGGAAAGCCTGGTTTATACCGTATTTCCTCTCTCTCACTCTCTCTCTCTCTCTCTCTCTCTCTCTCGCTCGCTCGCTCGCTCGCTCTATCTCATGTAAATATGAAGTAAAAAGCTGCCAAAATGACTGCAGCCTGCTATGAAATGAACTGTGTTGACACAAATGGTGTGTTCTGATGAGATATAGTGACTATTCTCCCTGACTTTGCTTTTTTTTTTTTTTTTCTTTGAAAGTTTTTCTGAGTGCAATCAGTCACAGATCCTAACGGAGTCTGGCGTTCACATCCAAGAAACAACTCACCAAACTTCTACGTCTTACAGATGAACCCAAGGAAGAATTGACCTGCAAAATAAGACATCATTGCATTAGTTGAACAGGAGGTGTTTTTTTTTATATGGTTTTATTTTTGTGTAAACTAGAGTGCTTCAACAATTCACTCAAAATCCTCACAGTCAGATGAAAGATGATGGAGTTCAGTGGTTCTCAAAACCTATACAGTAAATACCAGCTCGGTAAATGTTCCAAGTATCACTACTGTGGCCAACCTGGACAAACATTGGTGGACATTTACCCAATTACCTATGAATAGCTCACAAAATGACACATGTTCACTCATATGAGGATTATTTGTTAATAGTTTTTGCCAAACTAATCAATATTTCATTTAAATATAATTTTAATCGTTTGTTTGAATCTTTTGAAGAATAATTCAGTTTAGAACTATAAAGTAAGCTAGAGTGCAAAGCCAACAGTTGTGAAAGTTGTAAATGTATAAAAAGACCAGATATTTCAAATTAAAACCATCCAGCCAGAAGGAGACCATGGTTTCAGCTCAACACAGCGGGCTCATCCTCCCACCGCCTGACAACCTTTGAACTGGATCCATAAATGTCCAGTGATTTTTAAAGGTCTTGCTGCGACTCTCCAATTCAAAGTCAACACTATACGACTGGCTCAAAAAGCCACATCAGGGCAAAGACTCTCAGTTTTTCCACTGAATGTGTTTTGGTATAAACAAGTAGTGGATAATGACAGTAAATCTACTGCAAAATGATCAGCAAAGATGAATAAGCATGTGCTCTCATCTCTCTGAGAACATCCCCATTTAGACTTTATGTTTTTTTTTCATCTGGACTATATCCAATTATATCTCTAAAAGAAATGTTACAGCTGAGTTTGACTCAGTGAGGATGTCTGTGGGTGAAGAAGCTGCTTGCATATAGATCACAGCAGCCTGTGAGGCTATGTGAGTGAGACTTCACCTCTATTTTGCTGGATTTTATGTAAATATGATACGTTTACATAATGATACAAGGTCCCTTCTGTTGTTTACTGCATTAACAGGACATCTGTCCGCCGGGATTTTTTCATATATGAAATGATAAATCACAGAGTAACTGAACGTCACAACCACAACGTGATGTCATGTAAAAAGTAATGATAATAAATGACGGAAAACCCGCATATGGACACACAAAGAACCAACATAATGTCCCAGGGGAATCAACAACTTTAACAGGTGCTTCTCAAGCTACCAAAGAATACAGTAAGACATTCAGAAATAATTAATCAATGTTCATCACATTTCATTTTGTGTGAGAAGGGCTCAGCAGGTGAAGGAGAACTGATTAAAGCTCCACAGGTAGCTCCTTTAACTCAGCACCTCGAATCATGAATCTAACATGTCAAGTCTGCCTCCTCAGCACTTTTTTTTTTTCTTTTCTTTTCAATAAAGGTTTCACACAAACTAAAGCCTGGCACGCGTCCTGCAAGATTATTCTCAGTGATAAAACATGTGCCCTAAAAGAGAAGAGAGAGAAGTCTTTACCGATGGCAGCAGCGGCTCTATCTGAGCACCGTGATCCGTGGTTCCCATCCTCCTCCTCCTCCCCCGGCGGCTCAGCCCGTCCTGCGAATGGAGCAGTGACCTCCACTGTGTGTTATCCACAGGTGTAGCAGTAACTGAGCGAGCACACACTGCAGTCACATGTGTATATGATGGGGGGACGCTGCAGCCTGGTGATTAGCGCCTCTCAGGAAACATGCGCGTCTCCGCTGGAGGACGGACTCGTCACTCCGAGAGGAGAGGAGAGGAGAGGAGAGGAGAGGAGAGGATGGTGGAAAGCTTGACAATCAGCTGAAAAAAAAAAAAAAAAAAAAACATCCCGGTGTTTTAGTCTCACTTTGTAAATAGTGCTCTCTGTTCTTTGTTACATAACCATCTCATTCAACGTGATAATGTTTTTTTTAAGAGCAAAAAAAAAAAAAAAGCTCCTTTCCCACTCACTGCAGACGCTGAGTGTTTTTAAATACAAATTTAAATCTCTTCTTAATTAATTGCTCCTGATTACTAGTTACACACTGTGGTGGTCACTGTCTCCCCACACAATGGGAAGGCCCCCTTTTGCAAAACTTGATGTGTGGAATTTGCATGTTCTCCACATGGTTGGATGGATGGATGGATGGATGGATGGATGGATGGATACACATTCAAGTGGTGGCGCAAAATGTATCTTATACACTTAATGCTCAAAATATGACTTCAATTATAAAATCACTCCTTAATCGTTTGTTCCAAGCAGCTTTACAGTTTTTTGTTTTTATTCGATCAGGTGTGTGTGTGTGTGTGCGTGTGTGTGTGTGTGCGTGTGTGTGTGTGTGTGTGTGAGAGAGAGAGAGAGAGAGAGAGAGAGAGAGAGAGAGAGAGAGAGAGAGAGAGAGAGGCCCTTGTGCGCTTATTTGGGCAATGAGATCCGGTGTGTCCAGAGGAAAGTCTCGCCTTCTAATGACATCCTCACCTTCAACTCCTTTTGCAAAGGAGTGTGTGACTGCCTCTCTGGCGCATTTCCTCCTTTGTCCATGGCGCTGCTCCAACATCAGCTCCATCATGTGGACATTTACATGAGTTGTGTTGAAGTTGCTGAATTTGAGGATGGGAAAGCCTCCACGGGGAAAGCATTTGGTCCACTTTACAGTTAAAGGCTTCATGTTTATCTGATGGCGTCACAATTTGGCTGTGTCTCGCTTTGCTTGAGTTCAGGAAGAGTGTTTTCCAGCTCACTGAGTTCACCAAAGCCTCTGGATTAATGCTTAAAACATTTGAGTGTTTTACGCAGCATGACGTCCTCAACCGATATAAAAAAATAAAAAAAAAGTAAAGCTGGTGTAGATAGACTACAATGCATTGGGACCATCATGTTAACTAATGTTTAATAAACTCATGCAAAATAGGTTTACTATAGAAATATTCGTACTAAAAAAGAAAAAAGAAAGAAAGAAAGAAAAAAGAAAAACGGACGTGCCTTGAGTTCCTGGAGCTCGCCCTCGGTGTGACCCCCATGGGATCCAGCAGCAGGAGCTTCTTTCATTACAGGATCTGCGTTGAGTTATCGCCATCTGCTGTTTATGTATGAGAAGACCTGTGGCTGATGAAGTGAGCGTTTCAGCGAGCTAAATGCCACACCTCTTCTGGACAGCTGTGAGCCTCTCTTTCACACTGAAATCCAATTAAGTGCGCAGTGACTTCATTATGCGTTAAAGTCCAAATGCTCATTCCGAAATTTTACTGAGGATCATTTCAATATCCTGTAGCTGATCATTGAATTAGATCACAAACTGATGACTTGAAATTTTATCCAAAAACCCATCCACATATTCAACCTATCTAACATTTATTTATTTGTTTTTCTTAATGATTATTTTTTTACCTGTGCTTTACGTTCCCGGTCACATTGTTGGGTTTGCACATTTAACAAAAACTTTCTTCTCGTTGTCAAACAGGAAATCTGTCAATTATTTAAATCTGCGCTGCTCTGACTAAATAATCCGCGGCGAATTAAAGTTCAATTCTTGAAGCCAAAAACATTTTTGACGCGCAATCCAAACGGATGCGTAATTAGAGGACCCCTGGCTGATTTTCAACAATAAACTCTTTTTTTTTTTTAATCTTCACCGATGCACTTTTGTATTAGGTTATGTCGATCCGCGATTTAGAAAACATTTAAGTCATTTAATAATCAAATAAACCATAAATCCTGATGGTAACATCATTTATTTTGTTTCAATCACATTACAGCAGATACAGAGGATTTTCACAACAGCATAGCAAACAAGCTATGTAAATTAACCGTCTGATTTAAATGAATGAATAAATAAATATAAATAAATAAAGAACCTATATCTACATAAACGACATTTATAACTTCTTTAACAACATGAATTATGAATGTAGCGGTGATCTGCACAGCCATTTAAACATTTGGTAGCCTACAGCTTTGATAAAGTACAAAATACGTATTTTTTTTTTTTCACTGACAGGGGTTATTGTGCCAGTATATGCTACACAAGGACATTTAATGTACAGATTTTCAATACCTTTTGTAACTAACAGTTTAGGCTACTTAACAGAAGGATGCTTCTTTTTTTTTTTTTAACACTACTAAGAAATGAGATTTAATCTATTTTTGTGTACATCCAATCACTATCACCAAATGTCCAATATTATGTACATTATTTTCAATAATTACAGTGTATTCTGACGCAGCAGTGTGGAAACAAGGCTCCAAACGTAATGCAGAACTGAATAGAAAGAAGTCGTAGAATTTACACTTTGGCCATTACTGTGGATATGACAGTCCTTTCATTCGTTTTTGTTTTGCTTTGTTTTTTTTATTGATTAGCCTGTAGATAGATAGATAGATAGATAGATAGATAGATAGATAGATAGATAGATAGATAGATAGATAGATAGATAGATAGATAGATAGATAGATAGATAGATAGATAGATAGATAGATAGATAGATAGATAGATAGATAGATAGATAGATAGATATTTCATTCATTTTAACTGTGAGGATAGAAACTGTAATAGCCGATGTCCTTTGTGCAGTTTTTCTCACACTCCCTGGAGGCCAGCAGCTCAGATTTGAGCGGGGACACTGTCTCTGACACTGGCGTGGCTGAAGGTGAGATTCTCCTCCGCTTGGCCTGCTCAAAGATGCCAGAGTCGCTGGAATCTATAGACTTGATGGAGGACGGCGTCTCTATCCAGTTCGACTCGGACGTCATGTCTTTTGGTTTGGCCTCCTCCGAGGCGCCGATGGGCGACCTCTCGGTCGTGATGGAGTCTCCCTCCTCGGACAGGTAGTTGGCCCCAGCTCTACTACCGATGGAATTGGCGGGCCAGCAGGAAAAGACCGAGCCGGATTTCGTGTTTACGCCGCAGTACTGCGGCGGCGTGCGTCCTCCCCAGCCAGACGGGTCTGCGTAATAGCCAAGGGGCCGATTGGAGCAGCCCGCAGTCGACAGGGGAAGAGCCTTCACTCCGGCCGCTGCGTAGGACAGCAAGGTGGCCGCGTTACCGGCGAAATCAGCGGCGTCGTATGCCGAGGCAGCAAAGTCCAGTCGGTTGTTGGCAGGGGTGACAAACCATCGCTGCGGGGGGGTGGCAACAGTGGGCTCCTCGCTTTGCTGCGGGGATAGCAAGCTGTTGCCGAGTGGGACGCTGCGCTCCGTGCCAGGACCAGTCCCCACGCCAGGGTGAAAGCGAGATTTGGCATAAGTGCTGACAAATTGGTCCTGCAGGAAAGAGCTAGGCATGGCATATCTCGCACCCGGCACGATCTGTGAACGCGGAGAGTCACCCGGTGATGGAGTAAGGCGGTCAATGTCGCACCCTGTGTAGACACTGAAAAGATGGAGAAAAGGAAGAAGAAAAAAAAAGGAAAACAATTCAGAAACTAGAATACGAGCCGTTCTGTCAAAATACAAACAATTCAGGTCAGCAGAGATCGTCTATTTAGTTATTGTTGTTCATCAAATCTCGCATGGTGTCTTAAAAGATGTAGGCTCGATGTTGTTATAATGTTACAATAAAAAAAAAAGAATGTAATAGTTCGAATGCATTGTTTCTAATATTGTATTCAAGTTTTCAACTTGAACATTCATACATCAAAAATGTGTATTTGCATTGAAAACAAGCCCGAATTGAATGGATGGAGAATAGTAATATTCATCGAACATGACTCCACAGTTTTAATAATATTTGGACATCAGTATTTATGCTTAGTCTAGTATTTATTTATCATTCCCACCTGTTAAAAAATATATAACGTATTTCTGCATCTGCCATCGGGGCCTAAAGATAGAATAATCATATGGGCCCTTTATTTTAAAGCGCATAAGCCCCTCATAAAGAAATAGTAAATATTGTCAGAATTAACATGTTCAGCACGTTGCTGATTAAAATAAAGTGGTAACATAAAATATAACTGAAAAGAAAAATACTACTCACGTGTCATAGTTGTCCCGAAATCCTTTGGCAAATGGATTGTGATCAATTTTCAGTTGCGTAATCTGTGGCAAAATATGAAGTGATTGTGTTAAAAAAGAATAGAAGTGTGAGGAGATCTTATCAACACAGTGCCAGTCTCTGCAATGTTAATATATAATCATGCAGAGTTGCATTTTTTGAGAGAAATGAGCAGCAGCAACGGAGGCAAAAGTTGTTAAAAATGTATTCATCCCCCAGTGGGTGGCCCTATATTTTCTCATGCGTTTAATAAAAAGGTGTGTCAAAAAACATTTAATGATAGAAATATTTGTTTTGTGTCGTCTTTTAGCTGCCTGGAAGCGGTTGAAATGGATGAGATTTTGTCTGGGTGGACGTTTGCATTGTGTCGAACATGAGGCGGACGTACGTCGGTATTCTGGTAGGCTGTGACTGCGATGAATTGCGTTTCTGTGAAGGTGAAAGTCTGGACTCTTCCAGGCTGGCTGGTGTCCTCTGTCCCATCCTCGTTTACTTCTACCACATGGAGCCTGGGCTGGTACTTGTGGAGAGACTGAAGAACCACCATCTGGAGATGCGAATGAAGACGCACGTCAAGAAACTCTATTTTAAAGTTTTTGAAAGAAGATTAATAAAACAGACATGTCTATATAACTTTGTTTGGAATCATTATATTGACCATATCGCAAAACACAAAGAGAATAAACAAGGCAATCAATATAAAAAGTACAAGTAAAAAGGGGGGAAAAAGGAAAATATTTTGAAACAGTCGTAACAATAATACTCAAAATCGTTTGTCACTTTATTAATAGAAATAATGCTTTATTACCTGTCCAGTGTTGTTCGAAGCACCTTTGTTGTTTGTAAGCTTTAGCTTTCCGAATGATATTTCTTGACGCATCCAGTGTGCGCCGGTATTTGGAGAGTCCGGGTGCATGTAAACACGATTGCCTACAAATATTACGCACAGAACAGAAAAATGAAAAAATAAAATAAAATAAATGAAATACCTACATGAATTCCTCAACAAATACAGTTTATTAATCGATTTCATTTATATTCAAATTACTGATGGATTTTAAAGAAAAATAGTAGTTTGAAAAAAAAGTTGTTGTTTTTTACAACAATTCCCGTTGAATAATTCCGACATGTATTTTACCTATCACGTTTGTGTCTGCTTTTCCACATGGCACCCACTTCCCTCCTTGGAACCGCCAGTGATTTGGATCAGCGAGTATTACATCCACAAATATATTGTAGTGAGCAGTTGGATCAAGGCCAGAAATGTTGAAGCTTAAAAATGGAAACATTCGTCTGTGGAGGAGAAAAAGGAGTGCTGATTTGGCAAATGACGTTCATAACAAAAAAAATTTAAATAAAAGAAATCTGATGTGCGGGTTTTTTTCTATTTTAATCAGCAACCCGCTGGTATTTTTACTCGTGAAAAATAATGATTTAAATTGACTACTCGACTGTTTTTACGTCTTGGATTTTTTTCTTCTTCTTCTATTACTATGATTATATGCATATGCAGGTACTCACCGTCCTTGCTTTGTAATGATCATCTCCGTTTGGTGCCTATGAAACTTGAGCCACAGGGCCCTGTTGCACAAATACACCTGCGCTTTCCCCGGAACCAGTCCCGCTTGCGCCGAGGAGAACTGGTAAAAAGCCCCTCCTTGGTACGTGTGTCCATACTGTTGCGCGTAAGGGTAGCCCGCTGTCGGGTAGCCTTGAGGAGAAGTGTTGGTAAGAAGACTGTTGTAAGCTCCATTCGTTATGACCGGGTGGTGGGCCATGTAGCGGCTGGGACTCCCGATAGAAAACGCCGGGTGCGCCGGTCCATGCTGGCTCGGGTAGGGAAACATGGCACTGGGTGCTGCTGAAACTGGCTGCGGCTGGGTAGAAGGAGAAAAGATGCACCTTTCTCCTGCAATTCCATCGAAATTATGACGGATGTCAGAGACTCCGTGAAGATCAGGAGAGAGTTTGCCCCTCTGGACGTCCCCTGATGCGTCCTTGGAGTCGGGGAAATTGTCTGCCTCTGACTGATTCGTCATCTCCCTAGAGTTTTTTTTCAGAGGTGAACTTCTCTCCAGGTTGTCACTTGCAGATATAATAGGATGGTCCTGCAACGAAAGCTCTGATCCATTGGAGCTTGAAAAGCCACTGCCCACATTCATAAATTTCTTGGAGAGATCACTCGTCGGCGAGATGCAATTCTCGACCTGCATTGCTCAATAGGAAGCAACTATTAGCTCAACCTATATCGCAAGCTTTTGCGCACGCCTTTCCCTAAACACTATGAAAACGCCTTGCGCTGACTTGAGGTACCGAAGGCAGCAAATTAGCCAATTGACACCATCCTGCAATCAGGAAGGATTTTCTTTCCATCACTCTGCCGGCTTTGCTAATGAAACAAGTATTGCCATTGGTTAACTCAAGGCTGTAATTTAATTAGACAGCTCTTAATTAGGACAATCTGAAGAGCGCTGTGAGCAAAGTGATTTGTTTGTAGTGTGACAAGGGCCTATATTTCATTAAAAACATATGGACTCCCACTGTTTCTCCGCTTTCCCCCTCCCAAAAAAAATAAATAAAACATTTTAAAAAGGTAAATTAAAACCGAACAGGAGTGGCAGCAATAAGGATCGTTTTCTGCTGCCCTGCTGTAATGCCAGCTGCGTTATTTACCTTTATCCCCGTTATTTACCTATTTATGCGCCATGAGTGCCAAAGTATGTCTGCCGAAGAAACCCAGATATATTATTAACACGCCAAAAATGACAGTCCATGACAGGCAATGCTTCTGATGCCTTAAAATGTCTGTGATATAGCGTGAAATCATGGCGTCCCACTGAAGATGTGTTTATGAGTCCCACTGCTGGTAAATATTTGATGCACTAAAAGTTATGAACTGGTGCACTGATAACAGAGCCGGCTGTGGCGAATAGAGCTGCACGAACACACAAAATGTGACTATGATTTAAAAGATTTTAATAAATACTTTTGTGTGTGTACGTTATATATAAAAAAGCAAATAATGAATATGATTAAATCTGCTTAATTTGCAGAGAGAGAGAGAGAGAGAGAGAGAGAGAGAGAGAGAGAGAGAGAGAGAGAGAGAGAGAGAGAGAGACCTTAAGTTAATGATCGTCCTCGAAACAAGGAGGGTGAAGGATAAGTGCTAATTCGAACAATGAGTTTGAAAATTATTGTGATAAGTGTTCAGTGAAGGTATTGTACAATAGAAAAGAGCAGACTGAACCACATGATTTAAATCAGGTCGCGCGAAAGTTGCAGCGATGGAGTGAATCAGTGTTGACTGAAGAGGATGGGGGAGTGTGGCTGCAAGTTGCAGTGACTCAGTCCCCAGTGCCGAGAGACCAGCTGCAGCCAGTACAAACCTCCTCACAGCGTCGTTTACTAACAAGGTTATTACCAGGTTAACACATACAGATGTTCTAGGGGAGTGGTTTCCTCACGAACCATTCTGACTGTATTACATTTGGATTACTAATTTACATGTTCACCGCCAGAAAATTATTTTACATCGCGGGATTATGAAGCTCAAGTGCTTGTAAATGCGCCGATTTAACCCTTTACGTGATATTCATTGACAATAAACGCCTTTATGTGCCATTTATGATTAAACGAAAAGCATGCTGAAAAGCATTATACTAACCAAAGTCATTTTTCATTATTTAGCTTCAAAAGTGTCTAAGTTAGATTGATTTGTGTAAATATAGTGCATGATATATATATTAAAACAACAACAACAACAAGAATACCAACTAGAATCATCCTTAATATGACTTAAAAAAAACAATATGGATATGTTTGAAAGGTTGCACGAGTTCTATGGTAGTTAAAATGCTTCTCTCAAGCATGATTTTCTTATTATATTTTTGAGGTAAATGTATCAGTCAGATGAACTGACTAGAAGAATAAGATGCTTTCCCAAAGCAAAGCGGCAAAACATGCCACCAGCAGCAGCAGCAGCACCTTTCTCAATGACAACAGTTTAATCACACATTATATGACTGCTATCAGTGTAAAATTACAAGTTTGAAAGAAAGAGGAAGAAATGCAGACATAACCACATATAGTAATTTGTCCTTTGAAAGGTTAACACAGTTTGGATTATCTTTATTGAGATATACTCAATTTATTATGATTCTTTTTATTGTAGAAGCAGTTAATGCAAGGGTGGAAATGTACTGTCAATTTTGGAAGGGAAAAGAAATAGAACAAAAATTAGGGGAAGTTTTGGAAGCGTTCCAATATGAAATCCCAGTGAACCTGCTGGACAGTTAATCCATATGGCTTGACGGCTCAATGAACAAATGCATATTTGCATTTATTATCATTCTATAAGTTTCTATTGTTATATAGTTTAAAATTATACAGTTTTCTCAATATCTGCAGACAATTATCCAACTAAGGATGTGGAGATCAATGAACGTTTCCCCCTGTCATTTCTGCTTTTAAATTAAATGTGCATAAGAAAATATCATATTATATATAGTCATTTCTGATTCGGTGAATAACTTTTGGTCCGGTTATATTGCAGTGTGACAAGCCTGCAGTGAAAAACTGGAACCAAATAAGGTTCAGAGAATTGCACTGTTGGATAACCAGTTTCTATTTCTAATGAACAACCATTAATATCTGAAGCTAACAAGAGGGGTCATTGTAGGAGGGCTACTGGGTCCGGCAATCTAGTTTTCTGTGAAACATGCAAGCACAGACTTGTCTGAGCCGGAGGAAACGAGGCCACTCTCTGCTCTACTCATTACAGGATTATGGTTCACTTCCATCACTGATCTTTAACAAGCAAAGTGGGCTTGTTTTTTTTGTTTTGTTTTGTTTGGGTTTTTTTTTTTCTTTTCCCCTGAACAAACCAATTGTTGAATCACCCATGCAGCAGCTCACTGCGTTTCCCCAGGCGCTGTGGTGCCTGTTTATCAGACTGAGCACTCTTGTTATTGGCTCAGTTAGTCAGTGGACATAACCAAAGTGGAGGGGGCTGATTTGTTATGCGCGTGGCCAGCATCGTCCCTTGGGGAGACGTAGTGTAGAGCAGGTTAAGATCTCTGCTTACTGCCTTGATCCCACCATTGAGCAAGCTGTGCATATGGCTTGTGGCTCAATAATAAGCATTTATAGTTATACCTTTTCATATGCACAAATCCGTGCATATGGACACTTTAATATAATATTCTCAACCCAAACTGAAGCACTCAAATTAATAATACACAAGTAATGTGTGAAAATAAACCAATAAATGTTTTCTTTTAGAAAGTGTTACATTTTTTTAAAAGGCATGCTACTGAAATCCACGTGTAAATGAGCATAAACTAATGTTTCTTAAAGCATAAAATCACCATTTTCTATTGTTTTGCCAAAGGAATCTGCTCGCCACCTGGGTCTAATCCAATCAATGTGAATGACAAGGAGAGAAAAAGCCTGAAAGTGAGCACCAGCTTAGGGACTTTACCTAATGCCCAGCACTGTCACTTCAATGATATGATCACAGCACACAAAATGACAACAAAATTATAGCCAGCAAGGATATGGGGACATAGTGTGCTTCTCCAGTCAGGTGAAATTGCTTTTTCTGACTATGAAATGGCTTGTCTCTTGTCGGATGGGTAAACATTTCCTTGTCAGGCTAGTAATAAGGAATGAGGCACACTGGGCTGAACTAAGAGGATAGAGCCAAGGTTATTTGGGATTCATGACAGGTAGTGGCTTATATTACAGCGGCACTAAAAATTTCATGGGAATGCATTTAAGATGGCCTTTAAGTTATTTATATGTTGTTTGCTAGACGTCACATCGCAATTTCCATCAATAAATCAAAGTGAAGGATTCCTTTCCTGCTTCTTGCCGTTTTTGTCTTTTCCTTTTTAAAAACACAACCTGGATTTACCTGAAGTCTTTAATTAACCAGCGTGACTAATCCAATCAAGCGTGGGGGTGCTTTTGTGCTATGCTAACATAACTATCGCCCCTTGTGGTTTCCTGCCATCAGTGATCTGCTCTGTCAGAGGGAATCAGGGTGCTCTCTGACAGAAAAGACAGCTGGAGGCCTGTTAAGGGGCGGAGTGGACAGTTGTGGCTTTTAAACCCTTATTAGCGGTCCTCCCTGGACACACCAAGACACACGTCTACGCAGAAGTGCACTCCTACACCTGCTCATTATTGATGTCCTTTAAGGGTAGTCCATTCAGACCAGACTCAGATGTGATCTTTTTTTTTTTTCTCCCCCCCCCCCCCCCACAACAGAGCTCACAGCAAATTAACCTCAGAACAGGTGATCATGATGATCAGTGGAAATACAAATGCCAGGCCTGCTTTACTAATACCATACCAGAACTGCACTCCAGGGATTTCTCAGCCAAAACAAACATGACTCTTTTTTTTTTTTTTAATCGGAGTACAATAAAGTTCATCAACGTAAAATGAAACGTGTTTTATTCATTTTATCACACTTGCTTTCGAAAGCTTTTTCCAGCAGTATTCTTTCCTTAAGACTATTATATTAAGCTTACCAATGTACTGTACACATATTTCTATTGCACTTCAGCATTTCTAACTACATACATGTCATTATTATAAATACACACTTTTGTTATCTTGAATATGGTTTTATTTAATCAAAATACCCATTGTTTGTTATTTTGTAAACATTACAAACCATGCAAATCCGTCATATTTCTTTTAAATATTGTATTCCAAGGTCTCATCAACACTACTGGGTGACAAGTCATTAATATGAGATTTTATATATGATACAGTTGTTTACATATCTTTTTAAATTAGTCAGATGACAAATAACATATTGCTGGGAGTTATTTTTAACTCCCATCCTTCGGTCCCTGTCATCGTAGGGCATTGACAGTGTGACAATTAACATACTCCAAAGGAAATAACAATTCTGATGGAGAAACAACTGTCAGCTCAGTTCTTATCAGATCATTTCTCAGCTGAGCTTCTCTTTCATGAAAACTACAATACTGTGTGTAGAGAAGACGGTAAGTAAAAAAAAAAAACTCCTTGCATAATTATAGATGTGTGAATTTTGTCTAATACCAGTTCTGTGGCAAAGTAACACTTGTGAAATATCGTACTCCTCTGGACACTACAATCGCTTCTGCTTCACACCGTCTGATGTGCATTATTTGGCCTAACAAATTGTGAGGATATAATGTCAGCAAGCACAAAGTTAGTGGAGGATCTAATGTAGCAACCCAAACTTCTTTTATCACCTGCTACTGACCTGTTATCAACTGTTTGGTTTGTTGCTAGTCTCTTTAAATTTTTAAAGAGCTTGTGTGACCCAGCGAGTGCAGTTGGGGTTTGTGACCATTTTGTTATTTCTGCTGCCATGCACTGTCAGACGTCTGCGAGTGAAGAACATGGCCACTGTCCCCAGTAAGCCCATGGCATGAAAAATTCAGACTAACTCTACTTTTTAAGCCATTTCTGATGAAAAGCTCACAGAAATGAAACTGACTTATGCCAAATGAATATCATTGAATCGCTGTGATTGTGAGGCTGATGTTTGTGACTTTGAAATTATTTATAAAACATCACTTCCATTTTAAGAGTTGCCATGCTATGAAGTGTGCACTTACTCCTCCGAGAGTCCCCAGCAGTGCTTGAGAAACCTCAAGCACTGCAAAGCCTAAGTCTGAACAATAGAAAACGGAGGGTTTATAAGCAGTAACTTAAGCGGTGCGTTTGTTTTAATGTGAGCCTGCAGCACGGTGCTTAGACAGGGAGAAAAGAAGCACTAATTACCCAGTCACAGCTGTGTCTGCAGGGTTCTCTTTAATCGATAACTTGGGTGACATGACGATGACTGTTTTATCCAAAAACAATTCAAAAAACAGTTTTAAGATCTTGGACTAAAATATTTTAATAACACCCACAATAAACTGGGGGTTGACCTGCTGTTAAAAAAAAAAAAAAAAATAGGAAAAGAATATGATTCAAACACAAATGTTGCACAGATTGTAAGAAAAATAAAGAACAATTCTCGATTTGAAAGGAAAATATTTGGGGGAGAATAGGAGCAAACAGGCGACTGTCGTGTTACAAGAATAATCTTCATTAAAATCACAGGCAACAACACCAGGCCAACACACAGCTCATTGGGAATGCAGTGTGAAAAGAGAGGCCCACAGATTATCACTCTACGTAACTCATGTTTAATTTATCCAGGAGCAATATTGTCAAAAGCCCGACCGTTCCAAAGAACTAGACGCCGATAAAAGCTGGAATAAGACTCAGGGAAGCCCAAAAATAACACAAGTTCCTGGTAAAATGTCACAAAATGCAGCGAACACACTTGAGAGTGAAAGCATTAGAGAGCCCTTCGATATGTTTAGCACAGCTTCACAGCAGCGTAATCTAACTGCTTTAGGATTGTTAATATTTCAAAGGATGACTTCTAAATGGAGTTGACGATAAAGTGTTCACACAACAACCAGACATGATACGCAGCACTTAACCTCTGCTCTTATTTTATAACCGGACCTCAAAGCCATACACGCTCCCAATGTGCATCGTATAATCCTTAAATCTAAGAAATACGAGCAACGAGTGCAACATAGCCTTACACTCGACTATAAGAAGCAAACCTAAACCAATTTCGGTGTGCTCTATGGTGTGTGTTTTTTTTTTTTCCCCCTCCTCCTCCACCGCCTCCTCCACCTCCTCCTCCTCCCCATGGCTGAGTGAAATGGAATTGCCTCTCACATTCAAAGACAGCTCTAGGAAGGTGATAATAGAGCTACTCCCTGCTGTCTGCAGGCAGGAAATAGGAAAGTGGCATATGGGGCCAGGAACCAAATAGAGAGGAAATGTGACCAGGCAAGGGAAGGAACTAAAGGAAAGGTTAATGATCAGCTCTGAATTCTGCAGGGAAGAGAACTATGTTCCAAGTTGAGAGGAAAAATAAATCTGACATGATTTATGTCCTCACCACTTACATCCAGGCTGTCACAAACAAACACATAGAAATCAGGTTATTTTCTCGACAAACTTTGCCGGTGAGATGAAGAGGATAGTTTTGTTTTTTTTTGTTTTTTTTAATGTATAGCGATCCATTTAGGTTTTTGTTTGTTTTCTTGGTGTTTTACAAAATTAAATGAATCCATGCAAGCGCAAGTCCTGCAGGATGGTGTGCACTGCAGAAATGAAACCGAGTACAGTGCTAATGTTTCACACTGATTAGGAAGATGAGCAATACAGACAGTACCGTATAATCAAGACAGAATCCATCATCGCAGCCTCACCAGCATGCTCCAACAAGTGTGAACTACTGACCGATGTCCTACTGTTGCTTTTATAGCAGCCCAACACGCTCACTGGCCTGCAGTATTTCCAAGAGCCTTCAGGAACTGATCCACTCTTTAAATGACCACTAAAAGAAGCAGATACTCTGGTACTAAATTAGATATTGGACATTGGCGTGCGTATAATAAAGGCACAAGATCGGGGGGAGAAAAAAAAAGGGAAAGCATGAAATGTAGAAGATCAAAAGCATTTTAAGCAAACATGTGTGAAAACATGAAAATTAATGCTGTGAGCGGAATGCATAATGTGAGCTACATTAACAGGGGGGGTGGGGGGGTTGCCTTCAAATTTTCACTCTGTTACCACACCTTGGTTGAGAGGGTTTGTGCCCTTTTACCACAAGACTAGAGCCCCACTAAGTCTTGAAAAAAAAAAATCCTTTTATAAGCAATTTGCACTTCGTTTGTGCTGTTACCAAGCTTCTGATTCCATTCATTTTAAGCTGTCTCCATAATTGTCCCACGGAATGGGTGATACCGAGGAATCAGAAGTATAAAATCACGGGATTTCATTCTAGAGCCAGCCATTGTAAATAATGCGGAAGTATACTGTACAACTCCTCAAGAATCTAAGAATCCAAATACACACAACTCGATCACACTGGATTCAAACGTCTTGCTGGTGCGGACTGCTGCAGCAACAGCTGGACATTAGAGACAAAGCAACATCACACAGGCCGGCTTGCTCCAGATCTGACAGCGAGATCATTTGAAGCTGACAAGATAACACTTAAATGCAAAGGTGACATGACAGTGTCTCCAGAGCCAGATGGATCAATACTCAGCTTGGCTCATCAGGATCTGAGCAGTGGTTCTGCAGCCATGTTTTTCTTTCTTTTTCTCTTTTTTTTTTTTTTTTTTTCGACACTGCCGTTTTGAAAATAGGCTATCACTGTCTGGCACAATGTCTGGTATGTTATCAATGAGCAGATTTCCTTTCTTATGTTGCAAATGAAATATTGATTCATTCAATTTAACAAAACAGGCTGGGATTCCAGAAGAGACCCTCAACCTTTTACCTAATTTGAAAAAAAAAAAAAAAAAAAAAAACAATAAAAAATTGCAGTGTATATTTTACGAAAACTTGATCCCCAGTTTGAGCTTTATTAATGCGTTGCATGGTGTGATGGGTGTACATCCTGGTACAGCAACAAAACTGTTGAAAATATGAGTGGCCAATATATCGTAAACCAACTGGTACACATAATTGTGAAACTAAAATGATCAATGATCCGTCAACTCCTAGTCGCAGTCAAAAGGCGCTCGAAGTAGCACACTTTTCCAAAACGTCCCCCGGTGATACAGCCAAGAAGTCCCGTAGATCAGTCAGAAAAACTCGGCAAGTTGCCTTGGTGACCATCCAGGCTGCACCGACTGGCACCATCTATATTTTTTCCCCCCCTTCTCCCATCTACATCTATGCACTTAAATAAAAAATCAAATCTGTCTTTCAAATATTCAGCAATCCCTTTTCCCTGAGAGAGGTAAGGAGTATTGTTGAATAATGCAGCCAGACAGGGATCTCCCAGAGCTGGTCTCTACAGGCATCACTGAGCAGGTCTGATCCCACTTGAGTAGCATCTATCATGGTGACATCATCATTCACACAAGGAGATATGATAAGACAGTAGTACACTACTCTACTACTTGAGCCAACTCTAAAGCAGGCAGTGGTGTTACTCATTTAAACCAATCTACTGGCCATCTGTTGATGCTAAAATCGCGGTCTGACTGCCATTTCTAAATCAAACACCACCAGTATGCCTTTATTGCCTTCCACTGAACACGAACATGTTTTTTGAGGGAAAAAAAAATTGGTTGTTTGCGAGACGCATATTCTCTTTTACCTTGTGTGATTCTGGTGGGTGTGTAAATGCAAAAACCACAGGGACAAGCATCTCCGGAAAAAGAAAACAACATCTACATGCGGCAGCAGCAGGTCTCTACCTTGCAGATTAGGGCACTGGGAGCACTTTGCAGGTTGTTGTCACAGGTATGACGGGGGAGAACTGCGCTCGCTATCCCCAAGTTACACAAGGTGTGAACAAAATATGCAGCCAATTTGTTTAGTGGAGAATCAGAAGAGAAAAAAAGCAGTGCACGGTGATGCTTTGGGTTCTCTGTATCTGTCTCCTGTTTGCTGTAGATGTCTGTTTACAATGTGTGTCTCAGAGCTTTATTTTTATTTTTATTTATTTTTTTATCTTCTATTTCAGTTTATCAGTAGCTTTGAGGTACAACCGAGCACGTATGTTCTGGTTCAAACGGTTAGTCTAACTGGACTGGGAGTGACATCACGTCAACAACTAAACACCAGACACAGCATCAAAAAGAAACCCATCCAATCCAACAAGCTCAATCAAATCACAAGGACAAAGAGAGAGTGTGAGCATTGGCACAGGAATTACCAATCTTGGGGGAATTGGCAAGACCAGCAGCAAGCAAGTGTATTACATATGGCGTGCCATTTTCACAGCTTCCACAAAGAGAACACAAAAAGTGTTATATCTCACTATCTAAGACTAATAAACAACTAGATATGATGAATCTGTTCAATGCTGTAACAAAAGACTTGGGGGAACTGGAGCTCGTGGAAGACTCCTCAGTTCATGACAGAGTACAAGCGAAGTAAGCGTGTAGTCGGAGCTGAGCAAAAACAGCAAATTAAGGCATCCTACCAGTAATTCTATGAGGTGTCAGTCAGGAAACTGGCCTGCCAGGATGACTTTCAGCTCTGATCAAGCCAGATGGTTTCTCAACACTGAATAAATGAATTGATTTGTATGTCGCATCACTAACAAGGTTCATATCCTTCCACGACGTGACACAAAGGTGGTCGGTACGAGAGTGAGAGCGCTGATCTGCTCACCTCGCGGACGTGCACAGCAAAGCTCTCCTCTGTCTTACCAACATGAGCATGATTAACATCTTCACAGTGATTGTATCTGTTATGTTGACAAAGTGTTAAGACGAGGCCTTTCTCATCACAAATGTACACAGACGACACCTCAAGTGGCATCATCTCCATCCCAACGCACTACACGTTTTAAGTATCATTAGATGGATCCCTGCACTTTCTTCGTGGTGTGAACTGCAAACAATTATGCATCCATCTTTCAATTATTGTATATTGTGAAAGTACCTGTTAATGAATTGTGAAAGTACTGTGTTATGGTGTGATTATACTGGGCAATAACCAGCTACTGTAAACTTAAGCACCTTTTTTCAATTAGATCAGGGTGCTGGTTCTTCAGTCATTAAGTGCATTTGGTGTAAGGAGGTCCACCTTACACTTAGCCAAAGGTGTTTCTGCAGTTGCTGCTAGCCAGCAGCATCCCGGCCCCAATGCAAAGCCACTACTGTATGTAAGAGGACTCCGAAGACAACATGAGAGTACCCACTGTGATTTTCACTGGGGATTTTGATATTCACACCTGTACTAGGTGTTGTTTGGGAGTCTGATAAGCATGTGTGAAACCAGAGGGGTGACTACAATGGGGACCTTATTTGAAGGGGAAGGGATCTTTTTTTCCTGATACATCTATCAAGGACAGTACTGTTGTCTTTTCCTGTATAACAATAAGAAGGGACAAAGCTAATCAAGCACAGTGTATCTTAGATACCAGCCATGTGTCTAATTGAAGCTGCACACGGCCATATGGCTGTGTGCAAAAAATAGAATTCCCAATAACTACATAAGGATTCGAGCAGCGCGTGGAAATATAAAATATTTCTAACTTCGCATGCCAGTCTCAAACTTGGTGACTCCACAGTGAAAATTCATGCAACAGTGTAAGATGAAAGAAAACACACACACATATTTATATATATATATATATATATATCAAACCGTATATAAAGATAAATAATTTGTTCTATGAAGAAATTGCAGACCTTATCATTACAGGATCAGAGGCTGAAAAACAAAGCATGCGAGTTGCTCCTCCTTTCTCTACACTGGTGATGTTCAGAGGCAGCCTGTTATTGGAGGTGTTAATTGGCAAATTCAGTACAAGTCAAGAGCATGTTCCCTGTCGTCCTCGCCCAGCAAGGCTAGGTCATTAAACCGAGAATGGATTCTTTCATGCTGCCTTAACCCTTGAATTGCAAGTTACCATTCTGCAAACATCCCAATGCTCAGTCCCACCCCCACGTGTCATGAAGAAAAACAACCTACACTGATTTAACAGCGACAATAAAATAACAGGAGGATGACATCTTGAGAGCCAGACTTTCGGTTGTACAGTTATCTCAAATTGGCAGCCAAATGTCTTTTAAAAGTTCAGAAGTTTACAAATACCAAACACTTCAACCCTCACTAAGTAGAAATAAAAGTGGTCTTTGCTGTAGTGGCTGAACAATGGGAATATCAGAACAATGGCATCGCCACTGATCAGTGCTTTTGTGTTCTGTGTATTGAACGGACCTCTCATCCGAATGAAATGTGAGCCTCCTCTGGGGTTCTGGGTGCGATCTCACCACTGCCTCTGTCATCACTTGCTGTGACTGCCAAATCTCTGCTCCAGAAATCAGGGCTCTCAGACCAGCACTGAAACAAACACAATGGAGTGGGGCTGTTCTGAGACTTTGCACAGGCAGCGACGGCTTCAACACATTTAATCGAACACAAAGTCAGCTCCACCACTTCTGCACAGAGAGCACAAGGAGCCCAACGCATGGCAAGACAACTGTGAGGTGATACTCTCAGCTCACAACGCCATGAGAGTTGGCAGTCTCTCATGCCAACGGTGACCAGTGCACAGACAGTTGAATATGCTTCTCTCCTAAGTTGTTAATTATCTAAACGACATTGATGTGAAGAGGCCATTCTAGCCACGTGACCTTAATCCACTTGCTAGCTCTCTGTTTTGTTTTGGTTTGATTAAACCCCTTAACAATCTCTTCTTTTTTTTCCCACTCTTTTCTTATAATATTATAGCTCCTTGGCAAATCTCTTAAACCGTCTTTAAATATTTAAGTAACTGAAAATAATGATTTGCCGACATGCTATGGCAATTATAATCCAGTTACTGAATATCAAAGAAAAAGGTATATTTTATCGACATGAGAAATGATAAATAATACTATTAATACTGATGTTGCACTAATTGCTTAATATCAGTTAATGCCAGTAAGAAAATACACACACATGTGATGCCAAAAGGAACACGGGCGAAATAATTAGCATACAATATATTGTAAACAGTTTAAAAATAAGACAGCGAGAGGGAAAAACAAAGAAGAAAGAAGAAGTTCTGCTAAGTAACTTTAAAAAAAAAAAAAAAGAATTTGAATTACATGACAAATATGTAGCTTTAGACCAATTTGCATTCATGTACTCCCACCTGTCACTTTATTAGTTTCAGTTTTATGTGATGAAATACAACAGCTCTACCATAAATTGTACAATCACACACTTTTGTAGTTGTTACTGATCATAACTCAAATTTTTTATTTATCTACTGTTTATTGTTACAGTGGTGCACTGGAGTGCGTCACGTTGACGTGAGGTGCCCTGCTCATGTATGTTAATGAGGGAGAGCCCCTCTCAACAAACTCCTGACAAATTAAATTCCATTGCAATGTACAACCTCAATATTGACATGTATTTAAATCAAGGCCACTCCATCAGTCTCATGCAACATTGACAAATCTTACCTATTAAATCCAGAAAATAGAAAATAGTGTACCTAATGACACAGCCACACGGGTGTGTATGTATGTGTGTGTGTGTGTGTGTGTGTGTGTGTGTGTGTGTGTGTGTGTGTGTGTGTGTGTGTGTGTGTCATGGTGTATCATGGTAAACTGCAACTTTACCATGAAATGAAACTGATGTTCAAAAATTTTGTGTGATCAAAAGAATTATTACATTAAAGAAAAACAGGTAGGTTTTAACAGATTTTTTTTAAATTTTAAATGACATGTGTCACATTTATCTTGGTTCTTGTCAAAAGATGTTTTTTTTAATTTATAAAACATTTTAAAAGCCTATATTTTTTTCTGTTTGCGCATCACTTCTATGTGTTCCTGGATATTCGTTTTGGCTGCTCATTTACAAACGCTTCTTCTTTATATCATTAATTGTTTAGTTTTACTTTTTCCATATATATCAACAGGTAAAATATTCTAAACTAATACAGAAGGAGGCTTTTACACCACAGTAACGAGCAACCCTGTATCTAACACTTACTCTATAGCTTTGTGTTTATTATTCAAACTTTTAATGACACTTCCCTGGTGTATGTCGTGCAATAAACCATATAATGAACTATTATTCTCTTTAATGCACTTAAAAGCACTGTCAACACTCACTATGCTTATATCTTGCAAGTAAAAGCTGATAATAGAGACTACAGAGATCCTTCTCTAAGGATAACCTACAACCTCACAAAGGCAGCGGCGTGCCAGCAGCGATACTTCGCAGTTTCCTCCCTCTCATCCCTACTTGGAAAATGACTGTGGTCCCCTGAAGCCGGTGACTTCCCTGTCTCCCCGAACTCTCTGCAGCACCGATTGGTGGTACAGAAGCACTGCTGATTAGCATGCAGTAATGATGGTGAGCTGTGCTCCATTGTTCTAACACCTCCCCTCTCCTCCGCACCAATCTGTCACCATTCAGTGGGTTAGAGCTGCCTCAAATGCTTCTCTCCACAAATGAGATGGATAATTAGTTGCCCCTCACGAATGCTGCACTCTTCTCACCCCTGATTGCTTTCACCTTCTTGCTCCTGGCAATTTTGACACCTTGTAATCAGCCTGCGACTTCTCCATCTCAATCCATACCCTTCTCCTTTTTCTGGCCCGCTTTCACTTTTTTTTTTTTTTTTTTTTTTTGATAGCTCTTAAATCTATTTCAAATCTACCAGCTCTGCTAGAAAATGTCCCAAGGAGAAAGATGGAGTTCATAGCTTCTCCTGAAATGATGGCAATGGCAGTGCCTTGCAGCTCATGTGGAATTTTCCCAAACAGTTCATATTACTGTATACACGCGTGAATAAATATAGTGTCCGGAAATGCACTTAGAAAATCCTAGCTGTCAGTCCGAGTTTCCTCTTCCAAATAACAATGAATGACAACATAATTATGAGCAAGCAGCTGTTCATGATCCCGGAGAGAGAAGCATGCAGGCTGCACAATGTTCCACTGTTCACAGATTTACCAGAGAGGATCATTAGGGATATGTATTTGCCAAAAATATCTGAATAAATTCTCTCCTCTGTGTTCATGATGTGCGGCGAAATGTAGAATTATGTGGTTTATATCACTCCAAAACAAACATGCATAATATTTGACACATTGCATTCGATCAATATGTAATATTCACCTTTGTATATGCACCAAATGGCACGTATTTTTACTCTTTTCTCACAAGTAGATGACGAGATGTGTTTTAAAAGTGCTGCTCCATGCTAGGCTAATGACTCATTAGTTGAGAATAGTTGCTTGCAGTGTAACATCACATGTTTTCTTTTTTTTTTTTTATGAGCTATTTATGAAATGAGAAGAAAGGCATGCTAGCAAATCTCACTTAAGGTTAAAATAACAAATCACTCAGTCTGCTGGGGTCTATTTGATTATGAGAAGTGACTTATAATACGCAGCCCTTGTAAAGAAACCAAAAAAAAAATAAAAAATGTGTGGTCTTCACACCAGCTCATCTACCCAGCACAAGTGTTACCAGCCCAAAAGCTGAAGGTCTGCAAGGGCCTCACTGCACAACAAAGTGTTCCAACACACTGTCCCGGTTTCTTCAAACATCATCACACTGAATCGAGGAAATGGCTGTAATCTTTGTGAAGGTGTGAATAAATGCAAAAGAAGTCATTTAATGCTGCTGTTCATAAATGATTCGGGTTCAGTTCAACGACAGGTAACGTGCATCCTGTAAAAAATATGGTTTGTTAACACAAGGTGTCTTTAGTAATGACTGCTGCCTGTATTTATTCTAATATTTTTAACAATATTTCCCCCTAATGTAATTTAAATCTGGCACACCGAAGACTGTCTCATTAGTTTCAGTGCCACTCTTATATAGCATAATATTGGAACAAAACTACATACATAGACATGAGACCTAATTAAACAAGCATATTTCTTTTCATAAAATCCTAATGAACACATGGCACCCTAACTTCTAAATAGAATTTAAAGTTGTAAATATCCTTACAGAACCTTCAGAACGACATGCAGCTGCTTCAAATTATTCAGGTTGATGGATTTAACATGGAGCTTCGACAAGGATTTACATGAAAGTAGTGCTAACCAGCAGGTCCGCCTTTCTAGTAAGGCTTAATTGGGACATGTTTGCGTAGTCTGCGTGTAGTTGTTATTTCTGATACATAACATATGGTTTCTCCATAAGACATAGGAGACCAAAGTCAACAATGCAGTGAAGGTGGTGTTGGTTGCGTTGTTTCTTCTCCAAAACTATTTGTTAAGAATGCAGTAATTATGAAACCAAATCTAATAATGTGTCTGTAAAATATACCGTTTCAAATTATATTCTTCAGAAAGAAATGTGGTAAAAGGCCCGCCTTGTGTCAATAGGAGTAGATGAAGTCATTGGTGAAACAATAATTCAAAAGATAAAAATTGTTGCAAATGTAAATGTCGGTTTATTCGCTCATATATACGTATTTATTCGACATGCATCTTTGCAAAAATCTTAGCGTAATATTAGAAAAATATAATGGGCAAGAAAGTGTACCATTCAATTCTTCGACATTAAATAAATGGATTCAAGTCATATTGCAGTGTCATTTTCAAATCCAGTACAGCGCTTATACTTCATGGCAGGCAGGACTACGCCATGGAAAACAGTAAAGTCTTGAAGTAGTTGCGGCCTCCCGTCAGTCTCTGCTTCCGCTGTCAATTGCCGGCTTCATTCTTAGGAGAGAAATGCGAGTAGAGGTGGCTGTTCATTCGGTCCTGAGGAACCACAGCATAGCAGAAAGCACATTTATCGGGGCTGCTGCTCTGAGGCGTCGCCAGCTCTGTCCCCACATCAACTGCCTCACACAGCTCTGGACTCCAGAGAGGCTGCAGAGCAGGACGAACCAAAGACAACAATGCATTATTTATGCTCTGAACAATCCTCACACTTTAGTCTATTAAAGCCTTCTGAACTGCTGAAGCATTTGTTGCTTTGAAGGACACGTGAACAGTGTCCTCCAGATAGTGGGCAGGGGTAAAGGCAAAAAGCTATTCTCAAGTGTTTAATTATCACACTATTTATGTGCTCTTCCAAACTACTCAGAACAGTCACTTCTATTTAAAAAAAAAAAGAAAAAAAAAAAGCCTGTATTGGTGTAATCAACAGATTGAATCATAATAAACTAGACCAATATTTCAATCTCTCTGTACGTCATTCACATTTTCTCCTTTTTTTTTTTTTACTATTCATTTATACACATCAGCAATAAAATCCCACTTAACCATCATACTTGCTTCATCGGATTCAGACACTGTAATTTGCTTCCATCTGGCTCACACTTTCCAGCAAACATGCCAAATATAACCAGAGCCTCCATGCTTTAGTAAAAAAAGAATCTGCACACATTACACAGTAATCCATTTCAAGTTTAGCCAAGGAGATATTTTTGGACTTCACACTGTTTCACTCCTCCATTAGCAAAGACCAATCAGAAACTGATAATTTGCTACTAGTTTTCTCAGACCTTCTCCAGTGATTCTCACCTGCTGGGGTCCCCGCACGCTCTCCTGGGAGAGTGAAGATGATGTTGAGTGGGAGGGGGATGTAGGGTACACGAAAGGCACTTCGAGTTCTGCGGGCTCTTCCTCTAACGGCGTGGAAGAGACGTTGCCGAGAGGCCGCTTCACGGCCATGGTCAGACCAATGTGTCTCTCTGGAGCACTGTTCAGGAAGTCATATTCGCTGTCCGATGAAGGTGGGAATTTGACACTGAGCTTACTGAGAGAGTCTACCGAGTCCTCCTGGCTGGCGCCGCGAGACGCCAGGGAAGCAGGCAGGAGAGGGATGTCCACTGCTGGCCTGAGAGCGGAGGGGAAAGGTCTGTCTGCTTCTGCAGTGCGGTCTGTGCACTGGATGGGCATGGAGAACCGCTGATCTGTCAGACGGCAGAGAAATATTTCATTTTCACACAGTTCTGGTTCCTCCTTTCTCAGTCAGCATGCTGATGTATTTCAGGTCTGGCTTTGAGCATGGCGTTGGGTTTGAAAAGCTACACGCGTTAAGAAAAAGATTCAGAGCATTTTCCATACTGTCAATATAATGTTGTTTATATTTCCTCTCCAGTCGCCTTTTAATTAAAGGCCATAAACCAAACTCAATAGGTAAATATCCTAAAAATATTTTATCACACTTTACATAGTTAAATAAATATCTTATAATGAAAATCAAGCTACTATCCGGGGTCAGAGGAATTAATAAATGTGTTTATTCACATTATTTTCAGAGGTGGCCAGTTAAGCAAGTCCAAGCAGTCCAAGTTAAGGTGTTGCTACCTAATTAAAGAACAAAGCAGCCATGAGCTGTTGCAAGATACACAAATCTATTTGTCTGCACATATTGTCTTTTAAGTAACTGAATGAGGAAAACAAGTGCATTCAGGTTCAGGCTGCGCAAAACATTTGGTAATGCACGGTAAATATTAATATTACCATTTGACGTATCATTTCCTCCATTGACCCTTTTAAGGTGATCTTTTTGTCTTCTGGTCAGAGACCGGATCTGTCGGAATTTGCCTTGAATTGCTTCGAAAGCCTCCAGCATGTCCTCACTGACAAATAAATAAATAAAAAGTGAGAAGAAAAAAAAAGCCCAATATTTAACTGTGACGTTCTGGATTGAATTTCTTTTTTTTTTTTAAAGTCTTACAAGAAGAGACACATACTAGTCAACGCTGCTGTTGACTGGCAAATTAGGAGCAACAGCAGCAGTGCCCACATTCTCCTGAAAAAGACACATTACATTTATAGCAGTCATTAACAATGATTATCCGACAGCATATTGTTGATGCATCTGCAATGACATTTATACAGCACGGTTTTTATCATTATTAAGGGAAAATATTAGACGATAAAATAATGATCACTGGGGCTCAAGCTGCTCAAAGTGTGCAGCGATATTATCCTCTAGCACCACCTGGTGAAGTAAAAGTAGAGGCACGGTGTGAGTATAACAGAGGAGGATATAGTTACAACAGCAATGGAGATGAAAAGGAGAACACATCATTTGCGTTATGACAAAAGTATAAAGAAACAAAAACATTTGGACAATCCCTTATGGTAAAGGCTGAATACCTGAACAGGAACAACAACAATCACATAGTTTTCCTGGGGGAATCCATAAAGCGATTAAAAGTTTGTTATCTTTGTGCACCCTGAGACACAAGAAACATTACTTTAAGGACCAAGAAAACAACTATCAAAACCTGCGTGATGACACAAAATGCTGCTTTACAATCAGTGCTGTACACACTGAGCAGGATTACATTTTGTTCCATGGGCAGGGATGCGGCATATTTAAGCAGAAGTACTATCAACGTCTCATACCGTGAGAGGAAGCTGTGTCAGGCCCGTTTTCAGAGCCAACATGTTGCAGCCTTCACACACATAGAAAAAGCAGATTGCATCACCATGAACATACCGAGTACTGGATTTTCTTATAGGCGCTGGCCCCATCCAGGAGGTGATTGCAAGGCTCACATTTCATCTCGCCTGCGGTTCAAAAAACGACGGAGTTCAACAGTTTGCACAGAATCCTCCCTGAACAGATTTTTAATGTGATGCAAAGTAAACGAGTTCATCAGGACGGAGAGAGGCGAGATGTTTTTGTCCTGTCTCACTAACCCGATTGTTGCCTGGTCGCCGACAACTTTGCTTTGAGCTCTGTAATCAACTGCTGCTGGTCTTCTATCTGCTTTTGAAGGTCTTGAGTGTATCGCTCATAATGCGCCGTCTGTTAAAAAAACAACAAAAAAAAAACAGGTTTGCATTATTTTGCTGAAAACAAATTCTTTAACTCCTCACGCATCTGTGCCTTTTCAGATAAGTAATGAAAAGCTCATCGACATGAAAAGAGACTTTCAAGTGAGTCAGAAAAAAACCTTTCTTGGAAGCTGGCAAGGCAAACTACACCGTGACAAATCCATTGGTGCTCCATGAATAATGACTTTTTGTTCCCCCCACACACACACACACACACACACATTACCATTTGCTGCAACTCTTTTTTAGCATTGTCCTTTTCGATGGAGACCTGACGATAAGCTTCGAAAGCTTTGTTGAGCTGGTCTCCGATGTTCCTTTCCATGCCGTGGGCTCCACAAACATCACTGACACAGCAGACATGAGCCCTACATGTGAAAAGACCAAATGTTTCAAAACACACCCGGAGAGATCAGACATGCCCTGTAACAAGTTTTTGACTTTTGGGGGGAAAACAAACTATAACATTTTGACAGTTTAGCCAATTTGATCAATTCCAAAGCACAAATCTCAGACAAGTCATCACACAAACAGAAAAGAATGATGAAAGCATGAAAACGAATAAGCTGATAGATCCTTACATTGCTGCCAAAACAGGGTGGGTTGAATTAACTACTGATGCAATGTTGAAACTGCCAAAAACGGGGTAAACAAGATATCAGCATATTACCAGAGAACATTGGCTGATCAAGTGGAATCAGAAATGATATTCATTCACATTTGAAAGATGAATGCGTCGCTCTATTCTGATGAAAAGGATGGACTCAAGACGCAGATTACTGAGAGAAATGGAAAAGTCATATAAGTTTCCTAACATATGTACAATAATTAGCAGCACAAAAGCCAGCTTGCTTGCTGATGAAAACAGAGTCGAATGTTTTTTTTGAGTCAGCAAAATGCAACAAATGCTACTGAAACTACATAATGATAATCTAACTTTTCAAGCATTTCATTTTACTTCAGTACAACTCACACTATCTTATCTACCTTGCAATTTTTTAGAATTATAAGTCGTTGCATCCGCCATTTCAATTATTATGATCTGCATTTTGCAACTTCATTATTTTTTTAACCAAACATCCTGACTTATATAGACATTTGTTTACAAGACTGATTGCTGGAATGACATTTCCATATTACATAAATTCTTTGTCTAGAAAATGTCAATATCTTGTGAAATTTGATGTTAAAAAAATGTCTGTAACAGGCAAAACATTTTAAAGTTAGACAGTCTGCACCCTGGCAATTATTTTTAAACAATTGACAATGCAGCTGAACACTTAATTAGGAAAAATGATATCCTACTCGGCCAGTTTTCACTATCGTAGTTTTCAGTTTTACTTGCTTGAGGCCGTTCTCATCAATGCAACAGTGGTACCTTTTGGAGTACTCTTTCTGGCTTGTGTAAGTGAGCACATACGATCCAAACGCAGCCTCATACAAACAGTAATACGAAGTTATTACGGGTGTATTGATGATGAACCGTGAGTCTCAACAAACCATCCTCACCATAGATGTGACAGCCACACAGAACCAAACACTGATCCTTCACATAAAAACACCATCTGCACAAACACTTGGGCCCCGAAGCGGACTTACACACAGAAACAGTGCGTTTTTGAAGCCTTGCGCCAATGTAGCCCCTTCAGATCCACTTCACAGGGATGTTTTAAAGTGTAGCAGCCTCGTTAGCCGCCGCTCATTCAAGCGGTCCTGGATAAAGAAATCCTGAGATCAGTTTACAGTTCCAGTCCTCTTACCTTCATTAAAGAGTAACTCCAAAAAAAAAAAAAAAAAAAAAAAAAAACAACAAGTCGGGATACGTTGTTGTGTCGCCGCCGCAGAGTCGTCGCCTCGATGTTCAGATGCAAAGTTACGACGCTTTGGAGAGGATATGGCAATGTATGTTTTACATAGCCTGGTTGAGTTGGGAACTTCCCTCGGGGAATCCCCCTGCTCGGTGGACTTCCGCCTTCAGCGCGCGCGGACCAATCAGCGCGCGGCTCGGAGGAGCGCAGGCTGGTCCGCTGGTTGAGGGTTCTTCCAGCCTACGCGTCTGCAAACCGACTGCTGAGCATGTGAAAGAAAGTAAGAAAAAAAAAAAAAAAAAGCTATCCCCAAACTAACACTCTGCAGGGCACCCTTAACTTTAATACACTTTTTTTTTATTTATTATTTTACCCCTCACATGAAGTGAATTCTGTCACATGCAAAACTTTATAAGACTGTTTTTTGGCCTGCACTGTGGTAATTTATTCACTTACTTCTAAATGTTATGACTTTAAGACATAGAACTAGCTACCAGAGTGTTTTCATTTCGTTCATATATATATATTATTAGAAATATAAAATTCTTAGATCATTTTCAATGTGAGATATGCAATATGAGGCCTTTTTCTGGGTGAGGGTGGGGGAACTGCACCAGCTTGGTTTACCTGTTCGTTGGTATAAAGCAGTAAGCACAAAATTATGTGTATGGAACTCCCCACAGAAAGGGTAATTACAGAAGCTTAATGGCAAATAAGTCAGGTTCTGCTCATGGTCTAAATATGCACAGGCCCATTTGTTTCCATTTGTACTTAAAAAAATATATGAATTTCCATCTTGACATGATCCTGTGCACTGTATTTGTAGACTGGCCCTTTGTGTGGTAAACGGTTTCTTGGTCATTTTAGAATTTGTCCAAATGGCGCATAGCTGTTTTATAATTCATGCTTTATTAAATTGCAACAAAGTGAACATGTTTGAGAAAAGGTAATTTCTGGCAAGCATACAGGAAATGAATTGAATAAATGCCACAGTCAGAATTAATCGAAGTAGGGCAT
This sequence comes from Lipophrys pholis, assembly GCF_963383615.2. Lineage (NCBI taxonomy): Eukaryota > Metazoa > Chordata > Actinopteri > Blenniiformes > Blenniidae > Lipophrys > Lipophrys pholis. The sequence goes on from NC_137632.1 coordinate 13,538,326, forward strand.
TTCCTCACAAACGTGAACTAAAACTATAAACAAATAAGGGTATTCGTATGCACCAACAACTTTACGTGTATTTTCATATCTACTTGTACGCATGTTAAAAACGTATGCAGACAATATGCACAGTAGGAATTTGCAGTGGGAGGTTCTGAATATTTAGCTTTGCAGACTTGATGTTTTTTCCTGTTTCTATACAACAAAATGGTTTACACTATCTCAAAAGCTCCACGGTTTTACATAGGGAGGTGCTTGCATGTTATAATAGGATTACATTTCTGACCTTTCTGAACTTGGTCTTGACTAAATGTACTGATGTCCCAGGTTGGTCTAAGCAAGGGGCAAGTAAATAAATGCAAGCGGCAGTAAAGAAATGACCAGTAGATGGCAGCTCAGAGTGGCTTATTGGAGGTTGAGCATGAGTATGTTTTGGCAGCTGTTGAAAGTTGAAGCTTCTTCCAGCCTACGCATCTCTGCAGACCGACTGCTGTGCATGAGGGGAAAAAAGGTCAAAGTCAAATATTATAAAAACACTTATTTTGTACTTTTGGTACTGCACTCAACGATATGAGTTCATACTTCCAATGACGTTTTTCTGGATGCATGAACCAGCTTTTATTTTTTTAACACAGCTGTTTCCTCAAAATGAAGAGATGCCCCCATTTCTTAGTAACTAATGTCCTTTGATATAAATAAACCCATACTTTAAATTTTGTCAACACCTGCTCAAAAAAACAGTCACCTACATAAAATGTTTGTTGTAATTTACTGCAAAGTCACAGTAAATTACTATGAGGATATTTCATAGTAACCAACACTGTGAACGACACATTTAAAGCAATGCAACTATTAGCCAGTGAGGGCCTGTGCCCCAGCAGAACTGGGCTACAACCCTACTGGATTGCAAGGATTTATCATTTATTAATTTTTTTACTTTCTTCAACTGCCCAAACTGCTGCATTTTTAACAGCCTAATCGTGCTCAAACTCTTGTGAAAATTTGTAAATATGTCAGAAGTGGAAAAACATTTTGGATTTTAGGGTCATGGCACATGCGTCTGGCAAGATGGCTCCATTTATATTATTATTATTACTGTTATTCATTTATTTATTAATTTGAGAGGAAAACTTTGTTGTTAATTATTTTTTTATTTTTTTATTATTTGTTTTCGTACCTTATTCGAAATAAACATTTCAATCAATCAATCAATAATGCCCCCCTATGTTGTTTTCACATTTGTAACATCAACTACGGGCATATAACTCGTGTCACCTATGTCTGTGAAATGGCTGCACAAAAATATCACTGACACCCATACTCTAAACCCAACAAGAAGTTCACCATTTTGCGTTATGTGCGAAAATTTGAAACAAGGGCCTCTTTGGGGGTAAGTCTTAGAGACCTTGGATTTGGCCAGTAAATACAACGGGACTTCCTGATTAAAACGAATTAAAATGTTACTCAAAACACAAAGGGTGTGGCCATGGCACGCCAAGGAAAATCTGATGGTCCGCCATGAAACAGGAAGTGATGTGTAACTCTGCTCCACATGCTTCGTTACAGTGCTGCCCTGAACACATCCTTATGATAATGTCCACTCACAGTCATAGTGCCACCTTGTGGTAGTGGGAATTTCACTTTTTATGACACTTTGATGTATTATTGTTTGCCCCTTGCTCATATTAGGCTCAAATGTAACCAACCGGAATAGCAGAAAGTCGCCACCTCTCAGCCTGGCTTTGCAAGGGTTTCTTCCTATGAAAAGAGTTTTTCCTTTCCACAGTCGCTTATGCTTGCTCAGGTGGAATTGTTTGGTTTTCTCTGTAAAAGGTCCCTGAAATGACTTCATTGTGTTCGGTGCTACATAAATAAAGTTGAATTGAGCTGAAATGTGGCGACACAGAGCTTGATAAGTTCATGATGAGTCATGAAGAAAACATGTCTGCCACACAACGACAAATTTCTGTGTTTATGTCTCAGCTGCACATGATCCGGTTGACCCCAAGCTTCAATTGTTGGATACCAGTTCCAGCCTCGAGACATCCACACTCCTAAATTTTGAAATTGTAATAGCGCCACCTGCTGGCAACAGAAAGTTTAAGGAAATTGTATTCTCACATATCATGGCCCCAAACTTTGTGATATCATCCTTGAGATTGGTAAGGATAGGAAACATATCAGGAAACACAAAAAATGTCTCTGACGCCTATACTCTGTACCAGGGTTCCCCAATTCTGGGGCTCGAGGGCCGGTGTCCAGCATGTTTAGCTCTCTCCCAGCTTCAGCACACCTTAATCTGATGTTGATGTCATCGTCAAGCGTAAAAAAGTCAAGTAAAGAGGCCCTTATGGCATTCAGTTGTCTTGCAAAGGGGAGAAACTTAAAACATGCTGGACACTGACCCTCCAGGCCCAGAAATGGGGAACCCTGCTCTAAACCCAACAGGAAGTCTGCCATGTGGCTTTAACTGTGAAACTCTCGTGTTGAACTCCTCCTACAGGGTAAGTCCAGAAGACCTCAAATTTGGCCAGTATATACAACAGGCATTCCTGGTGAAAACTATACAAAAATTATTTACAAACGTCAAAGGGCATGGCCCTGGCAGCTTCTGGATTATCTGATGGTTCGCCCAGAAACAGGAAGTGATATGTAACTTGACTCTACATTGTGCAATATGCTTAAAACTTTACATGTGGGATCTCAGTCCTGCCCTGATGAATTGCACAGACCAATATACAGTCAAGGTGATTGTGCCACCTGGTGGATGGACACGAAGTGCTGCATAACCAGCCTGTACAATGCTCCACTCAGTCTGAACTTTTACATGTATGATCACAGTCTGCCCTCATCACATCCACAGGCCATAATACACTGGAAGTTGCACCGCCACCTGGGAGACATACTTCCCATCACTGACCAGCAAGGATGCGAGGATCTGTTCAACGCTGCTTGCAGCTTTAATTTAGTTTGCGTTTACGGTGACATTGTTTGCAGTGTGGGCTAAATGATTTGACAAGGTTGTCTGATTTTGAAGTTATAACTTGAGAAGAGGCATAACTATCATTGGAATGTATTGATAAGGGATCTCCTTGTCCCCACCATCAGTGTGAGTGTGAATTAGTGCAGCCCTACATATGACCTCTCCACCACAGTGGGGATCCTGCAAACAGACCCCTGCAAGGGTCATTTTCCTAAGTCCTTTTACAGAGGTTGTCATCTCTGACCCTCACTGACATTCCAGCCGCAACCTCTGCTCCTTCTGACAATGACTTACAGACCCAAACTGCCCCCAAACAGCCCTAATTCATAACTCTGACTTCCTCACACTGAATGGCAGGCCTTCTTCAGGGTTCCACATGTTTTTTTCTTTTCATGGCTGTTTTGAACCCATGGCGATCTAACATGACCCACTGTCTTGTGGTTCCTGTAAAAAAAAAAAAAAAAAAAAAAAAAGGAAAAAGAATCATTGAATACTGCAGTATACTGATAAGCAGCAATGATATACATGCAAACTGAGTAAGGCCAATGAGTCATTTCAGTGACGACTTAATCATTCACCTCAAGGCCAAGTTTCTCTTTTGTTCAGTTCACAAGTCTTCCTTTGTTCACATTTCCTGAGGAGGAGGACATTCTATTACTCAATTGGTTGCACTGGACAATACAAAAGCAACAGAAAACAAGAAATGTTTGGCCACTGCACACTTTAACAGTTCTAGTTGTATGTGTGGATGAGAATAAACTGCACTAAAGATATGACAAGTACAAACATGATGTGAAAGATTTATGAATCCTGTGTTGTATTTGGTATTGTCTTGTGATCTGTTTGGCTTTTTTTTTTTAAATCTTCCTCTCTATTATCTTCTAACTGGCTGATCAATTTCTGCATTCCTGGAGTTAAGCTGTGCCCATATATTCAGTATAATGTCATGTCTCAAATACAAACAACGGGAGAAGAGGTCATTAGATCAGCAGTTGGTTTCAAGCTGTAATTAAATCGCTATACCGACCTGCTGTGGAGAAGATGGGGTTGTGCTGTAATGTTCCCGGTTTCCAGGTTGGTCTATATGTCCACCTTTACCCTACCGTCATGAAAATTTGGGTCACGACCGCAAAAATAAATTTGTAGATGCAAATTTTGGAAATAAGCTTCCGTGACAAGTCACCAGGCTTCTCTCTTCATGATAGAGTGAAGCGTTCCACTTATAGTAGAGCTGATAGTCCTCTACATTGAGAGAAGCCAGTTGAAGTGATTTTGAGCATCTGATTCAGATGCTTATTGACTCTCAATCAAAGTGTAATGGGAATGGCCATCTGGGAAGGGGCTCTATGGTTGCTTAGGACCTGCTAGAGAGAATATTTTGGAACATTTGCACTTCACAAACTCAAATTTACTCAAATGAAAGGTTCACCAGGAGTACCAAAGCAATAAACTGGTACATGGTCTTTCCTATAATTCTTTGTTACTTTCAAACCTGTTATCGGTCTTGGTCATTTCAAATAGACATGCTCAATATTTGCCATATACAGAGTAGAGACGTGTTTTTCTGTTGGCAAATAAGTCCCCCAAAGCCATTTCAGTCTTATACTCTGACCTCACTTCTTAATAGAGAGCATCAGTGGTGCAGCGAGGCCTCATAAATTTAAACAGAAATGATCTCAGGGGAGATATGTTGTCCTTCTTGAGCATTGCAGGGATGTATGGATTATTTCTTAGCCTTACTCCACTGCAGGACAATGGTTTGTGTGATTCATTGTTTGCCATCTCAGCAATTAGCTGAGATGGTTTACAGCACGATATCATGGTACTCTGAGTGACGTCATCATATGGCATTACATTTTCCGGAGTAGACAAGACCCATTGTCCTTTGTAATGTGTGGCGAAAAAGCCACTACAAGGGTGCCCTACTCTAAATGCACAGCACACTGGAGCCTGGCTCCGCGGTAAATCTTGAGCCAATGAAAAACCCATCCATGCTTCCTCCATGTCTGGTAAAATAAACAATCTGCTGTAGGTCCGCTGAAACTTGAGATGAGACTGAGGGCAGAGCTGTGGACTCTGCCCTCACATGTAGGGGGTATGTTGGGGAGAGGAGGAATGTGCTGGTGGGAGGGGGTCACTAATATCAAATTTCAGGAGCACATAGAAAGGTTAAGGAGAATCAAAAGAACCCTGACTGCAAGGGGAACCATAAACCATACATGGAGGCCTATTAACAGCATTTTAAAAGTACAATAATTGCATCAGAAGCTAAAGCTCTGGACTACTGTGTTACACGAACCTCTGGCCTCAGTGGCTTCTGGTGATTTGAGGATTTTGAGGAGGATATTAATAACTTAAAAGAATGTGCAGAATGTGCATTACTGGGATATTTAAAACAGCAATGATTATCCTCACAGCAGGGCGTCAGACTTTCAAAGAACTTTGAGAGACAGAGAAAATCTGAACGCTAACACCAAGGTATTTAAAACAATTGATCAAATACGAGCATCTTTAGTAGAAGCACAATTTGCTCCCCTCATTTTATCTAATTAAAATGTTGCTCTCGACAGCAGTTTAGTCAACTGTGTACAAGTACTGACAGAGGGCCTTCATGCATACTGAAAAGGTTCCCTCACTGATAGCTAAAGAAAGTTTGCCTTCTATTCCTGTACGCCTATGAGCAACACCACAAACTTTTTGCTGAGTTAATGCAGTTTGCATCATGTGCAAGATAATGAGCATAAGACAAAGTCTTCAATTTTTGAATCTGCTCATTTATGAATGAAGACACGTTTGTTGATCTGTAATATTAAAAATAAGTAAATACAATTTGAAAACTTGTTTTTTCAAAATTAATGCTTCATTGATTTTGTGTAGCAAGTTCAGTTGAGCCCGTGTACACATGGGGTTTATTTATTTTATGGGGTGAAATGTTAGTGTCAACAAAACAAGACTAAAGAGTGAAAGGGCATGTGAGGTTATAGAGGGAGAGGAAGAGTCCCCAGCTGACCCGAGCACATCTCGACTCGCAGAGAGAGAGCCCTCTGGGTGCTCCTCATTACTCAAACTCATGAAAGTTTCATCAAGAGAAACATAGCGTGCATTCAGACTTCCACTGATTGTACCATAAAAGTAGTGGAAATTCTGTTGTGTGGCTTATCGGTTTGGCGCCCCCAAAAAAAGAAGACTGCTGATATAGACTCAGAATAGGACTATTCATTGACGATGGCTCTTATGATTAGAACAGATGGTACGTCTTATGAGGTGTTATACAACCGTTCACCGAATGACCAAACGGAGGTCAGTGTGTTTGAGGACAAAAAAGCAAAAAATCTAAGCGTATGATAGACATTTTTATTTATCTTTTTTTCATTCACATCAGTACTCAGGAACAGGTATATCTAAATGTTAATCAATCATTATCTATATCTCACACAAAACTTTTTTTCTATCTTATGATCAAACATTCAACCATCGACCTGACTGCGTCATCCTGAAATGAGTCACAATCGTTTGCACTCTTAACAGGTTTCATGTATTTATGAATAGAATTTTAATCATCATGTCATACATATTGATTATTGGACTGTACCTTTTTGAATAGAATATTCTGTTAAGAATGAGAAACAAAACCTCTTTGCCAAGGTTTGGCAGATGATTGCAGGTTGCCTCTACCAAAAAAAAAAGAAAAATATCTGTGTAAATATATATATATATATATATATATATATATATATATATATATATATATATATATATATATATATATATATATATATATATATATATATATATATATATATATATATATCTCACTATAGGAAAGTTAATCCATGAACAGCTGTGTTAAGAATGGGGACAATGGCATTATGCTGTGGCTGAACAGCACCATACAATGTTTACAATAAAGTTTGGAGAGTTGCCTGGCAGCAGAAAGTACACAATGGAAACGGCCCTGCGGCGCTGCTCTTTATGCCAGCGTCAGGCCTGAAAGACGTGCCTTTGTACACATATTACTACTGCAGGACATTTGACATGTGCAAAATGAAATGCGAGCGTCATAATGTCTCCTCTTTCACCGTGACTTCCTCAAATGCAGAGACAAGCTTCAGTTGTTGACATGTCAATAACGAGGGACAATTACTCATACAAACAACAGCGGGATTAAATATCTTTTTATGCATCTCATGCTGAGAGACACCTTAGTGTGATGTTCGGTGTCCTGTATGACTATGAAACACCCGGATACCTGGTTGAATTTCATTTTATAATATCATACTCAGATTTCCCAGTATTGGGAGTTTGAAGAAATTCCTCAGCACTTCAATGGAAGACCAGTAAATAGTGGCCTTTCTCTGCGTTTAACAGATATATATGAATTCACAGCAACATTTTTTTGTTGCTATTTTATAAAGAAGAGTAGAGTGACACCTCTCTGGTGCTGCCAAACAGGGGTCACACACCCCAGCCTAACTTTTTCATCACACAGGAAGGTACAAAGTTATGCTACCAACCTGCTTCCTGAAGCCGCTGAATTTTGTTGCAGCTCTGACACTGTGGCGGTGTCATTTCTCAGGAATCCAATCAAGGGGGAAGTGAAGGCAAACGCCTTCTGTCTCCAGTTTATCTTTCTGCAAGGATGAAGTTGCTGTTAAAGATTTTAAGAGAAAACAAAGAGTGCTGATTCTTCATCTTTCTTTTTAACTTACTGGTACAGATTGTTGACGTGAGTATGTGGAAGAATGAGAACAACCAAGTAACAAAATGTCGTACAATAACCTCACTCTTATTTCCCTTGGAAATACCCACTGTGTGTGTGTGTGTGTGTGTGTGTGTGTGTGTGTGTGTGTGTGTGTGTGTGTGTGTGTGTGTGTGTGTGCGCACGTGTGTGTGTGTGTGTGTGTGTGTGTGTGTGAGTGTGTGTGTGTGTGTGTGTGTGTGTGTGTTTGTTTGAGTGGGGGTGATGGGATTGAAGAGGTTTGTCTTTACTGAGGCAGGTATGAGGTTGGACTATAAATCAAAGGCATCTACCCACCACTGGCACCATCTGATTGAAAAACCAACAGTGGTGGCAGAAAATGTGAATTAATGGCAACCTTCAGCAAAGTACAAGCTCAATACTATAATCAAAACACTGCTGTTATCAGTGTTCTAGGTTTCGACAGTTCTGGCTTTCACTAATCCATCAAACTGCAGGTATGTAGTAACTAAAGAGAGGGTTGTTGTAAAATAATATACTTTGGTGATATGATACCAAATGTGACAGCAATCGCACCACGACTTCAGCTCATTTTCAGGTGAAAGTAATGGGTCAATATATATGATAAACTGATATAACTGAAACCAAAGGTGACCGGCATTGTAAAGAAGTTCATCGGGCCAATAGGAGTCAATGGGTCAGCATTAGAGGAAAGGGAAAGAGCCCTGATTCAGCACTCTGCTCAGGACACTAATGGAGGGGGCAGGGTCGAGAGAAGCAATTGAACCACCCACCTTTTATGGAACACTGAAAGGAAAGGTTATCTCTGACTTTTGTGTTTGTGTAACACTACAATAATATTGATTTCACCTAGTAATATCCAAAAGAAAGTCATTTTGTATACTGCTCAAATTGTCTTAGTTACTGAAATGCACAAACAGGGCTGCCAAGAACTTACTCAAATATAGTTGTTATGGAGGGAAGAATAACAGACACCAGGGTGTGTGTGTGTGTGTGTGTGTGTGTGTGTGTGTGTGCGTGCATGCATACGTGCATGATACGTTCACAAACATGCAATCAAGACACTATATGCAATCAGATACACAAGTTTCTGGTCTCTATCTCTCTCTCACACACACACACACACACACACACACACACACACACACACACACACACACACACACACACACACACACACACACACACACACACTTGTGGGGACCACTGACATAATTCTTTCCCTGTCGCCCCTTTCCATACCCTACCATCACATCTGACCCAGTCTTTGGATTGTAACTTCTACCCTATTCAGATTGTCACTCTGGTCTAAAAATGCATATTTTGTACAGAACATTGCTTTATAATAGAATAATGACCAATTCAATTTGTAACCAAGTAAGTAATACAATCAAGTTTTTTATAGTGACACCTTTTTTATGTTGTTTCTTTGGTGTGTGGAACTATAATGTCTGCGGTGTCATTGTATCAGGTGGAGTAACGTCGGATGGTTTCACTTTTGATTTCACTTCAAAAAAATCAAAACTCCTTTCACAAGACAGGTATCGTTTGTACAACGTCTGTTGAGAACTCCGCTGGCTGTTTTTCAAACTTCTCTGAAAGTGAATTGACAGCAATACTATTTACCTTCACAGTGATCATACACGGTTACCAAAAGCAGTGAAAGTATGTGTTTATAACGTGACACGAAGCTTGATTTACACTCACCACTTTCAAGCATGAAACCCACCAGGTGGAACGTTTGGTATGCGTCCTTTTAGTGAACAAAAATACAGGGGTGAACCAGTGTCGTCGTGTCGTTTGTTTGAATAATAACGGAATTAAAAATAGCTGAAAAATTAGGGAAATCCTTTTTATTATCGTTCAAGAATGTAATTTTAACGCATATCAAGCAAAACATCACAGATTTGTAGTTTGTTTCAGACCCGCACTCGCCATTCACCCCCGGACGGTGACACGAATGGTTTGCCCCGCCGTAGCGGCGCCTGTCCTGGTCGAGTTGACTGCAAATCAATGAAGGCGGTCAAACAAATAGGGCCGGTGGATCGAAGTTGGGACAATTTACGGAGGGTATATTTTTTTTAAAGGATAGTGGGATAACAAGGACATGTACTTGGCGAATATGCGCAGTAACACGCTTTGTTGTGCTTTAGCGGAGTAAAGAGGGCGCCTATGTCAACCAGTTGTCCACTTCGACGCGGAGTTTTACTGTAACAGCGATAGAATTTTGGGGCTCGCAGAGAACTGACCCTCCTCTCCACAGTGAGGATGATCTTTGCAAATACTGGAAACCCACTGAGGACGCCGTATCGCAAACAGGTAAATGTTTACCAAGGCTACCTGTAATGTTCTCAAGTCATGTCATCTTTCTGTTGTTAAATAGCTTAACGCGAGCTGAGGGAAGTTGTTGTTGTTGTTGTGTAAATGTTAAAGATGCGCTCATGTTTGTAGTTCAATCTCCAAGTATCGGCCACTTCTTCAGCAGATCACTACTTATTGCTCAGGCTGTGGTCCTGGACCAGCAGTCGACCACTGCGAGGCCCAGGACACTAGTACATACGCCTGATAAACAAAAAAAAAACAACCTAAACAACAAAACTAAAAGTTCAACACACTCTGTTAGAGCCCGAGATGTATTTGATAGATTTCAAACTGTGAAGTGCACCCAAACTTGCTATTGACATCATTTTAGAGACAACCAAACCATTCCACATTCTACATATTAACTCATTCAGACTAGCAAATATTAAATACTTTTCTAACTGACCATCTAACTTAAAATGTAGTAAATCTATTTATTATTAGGACTATTTACTGGTTGGATCCCAAGCCACCCACTGTGTTGTCTTACTTTATTAATTACATTTTTTGTACATTTAAAGAAATATGAAATCAAACAATTGCCTGATAGATCCACTTTGTTCGAATTACATAGTGTTCTTTAAAACTCCCTTGAAGCCCCCCCCCCCCTTGAGATTTGAATAAACATATTTACTCTGTGGTGCTCATGCTGTTATCCTGTGGCTAAAGCTCCATGGGCGAGGCCTGTTACTGGAAACCCTGTGTATATTTCCAGCTAGGATATGACAGGGTCTGCTGGTCTGGAGCTGGCTGATAAGATGCCGTCCTCTCCCCATCTCACAGGCCTATATCTGACCGCTCAGGCGCCTCAAAACAAAGTTGATCGTATATAATGCACATTGAGGTTTTTCTTTCAAGGTTAAAAATGCATGTATTTGTCATGTCGTTATATGTAAAGAACTCAAAATTCCTACTTGTAGCCTAGATACAATTAGTTGTTGTCTACCTGCCATTTGGTAAAATGTTGTAATGGTTGATGGGAAATTACGTGTTTTACAAATAAATACAGTTCCATGTGATCAGTTTCAATTTATGCCATGATGCAATTATAGCCTGTACCCAATATCAGTTTGATATCTTCAAACTTTTTGAACAGCAGAAGCTCATTCGTCATTCAGCACTGAAACATAGAACAATAAAAGGCATTCTTTCTGTTAGCCTTTAAGCAATTTAATAACAGACATACTCACAAGGCTAATATGTGGAGGTTATTCTCCTGTAGGCAATTAAACTGTAGCAGAAAGTCGCTGTGCCACAAGATGACACATGAGTGTCGGTCTGAACTTGGAAAAAGAGAAAATGACACGGCGTGTGGTGATGGGATAAAGACATCTCTATTAGTTTGATTCAACTCCTTTTGGTACAGATGAATAGAAATAGTGAAATAACTGATTGGGCAGATAGTTTATAACTGTGGAGGACCTACGGAACAAGCCGAGGAAAAAATATATTATCCTTCGAATAAAACCACGAGATGTCCTATTTATGTGAAAGAATATGCAGCAACGCTATTGAGACTGGTTCAGTATGACCCACACCGCTTGTGATTATTAATCTTGCACATCGCTGTGGTCATTTGGTATTTATTGGTAAGGTTCTGCTTTTACATCTACAACCTTGGCAGCAATAATAAAATAGCCATTTAGGCCACTGTTAAAATTCAAGACTTGCTTACCTTTTAAAAATGTGGAAGCATTTTGTGCGCTCACAATACCACAATTGTTTCTTATTTAACTGTGATGCAGGTCATGCTTTAAAAGGCAGGTGACCGGAGGTTTTGTTGGAGGAATTTTAAGGGTTTCTGCCACCGGTTTTGAAAACAGGAGGCTAAACTCATTTCATGGCGGAGGCATGGGAGGTGGTAAACCAGTCAGTCACAACAGAAGATCCTCTCGACATCCAGACTTCTGTTGCTCAATCTTGTCACCACTTCATGCTTGGGATTCCTTCGGCTTCCTCTCAGCTTGTGATTCCTCAGAGAGATAGAGTTGGGAGGGGTGGGGAGGGGAGGGCGGGGGTTCAGCTGGATAATCAGTGTCAGATAGTCAGGAAAAAGACAATGGTCTGTCAGACCAAGACATCTGGGTCTTGTCAACGTCCAGTTGCTCAACAACTAGAAATGTGTGCTTTTAACCCCTCGCTCTCAGCTGGACATGTTGCACAGCTACGAAAATGCAGCAATAAGAATTTGAAAAAGATACAGCCAAACTTAAAGTAACTTGCATACTATTTAACTGGACAAATCTACTCGTGAATGAGGGCATTAAGGTCAGGAAGTGTAACACTACACCAGAGAGGACAGCGATAGCTTTTCTAACACCTCGAGGCATTGTAGCATCACTGCGACACTGATGTCAAAGCCGGAGGTCCCCGTAGACTGATTGCGCAGACTGTGGAAGTGGAGATTGGTCTGCACATATGGATCACCGCTCAGGACAGCATTAATCCTCACACTGGACAGATACTCGCATGATACTATGATGATGTCCTCTCCGATATCCACACAGAAAATCAGTTTTCCCCTTGTGCCCGATTGCGCAGCATACGAGTGATTTTCAGAAAGTTCTGGCTTTGATGGGATGCCGTTATTGGTGCAATACATTTGTCCAGATGGGTAATGCGCAACAAGATTGACTTCAAACGACTGTGTCTCTGCCTATTTCAGCCACCTGTTGTCCCATCGTCACACCCAATGGCTCCACCCAGTCCGAGCACCAACAACAGCAGCAGCAGCAGCAGCAGCACTGCAGGCTGGGACCAGCTCAGCAAAACAAACCTCTACATCCGAGGCCTGTCCCCGTCAACCACAGACCATGACCTGGTCAAGCTCTGTCAGCCGTGAGTGTTATCTGCTATTGATTGGCTATCGATTGCTTTTAGCCTCCGTGGTTCAGTTTCAGTTGGCGCTGGCTGTCACGTATTAGCAGTCATTGGCACGAACCCAAAACAAGTAGTGAACAAGTTCAACTCTTCGATTTGGATTTATTTCCCTTTTGGAAATACAAGGATTTATATTTGTTGATTTTGGAATTGTATATTTTAGTGACACTGCTTCTATAATTACTACAATTAAAGAATATAAACTTTGAGGGTGTTTTTATCTTCACTTAGAAGTGTGTATGCGTGTATGTTTGTTTGCTTTTGGATGTCTGCCATTCAGAACTCAAATTTCTTTGAAGCCAAAATGGTTTATTTTTCTGCGTGTTTGGCTTGGAGATTCTAGCAATTTTAAATGTGCTTGCTTCACTCCCTTCGTGAATGAAGGGACAACATGAGCTGTAGTTTCCGGTGCATTCAGCGTTTCTCTCAAGATCATATTAATTGCTTCCAAACTGGCTTTCGTTAATGATACACACATGAACATGCAGGAGAATTTGATGCTCCGCGAAGGTTACGGTTGAGAGTAAAACCATGCATCAGCAGGGAAAGAAGGTTTAGTAAGTTCATGCTCTTTCACCCAGTTTGGCATCTCTGATAATCCGCAGCAGTTTGTTTTGCGCCGTGTTTTGCGGCTTGCATCAGTGTCATTATGTGTCACAAATAATAAACGACTATACCTTTCTCCACATTGCTTACATTCAGATTAAATTCACCGCACCTGCGATGAAATGTGTTGTGAACAAAAGATATGGTTCAGATGAACATCTCAAGCAGGATGTTTAGAAAGGAAGTATACATTTCTGTTGTCCTTGTGTTTTATACAACTCTGTTGTTATCACATTTATCTAATACCTTAATTTGTAAGTGAGGGTTTCGCGGTTTGATACCATCTAACTTTGAGCCTGTTTCATTATTACAAGGCGTTCTCCAGCAATTTCCTGTGGTCGAACACATTACTTCAACAGCTCTGGTACATTTTTGGCAATGATATGAACAAAACTGTAGTTTTAATTGCCATAATGTCTGTGTTTATTTAGGAAGGGGTTTGCTATACCAAGAAAAATAGAAAATCAGTTGTCGATTAACTGTAAAGATTGTTCCTGAACGGACAGGGTCATCACCAAGTGACCCATATTCTCTACTGGAAGTCCTTGTATAACCTCTGATTTAGTGTTGTTTGTTAGTTTTTTTGTTTGTTTTTGCTGAAGAAATGGGGACTATTTGAGACGTGTGATGAGAGCTTTGCACACATAGAGGGGTTTTCAGCACCACACGGAAACCACTTCCTGTTTCTCATTTTCTGCTATGATGTCATGAAATATTGCTCAACAGTGTGTGCGTGTGTGTGTAACGAACTGACGATGTCTCACCTTTCTGCTCCTTTTATTTTAGGTATGGCAAAATTGTTTCGACCAAAGCTATTCTGGACAAAGCTACGAATAAATGTAAAGGTGTGTGAAACGTTTCTGTTTGTATTAGCATTGTTATCCCCTCCCAGAGTGCAAATGGAAGTAAAGACCTACGTTTTCTCCAAATTTCCTGCCGAACGGCAGACATCCTGTGTGTGACTCCTATCAAAACAGTCAGTCCTCCAGCGCGCTGTGTGCTTTTCAGATGATCCATGCAGTTCAGGAAACAGACAGCGTGGCTGCTTAATGTTGCCTCCCAGCTTGTGTTATTTTAGGCCGCAGCCCTTGTCTGCTGCTGTCACTGCCGTGCATGACTCCTGGGGAAGAAGTGGCCATCTGGATCGGTTCTAGTGGACTCCCTACCTGACTAAAGAGGGACTCACTGATTCTATATAGTGGCGATGAGATTAAGAGATTGCTATGTCACTCTCCTCTGGATTATACGGATGCCGATTAATCAAAGGCGCCCGGTGAAAGGGCACACCGTTTAAGACCTTGGAGGAATTTCAAATCAAAATCAGCAATGGCTTTTACAGAAACGTCTTTTACATCAAAGATACAAAATTGTCTTCATTTGTCGAAAAGCCACTGTTTTAAAAGAACTTTCAGTCAAAACTAAAGTAGCAATGTTCAGTTTCATTTCTCATAAAACACATCTCTACGTTTTCATAAACAAACAAGAAAAAAAAGGGCATGCTCAAATTTGTGATGCAACAAATCTTCCAAAAATATTTAAATCTGCTTTGGCCACCTTTACTTGAAATATGAATTCCACTTGATTGTTAATAGGAATCCTGCCCCGGCAGTATTGTACACCTGAAAAGAACCAGAGCTGCAAGTGGGGCACAAAAAGTTGCAGAAAGACATTAAAGGTCAGCAGTTGTGAAACCAGTCTTCAGGTAAATAAACCTAAACAGAGCAGGATTTCCTGACCATAGAAATCCCTGTTATGACTGACACATTTTACCACAGTGTTATTAAGAGAATAGCTACCAATATACTGAAAACAAGTAACTGCATATATTTTTTAATAAATTGAAATGCACAATAAATTTTCCATTAGAATTTGTTAATTGGTAGATAGACTAATTGCAATAGATTATAGTAATATGTGGTCAAAAGTACACTCTGCATTCTATTTCTGTTGTCCGAATAGTAAAGGTTTTAAAAAACAAGTTTGCAGGCTACAATGACAGGAGCCCAACGAATGTGTTCTGTGAACTACAGTTTTCCCATGTCTGCTGAAACTCGTAGAATTACTATCCATCCAGTTATCCAGTTCCCAAACTGTTTAATCCAACTGCTTGGGGCTGAATATGGGTGTAGGCTGTGTACACAACCTGTTGGACAAGTCACCAGTCCATTCCATCGAAAAGCAAATTCGCCTTGGTAATTATTTCTAATGAGGAATACATTGATGTGATTAAGAAAAAGAGAAAACCTATGATCATACTGCAACTTGTGTAACCTCTGATTTGTATAAAACATTTGGTAACAGTGACAGGCATTCCTCAGCAGAGAGAGTCGTGACATTTTCACTATACTTCATTTTGAATAGACTAAATATAGCAAGTGCAGTAGAGGCCAAAGACTATAGGTGCACCCTGTTTGCGCCCCCCTGGACAAAGAGCTGACCCAAGCCACTGGCATCTACATCAGCACATTTTGCCTACACAAACACACACACACACACACACACACACAAAAGGACTTGAGCACTTAATACAGACTGACCCGGCCGTCCTATTTAATACAGAAACATACACGCTGCATCAAAGTGAAATCATTCCACACTATAAGCACATCATCATCATCATCATATACAAACTGAGGAACACGCAGCTCATAGCTCTTCATCACAGAGAGCAGCACACCCAAACCAATATTTGGACCGTGATCGGCTTTGTATGTCGAATTTCTCCTAACTGTGCTGCTTGTCTCATCAGGATATGGCTTCGTGGACTTTGACAGCCCCGCTGCAGCTCAGAAGGCTGTGGCTGCCCTGAAGACTACTGGTGTCCAAGCTCAGATGGCAAAGGTAAGGATTGATTACACTTTAATCCTGCTATCGCATCCAAACAAGTCACCCAGTAACACTGTTGTCCTCCATCTGGCTGGTCGGGCAACCTAAACCTAATCCTGGTGGTATTAAATAGCAAGCCTGGAATCCCTGACTGCAGGCCACACGCTCCTCGGACCGCTGGTCCGTGGACTGCTCAGCAGCTCTTGACACACTCGGTTATGAAGGAAACCTGATTTAAAAAAAAAAAAAAAAACCAGTTTGTGGAAATGTGCTTAATCTTTTGTCATCTCTGTCGTTCCGCTCAAAATCTACTGACACACTTACATCTCAAATGTGACTTGTGCGTCAGTCTGTCGCTATCGTCTCCATTTGCTCGTCAATGAAACAAGTTTTTGCAAGGCGTGGCTCTTTCAACACTATTATTGACGATTCTGAAATGAACAGGATAATAATATAATGGGGGGGTAGTGTGTTAGAGGCTGACTGTATTCTGCTAGGTTAGGGTTGCATCATAAATATGAATTGTCCTTCTTTTTCAGAGTGTTAAACAAAGAATTGGGTTGTTGTAGCGTATGCAGCTTGATGTCAGAGCTGATGTTCATCTGTCACCTCGGGACAATCTTAGTGAGCGTTTGACAACCTGTAACAACAAAGATGTTTGCTATATCAACAGAAGCGGCTGCACCCTTTCCCTTGTGCTCCGTCTTTCCTGCTTCCCTATACCTCACCCGTCTCATTTTCATTTTCATTTTGTTATCTTATAAAGTCTGACTCTCATTTGTGCAGTTAATGGTTTCACTTTGGTTTGTAAAGGTGCGGTTAGAGCTTCACCTCTGTGGGTTCATATCATGTTTGTCTCCTTTTGTAAAGGTTTATGAAAGCCTGTAAAAATCTGTCATCGTCATACGGACATGGGATTAATGACAACCTCTATGGATTTAGAAGAATTCAATAATATTAGCACAACACAATAGGTTTATGACACGAGTGAGAAAAAGCATCCACCTTAAGCAGATTAGAGACATCGACAACGTCCTTCACTGAACCAGCAATCAGATGACACTCAGGATTTGCTCGACTCCTCAGAGGCCTTTTCTAATAAATGCCACTGCAAGGCCATTGTCCGCCTGTTGTGAACGTGGCTGTCCTAACATACAGCGGCATCTAAAGCAGCACTGCGAACACTGTGAATAACATGGTCTCACAAGTATGTGAAAGGCCAGCGGTCTAATTGTTCGGCTGCATTCCTGTTGTCTCTCAACTTGTTCGTCATATAATGACGTCAGATCTTTTGAAAAACCGGGTGGTGGCGTTTCCATCAAGGCTTAAACAGACTGTGCCGGTATGGAATCTATGCCCTTTAGAAAGTTAATGGGGCTAGTTGTTCTAACATTAATGTGCAGGGAACAAATGTTTTTTATAGAAATAAATGAAGAATCTGGATGTTTTCCAGCATTTGACTTCCATCCAATCAACAACTTCTAGTTTCACTGCAGTACTAGTGTTGCATTGATGTCCCGTCTTTTCATGGTGCATTGTTAGTATATGTAGCTCATAGAAGCAGCCGCACCGTGTGGAGTTGAGGGCCAAGGTTGAAAGAATTACTGACAATATTATCTCAAACTGCTTGTCGTCAGTCCATGAGTCTGTCTTACTTTCCAACATAATCAAATATCAACATAAAATGTCTTTAAACCATTGCTTGTCTTCAGTTTGAGACAGTCAGAATCACACTGTGCATAACTGATTCAATTATGACTTTGCAAGTTTGGCCCCGTTTACGCGACAACAAATACGAGTGTATTTGCAAAACTTTCTTTACTTTTGGGGGGTCCGTTTACACGACACCAGTGTGCGGATCCACTGTATCCGCAAAGTTTTTAATCCGGCTCCCAAGGTTGAAAGATTCTTTCACGGCCGCTATTCCCTCCTGCAGAGACTGCCCGGAGGCTACGGAGCCCGTTACTGCGCACATGTGTGTCTCTCCCCCTCCCTCCTGCCCAACCACTTGTAAACAAACATGGCGGCCGCGTAGTGGTATGAATCACGGTCCGTATTCTAGTTTTATTGTCTATATCAGTAGTTTTATAGTTGAGACTCACTGATAGCATCCGATGCGTCATCAGTCCATGCGGATGTGCGGCGCTCTCCCACTTTCCTCACGTTGATAGTGTATTGTTCTGCGCACACCCGTCTGTGGAGTTTCATTGCAAAATCGAGCAACAGCGCCCTCCCGTGGCCCGGCATACTAACTACATCGTTGTCTCTGTGCCCGCTGCTGCAGTGTAAACACGGATTAGGTGTGTAGGTCGTGTAAACGGGGCCTTAGAAAACAATACGTACACCTCCAGGAAAACCGTTCTTGCATTTGCTCTCTCTCTCAGAATAAATCAAAAACATCAAATCATTCACACAAACGCCTTTACTTCAAAGCTCTGGCAGACTTGTGATCACCAGTCATTAGAGTGCTCGGACAAAAATAGCTTGAAAGCGCTAGAAAAACATCTAAATATGACATAGTTACACGTCACGCTATGCAAGGTATTGCAATCAAAGAGGACAGATTGTAATGAGTGGCTTTCTGCTGCACTTCCTGATGACATATTTATTAAACTCAGGGATGTTGGAGCAGGGAGACGCCTGAAACCTGCAGGACTGTAGCACCGTCTGCACCAGGAATCCACATCTCGGTTCTCAGTGGATTAAAGCTTTCTCAGCTCCAAATCATTGCACATGTGCTTTACTGTAACATCTTTGATATTTGTTGTATTTTTCAATATTTTGCTTAAAACTTTTCAGTTGGTCAGATTGCAGTCATTAGACATTGTGAGGAAGAGCGTTTGTGGTTGACTTCATCAATAAAACATTCTGTCATTCGTCGCACCCTAAAAGTTTGAATCGCTGAGTCACGAGTCAGCTTTGTGCCTACAGGTAAAACTAAGACCTGGCTGAATGTATGATCAAGAAATGGTTAATGATTGAAAAGATGTAATCTTATTAAGAATTGATCAGTTTCCTCACTGTTGTTTGATAAAGCACATGACAGGATAAATGCTCAGCTCTGCCACTAAAGATCTAAAAGAAGTTGCCTTTCAATGTTATAATGAGCAAATGAATACGCCCGTGGAATAAAAGCAAAACATGATTAAATACACATCATCTATGAGCCATCGCACTGTCTTCAAATCTTTTTGTGTTTTCCTATTCAGCATGAACAATAGAATTGTTGATGACTTGGCTACAAAAAAAATTTTTTGTCCTCCTAATTGTGAAACGTTGGTTTTTCTGCCATTACATTCCTGTTTGCGCTCCAACCCGTTCCTGTTGCTGACTGTGAACAACACCTCACTGATGAATATTAATGATGGGAGGCCACTCTCCAGGGACTTGCAGGGACGTCTCGTGTTTCTGCTGATGCTTTTAAAATAGGTCAAGAAATCGGCTCGTGAGGGCAGTAAGCCACCAGAGGCTGTATGTATATCTCTTATAACTGCTCTTAGTGACCATTTAATACCTGAAATCCCCAACAGAGACACACTGGAGAAACCGGCCATTAGCGCAGTCATGATAACCCCATTACACTCGTCCGTTTTAGGTTATTCAATGCTTAGCCTTTTACTGGAATACTGCTCCTTCACCCATTCGTATACATTACCAACAGCTAAATAACCAATATTGGGAGTGGTTTCAATATTACTGATAACGTGTGGACGTGTCTTCCTCTTTTTTTTTCCATCGTACAGCAACAAGAACAAGATCCGACGAACCTTTACATCTCCAACTTGCCTCTGTCGATGAATGAGCAGGAGCTGGAGAACATGCTGAAGCATTTTGGCCAGGTTGTGTCCACACGCATCCTGAGGGACTCCTGCGGAGTCAGCAGAGGCGTGGGCTTTGCAAGGTTGGTATCTTGTGCCATTTTTAGTTGAATCAAACCAGTGTTGAGAAACGGCGTTCCCCGTGCAAATGCAGTTTAATCCAGGGGCAATCACCATTTGGCCACTGCAATAGTGTGGAGTGATACAAAGGACTGCTTGTTACAAAACCACAAAATACAAGTTGCGCAAGTCACCTTTACTGACAATTAATAGTTAAGAGTCTTATTCTTTCTGATCATTTCCAATCGTTGTACTATTTAAAAGTCAATTAATATTTTGTAAATGTCTCTCTTGACAGCATTTAACAGATTTGTGGAGATTTGTTTAGAAAGGACTCCTTTTGGGGACTTTTTGAGGAAGCCCGTAATTCACATAATAAGTCAAAATGTTTGTACTGGTCATTATTTTTTAGAGCAGGTCCTGCAGGTTACTCACAGAATCCCTGCAGGCTATCAAGTGCACACAAGCATCTCTTTGGCAACCTCCGTGCTAAATATAGCTATAATTGAATTAAGTGAAGTATATCCTCCAGGAGTGGTTGTCAGTCCTGCCTTTTTGCTTTGTTTGCTAAAAAAGAGCCAAGAGGCACATCTTTGCAACAGGTAACGGGAAGAGGTCACGGTTTTGTTCCTAGATACCAGAAATACGAACACAAATGCCCAAATTCCTTTCTTAATAATGGCGAAAAGAAACTTGCAGTTGGTATTGGTACTAATTCAAATACATAATTGCTGTAATACAATACAGCTGCATGACTAATCTTTTTTCCATCCATCCATCAATCTTCTATACCACTTAATCCTGTTCAGATTTGCGGGACGCAAACATAGAGAGACAAGATACCCACCCACTCACATTCACACCTCGGGGCAATTTATGGTCATCATTTAACTTCACATGCATCACATGCACGCTAACCTCCGCTCCATCATGCGGCCTCAATCCATTCTACTGGCTTACATACAATTGGCAAAAGAAAAGTGACATTTTAAGATGTTTTTCAAGACACATGTCAAACAGTTTAATGAAGATTCAGGGGGCAGAAACGTTTTTTTATTTTTTTATTATCATATGAAAACCTCCTTGAGTTTTGACACTGAATTATTATTACTGTACGTGTCTGATTTTATGACGGTGTTTTGTTTAGATTTTTGTGTGGGAATAAGTCTCACAAAGAGTGGTTCTCTCATATTCAGTATCTGATATTCAGTTCCTGGTGTTATGCAGAACTTTGCACAGAAGCTTCAGAAACAAAACCAACGTGCTGGAAACATGATGCTCCAAACTGCTGCGGCTCATTTACAATTTGGTCCGCACGGACAACAGGGAAAGCGCTCTTGATGATCATACCAAGAGGATGGGAAGGCTTTAAATGCTGCGTCACCGAAGGCTTTGGGTGTCAGCGAGGATGAAGTGCTTTGGGAGGAGCAGGCGGAACAGGAGCACTCGAGCAACAATAGCTGGAACGAAACGAGCCGGGCAGGAAATCTGTGGGGAATCACCTGAGGACTGAGTTATTAGACTAATATCCCAGATGTTCACCAAAGTCACACGGTTAAGCATGCGCATGCCCGTGTGCTCATGTCCTGTTATTGATATATATAAAAAATATTAACAACAGCTGTTTAATTCCAAGTGTTTTTAATGTCTTTATTTTAAATTTTTTTTTAAAAGAAAGTCTGAAAAACCTTTTTCAATACAGGTGTCTTGTAAAAGAAAGATTGTCTCATACATTGTCTGGCCCTAACAAAATAAAGTCACCGCTGATGCAGTGAGTAGCTTCTCTCCATGTGGAAAGACACGTCCTGTGGATGTGGAAAAAATATTATTCTGTTTCAGAAGGGTCAAATCCGTAGCGTGCATCAAGCAGAGAAAACATCTAAGGAGTTTACAGAACCTACTAAAAATTGGGTTAAGAATTGTCCAACCCATCATTAAAACTCAGGCTGTGTTTAATAGTGACAGTAAGAGCATTTCCACACACAATGCAAAGAGAACGAGGGATTGGGATTGAACAGCTCTGGCGCTCCCAGAAAACCACTAATCAGTGAAGCTAATTGGGGGGGGTAAAGCTTGAAATTGCTCGGGAGCATAAAGATCGGACTCTGGAGCAATGGAAGAAGGTCCTGTAGTGTGACGATTCCAGATTCCCTCTGTTCCAGAGTGATCAGGGTAAGAAGAGAGGCAGAGGAAGTGATGCACCATCATGCCTCGTCCTACTGAACAAGCCTGGGGGAGCAGTGCTGTGATCTCATGTTGCTGCAGTTGGTCAGGTCTCGCTTCAGCAACATTATGCATCTAAAGAATGAAGTCAGCTGACTACCTGAATATCCTGAAAGACAAGGTTATTCCATCAATGGATTTCTTTCTTCCCCGATGGCACGGGCATATTCCAAGATGACAATCCCATGATTCATCTGGCGCAAATTGTGCAAGAGTGGTTCAGGGAGCATGAGACCTCATTTTCACACATGGATTGGCCACCAGAGAGTCCAGACTTAACCCTGCTTTTCTTTTCTTTTTTTTTTTAGGTCTTTATGTAAAAATAATACTAAAGAGACTGCTTTATTGATAATGACCAGACAGAGGTGCTTGTGCATGGACAAATGCGACTCTTTACAAAGAAAATATTTCCAGACTGACTGGGCGGTTTAATTATAGTGGCAATGATCACTTCCTCCAGCCGTACGTGCCTAACCTGACATTTGACAGAAGTACCTGACGGACAAAGCCAGAGTCAAGATGCACAAGGCAAAAATATCAGCGCGTCATCGGAATGTTTATACCAAGGAGTGCTCTGAAAGGCGTGTCCAGCCAGAATGATTAGGCATTTTAATTTCTTTATTAATCTCCTAATGATTAAACCACCTCCAGTCGTAGATCATCGCATGTTACCACAACAATCAACCAATGCTGTGCTTTGTGTCTCTTGTGTAACTTCAGGATGGAGTCCACTGAAAAATGCGACGCAGTTATTTCTCACTTCAATGGGAAGTTCATTAAGACACCTGCAGGCACCCCAGGTAAGAGCATGATCTACATTCCTGGGATGGTCAGTCTTTCTGCGGCACTTTATTACAACAATGCTCGTGAAAGAAACACCACTGGTCGTGGTGGGCGGGGTTATACAAGCGTGATGATGACTGCACATGGTGATTCATGCCTCGAACAGGAGTCAGAGAGTCTGCTCGTACAGAGCTCGCATACACTTAAGCCCTGAGTGGCAGAGCACAGAGACGAGGGAGGGAGAGAGAGAGTGAGAGAGAGGGCTCCTCTTGGTGTCTACCACTCCTTCTCTAAGCTTTTTAATTGGATTATTAGACTGAAATAGTCTCTGCTGGCCTTGCCCTGTTTAGAAAGGGGAGGGGATTACAGCCTCCACAGCTGCCAAATTAGATGTCTGCATTTCCAGGCAGCCGAGGAAACGCGTCCTCCCATGCTTCGGGGCGTGAATGACGGCATGGCGAGCAATGATCGACAAATATGCGTGTGTGACAGTGTTTGTTAAAGACAAGCCCTTTTGTTTTATGGCCCTATTCTTTTTCTCCAGCGCCATCCGAACCATTACTCTGCAAGTTTGCCGATGGCGGACAAAAGAAGAGACAGAGTCAGAATAAATTCAGCCAAAATGGCCGTTCCTGGGCTCGAGACAGTGACTCCAGACTGGTAAGTGATACCCGGGGTGGAATATGAGAGCTGCAGCAACTAACGTACACCAATCAGTGAACATATCGCAGTCTAAATGAACCAACCTCAGGACTGCAGGAGGACTGGCTCGGTCCTGAGTTTGGTGTACTACTGGCACTTGAGTATAAAAAATGTGTACATAGCAACCATTTCATTCATTTTACATTTGCATTGTGTGATACCATCAACTCTCCGCTGCTGTTGCTGAGCTAATTTTGAGCTCTAGTTCTTATCTAGATAGTCAGACCAGACCAGATCTCATTGCAAATAATTTGCCCTCAGCTTGTTTTGCAAGAACTAACCACAATTGCCACAATGACTACTTGGAGGCATGTTTGTGTAGGGCGTATTTAACAGGTTTTTCTTTTTTTTTTTTTTAAATGTGTGTGTGTGTGTGTGTGTGTGTGTGTGTGTGTGTGTGTGTGTGTGTGTGTGTGTGTGTGTGTGTGTGTGTGTGTGTGTGTGTGTGTGTGTGTGTGTGTGTGTGTGTGTGTGTGTGTGTGTGTGTGTGTGTGTGTGTGTGTGTGTGTGTGTGTGTGTGTGTGTGTGTGTGTGTGTGTGTGTGTGTGTGTGTGTGTGTGTGTGTGTGTGTGTGTGTGTGTGTGTGTGCTTTTAATCTGCATGACAGCATAGTCTTTAATTCTAGGCTGCAGTGTGGCCCCACCCCCGACACTGAGGAACAAAAAGTAGTATTGTCAATCGGCCAAATCTGAAAATGTGTAGGCTCTTTTTTTTTTTTTTTTTTTTTTTTTTTTTTCCTTTACAAAATGATATAAATATAAGCCGTCGATTGTCTTAATTTGTCTTAATATTCATCACGCCCTGACTGTTTAGGCTCTGTTGTAAAGTCTGAACTACTAGTCCATAGTGTGGCCTCCGGGACTTCTGCAGCCCAGGCAGTCGGTCACAGAAAGATAATCATCAGCTTGTTCACACATCTGCAACATTCAGTCAAAACACACACTGATATTGAAGCATTCACTCAGATTAGATTAGGGAGATTTGGCAGAAATTAACTAACTGTGCAATCTGAATCAATTCAAAATATAAAATTGTCGTCATTCAAAGGTGGAGACGGTTTTACTCAGCTGACGTTTGCTCAGGGTTGCTGTAATATGTATTTAACATTTCTTTTTTTCCTAAATGAACTACCTTATCAAAGTGCTGGACTCAAACCTTTTCGTGTAACTTATATATGTGTTTATAACGTACATCACACCCGTGTAACAAATCCAGCTTTCAGCTTCACACAGCAGACGATGACTTTCTATCGATTTCTTTTCTTTTCAGGCTGGAATGACACTCACATATGACCCCAGTACAGCCGCTATGCAAAATGGGTAATTCACGCTTGCACCGTCATGCTCAGCACATTTTTCATTGCACCTCATTAAAAAAGGATCCTGCGTCTGCGTTCACAGGTTTTTTCCACCGGCGTACAGTATTTCAAACAGGATGATCGCCCAAACGTCCATGTCTCCCTACATGTCTCCAGTTTCAACATATCAGGTTTGAATCCCTCTCCTCGTGGAACAATGTCAAGTACTGAAAAGGTTTTAGTCTATAGGTGCATTTAATGTATTAAAGTTTGAGTTTCCCATAGTTTATTATGGGAAAATCAGGATTTACAAGCATTTTCTGTTTAATTTAAGCTTAGAAGTGCTCCATCTTCTCCTGGGAGAGAGCTCCTCTCAGTTATGGGCATGTCACAGTCCATCGTAATGCCTACAGGGAGAAGATGCAGAGCACACAGGAAGGCCTGTAAGCCCCGGCTCGTACAGGAGACGGTCTCACTGTGTTCTGACCTCCGCAATACTCTTTTAACTCATGAAAATCTTAAATATGTTCTCAAAATATCAGAATGCCACAATTGTTCTAGCTGAAATCTTGACGCACCTGCCACACCCCAGTATTTGTATAAAGTATGACTCAACCAATACTTAAAAGGTTTTACTGTAATACAGAAAAGAGCTTGTAATGACTTCCACAAACATAAAGTTTGCCTTTCTGACTGTAAAGAAGCAATAATCTAATAAATTAGTAAAACAAACTGTGAAATCTAGAAATGCAGCGCTATTTGTGTATCGTTACATTATTGGTTGCAGTTATTACATTTCAAAAGGGTTTATTTTAATGCTACTTCATTTGTGTCATAGGTTATTGACAAACTATTATCATAGCGAATCAAATATCTGATTATTACTGTTATTACTATTCCATTTAGAAAAAAAAAAAGGCCACAGTTATTCCATGTTTGGTAGGATTTACATTTTTACATTCTTGGTTGTTCCACTGCTACTGTGCCTGCTTTTTCACTTGATCTCCCCCAGTGGCTACATGACTACAGGACCTGTTATTTTCACAGTACCCGTGTATTTACAGAGTATTTTTTGTGGACCTTGCAGGTCCCGAATCCTTCCTGGATGTCTCACCAACCCTACATAATGCAGCATCCAGTAAGTGCAATAACTGATGGAGTCTGTCCTCGTCGTCTTATCTTTTTCTCCGCCGTGGTTGCAGCAGAATTTTTTATTTTTTTTCTTCTCTCCCTTTGAACAGGCAGCGATAGTATGTGAGAGTAGTAGGTGACACATAAGGTGACACTGATCCCTGACGATTTACAGGACTAAAGTGTTGGCGTGCAGATATAAAAAAACGACTGCTTTGGAGATCCTGCAGGAAAACTGTGTATTTAATGACAGATGCTAAACATTTTCTAGCAGATGGGTGTACATTGAGAGTGAAGCGTCTTCCCTTAGTGTGGAGGAGAGCCAGCAGAGAGGAGAAAACGCTTCCTGGTGCACCGTGCTGGCCAAGATGCTTACAGACGACTTGCACAACTTGTAACTTTCACCCTTGTGTTTGCCTGAGGCCCCGTCCAACCGAACTCTCCTGCGTTTGCATCTTACAATTCATAATTTAGTTGTCCAGAGATTCTATTATCTTATATTTTAGCCTTACTGTAAGTTCACTGGCGCTCTGCATTCTTCTCACCTGCTGGCTCTGTTCATGCAGGGTACAGTAATATCGCCCTCTATGGACCCTGCTATGTCATTGCAGCCTGCCTCCATGATGACCCCTCTCGCTCAGCAGATGGGCCACCTCTCTCTGGGCAACGCAGGAGCGGTGAGAGATTCAGAAATGACTCCACAAACTGTACCAGTAAGCTCCATGGAGGTACTTTAACGTATAACTATATTCCTTCTTCTTCTTTCCCTAGTTTATGGCTGCCAACACAGCTATGCAAGGAGCATATATCCCACAATACGCACACATGCAGACGTCAGCTGTACCTGTGGAGGTACGTACGATAAGCTCCCGCTGTAGCAGACGGTAAGATCCAGTCGTGAGGTTTTTTTCTCACTCTCTTGTGTTCCAGGAAAACGGTGCTCCATCACAGGCAGACTCAACCGCCAATCATTCTCCATACTCCTACCAACCAACCAAGTAGTGCTGAGGTAACATCTGGACAACAGCAGGAACCACCGTGTCTGCGCGTCCAGTGGATCTTCACTGTTTCCCGCGGGGCGTTTCAGATATTTAAGCCAGACTATTTTTGGTATCAATGTCAGAGAGCTTATCCAAGTTCATTGAATGATTCGAATATATTTAAAGAAGTTTTATTTTCATACAAGAAAACGTTTATTTTTATTAGGGTTTTTTTCACTTCGTTTTTTTTTTTTTCTTTTGAGGATTTATTTGAAAAGGATGTTTTTGTGCTTGCTGTGTGAGTGTTCCTGTGGTGAAGTGTTCCGTGTTGTTTTCTTGTAAAGTGATTTTTTTTCTTCTCTATAGTACTTTAGATCGATCTTGCTGTCTTGAGTAAAATTTTGCCTTAATAGTTTTGATACAGTAGTTGTACAGGCCACCGCAGAGGGGCAGAGAGCAAGAACATTTTAAAAGCTATTTCCTGTGGAGTCGGCTGCAGGGATTTTTTTTTTTCTTTTCTTTCTTTTTTCACTTTTATTCTCCAGAAACCAAAAAGACTTTTGAATTTTTCTTAAAAAAAAAAAAAGAAAATAGCTTTAAAATAAATGGCTGCATATGTGATCGTTTAATTGGATTAAAGAGACAGTGAGGACGACCTTCCCGTGGACGTGCTGGAAAGATCACATTTTTAACTTTGCCTTTTTTTAGATACGCACGTAAACCCTGGCGGTGACATGGAGAAAATGTATTTTGATTGTCGGTCAAGGTTTTGGTTCCTGGGTGGTGTTAAATTCTTACTTTGATGGAGTATGTATTGATCAGTTTTACTTTGAAAAAAAAACTACAATAGGAAACATGATTGTTGTGGGGTGGGGGGGTGGGGGGTGGCAAATCAAAGCCTTATAGAAAAACAGAGAGATAAATGGTAAAATGTGTATTTTATTGCACCTCACTCATTGATAGGAGACAAACAAACTGGGCACTTTGAATTGCAGTTTACTTCACCAAATATTGTGACGGAGTTTCCCGAGGAAAACGACATAATTTGTCTCTTAAACCGGCACGTGACTGAAAATTAGACTGCTGTCCGGACAGTGTGCCTTTTTAATGTGTTGAGTTTTTACTGGGATCAGCACACACACACACACGAGCTTCAACAAGTTTCACAACCCATTCTCATAGGAATAGTTCAATGCAATATTGGGGTGAAAATGAAAAATGTCTGCAAAATGACAGTGCTTCTATCTGTTTAGCAGAAAATAAGGCATTGGTGCAGACTGGATCGCGGCGTCTTCGACAAAGTGTGCGCTTCAACCTCGTGGTCAGTCAGACCAGTTATCTACCTCAGACTTTTCTTTCTCCTCTGCATTCGGCCGGGTTAGCAGGTCCAGCCCGTCCTCCCAGACCAAATGCCACACACCCAGGAGCTGGCCACAGGCAGCCGTTTCCTTTTCAGGTTGTTGTGGGGGGGGGGTTTGTTGTTGTTTTTTTCTGATGCATTGTTGTCAGTAGAGGGGGACACCATGTTAGTACTGATGTCCACACGATCTGCTTGTTCAGGAAGGTTGATCTGAAGCTTTTAAGATCAACAATGACATCTAAGCTTGGTGGGTTTTCACTGGATCTGAGTCTTGTTGTTTTTTTTGTTTGTTTGTTTGTTTTTTTTGGGGGGGGGGGCTGAACAAAGCATGATCTAATTTGTAGATAGCCAAATGGGTGCAACACATGGAAAAGGGCGCTGCGATTGTACTTGATCTTGGTGCGTGAAGCATGAGAACGTGGAGTAATACTGTCTTGTGAGGTTTATGCTGCTAGTGTTGTCCGAGCCAAGTGCCATGGTGTCTGGGTCAAGAGTTGGAAGAGGTGCTTCAACCACAAATTGCTCACATAAACAACCACCGTATCGAACAGTCATTAACTTATAAGGAAAAACTTTTAATTTATAAAGATTTTTTTTTTTTGTGTACAGACGGCTTGATGAAATAAGAGATTTTCAGAGTTTTATGAAAGTTTTTTTCTATCTTGTGCCATAAATGCCAGAAGTAAGTGGTATGTACAGTTTAAGGAATTTCTTTTTCTGTATAATTTTTTATTTTTTTTTATAGGGTTTGTTGAAGCCTTTTTATTGAGTAGGTTCTTGCCCGAGGTTTATTCTGTTCATTTCTTTTGACATTTTTTTTTTGAATAAAAATTTCTAAAACGCTGTAAATCTTGTCATTTATTTCCAGGAGGAACTGATGAGCCGCACGGGGGGGGGGGGGATCTTCAGTCCACCCGTTTTTAAATGGCTGCGCCCAGTTGTGACCTTGCAATGTTGACTTATGAAATTATGTAAATATATCAGCGTTTTTTTGTTTTTTTTTAATCAAACATTATGATAAATGTTAATATGATGGAAGTTTGACAGGGATGAAATCCAAAGCCGTCTCACTCTCTTTTTCAGTGGATTGGTTAATGAGGACGTTGGCCTTATTAAAATGTGCAAAATAGTGCCGCTGTAACTTTTAACCTGACAGCTTGAAAATAATGTCTTTACTAAATTATAGAGGGGATGCCAAAAGAAACATATCGATGGATATCATGCAGTCGTATGTGGCTCTGGTTTTTAGCATCCATGGCTAATAAAGGAGAATTTAAAAAAAAAAAGTGGAAGAAAAGGAACATCTGCTTGGTCTCATCATCAATGCAGCAGCTGACGAAGGTCACTTTGCTGCCAGCTTCCTCGCAGAAAGCAGACTCCGCTAATTTGACCGTGGCCATCTTTACCTCGCACATTAATCAGTTTTTCAGATCTACTGGAATTAATGAGACATTATGTTGTGCAGGTGGAATTTTTATTTTTTTTATTTTTTTTTTGTGGACTGAAAGCTGCCACCTATTAGAGGTGACGCTTTCCTCTAAAAAATTGCTATGTTTTGTAAAAAACAAAACCAAAACAACTAGCTAATTGAACGTAGCCTTGTGATACTAATAAAGGAAAGTCTGCAACCACAGCTCACTGAACAACCCATACTTGTGATGCTGCTATGGACCACCAGTGTTTATGAATTGCCTTGCTTACAATCCAGACGGTGGCGGCCTGCTAGGGACCATGTCAACACTGTCACATGGTATTGTTGACAACATGCATGGCCTGGACAGAGAGGCTTTGGGAATCGGGCGGTATGGCGAAGGGCGGGTAGTTGGGGAGGGGGGCGGGGGGGAGTGGGGGTGGGGGCCACTCATGAGGCTTGGATTTGGTCTTCAGTGAGCAGGCCTCGCCGTGGCAGATGGGACCCCGCGGTGTCCTGTGGAGTGTTGTGCCACCCTACGGGGAGCCGCCAGCTCCAGACGAGGAGCAAAACTCACACTCCAGCTTTCTGTGTTTGTGCCACATGCGCCTACGAGCAAGAGAGCTGAAAGCCCCTCTTCCCCAAGAAACACTCTCCTCCTCCTCCTCCTCCTCCTCCTCCTCCTGAGGCCTTCTCCTCCTTCAACTTCACAGCACTGTCTCATAACTGTCTGCCGCTTTCGACGCAAATATTTCATACACAATGGTGTCCTCCAAACTTTGAACAAATTCTAATTAATTGCCGTCACACTGAAAGCTCTGTTGTCTTATTGTGTCACTGTTTATTGGTGCAGACTGATGTTTGGTAATGATGCTCAATCAAATGCTCACAACACAAAGGACTCCAGACTAGGGTGATCGACTTCAGTTACGACCGTATTCAAACCTGTTTCTCTAATAACCAGCATGTTTTTATGAATAGTTGTGAATTTTAATTACAAAACGAATTGTCATAAAGTAACTTTTTACAATTTATTATTTGGTAAATGTGTCATGAATGTAGATATGCAGGCAAAAACAATACTTAATGTACTTTTATAGTTGAAAACAAGTCATGCAAAGTACAATTATTCTACCATGGAAAATCGCTGATTTAGCTTTGCTTACAAAACGTTGATGTGGGGCATTTTTTCTGAACTGTCTTTGATTCAGACGGGCAATTTGAATTGAATAAATGCTGTTGACAACACAACTAATTATAGTTTCTGCTCAAAGAGACTTTTTTTTTTTATTTATTTACACTCTCACCCATAATTGAGTAAGATATAAGCAGTGTAACAGAATGTGCAGTCAAGTCAACATTTCCATACTCCGTTGGCACTCTGGTGATGAGTATGTAATGACATCTTATAAATCCTATGTATAATAAAGCAGCCATGGAGTCAAGGCATGACTTTAATGTACACCAAGTAAACACTGTCGTCACAATGCGAACCATAGGGAAACACAATGCACAATGCAACACAAGGTGTGAGGAATTTAAGGCTGCAGCCAAGAGAGGAAGTCCCACCTTATTGTTTGGGAGGGGGTGAGGCTAAAGTAAACAGGAAAAAATGGGATTGTTTGAATATGAGCCAATTATATTCGCATAATTGCCTATAGCTTCTCTATGGTTTAATATTTCTCAAACTATGTTTTGGAGAGTTAAGTATGGTGGGTTTTTTGCAGAGCGGGTGGGGGGGGGGGGGGGGGTCGTCATGCATTCGTCTCCGTGATTTTCATAATTTCCATTAATGTCTGGAATTACTGTTCACTGCCATTCACAGCATGCGACATGGGTTTGAGCCACACTCTTCTAGGTGCAGAACTCTGTGCCCACAGCGCCATCTGCAGGTTTTATTGTTTAAAAAAAAAATAAACTGAGTTGATACGTATTTAAAAAAAAGAAAAAAAAGAAAAAAGAAAAAGTACTTCAGCAAATGATAAAGAGGGATGAATCAACAAAAATAGTAAGGACAAAGTAAAAAAACGAAACAAAAACTTCAAAATGAAAATGTACAAGAGCAGAAATCAATCTTCAGTGTGGTGGATAAGTAAACAATCAACAATGCGAGAATAAAGTTCAACGTTCCAGGGAATGTTAAATAGAACCATATTGAAGACCAGAGGAGGCCCGCAGCAGGTAAAGTGCTCAAATGCATCACATCCTTTATTTAGAACTCCAATGCAATCCAAGAAACACGAGTGAAAAATAAAAGCAGATTTGGATGTTTTTTTTCCCTGCGCTGCTCTGCAGAGCTGATTCGTGCTGTGCAGTGAGTGGTGTGTGTGTGTGTGTGTGTGTATATATGCGTGTGCGCGCGCACGCGTGTGTGTGGGAGGGATCTCGCCCGCTCACGTTGCTCCTCGGGCCAGCAACGCTCCGAAACTAGTTTGCTCTGCTGGTTTTTCTTGCAAGCTGTCATGGAGTCGCGGAGGAAGAACCGCGGATCATTCCTGTGCTGCGTTTTGGTCCTGTGCGTGGATCTGCAGCAGGGCCTGGCGGGAGGTAAGACCCCGAACCCGATCGGAGCCACGCGAACGCGCTTCTTTTTATTATTATGATTATTATTATTATTATGATCAGTATGTATCTGACGCTGCGTCGGCGTTGTTGCACTTCAGGCCTGCGTTACAGCAACACGTCCTCCCCTCTCTTGTTTGTCCACATGGATCGGACATGTCTGTGTCCACGGAGGACTCTTTACTAACGCAACACCCAGCAAAGTTTAGTTTCCCAGGAATCGGGCGCTCGTGTTTGGCTTTGTTGCGACACAACTTGCAGAGTGACATTGGCGGGCACCGTCGACGCACGTAACTAATGGAAGTGTGTCTCCATGTTGCGAAACAGGAATAAATCTCTTTCTCATTGGCTCCCCCGACTGATCACGAAACCCACCCCCGTGCAAAGAATTCACACTAAATTGTGGAGAATCGTAAGCGAAAACAAATCAAGTTTGGAAGTCTGCGATGTAATTCTGGGACGGGAACATCTCCGGAGGGATGAGAATGAATTGATCCCAGATAACAGGTGCAGAACTAAAATTAACCTGCAGTGGGAACATCGTGAATTAAAATCCTGACACCATTCTCTAAACACGCGCAGTGCATCGATAAAGAGGAACAATGGCCACAGGCTGAAAATACAAGGACCATGGGAGAGGAAACACTGCAGCAGCCTCTTAAATAGCATTAGTGGTGATCACAACGTCTCTCGCTGTCTCTCTCTCTCTCTCTCCCAACTATGGAACAATGATCATAAAAGAAACAGAAACTGGATGTTTAAAAGGCTGCTTGTTCAAAATGTTTTAGGTGCTTCTTCTAAAAAAAAAAAAACACACACAACAACAACAAACGAACTACTTGTTGGAGACTGGCTAAGAATTGTTTATCCTTAGTTTATTTTAAAAAGAAAAGCCGCCGCAGCTTCTTAAATATGTGTTTGAGTCAATATCAAAGGTTGTTTGGTGACTCTCTCACCGGGACCTTTGACCTGCTCCACAAAAACAGCTGACAGTCAGAAGGAAGTCCCATACAGTGCAAACCGGCAGGATTTTCTCGTGAACCCATTGCTTAGTCTGTCCTTTCTTTAGCAAGGTTAGAAATTCAAAGGTTACAACTGCAGTGTGTCGGGGGAAGAGTTAGACGGGAGAACACGGAAGTTAGAAGTAATAAAAGTTGTTAAACTCCATGAGAAGTCTCCCGTCTGTTCCGTCCTCGCAGCGCGTGGACAGAACACATTGCTCTTATCAAGCCAACAATAGTGGGTACATGTCAACGTCTCAATAACTTATCGTGTGCCCTTCAGTGTGAATTTTTTGCTTGACGACGACGACGTCTCATGCTGTTGACTTATTGTCTGCTGAGGCAGTCCACTCTTCTTGAAGGGTGACCCTCCGGTCCTTGAGGTTCTCTCCACGGCCACTCGGCTGACCCCAGAAGGTTTTCTGTCTGATCCTGGTCTGGAGGAAGTGCAGGTGACTCCATCTGAGGAACCCCAGTCTCCAGCAGTCCTTCTCTAATGACGCCACCTCGATGAGAGGGAGCATTGCCGTCTGTGAAGATGAAACGAGGCCTGTGTTGTTCATGCAGCGGCACAAGGATTGGATTTATGTTATTCAGGTAGAGTGGGCTTGTCACTGAAAGTGCAGGGCAGCTCTGTATTGACGAGACACACCTGCTCACAGGGTAACGCCACCAAAGGCTTGTCTGGTGACAACGGTGGCTGATGGATGACGCTATTCTTGACGTCTCCAAAATAGTCGGCAGCCGTCCACACGCACTGAGGCCTGCTGGTCCCTCATCCAGTGTGAATGCTCCCTGGTCCATGTAAGACAATGACGCTGGCGCCTGGTGGTGTGTTCAGGTACCCTCCAGGTCGTCTTGCAGGCAGACCAGGCTGATGTAAATTGTTTCCAATGGTCTGGCGTGACCCTTTGTGCGTCTCACTTCCCTTAGATGTGCCTGGAGTTGAGTGCCATTCATCGTCCGGTTCCACACTGTTCTGGGTCCACAGCCTCGTAATGCTGAGTTACTGTCGATCAGTTGTTGGGGTTTAGGGGTTGTCTTGGTCTCATGATTTCAACATGTGTACAAACAAACAAACAAACATCAACACCACGTCCCTCTGACCCCCACATTGCTCCAGATAAAGGAGACCTGGCACACAGTTTGAGAACTACTAGTTTGTAGTCAGAACTTAGTGGACAGCAGTTTATTTGTGAGGACACTGATTGAATTATCTTTACTCAGCAGAGTTACTCACATGATCCCAGTCTGGGTTTTCCTGCTCGTCTACTCCAACTTAAGGCCTGACGGTTCCCTCCCTCACATACCAAAACCTAGATATTACACTCAGTACACACAGTAATTATTGTGACTACAGTACAAAGCATAGTGAACACATGTGCCAGGCTTTGGACTATAAGTAAGGTTCTGATTTTATTATATTTTATTTTCCTCTTTCTTCAGACTGCCCTGCAGATGGACGTACCTGGGTGCCCTTTGGAGACAGATGTTACCACTTTGTCCATGGAGAAGAAGACCAAATCAAAAGCTACACCTTTGAGAGAGCTAAAACTCTCTGCCAAGACTTTGGTACGTGAGACATTTTACCTTGAAATGTTTTTCTCATCGGGGGAAAACGCCAGTTGTGCCATGTTTTCATTGTGTGTGGGAAGATAGTCTCTCTATTGCTGTTTCTCTTTTTGTCTCTAGAGCTTTTGACCATCCAGAGTGCCGCAGAAAACGACTTTGTAATTCAATATTGCCCAAATGTGTGGAAAGGAAAAGTCAACGTGTGGCTCGGGATGTATTACGACACAGGCGGTACGTAGCAACGCGCTTGTTGAATTCATAAGGTGTGTCCGTTGTCTTGCTGGAGCACTGACTTGGAGCGTCTCCTCAGCCGAAGACATGAGGTGGTTTCACGAGGACCCCGTGAAGTTCACCAACTGGGAGGACGGCTCGTCGCCGTCCGACCTCGTGCCCATAGACACGTGTGCGGCGTTGCACAGTAACACGGGGAGGTGGGAGAATGTCAGCTGCATAGAGGAAGTGGAGAATGGAGTGATCTGTGAAACGGCTCAGGGTAAGAGTCAAGTCTCTCCCGACTGCTTGATCGATGACTGATTTATTAGGACGCGTGAGAGTGTGAGGTTGTGACACGAGAGCTTATTGTTGGGAATGTTTCTCTCACAATGTGCTTTTCTCTTTTCCTCCTCAGAAGCGGAGGCAGCCAAGCAGAGTGAGTCCACCCCTTCAGCCTTTCTTTGCTTATTCCTCTGTGATTTTGCGCTAATCGACGTGACCTTCCTCGCATTGTTTCTCCTCGCCGTCCTCAGAACCGAGCGCGCTGCTCTCCGCTCTGGTCATCCTCAGCGTGGTGGCTATCATCGGGATCTCGGGAGTTGTTTGGTTTGTGCACCAGAAGCACCATAGCGGCTTCGCTATCCTCTCGGCGTTTGAGCACCATCCTCCGTTCCGAGTCCTGGATGCGGACCAGTCCTGCCTGGTTGAGGCTGAGGAGACCAACAGCGTGCCCTAGGTGTTTGATTGTTTGTTTGGTTTTTATTACCACCACTCCTAAAGTAGTCAGTTTTGGATTAACATACAGCGGGCGAAGCGTGACTCGGAACAATGTTGTGTGTTTGGGGAGAAAACTGACACCCAGCTTGCTGACACTAACTCCTTAATTTCACCGTTGCTTTTTTTTGGTCACTTTGTACTAACAAATAATCACCAGTGTGTTTCTCAGATTGGTGCATTTGTCAGGCACTACACATGCTTAAAACCTTGGTCTCGCAGTTTTTTCTTGCGCATGTTAAAATCTCTTTAATGCATTATGGATAACAACAAAAGGCGGAGGAGATTTTCTACTTTATGTACAGGTTTATTTCAGCCCGCTTGCATTCAGACTGATTTGGGAGAATATCAAATGCATGACTTTATGATGCACAAGTTGCTTAAAATCATGTTGAGTCCCTAAGATGCATTGAGCCTCAACATGTTGAATGCTCCGTTTTTTTGTATAATGCAGCCGATCGTGTAATAATTGGATCCTGATCCTGTTTCCAACTCTAGTTTTGGAATCCAAGTTTTGTGTTGACCAGTTGTAGAACTACCAAGCCAAAATAAGCTGACAGCAAGAGAGTTTATTTTTAAGGAGAAAAACTTGCCCGCATTTGTATTCACGGTGAGAGCTTTTTGTAAACAATTCCAGCAAAACCATGAGCGTTTGGGGCTCCGTCCTTCGTGCATTGTAAATGTAGCCAGTAAGATGAAGTTGCACTGTCCGGTGAAGCATTTTTAACAAATGAAATATCCTGACGTGAAAAACTGAACCAGTCCTGTTTCAGTCCCTGCAGTCTTGTCAGGTCAAGAGTTTGTTAAACGGCTATGATTGTCTCCGAACCGGTTAAATGGTGCACTCTTTGTTCGGTAAAGAATTTACTTTCTGCCTTGTGAAATACATTATCGAAATACATTATGAAATACATAATACATTATGTGAACGAGCCCGCCTATGAATGAGTAGACAATCAGGGCTTGGCTGACAGTGACAGTCCTACAGTAGAATGACTACTTCTAGTACTATTGCTGTTTTGGTTTTTTTACCTGCACGCTTTTTGGCGCGTGCAGACTCTTCACTTATAAGTGTAACCTGCCAAAGTGTCCAAATATTTTTAAAAAAACTTGACGTAACTTGTGCATCTTCAATAGGTAAGAACCCCTCTGTGCAATATTTAGGATTCAAATGTTCGAGTCCTCTTGTGCTTTCACAATAAAGTGTGTTTGTATCATTGACCTTTTTGACTTTTCGGCTGTAAATTCACGTCATCGCCCACATTCTGCCGGCCAAAGGTGATCCGGTAAATACGAACCGAGGAAAGGAATGGACCACTTTGAGTTTTGTGTGATCTATATAGAACTCCCCTGCTAAATATATATGTCGATGCATAATTAAGGTGAAAAAGACAAATGAGGCCACCCGAAATTGGGATAGAATAATGAGTTTTTTGAAAAGATATCTAAATCACTGTCGGCTGGAAAGAGCCACGCCTAATAAAGGTTCAGTGGCTCTGTTGAACGTCTGTGTGGTCACAGATAAAACAGAACTGAAAGAAGTCGGCAGGATATCCCCTTTTTTTTTTCTTTTTTTTTTTACTTCACTTTCAAGCACATCTAATTTTGGGTTCCCAAGAAATCCTGTCAAATCTCTGCTTCAAATGCCTCTTTGTTGAGAAAACAATTCTGTCAAAGTTTTAAACACACTGTCCAGAATGATCAAGGCCGCAGTGGACCAGCATTTACTTAAAAGACACATCAAAAGGTGGTTCTAACAATAGCCTGTTCCCTTTAAGCTCTCGAGGTAATGCCTGTTTGTAACCACCAGGTGGAAGAGTAAAACACTAACGTGTTGGGGTCTTTCCCTCTTAACTTCTGAGAAATGTTTTCTAGAGAATACATTTGTTCGTCACGGAGAGTGTTTCTTGTCTTTTTCATAAATACACGAGCAAACGGTGTGGGGGCGGGAGAACGCCCGAGAGGTACAAACCTTAAATGGAAGTCGGATTTCTTTGGGAGGCCAATGATGTGAGGTCGAGGCGTCACAATGACGCATGCACTGAAAGGTCAATCCCGCAGGTAGAACATATTAGGCCGGTGTGGCTTGAGGTGGTAACCTGCTGTGATAATGAAGTGCACGGGAATATGGAAAATACACCTGAGGAGCCCTAAAAAGAGCAGATTAAAGGTGTAGTATTTAAACATGAAGTGAAAGCACTGTTGTGCATTAGGTGGCAGTAGTAGGTCACTGCATTGTCCAGCTTGTGTTCAGTCCTGTGTATTCACCACAAAGATTCAACAATTTCAGTTGTTAAAAGTTCTAAACAACAAACATTCCTGATCACACTTAATACTTGCTCGGTTGCTGTGTGAACTGTGTAATTTATATGAGGGAGGGCCGTGGTGTCAGGAATTTAAAAAAGAAAATGCTGAATTGCTTGAGTGGTTTCCACATTTATTACAAATCTATGGAGGGTAAAGCAAATATGATTATTATATATAATTTTTTAAGATTAGGCCTTTAAAATGACTTGATTGGCGTAAATGTAGATTTATCATCAGACCTTAAAATTGAAGCCGAAGGGTCACTGCTCATTAAAACCCAGTGGTGTGTAATTAATTAGACAGGCAACGTGCTAATTATCTGTACAATAATCTACAAATTATTGTTTTTGACTGGTTGATTGTTTTGAAATGACTGCTTTTTTCTCTCTTTTTTTCAAAGATTGTGGCAACTAAGGCAGAGATCAGACAAAAATACCGTCATTAAAATCTAAATTGCATTTCTCTTCATTCAGCCACATCATTTGAAAATTACAGGCAGAATATGTGATTTAATTTCTGAAACTTGCTAAACTGCAGCACCCTACGATAAGACCAAATGACACAATAAATGGAAGTATTGACTCGACTGGCAAAGTGCATTCGGTGCTTCATCCGTGATCCTGTCCCTGCACCTGCTCCACCATCACTTAGCCTGAGCTGTCAGTTCTATTATTCCCCGCTGCTCGCTGTACTGATAATGATTCCTCCCGTCATTCAGTTCTTTCAGCCGATAACTTGATGGACTGTGGGCTCCTGGCACGATCAGAGTTTGAACATTGAAATGATATACAATTTGAAATATTACAGAATGTTAAAATGTTCAGACTACCCCGGCGACAAAGAGTAAAAATCAGTTTATCTGTATTGCGAGAAAAATGACATTTTAACTTGATTGTTGTTTACAAGCAGATTCCAGGTAAAGTCATTAATCCTGCCTCATTGTTAAAACATCTTTTTGTGTGTATCTGGCGTATTGTCGCAGCAGAATTGTCTCCTCTCAAAAAAAAAAAAAAAAAAAAAAAAAAAAAGCTGTGGTGGCCTATTTTTGCTCAAATTACACCAAATGATTTTCCTCCACACATCTGCCACGCCACTGCTTGGAGCAGGACGGGGTCGACACTGACCCAGAATGACTAATTAAAACGGACATTGGTATGCATGAAAAGGATCTGACAAACAGAAGCATGACAGAATAACGGCGAGGCACAAAAGACACACGTTCATCAGGCATGTGAATGATCTAATCGTCTGTCAGCCTGAGAATGAAATATGGAAACTGTCCTGCTCACGAAGCTAATGTAAAAAAAAAAAAAAACACAGAAAAGAGGAAGGACTCTTTATGTGGGAGACCTTTCTCAAGCTGCTTCTAGGTTTTTGGCTGCAACCTTGTGTTTGGTTCATTTTCTTTCTGAAGATTCTGCTGAATTTAATATATTTGCATTTAGGCTCTTTTTCTATTCATGTTCCCGTCTTTCCTGGAAAAGGTATCTGTACACAGAAATACACGGCATCTGTTTTTCATGTCCTAGTCCTGGAAGTCCCCCTCCCCATTCAGTATCCCAGAACATGCTCCAATTAACCAAAGGAAACCAGAGGCACCGAGATGCTTCCTCTTTGACTGGCCATTCAACGTACAGTAAGACAAGACGTGCTACATTTCCATTCTGAACCCTTAAAGGTGGGATTTCACATCGCAGTATGCACTCAAAACATACAATGTTTAAACTGAATGTATTTGCATCGCTGGTGTAAAACCTTGTATTTAATTATCAAACTAACCAGGCAGCGTAACATCAAATAGACTTTCATTTTTGTTATAAGGGAAAACTGATAAAAAAAAAAGCTTATCTCACACACACGCACACACGCACACGCACACGCACACACACACAAGATGAAATCACTCAGTTTTTAGCTCAGACGTCGAGCCACAAATGCATATGCCGGGCTGGAAGGCTTTGTTGTCGAAGGGATCAGAGAATTGTGTCCTGACATGATTAAAATCTGTATTATTTTAATATGTCAAGGGGAAAAAATTATGGTATCCAGTCCAACTCCTTTGCCTTAAGGGTATCCTGAGCTTTCTCTGTGTAAAATAAGGGCACCTTACAATAAAAAAAAAAAAAAAAACCGCCTCAAACATCCTAATTTGTTTTCTATCAGTCTCCCCAGAGATCATCTTTGCTGTGTCTTTGGTATCTCATTATACTTTCTAATCAAGACCATTTAAAAATCTCTTTAAAAGGGACAGGCCATTTGCCCTTCCCCCAGCAAGCTGCTTGCATTGCAGCCATCGACTGTGACTTATTACGTTACAAATGACCAAGGCAAGCTGACATTTGGATTTTATGTGGCGCAGCTCGGCTCTCATCCATTGCTCATTCTCCTGCATCAAAAAGGCAGGTATCATATGGCTCGGATGACAAATTTCTTAAAGAAGCCTTCGCCTCCCTCACGTTGCCATGTGTGTTTACCTCAGTACAGCTGCTATTGTGCTAGAGCTTCGACAATGGCACAGAATTAATAGGGAGGAAATCAATGAGCTTCAAGGGACTGTGAACAAGAAAAATAAACATGTTTTAAATTACAAATGCCAATCAACGATTTTGTTCATCCCATGATTTGGCTCAAACGAGCCTTTGTGCCTTAATTACTGTATCCACATATTACTCAGGGTACTTAAGCGAGAGCAGCCATGCCAGTGAGGGGAAACATGGCTTCAGGGAAAACAGAGAGCTGTAAGCGCATGTCACCCTGGTTTAAGAGGCATTTAATACACACAAATAAAACACAATGGTTTTAATGGTCAACACGTTTCCCCCGCTGTTACTTTGTTTGCGTTACATTTTGTTGCTCGCGTGGCTCTTCCTGGTGCTTGCTGGTGATTGTATGTTTGCTTAATGATCAGAGGGAAAAAGACAGATGGTAATCCTTGGCCTAATTGAGCCACTTCATTGGCTGCAATGTGTTGCAGCCTTTTTTCTTTCTTTCTTTTTTTTGTTTTTTACTTCATTCCCTAATTCCAGCAGAAAACACAACATTAAGGCATTCATGTTTACATTAGTTCATCTGTAGAAGCCCCAATTTGGCGATGATTTAAATCGTAAGAGACCTTTAACACCCAGTGCCGCTTTATTTTTTTTTTGAACGGGTTGGGCAACAACACATGTGAGCAGTTACCTCGAATTATATTTTATAAAATCCCCTTTATTTGTGCATTAAATGTATTTGTTGTTTCCCCCCGTGGTGACAGAGAGAAAGAGACTCTTGTCATTTCCTTGCAAGCATTCTGCCTCCATTGCTTGTCCCCGTTTCTGATTTCACCATCTTTGTTTTCTGCGTTGTTGCACGCAGTACAAAGTGTGGCAGAGCTGTTATCCCCGCACCATCAAATCTTCTAAAAGGTCATTGCGGGTTTTTTTTTTTTTTTTTTTTTTCTCTGTACGTCTGTTTTTATTTTCATACATTTGTCAGAGTGTTTAAAGAACATTTCAACTGTCGATTGCATTAAGAACACCACCGTCCTCCAACAAAGACATGCTTGGTGGGTTAATTGGTGAGTCTAAATGGCAGGAGGTGTGAATGTGTTTGACTGTGTCAGCCATGTGATGGGCCTGGCGCCTGTCCAGGCTGTACCTGCCAGGACTCGTGTTTCTACACCTGTGGTATTGTTGAAAACCTCTGACAGTTTTCTTTACCTGCTGGTTGAAGAAGTTCACACTGCAAATTAGTATTCATGGAGTGTGCACGAAGCCAAGGGGTGTGTTGAAATGTTTATTTTGAAAAAAAAACAACAAAAAAACAGCTCTGACAAGTGTCGGAATTTCATTTGACGTTCCCCTAATGCAAATATAAGTTTAGCTATTAAGACATTATGTACGTTGGGGGAAAAAAAATACACATCGTGACATAATCTAATAAATAATCCCTCTTCTATACAGCTTTATCAAAACAAGATCCTGGAGATGATAGCAGGTGATTATCAGTAAAGGCTGAGTACAACACACACACACACACACACACACACACACACACACACACACACACACACACACACACACACACACACACACACACACACACACACACACACACACACACACAGGGAATTAGCGTCACCAATATATCTATATATTGTTGGAGATTATAGAAGTCAATTAAAATCAAGTTTTAAACATGGCTGAAAGGATTATTAATATCATAAAGTATACAATGCAGTGAGTTGTGTGAGGTTATTATAGATATCAGATCTTTAATAATCATCAGTGTTCTCCAGATACGGGCTGAGGATTTTTCTTTTTAATGCAAAGATACGAGGGTGAATACAGTTTTACCGAGGAAACAGGAGAAACACTCACTTATACTCACAAAATAAAAGGAACCCCAAATAATAGCCCGGTAGGTCATATATTTGATAAATTAACGGCACACAAACGAACAAGACTTGTCTTTTCTTGATTAGTTCTTTGTTGTTACAATGCTTCTTTTAAATCTTAGTCTTTAGGAAAGCCTGTTGATTTTCCTTTCAAATGTTGCTGTATTTGTTAGGAACACTCTTTAGAGTTGCCGCTTGCTTTAAACCCCATTTCAATGAGCATTGTCAACTTTTGCCATAACTCAAAACAAAAACAAAAATATGGAAGAAAA
Organism: Lipophrys pholis; assembly: GCF_963383615.2. Lineage (NCBI taxonomy): Eukaryota > Metazoa > Chordata > Actinopteri > Blenniiformes > Blenniidae > Lipophrys > Lipophrys pholis. Next base: position 13,581,534 of record NC_137632.1, read on the forward strand.
AAAAAAAAAAGTAAGGAAAAATTGGATTTGTAGATTATTTCTTTGTAGAAATGCTTCTCCACAAAATATCTGATACTAGTGGACATCCAGGGTGTTTTCATTTTAAACGGTGCTGCGTTTGAAAGGAGCATCCGTTTATAGGATAAGCAAAAGAGTTTAAAATTGTTGATTTTGTTTAAAATTGTTAACCCTAACCCTTGAAAGAAAATTGCTGACTCTTCTCTACCAGTTCAGAAGCTTTTTTTTTTTCTTCTTTCTGTCATCATCAAATACACACACACAAAAAAACCTACTAAAAAAACAAAACAGAACTAACTTCAACAGCAAAGAAAAACTGTTTTGGTATTGGTAGAGATTTGATAACAATCCTCATAGCTCTGCTGCTCATCCTCCAAATGCAGGTAGGTACCCTGTTTAAAGGGAAACAAATCAGTGTTCTATTGGTACAAGATTGACTGCAAATGGAAAATAATCAAGCTCATATTATCTGTTGATTTATGTGTGGTTTATTTTATAGTTATCAAAACTCTCTGAGATGTGTCATTGAGGTTCAACAGGACAAAGTGTCAGTGGATGACCTGCCATTCGGCGGCTCCAGACCACCCAGTCCTCATGCCAAGTGAAAGTTTTAGAGTTGAATATCAGATTTTCCTCATCTCTGTCACTCATCATTATCAATGGCTGTTGGGATTTGTTATCCATTACCATTACAACATACTTACTAACACAAATGCATGTTTTAATGGAGATATTTCTAGTTTTACCTTCCAGCTATTCATAGGTTTTGGCAGGGAAAACCCTGCTAAAGGTCACCAGTCCATCACAGAGCAAACACAAAGAGACAGAACAACACACACACACACACTCCCAATTACAACTCAGGGAAATCAAGGGACAGGGGGACGATCATCACATGCATCTTTTTGGACTGTGGGAGAAAACCGTGGAACCGTGTGGAACCCAATGCACAGAAGGGGAGAAACATGCAAACTCCACACAGAAAGGCCAAGCCAGTATTTGCGAACCACCATTCCACCAAACTAAGAATTTTTTCTTGGAAAAGTAAAGATGAAGTGAATCCTGCCTGGATAAAGCATCCCCCTGACCCCCATTGTTGCTGCTCCATCCTGCCTGGGGAAGGGCAGGTTGGCAGTCATCACCTTGAAGGCAGGACCTGCATCTGGTGAGGATTCCTCCTAGTAAACTAAGACTCCTGGATGTGTTCACTGCCTGCTGGTCCTATGCAGCTACTGCTACTGCTGCTGCTGCTGCATCCTTGATGCTCACCGGGAAACCAAACTTTGAATGTGTTCACTGCATCGCGGATGATGCTGTGCAGCTGAAGAGCTGCTCCTGCGGCTGCAGCAAGTCCCGCTGCATCTCCTGCGTGCAGCTGCAGCCACCGCCTGCAGCTCCCCGCCGCATCTCCTCCGGCCACGGCTCCCGATGCGTCGCCTCGCTGCAGCTCCCCGGTGCTCGCTGGGAACCAAACTTTGCCCGGCTCGCGGGCTGACGTCACTCCCGTGGAGTTGAAAACAAGGAGTATGTTGGATCTGCGACCACAGACGTTCAGTCACACTCAGTGACCACTTCTCCATTCATCTCCCGCAAACACCCCAAAAAACACTACAAACTTGGATGTAAAAGACACACTCGCTCGGGCATTTTCCCCCCTCTCCCCCCCTTCCCTCTCCCCCTCTCTCCATGAAGGAATACGCGCTTTCTCGGGAGATAAGGTGAGTTTTTTTTTTTGTTTGTTTGTTTTGTTTTGTTTTTTCTCTCGCTCACGTTTATTTTCTTGTGCTTTGATTAGAGCTAAGCTAACGCCGCGAGGCTACCTCACCGAGCATCCTCGCCTCTCCACACTTGCCTCTCCGGCTCCAGCCTCTCTCCCCGGGACTTCTGGCCACACCGCGGTTTATAACACAACTTCATTCTCAAAAGTATTCACAGTGGCTAGCCCGCCGTGTCCAGCCGAACTTTTCCGCCGGGGAAACTAGTCCCCGTGTTTTTCTGGTAACTTATATCGGAGGCGAGCGGCTTGTTTGGCCACGCGCAGCTGTGCGAGTTGAAACGAGCAAGGAGGTGTCACTCCTCCGGCTCAGCATCGTGTGTCTTTTGTTAGCAGCTGCTCCACTTTTACGCCACAAACCTCGAACAACGAGACAGTCCGCAGTGTTTTAGAAAGGATTATAATACTAAGATAATAAGAAGTGCAGTGTGAGAGCGGGGTTTGCTTGTGCTTTGTGCGGATGTTTAAGAATGACCCAGAACAGCTGATTATAATACAGGTGGGCTTCCTTTTAATGATTTTTTTTATTTTTTATTTATTTTTTAATCTTTTCGTACAGAAAATTATCAGTTGTGAGCCGAGCTGCCTCTCTGTCCTCATCTTCCTCTATAAAAGAAAAATGATGCAGCTGTGATCTGAGTCGATATTTACCTTTTTGAGATTATGACAATACGCTCCATTTTTCTATATTAACAACAAGGCATTCGCCATCTTGGGCTATTTAAACCTGCTGTGTGTTTATTTTAAAGGGAGCCTGTGTCAACCTTCTAATTAAACTTTGGAGGAGGGGGCAGATCTGAAAGGCACAGCCTGGTTTTCTGTTGTGTTGACATTGCAAGCAAGTGTTTCAATTACACTAATGTGATGGTCTCATAACTGATTACAAAACCGTGATTCAACAGCTTTTCATCTGTGTGTGCGTGCATGTGCATGTGTCACCCATTTGCAGGAGCCTCAGCAATTCTGTGTTTTAAGCTCTTGTTATCACGCAGGCGTCACAAACACAAACTTGGCTTAACTTCTAATGTAGAAAATAATATTGTCCTGATCGGCTCCCTGTGCGTGGTGTTTTTATCGGAACTTGGATTACTCTGAATTTGAGAGTAAAGGATGGCCTGTTTTTGCCTGTTGATTTTCACAGTGGAAAATCTGCTTGAACTTGAAGCATCTTAGTGGCAGACAACACATAAAACAACGCATAAACACATTAAAGCAGGACAAGGTGTCGCCAGTAATAACATCAACAATAGGCAGTGTGACAGAGAGCCACCGTGCAATCAAACGAGGACTCAAAACCCCGGAGCAGGTACATGCCATTCAGTGATCATCACTACCATTTGCGCCTTCACCGCTGCAACATGTCAAAATGACTTGTATATGGATCGTAAAAAACCTCGACAAGATCATTTCTCGGGAAGTGAACACATAAAAGGCACTTTCAAACTTTGCCATCAAGCAGGCTTTTTATTTTATTTATTTATTTTTTTATTTTTTAATGCCTTGCACTTGGGTTTGTGCCATCAAGCTCATTTTGATGGCGTAGATTTATCATGCATCATTTAGTTTGTTTTGGCATTCATCTTTTGTTTGCTGCGCAGTGGAGCTGATTTGTCTAAACAGATCCAATTGATAGTAATGAACTAGCATGTGACCTTAGTGCGCGCTGTCTCGGCGAAATGGCAGCAAACATTAGTTCTGGTAAAGTTCATCATTTAAATGGCCTCAGTAGCCAAGGAAGCGAGATAAATCAGATCACAGCCTTGATGTGTTATGCATGCATCCAGTAACTGCCAATGAATCAAAACACAGGTAGAAGGTCACTAAATTCGCCTCATATTTATTCAGTGCACACGTCCTTGAAAAGCTCTGCAGACAGGACCGTGTTGTGCGCCGCTAATATGAGCCTTTAACACCGGGGGAAACAAAAGAGTCAGCAAGTTGGCATTTGAATGGTGGAACTAGTGCAGTGTTTTGTTCTTCTGCCTCCAAAGGCTAAAGGAATTCAGAGCTGCTGAACGAGATAAAATAGATTTTCTTGACCTCTCAAGAAGAAAAAAAAAAAATAATGGTTTTCTAACAAACAGCGTTTGTGTAACTGTACACAACGACAGTAGACATGCACATTTGCCTTATCGCTGTATATAGTTCAGAACTCTAGTAAATGGTGGGTTTATTTATTTCCGACAATCAGGGATTTTCAGTATCTGGCAGGATGTTTCCACCCTCCTCAAGCTTAAACCAAATTGCACCCTGCAACTCTCACACAACAGATGCATTCTCTCATGCCAAGAGACCATTTCTGGTTTAATGCTGGACTTCCTAATTTTGTTCACATGATACATTATTATCAACAGCTGTTGGCATCCATGAAACTGTTCTGGAAATATATTTCAGCTCTTTATATATAATCAGTTACTGTCATAACGGTTATTGTTTTGCAGTAAAGATGACGATGACAGGACTTTTACAGGAGATGCCTCAGCATGTCATTGCTACTTGCACTGTAAATCTGATATTTTGCATTGAAGCCTTCGTCTTGATTTCAGTTAGTTTATTTCACCGAACACTAAGTTCAGTTAAAAAACATTAAGTTTTCCCAAAATTAAAAGACCAACCCCACAGTTTGTAACCCACTCCCCTAGATTACTCACCTGTGTTACTTTTCTTATCATAATGGACCTTTTTTTACTTCAGTTGGACATCAGAGTAAAACATTACTGCCGCCCCTCTTGGTGTGTTTCTATAGAATTTGAGCTGACCCCTTTTTATGTTCCTCTGGCTCTTTCTTTGGCCTTTTGAAAGGGCCAAAGGAGGCAAAAAAACCCCACAAAAAAAAAAACAGGCCCACTAATAATTGTGTTTCACCCATTTTCACCCTGTCTCTCCTATTCTTACCCTTTCCACAAGTTTGCACTCATTAATCAAAGATGCTGGACTCCTGCTGAGGGCTGAGCTGAAGGTTCATCAATTTGGCAGCCAGCTTTCTGTAAGGAACAGAGCCGGGGCTCTTAACACACAAGCATAAATAAATCTATGGTCGTTATATGCAAGCCCTGAAGGTTAATGCTGTATAATTTAATGTACCCTCTTTGTCTGCTGTGATTGATGTTTTTAAACATGTAAGGCTTGACGGGAGTCCCTTTTTGTAGGTCAGTGTTGACACTTTATGATTGGGTGAGCTTGGGGGGAGCGGCACAAGGGAGGTGGATTATTAGGAATATGTCAGGGAGATTACTCTTTTTCACTCATCTTCCTGGTCTATTTTCTCTCTGCCCGGAGATGCTTGTCGCAGTGCTTTATTTGAACCAGTGACGCCTCCGAGATTGAAGCCTGCCCGCTGTGTTAATGGGACCGATGTTTAAAATGCCAGCAGCCCGTTCTGTTTGTGTGGCTGTTCTTGTATTTATTTGCATCCTGTACTGCTTAGATCTCAGGCCTGCTGGAAAGGAATGGATTGACTCCATATTTATAGTTCTTGGTCAGAGAGGCACAGCAATACATACTGATACTGACAGACCTTTGGTCCAGTTCCTGTTGTCAACCACTCTCACACAAAGACTGTGCCTCAGCAGCCCTGCGTTTATTGATCCTCATGCATTTAAAAATCCTGGCACTGCTGGTCACGAGCACTTCAGCTGTGTTGGGCTTGCTGCTGCTGCCACACTTCAAATATTCAATTCTTTCTCCAAATCATATGGCCTGATGCACCCCTGAAGAGGAGAGCTGCATTTCCTCCCAACATTGAGATGAGCAAAACTGAGATGTCAGACTCTGTAAGCACTACCCACTAAAGTCTGACTTCAGCAAAAAGAGGAGAGGAGAAACGATAAGCTACAAATGTGACTGACTCATTATTTGTTTTGCATGTAAACAAGCTCCTTGTGCTCTGAGGTGGCTTACCTGAGTGGTTTAAAGTGATTCATAGCCTAAGAGGAGTACATAGTCTGAAAATAGCCTCTGTGTGTCTTTATCTCACTTAATAGAGTTTCATATAAGAACAGGTGGAGGATTCTTGTTTTATTTCATGATTATTGGCCATGTAACCCCAATAATAGGAAAATATTAGTGTACCTTTATGAATAAAATTAAAATCAATGAATGCATTTTTTTTTTTTTTAATGGGCCAAAAATTTAATTTCCTGCTTTATTTAATTTTTTTATCAGGGGACCTGGTTACACATCCAGGTTATGGCTGAAAGTACATCTAGAGTGCAAGGTGCTATGACTGTGATGACCCCGATAAAGGGGAGTAGCCAATCGAAGCTTACCTCAACCTAACATAAATGGATCACCCCACAATGTGCTGGTGATCCCTATCACCCCAGCTGTAAATCTTTTCTTTTTTTTTTTTACAGTGACTCGCTCTCTGTAAGGCTTTTGAATTTCATTATAGATGTCGCTCCTTACATTTGTCTTGCTCATTTAAATTCTCCAGCAACATCAATTTCGTCATCATGGACAACGTTTTCCATTGTAAAGGTTGCAAAAAATGAACGCGGCAAATTGTATGAAAAAGCCTGTATATATTTGGTTTTAATCGTGTATGCGTTTAATTCTTTCGGCCCAGAATAAGTCATGTATCACAGGGATTTCCCTAATTAAAATGTCTAAATGAATCAATTCATCATTACTTGCATTACCGACAACCGATTAACAACTTTTGGGGAATCGGCTGCTCGGCTGCAAGCTGTGTGAGACTAGTTGCTGTCTGATAATAACAATTATAATACCAACTTTCATCCCATAATGACAACATGGTATCAACTAAAGGGAAATGCAGTGAAATATTACATTCCTGGTTGAGCGTCATATTGGTTCGTTTTGAGAAATGAAAAGTGATTCATATTATTCAATAAGAGGACACCATGGAGTTGAACTTCAATCACCCCCCCCCCCCCCCCCCCCCCCCCCCCCCCACATTTTATTTGGCTTTTCTACAATGTGAATGCAACTCTTTTATTTTGTTTTCATGCATGTGCACGCAATGAAAACATTATGAAATCCCTCATTATCGAAATGGGTCATATAACTTGATCAGTTGGTCCGAACGGACAGGATGAGGTGGGCAAATGAAGTTATGAGCCAGTTGTTGTTGTAACACAAGAGGACTGTGGAAGAAAAACTTTCTGTTTGGATGTAGGTTAACACTTCCCTGACGGAGCAAGAAGCTTTTGTGCGTTAGAAGTTTGTGTCATTATCTGCACTCCAAACGACACGCAGCCAGACAGACGATCGGTAACCCGAGGTGGCTCGGCCTTGTTCTCAGAGTTTCTTTATTATAAAACGAGAAACTGATCTTTTTATCCTTGATGTGGAGCGTATAAGACGATCTCTTTTACTCTGATATTCTTTTCACACTCTCGAGGCGGATGGCATAGTGAAGTACGTGGCCATGATCAATGTACAGCCGAGTGTTAAAGCTGCTCCGACGAGAAGCGTCAACACTCGACTTGAGTGCAGAAATTGTGAGATGATAAAGATCAGTTGTTTTCTGAGTTTTTCTATTTATAGCTGACATAAATCGTATAGCGTGGAAGGCCAGCGACATCTCCAAGAGAAAATATGGCAGATGAAAGTGGAAATTTCAATCCAGAGCCGCTCCACTTTTGAACTTTTCTTTCTTTTTCATCTCGACACTTAAAACACATCAGTTGTTTTTTTGTTTTTTTTTTAGGGTAGGCCACAGTGACACGGAGTGAGCGTCATGTGAGAGAGCTATTGTACCTGTCATGGTAGATATTTTGATCTTAAGCCAACTCGGTTCTTTCTCCAAATAATAAAAAAAAAGTGGCTTTTAAGCGCTTCAAAAACAGGACAGATGCTACTGTACTCCCAAAAATCTGTCTCTGCTCAGTGTCTGGGCCATAATTGTTTTCTTCAATAGAAGCAACTTTAAATTGACCACAAACAGATTAAATCACAGTCAATATTGATAAAAAAAAAAAGATATCTTGATATACATATTCAACTATACTCTCTAAACCGATTAGAAGATGGATGGATGTATATTTAAGTCGCCTCATAGTTCTATCAACGTCTGCATGTGATCAACGGCTGACTGCCAAATCAAATGAATTCGGTGCAATTCAGAAACGTATTGACGTCTGCTGATACAATATTCTCTCATTTACCAAATAAAAATCAGGCTCATTGTCAAAATGAGAGAAAAGAAACAAAATGTGAAAATTGTGCATGTTGACATACGGAACTTGACTTCAGAACAATAAAACGCATTTTACAGGTAATAAATCTAAACGCATGTTGCCTACTATGGAAAGACTCCCTTCAGAGCCATTCTGAGACTGTCAGGACACATCTGCTTGGAGAGCAACCATCAGCACCAGGAGAGGCCCAGCATTTACCCATTTAAAGTTCTGTGTGACCTCATACTGGTCATACTGGACTCTCAGACTACTGGTTCTCTGTGGCCTCACTTCTGATTCGAGTGTTTTTTTTTCTCTTCTTTATTCTGTCTTTTCCTCTCACTTTGTCAGTTGTAAAATGTCTCCGTCTGTCAAAGTTTTTGCCCCTAAAATGCACAGATTTGATTGGCTGCGTGGTGTCACGTGTGACGGCTTAACTCGCATGCAATTGGCCCGTGCGTTTCCTCGTCCACCCATTACCGTAAAGCAGCAAGAGAGTAGTCGGGTAAATCTCCACTCCTGATTGTGAACAGCTGCTTTAAAATCAAGTAAATACACATTGTACTTTTTCAAAGAATATCTAATTACTATGGAGTCACAATGATACAACTTGCAGGCTAAACGGATAAGTCATATCCCCCTGAGGTCACCATTACCATTTTTTATTTCACTTTGATGGAGCAGTTAGATGAGAACAATGCTGAATGAGTAACTCCATTCAAATGGAGCCATAAATGACGGTTGTTGCGTTGTCGGGCGTTTCCAGGTGCGGCGCAGGGACGTCTCGGAACCGAGGACGGTCTCATGCAGCATGTGTTGGATACCTCAGCTGTTCGTTGTTAGTCATGTTTGCCGTCAGGCTCTTTGAAGCGCTCCTTTTTGATGTTGAGTTGGAAACAATTGGTTGGCTTTGTTTAACTGGGGAAAGGTACGCGAACGAGTACAAACGCGGCGCCGCACGGAACACCATTTCAAACTCTTATTTAGCTATAGGATTAGAATATTCCAATTAGGCTGAGATTTAACAAAGTCCTCCTTTATGAAATTAGTTTGTGCTGCTTTGCGCTTTGCTCTCATTTTGTGTGTATCTAATTAATTCCTATCTTTCTTAGAATTAGTGTTAAGGCTTCAGAGCATATTTAAATCTCTTGGGGGACAAAGGAAAACTTTTTTGTGACTATGGGGTATTTTTAGATAAATTACTGCCAACCAAATAAGGGTAATTGGTGGGATTGGAGCCATTGTTTGGTCTTTGTTTTAAAAACTGTTTCAGGCTATTCCACATACAGAGTAGAGGCGTTATGTAGAAATGAGTTGTCGGTGGTGGGTGTATCACAGTTGGTTTCCAGCAGTTTGAGCCACTCTGTCAGAAGAATTGTGGTAAATAAGGATTGTTAAACTCCAGTTTATGCGAAAAAGAAAAGAAAAAAAAAAACCTCCAGTTTATTCTCGTTCAGTGAAACTTTGATGGTACTTTTTGGCTTAAGCCGAAAATTGATGAGGCTACATTTAGATTCAGTGAATATTTGTTGACTCCTCTGCTAAATCAACAGTTTGAAGTGTTGGGACTTGAAATGGGCACACTTGAAATGAATATGTTGTTGTTGATATATCTACAGTAAGTAACATGTGTTTCTCCATCCATCCATCCACCTTCTGTACTGTTTTATCCAACTCAAGTGTACAGAGAGTACACGCAAACTCCCCACAGAAAAGCCCCCAGTCTCATAACGAGCGCTCACTGCTCCACCACTGTGCTGCTCATGTCATTCTCAAATCATTTTTATTTCCTCGTGTTTCAAAAGCCTTTTTTTTTTTTTTTTTTTTCCGTCTGGTCACGTTTACAAAGAGTTACAAATCCTTATGAAGAATTCTCCCTTTTTGCTCTTTTACTACGTCTCCCACACGAGAGCAGTGGGTGGGTGCTTTTTTTTTTTTAAGGAAATACTGTTGAAATATTTGTCATGAAATTCATGACATGAGCAGGGCCACCCTCTGATTTGGAGGAAACGACTCCGAACTCTTTATGCGAGTGACCCTGAAAAGACATGGGTCATCTGCAACACTGCAGACAAGCTGAGCTGAAATGGCAACGGCAAAATGAGCCTCGCCACAGGAACCCCATCATCGTCTGAAGCTAAGCACTCTCCTTTCATCTGCGCATGTAGCAGAACTCCTCCAGGATTTATTAGAGCGGTTATCGGTATCCTTTAGTTTATCTGCAGGGCCAACATTAACTTTCATTAATGGTTTCCATACCAGCAAGTGCCAGGAGTTAAAACAATGGTTGCTTTGCATTGGGATGATGAATGAAGGAACTGTTTCTGAAATATATTTCCTAGAATGTAGCGCACATTTATTGTCTCTATGCTTTACACTTCACTGATTATACATAATATTCAGGTTTTTTTTTTTTTTGTTAAACTATACGGAAACTTCTGAGGGTGCAGTTTGCATTGGTTTTCAGCTGAAAGGGCCATTTCACCATTTTCATTCATGTTGACGGAGGAGCCATAATTGGAGTGACATTATCTACTTAGGTATTTTGTCCGATTCTGATTACATTATTGATGTGACTATTAACGCCATTGATGCTGCTTACCTAGCTTTAAATGAAAGGGAGTGCGGGGGGCTTCGTGGTATAATATGAAGTGTAATTTTGTCTGCTCCGTCTTCGTCTCGACGAAAAGGGAGGACATGGGCGCAGATCAAAAGACCTTTCCTTCACTCGTATATTACTCCGTTGGTGGTGTCCCTTCTTAATGCAGGGTCTATGTAGTGACTTTGCCACATTAGTGAGCAGACGGTTGCTATAAACACTGAAATAACAGCAGCATGTACACACTGGTTTCAGGAAGGCAGAGGTAAAAAAAATACAGAAAAGGAAATAGTTCAACTAAACTAAAATTGAATACATTGCTGAGAATAAACTAAAAATACCCAATATATATATATATATATATATATATAACATTGTATGCAAAGGTCATAAACAACAGATACATTTTAAAAGTAGAAATTCAGTAAATTGATAAACCCAGTGTTAACATGTGCAGCAATACATACATCACCTCTGTGTAAGGTGCATAATGTGTCTATTTGTGGCCGTTTTCAACGACCACGTCATTTAGCATGCAAGATTATTGGTCTTCACATTAGATACCGGACGTTCCACTGATCCCAGTCTTGATTTTATGGTGGTTCCCTCTGCATCTAATGAACACTTAGGAAAATAGTCCGACCCCGCAGACCACGTACATGAAGCGAGCAATACGACTGGTTTGCTTTGATTGTGACTGCAGGAGCTTCTTCCCCAGTGTGTGTCGTGTCCATCTCCGGTGTGTTTGAAGTTCAACCAGGCAAACAAATATAAGACAAGAACTGAAATAATCCAGAGTAGGCTCAGTCGTTTATCAAAACCATGAAACATGCGGCTTTCTGATTAGCGATCTATCGATATTGAGGAGAATTTAGTAGATTTCCTATTCTATCTCTCCGTTCGTGTAGTTTTCGAAGCGTTTTCGGAACATTGCGTACCAACACATTTTACACGGTTTAAAAGGAAGACCAAAAAATTATTTGGACAATCAGATACCAGGAATTTCATTATTCACTTTATGATCCTTCATCCTGAAGCTGATCAATCGTGTTTTGTAGTAAATCCACAGAGGAACACATGGAATATGGTCAGGGCTGCTGGGAAGACTTCATGTTGAATATGAACTCATCTTCAATGTAACACAGATCCTGAGGCTGCTGCGTATTCTTAGGCAGATTTGATCCGAGCAGTTCTAATCTTTGATCCTGGTGATTCCCGGTGTCACCCTCCCTTTTGTATCTGCACTCAATTATCCTGTTTTGAATGGTCTTTGAACTGAGCGGTATCCAGTAATTGCCATTGATCTCTGAAGCAACTCGTGTTGCTGTTTCTTGCCACATTCTGTTCATTTCCTCACTGTCAGGGGGTCCAGGCGGCTGCCGGGCTTCCTGTGTATGCCACATATATAGTATGTGTGTCTATTTTCTAATGTTTTAACATTAAGTTCAGTTACGGAGGGTATATTAACATTAGTGCTGAGTTCACAGAGACAAATCACTTTTGTGATTTTTTTTTTTTTTTTTTTTTTTAGTTTTGTGATTGATCCTAGCAGAGCAGCTCTAATGTAATCTGTGACGGATGCACGAAATCGGTAATGCATCAACAATCAGTCCCAGCCCGTTAGAAGGTTTCTTGTTTGCCGTTTAGAGGTGCTATGAAAAAGCTTCCTCAGCTGATAACAAAATGTATTTACCTTTTTGAAGACAAAATATTTGGTTGAAGCTGCACAGAAGATGTTTGAAAAGCGTAATGGTTTATTTTAATATTCATCAAAGCACAGTGCACAGTGTGTAGCTTTCACCTCGAGGACGACACTGGAATCAGTCTTCCTGTGAGCCGCAGGATTGTTTTGCTTTAAGCAGTCCTCCAGACAGTTACGACCTTTTGGTCGAACTTAAGGAAACTCTGCAACATTTATTTAGGACTGGAATTTTAATTACTGCCAGGTTTCTGCAGTAAGCGCTACTGTAATGGACCGACTGTCATAATGGATGGAGGAAATGGCTGATTCAATGTTACAATATAGAGAAACTCTTTCATCTGCCAATAAAAAACGACCTGGTAGACAGAATTTGGAACTTTTGGACGTGCTTTGAGTCAAAATTTTTACAAGTCGATTGCAAATTTACTCCCCCCCCCCCCCCCCATTTTTTAACAGGTGCTATAATTAGAAGAAAAAAAAAAGGGGATGTAGAAGAAATCTTTAAAGACAGCTGTGAAACTGATTCTCCCTGATGTCTGCTGTTCCTCCAATGTCGGCATGAAGTGTTTATTGGATGACAGATTATCAGCCCTCATCGCCACACGCCAACATCGTGAAGTGTCCTGCCGAGTGTTTCAGATAACGCCTCCCACTGTAAACATCTGTGCCACCATGTCCTGCTTGGTGCGCTTGATTTGGAAACTGACCTTATCTGGTCCGTTCAAGAAGTGAAGCAGGAATGTGTCCATCGATAGATCGACCTCGAAACACTCAAATATTATCAGTGCCAATAAAAATGAAGACGGTTCTCCGGGCGGCATAAACGCCACTTAGCTGGATGAGAGTTTTGCTGGCAACACTGGGCCTGCACGCCGAGGATCCGTGGCGTCAGCTCTCCGACGGTGGCTTAGAGGCGACGTCAAGGTGAATGCTGAGTTGTAGAATGGGAGGAAATCATTGATATTCTAACTCAGAGGCTGCAAATGGCTTGGTGGCAGATGGAGTCTTTGTCAGGGAAGAAAAATGGCAGCGAGGGAGCATCAACACATTTTTCCTCCTATCGGCTCTGCTGGCGGGCGGTGACCTTCTGTCGCTCACCGAGATCCCGGGGCACGCGATCAGTTACCTCACTTTCATTGTTTACAAGGCGAGCGGAAATGGATTTAAATGTCAATTGTTTTCACAGAGACATTGCAGGTGTAATTACCAAACGGTTTTGTTTGTGCGTAATGAGGAGGCGAACAAACACACCTTGTCATCGCTGGATCCCAGTAGTACAAACAAACTCGGAATTGGACTCGCGCGTATGAAACAATGTATGGTTTCAGAAATAATGGAATCGATTTTTTGTTTGGGCCAATTGCTTCTTCCACCTCTACTGCACAAACCTGCAACCGGCTGTACTTTAAGATACAAGTACTTGCATCTCGTAGTTTTATTTAATTATCTCCCATTTCTTTTTTCTTTTTTTTACTTTTAGCCCACGGCCTCAATTAACCAAAATATCAACTGAGATCCTGGAGAGTTAAACAACATGCTTAATGGGAGGGATTCCTCCCGAGTATAGACATTCTGCATTACATTAATGTTGCAAGTGGTTTTCATTAACACGGTTTGACTCAAAATATATAATTTGCTAAAGTGGAAATGTTTGTAATGATTATAATGTTTATGCAAATGACATTAATTTGGTAATGGCTCTTCTCATTACACTGATAACAGAGGCGCAGAATAAAACTGTGATATGGGTTCATTGTTCTTGGCTGTAAACAAGTCAGGATAAAATATTGACTGAACCTGGGGAAAAATGAGGAAAATGAACAAACGATGCGAAAAGCAAATGACATTGAGACACCAGTTTAATATGTATGTATTTCAGCTTGATGGTTGATTTCATTAGCAGAACTCATTGTTATGCATTGTCTGTCTTCCTGCAGTAAAATGAATATTGTATTCATGTAGTCTGAATATTCAGGAGGACATGTTTGGATCTGAGTGGCATATTTAGGGGGAAAAAAGGCATCGTCTCCCTCCTGGAGATTCTGATTTATTATGAAAAAGCCATTTACGCATCACATTGATCTTTATTCATTCAACTATTGTGCTATTTGTTCCGAATGGTTTTGCTTGTAACACGGAAAAATGGTATGTTTGTATTTACATTCAATTAGAATCAAATCAAAAATCTTTTGGATATTATGTTTTGTTTAGGTGTTTGGATCCGTCCGTGACGTCAGTTAATATTTTCCACAACATGCGAGAAGACAAACGGCAGCGTGTTTGAGCTATACATCACGTTTGTGGTATTTTTGGGGCATCAGCTGCATATTTCTATTCCATTTTATCCTCCTGAGTACATAACCGTGTGCTCCACATTTGGATATATAATGTCTGCTTTAAAAAATGGCTTTTTGAATGTCATGCGCTCACTTTAAGTACCACTGCTTGCTGCTTAATGCCGTGCACCTCAGCCCACCACCTTTTCAGGCCACGATGCATAAAGCTTCACAGCTTTTTGATTGTAGTGCCAGTCGAGATTGACACACAGGAGTTTGATATGTAAGCCTCTGTGTGTGTGTTTTTTTCCTCCCCTTCTATGTATGTATGTAATATTTTTGTTCTTGAATAATCTCTGCTACAATTCATCTAATATTGAGGGCTAAAATCTGTGCTTATATTTTCTTGTCCTTTCCCAAATCTCCTTTGTTTGTCTCCTTTTAAATAGTATTTTTTTTTTTTAACATTCTTTGATAATAATTTACTGAGCACTCATATTTAGTACAGAGGGGATTTTATAGAGACCATTTACCTACAAAAGAGCTTCTCCATCGTGTATTTTCTGTTTTGTTTATTCCTTAATAATGTGGAATATTTAGACAATATATTGTGCAGATATTTCTTATGGAATTTAAACTCATAATCACAACCAGAAGAAGGTTACTGTGTCCGTCGCCCTCTCCGACTTCAGGCTTTGCACGAGTTTGATTAGAATAAGCAGTCCCCAGTTACTGGCTATACAAATTAACTCTGGGAAGATAAGGGTAAAGATTTGTGCATGTCTTAAGTGGATTGGCTGTAAAGTCCTCCAAAAATAAGGCTGTTAAAAAGCAGCATAGCACCGAGTGGCTGTTTTACTTGTAAAAGGGAAAATCAACATAAAGTCCTGCCTTCGGTCTCTCATTTGCTCCTGGGGTTCTCCAAACTTACAAACTATGTTATGATCATTCCAGAATGTTTTGAACTCGTTACTAACGGGACCAAATCTTTAAATAAACCTTACCTGTGCACAAATGTTTTCTTAAACATGAAACTAAAGCAAGCC
Source organism: Lipophrys pholis (assembly GCF_963383615.2). Lineage (NCBI taxonomy): Eukaryota > Metazoa > Chordata > Actinopteri > Blenniiformes > Blenniidae > Lipophrys > Lipophrys pholis. The sequence goes on from NC_137632.1 coordinate 13,597,092, forward strand.
TTTAATTGTATAAGCTAGATTTTGGGTTGCTCGGTGATAACAGTGCTTGGCAATTTAGATGTTTGTTCACTTAACTTGTTTCTCAAAAGGCTCTAATCCATCCAGCTGATGTTTAGTCTTGATGCCGTCTTTTGTGACGTGGTCACAAGAACGGAGTCCGTTTGATAACTTAGTTTTAAGCGTGGATACTACTCAGTGAAATGACTACTGCGATTCCCGTGTCAGCTAAACCTTCTTTCAGGTCCTTTTCAATGACATTTTGAGTTTTGATTAGCGTTTCTGCAGTTTTATCTAAAGACTTTCTCAAGATCTTGTCTTTGACATCTGTGTTTTCTCCTCACTGATGGTGAAAATTGCATGCTGGGGGTGCTTTGATTTCTTTTTCTTTCTTTTTTTTTTTATCTCTTCCACTGAATTGTAGGTGGCAATTAGCTTAGTTTCAGATCATCTGTCAATTGCGTGGAGAACCCCATGGATGTTCTCTTCTTTGAAGTTTCCTAAACTGACAATTCGTAATGACAGTCGCCAAACACCGTTAAAACTCTTGTTCCAGTCCAGCCCTAAACGAAGCACTCAGCGTTTTACAAGCGGAAGGGGTGCTCAAACTTTTGCACGTTGTACAATTAAAGTTTCCATTTTTAAACCGTGCACGTGAACCAAGGGGTCACTTCAGTGTGTTATCGCTGCCAGGTTGTATTTACTACTTTTCATGCTTTGGAACTTGTGTATATTTGAGGGCTGAATATACTGCCTGTACTATCAACGGCAACAATGACGACACGCTCTGCCATAAATAAACAGTAGAACAAACAATCCAAATACTTATATGATGGGATTTTCTTTGTTTGTTTGTTTGTTTTGAATTTGCACTTCCAAATCATCATTCTTGCCCAATTTGTGTCTCGCTCATCTCTATCTCCTGAGCTCAGTACGCTCCCTCTTCAACCTTTACCACTTGTGCCAGTTCATCTATGTAGGGGGTGTTTAACTTTTGAGAGGAAAAAAGATTAAGGTAATACTCTGTTGGTGTTCCTGTCTGTGATGTTGTTTCTTTCCCCGTGGACTCGGTGGTGGAACAGGCCAAAATGTCAGACTGGGGAAACGGCAGGATTACATCTCTCCTTTCTTACAACCTCGGCACCACTTTTGACTTTAGTTTTGAGTGAAATTTTTGCTCGTCACCATTTGGATTAAGTCTCGCAGGTGACTCTATCCTTGAATCAAATGCACAGCAAGCTTTGTTATGTACTGACGTTTAGCATCGTCATACATAAGTGCCACGGATCCTGTTTGCATCACAAGATGAACACACACAGTCACTCGTAGTGATGGAAATATGAATTTAGTAGAAAAGTAGTAGCTCCTCTTGTGAAGATGGCTCAGAGGCAGACAGGAAATTAGTTATTTTCCCTGCACATTCATCAAAATAAAAATAGTCTGAGTATCCCAAGTGACTCTTGCAAATCTATTTAAGCCCACAGCTGCATGTTCTCTGCGCTTAGGTTTAACTCTCTAATGAATTTTCAGGTGTTTTTGAGTACTATAAAAGTCAGCCATGTTTTTTTTTTCTGCTCTCAGTCATTGTCCTGTGTTTTTTTTTTTTTTTCCATCAGCATATTTAAAATGATGAAATGTCCTGTTTTAATTTTATAACCTTTCCTTATCACTTTGCTGAAATTATTGTGTGAGTCCTGGTCACATCCCAGTGCCAAGGACGAAGGACTGTGAATAGCCAGACGTATTGCTATAAAGGGTATTTTGCTTCAACACCTCAGTTTGTGATAACCTCTGATTTAATGGCGAAGAGAAGCAGAGTGTCAACAGGGACTGTCTGTTGCTCTTGTGCTCCTTCCACAGAGAAAAACCTTGTTATATTTTGAGAGCATGGTGAACAATTGACAGACCGTTAAGGAATAAAGTGCCTAGATGTATAGCTTTATTTGAGTGTTGGCTGTATTCTTATAATCAGCCTGATATAACCTGCACAATGTCATCAAGTCTGATCAAATTTTGGACTTCAAATATCAATTATGCATTAGCCAGGACTCCTGTATTTCATGACTTTGTTAAAAAGTACTGTGCAGAGGTATATACTCTTTTTTCTGTATCTTTATCTCATGGCATCAAAATGTTAAACTTAGACAAAATATACGATGCATTGTCCTGTTTTCAATTTCTTTTTCCTACATGTTACCTGAGATCAGTGTTGATAGCTGAATTACATTTAGTCTCTCAAATCAGTCCTGTTCAATTTATTTTCTTCCACCAGGTTAGCTTATAAAAAAAAAAGAAAGAAAAAAAAGAAAAGACAAAACATGTTGGGGGACAACTTTCCTGAAGTGTTCACTCTGAGGAGTTCATTGTTTCAAATGGTTTCCAAATGGCTGCATGAAAAAGCAATCAGCCAAGTGACAGCTTGTCTACAGGTGTATCCTGTAATGCACAAACAGTTGGAACGACTATTAAAAAAGACTAAGACTCAAAGTCTTGCTATATATATGCTTTGTTTTAGGCAATGTCTTAAAAAAAAAAAGATCCTGTCTCGACCAGATTGCCATAACACTATATCATCATTGGCCTTATTTCATGAGTTATAGGTGACACAGCTGTCGGCAGCTGTCTGTCCAACAGTAATAAAAAAATGAAGTGATGTCTGGAGAGTAATCATTGCTTTAAGTTTCAGACTCAGAGTCTGGTCTGATAGCATGTTTCCCCATGACGTGTTACTCCTTGCATCCTCTGTACTGCTTGATGCAACTGAAGGTCACAGGGGGCTGGAAGGCAGAGTCCACCACGTCAGTCTGTCACAGAGCATAGAGAGAGAGAGAGAGACACACAACCTCACACATCACAGGGAATTTAAAGTCGCCAATTACAACGGATGTTTTTGCACATTTGGAGGAATTAGGAGTGCCTGAGAAAGCCCAGGCACTCACAGGGAGAACATGCAAACGCCACACAAAAAGACCCGAAAGCCCAATTTCTTATTTCTTACATGTTTTCATGATTCCACTGAAATAGTTTTTTTTTTTTTTTTTTTGCAGTAACCTAATGCTGTTCCAGACTGATGTGGTTTGAATGAGCTTTTGTGTGAGATGGTTGGACATGCTTGAATGAGAAAAGGTTGGTTTGAGAAGTCCCATAAGATTTGTGTTTTATTGACTCCAGACTGATGGGGGGGTAACAAGGCAAGAGAATTCTATTTGTGTAACACATTTCAGCAACCATGCCATTCAAAGTGCTTTACATCAACAAACATGTTCAGCTGGCTGGAGCAAATGCAATGAGAAAAGTAAATAGAAGCGATATCTGGCAGGATCAGGTAGGGAGAGCATGGTGGATTTGGTTACCAGGTACAAGAAGAAAAAAAAAACAAACGACAAGCTATAGGCTATAAGGTTTTCTACAAGCGTTCCTCCTAAGCACAACTTTTAGCAGATTCTTAATCTGGCCTCATGCTGAAGTGCCGAAACAATGAACTGATGAGTGGTTGTCTGCCCGGACCTTAAATACAAGTGCTGATGAGATGCGGGTGAGTGCAATCAGAAGCCCACGGAGCAGCCACACTCACTGAGAAATCCTGAGAAAAAGACAAAACCGAGAGCCCAGCCTGTGCCATAACACTTATTGGAGAATGAGCTCATAGCTTTTCCTCATCACAGTGACTGTTGTTCATAAACCTTCACGTCTTTCCATTGGTAGAATGAAGCCCAAACACACTGTGTTCATGATCGAAACAGCTTGAATGTATCTAGTTTTAACATAACTGTGCCAGATTTTAAGGTTGCAGTTCTTAATCATTGATAATACTGCATACATGTGTGACCTTGATTTTGGACATCGAGAGCGTGCACACAGATGTTTGTCTGAATGTAAGCAGCGTCATCTGCTTCAATAAAGCAGTGGACATATGGACGCTGTGTCACTAATGCCTTGAAAGGGACACCGAGGATCTGTTTTATTGCTTCATTTGGCACACTGCAGTCCCTCTTCCCATTATGGTTGCCATGTGATTTATGTTGCGCTCCTTGGAGACTGAGAGGAGATGGGAATGAAAGTGCTAGGATGGCGATGTTTACCTTGATCCCATCTGCCTTTTATTTCATCTCGGACATTGACAGTTGGGGTTTAATGGGTTAAAAGCTCTGTCAGGTCTCTTCTACATGAATGTCATTTCCTTGATCAGGTACAGAAACAGATAAATGACATTGTCATGTCAAACCTTCAAAACTGACAGAGCCTTGGACTGTGAATCTGCACAGTCTTCAGTATGATCCCATCATCAGATGACAGCACACCTCCCGCCCACACAACCACCACACAGATTGATTAAATGCCACACAGCAGTATAATCCACCAGTTCTACTCCTCATGTTTGTTTGCCTGACACATAAATATACAATAATCAGAATGTCATGAGGATGTTTGTTACAGGAGAATTCATTATATTGAATTTCCTTTGCTCTGCTGAGCTTTATTTAAAGGTGCAGAATGATAAATAACTTTAGTATCAGCTTTTTACTCTCGTGGAATTTGGACCCGTGTGTCCTGTCAGATTATTGTGCTTGATTCTTACGTCTGTTTTTTATATTTTGATACGGGCAGTTGTGGTTGGTGGTGTGTGTGTGTGCGGTCGTGTGTGTGTGCGTTTTTATTTTAATTTTATTATAGTACGTGAAGCACTTTGTGCTGCAACCTTTTGTATGAAAAGTGCTGTATAAATAAAGTTTGATTTGATTTATATTCAAGCTGTTTATATAAATCTTGCTTATATGCAAATTCACACCTTCCCCAGTCCTTTATTATTTAACTGACACATTCGGCAGCTAAATTTCTTAAAGATTCTGAGTCGGGCATTACAACCTTGCCGGTAGTAACTTAATTTTAAAGGTGATGTAGTGCACACAATAGTTTGTTTCTTAATCAGTTATAATTATACACTGAAAATCTTTTTTTTTTTTTTTTTTTTAAGAATTATGCAAATATTCTGAACATGGGAAAATGTGTGCGCATGTATTAGTATTATTGTACTATTTTGAATTAAGCTGTAGTAGCAGATATGTTTAAACTCCCTCCCTACTTTTTTTTTTTTCCTTTCATTCCTTTTGTAGGTCCGTTTTTTATTTTGGTGATTCACATTTTCAAATGAACTAAAAAAAAACCCAAAAAAACTAAGTGATCAGATAGCAAAAGACAATTATGTAGTCATTACTCTTCAATATGTATTCTACAAGTTGCAGTGTGTTTATTGTTTTCCTAATGGAAGTACACTGACTTGTGAACTTTAAGGGTCATACTCAGGCCGTGTTCGGGCTCTAAACAAGTAGACTATAACTCATTTTTACAGTTGACTTAATTTATGAGAAGTCTCGCTTACTACTGTGTAATATCCTGCTCCGGAAATGCATTAACAATAAAGAATAAAACCACGAGTGACAGTTTCCAAGCTAACAACAAAAGATTAATAGCGTTTGATTGGAAGATGCATGAAATTGTTTTCCTCTCTTTACACCCTCCTCCCCCACTTTCTTCTCCTCCGTATGTGTCTAATTAAAAACACTGCAGGCACAGCCTCACACTTTATTGGCGGTGCTTGCTGATGGTGGGGCAGCAGTAGGCAGGAGCTCAGGGAGCACGCTCATGATGGATGTCAGCCGGTGTAGAACATGTGGGACTCCTGTTTCCAGGCTCCCCGTTCCATCCCCAGATCATGAAAACGGATCCTCATGCAGACTCTCGTATCGCCGCGGTGAAGGACAAATGTACGTCTCGGAAGCATTTCTCACACCGAGGCACCACACATTAATCAGAGCAAAATTGCTGCCAATGACTTTATGATTGAATTCTGCATGATTGATTTGATGAATGTGATAAAAAAAATAGAAATTCTATATTTTTTCTTTTCTTATGATCTCTAAAAGACAAAAGCCTTCAAAGATGAGAGCGGATCGCCTACACTTTGTGTTCCCAGACATTTCCCCTCAGCAAAAGCAGACTATGATCCTTGGCACAGGTGGATCTCTCTGCTGGACACAGTGCACGCATGTATGCCTGCACAGTAGGTTAAAGATATGATTACACTGATGCATGAAAGATTATGGCTGAGACAAGAAAAATCAGGGATTAGATGATGAGTAATGGTGTTTAGTATCAGCGGGGCATATGGATTACATTCAGTGCAATTGTGGGACAGCTGCTCTCATCTCACAGAGCATGCCTGACTCTGTTCGATGTAACCAACACTGTATTGTCATCTGCTACCCAAACCCGGCGATCAGAGTCGTGGATAATTTTCTCCCTGGACTCCTTATGCACGACCTGCATCCATTTGCCTCGGATGAGCTTTTCATCCTTGATGACAACCAGTCTTGCCCCATTACTTGTGAACACGGCGTCTGGAAAGCACATGCTTTCTTTTGACTCCCAGCATGGTCATAAAATAAGGGGCCCTCGCTGAAAAGAGCAAACCTGAGATGAATAATAAACCAGCTCTTAGTGCAGAATATTGATTGTGTAGCAATGCCATGTTTTTCGTTTTAATCACTCAGCACAGCTCGTCTCTAATGACAGGATACTTAATGCACTTGAACACCATCAGTTGAAAGGACAGCCTGTCCCCGTGTGTGGAGATTGTTGGTACTTACAAATTGCTTTAAGTTGGGAAGCAGCAAGGTAAGCAACATCGCAGAGGTACTCATTGCATACATTTAGTGATGCACTCCTGTATGATTATAATTTTCTGCCTTCTTTCTTGTATTTGTTTGACTAAACACAATTAAGCAGTACTATTTATATGAGACAGATCTCTTTTTGGTCTCTACTGCTTTCCACAACTACCACCGCTGGTCAAATTACACAGCGCTAGACCGAGTTTACAGGTGATTCAGTGCCGTCCACAAAATGTTTCAGAAAGTACATTAATTTCCCACACTGTACCACCATCAAACATGGAAGGCAACAGCTGGCCTTGAAAACAGCCCTCTGCTTGACTGTGTGAGTAATGTTGTGGGATACTGTAGTTTTTCCCCGACGCGGGTCTGTCTGAAGTTCCCTTCGGTATCTGGTATCGGTCAGATACAACACTTCATCACTTTCCTGGTAGAGTGGGAGTCGACGCCCGGAGCCATAACTTGTCTTCAGGAGACACGGGCAGAATGAAGAAGTGATTGAAATAGTAGGAGTATGAAATTTCATCTCCACCGTGGGTGTACCGACGGACGTCCACGCCGGGCTGTGGGGACCCGTTCACACTCTATTTGCTGTCACCGCTTGACCATAGAAGCTTTTGCCCTGCTCATCTTTTAGTGTGTACCCAGAAATGGGGGCAAAAGAAAAGCTTCACATCTAATTGACTTCATTTCAGCTTGTCTGTCAACTGACCTCAAACAGAGTGACAAGTGGGGGAGTGGAGAGCCTTTTTTTTTTTTTTTTTTCCTTTCTTTTTTAAAATTTGCTTTTCTGCTGTCAACCGCAGAAGTCTGTTTCAGCCACTCCGCTTTTTACATCCACTTAATTCCTCTCATCCAGAAAATCACAGAGGTCAAAAATGAATGGCATTGGTGTTTTTTTTTGTTGTTTTTTTTCATGGCAGCAGAAGGAAATAATTGTGTTAAGTAAGATGATGGACGCCAGTGGTGCTTTGTGAGATCGGGGATACAGCAGACTGTTAGACAACCAAGCAGCCATGTATGGAATCAATCAAGGAGAGGTTTGAGGTACGAAGAGGTGGCTGTTGCAATGCAATGCTAATTAGCAGCTTACCGGCAGTGCATAGCGAATATAATGAGACGTGAGTCCCCATGATTTTCTAGTTTGATTTCCATAGGCTTTATTTTCATTACTTCACTGTCATCCGAGATTTATGAAAAACAAATAGAGGACCTTTTGAGTAATTCAGCTCTCTGTCTGAGTAAACAGTGTTAAGGTGATATATTGCCTCTTTCTCTCAAGTGTGTGTGTGTGTGTGTGTGTGCACCTTCCATTAGCTGAGAAGACACCGCGTGTGCAGACAGAATAGTGCTGATCCATGCTGATGACTCTGTTAGCGGATTATCGTTGTTAGCATCAGCCATCTGTTATTTGTTAAAACACAACATGAACAAGGAGGGAGATGCTTGGGTGTGCCCCCCCCCCCCCCCCCCCCCCCCCCAAAAAAAAAAACCAACCAAAATGGCACAGGATGAGAGACGCAGCTCATGACTCTCAAAGACACAGCTATGGATTTAACTGATTGGTGTGACATATTTGGAAATATATTGCCTGCCTGATGTGTTCACGTGTCTGACACGTCTCAGTTCAACTTCCCGAACCACTTACTCAACTGGAAGTCCTGCGCGATGCTGCTGGGAGTTCGCTGAGCACATGCCAAATGTTTGAGACGGAGGATGAGGTTGTACATTTCTTCAACATAGAAACTATTACTATACAGGCAGTCAAAAGACAAAATAGTTAAAAAAAACATGGAGCGTCTTATCAATTCTCATAATAAAAATCCATTGATCATCAGCTGTAAAGCTGTTTGCAGTGTGATGAAAATGAAATGCACTGTGTTTGATAGGTGAGGGACATGCTAGACGAGAGGTTAGTTTGGTGATGTAACCTAAGTTCATACTGATCTATCATTTAGTCGACCCCAAAAAGGTCAGATTTATAAGCAACAATATTTTGCAAAATGTATTTAACTAACAGCCAGTAACATTCCAACAGCATTGAAGTGTTGTTCCAAGTGGATGGCGGATAAGGGTAGAAATTAAATCTGCAAAAAGGATAATTAAATGGACACTTCATTTTAAAGCTCTGGCTGGACGAGCTTCGCCGTGAAGCCAAGTGCATCATTTTTCACTTGACAATTTTTTTGTATCCACGGCAACATGTCAGCTGAGTTGGTTCGCGTTGCCTTCTTCACAGCGGGGCGTTGCTCTGTTTGTTCCTGGGGCTCATTCTGTTTGGAGTTTGATGAGTCTGTCTGTACTCGGAGACACTAAAATAGTCTGTTGGTGTGAGCCTGCCCTGCGATGGACTGGCACTAATGTAACTAAGGATTTCCCTTCCATCTGCCCAGTGCCCCACTACATGCTGAGATATGTTCTGTCCACACAAGACCTTGAGTAAAGGATATTCAACACAGTATGTTTTCCCACTCGATAAACATCAATGTATCCTTATTTTACTCGCCGCTGAAGAAAAGTCTCCAGTATGGTCAGTGCTTTGTCATTTACTCAGTTGTCGTTAAAGCCTCCGAGTTTGGACGTGAATATTTGCGGTGCTTCATCGTCACACCACTTGGTAGATTTTAATATTGGTTTTTATGCGAATAGCTTTGGCAGCGTACATTTAAATGATTGATGTTTTTTTTTTTTTTTTGCTTTGTCTCATTACAACCCCATTCTGTTGATAAGCTCATTGTTTGCCTGTTAGCAGATATTTTACAAGCGACGTCGTGTTTGTGAGCTCATATTTACGAACGTGACTGTGATTCAGTCTGACTCATTTGTGGTATATGAGCCTTCATATGACTGTTACCCTGCTGGTTTTAGTGCAACGTGTCTTTTACCACTCACAATCATGGTACATTACACTAGGCGGTTGTGGATGCATCCATCAAATCAATTTAAGTACGAGGGGCACTATTAAAATCTCCATATCTCTGCACTGGTTGACTCTCTACTTTTTTTTTTTTATTCAGTATAAAATCATGTTGGTTTAGTCATTTTATTTTCTTGTTACTAATCTTGAATAGGCTTTCTAAGGCTTTTTACGATTTCTAAGGGAAAGGCAAGCTCACATATGGAATCACAGCGATGGCTGCTAAAAATGTCAATTTGGTTATACGTCAGAGAAAATGACCATCAAAGCTTATTGCTGTTAAACAAAGATGTACACTGTGTAACACTGAAATCTAAAGAGAATTAGTTCGTAACACATTTATCTTTAATTTAAATCATACTGGGTGTACATCCACATAAGACGTCCCAACTCCCGCTCAGCAGAACGCGCGGTCCTTTCCAGTGTGGCATGGCAGCAGCTCTCGTGTCATTTATGCCTTATCAGTGCGGTTCCCGGTGAGGGATGATGCTTGATATTCAGAGGGTGGCTTTGTCTCCTCAAATTAATCAGATGCGCCTGTTTGCTTGCGCAGAGGAGATTCATCAGGGAGATCTAGAAATTGTTGGTGCAATGTAAAAATGCCTTAACAAAACCAGGCTGCAAAACACAGGTGTTATAATGAGTTTGTATAGAAAATCCAGAAAACGTGGTACTGATAATGAGGGTATTGTAGTGATGATGGATGAGAGACAAAACAAGGATTCAGAGAGTCGTCTAAGAAAACGACATAGACTATTATTCCTCCTGTTTTGTGTGTCTGTGTTGACCTAATGTAAAGGTTATGAAAAGAGAAATTGAATATGTATTTTTAAGGGTGAAGATTGCATTATTGATGCCCTCATTGAGTAGTTGCAGTTTCCTTGGCACCAGCTTCGCATTAGAGAGCTGCAGAGACCTTTTGTTGTGAGGGATTTCTCACAATCAGTGATTAATGTGCATATGTGAGTGTCTGATGAGCACACGCTATTTCTCTATTTCTGCTTTTTGCTTTTGCAGGCATGTTGTGTGTCCTCATGTAATTCTATACCACCAGCTTGAGAATTTCTATGATAAAGAATCATTTTGATGCAGAAAAAATGGTCATATTGTAACAAAAACAGTCACTCATCAGACAATATGCTGGGTTTATTTTACAGCCGGGGGCCCGTGAACCTTTTAGGGTCCTTCCAGTGCAAGGCTGTCATGGTTGAATTAGATTAGTAGTACATGTCAAGGAAAACCACAAAGAAACACTTCCTAGAATATAAAGCAGACCTTGGAAAATGCCAATTGATTAAATTTTGTATAGATTTGTTTAGAGTGGCTTTGTCAGCATTTGGCTTCACTGTAATATTTGGGCAAATATGAGATTTGGACAGGGGGTACGCAGCCTTTCCCAGAGGGGAAAAATAATAAACAACTGAATTTATGCTATACTATAAATGTCACCACTCGCTATTGGATTGTATTTTCTTGGAAAATAAAGTGATACACTAAAATTGCGTTCCATAGAATCGCAGTTCAGAGTGACAAATCATTTACTTGATAATATAATTGATTAGGATATGTTTAACATTGTGCTGCTGTAAAGTACTCGCCGTATTGGATGAATTATCTATAGTTTCTTTGGAGTAGATTAGATGATGTGATACGTCATTTACATGCATGCCTTTCAAAAGGCTTCCCAGAGAGATGTGGCCACTGATTTGTTTTTTTTTTCCATCAGATTCCGTACAGACATGGAGTCTGGAGGGTGGCTGGAGTCCCCGCCCCCATCACCGGCCCTGTCCTCCTCTTCAAACGGCTCCTCACCGGCCCCTCCTCAGGCACTCACCGCCGAACACAGTCCAGCCCATAGTCCTGAAATCAGCTCTCATCTCACCGCCCGTGGTATGTAAACACTTTACTATTATTATCTCAGACTTAACTGAGAAATACATTAAGCAGGGACTCAAGCTCTAATCTAACTACAGGTGTGAATCATTTTCAGGTCATTATGTTTGATTGTTTCACTCGCATTTCACCACGTTGGGCACACTAATCAGAAAGTCCTCGAAACTATTTTACGGTGAAATTTAAGCATCCACAGTCACCCACACAACAGCCTTTGTCTCTGCATGTAAATATCATTAACAAACTTTACAATCAGTCGACACTTTACGGCTCCATTTCCTCGCAAACCTTCGAAGTGACAGACCTCTTAGAGCAACCGTCCAACAACATTTTCTGAAAATTTGGAAGTCGAAGACACCCTCCAGTCTTAACGTGGCTATGACAGCTTTGATATGAATGAAAAGGCTGTTGAATTAATAAATGCCAACAATTAAAGGGCTTTGTATGCCCTTGTGGATTTCTTTTGACAACCTTTAGCTCCAGTTTATCTTGTGTGATTTGACATGTCTGTCAGCCGCACACTGTGCATGCAGCCACCGACATCCCCTGTTTCCTCTGAATACTAATTGTGGCCAAAGAGCCATTATGCATCGAGCTGTGGTGACGCATAAGCTGTCAGATTACCCCCTGACCACAAAATAACGCGCACATTTACATACCATGCTTTGTAATTATATTTTTTTTCTTTTTCATGATAAGATGCCCCAAAAGTAGTGTTTTATTTTTTGAATTTTTTTATTTTTTTTGTCATGCTGTCACAATGAGGCACACAGAGACATGCTCATGCATTATTCATTTTCATGTCCTCACATCAAACGTGCACTGAAATTTCCCAGATAATTTATTTTGGACCGAACGCTAAATGCTGAAAGCGCATTGGCACCTCTGTAGTCACATCGTTGTTATGAGTATCAAGTAAATTGAGTTCCTTCAAAGATTTCTTATCCCCCTGTGGGAAAGTAGGGAGAAAAAAAAAAAGGGATATCACATGCCCACTGATAGCAGCAATCTTTTGAACAGAATTACAATCATGCTTTCATACTTTTGCAGGCTGCTTAACTGCTCCCACTCTGCAAGCTTATATCGGAAGCTTTCCTTTTAATGCACCGCCTCAGATTGTATTAAACAGAGTTAGAGCAAGTGTTGGATCCAATATTGGTGTCTTCAGTGAAAACCTTTAGAATTGTATACTTGCCTCTGAATACAGCACAGCATACATGCAGTACACAAAGACCAAGGCGTTGTTTCAGCGCACCCCTGAAGAGCTGATTTATTTAATAATATACAAATATGCAAAAATAGGACTCAACAACATGGTGGAAAATGGAAAAATAGCTTCACTAAATTGCCAGATTAATTGTTTTATTGATTGATGTTGTTGTTGTTGTTGTTGTTTTTTTTAACTAATAATATTCTTTGTTCTCCAGAAGATTTGTCACAGACGGCCAGAGAGAAACACGTGAATATATCTGGCACCGCCGGTGGTTTTAACCTGACCAGTCACCCAGCCTTTGGGCTCTACACATCCAGTGCAGCCCACTCAGAGTTTGGAGGCCTAGGAAGTCTGGGTTTGTCTGCCATGGCTGCTCACTCACAGTTCTCCACAATTCCAGGTGAGACAGCTGATGATTGAGCTGAATTTTTAAAATTGTGATGGTAATTCTTTTTATATATAGAATGAAGTTACTGTCAGAAGTTCCCAGCATTTCTTTTGCTGTCTATACTGCATTTTTAGTTTGGCAATGTGACTGTCCTGCCCACAAACTTGGGCTCTCAGCTTATCTACTGTATATATACGCATGAAATGATGTCTGACTTAAGTATCGCGTTACTCTTCAGATTGGTGGCGTTCACCTGAAGTACTCGCCAGAGGAGCAGCAGCCGTCTTTCCTACTCTTCTCGGGCTGCATCCTGCATTTGTATCAAGCTTGCAGAGACACAATGCAGCTCATTTACAATCCTGCACCTCAGGTAAAAGATGTGGCCCTAAATGTAAAGTTTTTTTTTTTTTAAAACAATAATTCCATAAGATTTTTTTGTGCCTTGTTCTATAATAATGATGATCCACATTTTGAGACATTCTTACGAAGTACGCACAGGGATTTACTTTTAAAATGCTTCTAAAATAGTTATTATACTTCAGTGTAATTCATTTTTTGTCATTAGTGTGGGCCGCGTTTGACTTTTATTGATAGGCCTGAAGAGTGGCTATTTAAGAAAAATGCACAATGTCAATCTGTGTAGGCGTGAATGGAGCGATAAATGGCAGGAGTGCATCCAGTGCTGCGGTGAGCACCAGTTTATTTCCAGCGAAGGTGAATAAAGAGGAACCTCAAGCCGACGGTAGTCGGCGCAGAAGGAGCAGCTGTGAGCTGGGCCGCCTATGCCTGAAGACCGAACGGAGAACCGAGGAGAAGGTTAATATTTTGCCATGTTCACGAACCGCGCTGTTCTGTTAAAAGACAATCCCATCTTTTTGTCCTGTGGGGCGTAATTTGATTGATTTGAGTTTGATTTCACATTTTGTTTTCACTAAGAAACCCTGCGAAAGACAAGCAGAGACGTCCAGCATGAGTGGCAGCCAATCAGGGTCTCTGACAGAAAGCTCCACTGACAGCGAGGAAAGCAGCAGTGACAACATGGGGGAAGAAGAAGAAGATGATGATGATGACGATCAGAGCAGCGACAGTGAAGACTCTGACTCTGAGAAAGAGAGAGCCGGTAAAAGGAAAGCCACAGTAAGTGTCCCTGTTGTGTTTTGTATTGAAGACGTTTAATTTTAAATAGTTCTGAGGAATTCTTAAAATCATCTGAAATATTTGTAATCATGTATTGGTAGATGAACACAAACAACCAGTAAGAATTATAGTAATATAGACACAACAATAACCCATTCATAATATACGACCAAAAAGTGGTTCATATAAACATATACAGTTTGGAGTTACTGGCCATAATTATGCCAATGTGCATAAATTGTATGTATACATATAAATACATATTAAAGGAGTGAAAAAAGCATATAATAGCCCACCATTTTCCAATAAGTCATTAATTAAAGATAACAAGGTTATTCCACATTTAATAAATATATCCAGATATTGAATCTATCCAAATTATTGTTTATTTTATAGTATATTACCATATTGTTTCATGATGCACATTTAAGTTCTAAATATGGGCCATAGTATCCAATATCTGTGTATGCATAGAAGATGGAATTTATGAACATTATACACGATTTCTATTTGAAGTCGGTTTCAAATTTGAATTTATGATAAATTTCCTATAAAGTCAAGAAAAAGAGAAAATACGATTTCCATCGATTTCTTTGACACAAGCACCATTTTCGGCACGACTATTATCTGTTAAGAATCAGCATATTCAAAGTCTTTCAGAGTTTCACTCCACATACGGGCACACGGAATGTTTAGCTTTTTCTTTTGTGTGTAACAACTGCAGGCACACCGCTGAGTAGAAGACAAATTAAAGAGATAAAAGTTTTCTTTTTTTGTTGTTTTTGTTTTCAATGTGACAAATAAGTAAAATGTCTCAAACTATTCTCTGTTCAGTAATTGTTAGTTGGTTTGTTAAAAGCAGATACACTGGTGGGTGGCAAACTGAATGTATGTGCGAGCTGACAAAGCTGCCACTGTGAGGCTTTCCCAGCAGGAGCCGACATGACATTCTGTCTTCTCTCTGTTTTCCTCATCCTCCTACTCAGTGGTCGGCACAAAACGAGAGTAAAAAGAAGAGGCCTCGCCTCGCTGGTAGAAATGCAGCGCCAGACCGCCATCGTGACGGCGGTCCTTTGACTTCCACTTATCACGTCCAGACCTGCTCTCGTCCTGCTGGCCTGCCCCGCTCCGCATCGCTGTTTCTCCAGAGCCCCAGGATCTCAAAGGAGGAGAACAAGCCGCACATAAGTGTGATACAGACCACAGGGGTGGCGGTCCACGGCAGCCGCCGAGCACAAGCCCAGGGCGAAGCTTGTCTTCTAACCTTCAGGTCCTCATCCAACGCCTTCAACTTCTCCGACGCGTCCAAACACGTGTCCCCCTTACCCTCAGCGAAGCACGCACCTTCATTGTCCTCGCGAAAGCACAGCTCGTTCTCGTCCCCTCCTCAGCCTCTCGCCCTCTGTTCCCCTAAGAAATCCCTCCTTTCGTCCTCCTCTCCTAAACCTTCCCCTTTGGGTTCAATCAACCCCTTTTCCGACCCGGCTTTACCCAAACCGCCAGCGCAGTCGGCCTCGAAAAAGCCGTCGAGCAAACCAACGTTTCTGATGGCCTCTCGCAGGCTTGTACAACCTGTTGATAATGACGGCATGAACGATAGCAGAGGGAACCTCAAGGAGATTTACAAATTGAAACAGGTGAGCTATATATTTAACGAGGTACAGTATGTTATTCCTCGAGGCCACAGAGTGGCGTCGTGGTGACTATTCTTACCGTGGGCCTTTCTGTGTGGTGTGTGCGTGTTCTCCCTGCACGCACGAGTTCTTTCTCCTGCCACAAAATCTGCATTTCAGGTCAATTGATGACGAAACTGCCCAGCTTACTGTCGGGGCATAGACAGTGGGAATGAGCTCCAGCGGGCTAAAATTAGATAATGTGGTATATAAGATGAAGTGATATTTGTATTCACACTGCTGCTTTCCGATAGATGTACAGTACACCTATTTATTTATTTATATCTCACTAAAGTATATGGAAAGAGTGACCGCATTAAAGCCCACAAGTACGTTTCTTTCCGTTACATAGTAGTAGTCCTGTTTTTAATTTTGATTTCGTGTCGATCATTGTTTTAAAAATGAAACTTCAAAAAACCCCACTGTCCTTTCACGACAGAGCATGAATGGTCATACATCATTATCAGGGCTTTCATTTGTCCTAATGAGCATCTGACCACTACATGACTAGAAGTGACAATGTGTTTAGCTCTATCGGGAATACTTCACACAACTGACAAGCAATTAGCTCTGTTATGCTTGGGGATGTTTGTTATCAAGAGAGAGAAATTGGCCTCTTTTCCAGGACTCAGTTATTGTCACTCTTCTGAGAAGGAGGCAAAATATAGCAATCCGTAACAAGAGGGTTATAATTCGCATGATGGTTGTACATTAAATGCAGGCTTTTGATTGCCAGAGTCTGACAATGGCAACAAATGCAAGATGACAGCTAACGTCTCATGATGGCACAAAGCCAAACAATTTTGAAAATATTTCTCCGCAGCAGCCGGTTTTTCTCTATTGTTGTTCACAAGCCTGAGCCTGTTCTTCATTGTCCCTGTCACTTATCACACCTTAAATTCTTCATTTACAGCCCACAGTAATGTAATGTGAGTGACAGTTTGTGTAATAACTTCCTCGTTTCTTTGTTTTTTTCCCTTTATTATTGCATTTTTATTCATGAAGCCCCTCAATCCCAAGGATCCTGTGAAGCAGACTTTCCCTCCGCAACCAAAGAACCAAAGCTGGTATAAAAGTCCTAATCTATTCTATTGCTGTGTATACCACCTAAATATTTATCCGATACATTAAGCAGTGATTTTTTATTTATTTTTTTCTGCCTGTCTCAATCAGCAGTAACACCAACCTGTTCCTGAACCTCCACTCGAATGGAGCCATCAATAGTGCAGTTCAGGATGCACCTTTAGCCCTCATCACGAACCCGCAACGGCGGAGTGGTACCCCCAACAGCAAGCCACTGGCAGCTTCCAGCCCCTCGGACCCAATGCCCATGAACCTGAGCATTGGCAGCAGGGATGTATCGGGTACCTCTGCATTCCCGCACACATCTTCTGACTCATCGGGGCTTCCTCCCACACCGGGGAAGACTGAGACCCCCAAGACTGTGACTATGGGAAAGACCCTCACTAAAACCAACTCGCCCTTGGCCAGAGGCAGTGAGTCTGATTTCCAAAGCAGCAAAGACTCGGATGAAGACGAAGATGATATGGACGATGAAGACTCTGGCAGTAGCATTTCAGGTTAGACTAACCAAAGCATTTGATTTAATAGCCTTTGCGAATGGAACCTGTGTGAGACTACCGGCACTCTGTGGATTATGTGAATGAGGAATAATTATTAGGGTCTAATTCAGCTTTCTTTGTCTCTTTGCGGCACACTGGAATCCCCCGCAGAGGTGGAGAGCAATCTCGTGATTGACACTGATGGCTCTGAGGACAATGTCAAGGAGTGCCCGGAGACGGAAGCTGACAGTGCTGCACATAGGGCTCCTCCACAAGCAGCTGAAGTGTCGACTATTCGCAAGTCCTCATCTTCCGTGAACATCTCAACCTTCATCTCCCTGCTCAATCTGCAGATTAAGACGGATCCCAGTTTACACAGTAGTTTAGAGACCCCCACTACCAGCACCACAACGTGGAGCAAACAGACCCCATCCTATAGCTTCACGACAGTGCCAGGTAGTATGTCTGCTTTCATGTGATTCATATACAAGCGCCAGGTCTTTGTTATGTTACCATTATTTGCTCTGACGATAACGTCTGATCCTCAGTCACCATGGTGAGATCTTATTATTAGAAGAAAATGATGTCACTAATTGTTTTGATGTTGTTGGATGTTGCTTTCACTTTAATAACCCAGCCAGATGCTTTATACATCTGATATTTAATGACTCAGAGTGTTGTGTTCCTGAAAGACATGGATCCTGACCTGAGTAATACTTGTTCCATTTAGTCCATGTTTAATATCTTATCATGGCTTTATGTCATGAAACTCTGGTGATGATTATAAGAATAAAAACAGTATTATATTGTTTTTAGTAAGTAAACATTTTTCCACAGTGTTCAAAACTCGTTAAGGTTTTCCCCCAAAATGTTTTACACCATTTCTACCAAACATCTTTAATTTGGTTGTCATTTATTATTGATGCCCATGTACAGGATGTATTTCTGTTTTCTTTTGGGAGGTAGGTTTTATATTTGCAAGGATACGGACGTCTGGTCATCTTTTGTCCGGTTATTCCTGGAAACAGGCAGGCTTGTGAATTTGCTGGGGTCCAACCGGAGGTGAGATGAGCCATTTCTCCTTTTTTTTTTTTTTTTCTAGGCACAGTGAAGCGAAGGCGGATCACAGATGAGCGACTTCTGCAATTGCCTCTTGATTTTGGGTGAGAACTCTCGTGCCTGCACTTTTCATTAAAAGCAACACATGCAGGTTTGGTGGTGTGACCACGTGCCCTTTGTTTTCACCGTTTGCTGGAGATGAAGTGAAATGCCAGCGCTTCAGTGGCTGAAAAGTGACCTTTCCTAAAACACCACCTTTTGTAAAGGTTTTTTTTTTTCTTTGCGGAGCTGCTGAAGATGCATTTTCTTCATCCACGTCAAGCATGATAGGATTTATCTGACTTAAGTTGTCATCTGATACGGGCTTGAAAGTTGTTCCCTGTAAAGCACAAAAACAAGAAGACAAAGTCACAAATCATTGTGTTCTTCAGGATGCCTTTTGTTATGACTATATTAATACAATAGGTGACATCAGTTTCCATACGGAAAATGCTGAAGTTCTTCTACCATTCCGGCGTAAAAAATGTTTATGATGGTGCACATGAAAGTATACTGTACCACCGAACATCTTCACTCCCCTTTCAGGGGACTTTTTGAGTAGTAAATTATTGTGGGGAGGAAATTAAATTGGGCCCCAGCAGTTCAACGCAAGGGGTTAACTGCATCCAGCCTTGATGCAGACGTGCAACATTAACAGCTCTCTGCACACAACCTTGAACGAGAACAGCCTTTCATCTTTAAGGGATGCTTTTTATCACCAGCTCCACTGGAGACAGAGGCCACAGGGCTTTATTTCAACCTCTGCCCTGTGTAGGACAACCACAGCTGCTCCCCAGCGGAGCTCCAGAGGGGGCTGACGGGGGGGTTGCTCCACGTGAATCATGATTGTTGAGGAATCTGATGACAGCGGACGGCAATAATGGCACGGCAAACATCTGTGATTAAGACCTTCTATTTTGTTTGAAATGTCTTTGTGTAGGTGGCGTCGGGAGACTCGGATCAAGTCTGTGGCAGGTCGTCTGCAGGGGGAGGTGGCTTACTTTGCTCCATGTGGGAAGAAACTGCGTCAGTATCCTGACGTGAATAAGGTATATCCACAATGTGCTTCTCGTTTTAGAAAATAAAAGCAAAGGTAACGCTTTCATCGATTGCATGTACTAATTGCATGAGTGAGGCATTATGCATTTGCTGTTTAGTGGTTGAGAAATTCATTTGGCTTAAGGTCCCTATCTATGCTTTAATTAGTGCGCACTTTTCTCTTGTCTGCAGTACTTAGTCAAGAATGGGATAACAGAAATCTCCCGGGATAACTTCAGCTTCAGTGCCAAAATTAAAGTCGGTGACTTCTACGAAGCCAGAGAAGGATCGGAGGTAAATGCTGCTTCTTTTTTGAGGGTATTTCTAATGGGCAAGATTTTCTGTTGTATCCAGCATGTCCTTTTTTTTTTGGTGATGTTTTATTCTACAATTAACTTTAGGATGTAAGCACAAACCTAATAATTAAACGTAATACTGTGACTATTTGTGGGCTTGATACAAGACGGTGGAATTAAACTGTCACACCTCCATGGTGATTGAGTAAAGTCTGTCTGTTTTCATCTCCTTGTCTGTTTACATCAAATCTCCCAGGGAATACAATGGTTTTTGCTTCCCGAGGATGAGGTTGTCCCCATCATCATAGCGATGGATGGTAGGCGCAACCGTGGCGCCAAGTTTGTGGTCCAGCCGTGTGGTGATGGCCCTGGGGTCGGACAGTGGAATTCCCAACAACCAACTGTTGGTGAAAAAAACTTCCGAGACGTCAGTGATGCCAAGCTGTTACGTAAACTGCAGGCTCAGGGTCAGTTTTCATCATCGAAAAGTTTTGATTGTGTTTTCGAAGTCACTCAATAAGTACATCCATCTTAAAATGCGAGCCTCTATTAAGAAATCAACCAGAGATTTTCCCACCTTAGTACGCATGAATTATAATGGCTATACCACATTTAGCTGAATCAATTATCACACCTGTTGTCTTGTTCATCTGCCAAATACCCCCCCGTGCTGCTGGCTCTCCATATTTGTATTTGCATGGGTATACGTGATCTCCGTCTGGCTGCAGGAGCTTTCTTTGGGAAACCTTTTCTCTCACCCTTTATTGACTTTGATCTGTAAGAGGTGCGTTTTCAAATCAATTTTAGTAAATATACGCTTTAAAAAAAAAAAAGACATACCAAAGCAGAAATATAGCATTAGCTGGGCCAGGGGCCACATAGTGACTGAACCACAAGTTTTACTCAATATAAATATATCCGTTTTTAAAAAAAAAAAAAAAAAAAAGCAGTTTGTTATGTCATAATGACAAGATTCTGTTTGGCATCGGTCAAGTTTTTGGTTCATAGTTTTACTGACAATCATGACGTAGGAACCCTGAATAAAACAAAGCTCACACTGTCAAATTTCTTTGAAAAGACACTTTTTGACCAGTGTTCCATTTGATTTTTTCGTTAACACCTTGCAGGCTGGTCAGGGACAGCCAAAGGGCTGCTTGTGTGTCATATAATCCCCACATTTGGTGTAATGTAATCAAGGTGAGAAAAACACTGCATGTCGGGGGCCCATGTGGTGTTTTACTCACTTTGCTCCTTTGTTCGTTTTCTTGTACTCAAACCACTTTGGCACTTCTCAAAAGGATCTAAGCTCCCCCCCCAGAGGTCATTTTGAAGGGATTTGGGAAATAACTGTAGGTCAGTTTTTCATTAAGGTTTTGAACTCGGCACGGCCTGCGATTTCATGTTTCATTTTTTTGTATTTCATCATCTTGCAGAAATAGCTCGACAGGCAGCTCAGATAAAAACCATGAGAAAACTAGAGAAGCAGGCCATGGCGGAAGCAGCCAAGGAGGCGAAGAAGCAGCGAGGTAAACAGCTGCTCTCGCCACAAACGTTCCTCTAATACTAAATACTTAACTGTGTTTCAATGGCAATTTGCTTGTGTTTTAAAGCGTTAATCGCTGCCGAGGAGCGCCAGAAAAAGAGGGAGCAGATAAGGATTTTTAAACAGCAGGTAAGGATTTTCTTCCCCGTGCATTGTTTAATTTTCCATGCAGAACCTCTTAACTGTCTGCAGCTGCTCTGCTCATGTGGAGAGTTTATGCGCTCCAAGGTCAAAAGGTTTTCAAGCGTAGTTGAATCGCTTCCTAAACTCTCCAAGAAAGTTGCCGTTCTTCAAAATGCAGCACCTTCCTCATCTGCATAGACCCACTATACTTCTCCAGCCCACATCCCCCCCCCCCCCCCCCCCCCCCCTCCACCACTCTATAACATGCATGACTTAACAGTTAATTCATTTGATCTTGCCCTCATCCTTTTACCAGGAGAAGATCAAGCGCATTCAGCAGCTTCGTATGGAGAAAGAACTCCGTGCACAGCAAATTCTTGAGGTTGGTCCTGAAAGCTATTGCAGAAACATTCTAAAACACTTCCTTTCTGCTGTTGATCGGATTTAATAAAAAAAAAAAAAACCCAACCAAAAGCTATTCCTAAATTATGTGGCCCTACTTTTAGTCAGTACATGTGACTAATGCTTAATTGGTTTTTTGCAAAAGTACCATTGAATATGAAAATCTCCTCAGACCATGCTGGAGCTTAATACAAACCGCGGTATTTCATTAAGTAAGAGGTGTGCCCAGAGTTTACCATGGCTAGGTGAAATACCTATTTTGCATTCTCTCACTAATATAAGCTGTGAAGTATTTTAGCCTTTATAAATCAAATTCCAGTTGACACGCTTGGCAAGTGGCTCTTAACAGGATTTTGTTGGGGCTATAATTACTGATAGAAATTTTGCTTAATTTATTCTCACTGCCTGCTGGTGTTTTATAATAACTACGGCCATTTTGTCTTACGGTGTTAATGGGGAAAATAATTATCCCATTGCTCAAGACTTTTGTATGTTAGATTTGATATTATCATGGAGCCACGGGCTTTGTGTACAATCGGTCAACACATACGAAACGGACATATTAATTGAAAGGTGTTTTTTTTTTTTTTTGTCTTGTATTGTATTGTTTTAAATAATAGCCTTAACTAATTGACTACTATCTGTTGTCGTCATGACATCGTAGCATCATTTCCAAGAATATGTATATTTAATATGTATATTTTGCTCTGTTAGTGTTTGCTACACTGTTTCAATGTTGATTCTCCTTTTGAGTATTTTGCTTGTGGTGCGCTCCGTGTCTGTGTTTTGAATGAGTATCAGTTGCTTCTGTACCGTGACCTCCAGACCTGTTTTGCATACGCAGGAGAAAAGAAAGAAAAAAGAAGCTGCGGCCTACGCCAAAATAATGGAAGCTGAAAAAAGAAACAAGGTGAATGAGATGGGATTTATGAGCCTTTTTTTTTTTTTTTTTTTTTTTTACTGTTTTAGTCAGCGTCGCCTGGAGTCTCAAACTTCATTAGTCAGTCCTTAATGTCCCCCACACTTCCTCTCTTGATCTTTTCCCCTGCCAGACTTAGTCTTTAGATTTTTTTTTTCTTTTTTTTTTTTTATTGTTATTGGTCAGCTGCACTGCTTCTCCCTGTTGGATTGTAATTTAAGAAAGGATTGTTGTCTTTTAGATCTGCCAATTTAAATGTAAAGTTGATACAAAATAGCTCAGTAAGATTAAAAAAAAGGATGTTTTATTTTATGACTTTACAATAATGTCGACATTTTTGGTTTCTAATTGATCATCTTGTTTTTGAAGGAGAAAGAGCTCCGACGACTGGAAGCTTTTATACTGAAGCACCAGGTAGGCATATTGTTCTTGACCACCTTGAATTTGTATGCAACTCTACATATTTATAATTAATTATATTTTGTTGGAATTTGATTTTCATGTGTTATCTTCTATTTCTTAATCCTTTGCCAACTGTTTCTCCCAGGAGTTGGAGAGGCATAGACTAGACATGGTATGATTATGATCGTTTCTCTGCATTTAACAACTATATGTGAATGGCTTGTGGTAAATGGTTGCCATCGTAGCAATGGGCAAAGTGTCGTGTTGTCTGTAGTTGTTCAACTGTTGTCTGCATGGCTTTCCTCACAGCAGGGCACTTCACATGCTTGTCATAGTGGTCTCTCAGATAAAACACATCCATCACATATAGTGTATGCTAAACATTTGACCAGAATGCAAAACACATCCTTACAGAATCTAATGGATTTGACTCCCTCAAAATGCATCTGTGTTGTGTGGACAAAAATAGAAAATATAACAGTTGGATGTTGTGCTGGTTTCTCATCATGTGGTTCTTGATTGGACTGAATCAATCATCCTTGTGCTTGTAGTTGTAACACATACCTGCTGCTCACATTCAGATTAATATTGCAATTACTCTTTCATCCCCCCCCCCCCCCCCCCCCCCCCCCAACTCTGTGTCTTTATGTTGATGTCATGGTAAAATGTGCACCATTGACCTTTGCTTAAGCTGCTATTGTGCATGTCGCCTTGTGAGTCATGTCTCTTTTCTTCTCTTGAACTGATTACTACAGAGGGTCAGTTTGATATGTGTGTGCTCTGATAGGAGAAAGAAAGACGCAAGCAGCACATGATGCTAATGAGGGCTGTGGAGGCCCATAAGAAGGCAGAGGTGAGTGATTTCAGTCTGCACCTCGGGCAGATCTGTTTTTGTATGCAAGATATATATGTACGAATAAAGATCCTAACCTGTTGCTGTCACACCAGATGTCTCACCAAAGCCCATTCTAAAATCCGGTACCTGTGCAGATCTTCATCTGAATATGTAGAACCTGGGAGATAAATAGGTTTGATTGAGGACGGCCGGATCTGTAAATATTGTAAGGATGCTCAGGTGCACAATGGAATTGAATCAACTATTAATTTTCATTCATCTTTTATGGAGTTACAATAAATATTGCTCGGAGAACTATAAGGAGTGGATAAGGGGTTGCTTTTTTGTGCTGAGAGGGTGAAAAATCAATCCAAGATCGAATATGTCTCCGTAAATGTAAACGAGGTTCTTCTGATACGAATTAGATGACGTATTTGTCAGCGTTGGATAGTTAGTGTGAGCAGGCTTGTACTTATGAGCTGTGTCTGTGGGCTCTTCACGTTTGATGATACTGGTTTGTTGCGCTGTGAGATGCTGGTCGGATCTGAATTGCTTGAAACTAAACACTGGTAATTTAACCCTTTTGTGCTGTTTGAGATATTTCTTAATTTATTTTCTTGGATGTTACTGACTTTCCAAAGTCCCTAAATATAAAGCTTAATGCATATCATTTAGATACAATCAAATATTTAGGAAAGTTTAAAACTGACTAACAACACACATCTTTTACGACTTTTTCTCTATATTTCCCTAAAAAACTGTAAAATATTAGACAAGGTTGTTGCAACCGGATTTTTCACACGCATCCACAAGCGACACAAAGATCTTAATGTTTAGCAAAGCTTTCTCTGAAACCAGTAACTTATCTGACTTATTGTTATTAGTCTAAAATAAACTTAAAGGAATATCAAGGAACTTATATTAGCAATGACTTGGCTGATTACTGGTTAACACGTCTACTTGTCCTGTGTATGGCGTAGCAGGCAACCTGTCTGACTCGATGTCAAATGTTTTTGATGATGTAGCACAGTGGAGATCTGCTTCACCTCGTGGAGCACTGCTGAACGCTGCCTGCAGCAGAGACATTATACCTGCTCTAAGCAAGTCTTTCATTTTGCCGCAGGAGAAAGAGCGTCTGAAGAAAGAAAAGGAGGATGAGAAGCGGCTCAACAAGGAGAGGAAACTGGAACTCAGAAGGCTGGAACTGGAAAAAGCGAAGGAGTTGAAGAAGCCGAATGAAGACTTGTGTTTAGCAGATCATAAGGTATTCACACGCTGTGGAGCTGGTGACAGATGAAAATGTGAGTGCATGTATGTCACCACGGATCAAGCCCATCTGTGGAGTTTATGTGAGAGCAAAGATTGGATTTTCCATCAGTTCAGGGATTTTTTTTTCCCCCCTCTCCCATAGAAATGAACCGGTATAATTACTGTAGGAGCTATAGGCATGAAGATTAGAGCTAGATTTCATGATTTTTTGGGGTTTTATTGTTTCACTACCGAAAAAGATGCTTAATATCATTGAAAGCACCTGGAATTGATTGAAACGGGAGAGTTATACATTAAGAACACTGCCACCAAGTGGCTACTGAAGCCATCACACTGACAGGCAACGTTTACATTAGATACTTATGACAAGTCCTGAGGTGAAATTGTCATTATGCCTCTTTAACATATTTCACAGACTAACTAACTAACCTCAAACAGTAAACCCTCTTATTTTGAAAAAATATCTATTTGATGTTTTAGTTAGAATCAGTGTTTTGTAATTATGGTGAAAATATTGCTATCTTATGACGTGCAGAGCATCTTTTGTTTTGCTTTTCAATAATTGATAATGATGACAGTAATTTTTATTTTTTTTTGTCATTACTTTTCTCCAGCCCCTTCCAGAGTTGTCCCGTATCCCCGGTCTGGTCTTGTCAGGAAGAACCTTCTCTGACTGCCTGATGGTGCTGGAGTTTCTGCACAGATTTGGAAAGACCCTGGGTTTGGGCTTAGAAAATTCAAACGTGCTCACCATAAATGACCTTCAGGAGGGCTTACTCAATATTGGCGAGAGTATGAGCGTGGTGCAGGACGTGTTAGTTAACATGCTCTCTGCAGCTTTGCGTGATCCCGGTATGCCAGCAAATCACAAGGTGAGTGTCTGTCATTGTCATCGCTCATCTCCTGCGTTTCTAGAGCTTATTCAACCACAAATTCTTGCCGAAACATAAATTACACACGCATCCACCTTGGACCCAGCAAATTGACTTGCATCCTCTGTGTTTGACGAGTTTGTCTTTAATCATTTGATCGACTATGATGTGTTTTACTGGAGTTCTGTACCACAAATAAACTGAAAAAAGAAACACTTTTTCGCTCGAGTCCCAGGTGGTAGAACATTTGTGACAACGCGATGGTGGCAGTTTGTTCCCAGCTAACCAGTTAAATCACATATTTTAGAATTATTCAGCTCGTTTGCACGGCCGGTCTAAATGAAGTCTCTTTAGCAGGTTATCAGATTTTAAAGCTCTTAGACATTTTACATTTAGCTCATCGTTTCAGTTCATTCCTCAAGGCCATTTGTCTCGCCGTGTTCTAGGGTGTGATCATGCCTTTATGCGAGTTTGCTAATCTTCTTTGTAAGAGGCTATTCAGACTGTTTGGTAGACACCAGGAGACATTTACATACAAAGGGCATTCAAAAGTCCAAATAAACATTGAGTAGGTTTCATAATAACCTTCACATCCTGGATTTGACGCATCCTGGGGGACAAATAAGCACTTAGCAGCAGGAAGAGATAATTGCTTTGAAAGCACGGCTCTCTACAGGCACCTGTTGTCAATCTACTATCTATTTACTTAACGTTATAATACACAAACCAACCCTTGTTTAAGCTGAGTGGTTTGAAAACAAAAACAGACTTTACAATTTATTTATTTATTTTTTTTACTTTTCTTTTAGAGCAAGACCATCTTGGGGGACCAAGTGACTAATGTAGAGATCAACCGAGACAACGTGTCTGAGATCCTGCAGTTGTACATGGAGGCTCACTCTGAACAGACGGAGGCTGCCGTCAGCCTCATGACTAAAGCTTTTCAGGCCCACAGTCCATCACAGAAGGCCTCTATGCTTGCATTCCTGGTTAATGAGCTTTGCTGCAGTAAAGCTGTGATCAGGTACGAGCCACATTTCCCTCTGAAACACACAGTGTCTGTTTGCTCCAGTTGACAGTTAACACCGCTTAGGTTTTTTTTTTTTTTTTTTAAATGTTTGATTTTTGAGAGAGAACTATGCACATGATACATTTACAGTAGATCTTGTCCTTTGAAATGAATGCATAAAGCATTTCAAAGTCAAACATAAAGGCTGTTTTGTTCACAGAGGCTTCAGCTGTAATAAAATAATACAAAGTGTGGTAAAATCTATGACAAATCATGGTCTGATAGACAGTTTCCTGTGGTTGCATCAGGCGATGTGTCACCATTTTTCATTAGTGCTAGACTTTGAAAACAGGTCTGATGCACACGGAATACATTAAGAATACCTCGCACTCATCTAATTTTCAAAAAGGTCACAGAAATGCCAGTTTCAATATTGTCTGATGTTTTCCAGTGAAATCGACAAAAACATTGATTGCATGACCAACCTGAGAAAGGATAAGTGGGCTGTCGAAGGAAAGCTCCGCAAGTAAGCATAAATGTGACGTTAGCTTCGTGTGTATGTGTACTCAGAGTTATTAAATGACTAAATAAGACGTTACCTTCTTTTTCTCTCTCTTTTTCAAAGGCTGAGGAGCATTCATGCCAAAAAGACCGGAGGGAAAGACAGCGGTGTAGGAGCGGAGGACAACCACACCATTGCCATCCCCACGATCAGAAACAAGCGCAAGAGAAAAGAAGGGGACAGTGAGGAAGAGGAGGACGAATACGACGACAGCTACAACCAAGGAGATGACGTGGAGGAGGACGAGGAAGAACTGGGAGGGAAGAAAGGAAAGAAAGTGGATATGTGTGACGAGGAGGTCAGTGTTAACCCGATTCCCGTGCTTGAGCCGGGAGCTTCATCAGTGTTTATCACAGTGAATATCAGCCTCTCAATAATGAAACCTTCTGTCCAGGATGACAGTGTTCATTCAGCCAGCATTGAGGAACTGGAGAAAGGGATCGAGAAAGAATATAAGGTAAGTTGAACCCTTGCAGACCTTTCATTTTAAGTTGAACTCTTTTTAAGAGATTCATACTTTACTGTCCTGCACTTTATTCTCACTTTAGCAGCGGAGTCAAATTAGACAGAAGTTGCTTGACTCGTCTCACTCCCTGCGCTCGGTGATGATTGGCCAGGACCGATACAAGAGGCGCTACTGGGTCCTTCCACACTGTCACAGCATCTTTGTCGAAGGCTTGGAGAGTGATGAAGGTGCGAACCAGAACTCGAGGCTCAGATTGTTTTTTTTTTCTCCTGCCAGTGTTCAACATGTAAAACAGTCAACTCTTAATTAGTCCCTCTAGGAAACTGTGATATTTTCAGTACAACAATCATTGTAAACTCCAGTGTTTACCCGTGTTTGCAGATTTCACTGCAATTTTTCTACATCGGACACACTGATAAGACCAAACATCTTCAACATTAAACATACTGTATATAGGAAGTTGATATTACGGTATGTAGAAACATGCCGACAAAATGACCACAAAGGATCATAAGAATGGGTGAACTTGTATAGTGAGAAACAATTTCCAGACAGTTCGGCATTGAAGTAAGGTTGACCTTTGTTTACACACTTGGTGCACCACATTGTGGAGGAACATGGAGAAAATGCATTGGTGCAAAACAATGAACAACAACCTAGAAGATGGGCATGTTTTTCCCATTACATTGCTTCGTTTAAAGAGCTACTTTAATCCACTGGGATCTCTTTGGAAACATTGTGGGATCCAGTATTTTGAAGCTTATTAAATAACACTATATGACATCAGTTGCTACTATTTTTGTATTGTGCATTAAGAAAATTGCCTGAGTTAGTGATTATATGACACTTTTTTCAGAACGCAGGAGCTTCAAATATTCCCCTGATTTTAAGGTTTTGAGAAATTATTGCAATTATGACGTTCACATGGTTGGCTTTGAAAAACAGTCATTTAAATGTTGTTTTTGAAACTGCTCAATGTTTCCAAACTGACATTGTTTTCATGTTTTTCAGACTCTGAAGAGCTCGAGGAGTGGAAACAACCGAAAGCTGTTGAGGGGATCAAGGGAAAAGAGGAGCACCTGGAAGAAGCAAACGAGCCAGGAGTGTCCAGCACCAGCGCGAACGCTGATAAAACTGTGCCAGATTTCCAGAAGGACAAAGACAATCTCTTTCTTCAAAAACCTGGCTCCCCATCAAAGCTCAGCCCGCTGCTTGAAGTGGCCAAGATGGCTCAAGATTCATCCATCAATTCTCAAAGCAGTCATCCTGCTGAAGTTTTTACCAGTGCACCTTATCCCTTATGTCCTACCTCACTGACCGCCACTACTCAGCAGGGACCAATAGATAAAACAGATGCCTTGGCAGCATCTCTGCTCACTGATAGCCAGCTCAAAAGCAGCCAATGGATGAACCATAGCCCTCAGTCCGTCCTCCATTACGACCAGCTGTCCAACATACTGACTGAAAAAAACAACCAGTGGTTCAGCCTCTTGCCTCGCTCCCCTTGCGAGGAGTCCTCTGTGACAACTGGCTGCAGTCCTCCAGCTTCCTCCTCTGCACAACCCGTCAGGACCGATTCCCCCTCTGTGCCTTCCTCTAATCCTGCAGCTGGAACTGACTGCAAAGCTGGGATCAATAATATGATGTCGCCTATCCATCAGGTAGGTGTTGTACAATATTGGTGTCTCATCTTCAAAGTAAGCCTCAGGTTATGTTGTTTTTTTTGTGTGCTGACAAGTTTTGAAAAAAGTATATAATGCATAAAGGTTATTCTTAAGTGTGAGAAAGTATAAATGTATTATAAATGCTTTCATCAAACACCATGCCCTAATAGTGGCACACATTAGTCATCTGTTCTGATATTTGTGTCCTCTCAGCAAGTAACGCCTGGTATTCATCAAAGCACACTGCCACAGTGTGGCATGTTCAGCCCAGCGACAACTAGTCTGCTTTTCTCTGGCACTTCTCCATCACCCGTGCTGGATCACGGCTCCCAGCATGCGGAGGGTGACGGAAACAAGGAGAATAGCAACACTGTCAACGAGAGCAAGACACCAGCGCCCCCAAGTGACAACCTCACTTGTGCTTCACTCCCTGCTGTCGACATGGTCAAGACCCAGGACTACTCGACTCCTCAGCCTATCCCAGAGGGTAAGAGTGGCACACTGCCACTATACACAGATCACACATGCTGGACTCATGACATCTGTTGCTATGAGACCACGAGGAAACATGCTGTGATCACAATCAAACAAATTCCCCATATTGGTTTTCAAAAAGTGTACAGTGGTACTTTGTTACTGGTTCGGCAGAGATGCTGCGGGGCTGGTGGACCGTGTCGGACAATGAGAACCTGCAGAGCCTGGCCCAAGCCCTGCACAGCCGAGGCATCAGAGAGAAAGTCCTTCAGAAACAGATTCAAAAACATATGGAGGACATGGCTCTTCTCTCTGCAGACAGCAAAGCCGGTTTTTATATATTTTCTTTGCCCTCTCAACATTTAATCCTCATGCAATGACAGATCTTGTGTGGTGTGGTACCTCTGGAGATGTAAGCAAGTTTTCAGCAGAGAATAGCTGGCTGTAAATTTTTTGATGTGTCTTTGGTGCCAGCAATCGATTTAACAACGCTGGAAAAGCAGAAGCTAAGCAAGGAGATGGTGGAGGACTGGTGTGTGGAGGAGCGTGCCATGAAGGTGGACATTGCTCTGCTGCAGCAGGTCGAAGCTCTGGAGAGGAAGGTCATCGCGGCGGGCCTGCAGGTCAAGGTACTGGAAACTTGAGTGTCCGAACCTGTTTTACAGCTTAAACACCTCTAAACACCTATTTTAGATGCAACTTTGTAGTCAAAGATTATTACGATACTTGAAAGTACATTAGATTTAGGTTAGTGCGACCTTTGTGCAGTGGGTGGCAGTAGTGGGTCAATGTGGTTCTGAGTTTCAGCAGTTTGCTGTCAATTATTGCCAAGCGCTTCAGTGTTCATCAAATTGTTTCTCATGTAAAACAACAAAACAACTACCGCTGCTGCTGTTTATTTTTTGACTTAAGGCGAGATTCACTGCTCCATCTTGTGGTTCCAAGTGGTATTACAGGACATGATGTGACTGGCTAGCCTGTCGACTTCAGTAAATTTCTCGGAAACATTCACAGTTATTTTCAAATGCGGTTCACTAAGAAATGTGCATATTGCAACTGTAAAAAGTTTATTGTGACTCTGATTTCTCTGTCAGGGATGGAAGTGCCCTGAGCCTCAGTCAGACCGCGAGGATCTGATCTATCACGAGCACAAGCCCTCTTCTTCCCCACCTCTGCCTAACAAGGGCCAGAGAGAAAACGACGGCCAGGAGGACTTCCCGGGCTCTGTCGTGCGACGACCCAACAATCCCCTCGACATAGCCGTCACCCGCCTTGCAGATCTGGAGAGACACATCGAACAAAGGTCTGCATGATGAATTGAATTGGAATAAATGCTGACGTTCCCTGTCTGCAGTAGAGGCACTGTCATGTTCCACAGATTGTGTTATTTTCTGTCTTGCGTTCTGTGACCTGACAGCAGTGAGGAGGAGGGGGTTCCAGAGATGAGACTGTGGCGTAAAGCCGTGGGCCAAGTCCACGGCTCGGCTCAGCTGTCGCTCTGCATTCAGCAGCTGCAGAAAGCCATCGCCTGGGATTCAGCTATCACGAAATCGGTGCGTGTCACCTGACTGGTCTCCGGCAACGATTTATCCGTATCATTTCACGTGTTTAACAGGGATGTGGAGCTCACGGCAAAATGTGCTCTCTTTAGGAAGATGAATGATTCACAGTGCATGTGTTTCTCATCTCATGTCATAAAATGGAATGCATTATGGATCGCAGCGCCACATTCATGTTGATGGCGTGAAAACACATACCAGTAAATCTCCTAAAAATGGCAAAGGAGAACACTGCAAGTCTAACGGTGGAGAATATGTGTTTATAGTTTATAATATATCAACATAGGCGGCAACCATTTTGGAAAATAGCATGGTCACAAATATGGGTCATCCAAAACGCCTGGCTTCACAGACCTGCACAAATCACTTCATTTTATTGTGACATTCATTCTCTCGGGTCGGATTTGTCCCTAAAAATGGAGGCGTGACGCTCATTTGCCTGCATCCTTCGTGGTCTTTTCAGCACTGCCAGCTCTGTCAAAGGGGAGATAATGAGGATCTGCTCTTACTTTGTGACGGCTGTGACCAGGGCTGCCACACTTACTGCCTTAAACCCAAAATCATCACAGTACCTGAGGGAGACTGGTTTTGTCCTACTTGCGTCATGAAGGTATGTATGTTTTTATTTTGGTACTCTTGATCCTCTTTTTTTTCTCAACACCTCAGCAATAGATAGTATATTTTGTGTGCCACTACAATCTTTTGAGTGCTCTGTCATTCAGGAAAGTGGTCAGTCCCTCTGGAGTAGAAAGCAACAGAGCCGAACAGCTGGAGGAGGGAAGAGGAGCACCGACGCAAAACGAAATGTTAAGCCATCTGTGGAGGGCGAGCTCATCAGTGAGGAGGATGCCAGCAGCGTGCCAAAGAAAGGGACCAAGGAGTTCAAAAAGAAGAAGAGAGACGACAGCCCGTCCATCTCCCAGGCCAAGTCCGACAGCGCCGTCTCCTGCACGAGGAAAGCCAAGCCTCACAAGGACGACAGAAATGACTTGGCAGCGTGCCGGTACGTGATCCCTCCCCAGATCTGCCCATTTTCCTTTCACATGTTGTCATCCCAAATGCTAAAAAGTGACGATAACGTGGCGGTAATGGCTTCAACATGTCTGCACTCTCCAGAGTCCTGCTGGCTGAGTTGGAGACACATGAGGACGCTTGGCCCTTCCTCAAACCTGTTGACCTGAAAGCTGTTCCCGGGTACAGAAAAGTCATCAAGAAGCCCATGGACCTCGGCACCATCGGGGAGAAGCTCGTCCACAAGCAGTACGTGCTGTTATGAAAATATACTGTATGTACACTATTGTGTGTTTTTATGCACAATGATGCTGTAGTGTATGTTAATTCAAACTGTGAACATTTATTACACAAACTAAGATACAGTATCTCAAAATAGAAATTTAAATAAATAAGATTTCATGAGGTCAGAAGATTTTCCTATTTCCTGAGGACTTGATTAGCATGTCAACATTTAAGCAATGTGGGAAAAACTGGTGTTTAATATGTTGTGAGTGCAGAAATAACGGACAGAATAATGAACTTTATAATGATAATTCATTTGCATTATTTCTATTGAATACAGGTACTCGACTTTGGAGACGTTCATCCTTGACGTGAACCTGGTTTTTGACAACTGTGAAAGATTCAATGAGGACGACTCTGTAATTGGTCGAGCCGGCCACAACATGAGGAGATTCTTTGACCAGCGGTGGACTGAACTGCTGCAGTGAACCTCCGCTGATCCGTCTTTCACTCAAACTTCACCCCGGAAAAGAAAGTGGCACATCACCGAAATAACGTAGAAGTGCTGCGTGACAAGTTGACGGTCCACTGATGGTGGTGGAGAAAAAGCACTTCATGAACTTGGATCTTAAAGTGCAATATTGTTTCCTTGAACGCAACACACAGACTCCTGAACTTAACATTGTATTTGGAAATTGTTTCCAATGTATAAAAAGGCAATTTTTTTTGGTTTTTGCTATATTAGAACTTGTGCGTGTCTGTGTGTGTGCGCGCGCATGTGTGGTGTGTGTATTTATTTCCTGAAGAATTTATGTTTGAGTCTTTTCTAAATAATGACAGAAAATGGCATACGGCTGTTAAAAAAAAACAAAAAACTGCTTTACTGGCTATTAAAAAAAAAATCAAACTGTTTACAACTTTGTGGCTTGAGTGTGTTGCAGGATGTACCATGTTAAATATGAGTGATTACTGACACATGAAATATTACTGCTGTCTTATTTGTCACATGAATATTCTGCACGTACACTTTGTGCACTAATGATGTGTGATTATAACACTGAGGTGCATTCTTGTGTCACTAGTATCCAGTATACGCTTGTTTCATATCCGAGCATTTCCTTCATCCAAAAACCTTGTCAGACAACCTGCTTCTGGGCTTCAGTCCAGTGGGGGTCGGACAGTGGCACGCTCCACTGGAGACATCTGGAGACTGCTGACGTCAGTGGAAAGGCAGTAACTCCACTTCATTATGGATACAGGAAATAAAAGTGGTGAGTTTGGTGTAAATGCAACATTCAACGAGTCCATTAATGCACAAAATATACTTTCTAAAGTAAAATTATCTAGCTGTCACTACTGTCCCATTTGTATATACAATTCTAATTGTTATATTATTTTTACATTTGTTAGGAAGCTTTTCTAATATCATGGGTTGAGTAAAATGACAACCAGACTAGATTTGAGAATCCCACAGGATCTTGAGATCATTTTCAAACTTCAGAAGTACAGTACCTACTTCATTTATCCAGACAATCTAGAAACTGAAGAAGTTGATACACACTAAAATACTTTTAAATACAGCGCGTCGTTTTCGATCAGAATGTGACATTGGATTATTTTATATCGTTGGAAAATCAGTGAGGTTGTTCAGATATTTGTTTACATTGGAGCAAATCAGAATTATGAACTGGAACATTTGCATAAAAAGACACGTGGACTCTGACCAGAACTCCAACCACATGACCGATAACAGGAGATAAACAGACTGGAGGAGGAAGAAGAGGAAGTGTTTGCGCTCACAGCGTTGAGCCTGTTGTTTGTTTCATTTAGAGAAACTGGGAGAAGAAAGAAACAAAAAGCGGAGCCGACTCGTCCCACCAGGTGTCACGGCTGAAGATCCGAGCATTTTGCGCCACCTTGTGAGCGCGCTTCTCCACCCTCTGCCGGGGCATCTGTCACAAGATGGTGTCGGTCGTCTGCTCGCTGCGGCACCACACGGACGAGATCCGCTGCTGCGCCTTCTCCGCGTCGCTGCTCGCGACCTGCTCGGGGGACAAGAGTCTGCGCGTGTACAGCACGGCCGACTTCTCCGAGCGGCCCTTCTCCCCTCTGACGGGACACGACTACGGGGTGCACTGCTGCCGCTTCAGCTCCTGCGGCGGACACCTGCTGAGCTGCTCCACGGACGGCAGCGTCCTGCTGTGGAGCGCGGCCAGCGGGGAGGTGACCGCGGCGCTGCGGCACCCGGCGCGCAGCGCGCTGCGAGCCTGCGCGCTCTCACCGGACTCCTCCTCCGTGCTGGCGGGGGCCTCCGACGGCACCGCGGCCCTGTGGGACCGCACCTCCACCGCTTTACGCAGGTACAGTGCGAGGGTCAGGGTCACTGTGGAAAAAAAACGAACTAACAACACACAACTGACTTTTTGTTTTGTTTTCTTTCTCAGAATTCTGAGTTAAAAGTCAGAATTTTGACTTCAAACACTTATATTCACGCTTCAAATCATGTTTTGAGATTTGAGTGTCTGGATAAAGCCCACACAGACACAGAAAGAACATGCAGATGATACAATGAGATGAAATGCACTAATTTCTACATTCCAGTACAAATAGTAGTTTTCCAATCAGTTCTCTGTCTCACCAGTTGGGAAAGGTGACTGTCACCATCACTAACATCTTGGACAAATAGTCAAACGTTAGACGTGATAAATTAATGACCTCAAAAACAACATTTTAGCCATCCTAAGTCCATCTTCTTTTCTGTGCTTCATAGCAACATCTCAGTCTCCATCAGCAGGTGGAGTTGTCGCGCAACAGTCAGATTTTCCCCGAGTCCTACGTTTCTGGATTTGATCAGCACAAGTATGTGATGCTTGACTTCTCCGTCTGAGCCGCGCATCCAAACTGCTGTAAATGATTTAGGAAAACGGTCAAATAGTTTTAAACGGGCAGAAAAAAACAAAAACTGTATTCCATCATTTGCGGGTGGCGTGTTATTATGACCCCGCTGTGATCCTGGATGGATGAAAGGTTGTTTGTTTGTTT
Source organism: Lipophrys pholis (assembly GCF_963383615.2). NCBI lineage: Eukaryota > Metazoa > Chordata > Actinopteri > Blenniiformes > Blenniidae > Lipophrys > Lipophrys pholis. The sequence continues at coordinate 13,633,352 of NC_137632.1, forward strand.
ACAGTAAGATAACAGAGAAATATTCAGGTTTGAATTACAGGATGACTTTAGTATAAGTTCAGCTTCTGTCAACCTGGAGAAAAGTGGAAGGAGCGAGAATGAAAGAGCAGAACAAACACCGGAACTACCAGCTTAGTAATCCTGACAGAATCCGATCAGAAGGAAAATGTTAATTACCTGAAGTGATTTTGCTCCGTCATGGCTCCTACAGGCACCCCGAGGTGTGCCACGGTCTCTTGGGGTGTCCCAGTCACACTCCGTCCAGGACTCTGCCGTCTAAAACAAACATCACTCAAAGATCTTCTCCAGATGAAGTCCTGGGCTTTATCTCTTCCCTTTGAACTCACATTCTGTTCACCGACTCTGGACAAACGTTCCCCCTGCAGATGCAGCGTGGTGAGTGAAGCCAGCGTTGTGGCCTGCTGCTTCTCTCCCTGTGGCCAGATGTTTGTGACCGGCTGCACTGGCGGAGACCTCAAGCTGTGGGATCTGGACATCAGCCTCCTGCACCAGGAGAAAGACGCACACGACCTCGGGGTCACCTGCTGCAGCTTCGCACCCCAGTTCAGAGTTGGTAAGAGCCGAGAGTCCGACGGAAAGCGTTGCACCTTTCTTTTTTTTTTTAAATGAAATTCATTGATTCACTTGGAGCGACGTTTGCAGATGATTTCCTACAAAGTCTTTAGGATTTATGATGGTATAGAAACGGGCTGACGTTAAAGGGAGTGTGGCTCCTGTTCTTCCATTCCCCTTCTCTCTCCTCTCACATCATTCTACTGTTTATTGAGTTTTGCTGTGTTGTCTGGTCTCTGTAGGTATTGTTCATGTGTGCCGTGGTTTTATTGTTGCACTGATATCCATGTGAAGAGGACGAGTGATACTGAAGTGCTACTTTCAAAAAGGGGAAATCGACATTCAAGAAGTGGAATAAATAGAATGTACTGGAGTTTCCCCACCTCACTTTCAAACCATTTGAAATATCAGTGACAGTCCGTTTGAACTGTATATCAACCGATTCCTGGGATTTCAACCGAAAAACTTCTTATATTTATGTTTGTTCCCCTCTGTTGTTGGGACATTTTCTCATAAATGCATAAATTGTTTGGATGAAACCGAAGTTTCCTCGACTGTCACAGTTTGTAATTTGGAGTCATTCAAGTGTCGCACATTTCACTTCAATCAAAAGCCCCTTTTTTTTTTTTTTGATCCGTGCCGTTCTCCTTCACAAACAGGCTGTCGGATGATATTTGTTTGTTTGTGGACTCAGCGGAGCGCGCGCATTCCGAGATGTGTGATGTGCCCACTTTTGTTTTGCAGATGACTGCTGTGTGGAGTTTCGACTGGCCTCCTGCGGGCAGGACAGCCAGCTGAAGATATGGATCGTTTCCCAGCGTGAAGGAGCAGGTAGGTCAACCCTGCATCCGCCTGCTCGACCCAGTGCTCTCTCTCTCTCTCTCTCTCTCTCTCTCTCTCTCTCTCTCTCTCTCTCTCTCTCTCTCTCTCTCTCTCTCTCTCGAACTGGTTTAACCTTGAAATTTCTGCACGGAATACGAGCATTTTTTTAGTGTGTGGAGTAAATCAGCTGCAGTCTGACTCATTAATAATGGATCACTTTGAGACACAGCTGTGTGTGTGTGTGTGTGTGTGTGTTTGTTTGTGTGTGTGCGTGTGGACTTGGAAGGAAATCGGGTGCATACATCCTCTGTGACATTTCTATCTCGTACCACTGACAGCAGAACAGGAACATTTTGTGAAGGTTGTGTAACCGGGCCACAGACTGTATTTTCGTTAAGTGCGCGAACATGCCATGTTGTTAGCCTCTAAGATGTGTTGCCGTGGTAACAGCCCGACGCGATGCGTCCCACATGGTGACCCGAGTCCGCAGAGATTTCTTTTTTATCTGTGAGCAGATTGCAGAAGGACGTCGAACAATGCCCGTCCTCTTCATCTCTTCAGAGTGCGCTTCTTTTCATACGTGAAGCAGCTGGCAACAGGCCGGCCTTTGTGAAATGTGAGTTTGTCGTGTCTGAGCGAGAGGACAGGCGTGCTTGAACCCTCCTCTCTCGCTTTGCTTTGGAAAAATGCACTCAAGTGTAGGTGATTCAGGGAGGGTGGATCACAAGCTACGATTGCTGTCGGTATAGAATGTTTTTCAAGGCTCTGCTGGCTTTACATTTTCTCGTTTCATGATGCGGCATCCATCAGAAATAAATAAAAATTAATTTCCAATTATAGGTGGACCATGCAAAGGTTATACATCGAGTGTTCTGAATTTTTACAGTGTGGAAGAAAAATCACATTTATGCTATTAGAAAAGTATAGAAATTCACATTTATTTGCTAAACTATAATAACTAAATGTAAATTAAACCCAATGCAATAATTTTCAAATATCATAAAGACATATTTCTTTCCACATAGAGCATCAGCAACATATCAGAAGTTCAAACAGACATTTTAATATTCATTGAAAAACATTTATTTGATTCTGATGGCGATGACGTCATCAAAATAGTTGGAACAGAGGAAATGAAGGTAATTGGCTCAAATCCAAAACAACAACGCCGGCTGATTGGCAACAGGTCAGTAAGGAATCTTTGTGCTCGGAACATCACTGCGAATACTCCCAGAAACGAATGTCTGTGAACAGCGGTCACCGTGCGAGCCGCTAATAAAAGCTGAAGCTGAATCGTACGAAGGAGAAACTAAACACTTTCCAGAAAAGCCTGTCTTTTTTTTGGGGGGGGGGTTTAAAAATCCACTTTTTCTAAGTCAAAATGGAAAAATCCTCTGCGGTGAGGTGGATGAAAATGAGACGAAGTTAAGTTTTGCTAAGCCACGTGTCCTGCAGACGACAGAGGAGACCGTCCTGGTAGTATTGGTGTCTGTGGTGGTGAATCAACAAAGCAATAGTGAACCAAATACAGCTTCCATCACAGCAGCTTTGGACTTCAGCTGTCAAAGACAAGGGGGCGCTGCACTTCTTTTTCAGATGTGCCGCTGCCGTGCTATTCAAAGTGAGCTCTTATTTTGAAATCTGTAAAAATTTCTCAGTTTCAACATCTGATGTTTATGTTTTAAGAAAAATTTGCTTAACGATATTCACAAATAATAGCTTCTTTTTTTTCTATTTATCAAAACATCCCAGGGTTGAATTTTAAAAAGGGTAAATAGGAGGAGCCGTGACGAGACGTTACATTTAGTTTTTTGGCTTTTCTATTGATAAGAAATTGGGTGGTTGTGTCCTTTAAAGGGACATTTTGAAAGACTCCAGGAGAAATGCAAATGAGAATACACAGAGATTTTAGAGGATCCTGAGGACATGTGCTGGTTCTCCTTCCAAAATGTTTTTTTTATTTTTTTTATTTACCTACTTAAGCATGCAGAAAGTTCTGATATAAAGTATGAACTGGGAGTGAATGGTGAATTTTAATCTAATCTATTGTGTTCATCTACAACATACAGTATATAAATCCGAAAGAGTCACGACACTTTAGTTTGATCTTCTTTTTTTCTTTCCTGTGTTGATGATGAAGTACAGACTCTTCCTCCCACAGTGCCAGGCGCCTCCCATCAATCATGGATATACACAGAATTAAAAAGCCCCTCCGACTGCAAGCAGCATTAAAACTCCTATGGAGAGGAGTGAGCTTTATTACCGGTGCGTTTACTGGCTGACAACATAAATGCTGCACCAGGACAATTAGTGTTGTGGATGTGAACGTCTCGGTGTTTGTGATCGAAAAAGAATGTTTAGTTTCCAAGCAGCTGTCAGCAGGAGGGCAAAGAGAGTTACAGGTTCCTTAAAGTGTTTGAAAGACTGAGTTCAGGTATTTTGGGGGGGGGGACGGCAGGAGGTCCACGGCTACGATTCTCACACACAGTTTCACTTTGCTGTAATCCTGCCTCTTTGTGTGTGACTGTGAGCAAGGAATCACTAATGTGAGAACCGGCAGTTCTTCTCACCGTACGCGGAGGTGCCCGCTGAAGTTTGGAAGTAGATTTCAAGGGTAAAGACCGGCTTTGAAGGTCATGCTAAATTTCAGGCCTCTTAATATCTGCTGCAGAAAACGGGAGGAAGGAGGAGTTTTAAAAAAAAAACAACAAACGTGAATCATTTCAAACGATTGTTTTGCGAGTCTGAAAGGTGTAAACACACATTATCCACAGAGAAGAAAAACACTGCTGGCTCACATTACAAGTTTCCTCCTGCCGTGATCTGCAGCTCACAGCACATCTTATTGACCGGGAGGGAAACGCATCCCTCAAGTTTTAGTGTTTTTGTGTGGGGGGGGAATGAAAATCATTTCCTCCTTTGATTGTTTTGAATCGCAGCTGTAGATTTATCAGACGTAGCCTCACAGCCCAACTGGACTCATCGACACACATTACAAGTTCTCTTCCTTTCTTTCTGTAAAAGAAGAGAAACGAAGCACTGGAAAAAAAGGTTTTGCTGCAGGACTTAATGTCGTGAAGTGGAAAAAGCCATTGGGAGTAGAACTTACTGAAATAACCTAGACCTCTCTTTTAGGGGTACATTATGTAATAGTAGAGTTTTGTTCAGTGTAAAACAATTTATCCTCAATCAATACATAAAACACAAGGGAAAAAAAACATAATCTCAAAGATCAGGCCGCATAAGTGACACTAAACAAAAATGTGTGTGTGTCTTTTCACAGTCTGGTTCGACACTCGTTCATCATTAAAGTCCGTTAGAGAGTGAGTGAACATGTTGCATCACAAAAGTAACTGTGTGTGTGTGTGTGTGTGTGTGTGTGTGTGTGTGTGTGTGTGTGTGTGTGTGTGTGTGTGTGTGTGTGTGTGTGTGTGTGTGTGTGTGTGTGTGTGTGTGTGTGTGTGTGTGTGTGTGTGTGTGTGTGTGTGTGTGTGTGTGTGTGTGTGTGTGTGTGTGTGTGTGTGTGTGTGTGTGTGTGTGTCCGTCAGCCTGCGTGATGAAGCTGCTTCACACCCTCACCAGCCAGTCAGCTCCACTTCTATCATGTGACTTTTCCTTTGACGGGGAGCTGGTCGTCTCGGGGTACGATATGATACGATACACAATTCCCTTGTTCTTCTTCACCTTCTTGTTTTCCTTCTTGTTCCAATTCATCTATTTAAGAGCTCTGATAAAAAAAACCCTCCTGCTTCGTCGGCTGAGTGTTGATCTTCCTGTTTCCCGGTGCCACTTGTTTTGGCATTTTCTGTGAAATGATGTGCTCATTTGGGACAAATTAAGTTTAAATGGATCCCCTCTGCATCCTGAAGTGCTGCTTTTTATCTGAGCTGTAAACAGCAGATGCCAGTGCTGAGCAGCGGTCCTGCTGTTCTGTCAGCCGGCCACCGGAGGAGTGCATGTTGCTGTATCACAGCTTCTGTTGGGTTCTTCTGCTGCTCCTGGATTCAGTTCAAACATACTGAAGGTTAATCTGTGCTCATTTACATGCTGCACGTTACGGATAAATTCACTCTTTTTTTTTTTTTTGCTTCTTTTAGATTAGAAATCTGTGATGTGAACGCATTCGGACTAATCCACTAAACTAATCAGACATTGTTTAATTATTCTGCAGCTCGGTGGATAAGAGCGTTGCAGTGTACGATGCGGTGAGTGAATCACTATCATCCTCCCAATATCAGACTTGCTGCTTCATTTTTCTGCAGAAAAGAGCATTTCTGCGGAGTAATTCACGGACCCGTCTCACGTTTTGTTTTCTTTGTTTGCAGAACCTGGGAACCCTGCTGCACACCTTGAAACAACACAACGGGTAAATGACCTCCTCTGCCTCCGCGGTACAATCCCCGTAGCCAGATATCAGAATGGAAGTCCCGCTGTCTCAGATCAGAATGTGTGATTTTGGCCTGATTAGTTCTTCCCAGAAGCTCTGGGTGCAGTGATGCAATAGTACATTCACTGGCACTTCTTCTTTTTTTTTTTTTCTTCCCCTGTACGGTCATTGATGTGGCACCACAGGTAAGAACCAGCAGAGAGCTTTGAAGTGCTTGAAAGGATTTAAGATCCTGAGCAACTCATGGCGAGGGTTTTTTTTATTTCTTTTTTTTTTTTTTTTGGGAGTGTGAGGTGTAGCTAACTTCTGAAGCCGATCTCTTCCTGTGCCAGTTTCAATTCGTCTCACACACACACACACACACACACACACACACACACACACACACACACACACGTCTCCTCTGTCCCTCCTGCAGGTATGTGACTGCCGTGGCGCTCTCTCCCTCCGCTCCGTGGATCGCGACGGGCTCCATGGACAGATCCGTAAACGTGTGGAGAATAGGCGATGGCGAGAGCCCGGCTGGTAAACACTCGGCACAGACTTTGCTTCTGTTGGCACTTTTCAAACGTACAATCCTTCCACTTTTTTGGGGGGAGAAACCGACCAGTAGTGATGGTGCAAAGCCCCCAGAAGCCGTTTCCAGCCGTACACGCGCCTTAAATGCATGTGTACTGCTGTCTGGCTGCAGCGTCTCGAGGAGGGATTGGGACTGGTGTTTATTAGTGCAGCGGGGTGAGACGACCACCGAGCCACAGAGAGTTGCTGTTATTGAGGTGAACGCTCCTTAAAAGAAAAACGACAAAAAAAAAGAAAATCACTTGAACCCCACATGAAAGAAAACACTGGGAATATTAAATGAAACGGTGTGATCGTCGGACATCTGGAGGCCTTGGAGCTTCATCAGCGTGGCTCTCCCATCTGCCATTAATCAAGTTGCTTTCAACAAAGTAAATTCCTGCCCCCCCCCACCCCCCCCCCCTTTTTTTTTCTGTCTTTGCTTCTTTCTGTCTCTGTCGCCCTTTTAATCTTGTTTCTTTCTCTCTGTTCACATTAAACTTATTCTCTTTTATGTTGTTTTTTTTTCTCTTCTTCTTTCTGCAGCAGCTGAATCAAAGCCGACACCGTGCCAAGGTAAATAAATGCATCAGTGTTTGGCCCTTCGAACTCTTCCTCACTCATTCACATTTTCCCTTTGAGTTTAAACCAGCGCTGCTTTATTTGAACAACTCGCGCATTGCGTGTGAGGTTCTGGTGTCACAGTTTGGTTCAGGAGTTTAATTTTATGTCAGGACTCAGGGAAACAAAACATCCTTTTCATTGTCTTTTTTTTTTTTTTTTTTTGCACATGATGGCAGCCACTTCTTGTGATTTTGTTTGCTGTGCAGGTATTTCCGGCAGTATTCTCAAATATTGGTTTAAATGCCCCGAATCAGGTCGAGCGAATGGAAATTCAAAACAATGAATTGCGTGAAGTAGCGACTGTCTGGCTTAAAAGGATAAGGCTGGCTTCAGTCGGTGTTTCTCCTAATGTGAGCAAATCCATTAAAACAAGAGAAACTGTCTGCTTCTTCGCTCAAATCTTTCCCGGGCCCATTAAAGGAAGTCTTATTTTGCTTTCCAAGTTATTTTCCAAAACATATTGTATCTTTATTTTTCAGCCAAGCTTGTTTAGTCATGAAGGATTTTCCTGCCATGAAACTTTTTTTTTTTTTTATTTCTTTTTTTTTATTTCCACAGAATTTATGGCAACAACATGTTGGTTTATAGCTGCAAACTAATGTCAATCCCATCCGTCTCACACTGTGCTGATTACCAAAATCTTAGCATACTAATTCCTGGCGCCGAGCACTTCCAACACATCATATTGGTACTCGGCTCCGCACACAGTCTCCCTGGTAAAGTCGGAGTAGATTTTAAAGTAACTTTAGAAGCTGGTGTTCGACGTGAAGACCTGAGAAATATTCCGATGACAAATGGTGACAAACATTTGTTATTATAGCCTCAACAATTTGTAACTTGCTATGTACGCTTAAAGCATGCGTATATTTTTTTCATGCCTTTCAATTGGGTTGTTTCACAGAAGTCCTTTTCTAAGCATGACCACACTACGATACTGGAAAGTCGTCTTCCTCACCGTCTTGTACAGAACTGTGCTTGTACAGTGAATTTCCTGTCTCTAATTTCCCGTCCGTGGCTTAATAGCATCAGAGCTGCAGTACAAAGCGCTCAGCTGTCAAACGGAGTAACTTGGTTCCTAATTCAAACTTTAATCTGAGTTGAATCTCCGACCAACCATGAGTGAATATCATCTGGGTTTGTATACATGAGCTTTTACTGAGGAGCAGCAGAGGACAGACAAGTGTAGGAGTTAACTTCATGTTAGACACTTTATTTCAGATATGAATTACTAAGTTGACGGCTGCCTCTCCAGTGTTAGTGTGGACTTTTGGTTGAGACTTGTTGAGCTTTCTTTAGCAAAGCGTTTAAAGCTGGCAGTGGTAAGAAGAAGAAGGAGAAAAAAAAGCTTCCACTTTAATTTCATTTGCCATGTGGTATTTTTACCAGCTGAGAAACTCACAAAGAGCCTATAAAAAGTAAAAATGAGTCACAACAGCTGCATAAATTCCTTGGTTGCACAGACCAACACCAACAAAGCAGACATGATGCAGGAAGCATCAGACTTCCTGAGTTGTGTCTGCACACGTCTCTGACTTCGGTTGTTCTGTGTCTTGGTTACGTTTGTGAGACCCGATGAGGTTCGGATGGCAGCCCGTGCACGCTTCCAATCAATCGACTGCACAAAAAGAGTGAACACACCTGAAGGTGAGCTCACACGCCCCGACTGAAAACACCAAAGTGAACTAGATTCAATTGCTCTGTTCTCTTTCTATTTCTGTCTGAACCAGAAACTGAAGCACAAGAATGAGCAGCCTGAAATAGACTGAGACCGAACAAACAGTGTTTTCACTGAGGGATGATCACACATTAGTCCTGCTCCAGAGTATGTGGGACCGACTTAAGATAAACCGGCAGCGTTGTTTGAAGAAATGAAGGCGCGTCATTGAGTGTGAAAAGTTGTTTCCAGACAACAACACGTCTGAAGCACAGAGAAGTGCACGAGGACTTTTGGCTGAACGAGCAACACTTATTACAAGGATCCGCTCATTGTTGGTTTTAGTCTTTTCGAGGGGATTTGTTGACAGAAAGATAAAAAATAGACCATCGGCATCCTTATCCTTTAGGCTGTGAAGAATGGAGACGAAGAAAAAGGGGATTCATACGTGCATCTGTCCAAGTAATTAAACGCTGCAGTCTGAGCCGGGCGCAGACTGCAGCGAAGCGCTGAGGTTTTCATGCTTCTGGCACGACGACTCCATGACTCAGCCTCCCAGACTGAGAGACTCCAGACACTATCAGCCCGGGCTGCAGAGGAGGTGGCGTTACTCCGCTCACTGTTGTGTGGAGTCGTAAGTGAATATTTCCACTTGGGAACTTTGCTGGGGGCAACATTTCCTTTCGGTAGTTTTCCTCCGGCTAAAAGGAAGCTGACGCTGCATCTGAAACATCGACGGGAGGAAAAGCACCAATTCTCAAGTGTCCCAGCCGTGACCATTGAAACCTGACTAAACAGCCTGCAAAGTATTGCCCGTCAGCAACGGTCTCTACTATGAATCTCCAGTCAAATGAGTGCTTTTTTTATTATTATTTGATTATGTTTGCACGCCCGGTTTTAACTTTGAAGGGTTGTACAACTCCAACCCCCGCCAGAGCTCCTGCGTCTGAGCAGCATGCTGCACGTTAAAGCACAGATTTTTTTTTTTTTGGCAGCGTTATCCAAGAGCAGAAAGGTAGAAGAAGTGAACCGATATTCAATTATTTAGGTCAACTGAGGCACCGGGAGGTGAGGACTAGGGGGGTGAGTGTGGAGTGGAGGCTAACATGTGGACAGTGTGGTAATGAGCTCCGCCTCTCCGCCCGCAGCGTTATCCTTCACGAGGCTAATGATCAGAGATGGGGAGCTGTGAGGCCGCTGCGAGTCGCCATTAACGGGGCCAACGCGCAACAGGCCAGTTTGTCCTCGCTTCCCGTGATAAATGACGGCCACTTGCACTTGTGGTGTCGTCAAGGTTGATGAGCTGCATGCTGTGTGTGCATGTATAGTCTGAAATAACACAACTGGGCTACTTTCTCTTTTTTTTCTCTCTCTCGCGTGGATTGTGTATGGAAGGTCAGGCCTGTGTGTTGCTCAGTGTTTGGTAAGGGAAGACATTAAATCTGTGCCGTCACACAGCGTCTCTATCAGTAGGAAAGCACACGTCTCCAGAAAATAAATGGTTAAATTGCAGTATTACCTTGTTTTACGTTGTGGAAACTTGAGTATCTGTGTGTGTGGGTGTGTGTGTGTGTGCACGCTGAAGTGATTATCATTCCTATACTGCCACAGAGGGAGTGTGTTCTTAGAGTGGAGTGTGAGGGGAAATTGTTTGTTTAGTTACAGGCAATGAAGCCACAATAGAGAAACACTTCCTCCCATCCTGTTGTGTGTTTTTGCAGGAAGGAAGTTGCCCGCTCCCTCCAGGCTGCTGCCTGCCGACTGGACGGAGGACGACGTGCAGGACTGGCTGTGTGAGGAAGGACTGGCGGAGCTCGTCACTACCCTGAAAGCCAACAACATCGACGGACTAGAGCTTTTGCAGCTCAACAAGGAAACAGCAGCTGAGCTGGGAATCGGTGAGGAAGGAATATTATGCAGTCACGCACTTGTGTACATTTGTGCAGCATGCACACACACACACACACACACACACACATCCACTCTCACAAGTACTTTGGGATTCTGTGTTTTTCGAGGGGATTTACAGTATGATCCCAAAACATGACAAGACTGAATTGGAAAGCATTGATATAAGCTCCTTTCATCAATGCTCTGCTCCATTTTTCCTCCACATCTCCGACCAAACGCTGATCTGATTGAGAGGCTGCTTATACAACCCTAAATCATGCCGCGCGGACAGTAACCATGCAGGATGACCTTTACCTCAACAATGATAATCCCTCTGAGAATAAGATTAGTCCCATTCAGAGTACTCCAAGGTCACGGTGTGGAAAGTCTCCTTTTAGGTAAAAACAGCGTTCACCTGTTTATGAGCACCTGTCACATGATTTCTGGTTTATTTTGAAGTTATTAGTATTTACTTGTTTACCACATTCTAGTATGGACATATAATGTAGCAAGGCTTCCACATTATAAACAACATAATGCACACAATACAAGTGTAATAAGCATAAATAGACCGATTTAATCTCGTGCAGAAAGTTAAATCAAGCTCGCATTATCTCTAAGCAATGACCAGCTTGACCGCCACTTAATTCTTATATATTTATATTTTCAGTTTGAATTAAATGTGTAATATACAGTGTCTGTAGAAATTACTTATAAATTCATGCAAAATGGCTTTTTCACGGTCCGAAATTGATCCTTTCAGGCTTTTGGGGAGTTTGGTTGAGCTCAAGTCTTTAATCTCCATTAGATATAACAACTTGACGTTGACTTGTTTACCTATCGTAAGTCTTTGGTGTACGTGTTCATATTACTTTATTTTCATACTGGTCTGTGAAAGGACATCACCCCCAGCGTGGGAAATAAAGTGCGACATAAAGCCAATAACTCACCAGTAACTAATAAACCATAAAATGAGAATGCAGTTCGAGTTATTGATGTATCTATGAGCTCTTCACTCATTACTTATATTGTACATGAGAAGAGCTACCGTCTCTCACTGTTAGCTGCGGTGATATTTTGGTAAACTGGATAAAAATTGCCAGTATAATTCTTGATCTGACTCCTCCTGACAGCGCCATTAAAGATGTCCGACTCTCGATAACATTGAACATTAGTCCGTATCCACACGAGCTGTGATGTGTTTGCATCTCTAAATGAACATTAGCTCAGCTTAGTAAGAGTTTGTTCACTTGCTGGCGACAAACTGGGAGCTTATCTCATTTGTTTTTGTTGCTGCTTCTTATTGTCATTAGTTATTAAAACATTTCTTCCGGTGAGCTCTGCTCTATTCTGCATGACTGCTGAAGACGGTTTCCCCTTCACAGGATCACCTGCACTTAAAAATAATGGCCTTTAATATTGGCCGATGAAGCGAACTGATGTAATTTCAGCTTAATGAGTTAAAATTTCCCAAATTTTAATTTACATTAACTAGTAACTCCACTCTTTATTAAGGACGGAGCTCATTTACAGCACAACACTGATTTTTGGATTTGCTTGGGAGGGATTAACTTGTCCGACATCTCTCCGTCCCCCGACACACGAGTCACAACACCGGCGTGGTCAATGTTGGTAAAATTGTTGGCAACAACTTCATTACTCAATTTATTCTGCGATTACTTTTTATTGCGCCAACTTCATGTGAATAGTAAAGAAGCGGAGCTGGGGTGTTTCAGATCTTTTGATCTCAGTGGTAACAGCATCAGTGGTTGCTACTAGTTACAAGGGAATGTTTCAAAACAAGGGAAAGTTGTGTTGTAGTCCTCGTAGAAGCCATTCTGTCACGTCTGTATGGAATATTTATGCCTATTGTCAGTTAATAACCTGCCTGTCTTGACACTACAAATACGATATGTATATTTTAGATGTGAATAGATTCCATTGACCCGTTTCGAAGTAGTTTGCAAGCCAGAAAACTGTGGGCCACCCTTCTTTAGATGCTTTAAATGTCTTCACACACTTCCTCATGCAGCTAAACTGCTTTACATTTACTGTGCGAGTTCATTCAGGCCATAAAGTTCTCTCTAGAGCCAAACGTGCACCTGGTCATTAAGTATGGTACACATATGTATGCGCTGCAGAATAAAATGAATTATTTTAATGGAAAACTACGGTGAGTTGGTGAATTCCTCCACAAGGGAGCAGTGTGAGTGCTTTCCCGCATCAGTTTTGCACCGTGCTGTCTTGAATTCTTATTTATTCTCCCACTTTCTGAAGGGAATTTAGAAGGCTGTTCTGTATGAAAGCCCAGAAAAGCCTTCTTTAGCCTAATTACAAGTACTTTGTGCCGACCGTAATCACATAACTGGCTGCATAACAATCTCGCCCTCCATCACAGTGAAAACGCTCTTCTTGCCGCTGTTGTGTTTTGCTTTAATTGCACTCCATTCCAACGACAGTGAAGCCAACTCTCCCCTGCTCGGTAATGCAAAGCATGTCCTATGACGTCTCCGTGTGTTTGTTGTGACGGACAGCTCCCGTCATTACACCAGAACGAGGACAGAGGAAGCAGATTGCCACTTTTTCTCCTCTTTTTCTGTGCCGCCGCCTCCCAACAACTATCATTTTCCATGTGTGGAAAGACACACACATACACACACACACACACACACAAGGGCAAATTAGATTCCAGCACACGTTACTTGATGAAATATTCATGAATCTTTGAGTAAAGGGGAAAAAATAAAAAAGAAGCCTCGACATATCTCTGCAGAGACGGCCTCACCCTGCACATTTATTGTACCGCCGCATCGAATTATCAATCTAAATGTAAAGTGGACAGTACACTGCTAATGGCTGGTGTCAGTGAGAAACGTGTGGGAACTTATGGGAATCTTAAATGAAGCATTACCCTGCGAACTGCAGCTTTACCATCCGAGGCTCGTTCATTGGCTTAATCGCAGGACTTAATGGGTTCACCGGGTTCCCTGGCACGAGGGTGCCGAGTGAAGGCTGTCATTATTATTTATATATTTGTTTTTATATGGACCCTTGATCTGGTGTGGATCTCAACAACCACTGCTTCATCTGTTTTGCTCGAAACTTAAGTGCAGCATGATAAAAGCCTGCATGTCATGGTAACAAGAAGGTATAGGCTCTTTTCCGTCTCTACTTCCTGCTCAGTGTTCAGTGTGATGTGCTGCAGTGGGTGAAGTGTCCCGTCTCCTGTGGACTGTAGCTGATTGTTGAGCTCTCTTCAGGCTGTCGGTGGCTGATTGTGTCCTGTTAATGCATGAAATGTCTTCGGAAAATTGCCGTAATTCATCCTGGTATTCCACAGGAAGCACTTGAATATAGCTGCGCAGTTGAATTCAATTCACTATTGTGAAACAAAGCAAGACGTGCTCTCTCTTGAAGAGCCCCATCGCCTCCTTTTGACATGTTCATGTTCAGGGTTTCCACAGTGGATTATGTTCTTCTATTAATCTCCTTTATCCTCTTTCATACACTCGCCTGCATCCATGAACCTCGTCACTTGTCCTCTTCAGCTCCATCCTGAGGATCCTTTTCCCTACTTAGCTATCATCACCCTGACATACGTGACCAAACCATCTCAACCTCACTTTCCTCCCAAATGGTGCAACATTCAATCATAAATCCTGTTTTTAAACTCATTGATCACCACTACCAATGCAGCAATATTGCACAATAAGCACAATATTGACATAAAGGTAATGCGTTTCACCAGAATTCTGTAAGAAAAGAAAGAAAATACATTAATTCTATGGCTGCATAGTCTCACTTGTCCAGGTAGGAGGCATCTCAATGCAAATTGAACCAGGTCAGTTGGACTTGGACATATCGATTCAATTTGCATTGAGAGGAGTTCATTTCTAGTTTATGGTTTCATGAAGTTCTTGTATTTCATAGTTAAATTCTTAGACTTTATAATATACTTCATTCCCTGTTTTTGCTTCATGCATCAACCGGGTCAGTGTTGTATTAGCATTGTATTAAATCCAAAATATAAACCACTTCTGAAACTGTCTGGCGCCTCCTTTTTTTTGTGGTGACAGATAAATAGTTTGGAATCTAAAACGTCTGCATAGAAATGCTCAAGGCATTATATGTTTACAAAAAGAAATAAGACTTCTGAGTGAGTCTTCTCTCACTAAACAGTCACGTCCATTTACGAGTTTCAGTGTTTCTGATGTATTTCACCACCACGTTGAACCTGAAATGAAACCATGAATGTGGGCTTTCAGTGCAGACTAACTTTACTTTGAGAGGGATAAGAAGTTCAGTGTTTTACAATTTACACATTTTAATTTAGTTTAGTTAAAGTTATATATCCTCAAATTTTTGCACCAGAAATCATGATTTTAAAAAAAAGACTTTGAAATAGGAAACAGCACCGCTTCAAAGATAAAATCTGAAAGCTTTTAAACTGAAAATGTAGCATTCAGAAAGACTAGAGAAACCCCAGAAGCTAATGAGATGTTTATTACCACTATTCCACTTTTTTTTTTTTATCCCATCAGTGTGGGAGAACATTTCTTATTCATGTATGAACAGACAGGATCGTAGATGAAGTGACACTATCCAGACGTCATTCGTGTCGACTTCATAACTTCAAACACCCCAATTCACCTGGATGTGGAACTGAATCACATCTGGTATTTTTCCAAGTTTCCAGCTATGCATTCTTTTGTTTTTGTTGTTGTTGTTGCAGGTTAGAGGCCCTCAGATTTAAGTCTTGAAAATTCCACATTCTTTTTTTCTCTCTCTCTCTTATTTTTTTTTTGGGGGGGGGGGGGCGGTCAAAATACTCAGTCATCCAAATTTAACAGGTTTGGAGGCCATCGGTTAGAGTCTGTAAAATCCTGGGTCGAAGGCCCTCAGACCGAGTGTGTAAATGATTCTCCTTCTCATGCTGTGATCACTTTGTTTCAATGTATTTCTTTTATTTCTTTGTAAAGCACTGTGAATGGCGTTGTGTCTGAATGGTGAAAGATTCATATTCTGACAAAGCTTTTTATGAATCGTACCAGCTGTTGACTATGAACTCTTCAATGCACAATTCCCCAGGATGCCTGGTATCAATACACTGACTCAGACTGTGATTCTAGACTTTATAGCTCGACTTTCACTCTTGATGCATGAGAGTTGGCGGCTCTGCTTTACTTGGATTTAAAAGACATTTATTTGATGTGTTTTGACCGGTCTGCTGCTAAAGCAGCTTCAATCACTGTTCGAGGAAGATGGATTTCATCTTCCTGTGAGAGATATTTCAATCAGACATGCGGCTCGTCCTCCCTGGCAATAACTCTGGTTTGAGTTGGATTTTAATTATAAAGCATAGATATTAATAACAGTAATGCTCATGTGAATGTGAGTGGAGGTGAAGGTTTCTTTTTCCCTGACGTCACTGAGCAGAATCCTGAGCGTTGCGCTCTTCCTCAGAGTCGGTGGGCCTCCGCGGTCGACTTGTGAGGAAAATCGAGGCCCTGAAGGCAGAGCAGGATGGGTCGGAAGCCCCCGATGAATTCCAGTGTCCAATCGCCAGAGAGCTGATGAAAGATCCAGTAATTGCTGCAGGTTAGTGGACGAGCATTACAAATAACATAAAAACCCGTCTCCGCGTCAGGCATTTTATCTCCTTTCACAGCTTCACCGCTTTAGTTTCCACATACAAGACCTGAGTGTGCAATGTGTGCTCCACAGATGGATATTCCTACGAGCGAGAGTCCATCGAGAGCTGGATCCGAGGCAAGAACAAAACCAGCCCCATGACCAACCTGCCCCTGCAGACCACCCTCCTCACGCCCAATAGGTCTCTGAAGATGGCCATCTCACGGTGGAAGTGCAGCCAGTAGACAGCAGCCGAGTGTGGCAGGATGCAGATAAACAGGCTCAACAAACTTCCACCTTGTGAAGTGTACGCACACAATCCTCTCTGTTAGAAACTTATACGTTAAAAAGAATCACCTGTTAGCTTCAACTTGGGCTTCAGTGATCCAGTTCAAGAGAAACTGGATCATTTCTCTTGCAGATGTAAACATAGATTCCAGAGGAAAACTCAGTTTCTACACTAACAATTTGGTCTTGGATGAGTTGCTGATTTTGGTTGGCAGTATGAGACAACTCTGGTGTAAAACCGCTGTATATCTTAACAAATCTCCAAACCGTAGATTGAAATGTCAGTCAGCCCGACTGGGATAGTTTCTCACCTCGTCTTACAAGAGCTGTAGCAGAAATATTGATTAGCTGGTTTAGCAAATGTACGTCTGGTTAAGTGCAACCAATGATGCATGTTAATTTATACCAAATACTAAAGAGGCTGTTTTCAGATTTGATCTTATAAGTTCAGACTGTATAGAGTAATATTCCTATGATATTATTAAACTGCGACTTCGACTATTCTTTACGGTTTCTACTCAATTCACCTTAACTTAAAATTGAAATGATGCCATGTTTTGTACATGTGGTGGCAGTAGTGAGTCACTGCACCACCCAGTTTGTCTTCAGTCCAGCTCTTTTCAATTTCTGTTGGTCAATTCTGTTTGTTTAGTTGAGTAAAGTTAGTTTTTTAGTTTGGAATTATTAGCTCCAGCCTGTTTAGTTTACTAATCAGTCTGCCAGTTTCTTTATGTACTTTAGGACACAAGATTCACAAGACTGGCTGACTAACTTGAATACCTGTGCCTTTTCATTTCAATGACAGTCCATACTGAACATTTTAGTGGAAATAAAGGTGGATTTCAATGTGCAGTTACCATCTATAGCCACAGGAGACGCTGTTCAGTTGCTGTCTTCCTTGTTATACTGTTTATTTTGAGTAATGACCTCATGGTCGTGAAATGCTTACACTCCTGTTGAGCATCCCAGCGGTTGTTATCTTCCCTGTATTTCAGAAATAAAGTTAACACAGCAGTTTGCGTTTTCCTCGGTGGGTCTTTATTTCGCTCTCCTGTGGTGGCTATGGCAGTAATGATCTATTACAGTATGTGATCACAGCTAATAAAGCTCACAATACTGAAAACATGGCGACAATTGCATTTAACGTACATAATAAAATAGAACCGATGGCACTGTGCCCCAAAACCATTTCTGCTTTTATAGATTTTTTTTTTTTTTACTCTGTAATACAAACTGCAATTGTAGCATGCACTTAAATCTCAACGTTATTGAGAATCATAAAATGTCTTAGTAGCTGTGCAAAAATAACTATATAAAATATATTGCTTTTACAATTAACCAAGCCATTGGCGCTGTAAATAAATTAAACTAGACAGCAACAACAAGCAGATACAGAAAGAAATTCAGTGTTAATGGTGATTTATATAATGTACAAATATATTTAACAAATGTTTGTTTTAGAACCTTTTAACACCTTTTTGAACAACATTGTGCCGAAAACTCAAAATCCACCAGTCTGGACATGTCAATACACTTAACACGGACCTTCACGTAAAAGAAGGAAAAGTACATATTTATAGAATATACACAGCTTGAGGATTTATAACATCCTTCGTTAAACACAGGAATGACCATCCCTTCAACTTCCTCCTTCTATCTCAGCACCATGGACGTGATGAACACAGTTTACACTGCACCTCCATTCACAACTAATAACAATATACTGTAACCGAGTGTGATGATGAAGCACTACTGTGGACTCACTGTGTGTAAAGTGCTTGCTGTCACCGTGTCGTTCATCAGGATTGTAAAGTACATGTCCAAATACTTCCTTCAGTGCAATGTCTCCAGCTTGGCTGAACAACGGCGGACATGACGTCATGTAACAGAAGCCGGCGGCCGTCAGTGGCAGATTGAGACGGGTAAAACTGGGCGCTTTCTGTACGCTGCTTGGTGTGTCAATTCGCAGGAAAACAAACCGCCTGCAAACTGTACTTCATACAAGGCTTCAAAGTGAGAATGTAGTCTGTCGGGGCTGGTTAAGAAAAAAAACTAAAGAAAACAAACTTAAAAGGCGTTCTCGCTCCAGGTTATTTCTGTTGTGAACTGAAATAAGATCTCTACACATTGGACTCTATAAACGATCGCTTTGGTTTCATCGAAGCTACGTGGATGGCAGGATTATCTCGGGCGAGGCCTGGCTGCTTGGGTTTACTGTCCAGGAAAGCGTGCGGCATAGCCAGCGCTGGCTTGGACTCTTTGTAACAGTTGGCGGCTTGGCAGAACTTTTCTGCATATTCCTTGGCGTGCATGCCGTTTTGCAAGCTACTCATTGCCATTGCCTGAGGTGGTTTGTGCTGCTCCTGGTAAGCGCTGACTGGCTTGCCGTACGACAGCTCGCAGTCGATGGGCTGCAGGCTCATGGCCGACATGTGACCCACCAGGCCATCGGAGGAGTGGTTCAGCCAGCCGCGAGTGCCGGCCTGCAGGCTCTGGTGACTATGCAAGATGTGCTGCTGCTGCTGAATTTGCTGCTGAATTTGCTGCTGAAAACGAGCCGTCTTGTCGGTGACGCCCATGAAGGGTCTGGGTTTGTAGTCCACCGTGGCACTGGCCTGCTGGCTGTGCTTGGCTTTGTCCGAGATCTTGGTGCGGACGTCGGGGCCCAGCTTGCCGCTGTCTGACAGGCTGCTGCTGGAGGCCAGGCTGCTGGTGGAACTGGACACGCGCATGCTGCTGCTGCTTCCTCCCTGCGATCCCACTGCACCACACATCCCATCTTGTCCAGGGTCTGCATGATGGGCCTGCAGGGTGGGACCAGAGCAGGCCAGGCCGTCCAGGGAGGACGCAGAGTGGGCCGACAGCCTGTCTGGCCCCAGACCTTTGGAGCTGCTGTAGGATGAGAAGGAGGCCTGTGAGGAATGGAGACTCTCACCGTCACAGCTGTGACCGATGGAGGTGGAGGCAGCTGCCAGCAGCATGCGGTTTCCATACACAGGCTCATCAGCTGGGGGGGGCAGGGGGCTAATGTCGATACCAGGGCCCGCTTTCAGCATGCTGGACATGTGTCGGCTGGGTAAAGGGCTGGAAGGTGCGTACTGAGATTTGGACCCTGAAGAGCGGCCCCCCATAGCCCCCGCCTGCATGGAACTCATGTGCTGATTGGTCTTGACTATTTGGGCCTGCTTGGTGGGCTGCAGGACCAGAGCCTGCTGGGCCATGGCCTCGCGGTGCTCTCGAGGGTACCGGTGTGGAGGAAGCCTGCCGGGGCCCGGAGGTGAAGTAGGGGTCAGACTCTGATTGTGATGTCCCACACTGCTGCTGACGGTCGCTGAATCGGTGGACAAGACTCTGCTGAAGGAGTAACTGTTCTGGGACCAGCTGGCTTCGCCCGTCCTGTCATGCTGTAAGGCCTCCTCATCCTCGTCCTCTTCTTCCAGAATGTCTCGCTGGCCGTCCACGCTCCGAGCCAGGCTGTGCTCTGAGGGCTCCTCCTGTCCTTCGTCTTGCTCCTGGTCAGATTCGTGTCCTCCCGACGCCTGGCAGGAAGCAGCTGCAGCCCCAGTGAGGTTTCCTTTGGTCTGAGCTCGCTGCATCTGTTTGCACTCCTCCTCAACTCGAGCCAGCAGACGTCGGATTTCCCGGTTGTTGGGGCACAGCTTGGCTGCTTCATGGAGGTCAGCCAGGGCCGCTGTAAACTGTCTGTGGACAGCCAGACGCATTGTTAACAGATGCAGAACACAACGGTGGCCAGTTAACACGGTTACGGAGCTGCTGAACAGCTTACCTGCTGCTTCTTTTAGCTCTGGCACGGGCGTAGTAGGCCTCGTAGGATTTGGGTTTCAGCTCCAGTGCTTTTGTTGCAAACTCCTCAGCCATCCCAAAATCCTACAACAGAAATCTAAAGTTAATTTACTGCTTTTTCAATATTTTGCTGTTGTTATTGCAGAAATCAGTAAAACTCTAAAGTTATTGTCTTATAACTATAGAAGCAAAGCAACTGTGCTGGTAAGAAAACAGTGAACTGCTGTGGGCAAAGTGAACAAAAACTGTGTTCGATCATATGACGAATTCTATATCAAAGAATGTTTTCACAGCATTACCTCGCCATCAGACTGAAAGACTGTCAAGTAGAGCTGGAGCAATTACATCGCTCTCTTTGGGTCACTGGACCCCACAGTAAAAACTCTAATTTGCCCCGTCAGAACCACGACACCACAGTTACAAAGTAACACGGGCAAAATGATCAACCGGAGCAGAAGGAGAGCAGCAACTCCGGTGTTCTGCCAGGTTAAATTACAGTTGTTGTGATCACAGTCTGGAAGCTTTGCAAAGAGTAATTTGACAAGGCAGCTTCTCTTTAGACTGATAACAAGGTGGAACCGTGAGCCATGTTGTTGCAGGCTGATGATTTTTTTTGTTTTATGGCAACCGGTTTTGATAATTACACTACGTTACAGATGTTCAAATGTGTGAAAACTGTTCTCATCCCATCTGAATCTCATCTTTGCAAAATCACTCCACCACTTTATACTCCCTGCATCAACCGATAAGATAGCTGGCACTCAACCCAGGTGCAGTTACCATAGAAACGCAGCCGCGGTCAGCCTTGTGCTGCCAGACATCTTTTGTTGGTTTGCAGCATGTAATCATTGATTCAGCAGCTTCACCCCTAACGGCTCAAACTTATGTAGACAAACTTATCGAGCAAATATCTAGAAATGAAAAAAAAAAAAAAAAACACTAACTACCAACCAAAAAGATTAGGAAATCTAAGAAATGATCGCCTTAAACATTTTATGAAACACGAGCCATCGGGAAGGCCAGTCCATGCAGGAAGGTTTACAAGGAGATTGAGCCCCCTGCCAGTCAGTCTCTGCACAGGCTGAGGAACACAGCAAAAGAAAGCAAATGGAACTTTTTGAGAGGCTTACATTGGTTTTCCTGCGACAGCGGGAGAGATTGAGGTACAGAGAGACCCTCAGGTCTTTGAAGGCTTTCAGGTCGTCACCAAAGCCTTCCCGGGGAAACTTCCTCAGGGCGTACTGGTACCTCTGGGCTGCCTCTTTCATCTTCCCTTTCTGGAGGACACGTGGAGGGCAAATCATGCGGTGAGGACAAGGGCAAGTGCAGAGGGACAGGCGGGAAATGTGGGGAACAGAAGCAGGGCATTCACCAGGTACTCCAACAATATCTGTGCTCTGGCTCAAGACCTCTTCTCATCAATCACAGGTGCGACACACGGCCAAGTTCAAAACACACACGCTCACACACTCGCACACAACCGTCACTCCTGACAGGTTTGTCCTTTCTGCTACAGAACTCGATCTGTTAAATGTCAGACATCCATCATAGCAGCTCCAGTAAGTGGTGTAGAACATGCACATCCATTCATTTTCTACATTTAACAAAGCTGAAAAAAAAAAAAAAAAAAAAAAAAGATGATTGTTATTTTAATGCCCTGAATCAAAATGATACCGTATGATTCCCTTTTCTGTTAAGAGTGACGACGTTCTGTCTTCTAAACAGGAAAGCAGCACAAGAATAGGAAGTGTTTCATTAGTACCAGAATCACATTACCTTGTAAAGTAGGTTTCCCTCCTCCATCAGCTTTTGAAGGAGAATGATGAGGATATCAGGCTTGGAAGTGGCCATGGCCCAGGCAGCGTTCCCTGTGGATACAGACAGTGTGTGACATGCTTGCTTTCTCGCATGGACAGATGGTCACCTTATTCTCTTTGAAATTGGTACAAGGTAAAGTTACCTAAAGATTGTACCTGATCGATCGTAAGGAGACGTTCGGTAGCCTTAGTTTATTGCGAGCAGTTAGGACAGAATTAGAAGGGAGAGAGAGTGAAAAGAAAAAGAGGTCATGCGCCTGCAAGAGTTTTCAATTGTAGGAAGCGCAAAGTGGACGTGCACGGTACATAATTCTATGTTGCTCAGCTTGAGACGCCGCTGTCGCTTCAGCGGTGAATGCATGCAGAGTGTGCTCAGAGAAAATGTTCAGGTTCAAACCATTATCCTTTTTTTCTTTTTTTCTTTTATCCTGAGATGGCAGAGTGTACTCAGATAGGCTGCAGACCCAGATTTCTTTATGAATGTCATTTAGGTGATAAGTCACATTCTTAAATTAGTCCAGCTGCACATGAGGGACTGACGTATCACTGAAAGTGAGGCAGCGTGTGCACGCACCCGCGCACCCACACCAAAGCAGGGATGAAAATAGTGTTTCCACTGCATTCCATGAAGTTTTCCCAGATTATTCTTAGTATCATGAGATATTGAGCAAGACAGAAACAATCTCAACAGAGACAAAGCAGGGCTTAGTGTTTCCTCAACGAGCAACTGACAGTTTCAAGAAGCCTCAACTACTTAGTGGCTTAGTTACTAGGTACTTGACACAAAACATGCCCCGTTTCGTTAAGCTTCAACACTCAGTTCTCGCTTCTTACCCAGCTTGGCTCCTTTCTTCAACAGTGTAACCACCACCGACGTGTTTTTACACCCTATGGCCCGGTCCAGAGGCCTCATCCCGCTGTGGTCCACGTGCTCTATCACTGCTCCTCTTTCCACCAAATACTGGACCTACAAACACACACACGAAAAGAGTCAAAACATTTAACTCAGAATCGTACTGAGATACTAAATAAAGGCTGGATTGTGGTTATTTGTCAGCAGGTATAGAAAGAATCGAAGTTTTTCAATAAATAAAACACGGATTTCACGTACAATCTCCGCGTCTCCATAGAAAGCAGCGAGGTCCAGCGGAGTTCTTCCGTTCTTGTCAGTGTGGTCGATGACCGCACCTTTCTCCACCAAAAACTGCACAACATTCTTATGTCCTTTCAAACATGCCCAGCTCAGTGGCATCAAGCCCTCCTTGTCCATCGACGTCAGTGAGGCCCCTTCGAAACAAAACACCAACAATGAGGCGTCTCATCATGACACAAACTAGTACTGTAGCAGAATCAGCTCTGTGAGTCCCACTAATTATACAATCCAGTTTCTAAACTCGGAAATCTTCCTTCAAAATAAAAACAAAAAACAAAGAAATTGGCGGAAACAATATGGCTGCCTTCAGCAGAACTGTTCCTTGAAAGTAAGTCACTAAATGCTGTGGCTTCGCTGTATCGATGAAACGGTCCAATCATCGTTGCACGAAGCTACATTAGAATACTGCTGATATTAACAGAACACATGTGCAGCCTGGAGTCCTACAAGCTGTAACTGGAGGTCTTCCTGATCCTGCTCACCTTTCGAAAGCAGAAACTCGACGGTGCTCAGGTGACCCTCGCACGCAGCCACCATGAGTAAGGTCCTGCCCTGCTTATCACTGATGTTTATATCGGCACCATGTTGCAACAGCAGCTCTGCGATCTACGAAACAGAAAGGAAACACACGGAATATTCAAATGAAATGAATCCACAGAGCTTCACTTTGTTTCCTCAGTAGGAGTTTTGACCCTCAGACCAGAAACAATGAAGTCATCAATCAGCAGCGTGACATACAGTGAACTGCAAAATAAAATACCACCAAATATGAAGGTGTAACATTGATGTGAAGCTGTATGAAGGCTGTAAAAAGGTGTGTGTGTCAGCCCTCACCTGCCAGTGTCCCTGC
Source organism: Lipophrys pholis (assembly GCF_963383615.2). Taxonomy (NCBI): domain Eukaryota; kingdom Metazoa; phylum Chordata; class Actinopteri; order Blenniiformes; family Blenniidae; genus Lipophrys; species Lipophrys pholis. Next base: position 13,657,403 of record NC_137632.1, read on the forward strand.
CTGACGGCACAGAACAGAGGAGACACCCCCCGTCGATTGACCTGCTGCACCACCGCCTGCTGCTCCAACAGGAAGCTGCAGACCTCCATCTTCCCCCGTCCAGCTGCAGCCGTCAAGGCTGCAAAGTGAGAGCAGAGGAGGACACACACACACACACACACACACACACACACACACACACACACACACACACACACTCTTATTATGACTGGTGCAGAGCTGACTTCTTCACTTAACAGAGGATAAGATAACAGTGGAATTTACACAACCCCACCTCATGATACTTCGCCAGAGAGGATACTGTGCTCTAAGAATTGAACACAACATTTACTAAACACTGTTTAATGAGTACCAATCCACAGATTTAGCAACACTGAGGAGACATCTCGATATAAATAGTTGGTCAAATGCCCAAATCTCTGGTATACTTGGCAAAGATGAGTACAAAGTATGTTTGGTGCTAATTGGGTTTAAAAACTGATAAGTGGGTTTGTGCTTAAAAAACTCATTAAATTCATTCCTTTAGTTACTGTGGCTTTGATGTAAAGTCATTTATTGCTTCAGTAAACACAAAGCAACAAATAATTATCTTTAACACGCTCGCTTATTTAGATATTGCATCTTTTTTCAAACCAAGATTAATTGGAATTATCTGTCTAATTGAGCTCACCAAACAAACGCCATTACTGTACTAACTGGTGCTTGTATTGAAAATAGAGATTTGTGAAATGTCGGGTGCTTACAGCAGATGGTTTGGTCTTAAATGTGTGCTGGTTATCCAAACAGAGAGAAATTCCCTGTAAGATTCAGAGCAGCTCCTCTCTCACTCTCACGTCCGTGATTTAAGGTGCTGCAGAGTCTTCATATATGACTGACATCATCCATCTGGATGAACAGTCATTAGAGCCAAAAACAACCCCACCCTCCATCTGCTCGAAATATGGATATCCTCACACAGCCTGCACAGAGCAGAACAATGACTCGGAGGAGCTAAACTTAGGCTCACTTTAAGCTCCGGGGAGCAACATTACCAATAAGGAGGTCTGGAGTTATCAAGAGAGATGAACAGCTGCACAGATGTTTGAGTCATGCCTCTCACAAGTCATTTCATTTTTCTGTTGTTTGAGCAATTCCCATATACCCATGCCGTGTCATGTTAACAGGAATTTCTTTGAATCTTTAGCCTGGTCGCACCCTACATATTCTTTATTCTTCAGATTTCTCCCCTCCAGAGCAGGAGCTCCTCCTTCTGCCTCAGCTTCTTGTTGTTTTTGTGTGGCCTGTTCTCTTATCTTGTTTTGAACGCTATTCATCAGCCTCATCTCAGCTCTCCTCTGCAGCTCTCACAGCCCACCTACAAGATACTCTGACAACGTCTTAAGGACGACGTGCTGAATCACTGTCGTGAATGGATAAAGAAGGTAAACACATGATAATGCACAGATCCACTGCTACTTCCCTCCACACTTGACAACAAACACAAACAATAATAGAAAGGTTCTGACTGAACCCCCCCCCCCCCCCCCCCCCTCCCCAAGACTTATCGGTTAAAAAAAGAAAACAATAATTTTGGCACAAGTGAATATTAAAAGAGGTATTCAACAATTAGAAACTTCAGACATTTCATTCTCACTGAGCTTTTGTTCCAGCCATCATCGCAGAGTGCTCAGAAATCCATGAAAACTAAAAATATTTAACAAAATGTAATGGCCGTAGGATTGTAAAAGAGTTGCACAACACATATTATTTCAATAATAACAGGTTGCTTTGACTGGGATGACAGTAGATACAAACTACATTGTAAAAAAAACACAAAACAAAACAAGGAAAAACACATTTCTACTGAACACAGAGACAAACGTATTTGGACAGAATGAAAGTTTCAACCATTTATTTTACATAATTCTTAAAATAACAAAGATCAGGGTTATTTCTTTGCTTTCATTAAATGAAAGTTTTAATTTAAAAAAAAGTATTCATAGATTTGAGTAAACTATGTTTGTGGTGCAGGACACATAAATAAATACATGATTGAAGTGCATCTTTCCATCTCTGATATATCTGAGAATATCCCTGTTTGTGGATGAAACAACAGATGAAAACATGCACTTCAATCAGCTGAATGTGTTGTCATCATGCAATGTGAAACACTTTCATTTAATACTGAGCATATTGAGAAGGTGCCTGAGAGTCTGCATCGAACTCTTAAGTTTAAGAAGAGAGGGGATTTATTCTCACTTTAAAACGACATTTAATAAAAGTGCAATGATCACCAAGCAAACAACAAGAGAAGATTCCAAGATGTGTCGACGCCATCAAATTCCGAATGAGCTCATATTTTTCATGATTTTGTGAATTATTGCTTTCGATGTCTGATATGCTGTCTGGGTTGTAAATAAAATATGAGGTTATGACAACTGCAAATCATCTCATCCTGTTTTAATTCCTGTAATCAGAGTTGTAATAGAAATACTCAACGTTGCAAGTGAACAGATGATTGCTATGGCAACAAGTGTGAATGTGAAGTCTTAAAACATTTGCCATGTGAAGTAAAAACTGCTTTAAAACGTCTTTCTAACATTACAAAGGACTGGACTTTACCAACTGAAGTCTCAGTTTGTCTTTGCCTTGAGCCTGTCCTGCTGCCGTCTGTTTACCACAGCGAGAATGAGTCCGTGCAGTTAAGTGGAATTTCGTTTGCATAACAGTGCATCATTTTGCATTCTAAGAAGGGATTTTATAGGACGGTGCTTGCACAGATGTACAATCTGATTTGCCTCTGTGTAAACACAGGAGACAGCGCAGGTTGTTTCAGAGACAACAAAGAAAGGCAATAATATTTCAGATATGCTGCCAGTTTTGAGATTCAGTGCCTCGGAGCACAACGATTGGATTATTAAACCAGCAATTGAAAAGCGGAATGAAAATTTGAGGTAAAACTGGTATTTTACATCACTGATCATTTTTTACTACTTGTATTGAGATAATACGAGTGGAGTCTTGTAATGACACATCGGCACATGAGATGCACCAAAAAGATTATTTCAAGTCGGCAAGAAATCCTGTGATGTAGTGGTTACTACTCTCACGTCACAGGGAAAACACACACAGTTTGAATAGGTGGGTGGAAGAGGGGGGGTCTAAACATGGCGATGGCCATGTGACTGATAACATGTCCAGAGTGTATCCTGCCTTTACCCACATCCAGCTGGGGTCAGCTCTGGAATAAGCTGTATAGGAGATGGGTGGAGTTTTTTATTTTTTATTTTTGTTTCACAAACTTTCTGTCTCCTGAATGAGGATGAGCCTTGATTTTACTTTGAATGATCACATTTGGTTGCTTGGTTTCAGGTCTGAGCTTGTTGTCATCCTGTTGCTCCCTGTGACCTGCCGCTCCACGGCTTTAGAAGGAATGCCGGGAGGTGGAGGCTTTGATTCGACATCAGATGTGTAAATCGAGGTGAGAGATCAACGCTGGAAGACTGCGGCTGCCTCTGATGTCTGTAAGCATGTCATGACTCTTCAGACTCCGGAGCGCAGCTCATTGATATTTTGTGAGACCGTTTCAAAGTATTCAAAGTAAAGTGTGGTCTGAGGTCACTTTAGTAATGAAACAGACGCAAAACCTCGGGCAGACAGGAAGCTACTGACAAGCAATCCGCCATGTTGCCACAGCGGCACCATCAGCAGCAGCAGCTGGTCGCGAAACTGTCCGATAATATAGCTCACTTTGCACCAAAAGCATCTAATGTACACTCATTATACAGTATTTATGAAGAGCTGCTTTCTGACACAGGACTGTAAAAAGGTCTGAAGTCATTCAGCAGGACACAAGCGCCCACTAACCACACGGTGAAAAAAAACCTCTCCACTAATAAGCTGACCTACATTCTTGAGGCACCAAACTCTCACTTGTAATGGCTTCTCAGTGAGATAGACACAAAGAAACTATTATTAACCCCCCCCCCCCCCCCCCTTTTTTTTTATCTACTCTTGTGTGATTATACAAGAACAAACATCAAACTCTGTTGTCAAACAAGAAGGGGATGTTTTTGAACATTTATGGCTCCGGATCATCTCTCTCTGTGCAAGAATTTCAAAAGATGTGAGGATGAAAAGAAAGTTTTCAAATGTGTCCAATATTTTCACACAAGCTGCCTGAACAGAAAATGAAAGATACTTTATGTATCACCAGTATTTTTAGGACTTAGGCAGGTAAAAAAGAAAGAAAAGAAAAGTCCAGGTTGGTTGCTGTTAAATGAACAGTTAAAAAGTCCTGGATTTAAGAAACACTGATATGATCATTCTGTGCATTGATATTACATATAAGGCTCAGTTATACATCTCATCTTTGATGTGCTGCGTTGGGCTGCAGGTATCATGTGAATGAGAACTTCCATGAAACACTCCCAACATCACTTTTTAACCGATTCTGACAACTGGCCCATTTCACAAACATGGGGTCTATTTTTTTTCTTCTAATTCTAACCTTGTTTTATGTATATTTTACCAGCTGCTATAACTTTTTGTTATTCCCCACAGGTATTCAAGCAACTAAAATCCCTTCTGCGATGATAAAAGAAACAATATGCTCAGTCGATACGGCCTTATAGTCTGTCTGCTGTGTTAAGCTACACTGATCAGGTTTTATGTCTCACACCTGACAGCCCCCGTCTGCTTCATCATGTTATTCATGATGTGCCACATTTTGCAACATTTCTTCAATCTGTTGTCGTGATTTGAGAAAAAATAAATAAATCACTTTCAGAGAATCCTCTCAGAAAAAGACACTAACCTAACATTACTGAACCTCCAGCAAACATTGGATTCAAAGCCAAAATGTTTGGTTAAAAGATTAGAAATGAAGACATCTTGTATAACCCTAAAAGAGATTCACAATGTATATAACAGGCTGCTGTTGGCAGGAATTTAACTGAGAGTATTGGAGGAAATACTGCTCTGCAAACCCAGTGGCATGTCTGAAAATGAGTTTTCAAAGGAAAGTCTCTGCTGACTGAGCTCTGAGTACAAACCCACATGTGACAATAACAAGTAATGCTTTTACCAGAAAGTACAGCCCAGGAATACTTATAACAGCAACATAAAAAAAAAAAAAAAAGGTGCACACATTTGGGTCGAGCGACCTCTGCATTAAACAAAGAGCAGTGCTGTGCAGAGCTGAGATAAAGGAACTTCCACTGCAGCATTCAATTACTGCAGTGTGGTCCGGAATGCTAAAACAGCAGGTGATAATACAAAAGAGCGATGTAATGCAAAAAGATGGATGAGAACATACCTGTCTCTCCCCACAGAGTGTCATGACTATCAATTTGCACAGCATGGTCATTATTCAACGCCAGCAAGCCCCTCACAACCTGCCAGGAAAAGAAATTTAGATTAATGACGCACTGTTTCAGCTTAAGATATCAAATGCACCTCCCAGAGGTTACAGTATACTAAAGACCAATTCTGATCCAAAACAACACAGAGTATATAGAAATGAACATCAAGAGAAGAGAGACTTTTGGGTCGCAGTACCACAATAAGAGTTTTAGTTTAATCACATTAAAAGCTGCACTTTAACAGGGTCTCATTTTACATGCAGGTTGATCGCTCGGCTTGGCCCACTTCTGATACTCTAAGCTGATCTTAAGATCTCCGTCAAGTTAATGAGGAAGCCAAAATAAACCCGGAATCCACATTACACCTGGGCAGCTGAAGGCAGTGCACAGTGATCCATCGCAAATCCTTCTATCACACATTCAAGGCTGAATACCTATTCAGACTTTTAAGTTATCATCACTGGGAACATGATGTGCTCTGACTCCATCTAAAGTTTCTTCATGGAAAAAAATTAAATAAATCACATATGCTTTGTGGAAGGTGATTGCATAAAAAGGCGGTGTAGAGCGCTGTAGGGTGCACAAATGTGTGCGCGAGGCGTGGATCAATAGCAATGAATTGTTCCCTACACATTTCTTTTGTCATGAGCAATCAAAAAAAGAAGTCTTACTTTTGTCGTATTCGGTTTGTCTTTATGCGTGGAATGATGAGACTGTGCGTCACATAAACCCTGTGCATGAGTCTGGGTCCTACCTGTGTGTGTCCCATGCTGGAGGAGGCAATGAAAGCCTGCTGCAGAGCTTTGTTCTTCAGAGAGCAGTCCTGCTGCGGCCCCTCAGCACTCCACTCAAGCTCCAGCAGGTACTGGATGATCTCAGGGTGTCCTCGTAGTGCGGCATGGACCAGAGCACACTGGCCACTCTTATCTACGTGATCGAGCTGGCAGACATTCAGGAGTTCGTGTTTCAATGCACAGAGAAAACCAGAATATTCTAGACCATTGAGATTATAGTAGCACACAGCAGAATTATCTGGAGCCATAACATGATGTCCAAAGTCAACATTTACATATGTATGACCAAATCCCAGGCCCTTTAGATCACAGTAAAGTTCTCCTCACCATGGCTCCCCTCTTGCAAAGCAGCATGACGATTCCCGAGTGTCCTGCGGCGGCTGAGTAGCAGAGAGGGCTCATGCCATTTTCCGACACAACGTCGACGCTGGCGCCGAACTCCAGCAGCAGCGCCACGATTTCCTGGTGGCCCAGGTGACACTGGACGCAGAGAATCGGCGCGTTGTTCAGGACTTCTGTGCGGTAATTCACATTGGCTCCTCCCAGCATCAGCAGACGGCTCACCTGATTATCCAAATGTAAAATACAAACACAAGGATTAAAAGTGATTGTTGTACTGAATGGCCATGTACATGTACCATGTACCATTTACAGATAGTACAAGCTCCCGTATTATCTGTCAACATTCATGTTTCTTTTTCCATTAAAACATGAAAACTTTCTTATGTGAAAGCCACTTTAATGCCTCTTTATTGTTGACAAGAGAATCCATATAAGCACAACAGTCTTCTTTCCATCGCTTGCCTGATCAATAGAGCAGAAGACTTGCGCCTTATTTCTGAGTGCACACTGAAGGCTTCTACCTTTCCTCCAAGCAAAGGTCATACACAATTTAGTGAATGTAATTAAATAAGTAATAAATGCTTAGTCAATTACAGCCAAATGAATTGTAGGCCACAGGAGATGAAATGATGGTTATTTGTTGGATCCTGTGCAGAATAAATTAACAGTGATTCTCTTCTTTTTCTTAGAGAACGGCACAAGGTTATTCTGCACATGTCTCTTTGAGTGATTGTCGATGTGTGCTCAGTAACACACAATAGACAAGTGATGAAACCGCTCTGAAACAGCAATGCTAATGGCAAAGAAAAATAAAAGATGCTTCGAGCCAGAATACATCATCTGGACAGAATGGCCTTTCTAGCAAAGGCCAATCATTAACTTGCCTCAAAACACAGCCTGAAAAAAGGCAAACAGGTGGCTGACTTATGTAAGCAGTTTAATAAGCTCCGCTGCGATCATTAACATTGGTTAAATTAGTGGATGTAAATGGAAAGTCATTGCAAAGCCTTCCCAGCGAGGAGCAGAAGAAAACATACATTATATGCAGTCCCACAAAAAAACCCATAAAAGGTTACAAACATATAAAAACATATATAAACAATATTGTAAAATAAAGACCATATGTCTGTCTCGTTTATTTTCTTTTTCAGTATTGTTAATAAATAAATTAGCTTAACATTGGTTATAAAACTGGCAGATCAATGTGTTTAACAAACATCTAATTATATCAGCTGTAAAGAACAAATATTGTAATAATACCTAACTAAACACTGAAGAATGGGTGCAAAATAACTGCCAAGATTAAACAATGTGAGCTTATTGTAGCATTGGAAATGACTTGTTCCATCCATTTTCTCCACTGCCTTAATAAAATTCTTGATCTCAGCTGATTATGGACAAAGGTGGTGTCCATCCTGGACTGGTTGCCACTTTCACAAGGCCAAAACACAGAGACAGACACGTTCACATTCACTCTTACAAGCAATATAGAATCAGGAATGCAGAAATATTTTAACATTCATCTGGTATATTTGAGCTGCATAAAACATGAAAAGCACCTTTACCTTGACGTTTGGTGTGTAGAGGTTCCTCAGTGAGGCCAAGGCTGCAGAGAGACCATCTGCACTGCAGCTGATCCACAGAGCCTGAAGTACACTGGATGACACACCTGTTTTCTTACTCAGACCCTGCGCACAAAAACACACACAAGCACACACACCAATGCATAAATGAATGCACTAAGCCGCAGATGCACATACGGAACATCAGTGACCCTGAGGTGAACAAGCTGTTCTTGTTTCCCTGTACATCTCAAGGCTTATCCACAGCTGGACCACAACAGTCACAACACATAAATAGAGAGCGTGAACGCCGACACGCTGCTGAACGAGATGAATTTCAAATGCAGCAGCAGGTGGAATGTCGGCTCTATCGTATATGTACCTTGAAGATGTGCGCTTTGAGGATGTGGTGGCCCAGCTCCATTGTCTGCTGACGGTTCAGTTTCCCCTCTTGGCGAGACAACATGAAAGCCATGAGAGCATGGCCAGTTCTGCGGTGGAAAAACAACAGAATACTTTGCTGTCAAGGCCAGGCTATCCATCTGTCTCATAGAATATGTGAGTACTTATTTATTCCAGTGATGAAAAGCCCTTTGGCGGTGTCATTGAGAACTGTTTTATTTAGTGCTGGTCTGACCAAGGTAAAATTGCTGAGCAGTGAAGAGGATGGAAAGGACCCATGGGTCCTCCTCGCCATCTTCACTCAGGCTCCCCGTCACTAATTAATGCAGAACTTCATTAAAAGTACATGCATGATTGCAGATCACTTTGATCTGGTTAAGATTCTCTCTTTTACTTTGTGCCCAAGCATAAACAGACAGCCAGTGCAGCAGGCTTTTGTCTGCATGTGCATCTCCTGTGCCAGACTTCGAGCCTTTGTTTTTTTTGTTTTTTTAATGATGGACTTGGAAGGCAGTGAATGACCAGAATATGAAGCTCGGCTCTGATTCATGTAAAGAGATCACTGTGTGAGGAAAGGAGTGCAGCTGGGAGGAAGACGGCAAGTCAAAGTGACATCATCCAACTTATCAAAGAGTAAATGACTGAATTCTCTAATACAATGCCGCCTCCAGAATTATAATTAGGTAGCACTGCTTAAGGAAATTGTCTCGCAGGGCAATAAAAGCTTGGCGGGAATTCATCATGACTGGAATACATTAAAGGATACCACTCAAGGAATGTTCATATGATAGAGAACAAACGTGGGCAACGAGCAGCCTTCCTTATGTTTTGCAGCACATATTTTGCAGAAAAAAAACTGTAACATGGGAATCTGTAGGCAAAAAAGTTGAAGCGGCACAATCCATCCGCCCTTCTTCTATCATGAGATACACTAATTAAGTTGGGAAGTTGGAGCACGAAGCAGAATCAGGCACCATGAGGCCAAACCACTACATCAGTTTAACAAGATCACATTAAATCATGGAAGTCAGTTAATTAGTTGGAAAATTAACAAATTCATCTCATTCATCATGTTTTAAATGTTATTAATGAAAATTACAAATACTTGTTACTTACCACATGTATTTCTTTGGTTTTGAAGTATTTTTTTTATTTGCAGAAGAAATATATTTGTCAACCATGTTCATTTCATCTGTGGATTTCTTTTGAACTTTTTAATTAAAAACAATTTTTGTTGAATTATTACTTGTTTTTTTTGGAAAGGCACAAATCAAAAAATGCATCTGAAATCTGTGTGCACTTATCATTTGCAACAGAGATCGGAGCCCACAGCCCACTGTGTCCCTGTAAACTATATCTTGCCGGTAACAAAGAAACAGTTGTAAAACATGAATTTGCTTTGTAAATTGCAGGTTGTTGTGGTTAGAATAAATACCTGGAAAATCTCAAACTCGATATTCCTCTCTGACTCATAAATGAGTCACGCTGCATTTATTGATTAGAACTACTTGTCCTTTTCTACACAATCCTTGAAGTCAGTTTACTTTGCATGCAAAACAGCAACTTGAACACTTAATTCAAAACCCCACTGAGCTGCAAAATCCTCATGCACAAAAAATAATAATAATTGTCTATGATTGTGCTCCACTCTTGTCTGAAGTTTTAATAGAAAAGCTGAAGTTGCAGCAGTGCTCGGCAATTGAAACTTTGAAACTAAGAACGCCTGATAAAAAGCAAACTACTACTTAACTGATGTTTCTTTGACTTTTCTTTGAGTTATTTCTGAGATTTTTACTCCATTGGTGATTGTTTATGATGTAGTTGTGATGCATCTAAAAACATGTATTTTCGGATACACCACTGACTTGTGAGGCCGATAACAGACAGCTGCATTGCTGAACGAAAGCTGCCGAGTTAATGAATTTGCTTACAAAGCGCCTGACTGACCTGGGGTCACCGAGGAAATCCGTACTCTCTCCATCAGCTCTCCACACTAACCACTCCCGGAAGGAGGGGTGGCAAAACATGCGCGTCTTGTCCCGCCGCTTGATCAGAAAGCATGAGAGCAGCTCCATGCGTTGTTGGAAGTCTTCCCATTGCAGCTCTCCTTGGACGAAGCCGGCGTTGATGGCCTGAAACAGCTGCTCGTCGGTCAAGGGGTGCAGTGAGGCGAGCGCCACGTTCAGAATGGGCAGTGAGCGCTCAAAGGCCGAGTTGGTCATGAATTTCATGTTGCACTGCAGTTGGTACAGCTCGGCCAGCGAAACGGGCACAACTTTGTAGCTCGCACTTTTGATGACGAGGTGGCCCCTCTCAAACAGGTCCAGGGTGAGCTTGAGATACAGGTAGGAGCCCTGGCTGCGGGAGATCAGGTGGCTACTGAGTTTGCCCACGGTGAGTGGATCAGCCTTGCCATTCAAGCTGATATTGTTCATGATGTCCTTGCTGCCATTGATTCGGTACTGGATATATGCATTGAGGTCATTGCTTATCTCTTTGTTGTCATTGAAGTCGTCCAGAGAGATCTTGGAGAAGGGCAGAAGGCTGGTGATCTCCTGAGGGAAGCAAGGTAAACACAACCAGTGATAAATCTCTCTGGAAAGTGGAGGCAACATGCACCAATAAAATGTATAAACCCAAATAATTTGCTATTTTCTGCTTGGGTTCTGCAGTCCAAATTGTATTACTTATTTCTAAATCAGATAAATAATGGGGGAAAAACAGTCTTCACCTCCTGAGCTGCTATTTAAAAGATTGTGCTTGGTTTGTTATCAAAGGGATTTCTTTGAGCAGCAGGGAAGCAAACATGCTGAGCTATCAGGCCACAGCAGACACTTGTTACTGTTAGAAATGGGGCTATGAGGAAAACTGAACCGGGAAGGAGAGTATTAAGAGGCAGGAGATGGATGGGAAGGTGGCTGGCAGGCAGGCAGAGGTCTGCCCGAGAGCTCACGTTTCAATCTATGTCCTGGGGGGTGAGCAAATCAATGCACCTTAATCCTCCAATCCTCCACCTGTCTGAGGCCAGAGAAACATCGCCTCGCTGAGATAACACTTCACTCTTTTTCATCATGACAACTTACAGCAAACACACATGCACACCAACAAAAATGTTCACACGTGCACAAACTCAATGAAATGCGCCGATCACAGTCCATAGGACGAGAGAAGTGTGAGCAACACCTCACAGATTTGTCACGCGTTAGTCCAGCAAACAGCAGAACCCTTCGTCCAAGGTGAGATCATATCTATCTGATGGAAGATCAGAACAATACCAGAACGCTTTCATTTCAATTTGGTGCACAGCTCTGGTTCCCTGGTGTCACATGTGAAATGCTTTAATGATTTTTTTTTTTTTTTTTAAGTGTTAAACTGCCACCAGCAATGTTAAAATGGATGACCATTCTCTATCTTTTTTTTTTTTTTTTTTACATGCACTTCAGGCAATGAGACAGCGCCGCTTTTTAATTTGGGATCGCACACCGAGATCAAAATCTGTAAAACTGTATAAGAGACCTAATAGCAAATCGGACTGAAGAAACACTTGGTCGAAATTCTGATTTCTCACTAAACAAATCAAACACGCAAAACAGAGAGATGAGCACATAAAGTTATAATGTCAAAGATTTAGTATCAATAAATTCAAGCTGAGCTGCAGCTCATTCCAGTTAAAGTTTAAGTTAAACATAGAACTGGAAACCAAACCTTCGTAGTTCAGAGTTTGTGCCAGGAAATGTCTCAAGTCTCCTTTAACTCGGGAGGCATTTGAAACGTTGAATATCTCAGATGCATAGGTGGCAAGGCTTCACATATACTACCCGCTTCATGTAGCTTATACTGCTGGCTACAACACTTGTCTGTAGTAATAAATTGAATGACATGGTTGTAGACCACATACAATGGTGTAATAGAAAAAGACAGCGCTTATTTGTTGTCATGGATAAAGAGTTGATGGCTGACAACACTTTTACAGAAAAGTTATTAAAAACTGCATTCACTGCAGTCAACATGACACCTGTAAAACCCTTCCACCTCATAAACATATCCTGATGGATTACCAGGAGTGCATTAGAGCTATATTCACTATGAATAATATATAGATTTACCACACCGAGGGAAACTTGCCATGAATTCTGAATGCCGACAAAAACAAATCGGTTGAATTCGTTTTACAGAGCAGTGCGTACGGACAGCAGCCGAGGCTTCTGCCGGAGAATTAACGACACGATTTCTGTCATTCGACTGCCACTTTATTATCCCGGGCTTAGCGCTTCATCCCAGCCAAGAAAATCAGTTGTCGTGTGGCTCATCAGGCTTGTCAGAACCTCGGCTGCTGCCAGTGTGAGTTTACCATCGAGCCTGAGCGTCTCCGTAACCAGTTAAACCTCGTGTCACGGAGCTGGTCGACTCAAAGTGATTGACTGCTCTTTCCTGTCATGTACTTTAGATTAATCGGTTACTGTTTTTTTTTTATGTTCCAGCATACAGTATAACCGACTTGTTGAGAGCGTAAAGCCGTGACCATTAACAGTCCAGGTAAACCTTTCACACTTGTTCAAATCTGCAGGCTCCGATTACAGCGAGTGTATGAAGACGTGCCGGCGTTGATGTTTGAGTCGCGTCTTTTCAGAAAAGGGCATTTCTTCTCAACTCAGCAAGATCTGCATAATGTTCATTTTCTTTCCTCACCAGCAAGTTGACTCGGACTGTGACCACCAGTTTAAGCCAGGAGGGGAACTTGGCAATGATTTTAGTGATGAAGGAAGCAACGGTGTCTCCGTAGTCAGGCTTATGAAACTCTGCTTCGTTTAGTCCGTCTATCAATATTATGTGGTCGTCCTCAGGAATTCTCCTCTCTGCAAAGACACACACACACACACACACACACACACACACACACACACACACACACACACACACACACACACACACACACACACACACACACACACACACACACACACACACACACACACACACACACACACACACACACACACACAAGCCAACATTAGTAGGACGGCGTGGAACGAGGTGCCACCCCTAACAGTACCAGCTCTACTAAAATACCCTGTGGTAAGTGTGCATAGAGGAACTATATTTCGGCCGGTAAATAAACCTGGCTCTCTTAAGGGTGTACTAGGAGTGAGTCATAGGCCTTTTGCTTTGATTCATCAGGTCCGGAGCCACTGCTCCTTGTCAGTCCCCACTGAAATGTCAAGTTAACATTTGCTCAACTGGTTATGCTCCTCTGGAATGAAATGACAGAATAATACAAATTATGCTGGGTTATGGCATCTTTAAAAGCATTTCAGCCCTTTGTGCGTGTGTTGTTCTTCTCCAAGTACTCTGGTACTCTCACATAGCCCAAAGTGAATTCTTTCCTGTGGGTAAAGATTTTATTGTCGGTAACCATTTTCATAGTGACCCGGTGACTTGCTAATATTTACTCAACTTAGTGGGTGCAGGGGATAGTGTAAATGTACTTTATGTGATCAGTAGCAGTGTGAAAAGTCAACCCGGTAAATGGTGACCCAGCGGTATAGAGTTGTCAAAGCATTCTCGTGATATATATGCAACACTGTCAATAGAGAATTCAGCTAAATAAGTGCTTAACTGGCAATACAAGGGAGCTCCTGCTCCTCCATGAGGAGGAGGAGATTTGTCGTTAAGTCATGGGGACTGTGATGTCATCCTGTTTAGCTCACTGCACTCTGTTCCTTCAGTGAACCCATCCATGTATCCACCTCTCCTTAGCAGGTGGGGAAAATGTAAGAAGAGAACGCTACATAGAGGAATGCTAATGGTAAATTAACCTCTATTATATTTTACAACCTTAGGGTTTATTGCGTCGCTTTAAGCTGTCAGTTACATTCACCTATTTACACACTGACAGATGCCACAGTGTATAGCACTAATAGCACACTTTGGCACACGAGCAAGCAGTGCTGGAAATTGACCCACCAACTTTGTGATAGAAAAACAGGTTTTACTCTACTGCCTGAACCACAGGAGCTCCTTCTGTCTATCAAATGATCTGGTCTAAGGTATGAGTATACTATCCTGTAAAGGTTATCCACAGAAGAAAAATAATGCTTCCGTAAAGTTTTGGATTCGTCGACAAACCAACTAACTTCAGGCAAGTACAGTTAATGATTTCTAAAGTTCTCTGGAGTTTTCTTTTTCTTTCTTTTTTTTTTTTGCAACCCTTCACTGCTCATGTTTTTCTAAATTAAAATTCTAATTCGGGAAGATTTCTTGACAAGACGTCAAACCTCTCCTGTACATTTGACTTATTTAATTTGTTATACATTTTGAACTTCCTCTTTTGACATTATATTCAAAAAATCATGAACAATTGAAGAATAATATACTTGGTAATTGGGCTTTGGCATTTTACCTTTTCGGAGATTGGCCAGTGGTTCCAGGACTCCTCTCCGGAAAGCAGCCATGGGGTCTTGGACACATGAGCGCAGGCTGAGCATGCTCTGGAGGTGAGGCTCCTTTAACAACAGCTCTCGATATGCACTGAGTTGGTGTGCTCTGCACAGCAGGGCTGCAATACTATGTACAAATTCTGGCACCAAGCAAGTATACGTGTTGTCTGCCTGGCAGTAATGATAGGCCACCACCTGCAACACAAAGTTGGAGAGAGAGGGAAACAGGAGAGAGGTTGTAAACTCTTGGGGGGGAAAATTAAAATGTTGGGAGCAATACATGAAAGGTGCAAATTAAATTAGCTTAGAATTGTGCAGAGATAAATAGGCAAATACGTTTCTTATCATTCAGGCGTCTGAATTAAACACAACTCTGATAATGAAATTGTAAATGCCATTTTTATAGCTTTATAAAACTACCACTCTGGCCCATACAGCAGAGATGACACAGTGCCCAGGCAGTACTCTGACCACCTCATATAAACCCTATATAAAAAGGAGGCTGCGAATCCCAGGTGGACTTCTAAAAGAAGCCTCTTCTGAGTCTGAGCAGGATGCTGCAGTGTTCCAAGGAGGTCTAATTTAATAGGTGAGAGGAAGGACAGAGGTGGGCATGGAGGGAAGAGAAATCCCCCTAAGATGTATGGCTCTGTACTAATTACAGTCCAACCTGGAGGAGCTGACATACTTGCAGGGCCAGCAGGAGAAGGAGCAGGTGACCTGTTCTCTTCTGTCTATTGCAGCATCAACACTGATGACCGGCTTCTAGAAATCTACTGAGTGAAGCCCAAAGATATTAAACCATTCTTTAAAATCAACGTATTCTGTTGATTCAAACTTTTTGTGAACGTGAACCTTTTTCTATTTAGGTCAATGACAAAACACATGTAATAATATAACCACTACAATGATTGGTGTTGAGTGGCCTCTTAGGCAAGAGGGATTTAAAGAGCCTTGCATAAATAAACATACCAACAGGTATAACTTAACTCATTGTATTTATATAGGTAACAGCACTTGTTTTATTGTTAATCCTACAACAGGTTAAAAGGGGGACATTAGTTATAAGCAGTATCAAAAAGGACGGTCTTCAACCTGCTTTTAAAACCATGAACATCTCTCTGTGGATCTCTAAGGAGGGGTCTGGGTTACTCCAAAAATCCAAACACGTGCATACCAGGCACATCAAATGGCCTAAATTTGATTCACATTTCCTTAAATGTTACAAGACAGCATGTGAATCATACA
The DNA here is from genome assembly GCF_963383615.2 of Lipophrys pholis. Taxonomy (NCBI): domain Eukaryota; kingdom Metazoa; phylum Chordata; class Actinopteri; order Blenniiformes; family Blenniidae; genus Lipophrys; species Lipophrys pholis. The sequence continues at coordinate 13,673,530 of NC_137632.1, forward strand.
CTTAACGTGTTATCATCAAGAAACAGGCTTTACAGGGGTTTTGATGATCTGGTTTGGCCCCATAGAGGCAAACAGTAATGTGAAATAAAGTAATGTGTGATGTGAGAGCAAAGCAAGAGCTAAAAACTGCGGCACTATTTCTTTTTTTTAAGACAGTTCAAACAGTTCTTGATAGGCATCTCACATAAGAGCTATGCATGCTGCAACATCAGTCCTAAAACATAATGATCCAAAACTCTGCAGTGAAACTGCATTAGTTTAACTACAGGCACAAACAATGCTTGAAAGTGTTTCTCCGTAATAGGGACGAGATGTAAAAGTTGTGATCCACCATAAATTGCAATAGCCCCAGCGCCTGTTATGAGACTGCTTTAAATCAATGATTAAAAAGAACTGGCAGAATTTGACAGAAGCTGCTTGCTGTTGCATCAGCATTCACACATCACAGAAAAAGAGCCCCTGCAAGAGCGCCTATTGGAAACGCTTTACACAATAATTGGCCGAAGAGATATTGCTCGGGTGTTTGCAGACGTTTAGCTGAACCTCGGTGCAGAAAGTTGGCAGAGGCGAACTGTGAAGCTGCACAACTGCTGCGGAGGCATCGCTGACTGGGTTCAAGTATGCTAAATCTTGTAAGTGTTGCAGGGACGCATGGTTGTAATGAGGACCACTGGAAATATGGCAAAAAAGAGAGGCATAGCAGATGTTCAACCCAGTTGAAATTTCTTGATAACCTGCAGTCACAAAGCTGTCTAAATAGGGTGAACGATATTAACAAATGTTGTTTTCACAGTTTTAATTGTGACTAATAGAATTCAAATCAATGCCAAAGTTATTATTTTCCTCTGAGGGAAGTGTCAACTCAATTTTCTTTCGATTTTCACAGGCAGTGATGGTATTACATGCTGGAGCAATCAACGGTGCAGTATCATAAACGGCACACATTCGCTGTCATCAGTGAAGTTTCTGCATACGTAGAGAACATAATTACAAAACTCAAACAAAGATAAAAGCTGCCATTTTTAGAGTCGAGTCAAAGGAAACTGATGTGCTTACGCTTCACAATTAAAGTGTGATTTCTCTGCCACTGCAGTCCATATATGTAGAGTCAATCTGACCTGTGATGTGCAAAACTTTGTCCACTATTTATATATAAAAATAGTGGACAAACTGTTGTTGAAGCAAGTCTTGTTTTCCTCATGAATACACTCCGGTGTGATTTCAACAAAAGTTTGGTTCGTGTCTGCATTCAGAACAGACCTTAGGAAGTGACAAGCTCGTGTTCTCACTGGATGCAGCAGATTTTGAATGGAATCCTTTCTGCTTCTGTGCGTTATTTCTAAGCTTTTAATGAGCCAACTATGGCACGGTCTGCCTCTCACACAGAGAGATAGTCACATACACTAGCATTCACTTCTTTTGGGCAATCAAAGATTAAGCATCCACCTCAAACATATGTTTTAGGACTGTGAGGGAAAACCGGAATAACCATAGAAAATCCCCCGATGCACACGCAAGAGCCTCACAGAAAAGCTGCCAGACAGACTCAAACAAAGGATCTTCCCACTGTGAGGCGACAGCACTAACCACTGAACCAGCCTGTGACCTCTCCCGCATGAATTTCATTTACATTACTCAACTAAAGTTAGTCCAAAGTGTAAACTGTGTGTGGCCACAAAGTGAACAATAAACTGGACTGATAGACGAGACCTGAGGTCCAATTTCCCACAAAAGATTTGAGCATTTATTCTGGAGGGGAATTGTTTGTCTACTGAACGATTCCCATGGAAAGAGATGTGCAGAGTCATTGTCCCACTCAGGCAAGTCTGTTTTGTGTTTTTGCCCGAAGAAAAGCGGTCTAAGAAATGAGCGTGTCGCCGACCGAAATGCAACATTTATGCTGTTCTGACTGCAAGTACAATAAATCTTTCCCAGCGGACAAAGGAACTCTTTATCATCCTTACATGTTTATATAGGATTTGATGAGAGGCTTCATACCTTTTCCATGTGTGTCTGTTAGGTACAAAAACAAAAACAAAAACTAAATATCTTTACAAGAAACTGTTGCATGCGAGGAGGGAACGTCAAACGTCACCAAGACGAATTTGTTCAGTATGTGCTGAAAGTGCGTAAAAAACTATTTTATTCACTTTGAAATCATTCCACATAACTTGGCATCGGTACTGCAGCCTGTCATCTTGATTAGACACACAATAGGTTATAAAAACCAAATCCTCTTCACCCTGTTGTCACTAAAAATATAAATTTACAGTAGCTGTGGTTTTATTGGGTAAAAACTAACATGAATATGAATGCTTTTTGCATGATTTGATCATAGAAAAGCTGTCCGTTGCTGTTTTTTACGAGATGTGTAATTTTAATGGAAACAGATGCAGTGATGATGCAAGTTAAAACCATGAAATGGTACATCTCTTTTTGCGTGTGTCTATAAAAACAAACAGCTGACAGTTCATGGCAGATGAAAATGAATAGATTTATTTTTTTCTCCTTCTGTTTAGATGTGCACTTCACATCAGATTCCTCTGAGTTGACGTCACTGGACTTGACAGCTTTGACAGTTTTACATGTCGAAAGTTATCCCGAGTGCTTGCATGGAGCACTGGCTGATGTCATACCTTTGCAGCGAGACGTTTGACAGCCTCCTCCCTGCGTCGCTGCATCTCCGGGGTTCCTGGGCAGCTGTTGGTCCTCAGTGTGTTGGTAGCACTGGATGGCGGAGTGGGCTGTGGGGGCTGCGTGAGAGGAAGTTCAGGGCTTGGTCCTGCACCACCTTTGAGACGGATGAAATATTTAGAACGTGCGCATTCAATAAATCTGAATAAACTAACGTCGGCCAAAAATGGTGACATTAAAATGAGCATCAAGTACTATAAGAAACATTTTCATGATGTAAACACACATGCAAAGCATAATTCATTGTCACACAAAGAGCGGTTACTTTTAGGAGAGGCACTGGGACTGTTGGAGGCAATCTGACGCATGCGTCCTCCATGGCAGCTCAGGGCTACGAGCCGGGAGATGATGGCCGTTTTTCCATATCCCACACTGCCCACCACCACAGCGCCGTGGTTCTCAGTGGACTCGCTGGCCTTCAGGACGTCTTCCAGCTGCTGAAAGAGCCAATCCCGGCCCACAAAAACAGAGTCTGTGGTGATGCTGGGCACCTCGAACAATAAGGGCTTGAGCATGATGTCCACGGGTTTGTAAGGCGCAAAACGCGCTGCGGAAAGAAAAGAGGAAATGAATTGTTATTTTCTCTGTTACAAGCACAACATATGCACCATTAGATAGTATTACATTTTCAGGTCACCTTTGGTATTAATTTAACTTATGATAGAGAAAACAATGACCGCTCTCCCATACAGACGCCCTTTGACCTCGTCTATCACAGAGAAGAGAGATCACTCCACTTTGAGACATTGTCAGTTTGTCAGTCAGCGTGCAGGCCTTTAGCCCTATCTCTAAAAACAAGTTCTTCTTGTTCCTAACTGAGACAAAGCGTCTGCAGATGGTGCATACACGTCTTTATCTCAATTCAATCTATTTGGTCTGCTTTGGCTCTCTTCATAAACAGATTCCCTGAAGGTCGACTCTTCAGAAATGGGATAGAGTGTAGTGCAGTTCACTCTAAATTCTCTAAGATATCTTAATTCCATCTGCAATAATCTCTCTGCATCATACTCGAGTCCAGTCCTTCCAGCTTCTCTCCTGAATTCACTAATAAATTGTCATCCTCTTAATTAATAATGAAAACTTCACGAGTCTCCCACAATATTTTCATCATTCTTTATTTTAATGATAGTCAGTATCCAGATCTTGCAACTCCTGGAAAATGGAAAGCTATGGAAATTTTTACATTATTATTATTATTATTATTATTGAAATTGCATCGTCATTCTTTGCTTCCGTCTATGAATTCACATGTTGATACAAAGACAATGCGACTTCATATATGTATAAAAACATCATAGAACTTATGAAGTTGTGGACCTTTCCTCTACTGGGACCTCTTGAAATCATAATTGACTACCACCGCTCAGCACTGTAGAATGTTCCACACACATTAAAAAAAAAAAAAAACCTGCTCATTGCAATGGATGAATGTTAATGTAAGTGGAGTTATAATGAATGTGAACATGAAAGTGGACTCTATCATATCCACTTGAGTACTAATTAGACCTCCTAACACTTTCTCGCTCAGTGTTAATCCCACTAAATCTGATTTCACTACAACCAGCAGCTTCACTGTTGATGCTTCTTTTATAAGTATTACTGCTACTACAGATGTTCTGAAACTTAATATCTACGTCCTAAAAAACAATTGGTTTTAAAAGAAAATTAACAGAGGTGCACTTGTACCGATAATTGTGAAAAATGAGTCGAGGGCTGCACAATAGTGTCGTGGTTAACATTCTGGCTTTTCATGTTCCACTTTGGCATGTGTGGGTTTTCTCCTTGTACGCCAGCTTCCTCCCAAAGTTCAAAAACATGTGTTTAAGGTTAATTGGTTATTCTAAAATTATCCATAAATGTGAATGTGAGTGTGTGCGCTTGTCTGTCTCTCTGTGTTTGTTCCGTGATGGGTGAACGACCTGTCCTTTGCTCGTGGTCAGCTGGGGACAGGAACCCCCGACCCTGAACTATATAAAGTGGTACAGAAGATGGATGGATGGAAATAAGTTCGCTACTTCTAAGTTGACTACTTCAAAGTCCATTCTAAACGATGTGCAATGAGAGTACTGACATGAAGTATCAAGAGATCAGATTTCACCAATATCAACTTCTCTATATTGTCTTCCCAGTAATATCCTGGCGAGAATCTAAAATCCCTCTTCCTATGTAGAAAGCCTTTAATCGCCCGGCTCCATCATATCTTTTGGACATCATAGCAGCATAATGATCCCAGCAGAACACTCTGCTCTCAAAGTGCAGGCCTAATTCTTAAAGTTTCCAAAAGCAGAATAAAGGTAGAGTCTTTAGCTCCCTCCCTCCCCCCCTCCTCTCTTCACCTGAACCCATCTCTGGCTCACGCGCTTAGTGCTGCTTTCCTTTCACTATCCATTTAAAGTAAACCGAAACAATTTCAAATTGTTTGTGACTTCATGTTTAAGAAAGGATGAAAAAAGAAAGAGAATATTTTTGCAGAGGGCTAAACATCCATCCATCCATCCATCCATCCATCCATCCATCCATCCATCCATCCATCCATCCATCCATCCATCCATCCATTTTCTCCCGCTTATCCGTTTCAGGGTCGCGGGGGTGGCAGTCTGAGCACTGTCACCCAGATCACGTTGCACCGACTAAGAACCTTTCCCGCGGGTGGTGAGTCCACGGGAAGGCTAAACATCTAATGAGGGTTTTAAGGATGATGTTTTCTCTCCTGGCTCATCAGTGCCATTCTTACATCAGTATTTTTATTATGTTTTGATATGGGCAGTTGGGGTTGGTGGTGTGTGTGTTGATATTACAGTATATTATTGCCTCTGTTCATTCATGTAATAAGATTAAAACTTTGTTTCTAGAAATATTCAAATTTTCAAAGTGTTTATGTTATAAATAAATTCTCTCTCTCTCTCTCTCTCTCTCTCTCTCTCTCTCTCTCTCTCTCTCTCTCTCTCTCTCTCTCTCTCTCTCTCTCTCTCTCTCTCTCTCTCTCTCTCTCTCTCTCTCTCTCTATATATATCTAAAGACATTAAATCAACATTAAAAAAATTTATCCAGGCATAACTACAGTTGTCTTTATGTGTGTTAACTTACAAAGGTAAGATCCTTAACGGCCAAAACTGTTCAGAATGTAATACTCTGAACAAGAAGTTAACATTTAAATGCTTATTTTCAGATGTCAAAGTCTGAAGATACTAATCATGCTACTTTTCAAGGAATACACTAACAGCAAGTAGAATTGGGTTCAATCTAAATGTCTAAAGTGTTTACGAGGTCCCTCAAGAAAACAACTGTCCACATCTCCGTAAGAGTATAATGAACATATAAACATATCACCATATACATCCACAGGGACTGCGCCATGCATTGCCTTGAATAAACCAATACAAACATGTTTGTATTAATAATTATTATTTTCATATGCCAGTTCCTGCAGGCTCACAAACTAACAAATAAGCAAACGCTAAATATTACAACATAACTGTTTGGTAGATGTAGGAGCTCAAGTGTTTTCCAGCAAAGTACTGAAATGTCATGGATAGCTGCAGCAGACGTGGCTAAATTACCTTTAGAGTCCTGAGGTGGCCGTCCTCCTGTGTTGTGCCAGGGTAAACGGATGGACGTCCTCAGGGGGGTGTTGCGCTGTTCATCAAGAAAGCTCAGGTCCTCCAGCTTCGTGGAACTGGTTGCTGTAGACAGAGAGGCAAACGCAAAAAATAAATAAAAGAGAAGTGAAGTGAAGCAGACGCTCTGGTGCCTCGTGAGTGCATTTGTCATAACAACTGTAAAGAGCGAGATAGAAACACGCAAGAGCAACATTTTGTGGCACATGTGCCATCTCTGGGAGAAGATGAGAGACAGAGAAGAAAGCCAGTGTGCTCTGACATTTGTAGTTTGCTTGAGGCGGCGTGTGCGAGCATGAGTATACAGTAGCACAAAGAAATGCAGTATCCCAAAGTCAGACAGAAATGCAAGCTTTTTCTTTGATTTGAGATGACAGCGACACACAGCATAGCAGTGAGAAGTCTGTCTCCACAAACAACCCTGCCGTGTTGTACAAATACAGCAGATTACCTTCAAGTTTCAGAAAAATACAAAGCCTGCTGTTTCAACCTGCGTAAAACGTTCGTGCTTCGACATCCGTCATCTGCTCTGTAATGCAGAACAGACAATATCCTAGGCTCAGACAACATATTACTTTCTCTTTCACCATCGTAAAACATGTTCACTGTTTGAAGTTAAAATCCCGTCCTTGTTTTATTAGAATTTATTCCATCTTCGCTGTTGTATTAATGAAAAAGCCGCAGATGTTTCCAGTCCCGCACTCAGAGGACGTCTCCTTTGAAACTAAACTCTGCAGATGAACTACCTAATGAGCCGGTGATTACAAAGCAAATCAGCTTGTGGTTTGAAGTTATGAAATGCGCTCTGTTATCATAATAAAGCTGTGCATTAGTGCAGCAAGGTCTCTTCCTCCAATTGCAGTTCATTTTCCAGTCATGCTATCACCATCATGATCCATGCTCTCTTGGCCCTGTTGAGGAGAATCAAAGCCTGTGTTTTCTTCTGTGTCATCCTCGGCTCGGAGACAGTGTCACAAACACTCAGCCGCACTCGCCTTTCCCTCTCCCGCTCACTCGGCTGACTTTCTCTCTGGAATGTCCCACTAATTAAAACCCGTCTGCTGGCGACAGTAACTGAGGACACCGCCATTAATGTAACTTTGAGTATGGGGGAAAAAAAAAGGAGGGGGGGGGGGGGGGGGGGTTGACAAATGTTACTTTTACAGCAGCAGTTTGTGCTTCCGCAAATATGTTAAGTATAGAGAACAGAGTCTAGCTGTCAGCAAGCAAAAGCAAATTAAAAAATAAAGCAACGTATTCTGAAGTTGGTGAATGAAAAACGATGTTAGGGCTGGTACTGCAAGCTTCATCCTACAGCTACACCCACTTACATCCAGCAAAGCCGGGGAGGACAGTGGGGAACCTCAAAGCCCTCCCCTTCTCCCCAGCATGGAAACACAGGCATAGTCAAGTGAGCCGGGTGTAGACCTTCAGCTAAATCTCTGAAGAGTGCTCCCAAAGGATGAGCTCACCGAGGGCACAAAAGCAATTCCTCAAGCCCAGTGCTCCCATGCAGGCACACTGGCAGCCGAGCAGAGAGCCTGGCTGGCCCCTGTCCTATGCTCAGCCAGTCACTGAGCCCACAGCATTAGGTGCTAATTGAATGAAATGCTTTCAAAAGGAAAGTGTATCGTACCACATAAGCGCCATCTCTGTCTATGTGGCACATACAAGCACACACACACACACACAATTTGGTAAACAGGCAGCACAGGGGGAAGATTAAGAAAATCACAGACAGTGTCTTGATTGTAACCTGTAATCGACAACTACTTTAGTTTTAATCAACAGCCTTGGCTGTAAATAGAGGTAGTAGACATAACAGAGAGTAATGTGGATAAAAAGAGATTTAAAAAAAAAAAAAAAAGCCTGCGGTATCATGACGTAGTGCAAGAAAGATATGGCATGAGACATAAACAGAGCAGATGATGTGTGTCTTCACGTCTCTTTGAATCCCTCAAAGCTTTTGAATGGATAGAATAAAACATTTATTCGGCACCAGACATCTCTAGGAGTGATGCTCCATTTGATTTGTTTGAGTAGTTTTAATGCACATACTCCCTAATTCCTGACAGTGCTAATGCATCCAACAACGACAACCCTACCCATGCCCCTTTTTTCTGTTAAAGCTTATCATTTGGTATTCACCAGTCTTTCAAGGCCAAGAAACCTCACAGGAATCCTTTATATACTTCAAATCCTGTTTCTTGCTTTTTCTCCTTCACTCACTCTGAACCCCCCTCGTATTCTTGCACATCTCCACTCATTGATAAAATGTACATATGATACCTTGAAGTCGGTGCTTGCAGTTACTTTGAGGCCATACAAATGTGTCAGACTGTATTCTGTTGAAAACGGGACTCTTTTTTTTCTTCCTCAGGCAGATCTGCCCTTTGAAACCTTCTGTTCTGTGTTTCCCATGACAGAATAGAGAAAAGGACCGAGCTGCTTTACTCAAACGCAGCTCCCTTCAATTCCCTGGCTGGACTGCTACCGTCTCTTTGCAGGGGTAGCCACTAAATACTCCAGTCAAGTAGCATCTTGGTTTCTGAAATAGAACATTTGACTTTATTTTACTATGTTTTTTCCTATCTGATTCCCCAAATTCTATCTAAAACGAAAGACAAAATATAAAAGGTTACGATTATGGTTTTCTTTGACACGTGCAAATGTAGTTTGGACAATTTCTAAGCAAGCAAAGACTCAAGCACCACCCTGAAGTCTCTCGCACCCTTCCAAGGGTGGCCCTGACACCAGGTTGAAAACCACTGACTGACTCCATGTGACAATATTTCTTTCTTTTAGTTTTCATCAGTTGATTTGCAAGAAGAGGAGCTTGGATTTATATAGCACTTTTTTTTTTTTCGAGGTGAAAGCGCATACGAAAACCATCACCAACATTCATGCACCATTCATGCGAGACACTGCGGGTTAAGTGCCTTGCCCAAGGACTCAATGACAATGATTTGGATAGAGCGGTATAGTCAATAATTATCCAACCACAAAAGGACAGCATGTTGCCCTATTGGATTCTGCTTTCATATGAAGATCTCAGTTTATAGAAATGAAAGCTGTTCCTGAACAAGCATTACAACAATAATGGCATTGGTTTGCCGTCAGTCGGGCTCAGCCAAATGGGTTTGAGGTGCCTGAGAGTAGTGAGCTAATATATTGTTCCTTTATGGCTGGACATTTGATGAGTACTGATATGTCAATGGAGTCCCGCTGGGTGGAATTTAAAAAGGCTCTTCAAACCTCACACAGATTGATCTTTGTAGTGTTTCTTCTTTATTTATCTTCCAGCTGCGACACAAGAGGCACCGGACATTTCTTTTAGAGTGAACCATTTTTAAACGTCTCTGTGACCTTTTGAGGAGACTGGAGGACATGAACGGGATATCTCTTATCTTTTTGTTCTCATTTCAGTCCAGGAACCAAACTGATCAATGTCTATTCAGGAATGACGTTTATTGTCAATATACCACAAGAACCAATCCAGTAATGACTGAAAGTGTCTTCGTAAACACGGAAACATGCTTAAATATCCTGCACATGGCACAGCTTAAGAAAGACATGTGCTTACAGCATATAAAATAAAAAGATACTGTGCTTTTCCGCACTAGTACTATAGACATAATATAGCTTATTGGATTCAGCAGTCATTGCCTGACTGCATGCTGCTGTGCTGCACCACTTTGAGAGACAAGGATTTCAAATTAGTTTCTGACCTTTGCAAACATTTTAATCAAAGCCTTTCACTCAGACAACTGTGGTCTTCCCAATCCAACAAAGATGTATTGAAATGTTTCCTTTTCAGTGTTTTCCAAGACTTTAGAGAGGTCACCGCCTGGGTTTCAACGGCGAAATAGATTTCTTTCTAAAATAATCAATAAGGTTCTGCTTTACCTTGCTGCACCTCAGGCTGCAAAGCTCTGCTGAAAAGTTTTACATCACAGATCTATTGTAGCTGGGCTCCTCAGGCACTGTGACCCAAACTCAACCCGCTTCTCTGAGAAACGCGGCCACAAGCAGCTCAAGCAAAAATTTCAAAAACCAAAAGAATTTCAGCAGCCAACGCTACGATGGCCCTTTGACTCTGTGAGCCTCTCTGAACAGCTTAACTCAAAAACTGAGCTCTTATTAGTGAAGCATAATGAAGAGAGACGGAGGCAGTGTGAGACACATGAAGTGAGATTCCTTTCAGAAAGGAAAAGTATGATGTATGATTCATGGATGCTGCAACAAAGGATGTCTGGAAGAGTACATGCTGTTTGCATAGAGGAAAAAGACAATGACATGAATCAGAGATAGGGTGATGTAATACGCCTCGTTATTGTCATTGATGTGATATGGATTTTGTGATAGGACGAGATATCATCTTAGAGTCTGGATAGGATGACATGATGTAAGCGTTATCATTTTTTGGTTTTGAAAACTGCCTGATATTAGAGTGATGTAACTTTCTAAACTTAACAGACTTTTCTATGTAGGGAGATTTACTCATGGCCTTTTAAATTTAAATGAGTGTTAATTAATAGCCCCAATGCGTGAATATTATCTGAAAGTGCCAATGGTTATCTTCATGATGGGGTTGCCATTTGAAAATGTAAACCGCCAGAGGTGGATACACTCTGTGCAAGAGCAAAGAAATCTATTTTCTTGAGGTGAGAAAATTTAAGGACAAAGTTCATGGGGAGGTGTCCGGAGTTTGGACATAAATCTAGGATCACTGAATCAGCAGGCGTGAGCTGCAATGAAGCAATGTACCCATATAGCATAAAATGTTGTTTCATGTCAAGGAATAATCCATTCCTCTTCCTCTTTAAATGCATCAGAGGTTGTTTCAAAACACAAAGAAGCCAGAAAAAGCTGTTCATATTTCTATTGATTTGTCTGCAGGTGTGCATCTTAGCATTACATGATGCAGAAGCTTCGACGACGATACACAATTTATTTTGTGATGAAAGAATCACTGCATGTAGAGGCCAATAAAGCTACCGCTTTGACATATTGCTAAACTACCTTACAAGATGCAAAACACCAGCTAATGATGTAATTATGATATGAGGCAACTAAATTCAGCCCTGTCTGCTCTGACAGGTGGTGAGTGCCAACATTTGTGAAACCTGAGACGGCACGTGAAAGCTCTGCACGGCGCTGTTCCCACAGAAGCTCAGCTATACACTTCATCTGTCCGTACCCGCCAAGGCAGTACAAATGACACTTCTGGCTAATGTGCAGACATTCCTTGAACATGCATAGCTAGAATTCTTGAGGCCCAGCAATCCAGCCTGTTGATCAGCGTGAGGCAAATGGGTAAAATCTGCTTTGCTAAGAAATTGACCTTTGAGTGCAATTATATGCAATTCTTGCGTTCTTAGTGGTTATCTAGATGTGCCAACCTCTCATTCAATTTTTATAGTAAAAACAGTAATGTACTTCATTCAGACTGAAGAAAAACTCGCATTTACATTTTTGCTGTCTACATCCACACAGAGGATATAGATTAATGAAAGAAAAAGACTGAAACTTTATTACAGCCAGTCTTCACCAGAAAACAAGTCTCCATTAAAACTGCTAACAAGATCAAGAGAATATCGCTCGCACACACACACACACACACACACACACACACACACACACACACACACACACACACACACACACACACACACACACACACACACACACACACACACACACACACACACACACACACACACACACACACACACACATCAATAAAGGGAGACTGAATAATAGATGCACTTCTCTGTGTGGTGCAATGCACTTCAACACCACCACGAAGTACACCTTATAAAATGATCATAAAGATGATTCAACACCACTATAAAACAGTTTGGACCAAAATTGATTGTGATAACCTTCGTGAAGAGAAGATCCAGCGCAGGGCAGCAGTGTTAAGACTGCATTACTTTTAGCTCAGTGAAAGAACTCGGTTTCAGATGAACTCATTTCCAACAACTTGCCATGGAAATAAGAGCTAAAAGGATGGGAGCTAAACAAGGTAGCCGAGACAGATTTTTCCAAGTCACACACACACCAGCTGTTTCAGGGCCGGAATCCTATACTGAATGTTGGTCCAGGTCATCACAGATGGACACCTCCAGACCCCCAACTCAACTGAAACTCTTCTCAGAGTTATTACTGCATGCACATTGCTTCAAATAGAATAGTGTCATAGTGGAAGTGAAAACAAAATCAGTTCAGCTATTTCATATTTTCCTCAGTGCATTTAAGAGAGTTATATTTTTATTCCCATTTTAGATTTCCACGGTCTTGTCTAATGAGAATTAAATAAGTGACATGCCTCCACTCCGGTCCATCAGCAACAATGACTGAAACTTTAAAAATGGTGGCTCAAATATACACACAAAACAAACAATAGTCAAGGTTCAAGTGTGTTAAAGGAATTTACCATTAATCCACCCTCCATCTTGGGGTCATCTGGGGGCCCCACCTCCTCCGCTGAAGTCACTCCTGCTTCAGTTGTTGCCTCTTTTAAGTCATTTTTAATTGAATAAGAATTCGCTGAGAAGCTGAGAGGAGGCTCAGCTTCAACCAAACATGACACCAAGACAGATTCTTGGGAGCCATAGCTGAGGTTGTCTCACCATGTCCTTGATGTCTTTTCCTAGGGTTTGTCACACAGTATAAAATCTGAGGTGTGAATTCCCCGGGGCCCCACAGGGCAACACTGCATAACTATGACATCAGCCTATAAAGTCTGGGAACACACATGGAAACAAGCACACAGGCAAACCAACACACATAAACCACTAAATGTGTCCTAATCTCTATGTTTTGTGAGCCAGTGTGCGCCTACAGTGTTTGTGCTTATATCACATGAAAATAACAGTGAGACGTTAGAATCTACATGTTATGAAAGCAACAGAAAAACCAATAACTTCAATTGTGAGCTACACAGGTATAAAAGTGGTGTACAAAACCAGTATCCACTGTGTGAAATATATTGCTGTGACATGTATACAGTGAGTTACAACAGAGAGTGCACCAGCCATGTGCTCTTTGTCTGCTTCAGTTGCTGGTGCTCATCTGTCTCAGACTTTTACTAAAATTTAAAAGCATATTTTGTCAAATCCATTCTGATAAACAGAACACGCACACCATCGTCATTAGGTGAAGGGACAAGGTGAATTTAAGAGAAAGACATTCGAATTGGGGCTAGATGTTATCAAAGGGTAAAGCACACAAACACTGTGAAACACAGGGTACCACAGACTGCATTCAATCACACTCAGGGAGGTCCAAGTCACATATATTCAAACTTCAACGCACTAGCTGTCTTTACAGTGGTCGATCAGAACGTCATGTCATGTCTGTCATGGCCTCTGCTCTGATCAGAGTGCATTTATGCCTTTATGCTTCCTGTCCCAGTTATACTCCATCTGCCCCTGCTGCTGTAATTTTCAGTCATTTCACTGCCACCAGAGGAGTTGTCTGCTTACAGAGTGCATTTTAACTGCTCACTTTGCTCGCTCCTGTTAATGTCAGTCCACCATTCATGCAATCCACACTCTAAGAGTTTCCCTTCATTCGTTTGGAAGTACTCAACCCTTTGCTTACTACTCATGATCTGGTCCACTAACCAAAAACACATGGGTCACAGCCTTCATGTTTATATTGTTGTTATCAAAGTATCTATCTAACCTGCCAGTAATCATGTGCTGCTGTTTTAGGTATGAAGTAAAATGATGCATGTGGCATTGCTGCATTGCTGAAAATAATAGTTCCCAAAGACCAGTTCAACCATGACATTGAGCAAGGCCTTGAATTTTGTCTACCATTGTATCAACTTTGACTCAACCTGTTTTTAAACATCACTTTTGCTGTAAATACATGAACGAAAATGAAAAACATATGGCTTTCAAAGTTTAAAAAAAAAAAACAGCCAAGGTCAAAAGGAAAAACAGCTCAACAGAAGAAAGCAGTCTGAGGGAGACCTGGGAATAGAAAAGTGAAGAGGGGGGTTTACATGAGGGAATAGGGGGTAGAAAGGAATATCAACAACTGTGACAGCTGTGTGGATATGGTGAGCTGAACCACAACAGGGAGGTTCCAGGGCAAGAATGCAGAACAGATCAGGCAGACAGAGGCTTGTGCTTAGGTACAACATGGCAGGCAATGCTGAGGCACAGCGCACAACAGCTGTCTAATCCCAAACTTCTGCCTTGATACCCCGAAAAGTACAACCTGTTCTCTTAAGACTATTCACTTCAAATTTTTTTCTGTAGCTCGACACGCTTTCACTCCCCTATTTGAGCTACTTGTTTGGCAGCTCGTCAGCCTCAGGCACAGGTCACATCACAGTGTCACAATCTTGAGCTGACTGGTAATGTGACGCTGTGAGAGACACAGCAAAAAAGACACACAGACCTTTTTCCTTAACACCCGCTGACAACCATGTTACAAGTTCACAAACCAAGGCTTCCTACCTGCTACTGAGTTTGGCCTCGGCATCATGAGGGAGGAAGATGTCTGCGGTGGATATGAAATTGGTCCCTCAGGTGAGTGACCTGGAGGCTGTGGGAGGGATGCGTTGAGCAGCTGCTGCTGCTGCTCAGTCTTGGACGGGGTGTCGGCTGGCGTGGCTGTGGCACTGCTGGAGTCTTCTTCGGCCACGGGAGAGCAGGTGTCAGCCCGCACACTCTGTGCCAGGCCATGGCGCCCGCTGCTTCTCAGGCTCCCATCTTTACTCCACTCCAGGCTGGAGCCACTGCGGTCATCATTTTCTGAAGAACTGGTGATGGTGGCTGAGAGGAAATGAAAAAAGGATGGTATATCAGAGATCCATTAATTTAATATGAACATTTATCTGTCTTAATGTATAGAGAGATACTGAGTTGTAATGAAAGTCTTAACTTTGAATAACTGCTCTTCCTCAGTGCCATTATCAACGTTGTTCAAAAGCTAATTTTATATGTACAGCGACTGCCTGCCCACCCTAATGAGATCTTGTGAGCTCTGATGGAATAGATTGGAAAAAATAAATTAAGTCTCCTGACAAACTTTATTCCTTTCAAGGATCACCAGTACAGAGTCCGCAACATCTGATGTGGGGGTCTGGAAGATGAACCGTGGAGTACAAGTAACTATTCCAACTGTAACACTGAATTCAATTCAGACAGGTGTTTTGCTTATATCAGAATAAATCCTTTAATCCTCCGACAGGTCAACATAGCTATCCTTAATGCTGGGTTTCAGGGCCAAATATACACAATGACAGGCAGCTGGATATAGAAGCATCAGAGGACTGGAAATGACCAGCCAGCTGGCTGTGTTTGCATCACATGCAGATAATCTTGATTTCATAATGCAGCAGCACGTTGCATCATCACTAATATTAATATAACTAGCACATCCTAGACCTTGTAATTCCTGTGCTGTTTACCTGGGCAAACACAGCACCACTCCTAACAGCATCACATCGAGCCCTGCTCTGTTCGCGGATCTGTAAACTGTCACAGCACATAAAAGGCTACAGTGATTGCTAACTTGCTTGACCTGTAGGCAACGGCAACCAGAACATTATCTTTTGCTCAAAGCCAGTGATTTTATGTTTTTCAAGCATATGGAGATGTATGCAGTCATTATTTAAAGTCCTCTTCCAGGCACCTCATGCAACATCTCCCGTGGCAGCTAATTTGTAAACCTGAAGACATTACAATGGCTGACCAATTGCAGCACAGAGCTTTTAATGCGGTGCAAAGCCAAATTAATGTGCTTTTGAAATGGGAGTCAGACTACAACTTCAAAAGAACAGGGAGCATTAATCAAAGGCGGGAATCTGACTTATGGACAAACCATGACTTTGTTCTTTTCCTTCCTTCACTGTTTTATCAAGGGGGTGGGTGAGATGCTGTACATCAGTGGGTTTTTTACACCCCCAACCAACTTCACCCAGCTACAAAAGTGCAAAGAAGTCTAGCATAATGTCATAGTCAGCAAATTAATAGTTAATTTAAGAGACTGCATGCCTTCCTCTGCTGCATACATACTGTATAACAACTGTGCTGGGCCCACACTGTTAACAAAGGAGTGGTTGGACAATCAGTGTCTCAGTGTCTACATGAATCCAGCCTATTTCAATATGCAGAGCTAACGAAATGAACCCATAGGATTACACCCCCCCCCCCCCCCCCCCCCACCAGATATTTATAACGATGTGTAACACAAACTAGTTTAGCACGACAAAAGACAAAACAGGCAAAGTCACATTCGAGCAAGTTTGTGTTCTGTCTGTTCAGAAGGTGTTAAATTGTACAGAGGTACCTTGTGACCAGTCAATAAGCACCCCAAACCGATTTGTCTGGGACCAACAAAAGGAGCAGAGACTACTTTAGCCAGCCAGAAGCAAGAGATAACACCCAAAACCAAGTGGCAAGGTCTCATTGTATATCCGCACCCTGCCTGAAACTGGAGATTCTCGGTTAAAGAACCATGCTCATTGTCACATCTTTGTATTCAACCACATGCTTTTTTTTTAATTGCACATGAACAAAGTGGCTTTACAGAAAGTCAGACTATGTGCACTTCAACTTGACTGCATGTTTGATCCTGTGTGACATCGATGCACCAAGCTGGAAGACACTACATCACAGCTACCATAAATTATTCAGCAGCTAGCAATGATATTGCTCTGAGGGGACAGAATGACTGACTCATGGTAATCAGTTATGTCAACGGTGGAACATTGAAAATCCAGACTGCTGCAGAATATTTGACTTTGACATACAATACTTACTACACTGGAGCTGTAGTATCAGTGAGGTACATAAAAGGTTCACCTGTTAATTCATACAATGCCACAGATTAAACTTTCCACCTCAACCTAACAGTGCCACTGCCTTCAGATAAGAGACCTCAAGAATGGAAATCGGCAGAATCGCCATAACCTTCAATTCAAATATTCAAACTCCCCTTTGGGTTCAAATCCTAAAATCTGTATAACAACTGAAGGTTTTGTGTGCAGAACCGCTGGTTGAATTAATGCATCAATAGACTATGCCGTCTTGCTGTCAGCTTCTGTAAATCCCGGGATGTCTCACAGGGCTATTACAAGAAATACAGCACCACGTCAAACTGTGGCAACTGTCAACTCAATGCTCTCTCACACCGGAACAGCTCTATACAAACTCAATCACTGACATGGAAGAAGATGAATATAATGTGACACAAATGTTATTCAGTCCCAGTGGGTTAAACGGAGTGACACATGACTGCCACCACACATGCAAGTCTTTTTTAGAGTAAATCACCAAGCGTGCATTAGGTAAACATTCTCAGATTGCACATCAAGAATAGAAGAGCTTCATGGGAAACACTGTAAACGATATTTGGTCGAAAGGATACTTGGTGAGCTCTGCAAGTCAGTGCCGAACTTGTAATGTGCAGAGTGACGTAATAGTGACTGTAGAATTGTCGGCGTTATTTGCTGTATGTTAGAAATTCATTTACTGATGTATGGTTTAATAACGCCACCACTGGCAGTTTACCCTGTACTAAAGTCAGGCTGAAGTACACTGTGGAGACAATGGTTCCTAATACACTGGTTAATAAATGCATGTCTCTAAAAATCTTGTGCTATTAAGTACATCAGTACTTATTAGTCATCATTAAGCTTTGCAGCCGTACCCTTCTTTATCCATTAATTTGAACATCATTGCAGGAAGCGATCAGCCTAGAAACTCTCTTAAAAGCATTACTCAATAGCTTTACAATCAGTCAAAACCCTACCGACTCCATTTAAATAAGGACACAGGGATCAACCAATCTCACAAATTTTCCTTGTACCATAAAAAGTGCCATTAGAGGATGGAGAGGGAGTTATTAGATAGGCTCCATTGCTCACCTATGATCCCACTGTCCTTGCTCTCGAGTGTTGAGCTGGGGCTGGTGATAGTCCCGCAGGGGCTGGAGTGGCTGAGTGGGGGACGGCTCGTGGTGCTGTTGAGGGTAGAACATGGGCTGTCGGTGCTGGGAGACGCTGTGCTGCTCGTCAGTGTTGAGCAGGGGCTGATGCCCTGGCTAGTCAGCGAGCACTGTGGTGGAAGGGAGACGGCGCAAAGGGTTAAGGTAAACCAAAGAATGTGCTGCTAATTAAAGATGTCAATGAAGTATGAAGTTAGCTCAGAATAAACTATCAGCTGGCAACAAGTTCACATTTTTTGTGGCACGAGCAGAAACAAATACAAAAAATTAAATTAAATAAATCCTTATTTGGAAGAGGAATCGAGAGTTTAAAAAGATATATTCCAACATTGCTGTATATTTGACCTGAACCATGTGAAAGCACATTTAAAAAAAAAAAAAAAAGAAATCTCTTAGAAATGAACAAGAGTTTCATATGTGAGCATGACACACAAGCAGAAAGGCATCAGCATTGTAAATGGAGTGAGCCTTTAAAATTACACACTTGTGTGTCTGGAGGAACAAGAAGAAGGCTGACAAGACTTTCACAAGGGAAGAAGTCTCTACTTTGTTTGTGACACAATAGACACCTTTCTCGTGTCATCAAGCCTGTCTGACAACCATACAACAGCTGAATCTTTGTTCGGGATAACTGACAACCGTAGAAGTCCAAATTAAGGCTGGTTTGTCCCGTTTCCCCATCTTCCTTTAACTGTATTCTATTGCTACACACAATAAACTGTAGCTGAAACAGGTCATCACTGTCCACTGTAAGAAGAACCAAAGCTTTTAAATAAGTTCCCATCGCAATGACGATCATCACACAGCAAGTCTTGACCTTCTTCCCTGTCCTGCTTCAGTAATACTGAAAACAATACATTTGACTTTTTCTTCTCTCTCTTTTTTTTTTTCCCTCCAACTTATTTCACAGACAAACGACTTCAGAGACAAAAAAAAAATATTCAGACAATTGTGGTTTTAGAATTTCTCTGTGAAGTTTAACAAGTTAATCTACAAGTAGATTTTGTCAAATCATCTGTGAACTGTTTAATCCCATATCCCATTAAAACTTGCCGTTACAAGTCTCGGACTAACTGAGGCACCTCTCATCATCGCTCAACCAAATTTGTTGCAGACACTGGCCTGCGGGACTTTTGCCGGCAATGTGTCACTGAACCATTCTTATTTTTTCTGGACCTTTCGAGCTTCTGTCAAATATAATGATGAGTGAATTTACCAAACATCCCACTGGAACACCCACAGTTCATCTGTGGCGACTACATATTGTTTTTTCACACAGCTTCCATATTCCAGGGAAACAATAGTTTTTCTTTTTGGTCTGAATCACAAAACAGTTATGTTGTGCCACACAAGTGTGACTAACTCCGAGATATTTTAACTTCTCTGTAAGGATCTGTGCAAGGAAATTATGACATGAAAATGAACCGAATAAGTGAAGGATGCTGAATGGGTGATGGCATGATTACCAACTTGTGGAGTTTTATCATGGCTGTATAACATCTTATATTTCAAACAAACAGTGTTGTCTCACAGCTTCCAGCCTTGAGGCAGATTCCCAGCACTAATCCCACACAGCAAACACAGTTTGACTGGAATACCTAACACATTTAATTATTTACCGTTAGTCAAAATGAAAAACATGCTGAGCTGAAGACATGTTATAAAACAGAGGAATGAAGAGAAAGAATTGCTGGCAGATGATAGAGGTTTGCTCCTTCTTAATGGAGCTTAAAAAAAAAAAAAAAAAGCATTGTTACACATTAACAGCAGAGTCAAGATCATTAGACCCTCACAAGTCCTGTCTCCTCTTGTCACATCTCAACTAATGAGTGTAATTCACAGATTACTTTCCAACCCTCTTTCAGCCTCTTTTAGAACTGCTCATTCATTGACATTACGCGAGGTGAATGAGGTATAGCGATAGTGATCTTGACTGTGCTCTTCAGACAGTTTCAGCTTAATTAGCAGAGCAAAACAAAGTGAGGCTCGGACCCAACATAACTCTATTTCTGGACCTGAGCTCAGACGCTCTTGTTACATACTCAGGAGCATCTGGGATAGCACTCAAGTTACCGGGAGACTAACACAGCACGCTAAAGAGCTTGCACAGAAATAAAACCACATGCAGTCAGTTTTAAATATGCAGTTACTTTCTTTCGAGCGCATTTAACAAAAACATTTCAAACAAAACAGTCTGACAGTTACCGTTGTCTGTGGTGCCAAAAAAACATGTGCCTGAGGTGCCTCTTAAAACCAAATCCATGAGAGAAAAATGAATCAGGCTTCAATAAAAACGGTTCCATTTCACTGTCACGCTGTCAAAACTAGATTCTGCTCTCATCCTTTCCATCTCCAGTCTATCTCTGTTTCTGTGTGCTGCCGCAAAGGCAGCAACTGTTGTTGAATGAGGGAGGGAGTTGGAGGGGAGGAAGAAAATGAAATACCTTCTTTTCATTCTTCTCATCCATAGGTATGCGCGCCGTACCCGGGATCCCTTCTCCCAGCAAAAAGCCCAGCCTTGTCATCAGTTCTTGATTGGCAGGTGAGGAGGAGCTTGGCTGTTTCTCTGCTTGAAGCTCTAGAGATGAGAGGGACAGAGAGAGAGAGAGAAAGCGAGAGAGAAAGTGAGAGAGAGAGAGAGAGAGAGAGAGAGAGAGAGAGAGAGAGGGGAGGAGGCAGAGAAAATGCTTAAGATTTGTCGTGCAGATTCCCTCTCACTGCTGGATGGCCCACACAGGGCCACGCTGCCTGCCCTGCCCTCCTCAGCTCTGCTCTGAAATGCTGTGCTGCACTCTCCAGCTGCAGCTGATGTGGTGCAGATCCAGAGTGAGAGAGAGAGAGAGAGAGAGAGAGAGACAGCGAGAGCAAGAGAGCGAGACACTCAGGGTGAAAGAGTAAAGGAGGTTGTGTGCAGTGGGGGCTGTGTGTGTGTGAGTGTGTGTGTGTGTGTGTGTGTGTGTGTGTGTGTGTGTGTGTGTGTGTGTGTGTGTGTGTGTGTGTGTGTGTGTGTGTGTGTGTGTGTGTGTGTGTGTGTGTGTGTGTCCCACAACATGCCTCGAGTGCCAATTCCAGGGCTTTCTGGTTGTTTACAGCGCTCCTTCATAGAGCCTCAGAATATCAATGAGTGGACATTGGCTTTCTCCAACACAGCTCCAACTGTCTGTGGTCTTTATTCTCCAGCATTTATACGACTCCAGGCTGCATGACTGGGTTACCACCACCAAGGCAGAGACAATTTGTGATACACTTTCTTTTTATATATAGAAAATGATCCATTTTTGTGTAATAAACCAAACAATTATAGAGGCAACTAAGACACTTTGTGCAAAAAAAAAGCATTCTAGTATATTCATGTGATAGAGCATGTAAAGCCAATGTGGTGCTGCACTTCAACAAAGTGAAAACATCTCCAAGCTCGCACACAGTACGATGATAGGCAAGAGGCACACAGTGTCCAACATACAAAAGCTTATTATGCAGCTCTCCGTCAGCACCTTTTTCTCCTCTCCTTCATTTTCTCCTTTAGCCTCCTTCTTCCACAGTTATTAATATTGCTGACAGTAAATCTGATTAAATATAAACAAGTCCAAGGGAACAATGTGCTGAAAGCCTCACTGAAGTTAAATTCAAGCCAACACACGCACACACGCACGCACGCACACACACACGCAAATAAACAGCCATCATTTTCTCATTTAAAGTAAATATGCAGGTGTATTTTTATTAACAGCTAATATTATACTGAAAGGGTCAGACAAGTCTCCAGGAGGGTATACTCACTTTTGAACAGTCAATATCAGACACAAAAAGCAAAAATTGGGAAGGTTTTTGGAAAACAAATACGACAAATTATCCACGGACAGGGGGAAAAAAAGAATAGTCTGCATTTCAGATTTGACTTTTGAACGATGTACAGCGCTTTGGGACCGATCACGCAGCTGTAAGGCGCCATATAAGTGAAATCCATTTACCGTTTTTTTGGTCCTTTTCGGCAGGATGACTTCAATGGTACCCCATTTCTTAGAGTTGTATATTATGCACATCACAGAACACTTCATTTCTGCTCTGTCACAACAAGTTCAACATTTGAAAGCTGGTTGTGAAAACTGTGGCTTTTTCCAAATATCGCCTGTATGCAAAACAAAACCTTGCACCGAGGAAGCTGCATTTCCAGATATGTTCATTACACCCTGCTGCAGTCACGAGGAAGACTGCTGACTTGAGAGTTCTCTGGAAGACACTTGCTAAAACCCTCCAGAGAAGATGACTGTGGAAAGGGCCGACTGTTCGGAGCGTGAGGGATCAAAGCAGATGCATGCAGAATTGATTGGATGGACAAAATGTGGCGAAAAAAATAAAAGGTGAACCAGCTACAGGGATGACTGCAGCCATGTGAAGATTTTCTAGCAGAGCCGATTCACGGATGAGGAAGAGTTTCACAGGGACTGCAGTGAGAATGGAGTCAGTGCGTCGAGGACGTATCATTTGGAAGAGAGGTAGAGAGACTTCGCAACCAAGTAGCTTCATTTTCAGTGTGAAGTCTTTATAGATAGGGTTGGTCTGAGGTACCAGGTCAGCAAGTCAAGAGTCAATACACCGCCTGAAAGCAGATTTTAGAGATCTTCATGCTTCTGTCGGCTGAAAACTTGATGGAGATGTTGCTTTCTTTTCTCAGCAGGACTTTACACCTGCCCACACTGACTCACAACAGGGAAACTCAGGAGCTGCTTCTTCCCTCAAGCTGTCAGGACTGTGAACTCTGACCTCCAGTCAGCACCCCACAAACAGGGACGATAGATGGACATGGCTGGGGGTACTGTGGCATTGCACCGTTTGTGCTTCTTCTATTTGTGGGTTTTTTTCTGTATTGTTTGTGTTTTTCTTTTATATTTTACAGTTATTGCCTATTTTGATACTTTTGTGTTGTAGAGGCTGGTGGACAGTCGCTGCATTTCACTGCCGTACTTGTATGTGATGAATTTAAAATCTAAATCTAAGCTACAGTAGTGCTTGGCTGGTCATAGTATTACTGGGGATTATTCATTGCCAGTGGGCCTGGCGTATACCTGTGGGTCACTATGAAGGGGAAAATGAAACACCAAACCCCATAATGCAGATGAGGTGAAGGCTTCCCATCAAAGCCACCTTGGCCTCCTTAACACTTTAGAAATGTCAACATCTGATCAACTCATTATCATTATCAGCTGCAATGGTTCTGGAATTTGTGCAAATGGATTCCCGACTGAATGAGCATTGAATGTGTTCATGAACATACTTTACATAAAGTGATAAAACCTCGGCGAGCAGCTGCTGTTCCAGAACCATATCTAAATGATTTACTCCCGTTGTGGTGGTCGTTCTTTTAGACCGTGAATATCTTTATTTATTTTCGTCATCGTGGTAACAGTTTCTCTGCATTTCAAGGTTTCTTAGACACTACAATCCCTCTGTCTGTTTTTGCGCTTTTTTTTAAATTTGTGCAGTAGTAGGGTTTTTTTGGGGGGGAATATATATGGACGGAAAAAAAAATCCCCCCCAAAAAACTGACTTGCCCAGCAAAATACAGCAAGTGAAAATAATGTTGTGTGTGCATGGATTTTCATCGGGCACTCTGGACTCCTTCCACAGTCCCAAAACATGCATTTGAGGATATTTGACGATTTCAGGAGAGACTGAGTGTGCACAACTGTCTGTTTCAACATGGATGGATGGATGGATGGATGGATGGAATTTGTTTTTCAAAAAACATTCAGCACATTAAACAATAAGCAATCGTTAATTGTAGCCTCAATCCATTAGCTCACTAAAACAAAGCTGAACTTTTATTCGGGTGTGGAAAACATGTGTAATCAAGCAGATAACATAAGTGGTGACAAATAATTCAACTCTAATGTTCTTGATTCCCCCTGAAAACTTGGTCATAATTAAACACAAAAGGCTCACACTACTGTAGCGACGACCACAATTTAGTCAAGAAATAGTAGACCATGCCCGAGACTTATCAGAGGCCTTTAAACAAAACTGAATTTGGCATTATGGTCTGGCACGATAATCGTGTGCCTGTATCCTTCAGCCAAGAACAAAATGTGTTAGACAAGATACATGCAGTGTAAGTAATTCCACACCAGCACATATCTTTAACTTCAGGCTGTGCAGAATATTTATATTACCCTTTGACACATCTGCCCGCAGGGGGGCTTGGTTTGTGATGTTTGTTATGTTGGCACTGCCCTGTGGGAAGTAGCTGTACCTCTCAGAAGTGTCTTTAATTTTCAGAAGCTGAAATATTCTATAGGCCTGAAAGGAAACTGCAAGAGTTCCAGGAGCCTGAAGGTCCGACACTGAATAAATAGAAGCTTTTGTCTATATAGCAACAGACAGTGAATTCCAACTTAGCACATGATGTCCTTGCATCACTATTGCAAATATAGTGCAATAGAAACCCAAAACATTGAAAATCTGTTTGTTATAGTGAAGAACAAAGAGAAGCATTGGTGCCGATATCTAAATACAGACCACAATTGAAGAAAAAAGCTTTGTTTGTCACACAAACAACAAATGTACAGCAAAATCTGTGTCCTGCAATGAGCCCATCTCCAAGGAGCAGTGGAGCTCCTGTGCAGTGGCCGTGGGGGCAGATGGGACTCAGTAAGCCACAGTGGGAACTTACCGGAAGTGGAATTCAAACCTGCAACCTTTTGAACACAAGCTTCTCTATCCTCTCATCCACCACCACTGTAGTTGAGAATCAATTTCAAGGAGGATTTTTCAAATATAGTTTCTGACTTTTCATCTCTGAAGGATTCCTGTGGGCACTCCTAACAGACACAGTATCACCCATGCTGAGTGCTCTTGGAGGTGGTCCTGTTTTTGTTTAATGTTACAACCATTGCACAGGCTTCAATGACCTTCAGTGAACATTACAGAGAATGAAAATGAGTCTGCGTCATTTCAAAGGGACACCTTCCACATCACACCTTTATAGCCACTGTTCATTACCAGACAGTGACAGGCGGTTTTCTTCTGATGACATTTGGTCAAAGACAAAGCTTTTAGCTCTGGAAATGCTAACACAGTTCCATAGCGACGACAAACGACAAAGTATTGTTCCCGTAAGACCAATGCTTTAACATTTGTTTGGAAAGCGATTGAAAAACCAGACTACTAAAGCAGTGGACGAGCAACGTCTGAGTGAATTTCATTTACAAAATAAAGAAAAACTGTATATGTGAGTGCATTGGCTAAACTGTGGTACAAAGAAGAAAAATCTATCCGATTTGTGGATTCGGTATCTTTTCACAACGGAGCATTGCTATTTGTGCTCTCACAAACTGTGTGTTCACCAGCTTCAGTCACCAGCCCGGGCTGATAGTTTGGGGTTAAACCTGATTGAATCCGTCACCCAGCTCTACATTTCTGAGCCCTGACACAACTGCTTCATCATATGCTCCTCAAAACCACTTAAACCTGCCCTCTCTGAAAACCAATCAGGACCCGCGAGACTGCACTGGAGATGTGTCCGGCTGAATTTGGATACAAACAGACCGATAGGCTGACATTAAGACAAATGTAACATTTCCAAACAAAAACAAAATCTCCCGGGCCACATCAGCCAGAGGTCCCAATGAAAATCAATGCACTGTGCCAACAATACTAATAAATAGTACCAACTGCATCCACAAAGTTTGCACCGCATTTCATGTTCCAGCAGTTATAAACAAACACCAAGAATAGGAGGAAATCTGTGTTGAACTGATGTTTATATACTGCAGGTATATTCCACTTTTGAATACATTCAGACTGTGCAAACAGTGCGACTCATTATTTATACTGTTTATAAACAGAAAATAACAGGACATTTGTCTCATAGCTAAACTGTGACCCTGGGAATGTTATTATCACCTATTCATCACTCTTGACAACTCTAATATCCGTTGACAGGAACAACAGGTAAATATATTGAAAGCTGTAATAAATATTGAAGGTAGTGGTGAATTAAATCACTGCTGGCTAGGGGGAAAAAAATAACAATATTTATATAGTTTTGTCTCTATTTTCATACCTAGAAGCCTCTAAAAAAACAGCCTCAGCCTTATCTGGAGGCAGTCCTATCTGTTGGGTAAGTGTTAGTCTTGAGGGCAGCTCAGCCATGGGAGTGGGGTTGGGGGGGGGAAATTCTGCTGTTTTCGCTTTCTTTCCAGATTATTTGGATCTGTTTATAGCTCAAACCAGCCACCTTTCACTCATAACCTCTATTCTCTACAGCCTTCAAGCTGATAGAATCTAAAGCCTTATTGAACAGCCATTGGTGCACAGTATTAGCCAGTAGAAATAACATCAGTAAGCTTTCCTTGTCATTATTTCCCTGTGGAGTTTCCGTGCAGTCCTTTCAGTGTTTGGCTTTTTTATGGTCGTGATACCTCGAGAGTGCATTTAGCACAAGCGGATGTCACAATGCGGTATGTGTCTCACACAAGTGCTGTAATACTGAATATATTGTTTAATAAACAGTGGAGAAGAATGTCTTTGTTGGCAATGTCATAAGCTGGCATGCTCTTCTAAACCAGTGGTATATGGCACATCCGAGGACTATTGCGTTTACACAGTGAAGGACATATAAATCAATTTTAAATGTTAGTGCAGAACAAACAAAGATATATCTGCCTGGAATATAAGCATTATGTTTGCACACAAGATATCCCTCTGCCTCTACTGTTATTACTAGTTCCTAAAATCAAAACAGCCATGAAACTAAACTCAACTTTCAATTAATTGTATCGATTTCATAATACAAATAAAGCTTTAACACTAGTTTAAGACCAAAATCATTTTCAGCTCGTCAGTCAGTTTCTAACCAAGCGATCAAGAAAAAGACAGCTCTCACTTAAAAATTGGAAGGTGCGGGGCACTTCTGACTGCAAACTTGTCTCCAGAGATAACCTGAAGGAAGCCGACTACAACTTCCTGGCATACCTTGTCTAGCTATTTCAGATGATATGTACACTCATCTTTTATTGTTATTGTGCACATTGACACCTTCAGTTGAGATAGAGCCTATTCATTGATGAATGTATCTCACTAAAATATACTTATTAGACATGTACAACATTTATGAGTGTCTCTGATCGTGAAGATTCTTGATGTTCTCTCCCAGATACAGTAGATCAAAATAAATGTCCAGCTCTGAAGTAGCTCATTCTGTGTATAATCCTGTCATATAGAAGGTGTCCTTTTTATATTCATGCTCTGAAAATATCCCAATATGTGATGAAGACTAATGTATGTCTGTTTACAAAAGGTATAGGAAATGACAACTGATCATTTGTTTTAGAATTTAATGTTCTGATGCTCCAATAATGAGAAAGTGGAAAAATTAAGTACTAATACAACATCACTTTCTGTAAATTTCTATGACAACTTAAAAATTCTAATAATAAAAGTTACAGTAGCAGTCAAATCTGAAGTCATCAAATAAGATACATCTGTTATCAGCCATCTAATGACAGATACTCTAATAGCTTAAAGAAATTAAAAGCAAATTATATTTTTGGCACAATAACAACGTTATGGCATGTTATGCCTTCATCAAACAGCAAATCCTCCATTTGTATTTGAATTCACAATTACCTAACTCAAAATCAAACTTCAATATTATTTCCCACACAAATATATATGCTTGGTTAACTTAAACCAACACAGTAACACTTGTCTGAGCTGAAATGATGTAAATATACATACTCTGTTGCTAATTGGAAGCTCGTCTCGTATGATACACACCCCATGATTTCACAACGGGCAAAAAAACATTCAAAAGAGTTCTCAAGGCTCTCATTAAGTACTCATCTTGGCTACCTAGTTTATTAATTGCTGCCACCTGAATAGACCACAGGTAAGTTTATGTCTTTATGTGTAACAGGGGAGCCACACCGGGTCTCTTTTCATATGTCACCTGACACTTGAATCGGTTTCATTAAGAATTCCTAATGGACATTGCATTCTGGGAGACACTTCAGAAGGAACAACAAAAATGTAGTTGTAAGTCAACAGCAAATTCACTTGTTTGCACATAGTGAAGATATTTCATCGATCTGATGGAAAGCTAGTTATTAAGTAAAAAAGCTACTGTGAGGAAATAAGCTCAATGGTCTAGATGAAGCATTTGTCTTGTCCCTTTTTATTTTGTACTCATTGAAAAATGAAAAACCAGAGATGTAGCTGGAACCACTTTGTTATCCCAGTAACTGTACAGTGAATGGAGGCACACACACAAAAAACAACATCGTTATCTGCTGCCTGAGGAAGTTTATGAGCAGGTGTGAAATAGCAGCCGCGTGTTTCAGTGATAGAAGAATGAAGACGGAAGGAGGAGGAGGAGGAGCAGAAAATGGGTGGAAGAGGAGGAGGAGGAGGAGGAGGAGGAAGAGGAGGGGACTCCATCAACAGACTGGCTTCACAGGGCTGCCTTAGCTCTCTCTCTGCCGAGAAAACAATCCAGCCGGTGCTCATTAGCAGCTGGAGGTTTCATTACCACAACAGTGTAGCCTGGTTAATGAACCCTCAATGAGAACATACATCCTGTTTCTCTATCGAAGTTCAGAGGTACAAGGTGACGTGTACCCCTGGAGCCTTTACTTCACATTCCAAGGTGCTGTAAGTGCAGACTGAGCATCCAATGAAACATTACAACTAATTAAATTGAGACTCTATAAAGTGCCTCTGAATAGAGAATAATATTGCCTGCGGGAATCGTACTTTGACTGACATATCAGCTTGATGCAATGCTCAATCTTTTATTAATATTGCTGAAATGACAGATACAGAAGGCATCATTTTCATAATGACACCAGCAGAGCTGACACTCAAGCAGCAGTTGGCCCAGTGGGTCATGGTGGCCATCCTGCAAAAGTCCTTTAGAGATGGACGGCACAGATTAATAACACCTTTTGATTCAGTGGGAAAAAAGAAAAATAACAGAATGAATCATCCTCAGACTGCTGATGGAAACAATCCTCAGCAATGAACCTGATTTGCTATAGAAATTTAAAGCACTTGTCACTTTGTCACAGCCAGCAACAAAATCATCTCCCATTGAAAGGGAGATGATTTTGTTGACGCAAAGCTACTATTTGCCTCATAGAAAATCACGAACAGGGTCAGCGTGGATAACATCGCAAGTTTTTATAAACTCGTCACAATTGTACATGATTATACAATTGTGCTGGAATATTAATTAGTTAAACTTATTAAAGTAAGTGTATATGCTGTTTTACATTCAATTGAAATGGCTGATGCTTTTGTGTGTAGTGAAGGCGACTCAAATGTATAATTACTCATGATACCATGACCTTCAACATTTGCAGACACATCCCTTGTATTCATCTTCGTATGAATTCAATGAATCACACAAATCAGGGACTCGTTCAAAGATTTTTCATGAGAAGACCTTCAGTGGTCAACCAGCCTTGTCACTATGACAAAACTAAAGTGATGCTATAACCAGACACTTTAAGTAGCTAATATTCACTAAAGACCAGTTTCATCATTGACAGGGTGATCAATACATGGAGAAACAGGTGCTAAGTGTTTGGGTCGGTGGCCCAGAGCCTCACTGGGGTTGTAAAATGGGCATGCGGAGAAAGACATAATTGTGGGAGACAACAGGACCTGTGGTTTTCCTGATTGACAGAGACAGAGCTCTGAGACCACAGCTGAAACAATTTTGTGGACCGACAGTCAGCCGCCTGTTGCAAACAAACTCACACACGCATGCATAAACAAAGACAAAGGTCCGCACGGACACGTAGTCGAAATAAAAATACACGTTGCATTTAGTACACGGTTACCAGAAACACAATCCTTCCTCAAAGACAGCGCCATGTGGGAGGACACTGCTGCATGTTAAAAACCTGCTGCCTTACTTTGGCTGCAGCCTGGCCTGTGGATACACAAACCAGAGCATGACAAAAAGGAAAGCCAAAGGACAAACCTAAAAGAAGACCTTCATTCAAATTAGGTATGTCAGCCAAAATGAAACGGGCAAATAAGAAATACAACTAAATAAAATAAATATAGTGAAAAAAAAAAAAAGTTAAAACATATTCCAGACACAATCCCAGGTGTGCACAGCATCAATTTTTACACTGTCAGCAGCTTGTGTAGAGATAAAACACTGTTTTAGGCAGTTCAAATTTAAGAGAGACATCCTTCAGCATATGCCTCTTTACAACCTCTTGATTTGTACCCGAGATGTCACCGAGTTCTCGTGCTACAGAACTTTTAACTTCCTGTCCTCAGTCAGCACTTTCTGCTGACATTGACCTTGGTACAAAAACAGCAATATCAAACAAGCATCACATCCTGTCGCAATGGCTGGTGGAAAAAAAAACAACAGGATAATTTATTGTGTCTGATGTAGAAGACAACACAAGATTTATCGACAAAATAGTACTGGATCTGCCCTTGTTACATTGGACCTGTGGATACACATATATACAAGTAAATCTTGTTGCTGGAATAACACCACACTTAATCACACTGCATGGTGAAGTTGCAATCGGTAAACTTGTCAGCTGTGATCGGGCCTCAGCCGACTACAGCTGGGCTTTCATAATTAGCTTCTATTAGTGGGGAATTTACACAGTTCCTCATTACACATAATGACTTAAGTAAGCTGTCTCGCCCCTGTTATTTCTCAGCAGTAAACTTTTACCTGTTCACTACAGCCATGAGAAAAACAGGTACATAGCTTCATCTGGCTTTTTTGTTGACTTTATTGCTAAATTTACTGAATGAACTACACACAGCCACAAAAAGGACACAAGCAGGTTGCTTACTGTCCTGACAAACATACTGGTCATTTCGGAAGACGTACAAGTCACTCAGTGAATAGGCTCAGCCTCACTTAGAAGCCCGGAGCTGTAAAAGGGAAAAGACATTTGCTCTTATTCTACCAGTTAGGAATATTATGTGCTTAATCAGCCTGGATACTGTCCCAACAGATGGCCATGCCATTTCTTGTTTGTCATAAAGTGACCAGATCTCCACTGTCGGGAGCAGACAAGAACAATAACATCCGAGCAAGAATCTAATTTATCATCTCAGTTTATTTTTGGGTACTCCCCGAGGCAAACTAAAGATCGAAGCAGCCAAATGGTGCTATACATTTGGTGTGGCCATTTCTCTGGAGACCCACTAAGTAGGTTTGTCACATTTATGTAAGATAGTTCAGGAGGAGTAATTAGATCCCCTCTTGTGACGTATAATCTATTTTGAAAAAGTAAAATGGATCATTTCTGGACAATATTTACCCCATGATCAAGACATGAAAATGCTTGCCTAGGTTGTGTTCATTTGTGATTGGTTGAAAGTTTGTGCTCTTCACTTAGATGTGCTATGAAGTCATGACCTCTCTAGAGTGTAACCTGGATTTTACCTAACCCCAGCAGGGATATACAGTAAGAGAGTACTGTACTCTGATAGGAGGACAGACAGACATCTTCATGTCTTGTATACAGAAGAAGCCTATTTTTTAAACCAGCAATCATATCTTTGATTGACTGATTAGGAATCCAAACAAGCATTCCACTTAACTTTGGCCAGTATATATATAGTTCTTCTCAGTATTTGGTGATATTTATCCTACCCTTGCTGATCACACCAATGTCCATTCAGGAACATCCCATACATGATACAGTCACCAACCTGCTTCACTATAATGATGATATTGGCCAGATGATGAGCAGTGCCTGGTGTTTGGCAGACACTGTGGTTAGAGTTTGTCAAAAGAAAGACGAGACTGTCCTTTCCTCCATGCTCTCAGGGCCCTTTAAATGTCTGTTGGTAAACTTAAAAAAAAACTGTCAAGTTTTCATTCAGACTGGTTTCTGTTAAATCACTTAAATATAAATAAACAAAGGCCTGACTGATGAAGAATAGAAATGGTTTTACACATCTACTCTAATCTATCTCTCCAAAATGTTACTTTAGAAAGCTACAAAAATGATTTTGTCCTCACAGAAGAAACTCCGGGAGCTTACATTACAGATATGTTTTTGAATCATATCAAGCTGGTGGACTCCAAAAGAAGTTCTGGACACATACACATTTTTTTAAATCATTTGAATTCTCTTGTAATTTTTTTATATATATATAATGAATCCAAGA
Source organism: Lipophrys pholis (assembly GCF_963383615.2). Taxonomy (NCBI): domain Eukaryota; kingdom Metazoa; phylum Chordata; class Actinopteri; order Blenniiformes; family Blenniidae; genus Lipophrys; species Lipophrys pholis. The sequence continues at coordinate 13,705,977 of NC_137632.1, forward strand.
CACCTCTTAAGTCATTGTTAAACCTTTTTTGATGGCTCATCGAGTGATTTGAAAATATTTCTGTTTTATACCAGTGAGATTGAATCAGCAATACAAAGGGCCTAAACACTGTACTTCATGAAGAAAGAGTAATCCTGTTAAGCCCCCTGAACAGTTACTTTAGTCTAACATAAAACTGGAGGTATGGAAGCGCTGAACACGCTGTGTTCTTCTCTAAACATAAGTAGCTTTAAAACACAACCCACCCATCAGCATAATTTTCCCAGCGATGAAAACAATGGAGAAAAATTATGAATAGTACTATTAGAAAGACAGCAAAAATGTGCAAATGTGCATGTATTTGTGTGATGATATGTTTTAAGAAGTTTCATGGCAAATAAATAGTACATATGTATATTTGAAGGGTGTTGTCGTACAGTGAGAAGTGGAATGACACTGTCATAGTAAAGAATTGTGTTCAGACATGGTGTTCAAATCTGCAAAATATCCTCATGCCTCAATTCCTATTCTAACATTCAAATCCGAATCTTCTAAAGTATTTTTAGGTTGCATCTGATTAAATTTAACGTCTAAATATGCCAGTGCATCAACTGTCAAAGGATACGGTTGATCTGCCAGCTGAATGTTTGACACACCCTTGTGTCTCGGTATGCCACAGTCAACGGTGACTGTGCTGCACTGGGTTACAACTGTCTCCCCTTTTAAGCCACGCACAATCAGGGGCACTCTGTCTACTTCGCATTTTTGCTAAAGATAACACATCTAGCAATTCCACTTAAGCTTATGAGAGGAATTTGAGCCTGCCCAGCTGGAAGTCAAAACAGAGCACTCAGTGGAATATTACCCTTTCACACATAAACACAATCCCCAAACAGAACGGAATAGGCGCAATAACTTTAAAGGCACACCTCGCAGAAGTGTGGGAACACAGGAACACACATGTACAGCTCGAGAGAATTTAAAGGTCTTGTCCTCATTACATTACAAATCCAGCACTTTGGTCAGACAGTGTATATCCTCACACTGTGGAAAGCTGACTCCTCGGTAATCTAAACACACACAGTTCAGAATAAACACGGCACTACTGGGTGCTCATATGAGGAACTATGTGAAGGAAAGAATGATCCAAAGCACTCAATTTTACTCATACAGAAAGTGATGATTTGTTCACATGATAAAAGTTGTAGTCCTAAATCTGCAGCGATGAAGTGGACTACAGAAAACATGTACATTTTTCAAACCGACAGTTATTTCATGGAAAAAAACACAAGCAGACAACTTCAGAAATGAATCGTAAGCATAACTCACCATTGTGCGAGGAGTCCTTTTTATCAGCCACCTTCCTCAGTGCTGACACGATGGCATCAGAAGGGACACGAGGACTCTCTACATATTTGGGCTTCCTGATTGGACCTACCAGCACAAAGAAGATACAGGCAGAATGAGCGAGAGCGTCCCACAGAGAGAGCAAGAGTAAAAGACAGTGAGCGAGAGAGACCGAGAGAAATGAGGGAGGGAGAGAGAGAGACAGAGAGAGAGAGAGAGCGAGAGGGCAAGAGAGAGAGGGCGAGAGAGAGAGAGAGAGAGAGAGAGAGAGAGAGAGAGAGAGAGAGAGAGAGAGAAGACAAGAGAATGAGGGAACCAGAGCGAGCGCTCTCACAGGATTAATATGTTCCAGATGGGACGAAGGATGAGAGGCAGTGGTGTCTTCGTTGGACGAGCTTGGCTGCACTCCGTAGCTCACATTAAACTCACTCACACACATTAACATGCTCTCGGACAGCTCCCTGCATGGACTCCCTCCAATTCTTTCTGGTAACGTGAATTATATACCGTCTGCAGGGCAAGAGACCCAGTAAAGCACAGCGGGCTGGCTTGGGGAATGTAAACTACAGCAGGAAACCACAACAATTAGCCTCTTAGTGAACTAAAAATGAGTCCAGCGACACGCATATTCACTGTTAGACATGAGAGAACATATCCAAACCAGCAAAGCCTTTCCCGACATGTTGATCTATCTGAGCGCCGCCTGTTGATAGTGCTTCCTTCTATTGCTGCAACAACAGCTGCGGTTTATGGCTAGGTTAAGGTCCAGGTTTCCTGATGAAAGTCAGATGATGCATCTGGGGAATCAGTGCAACATCTTTGTTTTTATTGACGATTTGACCATGGCTGGTGGCTGTGCTCTGTACCGTCTGGCGAAACCATGAAAAGTTTAGAGAATCCGTTTTACACACACAATGCTGCTCAGTGTGCTGAAACTACAAAGATACATTCCTACACAAAAAAGGTTAGAGAGAAGCGCCTTTAATTTATCCTTTGAAAAAAATTCAATGCAGAAGCAGAAAATTGTTTTGAAGCCAAAATGTTTTGTGGAGTGGTGTCACAGCACTACTAACCTAAAAGTGGTTACAGAGTTGTTTAAATGCATGCGAGACCCAGGTAAAACACTAGTCTAAATACGATGTCAAAAGGAAAGAAACATCTCCCAAGCAACATGCGGTGTAACTTTCTAACCCCTCCAATTGGAGCACAGATTGTAAAAAGGAAATAAATTCCAGAGTCGGGACACATAGTCAAAAAGTAAAACAGCAGAAAAGTAATCCAATAAACAGGAGGCTGTACAGTTTGGACTCAAAGATCCATGAAAGCTAACAGCGTTCCCAGTCTCTGTTGTGCACTGCTCCAGCCTTGACCTACTGTAACCCAAACCTCCTACTTCTGCTCTTTCCCCTCCTCCAGACTCATGTTATCAGATGACTGTGTGAGTAACCCCAGACATAACATGAGGAGTACATGAGAGAGCAAAGGCAGCCATTTCCTATTACCACATTTGATAACCCGTCACTCCCACCTCCAAGAAATCCGGTGAATCAGATGGGACATTTTCCTAAATCACTGCTGCTTGATGCACAGTGCCATCTATGGATATGCAACTTGAAATGCATAGTGACTCCAGTGCAAAATGTAGTTCAAACAGGTTTGTTTTCCTGTTTGTCACCATAACTCAAATGGTATCGTTTCAAGGCATAAGTTGTGGTGTATAGCAAAGAGGATGACTGAAGCGTTGTGCAAATGCACTGTAATTTAGGGATTCAGAGGACATGCAACGTTACAGACAGCTTCATTTGTGTAGATAGAAGGCTTTAGGTCTGAAGGTGACTGGTCCAGTGAAGCATCCACAAAAGCAATCCAAGTCAGGCTGTTATTTGGCAGACAAAACCAAAGGGTGTCCTGAAAACCCTCCATTCATCTGTGGACGGTCAGGCACAGCCTATTACCCAGGAGTCACATGGCTCCAATTAAAGTGGGAACACAGAGACAGAGATGGCTGTATGTGAAACACTCAGCTCAGGTAAATATCTTCGGTGAACAGAAAACTGCCTAATATGCCCTGTTGACTGTATTTTATCGAAAAAACAACAAAGGCTACAGTTGGAGTAATCTGAACCACATGCTCAAGATCACGTTTGGTGTACACAAACCGCCAAGAGGGGCACAGGATCCGCACATGAAATAACAAACATGTGGCTGACTATCAGGGGTAATTCTAAGCCACATATAATGGTTGATAATAGAGGAACGAGGCAAAAGGAGTCTGCTGTCTGAGCATCACACAAGGCACAGAGGAGTTACCACTCCATTCAGAATCTCATCTCAAGATTTAGCAAGGTGCCATTATCACGCTGCCCTTCTTGGTGGAAGCACTAACGAATAAGCAATTGCGGTTTATAACAGGCATGAAAAGGTCACAGGAATGAAAGCCTCAGATATATGAACCTTGAAGGACAATGGAAAAAGGGATAGATATGAGGCACTTGCACCTTCATCATACCTTGTCAGCAAAATTCTGAATGCGAATCGATTTTATGTGCAAATAAATTGGTAAACAATATTAAATGTAATGCAGGATAATAAATGTTAATGTTCCAAAACTGTACCAGAAAGAAGAAGCGAGTATTAAGCACATTAAGCTCTGTTTACCAGGCAACATTCATTTTTGTCAACTGCTGACTCCCTGCATCAAAAGTACAAAAGGACAAAATTGAAACACCTCATTTTGACATCCTCCTAAAAAGCAGGAAACTGATTAGATCAAAAAAAGCCAACAACCTAATATAGATAAACAACCAACTTAATCTGCATCATCTGTTAATAGTCATAAAGTTTTGGCTGTTATGTGTACTTAGCAGTGTTTGGATCATCTCTGATGTTTATGCAAGAAGTTTATGTAAAACTGCCAGTTGTCTGTGCTGCTTCGCTCTGAAGTCCTCAAGGCTCAAGTATCAATAAGACTGCAGTTCTTTTCATTCAACAAGATGCTGCCGTCTTCTTCGCCTAATTTAAATGTTTCTGTACTGCAGAGATACATGTGGATTTCTCCAGAATGATCAATGATTAACTGTAACGAATGAATTATATAACAAACACAGGAAAAGTGGGGAAAAAGGAAGTGAGAGGTAAAGTCAGTTTGCAATTTTGGAAGAAACCAGGGAGAGGTTTCTTTGATTCTTCTAGCAAGCACGTTTGTTGTTGTTTTAGTTTGTTTGTTTCAACAAATATTTATTTTTTTCAAAGACTTATTTTAAGAACTGCTCGCAATGTAAATGAAGGTAAATTGAAATGAACAAATAAACTACAGTGATCAAATAAAACGCATCACAGGCATGATAGTTGCAGGTCTAAATGTAAAGTCCCAGACTCCGATGATGCAATTCATAACCTGTGGATTCCATCAGCCATTCTTAAATTGAAAATTCTTAAGAATCATTTACCAAAACTTACTACGTAGCCTTAGACTCCATATGTGTCACGTGTGATCTTAATAATGTGACTTCAACTCTCGAGTTGGCTGCTGCCCTTTACTTGAAACTTAAAACAGAAATATTTATCAGGGTTTTGTTTGGCCTGCAAATGAAAAAGTTTTAATTACTATGAGAGAGATATACGGATATTTGACCCCATCCCCAACTGCTATAAATCAATTCATCTGAAGAAAAAATGGACCTCACAATTAGCCCATCCTAGTATACAGTGTATTAGGTTCACAATGTCAATATGTCCTAACTAAACATATTTGTCAGCGAGTACACATTCAGTGCAACTTGCTCATTAAGTCCTTGTGATTCTGGAATGCATAGCTGCTCATCCTCTGTGTATAGTGGATATATGTGTAAATATGTATCTATGTAAAGTTATGTAAAATAATTGGGAAGAAATGCAAGTACACAGAGGGAAAGGGGGGCGGTGGATTAAGGAGGGAAAACAGAGCGAAAAAGCCTCGCTCTCTGGGGGTAAGGCAGCTTGGCGAGCTGTGACTGCAGAGCACTCAGCAATATTCACTGCGAGGCTCAGGCATCCACAACCAGCCAGCTATCAGTCAGCAGGCTCAGGCACACATACGTGGACATACCAGGCACTTGAATACCTATCAGCAACAACTTACAATGTCCAGTCAAATGCCTGTGAAAGGGGGGGATTGTTCATGGTAAGGAAGTGATCGAGGAGCTTTCCCAGCATTCTTCAAGATGGACTTTGACTTTTTCACATTTGGACTTATCAATGAGACAGTTTGTGCTCTCTGAGCAGAGCGAGAAGGAAAGTGGTCCCACAGCAGCCGTCTTTATGCTCGCAAACGGAACAATGAAGTTCAACTCAAAAGTGAGAAATAATGTATTCTGAAAAAAACTCTTGGATACGACTGGGAGTGTGAATGCAGGGTGATAAAATACGGTTCACCAGTGTTAGTGAATCAACCTGCACTGGAACAAACATAAAAATCTTAATAACATTATGAAAGCTGAGAAAGAAATATGGTGGGAGTTGTCCTGGGTTTGAATTGTGCTTCAGTCGTCATTATTTTACAATTGGGCATACATTTTCACGCTGTCAAAGACTTTCCCTCAACCACAAACTTTAACATATAAGGGAATTCATTAACACATCTCATTTCTACCCACTTCATCGGTGGAGCGCTGACAGTTTATTCAGCTCTAGGGTCAGAGGCAGAGGGTGTGAGTTGAGATTTTTATTGCGCATGAAAAGAGGAGGATCACACGTGATGAGGAACCAAAGCTGCAGGAGAGTAGTGAAGTGTGGTGAAGTAGAGAACTGGATAGTACTTTGCACTGGGCGCTCATCAGAGGAACCTTTCGAAGGGTCCCTGCAGCCTCACAAGGTCTTTTACAACTCAGCTCTCAGAAAAGCATCAATATTCCCTCCAGGCGATCTGGTTAGTGTCAGAATCCAGTGTTGACTTCAGGAGCGCTCACCTCAAAAGGGCTACAACTGACTTTGAAGAGAGTTTCTACCCTCTTGACAGCACTGTGTAAACCTGCACTAATGTAGAAGATGAAGTATCCACTCAACCACACAATACCTTCTATATGATTTCTATGTTGTCCATGTGGAGTTGAAAATAATGTGAGGAATCCTGAATGCCAAACTATATATTTCTCTTGGAAGAGGTTGGTTAAAATGAAGAAAATTTGCACATGCTGTTAGAGTCTATTCCATTACTGTAACATTGTATGTAAACATGTAATCCCATAGAAATTAGCATTGTGCTATAATGGTTTGCGAGAAATTCCCTGGTTGGAATTTGCATGTTCTCGCCGAGCGTGCACAGGTTTTTTCATTGTTCTTCTTTTTTAAATTACAAAAACATGCATTTAAGGTTAATTGCATACTTTTAGAATGTGAGTGTGTGTGGATGCCTGTGTGTGTTTGTTCAGGGTGTATCCGTCTCCACCGTCAGGTTGCATGGCTGCAGCACCCCGCAACCCTAAGCTCGACACAGCAGTATAGAAAGGTTGGCTCAAATGATCTGAGACTGATATCCAGCCTATAGTTTCTCCTACAGACAGCATATAGCTAAAATAATCACCTCCAAGGCATTCAACAAAAAAAAAACCTCTGGCACCAAGCAAACTGTGTAACAGAGGCTGTTCAAAAAACAGCTCATATCGTCGACCAGCACTCACAGACAAGACAGTTGATATGTTACTGATAGGTATCAAGCTGGGGACGGTGCGGCATCATAACAGAGCTCGCTCCAGCTGTAAGATTGTTACAATTTGAGGAAAAATGTTGGTGTAACAGAAAAGTAGTGGGATAAAATATTTCCATCAGCAAGGTGAACTCCTGCTTGAACCACAAAGAAAAGGGTTTTCAAAGTCCTCTGGGATTATGTCAACATAGCTGCTCGCTGTTTGGCTGAAAAAGAAATGAGTCACCCCTAAACATGCACAAGACAAAACCCCTGTCACAGAAAACAACAATTAACCTATTTAGACATACATAGCAGCCTACCACAGACTGTTCCACCTCTGACCATAGTGCTAAAATAGCAATCACAATAACACACTCCTTATTACATCAGTGCATTCAGACCGGGTGCTGTTTTATGACTGTGTGCAGATTGGAACAGAAGAAAATCATTGCACTAAAATACCGAAGGTCACAGATCAACTGTACATACAATGGGCAAGACATGCATCCTTCCTCCTTGTTGTAGAAACTCATTGTGAGGACTATCTAATCAGCTGCATCTGATGTTTGTTTAGTGTCGTTCACACATAGTTGTCATAAGGTGCAGCATGGAGGCTTCCCTCAGACTAACAAAGCAGTGAAAACCGGGGACAAACGCTTGTCATCCCGCAGAAGCTCAGTAACCGATTACAACCAGTGGAGGTCACTGTAGCGATACCCAGGAGACTCTGGAGAGGCGGAGCAGAGGGAACATCTAGCTGCTGAAAATTACAGGAATGTCTTGCATACTGTGTTGTGATCTACAATTGATTCACTTAAGATGGTCATATAATGAGTTCTTAACCTCTGCTGAGGTAGAGCACAAAGAAAAGGGGAAACGCAGGTACATTTTGTGGAACTTGCTCCTTTAAAGGGCCTTTAAACAAACTGTAAAAGCTAGGTGCTGGGCAACACATGTCAGAGTGCTGTGTTTCATGGTTAAGCTCTGGGTTTAGCTGATCAAAGCCGCGGCACTCAACGCCACCAGACTTTGCGGCTCAGGCATCCGTCACACTCCTAATTACCTCAATGTTTCTCTGTTGTCCCCCTGTGAAGTTTTCATGAAAAGAACAACCACCAAGTTGAGGCCTTCCACACTGCCACGGATTATTCAGTGTGTCAGGAAATGAAGGCCAGCCGCAAAATGCACGCCGAATCTGTGAAACCACATCCCCTCAACGGCATCATTGACAGCAGGATGGGAAGGACATCAAACAGATGTGTGAAGGAGCGCATGCAAGGACATATGGAAAATGTGGGGAAGATGACTTCAGGACACAATTAAAGAAGGTGACAAAACTATTGGAAGTTGAAAAGTTCTCATGTACATAGATTTTCAAGATCTGAAAAGGAAATACAAAAATATTGTTCTGACATAAGTTATGTGGGGCTCAAAATTCCTGTTTGTTTTTCTGTTTTACTCTTTAATGATGTTTACCTTGAAGAGTCAACTACAGGCCAAAGAAACTACAACGTGCCTTGGGGTAAGCCCAGTACTTGGCAGTTTGTGTTTGAGTTTCTTCACTTTTTTGAAGCAGTTGGATTACCAGAGGATATTCGTCTTGACATGATTTGTGTTACGAGGCATCATGCTTGTACTCGTTAGGTCAAATTTAGTTATGACAGAGTCCTGTTATAAACTATGTGACTGTTGAGGGAGTTCTTTCTCTATCTGGACAATCACAAAATAAGAAATGAATAGGTTTGAAAACAAAACATCAGAAAAATGTGTTCTTATAAGTAAACACCATTTGGATGCGTTGATTTCCTGATTTAATCCACTTTTTCCGTATTGCTGACACTGTAGGGCATTTAAGCTGTTTGGAGTTAATCCTGTGATGAACTGAAAACATTTCCACAGTTTAGTCACCCTTCTGCCCCATGGGCTGTTCTTGCAGTAGTTTCCCAAAAAAATATTGTGCAATATTTCATTCATTACACTCGTGGAACTTCTTTTGCACAAGCATTGCCGTCGCAGAACTGAACGGACAAGACTTTGAAACAGACGAAAAACCTTTTTGTGGTATTTTTTTTTTCTTCTATTCTTTGTATCCAACATATCTGAAAAGCTTTGCTCCAACAGACATCAGTCGTAAACGGAGCACAGTCCGTCACCTCTGCGGCTCAGCAAGAAGAAAAGAAGACGGCATGTTGATTTCGTCGCAGAGCTGAGACATTTCCTGCAGCATGTGTTTATTAACTGGAGGTGTGAACTCTCCCCTGCGGGTTATCACAGTTACCTGTGAGGAAAGTGGAGGACTGCCTGCAGACCATCCCCCAATCCTCTGTCACCGGTGTTCCTCCAGAACATCCTTTCTTGTCAGGCCATTTCTTTCCCCTTTTCCATGCCTCAGAGTACCACAAGAGGGAATACGCCTTTAATGAGTGTTCCCCTTGACGTGTCCCCGGGGCCCTTTTCACCTTCACAAACCCAGCCTTTTCTTTATATATATATTCCTCCCTCTGTCCCTTCATCTCTCTTAATGTACATTTTATTATCATATTCATTGCTGCGGTTTGTTCAATCAATACCAGTACTGTAGGTAACTGGACAGATTAAACCTGAGAGGCACTTGAGCATATGATAGATGATTGGTAAATGGTTATTTTGCTATTTGTAAGTCGGCACAGTTGTCATTGTGTATCCGGTTTCCAGTATTTACATCCTGTACATCATCACAATTTCAGAACTACAAACCACCCTGGGTCTTGAAATTCATTTTATGTCAGAAAATGTAGAACACTTCCTTAATAATCAAGTTATTAAAGAAAAAGGCGGTCCAACCATCACCATCCTGAAGAAACGACAAAGAAATGGCAAACTTAATTTTAAACATTAAGTTAAAGCATTAAAGGAAAAAGAGAGGTGAACTTTAACAACCCAAACTTATATAATGATAACATTGTACTATCAGCTTCCCACCAGCCCATCTTTACACTAAACAGATCAAAGCTGTAGCCACTCTAAACAATGGCCCACAGATGAGTGCCACATGTGAGTGGGGCAACATTGACCACTTAAAGGATTTCACTTCTCTGCGCCAAGTCTTCAGAATACAAAGATTCAGGTTGAAACAAGTTAAGCTACAAAGGTATTCCTTACTTTGAAGCACCCACAGCTGCTGACAAACATGTCTTCGACTTGGTGAATAGGAGCAGTCTGGGAAGACTTGAATCCAGTGTAAACACATGACTATTACCAGCCAGTAAAGTGTAAACACATGGTGCAGCTACACCGCTCTCTGCTTGAAAGAAAGTGTTCAATGCAATTGCGAATTCATAGAAATGATTCTCTGGAAGCTGACTGAACTCAGTAGTCAAACCTGTGGGATCCAAACCTGCACAGATATCAAAACCTCAAATGCGCTGAGGTCAATACAGAACCCCTTTCTTTCTTTCCATGATTGACAACTCACATTCTTTTGACGTGTTTCAGAGAAGAGTTAAGGTAAGAGCTGCACCAGCTGTGTTTTCAGGCTGAAAGAGAAAGACTTGCATTTCTGGAGGCCTGTCAGATGTTTTACAATTGTATAAAAGCACCTGCAGGCAGACAAGAGTGATCGCTTTTACATGAGGACCATTGAGACAAATGAAGCTCTCATAATGTGGCTGAATCATTTTTTCAAAGAATAAAAAGACTCAGAATAAACCAATCGCTTGCAGCAATTTCAGATCATATTGGTTAATACCTGCCATATGGTACGGAGCAGTTTTGTTCTCAGATTAAAAGCCCTGACAGTCGCACAGCAGTGTGACTCAGGAGGTGGGATTTAATGGAATCAGAAAAAGGGGTGCAGTGAGTGCAATCTGATCAAACTGATTAGAAAAATGGCCCACACTGTCACAGGCATTAAAAAAGTGTCATCTGGCATGAGAGCATACAAACAGATTTTAAAATACCTACAAATAGAGCAAGGATGGATCAAGTGACATGATTACCTGGTGATCTCTTGTTGGGGCGCAAGGGCATCATGTAGGACTGTCGTGGCAGCAGAGGTGAGGATGGAAGAGAGGTGGACACTCCTTTAGCCAGGCTTAGTCCATGAAGGTGACCACTGCCAGGTCCCTGAGGCTGGGGATTTCCCTCTGCTGGACCTCTTCTTTGAGCACATTGGCTGTAAATATCACCTATTGAGGAGAACCACATGCTTATTACAGCTCTGAAAAATAGCTTTGGTTTCTTTGTACTGAATTCCATTACCTCATGGTGTTTGGCATATTGAATGGACTCATCTTGCTCTCACGTTTTGATCTCACAAAGTTTTCCATACAGTCGATGATTTTGAAAATTTTATGGAGAAGAAGAGGCTGACTTTGTTGTGGATTAATGCAATGGATTTCTAATATAAATTTCATGCACAACACACTCATTGGTATAGGGTACTGAATAAATACAGTGCTTTTTGTCATTGTAGGATATTTCAAAGCGGAAATAAGCTCACACAAAAAAGCCTTTATTTGTTTTACTGATAAGAAAACAATTTCCTAAAAACTTGGCTTTCTTATTCAATCATTGATTTGCTTTATTTCTTGGGAATAATCCAGGCTGTGCACCCTGTCTAACCCTGTGTGGTCAAGACCAGAGATGATCAATGCAGTATGGGAACTTAACCCTATAAGAACTGCAGTAGATTTAATTTAATACATGTTTTACCACATTTAATGAAAGAAAAATGTTACTCAAGGAATCAATAACGCAAAGCCCAGTATTCATTGTACACTATAAAGAAAACATGCATATTTACATTGAGCGATACTTTGCGTGACCCTTTATCCTCCTAAATTAAAAGCTAAAAGTCTTATGTAATGGCTTTTAAACTAGTTCAACAGTTTCAAATCTCTTCATAATTGAGCACATTTCTACAAGGTATTTATACAACAAACTTGAAGAGTGGAAACATTGTTGGGGACAGAAAACTGTCAAAATCTGACCAACATTGTCTTAGTTCTGGGGTTTGAGCTTGAAATTCACATTTTAGAATCCAGTCAAATGTGAAGGTGAAACTGATATTGTTCTGTTTTACCCAATGCTCAATGAAAATACAATATTAATAACATGAAATTATAACATTAACAAGGCATTCTGTAATGTAGTTCTCATTTATTTAGAATAAAGGGTATGTCAGAAAAAAACGCATTTCTTTTTCAGAGATCTGAAAAAAGATCATCTTGATGCTGACTCAAATAAAACAATCTACCAATTCATTTACTACTCCTGATTGTGAATGCCAAGAATGACAAACTACAGAAGAAACCTCGGCAATGGGTTTTTTTGACAGTGTGGCATTTTTGATTGTACACTAAAGAATATTCAAACCACAACTGTCATGCTTTTGTGGAGTTAAAGCCAAAGTGGCGTTTGCACTTTAAAAATTCAACCTTTACTTGATCATACAAAATTCTAAACCATATTGAGCTTTTTATTTTCATATAGACTCCACCGTACTTAGATTACTGTTATGCAACGAAGTCAAACAAGGACGGTGCTCTTGGTTTGCAGAGAAACCAGCTTATCGAGCAGGTCGGAGAGTGGACTTCAGAGGAGGGTCTCCTAATGACACTTTCTATAATGAACCAGAAAATGGAAATGCTGAAGAATCAAATGTTCTAAGCAAACCAAACACAGAACTACAATGCAAAAAATAGTCTGCTCTGTGCACCAACATAACCTATCTAAGACACTATTTCTAAAAGAGAGGTTTAGGTTTTGGGTCGGAGCATAAAATCAAAAGCTTGTCCTTCCAAGTCTACTCAGCCACCATGGTCCACTACAAAAGCCACCTTAGTAATATGACGGATAGTCTCATAAACAAGACCCCGGGGATGTCTAAACTATTGACTTAGGACAACAACTCAACCCCAACCCAGACAGAGACACTTATTATTGTCTTACAGATAACCATGGCCTCACACCAAGAGATGCTGACAATCATCCAAGCCTCTTCACACCCAGTGCACCCTGAAGGTAATCGTTTAATAAAGTAAAAGGAAGTACACATCGATGAAGATCCCTCATGGAAAATGCTTGGCATACTGCAAAAAATTGCCCTTTTGTTACCTGGCATGGGTGATGTCCATGCCCAGTTCCTTAAAGATGTGAGGTTTCAGTCTGCACAGTTGCACCAAAGGAAGCCTGACCTATGAACTAAACTCACCTTCTAGTCATTATTTTGTAAAATTCTGAGTCACCCTTTATTTTGTAAGTACATCAGCATAAAACTGAAGTCTAAATCTCAAACCAGCAGACTGCTGTCAACCACAAATCAGTAATATCTCTTTGTAGAAGAAATTCCCCCACACCGAACCAGATTGTCCTTCCTGTGACTCTGTGCAATTCTAAACAAAGTATTGCAATTACTTTTCAGTTCAAAGAAAAAAAACCATGTGTTTGTGAAGTCAAATGAACACTACCAGACGCCAGCCAATAAAGGACACCAGACACCTAATAGCTTACAAATAAGAATGAGTGATGGAGGTGGAAGAAAAAGCAAAACAGACCTGGATGTGGGGGGACAACCATAACAATGAACATGTACTTAAACCATGGGTCATGGGCCTGTGAGCATTACTCCCGTTACTGGGACACAAGAGAAGGACATCACATTAAAACACCAAATAAAGCGGCGTCATTGACCACAGAGCAACATAACATGTATTTCACTGACTACACTGACTGCTCTTAGCATTTTATTTTAATATTTAATGGAAAACTGTGCTTCATTTCCAATACATTTCTCACTATTGTGATTATGTTTCAAGGCTGCTTCTGCACATTGATGATTATTCTAAAACCTAGAATAAAATGCAACATTAAACATTACTGTTTCTAAAAGATTGAAGGCTATCAACTGATAAAACCAGCATGAATATGCTAAAACTCGACCTTGCTTAAGAGTCAGTTTGCAGGCGAGCCTGTGGGAATCACTGTTTATTAATCATCTAACCAACAATCAACTGTCTCAGAGTGTTTCTAGCATGAGGCTAAAGAAAATGTGTAAAACTCCCAGCAGAATCTACCAAGAAATGAGCAATGAGGCAAGACAGAAGTGGTTGATGTTTCTGTGCGGACAAAAAGAATTATAAAGGACAATGAATTATTAAGGTGTGTTGACATGACAACATGGATTTTCCTTTCTGTACAATATCTATCTTGTTTTAAAACCTTTAGTAAGACATTGTGAATGGGGGAAATTAATCTTAAAGCAATGACAGAACATATATGACACTACAATCCAGACATGTTATGCCATTTCTAATCTTGATGAAGTATACGTTCGTCCATGTTTTTGTTTAATTATTCAGATGTAACACAAGGAAGGTAATAATAGTCTGCACAAAATTCATAACAAAAATAATTGTGGCAGGGTCCAAAACAATCCCACATCCTTTGAAACTGATCATTTGCAATCGCGACCACCTTGCCATATTTCAATGCTCTCTCCAAGCTAGGACTAATGCTTTCTGATCCTTTTTTGCTTCACATATCAAAACATAATTTGTTTTATTCAAAGACATTTTTCCACACAATGTCTGAAAGTGACTTAGCTAAAGAACTAAAATAACTTGAGCTGGCTATTAGTTTGTTCTCTAAATGGAAAATAATGGTTTTGCTTCACTAAAAAGCAATCTTGTATGGAAAGACCAATCCAGTGCCAGAGCCAGCGAACAGGAAAATAATCTATTCTGCAGAATCCAAACTGCTCATTCATCATGCCCTCAATTAAAATGTATGAATTATATACCTCAAGATAACGTGCAATACCTAACTGCTCCTACAGACCATACGTCAGCAGGCCCAGCTAAACCTTTACTGCAGATGTGGGGAACCACAGCAATGACAATTAGCTTTGGTTCTCTTTTCGGGACTTTCGGCAAATTAGCACAGACTCCTGTCTGCAGCCTGAGCTTTGTCGAATCACTGAAGACTATAAAGCATGAGGCAAGCTACCATTAGCAACCTGCGTGTCTGTTTCAGGGTAATGAGTGTTGTTGGCCTGCCCGGCTAATCAGAAACAGAGACCCAATTCCCCCACGCCTCTGCCTCACCAGAGGGGACACAAAGCTGTCCTGTGTTGTAAAGTCCTCCTAAACAAAGAAGAATGCCAGAGACAGGAAGCAGAAAGGTTCCAGTGACACCTCTGCATGCTTTTAAGACCCCAAAAAACCTGTGAATGAATCGAAGGTCACTCGGCACAGACCAGGACCTGCTGTCACCCCCGAACAGAGTGTGACATATCGCATACACACTTTTGTGTGTCCTCGGGGAAGCCTGTGTTAAATTACCAAATGTTGTTTGGCCACAAATTAACAACACATCTTGCTGTCAGGGATAAAATAAAAAAAAGTCCCCATAACAACAGCTTAACAGTGTATGCCTGTTACAAGCTAGGTTATGGTTCTAATTAAGCATGAAGTATGTACAGTATGTACATAGTGCGAATGAGACTCCAGGAAATTGAAAATCAGTGTGTCCCCCCCCATGGAGAAAAATAACCTGTGTGTGACTATAGATAAGAAATGTAAATAGAAATGATATGATGGAGGCAATCCAAGTCTCTCTCTCTTTCAGAATGGTTTGCATTTAACACAAACCATATGACAAGTGTTAATGTGTGTTTCAATTACGGATCTGACATCAGTACAAAATGTTTCCCTTCTGCAGGAGGCTTGAGAAGTTATTACTAAATGAAATACCATGGTGGGCCAGGGGTTAAGGCACTGACCACAAACCTCACATTACCCGTTTGTATCGGAAGCAGACCTTTTCTGCACGACATTTATCATCCCCCACCTTCATCAGTTGCTTCACACTGGTAAGCGGTACCTCTAGAATTCAGTAAAATGCCTTTTGAGGACTGAAGTTCATTTGATGTTTCTATAATGTAAATTATCCGAGTAGCAACCCAATGATGAACTATTGGTTGATTTTCTAGTTCAGGTATGAGAAGTACATTATGTCGGAAAATCTATTCTTGGTTCCTGTGTCAGTACTTTTCTTTTGTGAACTGTAACAAAAATCAAAAGCAAGAAATAAATATTGTTGCTGAACGTTTGTTGACCAGTCACTACTGTATTGAGGCAATATATGGGCCTGTGAGAGGATTGCACGATTTTACCAGAGGTTACACCAGTTGAATGGTAAACTTTGCCAGAAGTGACAACGGGTCGAGTCCAGGCCGATACAGCATGTTAAAGAGATTACGGCAAAGTTGTAATTTTGGTAGCTGCTTCTGAAAACTGGAGGCGCCACATAAAAGCTGGTCATCTGATTTCTGGTGAACGGGCAGCAGTGTGTCATGGTGACTGCATTGCCATCTGACCGATGCTATAATACGCCGAAGGACACAAGGACAGAAACTTGCCCGTGCTATTTCAGTTACTTTCCAAAACCCTGGTTGGGGCAAGGCCTGCAATTTCAGCCCCTGCTGTGGTCGAAGAAATCAGCCCTTTCTAATTATACAGTCCTGCCCCAGGATGATGTAAAAATGATTACAGTCCCTTGCATGCTCTTTCCTTCCCATCAAAGTGAGGGTCCAAAGCCAACAAGGACATGCCCAACCTATAAAAACAGTTCAATATTATTTCAAGACATTGATTTAGAAAATATATATTAAAGGACCAATCAATTATTTGACCAGATCCAATGGGGAGTCACTTATAAACATCTATTCCGACCAATGCTCCATTTTGCTGTGTCCTCATTTTTTCAAGTCACATCTTTGGTGAAGGAAAAATAAAACACACATATAAAACTTTATTATACCACTCTATGAAACTACAAGATGATCTAATCTCATAATAAATTTGAGTTATCCACATTTCTGTTGCAATTTGCTACAATATGAGGGCGGCAGAAGCCCTGTGCAGCCCTCATTAGAGGCTGTTAAATAAACCACACTTGGTTCGAACCAAACTCATTTTCTTCTTCTTAAAAACCGTCACCATCATGTTTTGTTCCACCAAACATCATCTGGGAAGATGCTTAGTCATCCCAGTCAAGTAATCTCTACTTGTATCATAAAGGCAACTTGACATTTGAAGATGTTATTAGAAAGTCATCTGATTGGCTTTATCAGTTGTAATTGATAAGTGTGGCCGTTCCAAGATTTATACTGGTGAAGTCAATATTCCCTGGGCCAATTTTGATCAACATCATTGAAACCTCATATAATTCCAGCTGAATTTATTAAACAATTAGATATGTGCACACATGTTTTTATGGGTTTGTTTTGGAATAGCATGTGAAAATGACTGAAACACAATTCAACCGGCTGTCTCACACTGGAAGGACACATCTGTCAGCAGCAGTGTTTCTGAAGTACGTCTAGATGTGTCGAGGTAGGAGGCATCGCAAGGTCATTGAATCAGGTCAACTGAACTTGGTCATGTGTCTACGAAGATGTTTTTCCCCTTATCATAGTGGATTCATCGGTTCATGCTTTCCCCTTGACTAGCCTGGCTAATCTCATGAAATGGTGAGAAGCTCAGGTATCTAAACTGTTTGGACGTGTCACACAAGGTTTCATATATTATTGGACCATATGGCTCATGGTCTTTTAAGTAATGGGAACTACTCTTTGTAGGAAAGTATGAATTGACTATTGTTTATTCTTCAAGGAACTACAATTCTGCTGTGTGTCTAATCAATAAACATTCGGTTCAGGATGGACTCTTTCATGTTAGGAAGAAAAAAAAATTAATGTTGGCTAATTGAGCTGAAAGTTATATTTGGAATACTGTCGGTAGTAAATCACAGCAGAATAACAGAAGTAGCGGAGGAGTAAAGTTAGTATATTAGTTTGTCCACAATCAAGCTAAGTTCCAATCTGAACTTCCTTGCTTATTTGATAAAAAAAAAAAAAAATGCTATTTGCAAGGGAAATTTTATGAGCAGGAGCAGATTTAGTCCTTTAATAAAAAACAAATAATGACACCATCTGTCTGTACACACGTGTACTGTAAACACCAACAAACATACCCACATAGATGAGCTCTCAGGAGTTCATTTATTGGACTGGAGAGAAAATGAAGAGGGCCTATAATTAATGCAGATTCTTTGAGTCAACACACAAAGCACGATGACCATAGGACAATCCACTGAAGAGGAGAATTCTCTCGCTAGACTGAATGCCAATGTGGATTCCCTGTGTACTTCCGAGACCAGGGTGACAGTCTCACAAAAGCTGTCATGGTTAACACACAGCAACCCACCGAGAGGAGAGAGAGCCGGACAACAAAGAATACAGAGTGGGGGAGGGTCTATGGTATAAGTCATCTGTAATGATGAAGGACAAATTATATCTGATATGTAAATGAAATGCAAATCATCCTGGTTTAAAATCAATTAAGTCATTTCGAGCAAAATTTACATTTAAGACTCAAAGTCACGCAAACAACATATGAAACACTTCTGCGGCACTGGTGCTTGTCCCATGAGGAAATACTAATTTTCGAGCATTTTACTAAGCAATTGGTAGCCATGGGAACAGTCACAATACTCATATTGTAATAAAGCATTCTAATAAAGCACAGTGACAAAAAACTGTAAAATACACACAGATGAAAGAGGATACCAGGAAACAGAAGATAAAGCTTTCTCACTAAACATTGGTCTCAAAACTTTTCCGATGCTGTAAAAACATATAAGAACATAAAATCCCCCCACAGCTGTTTTTTATTGCACACTTGTTTATTATTTCTGTTACATCCCTCCTGTGGGC
Organism: Lipophrys pholis; assembly: GCF_963383615.2. Classification (NCBI taxonomy): domain Eukaryota; kingdom Metazoa; phylum Chordata; class Actinopteri; order Blenniiformes; family Blenniidae; genus Lipophrys; species Lipophrys pholis. Next base: position 13,724,726 of record NC_137632.1, read on the forward strand.
ATGTATTCTATCATGTAATTTTAGTTTTTCGCCTACAATAATCAAATTCCATACATTTCTTTCCCCATCTAAAGACATTTTCTTGCTGATTTCAAAGGATTACTCATCTATGCTGGTGGTCTCTGAGGAGGAACCCCCCCCCCCAACTCTGACAGCGTCTTTAGTTTCAGCTTGTCAGAAACAAGTACACTTGCTTAGGTCCTAACACGTTCAACTCAACTCCACACATACTTGGTAATGACAGCAAATTTAGTCGTTTAATGCAGAGATAGGATGCTGTTGGCAAAATAAGACAGCCAAACATTTCTCGTCGAACGTTGAAACGTTAAAACAGAGTCGATCTCTCCCTTTCCCTCTGATGCAAAGCTCTGCAGTAGTCTGAGCTCTGAAATGCCTTGCTGGCTGGCCCCCGGGGAACAGAGACTGACATGGAGAAGTATGTGTATTTCTTGGGTGGAAGAACCAAAGGAGGTGGAGGAGGAGAAGGATGGAAGGAGGAGGGGGAGGAAGGGTGATGGGTGGCTCTGGGCAGGCACTATGACATTTCCCATTCCTCTTCATAACTTGCCAATTTAAGTGGGTATGGGAAAAATAATATGAGCCAGAGACAGTATCTTACCAAGTTTTACTTTCTGAGAGACGCAAAATGAGAGCAGAAAAACTGATTGCTACAAAGCAAACAGAAGAAAATATCTAATGAAGCGGATTTTAACCAAACTAGACTCACTGAAACTGGGGATATTGCTGAAGACATTGACTGTTTTTATTATAAAACAAATTAACAAGACTAACCTGAAATTGCACACGTTCCACATTGTGCACAGCTGATATGTGTTAATGCATATAAAACAAACAAGTGAAGCAGCGCTACCAGATTTCTAACAGTGAAGGTGAAAGCGTTGGTATCTTCATAATGAATACGACAAGGGCAGAACATTGTGTCGTCAATGATAACAACAAAAACAAATGATAAGTTGCAGTTTGTTAGTGAGAGGAAGAAACTATAGGCCAACAATCCAATTCAAGTGTTTGTTGCATCGACTAAATAAAACATCAATGCTGTCCACTTTGCATAGTGGAGCTAATAGATGACACACATGCAAATGCTTCACCACCTTTTGCAATATAAATGAACCGAGTGGTGACAATTGCTAAAGGTTTGACCTTGCCTCATTAGGGCTTTGGAATAAATTAGGGCGGATCAACGCTTGACAGTTCTGGCTGGAGAGTTATTGATATTCAGACTCTGGACAACCGGGACTCACTCTTCACTCTTCACTCCCACTCCGATGAGGAAATATCAATCTCCTATCAAGCTCCTTTTCCACTCCCTCGTGCAACAAAGCTAATCACCATCAGGCCTTCTAGAAGGAGCAACAGCACATGTCTAACTTTAAGACAACCTGGTGAGTAGGTACAGTTAGGGTCTTGTAAAGATGACAATACATAGATGCACAGTCATAAAGACACGTGTTGTTCTTCTTGCATTTCACTGTGGTAGTCTCAATAATCAGTAAAGGAGTGTCAGGGCGTTTCATTAACACAATTAAAAGGGTGTGAGTTACACTGTTGCTAAGCCACAGACAGAGTAATGCGTCTACAGTAGAATCATAAAAAGTATTCCCTTAGGTTTTAAATGGGGTTAATTACAACAATGTCCTCTACAAGACACTGAAACAGACGCTTAAATGAAGTGCAGATGGACAACCATCACGCACGTCCCATCTATGATCAATCACATTAATGCTCCATGGCCACGGTGCTCCACCACGTGAATCAAAACAGCCCGGATAGAGGTGGACAAGACCTTTCAACTGTCAAACATGCTCAGATTTTTCTGTCGAGGCATTTTCTCTCATTCCTTTAATTTCTCAATTGTATCTGTTGGAAATATGCGTCGAGCAGCTCTGGGACAAATGTGGGTTTTTATCTTCAGGCAAAAGTGCAATGAGGTCTCAAGTCCCTGGTTGCCATGGTGATTTGGTTTAACAACAGATTTGGATTGCCATTAGCACAGACCATTAGGCAGAGTTTCTTCTGAGGCCAGGTGAGGTCATGAGAACACCAGTAACCTCTGGACAACAGCCTGTTCACTAATGGTAAATGGACGAGGATGCAGCACAAAGGCGGCTCACCCCGATCCTTCCAAGGAGCGCCTAATCTCTTATGTAAACATCACCAGAAAAAAACGTGCAACGTTAAACCATCTTTGAAAATGCTGTTTGTAAATCTGTGTGAGTGTTCTCATCAATTAGTCTTGCTTTGTTCAAAGTTTTTTTCCCACAAGATAGCCAAGGCTCTCTGCCATCATAATTCACTTATTAATGTGTTGGTAAAATGAATATGAATTAAAAATTCAAACTAGAATACTACTTCTGATCTATATCTTTTCACCGTGTCAGTAGAGTTGTCAAATATAACAAGAGTCCCCTTTTAAAATAAAGAGAGATATAAATATGAAGAGGGAGCAAATTTTTCCTCTGTGCAACCACCAATACCCTCTGTTCCTGTGAGGCTGCACACAAAGGAACCCAGGTCATTAGTTCAGCCTGCCTCAAACCCTCCAGCGCAAGGGATGGCAAGACATTCATCTGCAGGCACAATTACAAAAAAGGAGTTTCTGTGTGCACAAATGCAGAACAGAGTGCCACAGAGCAAAGCAGGGCTGACGAGAGAGAAAAGGGGCCCCAAACGCTGAGCCTGAACAGAGGTCTGAACAGACAGAGTCAGACAGCATGGGTTGGTGTCCTCATTGAAATGTCATTAGATGAGAAAAACACAAGTCTCAAAACTCTTGAAAATATTAAAGCAAAGTAGGGAAAAGTTCAGCAATGCACAGCGAGTCGTGTGTTGGGTAGGTGAAAGAACTATCCCCTGTAGAGGGAAGGGACATGTAAAGTGCTCATTAGATCACAGACAAAGGTTGTTGAAGGTATGAAAACAAAACTGAAAATCAGACAGAAGGAATGTGTCTGCCTGGGAAGGTCACGCTGTAATTAGAAAAAGCTGTGGCCTACTGACCTCTCCAGCCAATGAACTGCCACAGCGGCCACTATCACCCCTTCAAAGACCATCTTAAAACGCCATGGCATGTTAGCTGATAAACTGTTTTTCCTCCTCTTTGAAGTAGCCGATAAAACAATTTGCCGATGGATGGGTGAGCATTGAGGCTTTGCACGTACTGTTACTGTGGTGCATATGACAACACTTGCAGCCTCCATGTGCTCCTTGTGTATTTGTTTGACTTCTTGTTCGTTGCTGTGCACATCCTTCCAAGGTCACAGACACATTGATGCTGTGTGTATATGGGAGCCAAATTAGGGTAATGGAGAGTGGTTACAGGCTGCCGCGGCACACAGTGGGCCACTGGGAACCATGAAAGTGCATCTCCAAATTCCTGCTCGAAGCTAATCAGCAACCAGAGCAGAACCCAATTTAACCATTAAGCTGAATTTATGTCCCATGTGCTGGGCGGCATGTGGAATAATCAGCTGGTGTCAGATCGTCCACACTGTGCACTTCTCTGTGACTGCGTGACAGTTTTCCATGTCGACTATCTCTGTAACTTCCCAAAACTGAAGATCTGTCGCCTTGACGGATAAAAGCTCAGCACTGGAGCTCAATTTCTAGCAGTCATTTATTATTATCATTATCAAATGCAACTATCTGTGGCATTTTTTATTTCATAACTCGGTGAAAAAGGCAAAATATCTCCCAGAAGAGAAAATGCACAGCCCCACACTTTTATATTTCAAACAATCGTTGCCAAAACATTTTTTTCACAGTCTTGCTAGTGTTCCCAGATTATATGATGGTATCCTCGATATTTATTCAAGTTAGTCAGGTGCTTGATAAAGTAGCGCAGCATCGTCACTGTCTAGCGCTTGCATTGACAGAACCTGGCTTAGTTGACCGAGGAAGGTCGCATCAGCATTAATGCCAGGATCTCACATAAATAGAGAATGACCTCGTTGAATTGGGCAATGTTGGTTGGCCTGTGTAGGACTAGTGGGTGTGCTGCAAAGATTTTGTTAGAAGTCTGTTAGGTTTTTGTAAGAATTAACCTTGACACGTACACCAATTTGTTGTGTCTTTTTTGTGTCTTTTGCTGCACTTTATCCACAGTTGTTGAGTGCTTTTCCACTTCTGTGGAGACAGGACCACACTGTTCTTGGTCACAAGAGTGAGGCCTCAGTGACCCTGTCAATGAAAGACAGATATCAGTGTGCATCCAGGGCTCGAGCCTTCGAACAGCACAGTAGGAGAATAATATTGCGGATACTAGGAAAATTCCAGAGATATAATGTGATCAGAACATGATAGGCAGAAAAGCGTCCATTCTCAAAAGCCTTGTTCGGTAAAATTATAAAAGTCTGGACAAAAACAGACTGAATCAACCAGGTCCACTGCTTTTCCCCAGGAGCCCTTATTTCTACTTTCCGAAGGAGGGACTGGGAGTGTCTAATGTGGATACACCTGAGGTTTGTGGGCGTATGTGCGTCTGTGTTTGTGTGTGCGTGTGCGTATTTGTACATGGATGTGTATCTAAGTGAAAGATGTGGTTTGAGCTACGCCCTGCTAATCGTTGCCTGCTGGCTGCTGCACGGTGCTTTGATAGCTGTGTAGGTCTGTACACTCAATGGTCTCCTTTGTAAATCAGGTGCATTTTTGTTCTCCACCTTTTTAAAGTCTAACCACAAATGTCTGGAAATGAAAATTTACATAAACAGAACTAAGAGCAAAAATAGCAAACACTGTTTTTTTTTTTTCACCAGTCACCAGTTTTTGGGTTGTTTTTTTTACGATAAATGTACAAAATCCCACATAAAATCAATGCAATCACTACATGCAAAGATATTATCTACATGTATGATACAAAGTCCTCATCCATCCATTAATCCGTCTTCTGTACTACCCCATGAATTCCTACAAGCATGAACGATTGGATTTGAACCTTTTTGTCATAGACTATTCAGACTACTTCATCCAGTGTAAGCCAAAAGCAAGCCAGAGTCTCATAGCTGCATGTGTGTTTATGCTACATGTTTCTCAAAACAAGAATCAGTGCTGTGTAATAAAGCAACAATGGGTCTGGTCTGCTCACTAGATATTATGGTTTATCAAAGGATGTTAATAATGGATCCTGAAACTGATGGCCTCTTTCTGTGTCTCTGCTGCTCTGTACTTGTGTGTCTGAATATGTGTGGGATAACAGTCAGGCTTTGTGTTCTGCACAGGTTCGCTATGCAATCTTCAATCCAGACATCCTGTTGTTGACTGTATGCGACTTGTTACGGGTGGCTGCCAACAAGGTTGTGGTTCGATCCCACATCTGTAAAGCACAACCAGATTGCTCATGTATTAGAAATGTGATAGATTATAGTTTCCATTTGTCATTTTATATCAAAAGATCTATATAGAATCTGTTTCAGCCCAAAACTCTTGGTACTTTGTTGACCTTTTCCCACTGATTATGCTATACATTTTTTTGTCATCCAGTGATTATATTAGAACGACAACATGAAAGTGAGCTTTCTTCAGGTTTGCTGCCAGGCCACAGTACAAGGAGGTGGCAGGTCTCAAAATGGCTGTGGTAGGTATGGAGAGAGCGGAGGCTGCCAGCTGTTCCCAGAGCGGAAACCAGACTTATGCAGAGAGTTGGGCAGTGAAACCTGTGGCTCACACAGGGATGAATGGTGTTTCTTGATGTCTGTGTAGAGAATTATTAGTCACCAAATTAAGTCAGGTCTGGAACACTTTTTTCTCAGTGATGCATCCGAAAATGCCTCAAATGCAAAACTAATTTCTTCACAAGAAACATGTTACATATATTTACAATGACAACTACTGAGAACCAAAGGTAAAAACATGGCAAATCTTTTAATTATTGATGTCTCACAGCTAAACAAAGAGGAATGGTTTCATTTCTGGAAAAAAAAAAAAAAAAAAAACTTTTCAAAATTGTTTAACAAGCAAACCAACCCGAATCGTACAAATGCGCATATTACAACTATGTATATTCTGAAACAACTATCCATCAAAAATTCTTCTCTGTTTGGACAAATAACTGCTCAGCCACCTGCGGCTATTGTTTACAGAGGGAAGTCTGCCCATGGCAGTAAAAAACCCTGATGCGGCAGCTGAAAGAGAAAGAGACAACAGCAAAGGAATCTCTGCTATGTCAGCTGCTTTACTGAACTGTAACGCCACACGGCGGGAAATATATGCAATGTGCATAAACAGATTACCATGAAAGACAGAATAAATGGCAAATGCTACCATGAACTTGCACACCAAAAAGCATCACACTGCTTCAAAATGATCACTGACACTAAATACTATACATTTAACCAACTCTACCGTCACAATGGTTTCAAGGAGCAGATTAAGTCTGCAAATACAAACTCAACTTTGTACTGGTTGTCATGACAAGTCGTAACAAACAATGGTTTCAACAGTAGAAAAGTTCACAGAAACTACAGAGAACCATGCCCTTCACTGTGACAGCGAGGGCAACGGAGGACTTAATAGTGTCTTTCACTTCAGAAAAAAACAAATCCTTGATCCTTGATTGTTGCTATTGATCAGAAAATGTTCACAACCAATGTTACACATTTAAAATCCTGCCAAACAAGTTTGAATAGCTATTTTAAATGTTTTTTTGTTTATGAATTCTGCCAAGATAAGACCTGTAGCTACCTTTTGCCCCTCCCTCTCATTTTAATTATGAGACTCAGAATCCCTATTAATCTTGCCAGACAGGGCAATTACTGGCCCAGCAGACGTTCAGTGGAGACATTAAAACAGAACCAGTGGGGGTGTCCTCCTTTCAAGTCAACAGTAGGACTGTATCTTCTTCTCTAGCGAGGTGCAGGTGTGTCCTTTGTCTCCATACTGCCAAACAAACTGAGAAAAGTCCTGCCAACTGGTGGTGGCTAACATATCTGTTTGTGTGTACAAGGCTCGTGTGTGTGCTGGGAGTCGGAGGAATAAACAGCTGAAACAGTTATCGCCCTCCCAGAGTGCACAGCAAGGCACAGTGGTGTGATTAAGACTGTGTCACCCACAACAGACAGACAACTGTTTGGCAGCTGAGCTCAGTGAGCGGGAAGCCCGAGTTGAAGGGCCTTCAGAGGTATGACCCAAACCACAGAGAGTCACACTCAACAATTAAAGTGGAGTCGAAAACCCAAATTCTCGCTGTAGCATCATGAACGGGTTGCAATACAAAGAGAGCAGAAGGCCATATACTTAATACTAGACAGTGAGGCTTTAAAAGGAGGGAGGCAGTGGGGCCTTTATGGGGTGGGATAAAAGGGGACCGGCCATGCCCCTCAGCCAAACAGCCCTTTCAGTCTTTGAGGAATGACAGGGACTCATGTGGCCATTGACTGTAGTTGACATGGTCTGAAACTTTGGTCTGAACAGTTTCTGTTCCCAATACTCATCAAACTGCATTGCACTGTGGATTCTGAAACCTTTATGTTCAGAATCAGCATAGACGTATGCAGCAGTTTGAGCTACTGTAGCGTAACGTACTTCAATGAGCCTTGGCCACATGTGACCACAACTGCCTGTTGATTGCTTTTCCTACTTTGGACCCACACACCCCACTAAAGCTTCAGCTTTGGAAACGCAAAGTCATCCAGCCATAACAATTTGGCTCCTGTCAAACTCGCTCAAATCCTTATGCTTGTTCATTTTTGCTGTTTCTCGCATTTGAGTTTTCATGTCTTTCAGCTATGGACAGGCCTACGTTCAACGTAACCCACTTGTAGTTACACTATTCTCAGAATATGTGCACATCAAAGTCAAAAGGCTACAGCAAACCAGCATCCTAGTCCTGGAATAGCAGACCATGAGCAAAAAGAAAACCTTTAAATAAAGATTCAGATGGCCAGCTCCAAACAAATTCAATATAGAACTGTCAGAGAAGCAAATGGGATGGATGAGGAAGAGGAGGAGGAAGGATCTAGGAGGAGCACAAGATGGAAAGACTAAATTAGCAAACTCTGTGTTTTTGTGGTTTTGGCATTGGGGCAATCCCAAAGGAGAGCTAATGACTGGAGTGGTATCTGGCATGGGGGCCAAGTTTCCTTGACTGCCTTCAGTCCATAGCCACCAAGTCATGAGCAACATATGCTGAACTATCTTGCATTTACATCCATTATCAAGGCCTTTCCTCCCATTTATTTCTGTTATAGATTGTTTAGCAGGCTTTACAGATTTTAGGTTCTGTACTTGAGGAGACGCTTAAGAAGGAAAAGTCTGCATTGATCAACATTGATCAATAGACGGACAAGGAACATAAAACTGAATTTGTCTTTTTATTGACAATTACTGCTTTAAACGTCTGCTGCAAGATAATCTTCTGTAAAGAAGAAAATTAATGAATAATATACCACTTAAAATTTTCTAATCAAAACTGTAAAAGTTTATGCATCCACCTTCTGTACTGCTTCATCCAATTCAGGGTCAGGGGGTTGGAGCTAACCTAAGCTGATATGGGTGCTCGAGGGTATACCATGGACAGAAAAGACCCCACCCCCACCCCGCATGCCAACTAGGTTTCAAAACTGGGACATTAACAAGGCAGGAGAGCTCATCACTCCTCCACTGTGCGGCCCAGCAAAAGTTCATACATAACTCACTTTGGATCAAAACTAAACCTTTCTCCTCACACTACAGAAGGTGTAGTGAATATTTTATGTGCAATATGGAACCATCCTGTTCCAGACACTATGAACTATACTGTAGTGTACCCAGTATGATTACTATGACCTTCCCCATTAGGGTTTGTGTTACTAATTTCATTTTTTCAGTAAAGACTTCTCACTTCCACAACCACAACAACCCCACCAGACTAGAAAACATAACAATAAAATGTCTCACATATAAAGCAATTTGTCACAACAGGTGATTTGAAACGACTCATTATTAACTCGTAAAAACCTGAAAGCGAGTCGATGTTCAGTGGGAGTACCTGCTCTACGCAAAGAGGCAAACGTGGAGCAAAGGGACTGCTACTTGCTGTTGTAACTTTGTGACCTCTCATCAGTCTTTAAGACCCTAAACAAGAGGAGTGGCCACGTTTTATTGTGGCGTCATGAGCAAGAGAGGCAGAGCTGCCTCAGCCTGATGGATGGTGTCCAACCGGGAAAGTGAGGATGAGATAAAGAGGCCATATCCCGCCATAAAAACTTTGCTGCTCCCAGTCTTCACATAAGCACCACATGCTGCGTTGTGTATGTGTCTCTCTGAACAATAGTGAGGCTCCGCTATCAGGGCGATTCATACATGCAAGACGGATTGCAACACCTTTGTAAAAAGTGTGTGTTAGCACAGACTATTGAGAGAAATCACGTCAGACAATAGCTGAAAGAGCAGAACGGTGAGATGTCAATCAGCTGCACACTCAGTCTGAATCACGCCGCTGAAACTCGCTCTGAGGTGGTAAAGCAAGTTTCGGCTGGTGAGTGCAGTGTCAGCATAAATGGTCAATTTTCTGTGTCAGGAAAGAGATAACTGGAGGGGGTGCCACTGTATGAACACGAAACCCGTCAACAATGAGATTCTGACAGTGATTCATTATAAGTCAGGCTGGAAAATCAGCGCGTTCCCAAAAGAAAACATCTGTTAAGACACAAGTCACTGTCTTCTGTCAAAGTTGTAAATAAGAGATGGAGTAAATTCTGCCTTGAACCGATTGTTTTCGACGCAACCATGGTTGCATGAGGGGATGTGTCACATGTGCCACATTGCATGTGAGCTTACATCATTGTGGTTTTCCATCAATTCATCCATCTTCTATGTTGACTTATCCAATTCAGGGTTGCGGGGGCTGGAGCTGATCTTACTATGGACAAGGGCAGGGTACACTCTCGACGGGGCACCAGTCCATCACAGGGAAAATCCGGAGAGACAATTACATACACTCAAATCTACAACTACAGGTAATTTAGAGTCACCTACAAATTAAACTGTGACCCATGTTTTTGGACTGTGGGATTAAACCAGACTAGATGGAGAAAATCCACACACATACTGGGGAAACATGCAAACTCCATGAAGAACGGTCCAAAACATGAATCAATCTCTGTTAGTTGAAAGCATGGTACCACAATGTGGCTCCATTGTGACTTTCTCCATAAAATATCTGAGACCAACCAGCGCAATGTCAGGAATGTGATCCATTTAAGCCCGATTGGAAGACCCTGACCAGCCTGTATGATGTCAATGAGAAATTATAAGTTTAATGTTTCAACTACAGTACTTTCTTTTTTTACCAAGTACCAGAGTTGATTTAGCTGTGTAAATGTTCATAGTTTGTTTTTAATTGCAAAGCTAACAATTGTGACCCAACAAAAATGTTAACCCGGAGGAAAAGCAAAACTAGATGGGCTTATTTGAATGAAATCAGCACGCTATGTTCAAAGATTATGCTTTGACGAGACACAACACCCAGAGAGATACAAGACCTTGACTGATGCAGAGTGAAAACAGGAGTTCATAAAGACCATGCAACACATTCCTTTGTATTTGGAGATATAGTGATATTTTAGTAGTAGTGAGTTCAACCCATGATTCTTCCTGAACAGCAGTTCTCCTTTTTCATGGAACCCTTTGAGAACAATGATGTCCCCATTCCTGCTCTATATCCTAAAAGTCTTACTTGCAAATAAACGTGTGTAAATCTACATATTATGATATTGTTTTGATGTGTCTGTCAAAAACACATTTGATATTTAAACATTCAAGCTCTCTTTTATATTCATCAGCTCCATACAAGAAGAATTTTTCTAACTTTTGAGGAGCATGATTGCTATAACCACCGGCATCAGAAATCTTGGGTTTGGGGTTATCTGTTTCCTGGGCCTTCGCTTTTTGTTTTTCTTGCTGATCTTTCACATACCTGAATCCTTCTTGCCCCCTTTCCCTCCATCTCTGTTCTTCTTCAACACCGCCTTGAACATGGTGAGATTCCTGGAATCCTCTCTGTAGAGACCCTGGGGGAAAATAAAATAAAAACAGTCACTCGCAGCTCCAAATAGACAAATGAAACTTATCCATTGTCACTTTAGATAAAATATGGAAATCAACCAGCAGTGCTGAATGTTACATTTATATTCATGGGACAGAACAAACACTGTTCACCTCTATTCATCTGCAAAAAAAAGAAAAGCATTCATGAACTAGATAGTCTAGCATTGTTTTGTTTTTTTATCTAAATCTATCGGAACAAGATAAAATGTGTCCCTGAAAACCTCGCGCAGCAATGGCAAAACAGTGTATATCCGCATTTCATAGTGTTTAGCTGGCACCCGCCTGGGAGTTTTCCCACAGCACTCCGAATCCTGCAGGTCATCAGTGGAGGGGTGCATGGAAAGAATGCTCTAATATTTAAACAGAAAAGGACAAGCGCTGCTATCTTGTTATGCAGGAAAACAGTCAGTCGAATGCCCTGAATTCCAGATGTAATTGATTCTACAGTATCCGGCTGAACTTGTGCGTTTAGAATTGATACATGTGGTTGTTTTAGAGCTAGTATGCATTTCAAATCTTTCCAATTGAACAGAAAGGGATGAACTCAAAGTCGAGCCTTAATGTACATGTTTACTTCGGAATTATTTATGGTGTTATGCTCCTGGACAACAGTAAAAACATTCCTAATTCAACACAGTTAATTGTGTGGGATTTTTGGTTTCGACACACATTACAAGGTTCTACAGTGTACTATAATAATAGCGACAGAGTAATCTTCCCGACAAAAAGAAAAGATTGGTTTCACCCAAATAAGGGTATGCCATCTGCAAACAAAACACAAATACTCTCAGCCCCAGAAGCAAGGCTTTAAATATCTCAATCTTCATACTGCTGCTGTGACACACTACAGGTTCACCTCTTTTCATCAGACATGGTGCCGGATAAAACACTGACAAGCAAAGCCTTCACCAAATTAGATTTTGGGGGGTGCAAATTCTTCAAGAATCCCTGTGTGTTGTTTTAGCACAATCTTTTTTTATGAACCATCAATCCAAAAATGCAAACTAAAACACAATCAGGAATATAGTTGTAAGGCAGCATTGATTGCTTTGCCAGGAAAAAACACTTGCACAAACGAACAATAGGCAGACCTTTCCTCTACTACAATTGTACCCTTACTTCTCTTGTTTTGGCCCATTTTGTATGTATGGTCATTTGCATTTCAATCTCTACTTGGAGTACTTGGAAAAAGGTTCACAACAGCAGAGCACCAAACAGATTATTAACTCATGAACCACGTGTGAAGATTATGTTTATCTCCCTGTATACAGAATAGATCATTTAAAGGCAGTATAGTACATTGTCTATTGTCAGTGTAACTGCTGGCCGCTGTGTGCTCATCTCCACAGTAACAATAAACACCACACAGGTTCACCCAAAGGAAATGAGAAACGCCCTCCTGAAACACCAAAAGCCAACACGACAAATTCCTTCCACCCCCCCCCCCCCCCCCCCCACACCACCCCCGTCAGTCACCAGACACACACAGAAGCAGCACCATCTATGAGAGGGAGACAGCAGCTCTTCAGCCGTCACCTCCGGGCATGCCGCTGTAAGCCGTTCCTGTCAGGAGTGGAGTTAAGATATAACAATGATAATAACGTACATGAAGAATGAAACTCCAGTATTTTGCTTCCAGGAAGCCACAACGTAGATAAGTACCACTCATACTACGATGGTAAATGATGGCAGGCACAGCTGAATAGACAAACCCACACTGGAATGTAACAGCCATGAGTGCGCGCTGATCAAAATATTATTGTGCCGATTCCATAAATTCCAGACAAAGGTGCAACATTTTTTCAGAAGTTCAAAAGAGTATTATCAAGTCGAGAAAGCAGTAATGTGGTCTTTTTGAGCTTCCATGTACTAAAACCTTCTCATTAACTTGCAGCCATCTGTTGCAGTCATACTTACAATGAGTCACAGTTGCATCCGCCACCCTTACCCCGGCATGATTCCACATCCTACCAGGTTCACTGTGCTATGTTTTATTGTTGCGTGGAGTGAAACTGTGGAACAATTCCGATGGAACACAAGTTAAAGTCATCTTTAAGCAGCAGCATTTCCACTGCAAAGCATCACAGAAAATGGCACAAGCGTGGACAGCGACAGACACCTGCAAATGACTTCATGCTGCAGTAAGTTTCCAGAAAATTAGGTTTGCACTGAGCTCATGTTTTGTAGCAAATTATATACTGGAACACTGAGGAAAATAGAAGTAGATGCATTTATTTTTGTAATTTTTTTTCTGTTTTTGTACAGTGGGCTCATTATCAAACCAAGTGAATACAGGTATATGAATAATTTTCAGGAAGAAATGCTTTTCTGCTAAAAGAATAAGAAATTGTAAAAATGCTTCAAATAAAATGACGATTAAGGTTTTTGAAACAACTTCATAAACTTCATAAAAAAGCCAACCAAATACTTGGTTGCAAACAAAAAGTGTCTTTACCAGGCTACAGT